>NC_067283.1:94562038-96011205 GCF_020740795.1 Apus apus | reverse complement strand
TGAAGCAACTTCAAAATACTTTAAGGAGCAAGAATGCCAGTGATATCAGCACAGACCTACTTTGAGCTGAACTTCAGAAGCGTTTTGGGTGTTAGTACAGTGGAGACTTAGAATAATCAAAAACACTGGCAACATTCATGGCCAGCAGCTGCTTTTGAAAACATGGCCACTAGCTCATGATGTAGGCACTCACAAGGCCTGCATGGATGGCAAGCTGCACCTACCATGATGACTAGAGGCAGAAATGACATTTTGGTCGGCAGTGATTCACCTTTGTCTGACCAAGGATCTTGCTCTGTGTGTTGCCTTCCATTACCTATATCTGAGAGATCTGAAGTGGAAAACTTCAAGAAATGCAGATATTATGAAGATTACTTTAGCAACCTAACTTCATTTGTGCTTGTGCTAGATGTTAGAAAGAGACCATTTTAGCAATCTGTGAAAGCACTAAATTTGACATTTGATTCACCCTATTCTAGGATTTTAAACTGTGATGTAAATTAGTCAGAAACTGGTCTTTCTTCCATTTTCTCTTTTCAAAATGTAATACAGTTAAATGACAGAGATTAATTACTAAAGTAATTACTGTTGGAAAGCAAAAGGACAGTTGTATGAGACAGTCTCTCTCATGATGACCAAGTCTTTCTTGACAATTATGCTTAATTCCAACAATGATTATTCTGTGTGGCAAAATCTATCAGCACAAGGGCACACAAGCATTGATGCATTCTCACTCAGTAGGAAATATGAGAATGAGGTAATTATATTTGACTGAGACTAAGACGTTTTCATTCCCGGGGGCATCTCTAGGACCTTTTTTGGAGGGTTACATGTAATATCCTCCCTTCCTTGCATTGAGTACCCCATTTATTCCACTTCTGCTGCTCCTTTAGTCAGAAATGAATAAAATTAGTTCTTTCTTCTGTAGGCTACAACTCCTCTCTGTCTTGCATTTACACACATACCACACACATGTACACATACACAGACTCAAACACATGTGAAAATTCCTGTCTTTGTCTCTCAGAATTTATAGGGGTATGAGACTCAGTTGCATTGTTTCTAGACAAAAAAAGATTCAAACAAGTATTGAAAAAGACGGCTAGGGAATTATTTAAGTAATTGCTGATTGATGTAACTTTTTTACAGTACCCAAGTACTCAAATTCACTGTAAACAAAATGCAACCACTTCTGAGGGCAAGATACTGTATGACATTCTTATGGTTGATGATATCTCTTTCAAATAGCTCGGCTAAAATTTGCCGAATGGTGTCTTCCCTGTAAAAAAAAAACGAACAGCCACCATCTCATTAGTCAGTGCTGAAATCCTTTACCCACAGTACTAGATGCCACCAATATGTCACCAGAGGCAGACGATGTTATAGTCTTAAAATGAACAGTTCATTCTGAGCACTGATAGAAGGAAAATGAATGTACTCTACCATGCTTTCCTTTATTTCTCCAAGTTTCTGGCCTAACAAGACACAGCTGCACTTTCACAATCTTTAAAATATAAAAGCTTTTCTACATAAGAGCGTGTGTACCTAATTGTACGTGTATGTGTGTGTGCATGTGTGTGTGTGTTAGAGAGAGAGAGGGAGAGAAGAGGCTTCAGGCTCTAGTGCTTCCTTCCAGGTGTCTTCGTCTGCATGATTTCATCTGTGAACCATAATCAACTTCCTTAATGAAATACGTAATTAACATATTATAATTGTGGTAAAGATGATTTTGACAGAAATCATTTTCCATATCTAATACTATGCTAATTTAATCTGTTCCTCACTCCCCGACATGACCTTTAGTGATTAAGTTTCATGGCAGAATTGTGTTTTGGTTGGTTTTTTGTTGTGGTTTCTTTTTTTTTTTCTTCTTTTTTTTTTTCTTTTTTTGTGATGGACTGATTTACCTACAGCAATTGATACCCCTCTCCCTCCATGGCTGTCATTTTCCCCTATGCCTCTGCTATGAAGGGTGATGAGTGGACATATATAGGGAAAATAAGTGAGGACCCACAATGGGATTTTGTTCTGCATAAGGTCCAGAAAGCTGATTGTGGGAAGATTCAAGGCAGGAGGTGATTAGATTGGCTACTGACACAACAAACTTCTCCCTCTGGTAAAAAATTTCAGTAACATACCTCAGCAGAGGACAAAATACAGTTTGGTAGGAGAGAGGAAGCCAAGAAAGATTAATTAGACAATGTTTATATATAACCAGAAAGTTTATAGCCATTTAAATGTTAAATCTCTTTTCACCTTCACATGCTTAGAGGTGTAATCTCGACAAGTCATTTTAAAATGAAAGGCATGGCATTGGCACTGTAGAGAAGACTTTGGTAGCACATTGCTGCCTCATGTCAAAGAGGCAATTTTCTAGTTTGCTCCTGAGATCTGACACTGAGTGGGTGCTGGAGGAGTGAGCAAGTTTATCAGGCCAAGATAGAAAGCTGAATCTAGACAGAGTATTAGACTCCCGGTTTGCTTCCCTACCCAGATTATTTACTTCTGATGACAACAGGCAGAAAATAAAGAGGACCTCAGTTCATCGTGGGCACCCTCCAATTCTTTTTTCTCTAAAAGGGAAATGAGAGCTGTTCAGTGAACTACCTCAATCCTTGTGAAAAATCTGGGATCCATTTGTTTTGAGATATGGAGGCTATTTTTTTCATGGGAAGGAGGCAGACTGTGGATAATAATACAGAAGGTAAAGGTGGAATGCTTATTTTCATGCCACTGCAGCATTGTTTCTCAGAATACATTTGCTAATACTTTTTGGGCCAGTCTGCTTTGTAACTATCACAGGTGATTTGCCTTATGAAATTATGCTGCAACTGAATGGATAGTATTACCAAGAAGTCTATATCATCTTAAATTATTCTTTTTCGTCTGGGTGCTAATTTTACCTTCATCAATCAGAAGACTGTTGTCATGCTAAACTCCCTTCCATCTCCATTTACTCCCGTCTGAGCCAACTTTTTTTTTTTCTCTACTGTTAAATTTCTCTAACTAAATTTCCTCCATGATCCAGGATCCCCCTGGTGATGCAGTGTGCAAAGCTGAGCAAACTGCTTTAAGTAAGGTTTGCATCAGTGCACACAAAGAGGAACTTTTGCCTCCATACATCAGAGGTATAACACCTTCCATAGAGGTTGGCCAAAATCACACTCATACTTTTTCACTGCTGTATGACACCACAGAATTTTGTTCATCGCCACCTGTGTATATTCTTTTTGACATTATCAATTCTCACTCTTCAGATTTCTTCTTCTACTTGGATATCTGTTTTATTCTTTAAGTTACCTCCTGTAATCCACCTTGCATTATTTGGATGTGATTTTCAAAATGATCTCATTTGCCTAATCCTGGAGGTTTGAGTTTTTTTCAAATTCAACCCTCATTTCTAACAGTTGTCCAGCTACATTACAATTTATAATTTGATCTGTGTGTGATCAGTATTCTGCAACCTAATTAGATCTGTTCAATTATACTGAATAAAAAAGAAACCGAGCAGTTGATGAATACGATAATGTTTATCTTAATGCAGCATTATTTGAGCAACAGATTCCTAGTGAAATCTTGGAAAAGATCCTATAAAGTAAATTTTATTATATACATATATACATGTAATTTTTAGTAGAAGTTGGAATATTTAACATTCAGAAAAAAACAAGGAAGAATGTACAGGGAAGAGTGACAAGGGAAATCAAAAACTTCCTGCATTAGGAAAGATAGACTAGGACTGTTCAACCCATAAAAGAGATGAGGTAGAAGGATCTTATAAAGCTCTGTAAAATCATGGGTGGCATGTGAAAGGTGTACAGAAAACAATTTGATGTTGCTGACTGTATAGAAACTAGACAGCAGCAAATAAAATGAGTAGGTATGGGAGTTAGACAAACAAAAATATGTACATAGTGAGTAAACTCAGAAGCATAAGTCATTCTGGTTGCTGATGATGTTCAGATAGGTTCCCAATGTGACTAGGAAAAAAAAAAAAAGTTAAAGAAATATCAAGACTATTAGATATGAAGACACAGCTTCTGGTTAAAATTGACTGATTTCAGAAAAGCAAGATGGTAAACCAGCAGAAGTTTCTTGTTCTTATATGTTTTGCTTATTTATGGGAGATATTTCTGGTTTTCAGCATAATGATTTTATTCCAGAACTTGTACTCTCATGATAGAAAAGCAAGGTTTCAAAATATGGCCCTAATATCACACTTCTTGCCAAAAAAATAAAAATACATGCAGGAGTTACTGATTTCCTTCATAATCTGAGGGAGTGTCATAATTCTTAATTCTTAGGTCCACAGAGCCATCAATGCCTACTTTTAAAATGAAAAATGACGTGTGGGTAAACAGTTCTCACTACGCTACATATGGATAGTGGTCCTTTAAATTTTCATGTGATGTGGGACTGGGGTTTGAGAGCTTAAGGGTTACTCCTTGGTTAGTGCAGTGTCATATTGCTGCTCACCTTGCTGCGCACCAGTACGGCAACAATCAGACCATGTGGCAGATCAAGTGTGAGCTACATCTGGCACATCTGCATAGAGGAGTTTTTACCTCAGCTACCTGTGCAATACTTCTTTCTATAACTAGTGCTTTTAGGTCTCTGTCTTCCGTGAACATATAAATCTCATATACACTTCAGTGAGGGAATACATTATTTCCATTAACCTAGATGAAAAGCATGATATTAAACTAAATACCTTAACATAAATATTTCCCCTGTAGTAGTTTACAGAAAAATCATGACACTGAAAAATGACATATGATCTTCTTTTGCATTTGGCAGTTCAGTATTAACATATCCAAGAAACTGAGAACTGTAGTTTTGGGCCATTGCACTAACATTTGTTTTCACCATGTTTTACACAAGTAGATGACTGGTTGCAGGTGAAGAGGACAAAACAAAATCCCTAATTTTATTGACTGCATTCAAGAGTATAAAATACAAAGGAAAATCTATTTGAAGTTATTGCTGATGTGAGTCAACACTGTGAACCTAAAAGACTCTTTACTCTCTATCTTCGCAAATAAAATAGTCACTTTTAAATTAACATGGTGCTATTTCTTCAGGTTTATTTGAACATAAGTTTTTAAAGCTGGTAAAATTAACCTCTGCTGAAGACGAAATCCTGTATGGGAAGTTGTGATTGAAGTACAATGTCTTTTTTGTTCTCAATCAGCTACACTTTTAGCTGGATTGTCTATGTTTAGCTCTGTTTTATACATACACTGTGCTTTACTAGGTGAACCAATTTTTTTTTATTCCAAGTAACAGTTTTAGCAAGGAGGAAGAATTTCCTTTTGGTGGAGACTACAATACAGTGAACTTAACCTCATAGCAGACAAAGGCCTGAAGGGCAAGTGAAGAATGTCTCTTGGTAGCTTGTGAATATACATATTTTGTATCATTTCCATCTCTGGTTTCTCTGGGGAGGTTGCTCTGTGTGCTTTGCCCCATTCTGTACTAGCACTTCTTCCCATTGTGCAATTTTCAACATATTTATATATCGTCTTGAACATCTTTGGATCACTTGGCAGGTCCCCAAATGTTCATGTGGGCTGAGAAAGTCATAGACACTTCAGCCAGGATTCTTCAATGACTCTTGAGTTGCAAGGCAATTCATACATTTGGCATTCCATGGTGTCTATCCAATAACTCTGCCCTAGCCAAGAAAATTTAATCTAAAATCAGTAGTATGGAACCGTGTTACACGTACGAGCAGTGTGGCATGCTTTTTCTGCCTTGAAAAGGCACTGTGGTGAGTCACTAGAATTACGTGCTGTCTCTAAGTGGCCTTTATGAAACAACTAAGCAGGTTCTGAGGGAATCATGGTTGCTATAAAATGAGTTTGAAAAGGAAATGCAATAGTTAGAGCTGTGGATCAGATTTTAAAAGGTTAGGTATTGAGCATCTTTCGAAATTTGGCTCTACATGTCTTTGTTTCTTCTGCATTTGTTAGGAGGAAGAGGAGGGGAGTGAAGGGATCATTAAAGATGTCAGCACAGGAAAGTTGCCAAGTTGATCTGGGTTTGTAATGGGCTTCTTCATAGCTCTTGCACCTCAGGGATTTTAAAATTTTCTTTTTTAGCTATATTGCACTGCTCTGTTTCTTGCTCTCATCAACTCATGTAACATAACTTGCTATAGTGTTAAACACTTTAATATTAAACAAATACAGTCACATTTTATTCTCCTCCACTACGCCCCATCACCCCCAAAATAACACAGCTACGAGGCAGATAGAAGTTGCTAATCAGGAAGTAAATAGATACCTCCATGATGAAGTAATGCAAAATACAGTTTTTATTGTGACTTTAGGCCATTCATTAAATTGATCTGTCAATTAGAATGGAGGATTGACTACAATTCCTTTCAGATTTTACAGGGAGGAAAAACAGTTTGTGTCGTAATACTCTCACCTCAAGTTCTTCAGCCTAACCAGAGGCACAAATTCTGAAGTCATTATGTGTGCCTGACTGTAGGGCAACATTTAAATATCAGTTCCGTCTGACTAGAGATGTGTCAATAATTCTAAAGATAGAGATGTGTCAAGAAGCAGTTGGCTGAGTCAGCTAACTGCAATATTTGCTGACTCTTACAGTCGCATACAGCCACTGAGCCACTTCCATTCAACACTTCAATTTTGTTGGTGTACTGATAAATTGACAACACATATGGTACTGCATCTAATTTGGAGATGAATTGTATTCATTTTCATTCCAGCTCAAACTCCGTGCAGTGTAACAATATCGCGCTTACGCAAAGCAGCCCAGTTACAGCAAGGAACAAATACTTATTTTCAGCATGCTTCTCAATTTGCTGTGTAGTATTTCCACTGGCAGCTGTACCAATATACCTCCAGAAACAGCTTCTTTTAAATTAAAAATCCTGGAATTAAACCAGATTTAGCTGAGGGTAAAATTTGGACCACTGTATGTGTATCTGGGGTATTCATGCTTATTTAAAAGGGATGCTATCATCAAAAACCTATCCACTTGTGTGTGGTTTGGATTTCCTGTACCTTCAGTTATTAAGGTGGGAATAGTTTAAAGGGGTTAATTTACTTTTCCATTGCTATGGAGCCTTCCCGGATCCTGAAAGATGGCCCAGATTCACTGCTGTTGCTTTCCGGATTTCCTCCTGACACTAGTTCATGATCACTGTGTATTTCACTGTGGCTTCACACAGTGTTAAACAAGAAAGGGTAAACAAAGGGAAGATTTCTACCATTGTTTGAAAGCCACCTGCTCCTTGTGTCCGCAGATACTTGTTGCGATACCAATAAGGCTGAGTAGAGGTGCACTGGGAACCAGACCACAGGAAGAGTGTATAGAATCCATTTTTTTACTTGGGGCTTTAGAACTTCTCTTGGATTTCACCACACCTTCATTCCTATACATCGGTATGTCCTCCAGGCCTCACATGGCCAGAGACAATTTGGCAGAAAGGCAAAAAGACTCATTGCCATCAGTGAGCCCTGTTAAGTTTGGAAGTTTGGGCTTTTCATGATGAATATGAAAAAAATCCAGCATATTTCCATAAGAGAGCAGCTCCCTTGTTGCTGCCTGAGGTCCTCAATCGAAAGAAAATGTGTTTTTCCTTTTGCAACTTTCCCCTTCTGACCGATCAACTTCTACATTTAGGTAGTACCAGTCAATGTAGTCATGAGCAGTTTCATCAACATCATTTAGAAGCCAGATGCAAAGCATGCAAATGGGATTCATCAGAGTGTTAGAAGACCCAGGCAAGACATTAATGAAATTGTGACACTTGGCAGACAGAGCTAAACCTGGATCTTTCCTGTCTACATAAACTGTGGAGTCATGTTTCATTTTATATATGATCATTTTCCCAACTGTACAGTGAAAAATAGCACCAGAAAGCAACTTTTTGCACATTAGGCATCTGTGTAATTAATAATTAATTTTTCCTTTAATGGAGATGCTTACTAGAGAGACTTGAAAGCAAAGCCATGACACAGCTCCATATTCGCTGTTAGTCCCAAATAAATTAAACTCCTTATCCAAGTTTCAGTGAAAATGTAACAATAATAATAATAATAATAATAATAATAATAATAATAATAATAATAATAATAATAATAATAATACCACCCAAAGAGTGATATTCTGAAACTTGCACATTAAAAATTGCCAAAAAATTGAAACCACCCTTTTGGTTTTCCAATGAAGTGGCCTCCTCTTTCCCAGATGCTCTCTTGCTGTCTAGTATATACAGAAAATCAGATGCTATGTAAGGAGGAGTCATTCGTCTAGTCCAAGCCTTAGCAGAGGGAAGACTGAGCATTTTGCTTTGCAAAAGACAACAGTCTGAAATGGTTGAAGCGTTTTCCCGGTGAAATATTTGTCTGAGAGAAAACATTTGATCAAAAAAGAAACTTCCTGAAGGAAAATGACAAAAGATAATTTTAAAAGCTCCAAATAAAGTGCTTCACTGATAGTTTACATTTTCATTTGAGAAAGTAAAATGATTGCAAAAATTCCTTGCCTTTCTTGGTAACGCTTTCTACCTAGCCACCTATCTGCATGGGTTACCTTGCACAGGTATGTTGCTTGTCTCCTATTTCAATAAACAAGGCTCCCGTTCACTAAAGAACCCTCTGAAAGACCTTCTGCTGGAAGTTTCAACCATCTCATCTCACCTCAGCTCTCAGACCTGAGGAAAAAATTGTTGAAAAAGTGCTTAGAAACAGCAGTAACTGCCCTGCTGCAGAGGTGGAAGCCTTTGTGTGATGTCAAAGTTGTGCACTTTCAATAACAATGCCACAATCTACTTGGAAAGTACAAGCTATAAAAACATCTTTCCATTTCTGTTCTATTGTGGATCAAGACTGAAACTTGAATGGATACGTGGTCAGCATAGACTAGTTTTCACACATAGACCACCTTAAGTGTATATTTTTTGTTCTTTCCTTCTTAAAAATAAAATACAATAAAATAATCATAACAGGGTCTTTTCTTTCATCATGTTGGAAGGTTTATGTCTTCTTATCCCCTCCTCCACAAGTCCTTCAGGGATTATTTAATTATGGTCTTGTAGAAAGCTCTGCTGTATGGGATTTGGGTTTATGGGAAGTTCAGTTTTGCCTTTTCTTTTCTTTTATTTCTGCTGAGGGTCTCTTATGCAACATTTGACTGTTTTATTTTTATGATTTAAAGCAATAAATTGTGTTTTAGAGAAAGAAAGGAGACAAGGTCTTTTTTGAATTTGCCTTTGTATTTCCGAGAGTACAGAATGCAAGCAATAATTTCTGGCTGTAACTTATATATATATTTTTGAGGGGGCGGAGGAAGGAAATTACTACCTACTTTTTATATACATATATATTTTTTAACAAAGCAATAGGGATTTATATGGACACAATTGTTTAGAAAGTCCCAGAAGAATAATTCTGAGATGATGTGAAGTTATACACATATGCAAGTCTTTCAAAAAGTCCACATAGCTTACAGTCTTCAGATTTTAAACAGCTTCTGACTTTTATACATATAAAAAATGTTTGGAAAAATGACATATTTTTATTACTTTTATCTGACAATCTAATTGAGTCCCAGACCATGCATATATCAAAAAGCCGTTATCAGCAGTAGCTTAATGCAAGGGAGGGGCATTCATCCCTCCCCATCTCTTTTGCTTAGCCCCAGGGCTTGGCTTCTTCATGTGAAAGGTGTCTAAAGACAGAGAGAAATCTTTACCACACTGAATATAGTGAGAAAACAAATCTCTTCCCACCCACCAACACAACAAAAATATTCTCTGCTATTCAGCGAAACAATTTAGAATTATGAGCTGCCTGTGACAAATACAGCCCATAAGGGTTTTGTCACATAAATCACACACTGTGTGACCCTAAGACATTTTTCCATTATTTAATATTTAACAAAGGATTTGCACAATGGTGACACCATGCCAATCCTAAACCCATTTAAATCTTTAACCAGCAAGTTTTTAATCATGGGGTGAGTAGGTGAAATAGCCTCTGCTGAGCAACACTTATTTTTCACCAAATAGATGCAATTTCAATGTCTCTCCATAAGAATTGTTGACCATCTAATTACAGTAGCAGTAGGTAATTTACATACAGAGCACAACCAAATTATTACAAGCCAAATAGATGAAGATTTTTTCTACTTCTAGAACTAGAGCATAGTTCATATTAATGGTTGAATGGCTGCAGATAAAATAAGAGCCTACCTGAGCCTCTGAACAGAAACTGAACAGATCTAAAGGAAACATTTTTGCATGCAGACTAGTTGCTCCTATGGTAGAGAAGTTCATTTTCGGGTCACATATTGCCTTTGAATAAACTGGGTTAGTTAAGGTCAGTCAGTCTATGGCCACTGACTGATAAAAGCATCCTGACTGCTACAGTAAGGAATACTTCTTGCACCATGCGTCATGTTATATGTACCCAGAGTAGTGTAGATGAATCCCCAACTCTACGTATTCTCCAAAAGCAGGAAAGTTTTCTTCTTGCTACAGGATACTCTGCTATTATATGTACATTAAACAGATTTCACATATGACAAGCTGTGGAGATGACTTGCGAACTCCCTTTATTTGACACATATTAAACAGCATACAGCATGCAGAGAGCTGATAGATCCTGGGGCTGAAAATGAAGTTTATATTCAGTTTTTCATTTTACTGTAGATAAGTTTGGGTGTGGTTTTATTTTTTGTTTTTATTTTAATACAACAACAGTTTCATAACATCAAGGAAAAGTTTATTGCTGCATTTAGACACAATTTTTTTGGTATATTAACAAGGTGAAAAAAAAATCAAATCAAGGAACTCAATTTGCTTTTACAAAATCCAGTTTTCAATTATATAACTTTTTTTGGGAAAAAAAAAGTTAATATTTAATATATTTTGAATACAATTTAAATTGTAAATAATATTGAAGAGAAAATTTTACTGGAAAATTATTTTATAAACCCAAAGAATAGTTCATTTAGAAAAACACTAACATCTAATTTATTATTTTCCTTTCCAAAATGTTTCCAGTAATTCCTTAATGAATAAATCAATAAAATTGCTAGAATTTGCAAAACATACATAAATCTGAAGTGGATTTTTATTGAGATGTGTTCCATGTAGTGTAAGTTTAGAAAATACAGCTGTTCTAGAAGGGCAACATCTTTGATGATCTTCCTGCAAAAGAGTCACAGTAGCTCACAGATAAGACTATATTTGGAGAAGCTATAAAACAGCTGGATTTAGCAGTTTAATATAGTTTTTTTTACGAAAGCTCTAATGGTAGGCTTTGATTTTTTTTAATGTTTTATTTTTTTTAATTTGACACCATTGTAGTAAGTAATTATTAGGGGTTTGGATTTGATTCTGGCTGGCTGACTGTATATGCATCAAGCAATGCCTTAAACCTGAATTGCCTTGTTACTTTCAGGGGTACTTTCATAAAGCTGGAGTACTGATGAAAAATCCTTAATAAACAATTTTCTGCAGTTTTTTAATAGCTGTTCAATCCTGATCCAGCTGTTTTATGTTGATATTACATAATAAAACAACTAAAAAGCTGGATTAACCTGCTTCTCAAAGATTCTCGGAACACTGAGCTTTCTAAATTGGCATAAAGCCACTTACAAAGCTTTCTCTCCTGCCCATCAACAGGGAAGTTAGGAAGGCTTTTTTTTTTTTTTTTTCCTTGTAAAAAATAAACCCCAAAACATTATGCTTAAAATTAAAATAGTCCTGAATGATACCCTCAGTTTGCAGTTTGGGAATATTAGGTTATCTGGATATGCTATGTTTTTCATTACTGACAATGTTGCTGCCTTTGAATAATAAACTTAGCATACCATATTGGTCAGCTAGATCTTAATGAAATCCCTTTTGGTTTCATATGAGGTCAAGTTTTGCTACCAATGAAATTAAAGGCAAAGCTCCCCTAACTTCAACCAGATTAGGTTTTTTAACGTCCCACCTTCTGAATCAAATAAACACTCATAAAACGGTAAAATAAGCAAATAAGCTTTGCGGATGAGTAACTAGTCTGTTGTGTCTTGTGTTGCTGCTTACTTTTCCAATTCCAGCTTTTAATGTATTATAAATTCCTTTTTTTTTTTTTTTTTTTGTTAGTTCTTGGGTTGTGTGGGGTTTTTTGGCTTTTCCTTGTATTTTTTTTTTGTGTGGTTTTATTATAATGATTCAGAAAATATGGACTATGGTTTTTTGCCCTCTTCTGGCATGATATGACAACCAGATTTTTCCAGATCTGAATGCTATATATAGGCACAATCATTAGAAAAATGCAAACGGGTGCCTGTGCCTTTCCCAGTGATCTAGGTACATATTGGGAACACTGGTCCCTCGTGACTAAGCCCTTTATAAAAATTCAGTCAATAAGTGTTTAATACAGTTATTGACGAGGTTTTATAGGGTCTTGATTCATAAAAGACTAGTGCTAGCAGTATTGAACACTATTCATGATTTGCATTCTAAATCACCTTGCAAATTGATGGCACTTATCTGAGAGGAAAGTTAAAAAGTTAAGTGTTGAGAATTCACTGCTCAGGAAAGTAACTGATTAAGTACCAAACCAAACAGAACCATAAAAGGGATTTATACCACTCAGAACATCTTGTCTAATTGAAAAAATAAATAATAATAATAAAAAAAAATCCAAAGTGTAGGAATTGATTTGTTTATGCTTTTAAATTTATTTTTCAGTGGCATGATTCTTAGCATTCTGGCATTACCTTGCTATAGAGGTTTGACATTCTGCAGGTGATGCCTGCAGACACTGAGAAATATATGTGGATAATAAGTATGCCTTCAATAAGCTATCTGCACTGTGTGATGCTCTTCAGGCATTTCATGTAATGACTGTAGGATAGAATATATTCAGATAGAATTTAGACACCTTACTTAATCACAGGCGTTACTGAGAATCCTTCTACCAAAAGGTAGTTAACATTGCTGAGCTTTTGGGGTTACCAATGCTTAATCCCTGTCCAGTCAGTGGACAGCATTTTGTTACACCAATGTTACAGCATTTACTTGTCAATGTGTCTGATTTAAAGACTAGGGCTATCCTAAAAATACCCATACACTCCGGAAGGTGGTAAGGCTACCTGTATTGATTGTGAATTGCATAGTTCGAGTTGTAACAATACTGATGTGTTAATACTTTACAGAGGGCAGATGAGAAAAACCCAGCTGTCAATATTTTTGAAAGTTAGCCTGGGAGGCTGTTCAGAGCATGACCATGGGGACAGTGAAACAGCAGAAGACTTGAAACTTAGATTTGGGACTACATTTCTGGAGCAGTTCACCAGGTCTGCCCTAAAGATACTTCATTGTAATCTATACACATGCACTTCCCTCCAGTGTTGCCTTTGTTATTTGGATGTTTCTGAATCATCTGGACTAGTTTTAGCTTCTTCATTGTCCTCATACATACCTCTAAAAATAATTACGTGAAAAAATAATGATCCAAGAGTAGGACTCTAATCTAGACTGGTAAGGATTGCAATATTAATTTTCAGAGGTGCAGGAATTATGACTTTCCTACATGATGCTAAAAGAGACCAGAAGCCAGCTACATCTACTTCCTGAAAACTGTGGTAGTAGAAACTTTAGAGACAGACCATTTACTTCAGATTTAAGGAAGGAATCAAAAGAACAGAAATCACTCACACTGTTTACTTCTCTAGATTTTGCTTATGAAAAAGTTTCTCATAAGGTGGACAAACCTCTAGAAAACAGATAACAGGAGACAGGTGGGCCAAAGAACAAAGGAAAGCTAACGCACCCAGAGTAAATCCTGGTAGATAGCACATTTGGAAATGTTGCTATTGATCTTCTATGAGATAAGGACGTGAATGCCTGCACTCCTGCATATGCATTAGCAAACTTTAACCCACCTGCTGACAAGAGACTGCTCTGACAGCTGTTCCTTCAGTGTGAGTGTGTTTTGTACACGATCACAAAAGAGACGAGCCTGCCAATTTGATAGATGCTCTCTTTATTATTGTTTAGAAGAGGAAGAATACACTCTTTTGGTATTTGACCTCTTTCACTTTCAGAAACCTGAAAGAGCAATATCAGAAATGCTGAAAAGACCTAGAGTTGTGCCATTACGCACCTACAGATCAAAACATGCATATTTGAGTAATGCAAACTGAATACAATGTGCTTAGCAAGAATGACAACTTTTGGGCCCCGAGCAGTTTGCGTGTGACCATCTAACTACACAACATTTTAGTGAGTGCTGTCATACAGTCCAGGCTGGAGAGCAGCTATGTCCATATTTCAGCCAAACGTTTGCTCTGTTTTTAAGATCTTGAGCAAATAACTCAATCTGTATATCCCATCAGCTCTACCTGTACAGCGGTGTTAATAATCTTTACTTTCATACAGTTCCCTACCTTTGCTAAAGCTAAAGTGGGGGAGACAGTAGGATTTATGGCTGAACTGACTCTGAATATCTGGGTCACTCATGATATTGAGGTCAAATGTGGGGCTCTGCCATATTTTTTACACTAAAGTAAATCTGATTTTTGATAAAATATAATGTATTAAACAGAGATGGTAAATTATAATAATTTCTGTTATTGATAGGTTTACATCATGTTTATATTCACTCCTGTATAGCTTTTATCAGTTTCCAAAGCTAATTTTGACAGCATAGTGTTGTATAATACAACGTAAAAACCTATTCCCTAGGCTTATTTTCTTCATCAGTAAAATGCTTCTTTCCTCCTGCAGTACTTTTTCTATATTGCTTGTGGACAGAAACAGTTATGTGTTTGTATGCAGCAAAATGTTGCACAACCAGTTGGAGACTGTACACATTACAGCAGCACAGGAATTAAAGCATATCTTCACACATTTGATTTGTGGTGTTACATTTGTAGTTATTCATATTACTAGTTAAAGCTTAGATACTACAAATCTTCAGTCATCCAATCAGTCTTTAGCTATTGAAGCCAGAGAGACTTTTTGTATGGGTAAAGTCAATTTACATGAATCAAAGTTTGTGATATTGGCTTTTTAGTTTTATTTGCTCTTTCAAACATTTAGTTCAGCATAGCAATATTTAAGCATTTCATTTCAAGATTCTGTATGGATTGAATCAGCTGACAATCCTGTAAAAAGAAAATGCTTCATATATCTTGGACACTGCCCTTCATCTAAATTAACAGACCCTGGAGAGCTCTATCATTTCCAGATCCAAAAGCTTATATGTTCTGATCCACTGTGGGGGTTGGAGAAGGGGGTTCCTAGTCTCCCCTCCTCTTTCTCCTTTCCCTCCTTCCCCACCATATATACACATCATTTCTCTTATTTGACAAGAGGCAAACTCAAAAACCATAGGATGGAAAATATCCAGGACAATCCAGATAATTTGTCCCAGATTAGGATGCAGAACCCATCAATATGCCATTGTCCACAGTTCCTTGGGAACATCTTTTCTGTTCTTCAGACATCATATGACCAGAGGTCCCAGCTTTGCCCTCTCTTCTGAGCATAATTTCTATAAATTATGTAGGGAAGGGGGTGCTATGTTTCCACCCTTGCTGCACTCAATAACAAAGGGCAACAGAAACTGGTCCCCAGGAGGTGTGGAGCAATATGATCCACACTCATGAACTTCAAGGCACTCTGGCTTTTGTTGCACTTTGTTCTCTGTAGGGCATTTTGGAGCTCTGCATATTTGGACAATGTTTGGTGCTTAGAAAACCTAGAGCACTTGAAGTCTTAGCCATCTTCTGTCATACTAAATAGGATCTTCCCATTTACACTAACAGCTGAGCTACTCTCTTAAATGTAGCTAAATGTTACTAGTCATTATAAAGGGAAATTTAACTTTGCCACTTAGAGAATCTTTATATTTATGGCTTTGAGAGCAGAATTACCTGATTTCATCAGTTATTATCCACTAACATATTCTTCACATTATATCTACTGTTGCTGGTTTATTATATTGACCTCATTTCCACTGTCACTGCAATTTAACTTCTGTATTTATATTTCACAGATATTTTATATAATTTATAAAATTATAGCTGCAGTATGAGAGCAGTAACAGTTACACAGCAAACTTTGCATTCAGATGATTGTCAGTGCCCCCAGTTTAAGGACTCAAGAGGAGACAACCTGAATAGAATCTGATTAAACTGATAAAAATGGTCAGACAGAAAAATGAGGGGGAAGAACAGGGTTTGTAATATTAAAATCTTGGATATGGTTTCTTCTGAAATATCAGGCATCAGAATTTCTTGAACTATGATCCACAGAGCTCTTGGAACAGTATGCAGAAATGGAGCTTGCTAAAATGTTGGCTTTTCCTCCACTGTAAGGAAATTTAAAAAAAAAAATGACAGACAGATTTTCTTAATATTGTCTTGACCACGTTGGAAATTACTGTGCAGGACTAGTAAAGTAAGATAGAGGAAAAACTTATGCAGCTACATGTCTCAGTGGATCTATCTTCCCATTAAATTCTGGTGTGGACAGAAAGACATGTAGAAGATACAAACCTACTGCTTTGAGTAATGGTTGAGGCAAGGAGGAGACAGGAAGGTCTAGACCGTCAAGCTGAACAGCTTTGCAAGTATGTAGAAGTATTAGATTGTCAGATCTGAGCATTAAAACTAAGGATGGGTAACAAGGCAGCTGCTTCATAAGAAGGAAATTTTAGAAATTCATCAGTTTAGACCATGGGAAGATGACACTTTTTCCTGATGGGAAAATTTAGATTGGAGCACTTTCACAATTTTAACTCTTTTGTTTTAAATTCTATTTAAAAAATACTTTAAGGAGTTTAATTTCTGCATTCATAAATTATCAGACCAAAAGAAACAGAGGACCAAGCTTGAGGAATAAACAGTTCTAAATGTTTCCACTTAAAGTCTCAAAATTCTGATTGGGTTTAGATAAGCTAGTATAGTTTGTTAAAAGGCCCTACCAAAGTGAAATGATAGCCCACAATTTCTACTCCCTTTCATTCAATTTCAACATTTTCTTTAGTAAATTACTTCCATCTCAGCAATCTTGCTTCTTCAGGGGTATAAGATATTCCTAAATTTTATGCATTTTGGAGTATTGCTGTAAATTATCTGCAAAAATCTGTCTTTCTTCAACATTAAAATCAGTAAGCAACATTACATTTTAGAAATGTCTATTACTGAAAAATAGACTTGCAACAGTGGAAGTAGCCGGGTATGAAAAAGGCTGGAAGAGTCATTCATTTATTTATGCATCCTAACCCCTCACATTCTCTGATTTGATATGTCTTTTCAATTGCTTGTTCAATTGCTCTGTTTTGGCCCTGACTCAGTAAAGTGCTTTAATATATGATTGTCTTATAGCTATTTGGTGGCAAGATCTAATATGTTCTTTCTACAAAACTCTTGCCACAATGGTGAGTGGTTACTGCAGAGGTCACTTGTCAAATTACATACTGGTGGTTATGTACATTAGGATGAAGATACGATATTGGTTCTAGAGAGGGAAACAGAAAATCTTCCCTTCTCACATTGTCCTACTTCTGATTTTTTCTAAGATTCAGTTGACTCCACTTTCTTCAGTACTCCAAGTTTTCACCAGGATTCAGGGAGATTTGTCAGAAGGTATCTTCTCTCTTTCTAAGCAAAAATTACAGAATTAGTTTTCTCTTCAAAAATGTGGAAAAAAAATTGCTCCATAAAATAAAAACACAAGTTTAAAATAATATAAAAACACATAATCAGTGAAGAATTAGCCCGTAGCAGACTATTCCACCAACGCATAAAAAATAGCAAGAATTTTTTTTTTAATCCAAGAGATTTAACAAGTTTAGATAAAAATTGTATCTTCTGCAGTTCAAACCTCAAATCTTTCAAAAATAAATGAATCTAGCATTTTATACAGGGTTTAGAAGCCCTCTGGAAGGCTGTTGGCCTTTTTTTTTTCTTTTTTTAATTTTTCCAAGGTTGATTTATTTTGTTTTCCTGGCTAGCTAACATTGTATTCAAAATAAACAAAAAAACCCAGTATATCTATTAAGTTTATTTGTTTAAGTTTTGTTCATGGTATGGTAATAACAGATTTAAACTTTGGACTTCATTTTTTAAAAGACATATTGAAAACTTTGGTCTGAAAAAACTGCTTTACTGGACTAAAGACTTGAGTTTCATCTTTTGGTATTCAAATAGCTGTGATTTGAGGCAATGGCATTATCCAGAAATCAAGCATCCCTTCTCCCTCAAGAGCAACCAAGAGTTAAAATCCAAGACTCAGCAGGGCTTTGCTTCCAGGCTCAGTCCCACTTTTCTGTTTGTTGGAGAAAGCCAAGTACTCATTTTACAACCTGGGCAGAAACTCCTCCCACAGGCCACTGAAGGAAGACTCTTAGTGACAGAATACCTCCAGTTTTATCCATGGTGATCTCTGCTCTCTGATTACAACTTTTCATTTTTCTTGGGGTCTTTCTGCTCTTCAATCATCTACAGTTTTGTTTGCAATCACTTTCCTTAATGTCATAAGGGATTTGGTTTTTCCAAAAACTTTTTCCAAATACATACCCAGAATTAAGGCTTCTCTCTCTGTACAGATATCACTCTCTCATAGCCATGACCCATTTGCCTTCCCTCCATCACATACCCATTTTGGGAATTCCCATTCCTTAGTTGTCTTAAACACAGCAGCAAGCTGGTCTAAGCGGTTAAAAGCCTACTTCACTCTAAATAACTCAGATGAAAAGCTTTGAAACCATGATACAGAATAGATGTCATCAAGAAAAGAATTACATGATTGAAACAAGAAATAATTCTAAATTTGATGTGAGAATCTGGCAGATCTTCATCTTCTGCAGTACATACACACTCTGCCAAAATGCAGTGTTTGAGCAGTAAAGATTTCTCATTGCAGCTGCTGAGGCATGAGTCCAAGCATTGGTTTTGTACCCAAACATGCACTCAGTCAGCTTAGCTGAGAGTACTTGGCCTTTAAGCCTAGAAATGTATACAGTCCACAAGATCCATTTCTGTGGCCTCATTTATGGGACACTGTTGGAGAACCTGTTCTGGTGACTCATCTGCACCACAGAGGCCAGCACATCTGTTATGGGCACAATTATTTAATATAAACAGTATCTGCTGAGAACATAAAACCAGAGTATGAAAATTAACTTGCAAATACTATGAAAAATATACCTGAAATGGACCTATACTTACCAAAAATGAAATTAACTAGATGAAATACTGACCCTGCCTGAGGGAAGAAGGTGAAGGGTATGGACCCTCAATCCTGTGGCATTGACTCACTTCCCATGTGTTCTGGCTATCATGACAATACATGACAGACAGAGAAGACGAATCATAGAATCATCATAGAATCCTAGGGGTTGGAAGGGACCATGAAAGATCATCTAGTCCAACCCCCCTGCCAGAGCAGGGTCACCTAGAGTACATCACACAGGAAGGTGTCCAGGCGGGTCTTGAATGTCTCCAGTGAAGGAGACTCCACAACCTCTCTGGGCAGCCTGTTCCAGTGCTCTGTCACTCTCACAGTAAAAAAATTTTTTCTGATATTCACCTTAAACCTCCTATGCTCCAATTTGTATCCATTACTCCTTGTCCTATCACTGGTCATCACTGAAAAAAGCTTAACTCCATCTTCTGGACACTCACCCTTTACGTATTTGTAAACATTGATGAGGTCACCCCTCAGTCTCCTTTTCTCCAAACTAAAGAGACCCAGCTCTCTCAGCCTTTCCTCATAAGGGAGATGTTCCACTACCTTAATCATCTTTGTGGCTCTGCACTGGACTCTTTCCAGCAGTTCCCTGTCCTTCCTGAACTGAGGGACCCAGAACTGGACACAATATTCCAGATGCGGCCTCACCAATGCAGAATAGAGGGGGAGGAGAACCTCTCTTGACCTACTAACCACACCCTTTCTAATACACCCCAGGATGCCATTGCCTTTCTTAGCCACAAGGGCACATTGCTGGCTCATGGTCATCCTCCTGTCCACCAGGACCCCCAGGTCCCTTTCACCTACACTGCTCTCCAGCAGGTCAGCCCCCAACCTGTACTGGTACATGGCGTTTTTCTTCCCCAAATGCGAAACTCTACACTTGCCCTGGTTGAACTTCATCAGGTTTTTCCCCGCCCAAGTCTCCAGCCTGTCTAGGTCTCCCTGAATGGCAGCACAGCCCTCTGGTGTGTCAGCCACTCCTCCCAGCTTGGTGTCATCAGCAAACTTGCTGAGGGCACACTCTGTACCCTCATCCACGTCATTGATGAAGATGTTGAACAACACCCGTCCCAGTACCGACCCCTGAGGGACTCCACTAGTCACAGGCCTCCAACTAGATTCTTCCCCATTGACTACAACTCTGACTTCTTCCTTTCAACCAGTTCTTGATCCACCTCACTGCCTGATCATCAAACCCATACTTGATCAACTTATCTACAAGGATGCTGTGAGAGACGGTGTCAAATGCTTTACTGAAATCAAGATAGACCACATCTACTGCTCTACCATCATCTATCCACCTAGTAATTTCCTCATAGAAGGCTACGAGGTTAGTCAAACATGACTTACCCTTGGTAAAACCATGTTGACTGCTCTTGATGACCCCCATCTCCTTGATATGTCTAGAGATAGTGCCAAGGACAAGTTGTTCCATCACCTTTCCAGGGATGGAGGTGAGGCTGACCGGTCTATAGTTACCCGGGTCCTCCTTCTTGCCCTTCTTGTAGACTGGAGTGACATTTGCTATCCTCCAGTCCTCAGGCACCTCTCCTGTTGCCCATGGCTTACCGAAGATGATGGAGAGTGGCCTAGCAATGACCTCCGCCAGCTCCCTCAGCACCCTTGGGTGCATTCCATCCGGACCCATCAATTTATGGATGTCCAGATTACTCAACTGATCCCTAACCCAATCCTCATCTACCTGGGCAAACTCCTCCTTTATCTTGACTTCTACTGGAGCTATATGAAACTGGGGCTCATGGGGAAAGCCTGCAGGAGTAAAGACAGAGGCAAAGAAGGCATTTAGCACCTCTGCCTTCTTTAAATCCTCTGTCACCAGGGCACCCGCCTCATTCAGCAGTGGGCCTGTATTGCCTCTGGTATTAGTTTTGTCAGCTATGTATTTGAAAAAGCCCTTTCTATTATCCTTAACCCGACTTGCAAGGTTAAGTTCCAAGGAGGCCTTAGCTTTCCTAGTTGCCTCCCTACATTCTCTGACAACAGTCCTATATTCCTCCCAAGTAACCAGCCCCTTCTTCCATGATCTATAGATTTTCCTTTTCCATTTGAGTTTGCCCAGCAGTTCCTTTTCTAACCACGCTGGTCTCCTAGCTCCCTTACTAGATTTTCTACCCATTGGGACACACTGATCCTGTGCTTGCAAGAAGTGGTCCTTGAATGTTGTCCAGCTATCTTGAGCCCCTTTACCTTCTAGCACTCTGTACCATGGGACTTCCCTTAACAATTGATTGAGGAGGCCGAAGTTTGCTCTGTGGAAGTCCAGGGTTCTGGTCCTGCTGGGTATTCTGTTCCTCCCACACAGGATCCTGAACTCCACCATCTCGTGGTCACTGCGGCCAAGGCTGCCATTGACCACCACTGCTTCAACAAGGCCCTCCTTGTTGGTGAGCACAAGATCCAGCAGCGCTCCTCTTCTAGTAGGCTTGTCCACCATTTGCATTAAGAAGTTGTCATCAATGCATTGGAGGAACCTCCTAGACTGTGAAAGGCTGGCTGTCTAAGTCTTCCAGCAGATATCGGGGTAGTTAAAATCTCCCATGAGGACCAAGGACTGTAATTGTGAGGCTGCTTTCAGCTGCCTGTAGAAAGCCTCATCAGCTTCCTCATCTTGATCAGGAGGTCTGTAGTAGACCCCCACAACTGTATCACCCATACCACCCTGCCCTTTAATTCTTACCCACAGACTTTCAACTTGCCCCTCATCAGCCCCTGCACAAAACTCGATACATTCTAGTTGCTCTCTCACATAAAGAGCAACTCCACCACCTCGCTTCACCGACCGATCTTTCCTAAAAAGCACATAGCCATCCATGGCCACATTCCAGTCGTGTGAGCTGTCCCACCATGTCTCTGTTATTGCTATCAGATCATAACCCTTAGACCGCACACAGACCTCTAACTCTTCCTGTTTATTCCCCATGCTGCGTGCATTGGTGTACAGGCATTTCAGGAAGCAAGCAGAGCACACTGGTGGGACCAAATCCTCCTTACACCACCAATAATCTTCTCTTAGCTGTAAGTACATCCAACTCTGAGTCCAGTCTAGAGTAAAGATGTACCTAGTAATTACAGTATGTACCTTCTGTAACTAATCCACAAAAGCCTGGTATTGCAGTTTTGCTTGGATTTTATTTCTGTGAAAACTACTCTTGTGTGACTTTCTGCCTAGTGGCAGAGTTTCAGGAGGAAAGATGATGACTCACAACAGACTGCAGTCTGCTAACGGGTGAAGAACATGGGTAAATACTTCCTGAAGCTGAGGAAGGAATTGAAAGTAGGTCTACATCTGCAGTGAGGGCCCTAATGAAAATTACATTGCAGGAATAGAGAGCATGTAGAATCTTTGAATAATGCTATATTTTTAATTGAACTCCTCTGTATGATTGCAAAGACAAGCTCAAAATAAATCTACTATATCACATTCATTGGAAATTTCAGTATAGTCTGTGGATCTCAGCTAGACTCAGGCATTAAAAAACACCAAACTTAATTCCTTCTTCTCCTAAAATACTGGGTTTATGCACAGAAGTGGAAATCTGAATATCAGGGGAATTTTACAAGTGAGAATGTTGGCATCCACAAACTTACAAATAGGTTTTGACTCAGGAATCTAAATTCCACCCAAGTACAACACTGTAGTCAGCAAAAAACCTTCCATGAACAGGGTCTAAGCGCCTGGAGTAACATATCACAGGAAGTCTTTGTTGGGGTATGACATAGGACCAAGTAATTAACATCCTCACAACTGGATTCTTTTTCCTCCATGCAACATAAGGAATGCAGATGTCTCAAGAGCCCTTTTCAGTCATCAAGCTCCTTATTTATGGAGCACTGAAAGATATGCAACACAATGAAGCAGATTCTCACCTGCAAATGCACATCATAGTCCAAGCCAAATGTTGGCTAAACAGATATGTAGTTAGGGCTTCAAAGTCACCTGTGTTTTTCCTTGCTGAAACAGGTTAAAATTGATGAAGGAACACATGCATTAGTAGAGGATCTGGCTGTTTCTGCAACACATGCATTGTGGATGTCACATAGTTCTTCCAAAGAAGAACTGAGAATCTGGTATTCTCTATCATTCATTAATAGTCATTGCCAAAAATCTGGAGTAATTTATCTTGGTAGGCTCATCTCTCCTCCCATGATTAATCTTTTATTCCTCCTAAACTAACTGCTTGGTTTTGGATGTGAATTTATCATAATACTATTGCTCATAGCAAATCTGAACATAAGTGAACCTTGTGCCTCTCAATATCTCTGTCATGGTAGAGAGAGAGAAAGGACTGAAAAAAGAGCAGTCTAGAGGAGAGGTCCAGAGCTACGTTGGGGAAAAGCATGGTAAAAATCTTGAGTTCAGGCTTCAGGGGAAGAACAAACAAAACAAAACAAAACAGAGTTTACATTGGATCCAATCTTTCTTTTATAATAACAGACACAACACAATACAGAATTGTTGTTCTGCTCTGTGGTTTTTCTCCAGGTTCAATGCTAGTTCTGAGAACTGATCTCATTAACATGAGCATAGCAGCTCATTCTATCAAAGATTTGCCCAAAATTTTCAAAGGTTTTTGAGAACAATAATAAATCCTTGGTAAATCCTTGGTATGGATTATTTGGTAAAACCACAGGGGAGGAACTGTCTGAACTTGCATTTATGGATTCCTCAGGGATAGTTTTTTCTCCTGCTGGAACTCAAATACCATCCATAGGGCCTGCTTTTCCCCAGAAGATCATTGACACTGACAGGCTGCAGTGTCATATGTCCATTCTCAACATACCCCTGAAACAGACGAGCACCTAGATAGATTCCTTCTTTGTTTCACCTGTCATCAGTCTTTGAAGACTAGTCCATAACATAGCCAACATTAGAGATGAAAATAAAAATAAAAATAAATCAATTACTTCACATTTGTTTTACACACTTAATGTTATAAAACACTACATTCCCAAAAAATAAAATACAGATAACAATTTGCTGCCAAATTTGAACAGTTTTAATCACCATCTTCATCATATTCTCAGGTCAGCAGCAATCCCTGCATTTCTGCCTTGTTATGAACACATTAACACCTGCTTTGCAGTGCTGAGGCACCACATTACCAAGTACTAAGAAAAAGCTCTTTCTTCTCAGAATTTGCAATCTTAATATAGTGCAAAGGGGGAAAGGCGAAAGGAGATGGAAGGGAAAGCACTATTCTCAACACATTGATTTTCCAGTCACTGTAGGATGCTCCATGGCTGGATGAGGACTGAGGTGAAAACCATAGGGAGTGGCACAGAGGAAAGCAGAGGGGGCTGAGAGAAGAGTTTATGTGGCACATAGAGAAGGCCTGCTGAGGTTACCTTAGTTGTTTTGGTGCAAATCTGGTGGGGTTGTTCACTGCTAAGATCTCAGTATCTGTGGAAGGACCAGTCTAAGGACTGCAAAACTGATTCCCTAGTTTAATGGGGAAGGTGTGAAGATGGCAGACGGGCTGCTGTGGATTTTGTGTGTGTACAAATCACTTCTCTGGATGCCTTCTCTGCAATGTCAGCATAACTGTGGAGGATAGGTCTACTTTAAAATCAAGGGATCAAATGGAGTATTGTTTGTAAAGGTTCCCAGGAAATATGTGATCTCAGCTCTGCCTAGTTCCCTATAGATCCCAGTGGTGGCAACCCTGGAGATTTTAATGTGAAACTTGCATTATTTCAGTGCAATCAAAATTAAATACTTTGTAAAGCATCATTTTCTGAAAAATTCCAAGATTTGTGAACTTCCTGGAATTTTCTGTAGGAAATACCATTTTTCAAACTACTCTACTCCAGAGCATGAGATGAGGCTCATTAGCAGCAGAGCATGAAGGAGCTTCTGTGTCACTATCTTTGTTTTATTTATTCTTCAGACAAATTGAAGTTCGCCAGGACTGTAAGTAAGAAGATCCATTTATTTCATACAAACCACGGACTTCCAGGTGTTGTGGCTTTCAGTCATTACCAATCCTTTGATTTGCAAAGGCCTCTGGTCTACTTCAATCTATTTCCTATACAGCTCCACAAAATTCACAGTGATAAACCAGAAAAGGCTAAGTTTTTTTGTTTCTTTACTCCTTAAAAACAGAGTAGGTGTTTTCCAGTTTGGTTCAACCCTGAAACATATTCATAGGTAAGTTGAAATTGTTCCAAGAACACCAGGTAATTAGAAAGGTCATTTGATAGATTCATTAGCAGTTTCTAAGGCAAATGAGGAAGTCTTTATTTAAGATTAAGCTTACCCAGGTTGATGCTGGTGATACGTTGCATTCTTGAGGTTCCTGGGGATGAAGGCACTAAGCAACTGGAACAATTATAGACAGTATGGAAACACCTTTTTTTACACACAGATTGGCAGACATTGTATTCTGATGTCTGAATATATTTTTCCGTACTGATTCAGCTCAAAACTTATGATGAACATTTTTTAATCTTTCTTGCTAGCATATATCTGCTTTTATCTTGTCCATTACTGGCACATGTATCCTCATAACATAATAACATAGCTGCCATTTTAGTATAACAGATGGAGAAGAGGATTATTTGTCTTGATACTTCATTCAGAAAACATGTTTTGTTTATATTTTGTATTAACATTAAAAAGCTTTTCAACCAATGGCATTTTTTACTTCTGAGTTAGTTTCACTTTATTATTTTTCTTAGTGATCCAAAAAGACATATTCTCTCTTTTTTTTTTTTTTTTTTTTTCCTACTTCAAGAGCAGAATGATGGCACTGCCTGGGGGTTACCCCTAGCACTATGCTAACTTCAAATGCAAATCAAACACAAAGGCTGATGAGGAAGAGATACAAAATTGCTACTGTACCATTGGAAATAAAACTTAAACATGAAATTCAAACACTGCATGCTTGATAATCCAAAGGAAAAAAACAAACAAACAAGAATATTAAAAAATAATATTTGAAACCCTAAAACTTAACAAAAAAATACCCAACTATTAGGAAAAAATAAAGTTATCAGAAATAACCAAAACCGGAAAAAAAAAAACAGAAGCAGATTCCTCACAAATCAAATGGATTTTAAGATCTGGTAATTTTTATACTAAAATCAAGGAGACAGGCAAAGCAGGAAATAGCCAACTGCTTCGGGGAAGAAGAAATAGTGTAGGGTGTGGGGCTTCTGACTGCATATAACTGTATGTGGTTTGTCTCTTTTTCTTCCTTTGGAGCAGTGAAAGTTTATGCTTCAGGGATGAGTGACCTCATCACCACATAAATGTTTTTCATGGTGAATAGAATTATTGTGTCTCTGAACTGAAGGTAGAACTTTCCTTGGTTTTGCCTTGTTCACACTTTGAGCAATCACTGTGCAATAATAAAGCTAGATTACCATGCTTAACATGTATCTTTAGAAAGAGATTCATATTCCTAGAGCTTGCAATATTCACTGAACACATAAATCAAAGGAAAGTTTTACTGTCCAAGTAATCGTATGACTGGAATGTATCACTGGAGTATGATATCCCTTAAGTGAAACTAATTGTAATAATTGAAAGAGCAAAATCTGGATCGAGATGAACAAGTTTTAAGTTGACATGTTGCAGAAACCTACAATTTGGGATTTAAATCAGCCAAATTTTCCACTTTCTGGATTGGGACTGAAGTCAGAAGTAGGCAAATTAGAGCAATTCCTATGTAACCCAAGATTTGGAGAGGTCGGAGAGCTGGGCAAAGAGGAATATAATGAGATTCAACAATAACAAATGCAGAGTCCTGCACCTGGGAAGGAACAACAAAATGTACCAGTACAGGCTAGGAGATGATCTGCTAGAGAACAACTCTGTGGAGAAGGACCTTGGAGTCCTGGTAGAAAACTAGTTCTCCATGGGACAACAATGTGCCCTTGTGGCGAAGAAGGCCAATGATATCTTGGGGTGCATTAGGAGGAGTGTCTCCAGCAGATCAAGGGAAGTTCTCCTTCCCCTCTGCATGGCCCTGGTGAGACCTCCCTTGGAATACTGTGTCCAGTTCTGGGCTCCTTAGTTCAAGAGGGACAGGGATCTACTTGAGAAGAGTCCAGCAGAGTGCTGTGAGGATGATTAAGGGACTGGGACACCTGCCTTACAAGAAAAGGCTAAAAGACCTGGGGCTTTTCAGTCTAGAGAGAAGAAGACTGAGGGTGGATCTAATTAATGTCTATAAATAGACAAGGGCTGGGTGTCAAGAAGGCAGGGACAAGCTCTTTTCACTTGTGCCCTGTGATAGGATGAGGGGCAAAGGATTCAAACTCAAGCACAGGAAGTTCCACCACAACATGAGGAAGAAATTCTTTACTGTGAAGGTTACAGAGCATTGCAACAGGCTCCCCAAAGAGGTTGTGGAGTCTCCTTCTCTGGAGGCTTTGAAGACCTGTCTGGATGCCTTTCTGAGTGATCTGCTGTAGTTGCTTTTTGGTCCTACTCTGGTATGGAAGTTGGACTTGATGATCTTCAGAGGTCCCTTCCAACCCCTAACATGCTGTGATCCCGTGATTCTGTAGCTACATCTGAATCCCCTTTTTTAGCTCATTCAGTTCATTAAAATATAGAGGCTGCATTGCTCAGTTAATCATTAATGAGAAGCACACTATAAAATCATTGATGACTAGTATCTAGTTTTAGCTTTTTAGTGGTCATTGAAACAAACATGTAAACCTAGGTATTGGTACTTCCAAACTTTTGAATGTTGATATTTCCCTGATATGCCAATTACTTCTAGAGAGTTTGGGTTATCTAAAAATGTTTCTGTTTGATTCATCTTCTTCCCCAGCATTTTTTGATTTTCTGGATTTCCTGGTTATTCAACTGAGCACAAATTGCTGTTCATACAGATGCACTGCCATGATTTCTGATTTGCAGGCTGTCACTCACATTAATAACCTACTAGGCTGTCATGCTGTCATTCCTTGTTGCTGCAACGATTTGTTTCAAACATAGGGGCTGATTCATGAAGAATAAAAAAAAAAAAAGTAGTTTTCCTGTTTTAGAGGAACCTCAAAATATTTATGCAGAAAATGTGTGAAAAGCACACACACCACTTTTATCCTGAAGAATGTGATTGCCAAATACCAAGTGTGTTTTCCTGAGTGGAAAGAGGAAGAATATACGGTGAATTCTCCTCAGTATTTTTCTATATTAAAATATAAAGCTTTTTTAAAAAAATCTTCCCTTTGTAAAATATCTGCAGTTCAGTTCCAGAGCTATGATATGATAATTCCCTGAGATGATGAAATGGCTTAAAAACTGATATCAAAGCTGATTTTAAAGATTTTGGTTTTTACTTGTTTGTTTCTTTCCCTGTCTTTCCCAAAAGATAGATATCCACACCCCCAAGTCTTTTGTTTTTCTTTCCTAATTCGGAGGTACTTGGCCAAATTTCAGTCTCAGTACTACTCGTGCAGCCTCGTTGCCTGCTACAGGCTTGAGCTTTTGGAAAAGAGAAAACCAGGTGGTCAGCTGGAAGCTGGATTCATTGCTCAATATCCCTCTATACTGTTTGGCTACCACATGACTGGGAAAGGTCAGCTAATTTTCAGGATGGGTAAAACCTTGCTGACAAATAAACCAGCACATGCATCCACAAAAAGCAGAAAATGAACCAGAACGTAATCAAAACCTACATGAGTTTTTCAGCCTATCTGCAGGTGTCAAGGGACTCCTCTCATCCTGTGGATCAGAGGCATACAGCTCACTTGACCAGCTGGTTTTGGTGGCCACGGAAAGCAGGGCAGGTCCCCTCTGCTGTGCCTGTTTCCCCAAGCACTTCTTGGTTCACTGTGGGAATCATGCCAGGATGTTTGGTTCAAGTGGTGGCAGGATCAGAGAGGTCCCTCTCATAACACCTTGTCCCAGCATTTGCCATTCTCCTCACATACCCACTGTATTTTGAGGAGCTGGAGCTGCCAGGAGCTCCTCCGCTTTTTCCACAGCCAAGGCCTGACGGCTGGCACATGTCCCAAAGAAACAGGCAGAATAAAGTTTCTGAAGAAGGAAAAAAAAAAAAAAGAACAACACAGGATGCTAATGGAAATCAAAACTGGAAGAGAAGGTAAATACAGAGGCTGTTTGGACCTCAGCAGCAGTGCTGGCTCCTGATTTCCCATTTTTCCCCTGTCACCCCTGAGCTGCTTCTTCCCAGCCCAGACCTGTGATTTCAAGCACTTTGAAAGTTTCTGCTTCCCTTCTCCTCCTCTCCCCATGCTGCTCTCTGCCTGCTCCAAGTGCTGCCTACAGATGGCTGCTAATGAGCGAACGACTTTAAAATATCTCCTTAAAAATACTTAAATCATTAGACTGACTTTGCACACTGTAATTTAAACTAATATTTTAAAGAGACAGCCTCCCAATTACAGCCTTATTGTTCTCTTCTGCAAGGCTTACACTTTAACCCACTTCAAAAATTTGTCCCTGCCAAACAGTATCAGCAGCCAGTCCCAAACCTGTCAATGCCATAGTATTTTCTAAATTGATGTTTAATTAATGAAGTACTATAGCAACAGGTTCTCTCTCTCCTTTTTTAATTTGATCTCCATGGCATTATAGGAACGTAAAGCTTCCACTAGGCATATATTCTTACCATTTCCTTGTCAGAGGAAATGTATATTCATTTTAGACTTCTGGAAGCAATTACAGTAGCCACCAGTTGCCTACAGCAGCTAATCAAAGTGATAACCCACAAGTTCTCAACTCCCCATGAGACAGCCCACTTGCCTCCAGCTGATGAATGCCAAAAGAGCAGCATGGGCCCACCAGTAATGACACCATCATCCAAGAGAAGTTTTTAACTAACCCATGGTTTAACAAAGACTCTATTAACATATCATAGAAAGAGATCTAGATAAAACATTCTAATAAGATTTTTTTTAAAGGGAAATACCAGTACTGATGTAAATGTCCGCTGTAAAATATTAAGCTGGTAGTTGCCTACTTGTAAACTTTGCACATCTTATATTGTGAAAAGTGCTGAAGTCTTCCCTGAGTGTTTTCGTGCATGTGACTAACCTCTAGCTAACATGCTATCACGGCCTTGCCAGAGTCCAGCCACACAGTCAAGCACGTGCTTAATCTTAAACAAGTGTGCTATTCCATTGATTTCAAAAGGATTAAGGGGCTTAAAGTTAAACGTATAGAAGCACCATAGAAAAGTGGAAAGCAGTACCTTGGATTATAGAATTACAGAATCCTTCTAGTTAGAAAAACCCTTTAAGATTATCAAGTCCAACTATCTATCAAGGGCAGTGTTAAACCGTGACCCTAAGATTTAGTAAAAATTAGATTGTTATTTTACATATTAATTGGCTCTGCCTACAACTGCAATAAGCAAAGCAAATTTTGAAAGTAGAAAAAATCAGCATTTATAAATAACTCAATTATTTGCTGGCAGAAGGGATTCACCACATTGGTAGGAAACCTTTAGGTTCTTCTGCATGACCAGTCCCTCGCTTTTGCTAGAATTTTGTTTTTTAGAACATAGACATACTTGGCAGCAATGTGACCCTCTCCACAATCTGCCACTCTTCTAGTGACAAAAACAGCACGAAAGATACACACTATACTTTTGTGTCAGTCTATCAGTGTATTTCAGAGTTCAGTGTATAAAAATTGAAAGCAAAGTGAATGAATATATTTGAAGGCTGCTTCTCAGACCTTTCCTTGATTCAATGTCACAGATTTACATCCAAAGAGAAAACAAAAGCTTTGTGGTTTTGTTAAGAACCTCTAAAACAACAAGAAAAAGCCCCACAGAACCCCCTCCCCCCTGGAATCTAAAAGCTACCCACATGCAGAAATTCTCTGTAGCTGTGCTGTTACTCTAATCTAGTTATTATATCTGAGTTTTCTCTTTAAGGCTTCCGGCCAGGTTTTGACATTGTATTTCGGGATATTCTAATTAGCTGTGGTCCCACAGGAGGTGTTCCTGGCTTCTTCCCTGCATAGTTGAGAGTCCTGGAGGACTCCAGGCTGCAGGCTGCAAAGAGAGCAAGTTAGGTTGGTACATTTCCTACCCGTGTCACTCTCATTGTCCAGGGAATGGACTTTGCTCTACCATTTCCTAGTCTCATTAAAATGTTGGTGAGCTTTTAAAGGTTGCAGTTTCCATTTTTTAGCACCGTCACCACCTGCAGTAGCCATTTTGTGCTTTGAAAGACATGTCAACATGCTATTGTTATTACTTGCTTGTGCTGGCACTCAAACAAGCTGAGCAAGGCCAGCCCATTTGCTCAGAGTACCTGTCTGCAATAGAGGAAGAGGTGATTGCCACCTTGGGAGCCTAGATGATACCCAGCTGGAAGATCACACCAACTCAGTCATGTAGGAAAAAAACAATTTTTTCCCCATAGCACATGTGAGGACAAATAGTTTAGCTTAATTTGAAAAATCAAGATTAAAAAAAAAAATCTTGTGGCACCTTACTCTCCAAACAGCACAAAGATGAAGGGTACTCCAAGGCTGTAGTGATGCCCAGCCAGGGTCAGCCTGAGCCCTCAGCCCTCCTCCAACATCAGGGATGAAAAAACAGTGGTGAGGGGATGAGTGATGGGCTCAGTTCTCTCCATCCAAGACATATGCTCATCCCCTACAGAGAGTTACCTGGGAAAGCTGATTGCCAGCTGCTGGGGATGCTCTGTCCACTAAAACACTCCAGAAGAGGGTCTGCTTGAGACAAAAAGAGTGTATTTTAATCTTTAAAGAGATTACAACAGACTGAAATAACTGGGAATAATGGGTAGAAGGCAGGTATGGTAGATAAAATGAAATAACAAACCCTTTAATAAGTAGACATCTTAACCTTAAAGGAGCGAATACATATTACACATGTATGCAGCTTTTCACCAGTGGCCCCCAGTACACTAGCAACATCTGAAGTCCAGAAACTCTTTGACTGCCATACTTTCATGGCTTTTGGCTTTGTTTAGGGGGTCATGATAAGCCTGGCTACGAATTCATGTTTAGCAAGAGGCACATCTTGTGAGTGACTTCCATATGATGGGATGAGATACTGAAACTTGAGCGATCTACTCATTTCATTAGGAGCTGAGAACAGCTGTGCAAAAGTTTCCTTCAGTTCTTGTCTTCAAATCTGCTTGACAGCTTGAGGAGGTAACAAGTGGAAAGCAAGGTTCAACCTCACAATTTTTTCTGTTTCGCCAGTTTCCATCAGTGTTGAATACAATTACAAGACAGTGGGAAAAACATATAGAAAGACACTTTTTTTACTCTACAGTCCCACTTCCTGCTCATGACCAGCACCAAGGAATTTCTGCAGATTTTGAAAGCAAAAGCATGTTTCTACTTTTTTTTTCTTTTTTTTTCTTTTTTTTTCCCCTCAGCATAATATGCTATCGCTTACATATCAGAAGGACAGTGTGGCTAATTTGGAAATAGAAGCTTAGAATTGCCTGGAAAGTAGGATAATATTTCCGTGAAGATCTTGATCTTTTTTTTTTTCATGCATTTTTTGCATTTCAAATTTCAGCAACAAAAATATACACAAATACTGAGAACTGCAAACTTCAAAATGTTTTCTTTTCCCTTTCAACGTAATGGTTGGCTGAATTCTAACTGCAGGACCAAACCTTCTTCTTATGAACATTTTACATGAAATATAAAGAGGTTGTATCTTCAGACCTGTGAGACAAATTGGGAAACAATTCAGAAGTGAGAGAAGCTGAATTTGTCTTGTATAATCTGTTCCAAAGAACGACCCCAAGTAAGGAACAGCTTTCCTTTCTAGGTCTACGGAAACACCTTTTGTAAGCTGCAAACATTTGATCTGAGACACTGAGAGACAATAACCAAAATAATTCCCACAATTTTATTTCTACAGGCACTATTCAGAATCAAGTTTAAATTTTCTCCTTTAGAAAGTATGGAGTAAGTTATTCACCCCCTGTGTTTCAGATATCTATTGAAATGAGACGGTGCTCTTAAAATCTGATTGAATTTTCCTCCAATAGCACAGAGAGATGACACCTAACAGATGATACTAGCTGTCAGCTTTATGCAGCCATATCTGTAGACTTCAGACAATTATCTGTAATCAATAGCTGTAGCATCATGGCAATAAAATTATAGTACTTACATATAATTACACTTACATTCAAATATTCACTTCTATTCAGAGCATATATCAGTGGAGTAAATCTTGGTAAGTCAGTAATTTTCAAAAGAGAGGAGGGAAGGTCAGACCAGTGTTTTCCAAGAAATATAGTTCAGAAAAACTTTCCTTTTCATCTAGCCTTCTAATATTGTCTTCCTTTTGGATTTTAGAAGAAATTGGTCTACTTTTGCAGAAGTACCCATTAGTCCCACATGCGTAACTCTTTGTTTTTCTGCTAAAGAAAATTCTTACAATTATATGTAGATGAATGAGAATAGCAGTTTGTCACATGTTGATTCTGTTATTAAGGTCAGAAATTAGTGGAAATTCTTGGTTTTACAATTGCTTAGAAGTCCACCAGGATGAATTTTTCATGTCAGTATAAAAATAGGCCTGTATTATATTTTTCATTTGTCCTTTCCCCATTCAGTTTCCATATACTGTCTCTCCCTGCTCCTTTTCTGTTCTCCTTTATATCCTTTAATTTCCTGGCCCTCTATTTGCTCCAGATTTCTCCTTTAATTTTTTCTCCTCCATTTTTTTGATTCTTAGCATCGATGCTGAAGATGGTATCCTGTGCTGAAAGGTGCCTTGTATTGGTGTAAAAAGACGTCTGCTTTATCACTCCCTCCGCACCCCCATATAAAGACACTGTAATACCATGGCTGTATTACAGACCCTAATTTCAGTAGTTACAGCACTTTTCCCTACATAATGACATCCTGAGTGCTCATCACCCTGCTGTTAGGAGAGGGGGCAAAAAAAAAAAAAAGACTGTTAAAAAATCCTAATATGCAGATACAGGGGTATGTTTCCCATAGGTCACCACTGCTGTTAATCTGTGCAAGCAGCAACAGGTAGGAAATGAAGGGCATTATAAAAGGACTGACAGGATCAGTCCTTTTTCCCTTCTGACTTACATGTGCAAACTTTTGGCAAAAGTTTCTCCAATTTCTAGCATAAGAAGCTTTCTCAAATAAGTGTTTATGGTGAAAGTTCCAAATATGTATGGTTTTCATTACAAAGAATACTTTAAATGAAAAAAATTACTCAGAAATACATAATTTTTCCTAGCCACCACTACCTGCAGCTGAGAAAATTAAAGTGATGATTATTGACAGAGCAGCTGGTTTGGGTATGCCTATGAAGAAGTCAGATCTGTTGTTCCTATAGACATTTCTAAGTCAGTTTTAAACCAGGTACCTTAGTCCTGCAGGCAGTACGAAGGCTTCTCACCTTCTTGCCTTCTCCTGTGGCTTTTACAGCCCACCCAGGATTTGGTGCTGTAAATGTGGCAGGACTCAAGGCAGCATGGGTTGCAGCCAGACTTCACCAGCTGTGTGCCTCCTGTGAGTCTCACTGGCCCGAAAGAGAATGTTCTTGTCCTGGAAATTATGAGGACAGAGGACAAGGAGAGGTGATGTAGCTATGGTGTGCTTCCAAAAGCCACAGAAAGTGGGAATTCCTTCTGCAAATTGGCCTGATTCTCACTAAGACAATCAACCCTGATCTGGGCCAGGGAATGACAGTCATTCCCATTGCTCCCATGTCAGATCTCAGTTGGATAACATCAAATCAACACTGTTTTCTGTAACTGCAGTGCAGTGCTATTATCAAAGTGGGTTTAAGTGTGTAAAGCTTATAAATAGACACTTTGGGCAAATATTTCCTTTTTGGAAAACAGGTCATGTCCTGAAAGCCAAGGATAGTCAGAAGGTGGTCAGTGTGTCTTAGGAAATGGCCTATGATTCCTTGAATGCTAGCCAAAGTACAGCCAAAGAGAAAACTAGAGCTGTCATACCCTGAAAGATCTGATTTATAAGATTTTTCATTTTCTTTTTTCTTTTATCTCTTTTTTTTTTTTTTTTTTTTTTTGCTAACTAGAGTTAAAAACAAGGTAATCACACCATAATTATAGCTTTGATCAATTCTCTGCTGAAGACAAAAATGGTTCTATGTAGGTCACTGGCTGATGCATAAGTTTATCAAAACAGACTTATATCATTACAATATCAATTTAAAATAATCTGTGGCATGCTCACACAAAATCTGCAGCTATTTCAGGTATCATCACTGATCAGTTATTACGTATTTCACTATAAAGTGTTTATAAATTATGTTTATTGTCTTATAATCAGTAGTACTAACAGTGCATAATATCAAAAAGGTCATTAAATATGTAAACAATAAATAATAGTAATATTAATGGCACCAAGCAGCAATGCTTGACAGCATCATGTATTTCCAGTCAGCCTACGACTGTATTTCTCCGCACTTCAACAGCCAGGCATGGAACAGTGCCAGTGACTGGTTTAATGAACATCCAGACGCGTGCAGAAGTAGCAAAGTTAGTTAGCAAGCAGTTGGTTTAAAAGATAATAATAAAAACTAACAAAAGAAGTATATTCTAACTCTTATGCAATTCCAGGAGATGATGTGGACCTTCTGGATCCTTTTACTGCTGCAGTTCTACATGCCTGTTCCCCGTTATTGGACAAGCAGTGAGACCAAGATTCCCTATTGTAATACTCAAACTGGTGGACCTAGCTAGCTTGCTGCTAGGACTGAAATGGTAGATTTGACCTCTCGAATGGATAAATATAAATTAAAGACAAACAATGAAGCACTAAAAGGTAAGAAGATGGCCTCCTGACATCGGATGCTGTAATTCCTAACTATTTTGTTGTTGTTGTTGTTTTTAAGTTCCTTTGGACAGGGGTAAGTTGGAGTTTTTGTTTGTTTTTCTAATGGGAGTTCTACTGCACAGATTTGCTATCTGCTGAATTTAGCTGGCATTATTGGAGAGACCATGTAAGGACTGAATCAAAACACATTTGCAAGCCAATGGAAACTTCGTAGAAGCATTGCATTAGGTGCTATATTGACTTTAGCTCTTCAGGTGGAGGGAGTGTATGAAGATGCCTTTATGCTTATAGATCAGTAGGAAGTGTTTCAGTTTCCTTGTCTCTCCATCTTAGAAGACTAGAAATTTGTTTGAAAATGGTAACTATTTGTTGAAGAAAGGGCAACATGATCTTTTTGCAATGACTGGGATAGCACACTGAGAGGGACTGTGAGCTCATTAACATTTGGCATGTGATTCTGAAGTAATCTGGCTCTTTTAAAACTGCCTTTTTTTGTCCATTTATTCCAGACCCAAAGCACAAAGCCATGAGACTTCCTTTTTCCAGCCTTTTCTTCCCATGGGTCCTAAATAAATGATTTTTGTCCTTCCAGGCCTCACCGCTTCTGTACCGGAATGCCTGCCGTGTTATAGATCACTCCTCCACAAGAATTAGCCCCACATTGAACGCCCAGAACTCCACCACCATGGCAGGTGACAATAGGGATTTTGGTCACTCGGCAATTCAAATTCCCAGCAATGTAAGCAGCTGGGTAGCTCCTAGGGCAACTCCAATAACATTTCAAAGCTAAACACTTAAACAACAAAGAAATAACATTCTTTGCCAAAACACATACTTCAGCTGTTCTGCACCCCGGCTACTTTTGATACTTTGCTGGACAAATCTAAACTCAATATAGCAACCTTACCTATCTCCCAGAAAGTATTCTGTGTCTTCTATACAATTCTGCTCTGCTTAACAGCAATAACAAATACACAAATTCTAGTCCATGTTAATAGGAACAATATTGATTCTGACGAGTTCATGTAAGATTGTCTTCAGCTGTGTTACTGTCCTGGGTTAAATAATGTATGCTACCTTGTCCTACAAAACATACATGACCACAAAGCATAGAAATTACTACTCCAAGCCTGCCACTCCAGACTGTCAGCACGGGTTTGCTCCTGTCATGAACAGACTCTTCAATTTGAGTTCCACCATGATAAGATGACTGGAGATACCACTGGACAACAAGCTAACCACAGACCACAAGCCAGCAATTCAACCTTGCAGCAAAGAAGGTCAATGGCATCCTAGGATGCATTGGGAGGACTGTTGACAACAGGTCAAGGGCAGAGACCCTCTCCCTCTACTCAGCACTGGGAGACACATCTGGAGTGTTGGATCTACTTCTGGGATCCCTAGCAGAAGGCATGAATATACTGGAGCCAGTCCAGTGAAGGGACAATAAATTATTAAAGGAATGGAGAACCTCTTACATAAGGAAAGGGTGAGAGAGATATGATTCTTAATCCTGGAGAAGAGAAGGCTCAGGGGAATCTTATCAAAATAGCTGATGGAAAGGAGTGAGGAAAAGGGAGTCAGACCGTTCTCAGTGATGCCCTATGACAGGAGAAGAGCCAATGGGCACAAATTAAAAAATTGGAAAATCGATGTGAACACAAGAAAATGCCTTTTTACTGTGAGGATGGTAAAACTTCAGAAGAGCTTGCATAGACAGGGGGAGTATCCATTCTTGAAGATGTTCAAAGCCCTACTGAATACGGTCGCAGGGAACTTGCTGTTGCTGTCCATGCTTCAACAGGGGGGTTGGACTAGATGATCTCAAGAGGTCTCTTCCAACCTAAACTATTCTGTGATACTATGAAATCCCTCAGGTGCAGAAAGAAACCAAACTTGAGGATGTGTCCAGTCTGAGTGTGCCAGCTACTAGGTGCACTACATTTAATAAAATGCTGGGCTGCCGTGAAACTGTATATATAGGCTAAAGTGGATACTCTTCCCAAAGTTTAAATCTATTGGGTTCTTTACATTTCCTGTGGTTTAACTTTTCTGCATACCAAGGCTACTACTGCAGATCCCATTCTGAGGTCTTAGTCCTCTCTACTTGCTGTAGAAGGAAATCTGTGTGTCCTTATGCTATGGATCCTGTAGGCAGCTGGGTCTCTGAATTATGGGATTTATTTCTTGAAAGTGTTTGGGACTGCTACAAAATGGCCATATGCGTCTAGTGATTTTGCTCCTTCAAAAAGCATGAACTAATAGTAGGTCCTGATAATGCAGAATTCGGTTACTGCTCTAAGACAAGGTTTGGACAAGCTTAATCTCTTACACCAAATACCTCATATTTTACTCATCAGTAATCAGCTGCTCTTGGCATCATCCAAAGTGAGCCAATACAGCAGGAATCTTCCACATGTTATGGAATAGCACTAGCAAATAGCAAACACATCTGATCTAGCCAAGATTATGGATGAAGCTTTAAATATTAGGGCTTGCTTGATCTGCTAATAAAAGGCATCCAGAAATCAATTTTTTCATACGGAACACAGTTAGAAGATAATTGCTCCAAAAACTACCTAGTAGCACTAAAACTGAAATTGTTTAGGATCACATTTATGTTCTTCTCACTGCTGAATATTAAGGTGGTACAATACAAGTGAGAACAGTTCTTAGATGCAAGCCAAATACTGCCAAGTCCTGTCTGAAGATTTTATTTTATTGATGACTTTATTAAAATTAAAACAGTCTCAAGAGAGCTCATTCCTAGATAAGGGCTGTTTAACAAATACCGTTTGCTATCCCATCCTAGAACCTTTTTGTTTCCCTTTGAGAATCCTCATGTTACAACAAGTGAGCTTAAGGGTCCACTTCATCCATTCTTTAATCCTGAACGATAAACCTGGCAGAGTACAGAGGTAGTTTTATGTCCCCAGAAAAGGTAATTTCATTTCTTTTATATTAAAATTTTCAAGTACGTTCTCCTTGTTATCCTCTTCTAGCAAACCTTTATTTTCTGTATGAATCAAACACAGACTAACCTTTCTTTTCTTTTCTGTTATTTTGCTATTTCATAATTTTGCCCACATCCTGTTTCTCCAGTTGCAGACAGTCTCATCTTTTCTGGCCCACTCTGCTTGTCAGCCTCTCACTTTCAGTGCAGAGACCTCCTCCGTTTTCTCACTAGAAATATGAAGCTAGATGTTTAACATACGGATCTTGAAAGTGCTGGGCACACACTAGCAGACAGTGACAGATCTTCCTTGGTTTCTACCGGAGTTGAATTTCCTTGGCACCTTCTACTATCATGCCTGTAAACTTAGGGCTTTTCCATTTTGGAGCTGAGCCTTCTCTACCTTTCAACACCCCTCCTATTTCTGAGGACTGTCTTTCATGCAGTTCCCATTGCTCTCTTTCAGTCTGCTTAAAATGCTATCTTTAGCTGTCTTCAATTTTAGCAGACTCCAGCTTTGTTTGCAAAACTAAATCAGATTGTAGCGGTCAAGCTATATATGAGCATAAACTTCAGAAAGGACTGTTGCATTTGATATTCAAGGCAGTAACTGGAATGGATCTCAGTTTCTGAGTGCAATGATTGCTTCCACCTAACGAGGGATACAACAAAGAGCAGAGTTGCATGAACAGGAAGCAGAGATTCTGCCTTGTAGTTCACCAAAATCCTAATAGCACTGATTAGAATAGTATAGCTAAATTCCTTGCTTTTTCATCCTAAATTCCTGGTTTGAAAACCTGAATGTTTTGATCTTGAATTACATGCTCATTTCTAGAATAGCAGTGTGAGAGAAGGGCCATGGAAATAAGCTCTTTCCTTAGAGCTGATCAATAGTGGGCATAATTAAGGACTGTAGGCCAAATTCTCAACCAAGGTAATTCACAGTGATTTACTCCACCTGCAAATCTGGCTCACAACAGCAGAATTGCTGTTGTTACAAAGCTAAATCACTTCCAACCAAGACTGAAAAACTGTATTCTGTGATTACTTTCCCATTTGCCCTTCTTTGAATTTTCCTTGATTTGAATGCCTATTCCTCAGGAGACGGAGGCAACAATTTCCTGAAAGAAAGCAAAAGTTAATTTTAATACAGGGTCTACTTGATCCCTAAGAACGGGTCAAACTTGGGATAATTATGGGTATCTGACTGATGTTCAGATGCATACATTCCCTGATGAATCCACAGCTAACTCTATGTGATGGAAATATCTCACATTATTCCTATGTTTGCCAGCTTGCAGTGTCATTCCAGATGGCAAACACAAAAATAGCATGAAAAATTCTTTCTGAAATTCAGACTCTAAAAGGGTTTTGTTAACTGTACAACAGATTTTCCAAGATATTAAAACTAACCTTACTAACAAATTCCTCATTGTGTTCCTTACTAGCAAATTCCTGATTCCCTACCAATAAAAAACACCCCAACAGGAGTATCTTGTAAAACCACTGTTACAGTAAATTTCAGGCCATTACTAAATTCATTACTGGCTACCTACTAAAAGTATATTTATTTCTTCACCACTCCTCCAAGAAACCTACCTCTGTTACATTTTATTCTTTGCTTGTCACTAAGAGTAGGAGTATCTTCAGAGCAATAGAATTGTAAAGGTCTCAGTTGTTAACATGAAAGTGGGACTGCTTAAATTTGATTACTGTGTTTAATGAAGTGTCACATTTATTTACAAGATGACATGATGAATCACATTACAGTTATTATAAATCAGTTTATAAGAATGGACAAATGGTTCAATAAAGCAATGGATTTACAAATCTAAGATGAACGCATTCGGGTTCCTTGTCATATTTCCCTTTAAAAAAAAAAATGGCAGTGCACTATTTACTTTAGCCCAGGAGCTAAATTGGCAATTTGCTTAAAAGAGAGAGAGAGAGAGAGAGAAGAGAGGGTTCGTATTTCATTTTGTACTATACTTTCTATCTCACTGACCAAAAATGTCAGATCATTCACATGGACAAATCCAGTCCACCTCAACATGTTTGTTAACCTCAGACCCACATGCATGGGCTATTTCCTCCCTATTCTAATGGATCTGTGTCCCATCCCTAGCCGAAGACCTGTCCCACACCTGTACCGGAAACAATATCTCCCCACAAAAATTGTTTTGCTTGTCTCCTTTATTTGCCCATACACTGTGCCTTAAACTGGAGTTTAAATTACCCCCAAGAGTATCAGTCCTAAGTTTAAAATAAAATGGTTTGCCTTTTCACACTTTCATCACCTTGTCTTTTGTGGCAACAGTGATGAGAGTTGCCCAAAGCCTGAAGAAAATAAAAAAGTAAATAAACATCCAGCCAGCCCCCCCTTTCCCTCTCTGGCCTTGAAGTCTTAATTAAAAAGGTCTTAGTTCACTTCCATATGAAAGAAATTGGCTCATTTGTGTCCTGTACTCTCTCTTTCTCTCTCTCTCTGCCTGACTTGCAAAAGAATTTGTTTGAAACATTTTTTCAGTGCATTTCTGTTTATTTGTGTTTGCCCTGCAGAAATGCTAATGCAGGTTCATTGCATTAAACAGGCCTGATAACGTCTGAGTGCACTTACATATGTGTAGGCTGAAAAACAGCTACACACTGTGGAGGAGGAGGGGTCGAGGAGGACATGTGTGTGTTTTGGGGTGTGCCTGTGCATTGTAGGAGCCAGAGAGGAGGGGGGAGGCTTCCAAGTGGTTGAGTTCAGGCTTTTGTGCCAAATCTGCATTTTGCCCTGTTTGAGTGACAGGTGTACATGGATGCCACATCGGCTGCCAATATGTTATGAGACCATAGTAACAATCGCTCATCTCTGGGGAGCTCTGCTGCCTCATTCCTCACTATCAGACATGAAAGAAATAATTTCAGGTGCCAGAAAAGGAACTGTGATAAAAGAAAACATTTCGGCTTTCATGGCACTGGAGTTTGCCCTGAGGCAAAAGCTTTGATAAAAAAAAGTGTCTCTTTCTTTACATTCACAATTAATCCATGATTATCTACAAGCAATCCTTTGGCCTATAGGATAGACAAAAAAGTTGTTTTTCCTTTTTTTTTTCCTTTTTTTTTTATTCCTTGTACACTACTTGTTTTTTCCTGCTACATGCACCCATTGTATCACACAAATCTTCAAATTCTGCTCAAGCTAGAGACAGTTTCCCACCCCCACTTTGGGAAGTTATGTAGATATCAGACATATCTGTGTAGAATAGCTATTGTTAGCTGAAGCATTAACATATAATGTGTCTTCAGTTGTATACTTAAGAAAGATATGAAAGAGGACTATTATACCACAAGGAAAGGTGAACCAATCCCTCTTTTCTGCTGTGCTCTGTGTCATCAGCCAAAAGAAAATTTTGGTATATTTTTAAGAGCAAAACAATGAGCTTCATTCAGGAGGCAATGCTATTCCTCTCTGCATGAGTTCACTTTCACTTGATAGATGTTGGATCCAGTGTTTATCATGTCTATCTGATATCATCAAGACCATGTTTCACTTTGAGGTCAGGTTCTGCCCAAGGGACACAAAGGGTCACAGTGTAAAACAAATAGCACCAGAGTTATGATCCTTGGATCTCCAAGAGCACTGGGGGTACACAGCCTCCTTCATAAGGACTTCTTCAATGCGCAGTCTTGCAAGGGAAACTTACAGTCCCATCACCTGGCAGTCATTCTCACTTACCAGTCTGGGCACCTTAAACCCAAAATGTAAAAGAAGGTCTCTTGGGTAGCCAAGGCACAGGTTCTTCTGTGCAAGTATACATGCATACATATAGGCATAAATATATATGTATAGCTGAGCACAACTCTGCTTGCAGATGGCAGAATGGCATAGCATTCTTCACCTAGTCCTGGGGAGTGTCTGAACCTCCCATATTCCTCAGGCAACATGAGCTACAGGCTGGGGCTCCTTTTTGGGGATTGTACAGACAAGACAGTACCTGACTTGAAGGAGGTCCAAAATCAGAGGAAATGGCCAAGCAGAAATTATTTCGGGCATGAACCCTAGTGGCACAGGTCCAGTAGCTCCCCCTTCCCAGCTCTGGTGTCCTATGTCCCAGGCCACGCTCCTTGCCCCTCTCTCCTGACACTAAATGCACAATCCCACATAGCCCAGGAGTACCAACCTTTTCCCAGTCAGCAAGAAAACATTGGCTGCACACAGGAAATCCATGTCTCTGAAGCCAACCCTGGTGGCAAAGAGCCTGTGGAGCCACAGCAAGATACAGTGCTGTCCTCCTTTGGTGAGGAAACCTCCATACTGTCCAAATTGTCTAGCACATCTGTCAGTCATCTTACATACAAATTCAATAAATTATATACTAAAAAAATGTCCCCTTGACATTTCCACAGATTAAATGATTTTGTATGTACCAGAATGCATTATCTTCTTTCCAATGACAAGCATAGTAGTCATAAAGTGAAAGAAATTGAGGGTCAACAGACAAGAAAGTGCTTGTCCAGCCAGTTGGGTGACTTGGGACAAAACTGTCCACACAGGAAGTGTGGAGATTTTTCCTAGGGTTTCTTTTTCTTTTTCTTCTTCTCAGCAGATTTTTGTTCATACTGCATAGACAGCTTAATAAATAAATAAATAAATAAATAAATAAATAAATAAGATGTCAATGAACTTACTTTTTTTTTCATAATTCACAGAATTCAGGTGCTTTAGGTTTCAGAAGAAGAGCTGAAGGTGCTGAGTGTTAAAATATTCAGATTGGTCGGGATTTTCAAATGCCTAATTGGTTATTTGTCCTGGCTAGGCACCCATCGTGGATCTAGGGCTATGTACATTTACTTGGACATCCCAAAACGATAAAAATTTTACATATATACATTTTCATGCTTCTTTGCCTCAGTTCCTTTTCAGAAATGTGACAGTGTATTGCCTTATCTGAAAACACGTATCAAGATGTCTGAGAAAAATACCAATAATTGATTAACAAAGAATGCTTGATATGACAAAACCATCACTAACAATGAGATTTCAGATTTCTCTTCTCATTCATCTAAGTCACGACTGTCTTCTCCAGCCCTTTAGAACCTTAAGATTTTATACTGGTGACTCTTAGATTATAACAAGGTGTGTTTGTTTATTATGTTACTTACGTTATGCTACTTATTCTAGATCTTTGTAAGGGATACAATGACATAGTATGTTTTATTCTAGACCAGATTAACTTTGGCAAAAACTATCTACGTAAAGGGTCCTGTAATTAGACAATTTGACCAAGAAAATGCAACTGAGTCAGAGAAATTACATGGGTCTGAAGTCTACAGCTACCACAATTGTAGAAACTCTGTTTCTGTTTCCAGTTTTTCTCCATTTAGATCAACCAGTCCATATGGATAGATGTCTCTTTTTGTTCCTCATTTTCTTCTTTTTTTTTTTTTTTCTTCCCCATCAATATGCATCATTGTCCAGTTCCATGTTACCGTCTTCCAACTAACCCAACCAGCAATGTTTGCAATGATGGGCTGATCAGTGAAAAAGAATTAAAATAATAAAAATAATCTGAAGGATAATAATAAACAGACTGGGGAGATGACAGAATTATCAGGGAGCAAAGCTCTAAAATGGTACTGCTAAGTTATGAACTCATTGCTCCCTTGCTCTAACAAGCAGCTGCATAAAGCTAGGTAGCTTTTCTTCTCAAGCAAAGCTAAAGGGGAAGAAACAAAGCAAGGCTGCAGTTTGTATGTTGGTACGTGTTTCACGGGGGAAAAAAAATCAGGACATTGTGAGCAAACTGGCTCTGCAAAGGATCGACAAGGGTTTATTATTCTGAGCAGCACTCAATCAAATGTGGCCCCTATGAACAGAGAGTAATGTTGGCGAATCATCCTGGGGGCTTTTTTTCTGTGTGTGAGTGGTATCCATCTGTCAGCTGTCAGTGCCAGTGAGAGATATACAGAGCTGTCACTTCTTGTCAGCCAGCATTTGTGAGGCCTTTTGCAGCTGCTACACAACACATACTGTCCTTATTGAAGGCCAGCAAGGAGTCTTGGTGAAGATTCTCCTGGGCAGGGTGAAAAAGGGAAGAGAGATGTCAGGACCCCTCCAGGAGAACCACCTTGGCCCATCGAGGATTTTTAACTTCACTCTCAAAATCCCATTCTTTTTTGAATATTAATGACAATAAAAGGCAGATGAAGAGCTGAAATAGTGGCACAATTGTATGCCCTGATTTCGAGATTCAAGTCTTGCACTTCCTTTGGTACCTCTAGAACCTGTAATAACAAACATGGTAGGACGCCAGTGCATATGCATTCCAAAGAGTTCAGTGTTGTGTCCTGAACAAAATGAGAAAGGGGGAAAATAGTTATTACTCCAAAGAAAAACTCCATCCATCACTCGCCAGATATGCATATATATACATTTATATGTATATACATAGACACAAGATAGATGTGCATGTGTAAAAAAACTTAGATGCATACCTACACATTTCAGAAGTGTCGGAGCTGTGCTGGGCTTGAGCTGAATTTAGGGCTAAACCAAAACTCAGGTTCCAAGGCACTGAAATCTTGCCAACTGTTTTCTCAAAATGTTGGCTCCAAATGTTGAAAATCTCATGAGATCAGGTGTTCTTCTGAGCTTTCCTCCATCATGGATTGTATCAGAACTAGCTCCAGCAAATAAGAGGCCTTTTTGGTTTGTGATCTGCTGCAGATTTTTACCATTGTTAAGGACTGAAAGTTTTGTGTCCAGGCTGTTTGATCTTGCATATTATCAATCACAGATGGAAATGAAATACTGCATTTAATTAAAGGATCCTGATTTTAGATTATTACAGAAAATATGTAAGTATGCCAAGATGTTTTGTGCAATTATAAAAGAGTAATTATTTAAATCTGTAGAGAACATTTTGTTCTGCTTTATTTACTTGCCTTTACAACAAAGTGAAACTAACATGGCTAAGTGCAAGGCAGCAGGATTAGGAGAAGAGAGTATATAGGGAGCTGGGAAGTGCTAAATTCTGCTCTTTGCTTTTCCACTGACATTCCAAGTTGCTTCAAGCTGGCCATGTCAATTCTTTACCTGTTTCTCATTTGGTGATAACATTCAATCACCACTCTCACAAGGGTTCTGAGTTAATGAATCTTTCAACCAACCTTTGAGCTTCTAAAGATTTCTTCAGGTGTAAAACTCTCTCAAATATATCACCAATCCAAGTTGTGTGATTCTAGTTGTGGGTTCATTGCCCTGGTTTTGCACCAATAATTTTGCAAGGGTGGGAGATCAAGTGATGTTAGCAATTCTTAGAGTTCAGTGCAGCTTGGATCTAGATGATCTTTAAGGTCACTTCCAACCTAAACCATTCTCTGATTCTATGATTTAAGCAGACAAAGTCATACTTGAGAAATTTTTTTAGAAGTCTTCTTGCTTTCCTGATAAAACCTTTTCCAGAAATTAAGAAACTCAGGGTTAAAAATGCAGTCAAGGGTATTTTAACAAGTTTTTAGAGTACATACATTCGTAAGGTCTTGTCCAATGGCTGGGGTTTGTACATACTACATAATAACAATAACATAATAACAATACCTATAATATAGTAATTAGATAGCAGTATTAAATAAAAAATAAAATAAAATAGAATTATTTTATATGCCTCAATTACTTTACATGTGAATAACATTCAAAACCCTGTAGAATACTAGAAAAAGGTCAGACTGGATAATTATATTGTTTAGTATTTTTAATAGAGTGATTTGGTTTCTCAGGCACACTGCTATGGTTAAGCCCATGCAACAAGTACTTCACTGATTCATTTTGTGCCTGTAGAATTTGGAGGTTTTTATTTAAAAGATGCAAAAAAGATTTATCATTTAGCTTAGGTTGCTTGAAAGCTTGCTCTGTTTGGTTACCAGTTTCAAACACATATGGTATAACTCATATTGCTGCAAGTAAAACAAGACTGACTGTTGAATGAGCATAGCACTGTAATAGCAGAATATCTGCATTGAGCCCTTTTAACTCAAATTCATTCACAAGCCAAAATCAAATGGGAAACAATTAGTGCCTGTCAGGAAATTATTTTCTCCTTCCCCCTGAGAAAATCCGAAAAATGCAAAAGAAAAAGAAGAAATTTGCAGCTGGAAAGTATAAATTTTGTTGTGCAGGTATTGTTCTAATGACTCATGGGAATTGTAGTTCATATACCTCATGGCCCAATTCCTTTTCAATTACTTAATCCTTTATTGGACTGTCTCTTGACTTTAGTCTCCCTTAGACCCTTCAATTAATAGTTTTGTCATATCATGGAGGATCCCACCATTTGTATCCTAGAAGATATGGGAAACTTCATAAGAAGACCCTCATCCATCAATCACAAGAGGGAGCCTGTGGCTATGAACCACAACTTCTGCCAAGCTCTGTGGTGAAATCCTGAAGTTTGGGCAATTATCATGCTTCAGATACCATGCTTTCATGCTGAGCTTATCATGCTTCAGATTAAAAACACTCCAGATACTCCTCCATTTCATTTCCCATTTAGAGTAATAGTAGCTAAAGTTCTGAGGAGTCCCTCAGTAAGAAACCTTTAAATAAAACATATTTGGTGAATAATACAGAAACCGTAATGCCAAAGTGCAGTGTACCTGAATGTTTTCAGCAGTTCTTGTGAAAGTTATAGGTATGCACAAAACCTCTAGGGTTGTAGAAATGAGCCTTCTGGAAACATGCTGTATTATGGCCCTATAAGTATTATTCTTTCCTGGGGAACCACAAAAGAAGTGTGCTGCTTCAGATAAGGGGGGTAGCGGAGAAGTGGTAGGAGTTGTGATTAGAAAGAATAGCGGTAGATCTTTATAAACTTAGCTATTCTTTGGTTGGAAAATTACAAGCCTGAAGTAAACTCACATTGAGATGGAAAAGCTTGCTTACCATAACTTGCTGCCTAACATCTATTCTGTAAATTCTGGTGGAAACAAATACATTTTTGTTCTCTTGTGTTGCAACCAGAACAGCATGGATGTCTCAGTAAAATATGGTGACTATTTTTCTCTAAGACATAGGTTTATATACCCCATGCTTGCCTAGACCAGACTAGGAAGATACTGTACCCTTTACATTTAGACCACAGAGAGTCATCTATCGGGACATGGCATCAAGCCACCTTGGCCAGCTGGCCTTTGTAGATATTGTTTGGTGTCCCTGCTACTCCAGGCATGAGGAAAGGCTGGAAATAGGTCTGGAGACACTTCCACATCTCATTTTCTGACTGGCAGATTTTGCACAAGCTCAGCAAAATCAGGCCACAGGGCTTAACATGGCTAGGAAGAACAGCTTGACAGGGTTGAAGAGCTTGCCTGGCTTTGGCACTCAGAGCTTCAGAGGACAGTGTGGAAATAGTGTTCCCCCTCAATTCACCTCTAAGAAACCCTCAGATATCCTTGGTGAAGACAGAATCAGGCAATTCGCAAGAAACCAGAGTAACAGGACCATTTCATAGAAGACAACAAATAGGTCACTGAGAATAGAGATAAAAGCACTAACATCAGGTATTAACCAGGTACCAACAGAAGAAATAAACTAACCTATTTAATCAGGAGATTGGGAGCATCAATATTAGCTTTCTGAAGCCTACAGCAGCAGTTTAGGTTTCTGACCTCATCCAGGTAACACAAGTGGAGGAAGAACCACCATGGGAGCTCAGTGAGGAACAGGTCTCATGAGAAGTTGTGGTTAAACCAGAAAATAATTATGAGACCCTGACAGATAACTTTCATGTCTGATTGAGAGTGCCAGCATCTAAGAGAACCATCGCTTTTGGCAGCATTTTCCTGAAGACTGAGGACTCACAGATTTCCTCATTATCTGTTGATGACCCTGGAAAAAATGGAAACGAGAAGATGTACATTGTGAGTTTCAGATGCCTTCAGAAAAGAAAAGAAGATGTGACCAGAATCTATGTCTAAGATGGAGCTGATGTGTGACAAGTTACACAAGTATACGCAGTTGCTATTTGACCCCAAGCACTGGGAAAAGGGACAGTCTCCACATTGTAAATAAGTACCTCTACTTCAGACTTCCCAAACCAAAAACGAGTCAGACCATTCGGATTATATAATGCCACCTATTATTCAGCATTGCTTAACTCTTGGCTTTGTAGGAGAGCTTGCAGTTCCTCAAAACTGCTAAACTTTCCGCATTGTCGCTGACATTTCCTTACCTCAGGCTGAAGTCCCTGTGGAATATTCCAGCCAAAATATGGCTCAACTATATCTAAGTATTAAGCAGTCATGCTTATAGCTTGAGAATTGCCCAGCTTCATCCTTTGCACTGTGGCCAAAATGGCTGATAAAGCTCAGACACGTGTGTGTGTCCGTCAGCTTGAGACTTGGATGTGTGTTTGTGCCATCTAGAGTGGGATATTGATATAACGCTTGATTGTATGTGGCAGTTTAAAGGGTTTCTTTGGCTTGAGTTTGAAAGTGACAAAGTCATTAAATCCCTTTGAAAGCCACACCATGTTAGTCACAGGCCAACACTTCATCAACAGTATGCAACAGTAAAGAGAAGAGTCAAAAAACAGAATAAGGATTGTTTTATATACTGCCATATTTATAGCCTCACATTTCTTTGTTTTTAAAGCCAGGTAGTTGTGGAAGGGGGAAAATATTAACACAAATTTTAAATTCCCCTCTAAATCATTGAAGATAGCTCTTCTATACAGTAAAAATACTTTGTGAAGTGCGAGTAACTGAAAGCTTGCATTTGTTATAAGCATGTTGTAGTTATCAAGAAGCAACTATTAAAACCGAGGAAATTCAGACTTGAAGTTAAACTTTAAAGGAACTTGGGACAAATTTTAGGCCATGACTTCAAGGCATAAGTGTTAGTAAGATTTATTGGGCCAAATTAATGCAAATCTATTGTAAGCGAATGGAGTTTTTAAAGCTAGTGATAAAAAAATCACCGCTACTTTGGATAGATAGGAAACTCTGACTTCTGTTTTTCTCAGGTTGTCCGAATAGACTGACTTCAGGTGGCTTGGTTATCTTAATCAGTAGGTTTTATCACTGTAGAAATTTATAATTTTTAATTTATTTTATGCCCATTTAAAAGATAGCTTTTGTCTTTCTTGACCAGCTTCATTTTACCAATTTTAAGGGTTTTTTCCTTGATTTTCTGATTTTCTTCCTCCCATTTTAAAACTCTTTTCTTAACATCTTTCCCTGCTGTGAATATGATACTATATGAAAGCAGAAACAACATTCAGGGATGGCCCAGTTCTTTGTGTTGAAACATTCACTTCCAGATCCTCTTCATTCTGGAGACCCTTGCAGTTATTCTGTTTGAAGTCCTGTGGAAGTCATCCACACTTTTTGGGGTTCAAATCCACATTCAAATGTGCTTCCCTATTAGTTAATAGGAAACAGTGCATAGAAGAATGCAGGGTTAAATCCTTGCTTACTGAGAGGCCACCTGAGGAGTCCCATTGAGTCTTTTACAACATTTTAGTCATTACTTTTTTTCTTTTTGCAAGAGCCTGAAGACAAATGCAGAAAAAAAAAAAAAAAAAAGTGGGGAATAATGTATACATATCAACTCAATTTCATTTAAAGCATATCTGAACAGCTGTCTGCCATGTGAAGTGTTATTCTTCTTAGTGATTGCCAAAAAAAGAAAGAAAATCCAGTTGTATTAATGTATACGGCATTCTAGATTTCCTGGAATTATAGTAGAACAAAGAAATATAAAGGTAGCACAAGAAAAGAAAAAATTTACTCCAAAGCAGGTTATTTGATTGTTCACGTAAGTGTCAGCAAGTTTTCCTGATGTAGTCACACAGTACAGAAGTTAAATCAGAGAAAAGTAAGACAGGAAATATCAACATGTCTATGTCCCCAGGATCTTCCTCCCTTTCCTTTACCAGCAACTATGGGATACGAATCATATGCATCAAGGTCACCAAACCCTAACAACTGATCACTGCTCGGTTTTCCTGGGAAAGGCAATACTCTTTTCAACTTTCTCTGTCAACATGTCACAGGGGAAATGAAAGCCATGCAAAAATTGAGTCAGAACTTTCCCAGTGATGAAGCTTTTTCACAAAAGTCAAAATGTTTTCCTTAGAATTATTACCAAGTTATTTCCATATTGCAGCTGAAGGCCAGGAGTTTGCAAGTGCAAATACTTAGGGGGAGAAGGATCATTTCCATGTTTGCCAGTCTGTAAATCTTGCTTTCTGCTGGCTGCAGTCACCTTGATGAACTTAGACTCACTGAAGGCCCCAGTGTTTCATGACACGAATATGACTTTGTAGTCAATAATGTAAATGCTTTCTTACATTCAACACAAGTGAGGCACAAGACTAAATTGTCTCATTTACTATCAAGGTGATGTTCCAAATACCCATTAGATGTGCATCTACCCAAAGCTCCAAGGCCCTAAAGGTCAGCTTAAGTGTCTACCATCTAGATCCTTTCACTATGTGTAAGTCTCCCTAGACTCATCAGCTCTAATACTTTTGGCATGGTTCCTCACCTCCCCATCCTCTTCTGCCTATTTGTTTTTTCCGTTGTCTGTCCCTATAATCTGATGCTGTAAATTCATGGAACTAACTACATTCTGTGATTAAAAACATGAACACTTTCTCTTGCACTAAGTAATGTTAATCATACTCAGAAATGGCCTCTTAAGGCAGCATCCCAAATATCTTCCTAGAAAATGTCCTATGGGCCCTAATTATCTCTCTCCAAATAAAAAGGACTGAGTCCAGAGTTTTATATATCTACTAAGTTTTCAAATGGATTTTGCTGGTGGTTTAAATAAGCATGCTCATTAGCATCTGTCAGCTGCCCAGACTTATTATTCCATTGCTATGTGTTGATTTTTCTTTATTAAGACCTAGAAGCTTTGATCCTGCCTGAATGATGAGCTCCAGAGCGTATCTGCCACAGCAGTTACAGTTATCTGAACAGGCTACCGTAGTGCCTGAATCTGCTGTCCTGCTCTGTAGAAGGTCACCACCTGCAGATTTTTTTCTTTATCCCATCGACTGAGTCCACAGCTTCTGACTGTTTAAGCACCGTACCTAAACATTCCCTTTTATCCAGCTTTTGATGGAAGCTGCCCATTTTTTTATTTAGCTTGAAAGGAAGAACGAGTTCATGGAAATCTGGAAAAGCAGATGAATACATCTAACAATAAGATAAATCAACCACAAGAGCAGCATATTATTTATCTCTTTCCCTGTCCTCTACTTTCTCCCCTCCTCAGCCCCTCCTCCCTTCCTCCCAAGTGAAAAACACTAACACTCTGTGCAATCAATGTAGGAACAGTTCAGTATGTTCCTCGCCTGCCCCAGAGCTCATGGTTGTTTGGGACTATGGTATAATTGCTTCTGGAGCTGCTTTCAGCACGGTGGTTTCAGCTTTGCAGTCATTGTTGTGGGAGAATGGGGCCCATCTCCTTTTACCAGTTTAGGGAAAGAAATTCACAAATAGTTTTTGGTCATGGTTTTATAATTCTTAAATAGGTTGCTAAAGGATTGCCTGTGGGAAAGGGTGACAGACTTGTGTGTGAAAGATCTGCGCTTGGGCCTTTCAGGCGACTGTGCAATGTAAAATTCTGCCCTAGGAAAAGTTTGCAGAGGAAGAGAGCTTTCCTCTCAAATTCTCATAAAACACGCATTTCATTTCAAGTTCTTATAAAACTTCATCAACCCAAATGATATCAGAGTGCCTTCTGTGGACGTTAAATAGTACTACCAATCTGTACTTTATTAAGTTATTTTTTGTCCAGTATTTCTCCGATCCTTCTTTCTCTGCTCCAAAGGGAGCCTTTTGTTTTCTGTCCAGGTCCTGTCAAACATTGTTATGACACTTTTCAGTCCAGCTGGTCTCCCAAATTCTTTGGGGTCTCCTCATTTTCTGGAGATGGAAGAACATCCCAGACTTCCCTCAGCTGGTTGAGCCCTGAGACAGAGCTGAGGGGTACCAGGGAGCACATGACCCTAAGGAATGTGCAAGAAGCCCCATGCTGCTGAGCAACCAGAGGTACCTGACACCAGGGTTAGGCTGCAGCCATGCATTGTCTGCAGCACCCTCAGTGTTGCCTGCAATGGTAACAGAGACGCTCTCTGCCAGTCAGGCAGCCAAAGGGTCCAGACCACACCTTGTGCCAAGGTAGGGGTGAAGAAGTAAATGCTATTTCCATACAAGAGGTAAAAGCTGCTCCCTATCATGTACAGAGGGTTAGCTACAATTTAACCCCACATCTTTCCCTGAATGACAAACACCCACCGGGACTGATGAGCTAATTCCAGCCTGAGAAGTATTAGCATCCATGTACTTAAGAAAAAAATGCTGAAGCAACAACCTGCTATGCCACTTGGCCTGGGACAATGAGACATCAATAATCTTGTATTTTAAGTCTTTTCACCTAGCAATGTTTTCAAGTACTGTCCATTAGCCCTCCTCCAGGCCCCCAGTGCCACCTCTTGAAATGATGAAGTAAAATTCAGTTTGAGATCACACTTACTCCTGCATCCAAATCCATCACATATTATAGCCTCTCATGTTAGCACAAACATCCTTTAGAATGAAACTTTCCTATTACCATTTCCATTACAGAATCATTTCATCTGTAATAATTTTCCATCAGAGGCTGGAGAGGAGTCTGCTGCAGCTTTACCTGCTGTTCATACCAAGCACGATTGAGAGATACCATTTTTCTTTGTGTTTGAAACCAACAGGAGGAGGAAAGGGGTCTATAAATACAGACGATCAAGGGTATTTTACATCTAGCGGTACGCTGTGAAGCCCACCTGTAACAAGATAGGAGAGCAGAAGGGCAGGAGGGGGGATGAGATTTAGGAAAAATAGGAGCAGAATTAATCCTTCAGGCTGAACTGCCTCTGCAGAGCACAGCTACACAGTCCTGCCGACTCAGAGGGCCATTATTCAAGGGTTAAATGTCACTCAAATCAACCTCATTATGAACTGAGGGATGAGGAGGGGCTCGGGGGAGACACTGCTTTCTTATGCATTTCCAATTGAGCCGCTCTGGCCTGGAGATGACCCGCCACGCGATTTTTAAATTATCTCTGTACGCGCTCTGCTTGTTTTGGAAATGCTCTAAATAAAAATAATGGACTGTCTTTTAATAAGTCTCATTGTGAAGATTCCACATATCAAACAACGCAGCGCAGCTTGGAGGCAAGCGACGGGCGTGTGTGATCTAGCTGGAAGAGAGACAAATGGTGATGGGAGCAACTCCATCTAGGGACCGCTGACAAGAAAATGGCATTCGCAAACTGACACATCTGTCAGGGTGGAGAATATTGGCACCTGTCATGCAATTTCAGTCATGACTTTTAATAAAGCTGCTTTCCCTTAGGTAAAATTGGAACTTGACTGTAATATCAGCTGCAAGCACATCTTGTTTTCCCCTTCAGAGCTCTTTTGTACGTGAGACGTTTCAAATGAATCTTAAGACTGAAGTAATGATGTTTACTACTTCTTACCTCCCCCCCAAGTCCTTCCCTTTCCAAGTCTGGATTTGAAAGAGATGTTGTGCTGAGTTTTTTTTTTCTTTGCAAAATGTCTCCCCTTCATCTACCACTACCAGATTTTTTTGTTTGCGAGTGTGTGCGTGCGCAAGTGTAGTGCTTTTCCTCTATCACTATTCTTTTTTTTTTTTTTTTCCTTTTCTTCCTCCTTTTCAGCTGGGCTGTTGTTTGAGTGAATTTAGCCTGGGGAAGCATGTATATCATAAAAACTGGGTTGGGATTTTTTGGTTGTCAGTCAATAAATCAGTCAGAGTTTAATTACCAGGCATGTGATGGGAAGCGGTGACAGGCACCAGGTCTGTTGGATAGCATTTCTTATGGGGCAGCCGCTACTAAAAACAAAAAGTTAGAGAGTATGTGTGTGTGAGTAGATGCCGGATGGAAAGGGGGGGGAGAGATTGAGGGGAGGAGGGGGAAAAGTGGAGAAGGAGGAAAGGGGAAAGGAAAGTTGAGGAGTCCTGCAGCTGGAATCTACTATTATGAGGGGGGAAAAAAAGTGGGTTTTGTTCTTAAAACAAAGACTATGAGCGCCTGTTTCAGGACATAAAAATAAGGTTTTAAACTTAAGCGGTCCAATGTTTTGCTTGAAATGTGTCAGCATATTCTGAGTGTTGCTTGATGCCTGTATTAACTTATGCTGCACCCCTTTGTTTAATGCTTGCAGATATTTTATCAGAAATATTTTTTTAAGAGGCAAGATAATAACTACAGTTGAGAGAACACATCGGGGAGATGGGACTGGAAGGAGCTGGAGAACTATTGTATTACAAAATGACATAATGTGTTAAAGGACCTTTCACAAAGTGAGAGGAAAGTTTTTTTAATAAAATATGAAGGTTATATAACATTCCCAAGGAGGAAATCAATAACCTTCTTTTTTGTGTGTGTGTGTTGTGGTTGTGGTTTTTTTTTCTTTTCCCCTCCTTCTTCCCCCTTTTTGGAGGTTTTCCAGGATGCCTGACCATGGAAATCATGTACAGTTTTTTTTCAAAGACAATTCATACTTGACATGGGTTTTATTTTTGACTAGTGATGAGAGATGTCATCTTCTTCCTGTCATATGCCATGAAGCATTATGTGGAGATACCACAGGATGTTTTGACTGAAAAGATGCTCTATTTTCTTTTAACTGTTCTCCTGTGGTGTGTCTCAGTGTGTGTTTCAGAAATCTTTTGTCCACTTTAAGGCATTATGGGTAATGGACACAAAAGTCTCTGGCTTGAGGTAGTGTAGCTGCTCCTCTCCTGGCAAAGCATTTGTCTGCGAACACGAGAGAGCACCAGGGATTTGCAAGAAGGAGGGAAATGTTCGGCAGAAGAAGAGCTAGTTACAAGTGGACTTTGGCTGACGAAATTTTAGAATAAAAAATGTAATGGCTCGAATTTCTTAGAAACCTCTCCATGCAAAAATAATAAATAAATTGTCAGAATGAACAGAGAACTTTGCTTTATTTAGACATCTAATTTAAAAGGTGCCTTTTGTTCAAAAATAAGAAAGAGAGCAATCTGCTTTGCTCAGCTAGGTGGACTGCCCTGTCAACAGCCTGTTTATCTCCTTGTCAGGTTGCTCACAGCTGCCTCTGTGACTTCATCTATGCAGATGCCCAGCAAGACCTCCTGGAGTTCAACTGCAGGACCTCTTCCCACCTTCCTTTAAATTGCTCCTGTCATGTCCAGCTGACTGTATGTAAACTTCCTACCACTTCCCCCCTACCCTCTGTCAACTTTCGTCACTGCTTTTCTATGGCAAAATGCTTGGAGCAGAAATCTTTCTTCCTGAATGCTTGGCAAGTGTCTAGGATACAGCGGGGACTACTATAAGTGTGTAACAGTAACTTCAGACCTTGCGTTGAATACATGTTCAAACCATATGGGGTGCAACATGCAGACCTGCGTTGCAGAAGCCGTCTCTCAATGTCATACACAGAGGGTTGGAAGAAAGAGAGTTTGGAGTAGAAAAATGTAAGTTGCAGGCGGGAGGGGACAGAGTCACATGAAGATTCACATTCAGTCAAAACCTTTGTGAATATTTCCCCTTCAATGAGATTCCCTCCCGTTTTCCTTCCCTTTCCTCTGCTTCTGGTCTGAAGGTTTTGCAGCAGAGAAAAACAGTTATGAAATTCATGCCTTACTTCCACTCACACAAACCAGCAGCAGCACTGGGTTAATCAGTTTGAAAAGGCCTCAGTCCTAAATGTCTTGTGAACCTAAATAAAAATAAAAATAACTGTATAACCTTCTCCTTGGAGGTACTTGACCCATTCCCTCATTGGTGAGGCCACATCTGGAGTATTGTATCCAGTTCTGGGCCCCTCAGTTAAGGAAGGACAGGGAACTGCTTGAAAGAGTCCAGTGCAGAGAAACAAAGATGATGAAGGGAGTGGAACATCTCCCTTATGAGGAAAGGCTGAGGGAGCTGGGTCTCTTTAATTTGGAGAAAAGGAGACTGAGGGGTGACCTCATCAATGTTTACAAATACGTAAAGGGTGAGTGTCCAGAAGATGGAGATAAGCTTTTTTCAGTGATGAGCAGTGATAGGACAAGGAGTAATGGATGCAAATTGGAACGTAAGAGGTTTAAGGTGAATATCAGAAAAAAATTTTTTACTGTGAGAGTGACAGAGCACTGGAACAGGCTGCCCAGAGAGGTTGTGGAGTCTTCTTCACTGGAGACACTCAAAACCTGCCTGGACACATTCCTGTGTGATGTGCTCTAGGTGACTCTGCTCTGGCAGGGGGGTTGGACTAGATGATCTTTCAAGGTCCCTTCCAACCCCTAGGATTCTATGATTCTATGATTCCCTAACCCTGCCCCGGCCGTTTTCTGTGTCCCAGATCAGACTTCTGGAAGGTCCCATGATATCCTGCCAGGGTTAGTTCTTCCAGCCTCAGTAAAATTTGTTCAAACAGCACAATGGTTAAACAATTGTTAAACTGACTCCAGTGGCAACAGCACCTTGCTGCTGGTAGAAATTGAGCCAGGCCGCACAGGGCATCCCAACATCTGCTGCCACTGGGGCCTGGACAGCATGCAATTTCGTTGCACTGAGCTTGCCCCGCATGAGATGGCCTCCCTAAATCTCTGCATCATGTCAAGGCCCAAAGAAAAGGAGTCAAAAGGGCTCCAGTGCTCAACGGCAAGTAAGGCTGGTGGATCTCTGTGCCAAGTACTTCCCTGCAGCAGTGCAGGTTATCTGCTTGCTGCCAGTGATGGCTGCAAAAGAGGGAATCAAGAAAACAAATTTTTAACTGGTTTAATCTCCTGCTACACAACAAAGCTACATGGAAACCCATCAGGGTTGAAGCCCTAAGGCTGGCCTTAACACAAAAATAATAATGCAGAGCAGATCGGCTCTGAAGTATTAAGTCACAACCTGCCTCCCAAATAAGTCAGCCTGGCTATTAATGCAGTGTAAGAATGTCAAATTATTGTAATCTTTGTCAGAGGTCAACCTACAATAGAACAGCAGCTCAACAGACATAGGATAAATACCTCTTAATAATATAGGAAAGCAGCTCGCTTTTTTTTTTTTTCTTTTTCTTTTCGGCCAACAATTAACTTTCTCTCCAAACACTTTCCTCTGCCCTGCTGCTCTCCTCCTGGAGTGAGCATGAGCGCTAGACTTTCTAGCATGGAGTCCAGCTTCATCACAGAGCCATGTGGAAGCACTGATAGCATCTCTGTAGGCACTGCAGGATTTGCAGCTTTGAATTTTGGAATAAAATCATATCAATACAATTGACTGTTTACTAACTCTAAATTAAAATTAGTTATTTTCCTGGATTTCCTCAGAAAAAAAAAAAAAGAATGCTCAAGACTGTTCAAGTCTTGTTCACCAGAAAATCACCTATACCTTGAAATGTCAGAAAATGTTCACTCACGCCAAGTAGCTCCTTAGCTGCCCAGACTGCTTAAAGTGAAGTCTGTGGAGCAAAAAATTACAGTTTGTAACAAGTAGTTGGAAGGATTTGCTGTAGTAATCTAGTCCAAGCCTGCCTCTGCGAGACTGAAAAAACTTGCCAAAAGTGGAACTGACAGGATGTACACTAGAAGCAGGTAAACTTTCCCTATCAATCCATTTAGCTGCAAATGTTATTCTGTTCTTCTTGATAGCCTGAGGAAAAATCACTCCTGGACTGTTTTTTTTCCACTTTCCTTTGATACCTACTTGTCATATTCACAGGAAAAAGAACATCAGATGCACCCGGCATATGAGCTAAATGCTTCCTTAAAACAGATCTACCTTCCAAGCATATCTTGCACAGATCTGTGAGCTGAAGGATCTGACCCCTGAACTGAAGAACTAGTGTTGAAGAAGTAGCTTAAGGGGCCCAGGTTCGTCTCCCAGATTTCCCTATAACCAAGTGTGTTAATTGATATTTATTTAGGGAAGTGTGTGATGGCCTCTAGTGGTACACGCTGTCGGTAAACACAGAAACATTGCAGCTTCTCTTTGTCTTTTGAGTAGCTCTGGAAGAAAAGTGTTCTGGATGTACTGACACCAGAATATTCTTACAATATGAGTAAGAAAACAGCCCACTGACAGACAGACTGGCTCCATTTATAGCAATCTCCTTCCCCTCTCCTCCGTGTTCTGAGGAGGAGGGTGCACAGCGCACACTAGGAGTAGGTGCAGAAGCTGATATTTAGCAGTGACGTATTAGGTACTACGGATTTCCTGTGAACACATCACCGTCTTCCTGTGTCCAGCACCAGGGAAAGACAACAAACTGCCTTCATCATGGTTTTCCTTTCCTGCTACCCACCAGACACACACCATGCTCAGAAAGAAAAATCTTGATTTGGTTCTTTTCCACTGTGGGGTCTTTCCCCCCCTTTATCATGATATATAGATTGCATCATCAGATCAAGACTGCAACAGGAGAAGCAAGACAATGGGACATTTCCTCCTAGCACTGAGATGGACTGAATCTCAACAGCACAAACACACCGAGGCTTCTTGCTGTGAGTACAGCCTCTGCCATTACTACGGTGAACGTGATAGCCATTAACTAATCGTCATCAGAAAAAATATAGCACTCTCTCCCTCCTCCACTGCACACTGAGTCACACACCATATAAACATTATAAAGGACACAGTGAGAGAGAAAAAACACACCAGAGGCCATACTAAACCACATATAACCCTGATTTGAGAAGGGACTGTTATTCAAAGCAGTGAAAGCTTTCATATACTGTATGGCCAGAGAGTCAGATGTTTTCTCAACAGTTTCCTAAGCAATAATACATAGATAAAGAGGCTGGAATCTGCCATCCCCTTTATAACATATGCACGTCTATTTATGAAGACACTTAAGCATGGATTTAGTAAGTCCAAGACAAAGCTCTAGAGGCGGCTGTCTCTTTAAATCCGTCTCCGACCAAGTGAAATTTGTGGCCCTGATGAATGGCAGAGCAGAGTCATCCATAAAAGGGCAGAGGAAAATCACACTCATTTGCATACAGTAATTATTCTCTGAATCAGGCCACCTTTATTGCTGCCAGAAAATCTACTGTCAGCATCGCTCTATAGATCATGCTGGAAAAGCCAGCAGCTGAGGAGCAGGGTGGTGGCTTGGGACCTGCCAGCCGATGCCCCTGCCCTGGCCACCCTTGCTGCTGCAGAAGGCTGTGCTTCACCATCCTCTCACCCCAGCTATCTGTAGGTCCATCTGTAGGTTGTGTACCAGGTGTCTTCAGCAACATAGCAAATGTTTGCATCCGTATAACACCAAGGTGGTGGGAGCCATGTGGGGTGCTGGAGAGGTTACCAGTTGCGCTCAGATAGACTGGATACTTTCTTCACCTTTTTTCCTTCCTACTTAACAACTTCTTTAAAAAAAAATAATAAAGGCGTAACATTGAACAGGCACGGTAGGGTAATATCACCTTATCAGTATGCTGCCTATGCTTATGCTCCTGTTTGGCTCTGTATCTGTGAGCACTGGCAGATTAAAAAAAAACTGATAGCTGACTGGCATTGCAGCCTGCTGGCAGGAGAGGTAACAGAGGAAAGGGCACAGCCAGGGACTGTGCAGGGAAAATACAATGGGAACCCTGAATCAGCAAGTGAGCAAAACTCAGTGGGGCTAGGTTATCCTCACAGCACAAACAAACCTGGTGCCAGTCTGGGGATCCTCTCTCAGACTTTCTGCAGCTGTGATCCAGCAGGTTGGTCACAAAGCACAGTGTGAAAATAGGGCTTATTCAGGTAACCTTGGGTAGCTTTGGGAGCAGCATCTTCCTATCCATGTATGTCTGTCTACCTGCAGTGCTACCAAGGAACTGAAGTCTGTTAGAAGCTCCATAGCAAGTATGTCTTTGGCATGAATCCAGCTGTGATCACATTTCTTATGATACCAAAACCTGACATGCAGAAAACATGCACTCCCAGTGATGAATGGCAAAGATGAGAGCAGTTTGGAACTGGAAGAGGTAACAGCAGCTTTGGTGCCAGTGCTGCAATTTGCCATGCTCTGGAGCGGGGCTCCCAGCTATGACCCTACACATGTGCTCTCCAGCACTGAGACAGCTGGGAACAGAAGATCGATTTTCCTCGTTTTGCAGAACCTGTCCACCAGCTCAAGTGTGTTTGAGCATAGGCCCAAAATCATAATGAAATCTAAATTCACATTTACTGTTCAGGGTGGCTGGAAGTGACCTTAGGGAATCACTATGGATATGCTCTTCCCTTTGAGGCTCGACCCAAGAACTTCTGAGAAAGACATTGTCCTATATTCCACACATCCCAAGACATCATCAGTACACCAGTGTGGTGGAATATGGAGCCCTTCCTTGAAGGAATACAGTTTTGTGAGCCACAAGAAAAGCCACAATATGAGACTGAATTAAAAATCCAGTCGTCCTCTGAGCAAACACCACAGTCTGCATCTTCTCTTCTGTCCTCCGAGGTCTAACCCTAGAAGTTAAAAGTCTAGGGAAAAAGTGGTGACTTCCCAGACACTGTAGTAGGGTTGTTTGCACGTTATGTTAGTGTTCATCATTAGTGGATACTCCAGGCTCTTGGTATGAGAAAATGAAGAAATATACTAGAAATTTCAGTGAATGAAAAGTGTTTTATAACATGACCCAAACAAATCTGACCTCAGTCCTGCTGCAGACAGAGAACTAGCTGAACAAAACTCTGCTTGACCCCACTGATAATAATTTTTGCTTGGTTGACTTCAAACAAGTTAACCAAGTTACAACTGAACCTGAAGTTATAATTTTTTCTCTACTCTCCCATCTCAATTAAGAGACAAATCCAGGACTTTAGTTTTAGTTGTGATCTAACCAAACAGTTTGGGCTTTCAAACAGTCACAAGCAGTCAAAAATCTTTGGCTAGTTTTTTAGTTAAGCAGTGTTGTAATAAAAAATTAAAACTTCATGATACAACACAATGGTTTTTCAATGTTTCCTGCAGGTACTTTCAGCTTTGCTGTACGATCCACTCATGGAGTTTTGTGTGGGGTTTCTTAAGTAAGGAAGTTTTGTAACCAACCAGAGGTATTGAGCTTTTACAAAAGATTTTGTTAGCAAACAGTGGATTATGCTTCAGATCTATAGCAAAAGTTTCAGTGAAAGCAGGAATTAGTTTTTTCCCAATAAGTTAGAGGTGACATAAAGCCATTTTGAATCAGACAGCACTTGCTGTGCTCAGGAATACAAAAAATAGTATTAAAATGTCTGCATGCTACCATGGCTTAATGAATCATTATTGGCCTATTTAGAACACACTGTACTTCACAATCATGTTTCCAGAGCAGACATCTGTCCACGTCAAGTCTACAGTCACCATCATCACTAATTGGTTCCTTTGCCCATTGTCTGGTTCCTCAGGAAGGGAGAAGAACATACCACAGGGAAAAACCTAGTCTGAAGCAAATTTCTGCTAACCAGAATGCATCCTGCAATACACATGAGATAGGCTTTTCCCTCTCTGGGGCTGGTAATAGAGTATTTTTCAAGCATTGAATTAGCTTCAATGAGAAGCACCAAAAAAAGAGAGAAAAAAAAAGCCTGAGAAGAGAGATCAGCATTGCTGAACAGTGAAACCTTGCCTTGCCTAAAGATCTGTCAAAGAACCTGACCCCTAACAGATCTAAAGTAAAGTCATTTAAATGATGTAAGGGATATAAATTTTGTTAAGCAAGTGGCACCAGCTCATGGCTTTGCTGTTTATTAGAGGACAGAGCTGCCAATATTGGCTTGCTCAGATGAGCACTTACGGAAACCACACCAATATATGTGTTTGCATTCTTCTTCGGGTAAAAATTTGTCAGAGAAGAAAGGCATTAAACCTGTCACCTCAGATAAAGATCAGATGTTTGATTTCAAACAGAAGAAAGCGAACACTCCACTCTAGGCTCCATTAACCCCCTGAGCACCCCACAGAAGCTGTGGGACAGGCCTGGCAGCCGGGGCTGCCCACCACCTTCGCTACTGCCTCACAGCTTCTGAGTTTCCTTTAGGTAAAGTGGTGGCTGCACACTGTCTCTGTCCATCTTCACTGTCTCCCTAGCATTTGCCAAGCAAAGTGCATCATTTGTCTGCATAAAATTGTGCTGTTCAAAGCAGAAACTAGGTTAGATACTTGCTTACAGTCCTGGTGCCATTGCTGGGTTTCCCTTTTTTAAAATGGACTTTTAGGATATCTGAAGGGGAAGCAGTGCCTAGATCCTCACCACTAAAGTGAGAGGCGCAGGGTATTTTAGAGATATCTTTGTTATTTCTCTGACAACAAGAAGCTACACTTTTTGTCTGTACCCCTTTCCGCCTTAGCCAGCTGTTCATGCTACAGCTGTTGAACATAACCACTGGAGTGAGATTACATCCTGAATTAAAAGTCCATGGCAAATCTACCTATTTAACTAAGCAAAAGCAAGCTGAAACCCTCCCATAGCTAGCCAGCTTAGAGAGAAGTGAATAAACTTTACTAAAGGAAAGGAAGATAAGAAGAAAGAGCAGAAAATAGGGGTTAAACCATACAAAGGAGGAGTGTAATACGAAGTGCTAATAAATGTTTTCATCTGGAAAATCCGAGCTGTGCAAGACTGGGAATGTAACTACGAGGCAAACTTTTATGGTCTCCAGTTCAAGGCAGATCGTGTGGAACATTTGGAGGCCTGTGAGATCATGCCACACAAGTGTTTGCTATATTAATCAAACAGCACAATAGTTGCCTGGATACCCACATCATTTCATCAGCTGTGGTGGCCTGTTACCAGTTTTCAGAAAATGAAATGTGACCCCTGAGGACTGTAATTGGGTGAGTATAGTAATTTAGGAACATTCAGGGGATCTGGAAAATCTGTCCAGCCAATTCGCTTACAGCTAGCCATGGCAGAAGGGTATTTCAGCACCAAAGAATCACGCACGGTGCCTGTTATCAGGGCTGATACCCAGTACCTTCCCTTTGCCTGTTTGCTGCTCAGTGCCAGCTACAGTGAACTCCAGAGTCCTAATGAGCCTAGAGGTAATTTTGTATAATGAAGGATTAAGGCTGTGCCTTAGAATACTTGAAAAAAAGGGGCAGGGGGAGGGGGAAATAAAAGCCAGTTCTGTGCTGGCAGAAACTATGGTGCATTTGCAATATAAACTGCTGTATCCTCTTACACAGAATGTTTGTTGTGATACAACTTGAAACATAAAGAGCAGTGATCTCATATTTTAGCGCAGAAGGAAAAAGCCCTTCGGGATTCATCCAAGCTTGTGGCATTTAGTTTAACCCAGTGTAACCTGATGCAGTTTTGAGGCAGGTAAACTGTGTGTGGTTTAATTACATCTTTGCTATGTAACCAGTCCAAAGTTCAGGTCAATAGAGTGATGAATCCTCTAGCCACACACTCTTTAATACCAGCTGGGCTGGTTATTGATTGTATTTATTTGTACTGTTAGAAACCTATATAATGTGTAGCTTTGATCTTTGGTTTTTAAAAGCTCAGAAATATTCACACATTTTTATAAATTATTTTTCTTGAGGTAATAAACTTATTGTGTCCTGGTTTTGTAATTTATACAAGGCACAATTGTTTACAAATCTGTTATTTATTCTATTTCTAACAGGTTATCAAGCTTCCTATTTCTGTGGCAACAGATTGCATTAGATGCATGATACAGGAATAGTAAAGGGCAGAAGACAACCATATGGTCTATCATAGGCTGCCTTTTAATCCCTGAAATACCAAATCATCAGCTTAATCCTTCCAGTCTACTCAAGAGTGGTCTGTTATAACCCTGGAAGTGGGATGGAGGACAAAAGAAGGCACAGAGCCAGAACTTCTGCTCATGTAAATCAGAGCACTTCCACTGACTTCAGTGATAACATCTTTGACATCGGCTGAGGTTATACCCCAGATTGTTCAGCTCAGCAGTGTCGAAAGAAAAGGTGGGCTACTCAGAGCCTCTTTTCCAGGTCAAATGCTGGTAGCACATTATTCAGGAGTAAACCAAACCATCTGAACTGTTCTGAACACTGCTAGATGTTTATTGTTGTACTAAGGTTATAAAAATTTAAAATCCTGTTTTTTGAAACCTCCCCTGAGGTCTTTTCTAAACTCTTTCAAGAAGACTGCATCCTCCAGACTGTATGAAGACAGAAAAAGTGGCTATATTCCATGTTTTGTATTAGTACTCATCTAAGAAGCTTGCTTCAAGATGGTTTTGGACTGCTACTGTTCAGATTGTTAGGAGGCTTTTCAATTGTTCCTTTGAGTGTTGCTACTCAGCTGGCAAATGCTTCAGCAAGCATGGCTGGACATTTTAATTCTGCTGCAAGAAATTTTATTCTTCTATGATAATTCCAGCTGCAGTCAGTGTCCTATTGCCATTCCCTTGGCAATTTACCCAGGAAAATTGTAGTTGGTCATCTTAAGGGTAGAGAAGGCTGCCTTCTCTAAAGTTTTCAATGATTATTGCAGATGTTCATTTGTGCTCCTGCAATACACAGTATCATTCCCAAGAAGCTTTCCTATCACACACAGTAGCATTTTGAATCAGCTTAGGCTGATTCAGAGGGGAGGCTGTATCTAAGAATATTTCAAAAGAGTCAGGATCAGGCTGCAGGAACATCACAAGTGCAACTTTTCAAAGTAAAAAGTTGCTTCTTTTCATTCAAGGCTCACTGAGAGCATTAGAGTGGGAATGGTACACTGATACTGCACTTGATTAGCAGTGTGGATGTGGGATGAGAACTGTTATATATTGGCTGAATTTAAAATGACAACTTTGAGTATAAAACAAGTGGCTCTTGTTAAAAGAAATCCATGAAGAACTGTCCACCTGATGATAGGTGCCCAGCCATGGCAGCAAACACAACTTTTAATAGTCTGTGACAATGTATTTCAAAATGTTTTGGGAAAGTTTTAATAAGAAAGTACTTAAGCTTTTTGTACAAAACATCTTGTCAGTGAGCCTTCTAAGAGACAGCTCGGGAACAGAAAATCTGCCTCTTTAGCTGATTTTGTAAATATTCTCAACTTCCAAACTATATGTTATTTTATTGCTATATCCTCACTCCAGAAGGCAGATTTCACTGCAACAAGACTTTCTTACCCCTAAGAAAAAAGAAAAAAGTGAAACAAGATGGGTGCATAATACATGGCTCCTCTGAGGCAAACATTCCTACAGTTACTCAGAGGCTGCTGCAAAACAATGTTTGGTATTCTCTGCACTGAAGAAGAAAAAGACTAAATCTGAAACATCTCTCTGCTCACTTCTGTGCACCAAAAACATTTCAGCCTTGATGCATGGCACTCCAGAAGTGAAGAAAATGCTGAATGAGTAACAACAACAAAATCCTAGAAGCTACTGAAACTTATCCTATGAATGTTGTGCCCAAAACAAAAAAGGTAATAGAAAGATGAAAGTGAAGGGGTGGGGAGGTAAGAAAAGATCTATTACATTGCACTAGGAGCCTGGTGAAAAAAATTCCTAATGATTTTGTTATTTTGCTTTTCTTCTTTATCTAAATTTCCAATGGGGCAGCTGTAGTCTATTTCTGCAAAGACTTTTGAAATATATTTTCCTATATATATTATACATAAGTAAGTTGTCATCACATTAGTTAAAAGTAGCAATTTTTCTTGAGTTTACATTGTGAAAATGGATTTCTAAGTCAGAAAACAATGCAAACCAAAGCAAATCAAGGCTTCTTCTCACTTAAACTATACAATGGTATAACCTTGTAAATCCTAACTGGAAAATAGATTTTTGGATGCTCGATGAAAGCCTTTTAATAAACCTGATTATCAAAAATCATTCCACTCTAAAAATCAGATCCTTTGTAAAAGCTCCAAGTCAGGTGTCAAAGTGTAAGGATACAAGCTATACTATTAAATTCTGTAAATACTACCATTCTGTCTTCTGGTGAATAATTAATAGCAGTCTGTTGTTTCCAGTTATTAATATAGGTACATACATGTTTATGTGTATCTGAGTGTGTACTTAAGTGCCTATTTGTGTGTAGGAAATATAAGTAAAATTAATTTTGTGATTGAAATACTTTGGTTATCAGAATAAGATGCTCCACTGCATGCATCACAGAGAAGCTTCATTTGGTGAGACTCTCACACAAGGCTTTGTCAATTCAAAAGCAACATCAAATATAGATTCAACACATATATACAAGACCAGAAAAGCCTGCTAAGTGATGTCATCCAGGTCCTTGCTATTCTTGACCAAATTGGTTCAGAGTTCTGCTCACAAACATATTGATCTTCATCTCAAAACCTGCTACATTTCTGTTTAGTGTCTGGTCAGAGCCTCATCTCTGTGATGACTAGAAATCTGCAAATATCTGGCCTACATTTATTTACATCTAAATTTAGATTAATTTGTTCTTGTCTCAAAAGTTTTACATAAGTATCTTGATACCCTTTCAAGCACACAGAAAATGCATTTTCTGGGGGACACTGGGGTATTTATAATACTGATAAGACCTCAAGGGTTACAGAAGTGCAATGACAAGAAGCCCACAACTCATCTAATTTGTGCTCTGTTTTATGTTTTCTAACCAATTCTTACATACAAAAATTGCAGGAAAACTGAGCAATACAATGCAATGGTATTCTGCCACACCTGGGCAATGCAGAAATATCTAAGTGAATAAAAAGGAAATAACCACTAATGGACCAACCTGGTGACCTGCTCAATCTAATTTGCTCTGCTTTACAGCAAATAATGCTTTTTCTGTCCTCCACAAACTCCCTTTGTGTGGAGGTGATGCCAGCAGACAATACAGCTGGCCTTGCCCTCCTTGTTTTTTTCTGTAAAGCTGAGTAAACTTCCCTAAACCAAGCAAGAGAGATGAAACACCCAACCTTGCTCCATTCCAGCTGGCTCTCATTTCTGCAGCACATTGGTCCTCTGATAGGTTCCTCAAAGAATTATCTTCACCTCTCCATTTTATCCTCCTCAGTCTGTTCTAATAGTACTTTGCACTGACTTTTCTTTGTGGCTTGCCAGATTGCAAGATCATACACCAAAGAGCATTCCCTTTCTGTGTCCCAACAATCGTTCTTCTAGTTTGTCTGCTTCTGGGAGGTCAGATGGTCCTGTCCCCATTCTCTATTCTGGCCCATCTAGCAGTTTGGGTAGAGGTCACAATTTTATATTTATGACTCTTATTCCTTCAGAGAAATCTATTGAGTGTGAAGACAAACCTATTTCCCTGTCACTAAGATGCAACCAGACCAAATGCTCTCTGGCTTTTTTATTGCATCCCCTTCCAATATTTATTTTCTCCAAAGCCTGGATTACCAGCAGAATCTGCAGGATTAACAACTAATAATGAATAAAAGCATTAAAATGTCATTGTAGCCAAATTTTTGGAGATCAGAATCTCAGACTTTCAACATTTCAGAATTTAAGGAAGTATAAGTTGAAGAAGGAAGTGGTAAACAAGAAGTACTTAGATTGTTAAAGCTCTTGGGACTGGAGAGCTTTTAGTATGATCCTTTGGCCAGACCAGCATCATTCAGAGAGTGATCTACCTCAGTTCCTGCTGAACTTATTTGACTACACCTGGGAAGGAAGGGGAGGGAATAGTTTCTTTTCCAGATGTGGACAAATTACCAGATAAGTGAATATACCACAGACCGTAAAGTATTCCCCTCTCTTCTTCAGTGTCACCTCTGATGTGATTGGGCTAACTAATTCACTTTGAACATCCATTATTACACTGATGAGGTCTGACTGGCTGCCCTTACTGATTGACAAAAAAAAATGAGCCTTCTGAATATGGTTTTAATCTATATTCCAGACAAAGAAAAAGAATGCAAGAGGAAAAAAATAGTTCTGCCTCTTTAAATTGCAGAAATTACAACAACTATGCCTCCAGGCTTTTAATTTTCAATTTACAGATGTGGTGATGTACACTGAGCCATTTGACCTCTCTAAGAGGCAGTCATGTCCTAGTGTCCTCACAGGTATCTGTGTCCATCTGGCAGAGATATTGTAATTCAAATCTCAAACTACTGCTGACTGCTGAGATATGAGCTGTGCTGCTTTCATGAGCCCTGTCATTCCCCCCTCCCTAACTTCAAAAGACTTAGAAAAATGCAAAGAGAACAATATCATATGGCAAATTCTGTTTCTGTGGCATGGCTTAGTCATCCTTATTTACATCACCCTGCCACCTAAACAGCCCTATTCACAAAGCATAGCTGTCACTCAGGCTGAACCTCAGATTACTGTTAATGTTTACAAAGGGATGATTATGCAACACTACACAACAGTACATCAAATACAGAGCCCAAGGCCAATAAAACTTGGTTCAAACTGACCTAAGGACTCTCAGACTTCTACTCTGCATACTGATGCCTATTGTATTTTATTCTAATAGATACAAGGATACAGCTAACATATTTTTTAAAAAATAAATAAATAAATGAATAAATAAATAAGGCCAACTTATTTTCACCCAGGCTGTCATTCTTCCCTCATGCTGTCAAATAAACCATGTACCCAACCTCTAGGAAAAGAAGCCAGGCCAAGTTTGCTTGCAATTAGAAGGATATTTCTTCTTTAATTTCTGTATGAAATACATGTCATAGCAATTTTATAGATGGGAAGCTTCAGAGCAGTGGAGTGAAGAATAGGAGATTCAGTGTGCAAAGAAGCATCAATAGAAGAGCAGTTTACCCCACAGATAGGAGACAAAAATGCAAAGTTTAAAATCAAATTGACTATAACTTACCTGAAACCCTGGTCTGAGTTTCTATAATGACGCTATCTTTGCTATCATGATACTTTCTCCTCATCCCCCCCAAACAATCCATTAACAAGAGGATATAATGGATGGCCTGGAACAAGTTGAGGCAGTTCCTAGACTGAAAAACCCAAAGCTGACACAGAGGCAACAAGTCATGCCAGAAGGAGGCACATTTCCAAAGTTATTTTTTTCCTTCATAGGGCCCAAAACTGTCCCCAGAGGCTGCTGGCACCAAGGAGCAGCCAGTGGACAGCTCTGTCTCATGGGACAAGACCTGGCTGGAACACCTCCATCCTAAAGCTGGGTAAGAAAATACACACAATTTTTATGTCTGGCCATGGGACAGGATTAGGGGAGATGGGTGTTGTTTGCTCCTTTACAAACAACCAGTCAAACTGACTAAACTACTGACTCATGCAGTGCTGTGATACTTATACAACAAACTCATCTGTCTGTTGAACCAAGAATTCAAATGGGAGACTTGTCCCTTCACACCCATCGTCAGCAGTGATAAAGGACAAGTGATAACATCAGATACAACTCTGCAGCCTGAAGGCTTGCTGAAGGCCCTGCCCAGATATCATCTGAGACTTACAAAATTAAAATGCTTAAGAAAAAAGTATCTATGGAGAGGCTGTCAATAAGAGTGTTACTCAATAGCAAATACACTTTACTTCAGTTTTGAATGAAATTGGGCACCTGATATAGCTAAGGCACAGCAATCTTAAAACCCTCTTAATGGGTCTAATCATAACTAATCTGTATTTTTTAGTTCAGACTGAGGCCTACAAGCAGTTTCCACTCAAAGAGGCCACTGCAACTTTTCCAAACAAGGTGGTTTCTGAAGATGCTAATTCAGAGAAGTTACACAGCTATGTATTCTGAGCACACAGAAGAGTTGCACTGGGGATGTTAGGCTGAAGAGGTAAGGAGGGGATAATAATAAAAATACTCAGAAGCAAGACTTACTCTAGCCTGCTACATGTTAGGCAGGCTATACAACCATAATCCAGCCTATATTCTAGCCAAAACCAGTCTGGCATGGGCGGTTAGTAGGTGAACAAAGTGTCAGATGCTTGGCTGTCATAAATACAAGCCGTGACAATTCACCCTAAATGTGGAGCTGGCCCTAAGCAAATACACTGGACAACAACACGACAGGTTTCCAGAAGCATAAGCCCAGTGTAAAAAGAGAAGTACACTGCAGAAGCGGAAAAGAAGTGACTGGGTGGAAGAGAAGTCCTGCAGAGCAAAGCAAGGAAGAGCACAGCAGGCAGCAAGAAGTTCTCAGTAGTATTAACACTGCTGCTGCAAAGAGCTTTCTAGGCTTATTAATCTACCAGCCAGTCAAAACTTCATTGTTGTTAAAAAGTTATTATTTATGTCTCAACAAACTGAAACAATCAGGTATTTACTTAATTAGGTGATTCCGTTTTCCTGCCCTTACTGCTTTCTTCAAACAGATTTTAATGTGGAAGCCCTCTTCTATGTCTTTGTGCAGCAATATACACTTCAGCTTTCAAGCCCGTGTGTCACAGAATGTAAGAAAAAAGCAACCAAATAATAGAGAGCTGTAATTCCACTGATGGTTTCTGGTGATAAGAAAGCTGCAGTGGCACAGCTCAAAAGGGTTTGTCACCATAATTCCAGGATCAAATTTCCTCATATTACAGAAAGATGGCAGAAAGAGTCTGCAAAGGAGACTCAAGGAGACATGTAATAAATGCCATGAAAAGAGCAATTCTTTCTGGTAGAAAAGCTTTAACACAGTCACAAAGTGCCTAATCGTGGAAGTGCTGAGTGACTTCACCCCCCCTTGAACTTCAGCAGGACACATGGGGCTCAGCACCTCCTCAGCAGAAGCTCAGCACTTCAGAGAATCGGGTCCCAAAGTAGGAGGAAAAATCATTTTCAGAACTACATGTGGCAAGATATAAATCCCTACCTAACAAGATAAATCAAGTTTTACTTAAGCATTGGCATACAGAAGAAAGAGAACCCAGACAGGGCGATATATTTTTAAAAAATCCATTAGTTTTCTCTTCCAAAGTGGAATCCAATGTAAGAACCATTTTGAGAGTTTGAGAGGGATTTAACCAGTTCTAGCCTGCAACAGTCTTCAGCACAGGGGTGAGTCACAATATTCACAAAATAATTCAGACACGGGAAGGTGGCAGCTCAGGTAAATCAAAGGTAAATACTATCAAAGTATGTAAAACCAGATTTTGCATGATAAAGACTATTTCTTGACCATTATTTCAACCTCTGCCTAATTATTTCATGGTAAGACTTTTCTACCAAAAAATCAGAAGTTGTTTTGTTGGGGTTTTTTTTAAACTTTTGCAAAGATTAAAACTTGCCTACGACAAAGATCACACCTGAAAGAGTAGCCCATGGATGGGAAGAAGGTAGCATATGGAGAAAGAAGTCCAAAGGATATCAAATTCCTTTTCGGTATCCCCGCATACAGCATACGAAATACGTGCAGATTCCTTTACAGCAAAGCAAGGTGCTCCAGAGAAGTCCAGCCTGAGTTAAGCTTGTATCTTTCCCTGTTCTCTTTGGAGTGTTGGAACAAGTGACCTTTGTGCTGCCTTCAGATTTGTAATTTGCTTTTTTAGCTGCTCCTTATACAGCTGGGTAAAGCATACCTGGTTATGGCTTAGCTGCTGCGTCATGAAAGTCAAGGCAGGATCCATCAGTGAAAGGTGAAGGCAGCAAACTTGGAGTAAGAGTATACTTGGCTCTTCTCTTTAAACTGCCATGGTATTCAAGATGTCTATGAACATTTGCTATGCTGTATTGCTTAAGAAGCCATAATTGCAAGACATCCTAGTAACTAAATTCAAATCCAAAAGGACTTGAAAAGGAAGAAAAAAAATCATTAATTCTGTCATGTTGCAATTCTTGTTGCAGAACCAAAATCAGTGAGTATGTGTAAATTGTTTTTGAAGAGCAGTCTTTGAAGCAGCCATAAGCATTGAGATATTCCAGGTCTCTGGGCCTCTCACAAGTCCCCCCTAGGCAGCCATCACACTTAGAGCAGGCTGATACTCATCATAGTTTCCTGAGTATGCCAGAAAATGGTGTGATAGGGTTTTCACACAAACCTGGAAATGGTCTAGACTCACTCAAAACACGGCCCAATGAAGCTATGACTAAACTACAGAATATCCAAGAAGTTACAAGACACTTTGTTACAAGCCACAGCAGGGCACAATCTGGGCACACACACTGTGCCATCTCCACTCTCTCCTTCCCCAAAACATAAATCTGAATTGAGTTTGAAGAATTATCTGGACAGCCATAGGGGTCTAAAATCACAGAACAATACATACGAACGCAACTTTAGAAAAGTTGAATAATGAATCTTGATGAGCTTGATTGGGAAGACCTAAGTTTTTATGTAGGAAACTACATCATTTTTGTTGCTAGCCTCTGCCCCAGGCAAGCATGGGGAACCCTCTGAAGCTGGGATCACAGTGCGGGTCCAAGCACCTCTGGTTTTTCGGCCATTCCAACCACATTAATATTTCTGGTCTTTATTATAAGAATCACAGCATTCCCATTTTTTGTCTTCCTCTTTCTGAAAGCTCCTTTTCCCCCGTTTTCCCCCCATCATATTCTGAGTAGTTCTCTGACTCATAGCACCTACGCATCAGAGCCCCATTACTCAACAGTAGAGGGTTGTACCTCAAGCTAAGTAAAATATGCTACATGTCCCCCCCAGTCTTGAAATGTTAGTGTAACTTATGAATACTAGAAATCCATCTTCAGGAGTCACACTTCATTTTCTGGTAATGAGCTGTAGGGTCTGTGCACTGGACTGCCTTTCATTGATTGCTAAAGTGCTAATGTTAAAGAATCTGGTATGCCCTATAAAATCACATAGTTGTAAATAGAGCATGTTTCTCACTGAGTTATCTTCATAGATGAAGTTGCTGTGGCAAGCTTTTCCAAGAACTCACGATCCCACATGCTGTACTTAAACTGGGATAATGATTTACAGTGTATGAAATAACCTCCTAAAGCTGAATTTTCGGGATTGCACAAGGGACTGTTCATCCACATTCCAGGTTTGATTGCTCTGAATTTATCTTAATTATAAGAATTTCAATTAGAGTAAAGAGAGAGGGACTGAGAGAGTGAGAGTGAGCAACATTAGAGCTTGACACTGAATGACTGACAGTGACATAATGCCATCAAGCAGATAACATGTCATGGCACAGTGTTTAAGTAGACCCCGTTCTTCAGGCAAATCTGAAAGGTTTGCCTGGTTCTGCTGTCTCTTGCAGGTAGCAGAATGGGTAAAGAGGTAGAGGTATGCTCTGCAGACACACAGCTTTATTGTTGCTTGAGTAACTACAGCTATTTTAGTAACAAGACTCCACAAGGTAGACTGACACTGCACAACAAAAGAATGCCTGTGGTGCACTGTGAGAGAGGAGTAGAAAAATAAAAACTCCCATAACTATCTGACTTGAACAAGGATAAACACATCATACCATGTTTTTTTCAAAAAAAACGCAGAAAGTTCCCTGAAAAAAGGTCTAATAATGACATGGTCCCAACCACATGGTCTCCATTGACTTACTGTCTTTGTAGTTCTTTATTTTCATGTTATTGATTAAAAAAACCTGTGAATCACCGGATGTAACAGACACAAAGCCAAGACGCCAAAGAGCCTGCAAACATCCTGGACATAGAGTTGTGAAGTCACAGAGCAGTGGGCAGAGAAGAAGAGAGAAAGACACAACAGTGAGATCATTCAGTTACTCATCACGGGAACATGCTCATGATGTCAGAACATTTCTTATGAAATGTAGGTGGGTGAAGCTGAAAAGAAGCTGTTCTACATTGCTGTGCTGATCTTTAAACATATTTTGAGGCTTTCCTTAACGGTATGAGCATGCAGCATTTATACCTTGCCAGCAGCATCACCTGAGCAGTGTGTACCAGCTGGCCTTCAACAGTGCCCCTAAAGTGTGTGGGACAGACTGGGAACAGCTGGTGCCATCCTCATTATTTCCATGGCAGCTGAGGATTCTTGGAGTACAGGAGAATCCTCAGCTGCTGCTTTTACTCTCCCTCTGCTTTTTTTGCAAGAGGGTATATATTTCCTTTGAGGAAGCAATAGGGGCTCATAAATTAGACTGGCTTCTCCCTGCAACTGTTTCTCCTCCATTTTTCTGCATTCATTTACCCTTGTCGTTTCTTTCAGTAGCAACTCAAGAGAACAGCATTGCTGACAAGAGAGATATTTGCTCATCTACATAAAAGGAAAACTTCCAATCTGACTGCAGTTCTGAATAAGATATCAAAGAGGATTTGCCCTGGCCATAAATGAAGGCTAGGGCCACATGTAAGGACAGGGAACATTGATGGGACTCCATCCACATGTCTGAAAAAAACATGTGCAGAGGAACATGATGATGATGAAGGAGAAGGGGATATGGTTTGGGACAGAGATAACCTCTTCTTCCTACACTATCAAATTAATAATTCAAAGCACCAAAACCTGATACACTGTCCATGACTTTAGGGGGGAGGCTATACAATTGATTCAAGTCCCTCCATACATCAAAGTTCACAGCCTCACAGAGAAATTTTCTAATAAACATCTGAAATAAAATTTCCATTGCTGACAGCAAATTTACAATTTACAGTTTAAAGATGCATTCAGTTATAGTTACACAGAGACCAATAAGACAAGAAAAATAAAACAAATCTGGAAAGAAAAGGAAGGACTTCATATTTGCATCAAATCTTAATCCAATAATCTGCCTTTAATTACCCATAGCAGATTCTCTCCTAAAGTGATCGGGTTTGCCTCAGATCTCTGAATCTTTTGGCCCAAAGCCAAATGGATAAGTGCTTTATCACTCAAGGCTGGGAGAGCATTTGTGTCTGCAGGCTCAGTGAGAACATTTATAGCTGGCATGCTTGGCTGCCATTGTGGATTTGGTATAATCCACTGAGAGTCCTTTTACATCTTTGACTCTGTATCATGCTTTGAACCACTGGTGAGATTTTACTGGATTACTCAATTTCTCAGGACAGAAAGAGTATTGTTCTTCAGCCAACATCTGAAAGTTCACACTTTACCCTGTCTGCATTTTTTTCTATTTGTGTATCCTTTGTCTGATACTGGAAAACTCACCAGCGATGAAAAATTTAGCAAAGAAGCAACATGGATGCCCGCTTTGGGCATTTCTACTTAAGTGTTTTATGTCTTAGCTATTTGATATATTAGTAGTTGTTAAAGATGGTGACAGAAGAAAAGCATTCTTATAGGTAGCTCCTTCACATTCTTCTCTTTAATGATAACTCAACCAGTGTTACTTTTTATTGGCCTTCCTTCTCCCTCCCTGGCTGCTGCTCCTGCTTTGTCTGTGTGTTTTCCTATATGATCTCCTGTCCTCAACATCTCAAGACATGGAAGTTTTCACTCCAATTAAAGGTTTCTCCTAGATCCAAGTGTTTGCCAGTGGTTGTCTTGCCACTGACAAGATCTTACTCTTTAAATGACTTCTAGATTGGAAATGAAGCAAAAGGCTCTAATATACTTCATACCCAAGGTGACCAGATTCAACCCCTGCAGCAGAGGGATCCAGGGCCAATTCTGACATGCTTCTGGTCGTACGAAGACAGCTCTGAAAAGTATCAAAGTGTATGGGTGGGAAGGCAAGGACCTTGCCACAGTTTACCAGGAAGCCCGTCCTTCTTTCCTGTATAAACAGACTCCATGGGAAATACACCTCCAGAAGCCAGCAAAGCCACCTGATCCTATAAGGGAGCTATGCACTTTCCCTTTAAAAGACATAATTTGAGGAAAGAATCTGAAAGCAGAAATACTACTTGGTGCTGGCAATCCTTGCAAGACACACTCAAACTGCAGTCTGTTGTAAAAGCATCACTCACAAAGGTGCCAGAAACCTACGTTTATTGGATCAAGGCACACGTGTCTGAATAACAATTCCAACAATTATAGCCCTGTCCCATCTCTCTGTGTTGACACCAGCAGTTAATGCTATCGGCTGCTTTCTCCTCCTCTGTTGATAAATCAAAGAAACATAAAAACTGCTGTCATCAAAAATGTAACCAGTAAACAAAATACAAAGTTAAGATGAGAATTAACCAAACCCTTGGACATACTGGAGCAGAGGGACATCCTTTAATAACGACAGTCTCAGAACAGTCAATGCCTGCTTCAACCCAGAGCCATTTTTTTGGCCTCAGAACAGCTGCTGGCAACAGGCAATTAATTGTGATTGAAAAAAAAGAATTGGTAGGACTCAAAAAAAAAAAAAAAATTCTGGTCTCTTCTGTGCTGCCAATAACACCTATTTAACACAGGTAAGTTTGACGTGCCTGATTTGCATGTATATGCATTTTTTTAGTGTATGTTTTTTCCTTTTATACCACCAGTAGAGCCTTTAATGCAGACAGAAATCAGAATAATTATTTGCAAAATACTGAGATCCCTATCTCAGTAGATGCTATACAGAAAAACCACAAACCATTTACACTGGTATGTGGACATTCTTGACAACAATTAATAAATTAATCTTCCATATTTCAAAACATTTATAAACTGACTGCACAGTTCTTGATTTTTTCAATCTATAAATCACAGAACAAGCGTTGACAAAGCTAGCTTGTTTCAAAAGACTTGCTAGCACATCAAGCATGTTCAGAGTAAAAGTTACCCTTTCCTAACTGGGTCTCCTCTTGCAAAGGAGATCTTCATCCTTCAGCAAGTATGTTGGCCAAAAAAAGGAGTCACTGATTGTAAACTGCCTCTTATTGCTAAATTTCTTCTCACTAGTAAAAGACTTTCTACTAATAATCTGTGATGAAACAGCATAAGCCCTAATTAAATCATGGCAGCCCCAAGCTTTTTGAATGATCTGGCTTTCACCTGCTGTTTTTGCTCTCCTTTGACCATCATTGTGCATGAAATGTTTTCCACATCCAAATCTGAAGCACATCAACTACTGCACCTCCTGCCTATGTTGTTTCATCAAGTTCTCCAGGTATCTTCCTTCTTTTCCCTTCCCTTTTCCAGTGCATCTGTGCACTACCAACTGCATTTGGCATTCAACTCTGAAGTTTATTGCATTTTCAAGGTTATTGTTATATTGTAGGTAAGGCATATGTTCATATTCAACACAGTGAATGTCACACCAATATTCAAGAAGCAGCAGGAATTGGTCAGACCATGGGCAAGATGCAGAAAACAGTCTGAAGAGATCAATCATCACTGAAGATATTTGAGACTCAATTCTAATACAAATCCGTAGTAACATTTTTCTTAGTCAACAGCTGCACACCGAAATAAGATCAACAGAGATGAAATCAGAATTGGAACGTGGTATCACACATGCAAGTTGCAGCACAGTTTCTTAAACCTAGTGTTATTTGTCTCCCAGGGTAGAGCAGATGTACTTTCTGAGTATCCTGACTTGAGGGATGTTTCTAAGAAAGGACATGGGTTATATTGTGAGAGCTGTAAAATGAACTATAGTGTAGAGCACTGTAGCATGCACAGGGTAGTACTAGAACATACTGTTATGGTTCGCTGTACCTGTAAAATTCATGAAATTATTGGCTTCTTTCAGCTGCAGTACAGTACTTTTACAGTAATTTGTCACTCTGTTTTCAGCAGGGATAATGGACCATGCCTTTTCCTAGGAGCACATTATTTGGCCACTGGCAGCTCTTTATATTTGCCATGAGATTCTCAGTAGCTACATGTTCACCCTCACCCTCCCTCTTTGGGACACTGCAGGCAATAATAGATCTGTGGGATTAACATTTCTTTACCAGAAGTTAATGGCATCTGTGATGATTAGTGTTAATTGGCCTGGCTACATCAAGTGTGCCCATACTGTTCCTTTCAGTATGCTATTCCTCCACTTCTGCCTGCACACAATAACGTGACATCACCATGGCCAAGATCAGCTAGAAAAATACCACAGTCATTGCTCCTCCCTGGCTCACCTGACACTGCTTAATATTGTCATTTTTATATAACCAGCATCTAGGAGCCCAGTAATAACCTTTTCTATGGCTGGAGATAAATGTGATGTGAAAAGGAAGATCAAGGAAAAAGCCCCTTCTGACCTGAGGGCTGATATTTTTCAACTTTAATGTTCTCTTCTACCTACACCATAACATCAATGATGAAACTACTCTTTTCCATCTTATTTGAAAATGCTAACATGCTATTGGCATTGTTTTCCATGAGAAATGGTAAGTCATTAGAATTAGGGAGGAAATTGTTTTCCTGTCTGATGATACGTTGTGAGATTTTAAAATTTCTCTCTGTTCTGCACTGCAACAAACCCAAACCATTTCTGCACTCCTCATGAGAAAAAGCAGGGTGATTTTTGCTCCAGAAAAGCCAATGTTGTGGAGACTTGGCATCCATCTAACATACAGTAATGTGGACAGCAGGGACCAAACTTATTCCTTTCACAGCCCCAGTTAAAGATATATTCTCCACATGACAAAGTCTTTCACTCTCTTTGCCATCTGGATTTTGACCACGTGTGGTCATTCTGATGTTAAAAATGAGGCTGCCCCCCTCCTTCCTACCACCAAAAGGCATTTTTTCACAAAGCATTGTGGATTTGCCTCACTATCACTTTTATAAGAATTCTTCTGTGAAGTATGATGCAATGTAGTGCTCCAGAGCCAGAAAGCACATGGTTGTTCTGGAAAAGGTGTCTGATTTCAAGGCCAAGTTATTTTCTCCCTAGGTAGGTATAAATTACACACTCTCCAGAACCAATGGAGCTAAGCACATGTTTCAGATGGGAAAGGGTAAGTTTTATTTAAGTAACAATGAGGAATATTCCTAAATGAAAACAACACCTTTATTTTAACTGCTTGACGTCTAACCAAAAAAAAAAAAAAAAAAAAAAAGTTTATGCTTATAAGACAGAATAACTTTCCCCATTTTTTTTTTTGCCTCAGACTGTTTTTAAAGACACACAGTGTCTTTCAACCTGTCCTGGTTATTCAGATACTTAAAGATGAATGTGCCAAAAGCTAGAAGTGCCAAAACACTTTCCTGAAGCATGATTTTGCCAGTTTGGTAATGGGAGAAGGTTCATAGAAATCAAGTGGTGAAGTTGCCAGGCTTAGGTCTCATAGACAGACTGGGGAGCTGTATACACATGCAGCTCAGCTATCCCCTTACAGTTCCCCACTTCATTTTCTGTACTGGAGTACCTGTCTTTTACTATGAATTACAGTGGGAGCCATGGTTCCTGGTTTTGGTACCCAGAGTACTTATGTAGGGTTGTGTTACACATAATCCACTTGGTTTTATTTTACAAATGCCATTTGTCTCTTATTTCTATGAATTCCAGTAAAACAGAACACGCTCACCTTTTGTACCTGAATAAGTAACTCATCTTTTATACCTAATTAGCTAACTCTGCTCACATTTCTGGGAATACTTGTTAACTGATGTTGCAAAACACTGAAGAAGAGCAAATGCTGCTGCTAAACATTAAAGAACACACAAAAAAATTATGTCTGTCTAGAAGCACCAGGACATCCAGCACCATTTTCAGCAGTTTGCATGTCCTGAAAATCCTCTTTTAGGCGTAACAGAGGCAAAAGTCTATAACCATCACCTGCTGAACTCTGCATATACATTCCCATTGCCAGCAACAGGCTTTTGCTATACAGGTGTCTGCTCAACGTGTCCCAGACATCAGATGCACCCTCCCACCCTTGATACTTAACATGGAAAAGAAATCCACTTGGTGTAGAGAAATGCTGAGAAAAGCAGAACTAGCCATTTAAGATACCACATTCCTCAATATCTCCTGTGCTTAGTTCTTCGTATTTATCAAGTGTATCTTACTTATTTTTCAAGTTTAAATTTCCCAGGCTTGCAACTTGAGCCCTAGACACTGTCAAAGTGGACAGTCTCTGGAGGTAAAGCTGTGCCTTTGTGTCTATCTGAGCTCTAAATTAATAGAGCTTGGTGAAATCGTAAAGGAATAAAAATTGGTGACACTGCTGTAAAATTTTCTGGACCAGCTTTGAAGTCACAAAGTCTGAGGGAGAGTTGAAATGGCACAAAGGAGTGGGTCACTTCAGGAAGCATGTAAGAGTGCCGTGGTAAAAAACAGCCCTGAGACTGCCAAACACTGTCCTTTGAAGCCTGAAGGCAGTGAATGAACTGTAGCTTTCCTCTCTTTTTCTCATTAAAAATTCCACACACAAGCAAAATTGCCCTATTCAGGCGTAAGCTTTTAAACAGTATTTGCAATAAAAAGGAACTGAGGCAAAGGGCATCAAATCATGTAATCATATTTGTCCTGCAAATGTGAAGTGGTACCCCAAATAATGAGAAGCTAGTCTTTCAGGTACCAGCTGCTGTGTAACCATAGCAGAGAACTACATCTGGGCATATTTTCCCTACTGGACTGCAGCAATACCATCATAAGCAAACTGCTAGATTTTGTTCCGTTTGCTTCTTACCAGATTTGGATTTCTTGGTCTTCTCCTAACAGGACTATGGCATAAAATCTTGCAGCTCTTCTAAGTGTACAAAGGAAAACCTTTGTGCTTTGCCTTTGTTTAAAAACCTAGAGTCATCTTATGACTACGTAAGAATATGGGCAACATAATTTAATTATGAAGTGAAAGGACAATAACATATTTTGTGGGGTTTATAGCAGCAGTCTGCAACATGGAACACTGCATCCTTCACATGGATATATACAAAAAGTTAACTTATTGTTGAAGATGTTCCCCTGTGACCTTGTCCTGTATGTGGCATGTCTCATACCCTCCCCCACATAAGAGCACTACTGGTGGCCCTGCTATAAGCTGTGCAGATGTTTGTACCACATTATTGCAGCTTTATATTTGCAAGAGCCTTCTTGGAACAGATGTTCTTTCTGTGTGTATATACCATGCTTCCCACTGCAAACACTTTTACAACACAAACAGCAGATTGCCTTGCTTCTGTTGTTCGGATCAAGAGAGAGTAAATGCCTCATTCTAATGATGTCAGTTTTCTTTCCAGGGTGCTTAATGTCTACTCTCCCCTTCTCAGTGGCCCTGCTCACTGCAGGTGTTTTGTCACTGTTCTTCAGGCTCTCTATCACTTATCTTTACTCTAAAGGGTGTCCCTAAAAATATGTTCTTTCTGAATCTTCTTCCTTTACTGCTTTTACGCTTTTTTAGTCCTTCTGCTCTGTCCTCCTCCTTTTATAAAAGCTGCTCTCTGTCTTCTTGAGCTCTTCTCAATGAGAAGCTGATTCAATGGATTGAAACAGAAATGTCTTTTACTGGGTAAGGCTCAATATATAGTGATGAATATAATTCCTAAGAACTGTAAAATAGCAGGCAATAATCCAGCTCAAAGATGATAGTTCTTTGAGAAACCAAAACCATTTCTTGCCTTCACCAACACAAAAGCAGTTTTGGAAAGTTTATTTTGGCTGGATATTGCAAAAACATTACTCAAACACCCCCCACCTTCCCTGCCTATTTTTAATCAAAAAGCTGACTTGTAAGTGGTAGAATTTGTACAGAATCTTGTAAAATTATGAAAATATTTTGTTTGGCCTCTTACACAGCTGTTCTGATTACTTTCAGAGGACACTATGTCTGTTTCTATTCCTGAATAAAATTTACCTGTTCCTACCTTTAGATTCTCCTCTTTTTTTCATAAGGCATTTGTCAGTAAAATAAACAGTAATAATAATCAAAATTTTGCAACAATTACAAAAAATAATCAGTTAGAACAAGTCCAGAGGAGAACAATGAAGATGATCAGAGGGCTGGAACACCTCTCCTATGCTGTGAGAGTTGGGGCTGTTCAGCCTGGAGAAGAGAAGACTCCAGGAAGACCTTATAGCAGCCTTCCAGTACCTGAAGGGGTTTTATAAGAAAAATGGGGACAAACTTAGCAGAGCCTGTAGTGATAGGACAAGGGTTAACGTTTTAAGACTTTAAGAGGATAGATTTAGACTAGATATATGGAGAGTAGTGAAATACTGAAACAGGTTGTCCAGAGAGGTGGTAGATGCCCCATTCCTGGAAACATTCAAGTTCAGGTAGGATTGGACTTGGAGCAACCTGCTCTAGTTGAAGATGGCCCTGCTTATTGCAGAGGGATCGGATTAGATGACTATTAAAGGTCCCTTCAAACCCAAAATATTCTATGATTCTATGAAGAGGTAACGGTGTGGAGATCTCCGCTGCCACAGCTGGTTTCCTTTGGGTACTTGAGCTAGTCTGCTTAGAGATACCCCGGGTATCCTTATGGCAACTCACACAGAATAGATGTGCAGCACATTGAGAGCATTTTCTTTGAATTTCTCCTATCCTCAAAGTCATGGAAGCTGTCACTCTTGTACACTGTAATCTCCCGAAACACAAGCTCCATCAGACTCCTAATATCTATTGTAAAAATCCTCTCCTTTGCTCCCTTACCATATTTTCATCTTTGAAAATCCTCTACAATCACCCTACCTCTAGCTTCTTGGTTGAACATATTGCTCCATTTTGCTCACATTGTTTTCCCCTGCATCCTGTCGTTCTTTTCCACATAAACACAATTCCACTGAAAAACACTCTTCCATCTCCTTATATTTGTTTCAGTTTTCATGTTACGACTTCCCTCTTACTCCTTACACAGATAGATTAAATAGCAATTTGGCCTGCTCAGTTCCCACCTCATAGATGTAACATTTAGATGCTGGCACCTACTATTCAGGCAGCCTTTGCAGCTTTTGCAGGTAAAAGCTGTACTTGCAAATGGTGATCATATGGTCTAAAAAGTAGCTTAGGGTCCACAGGCAGTAAAATATGGTCACTTCGGATAAAAGAAAGAATTACAATAGGTTGAAGCTACAGCTCAGGTTTTCATTAAAAGCTCAGTAATTCCGTCCTTTGCCCTTCTTTAAGCACTGTAAAATTCATAATAAATTTCTATATGTTTGGAAATCACTGATTTCTGTGTCTTGTAGTCTACAAAACTTTGTAAAAGTCTTCACAATTACTTTGGAAGTGGCAATCTAGACATAAATAATTTTTGCTCATTCTCAGTCTTCTTTCCTGTTCTTAAGTGAAATCTAGCCATTCTTTAAAGGTAGCTATAGGTAGCGAAGTTAGCTATATACAAGTGAAGCAGTAATAAAGTAATAAAGCCTAGCTGTAAAATTTTCTCTCTCAGAAATTTTTTATAAACCAGTTCTATTACCTCTTATTAATGCATTACAAATACAATCCACACTACACCCATCCACTTTAAGATTATGACCTTGTAAAATATGCACGGCCATTTAAAAGACCTTGTGTTTAAAAAGACTGGGTTGCAGCCTTGTCAGGTCTTGGAGTTTTATCTTGAGTGTAGCAGTTTATTTAGTGTTTTTCCTCAAAACTCTGAATAAAATAGAGTGCCTACTTCAAAGGTTAGCAAACATTCGTAGGGAGAAATTAGAAGGCATACATAAAAACCTAAGAAATCTGAAAATATGTTATTTCTTTTTATTTTTTTTAGGATCACATTATTTATAACTTAATTGCTTGAGTTTTGTGGACAAATTCAACTAATGAGCTTTTTGGTTTAGGGTTTTTTAAAACTGTTGGTGCTGACATCAGTGGCTTATCTAATGTTCTACTACTTTGTTATAATGCCCTGAAAAAGTCACACAACTTATTCTGATGGCAGAATGAATCTGCAGAATAGCTCAGAAGAGCTCCCAACAACATTTAACCTAGCACTCCTCTTAGCTAAGCAGTAGAACTAGTTAAAATTCATTTGAAAAATAGCAGTTTGGAAGAAGGTGTGTGAAAACTCTCTGCATTGTGCCCATACATCTCACTGGAATCCACTATCGGCCTTCTTCATTCCCTTCCAAGATGTCCTGTGCTGGCTGCTGAACTACAAGACAACACATTCAGCTCCACAATTACTGTTCAGCTTGATCATGGCTTGAGATGGTCCACCATAGTGATATTACCAACCTAAGTATGGGTTCCCCACTGCATTGGCAAAACAGAAATAGTTGCTAGATTTAGGTAAATGCAATGACATTGCACAAAAGGATCATTATATTACTATCAGAATTCAGTTATTATTTCTCCATAGTTGGATCTTACCACTTGTTCTTATTTAAGAGAAAACACATAATTGTCTTTAATTTTTTTCTCCCCATGAAGAAAAAAAAAATCATCAGATGCCACAAGTTTGACATCTCATAGTATTGATATTTACCCAGTAGTTATATTTGACTGAATATAAAGAAAGTCCACCTAACTCAAATGTAACTTGGAGTTGCCAAGACGTTGTTGATGTCACCACCATTACAGACGTTCTTACCTGTGTGGTGAGGTTGACACTCTGGAGGGAAGGGATGCCATCCAGAGGGACCTTGACAGGCTTGTGAGCTAGGCTCATGCAAACAGCATTAAGTTCAACAAGGTCAAGTGCAAGGTCCTTCACCTGGGTTGGGGCAACCCCAAGCACAAATGCAGGGTTTGTGGAGAATGGATCAATAACAGTCTGGAGGAGAAGGACTTGGGGCTGATGGTGGATGAGTAGCTCAGCATGAGCTACTAATCACAGAATTATTGAGGCTGGAAAAGATCTCTGAGATCATGAAGTCCAACCTATGATCTAACATCACCACATCAGCTAGACCATGGCACCAAGTGCCACACCCAGTCTTTCCTTAAGCACTTCCAGGGAAGATGACTCCACCACTTCCCTGGGCAGTCCATTCCAATGTCTGATCACCTTTTCTATGAGGAAGTGCTTCCTAAGATCCCACATAAACGTCCTGTGGCACAGGTTCAGGCCATGCCCTCTCATCCTGTCACTAGTTGCCTGGGAGAAGAGCCCAGCCCCCATCTGACTACGACTTCCCTTCAGGTAGTTGAAGCCCAGAAAACCAACTATGTCCTGGGCTGCATCAAAAGAAGCATGGCCAGTAAGTCAAGGGAAGTGATTCTCCTATTCTCCTCTCCTCTCCTCTTGTGAGACCCCACTCAGAGTATTTTGTCCAGTTCTGGAGTCCCCAACACAAGAAGGACATAGAGCTGTTGGAGCAAGTCCAGAGGAGGGCCACAAAGATGATCAGAGGGCTGGAGCAGCTCTCCTAGGAAGACAGGCTAAGAGAGATGGGATTGTTCAGGCTGGAGAAGAAAAGGCTCCAGGGATACCTCATAGCAGCCTTCCAGTAACTGAAAGGGCCTACAGAAAAGCTGGGGAGGGGCCTTTTACAAGAGTAGATAGTGAGAGGACAAGGGGTGATGTCTTAAAACTTGAAGAGGGTAGACTGAGGTTAGACATTAGGAAGAAATTCTTCACTATGCTGGTGGTGAGACACTGGAAAAGGTTGCCCAGGGAAGTTGTGGAAGTCACATCCCTGGAAGTGTTCAAGGCCAAGTTGGATGTGGCTCTGAGTAACCTGATCTAGTAGGAGGTGTCCTTGACAATGCAGGGGGGTTGGACTTAAATGATCTTTAATGTCCCTTCCAACCCAAACCATTCTATCATTCTTTGAAGTACGTGAAGGAAAGTGCACAAAATCTCACATTTTCTTACCTAGTGTTTCTTCTCAGCCATCCTCCTCTGCCATCTTGGTTCTGTCAACCAGAAGAGAAGGATTTTCATCCTTCTGTATAGTGCTTCCTCTTCTACACCAGATTTCCCAGCTCCTGTTTCACTAAGAGGTGGAGTTATAATAATTTTCAGAATTAAAACAGTAGATGAAATTATATTTGCTGTCTTCTACATCCACATAAAACTGGAGAAAACCTCCTACTTCTATGGAATGAAACAATACACAGACTAAGAGAGGGGCTTACTACATATCAAGAGCCTTAAATTTACTGAAATATTGTAATCGGACTGAAGAATTAAAATTATTTCTTTTTATGGCCAGCATATAGGGCACCAGTATTAAGAAATTAAAGTTCTGAAGTGACACCATAAGCCACATGAAGCCACAAAACTTTGGAACACACCAACCAGCTTTGGAACATACTACATGAAGACAATACCTCTATTGACACAGTTGTGCAGGAAAGGGCAGTGTACTTCCAAGTATCACTGTGCTTAAAATGCTTACTAATTTAGGAGAATTTAGACTTCAGGGAAGGAACAGATTCTGCAAGGAACCCAGTCTAAGAAACTGCTTTATCTGGATAAAGATTTTAATTTTTTTAAGCTCTTTTTTCTATTTCTTTTTCCTTTTTTTTTTTGTTCCTTTTTTTTTCCTTTTTTGTTTATTTGTTTTAAGTGAGAAGGATATGTAGCAGATGCCTAAGGCAGAAATGTCACAAAAACTCATTAGCCCTAGGAAAACTAAATTAGTGCTCTCCAGACAATCTAAAGTTATTATCCATCAATCTTTGTACAACAGTGCTCCACAACTCTTTTTCTCTCACACATTTTACTTCTGTCTTTGGACTGCTGTTTCACACCTTTTAGAAAGTTCATGGCTGATTCATTGAATGAGCATGATCCCTGAAATAAAAGATTGTGATTTTTTTGGTTTTCCCCCAGCTGTAGGAAATGCTTACTTTGTAGTCCTCTGCTAAAAAAGGAGTCCAAATTCTCCAGTGTCTCCTATTCCATCCAGTTATTTAGATCCACATGAAAAGGTTCCAGTCCTTGCCTACAGTCAAGGAATTCAGAGCACAGCTAAACAGGGAAACTGTTGAGATAGCCTTGAGGCTGTTTTTTGAGCAACTCAATTACAGTGGGTTTCAGTTTCAGGGGTCCAAAAGACTCACAGAGCAGAAATGGCAGCCATGGCTCAGCAGAGGACTGAGAAGTTTTGCTTCTGCTCCGTTTTCTAATATGGCAGAGACTGGGTAAAATTTAAGGGTCATTTTAGGAGGACTAATTATACCCTCCAGTTCTCTGAGGCCTCTGGCATTTCCCCTTGCTCAGTGCTGCAGAACTGAAACTTCAAGAACTTTCCCAAAAAAATCCTGGGAGGACCTTTTCATCCTCCCGCATACATGGGAGAGCTGTGAGAAGGTATTGGAAGATTCACAGAATTTCACGCCTTGGCCACATTCTTTCCTGCAAAGTGGGCTGGCTACAATGCTGCATGGAGGCAACGTCTGAGCCCTCGCCTGTAACCAAAAGTGAGGCAGCTTGCTCAGACAGAACATTTCCAAGATAGATGCTTCGTATGTGAACAGGGAAATTACTGGAGACAACTGAAGGAGTTAAAGCTTGCAATTAACTTTGTCATGCAGATGCTTTCCCAAATTCTTTCGCTCACTTTCATCACTGTCTTAATCAGACTTACATAGACAGCCAATCAACATTTTCTCAGTCAAAGGGTTCCTATTTTAATTTGAAAATATCTGTTCATAAAATTTCTGTTAGATTAATTTTCTAGTTTGAACAAAAAGCTGAGGGGAAAATTTGTTTTTTTTAAGAAACTGAGTTGGGAAATCTAATCCAGCTCCAGACTTAAGTGCCTAAAAGTAGCCTCACAACAGACCATCTGATTAATCTGGAACCAAACAGAACAGCTTTCAGAGAATATACTGAGCTATCCTCATCAATGAGAACAGAACAATAAAAGGAGAGGATGATTTCAAGGAAAGCAATAAGCAAAAAAAATAATTAATCAGAGATTATTCTATAAAAAAATTATCTTTAGAAAAATATGATGAATTAAAGCAAAAGTGGCCTGTGGAGGGGGAAAAGTAATTTTTTACAAATATCAGCAGTTAACACTTTAAAATATTTTCAAATTTTCTTTTTTTATTGCAGTTGGGATCAGGTCAGGAAAACTTCTCCAAGTCTTATTTGTGTCCTCCAGATCAGGGCTGTAGGGCCCTGAGAAACACGCATCCAGAATAATAACATAAATATACAAGTTTGTATGAAAACAACTTTTACATCTCTTACACTACATTTCTCTGCATCACTGTGAGGAGTAAAGAACTCTCTCAATATAAACATCCACATTAATTGACAGGTACAGACCACTAGCATCCACAAAGATGATACCAAATGAGGTTATGACAGCACAAGGTTCCAGGCACCTTCTGCTCAAAGATCTATCACTCTTCACTGTTAGCAACAAAATCCCAGGTTAGCTGAACGTCTCCATGAAGTGTAGACACTAAAACTAATACCTGAGAGAAGTGTTTCCTAGAGATATTCTTGTGGAAAGTCTTGAAGTTTCTTTTTTGAAGTTTCTCTGCAGAAATGAAGGATTTGGCCACTCTGCTTCTCACTGAGAAACATTGCTTATAAAGCAGTGCTAAACTACCTGTGCCAGGTAGCAGCCCTGGAGCTTCTCATTATAATGCTAAAAAACATTTTTAGGCCAGATTGAACCAAACCAAGATGCCAGATTGTTTCATAGTTTCTCTGTGAAAAGGCTATGTACATAATTTCTGCTTTTTCCTCACTTTCAGTCTGCAAAAGCTATGCTGCATGCCACAATAGCAATAAACTCACTACATCACAGGAAAGCCACAGTTCTCAATCTTAATTTCATGTGCAACGTCTTGCCCACAAGACTTTCTGATATTGCTTGTGGATACAGTAAATTAAAAACTTAAACCCAAGGCCAACAGAGAGAGCAAACCTGTCTGCAAAATGCAAGTTGCTTAGTTCTGTTCCTTCTGGGACCACTGTTCCAGAGTAACATGCAAATATTCTCAGCAAATCATAGCTTAAATATCAGTTTGTTTGCCAAGGGATTCTCCCAATTCCCTGCTCACAGCCATAAGAAAACATTTTATTTATTAATTATTATTTGTAATTTGGGAAAACAAATGGCTATATTCCCAGTCAGTCAACTCTCCTATCCACATAAGTGCGTTCCAGGAATGCAAGCTTTACCACTAGCTTAGAGAGGCATTTTTTTTTCCCTGGGATCCTTCATTAAAACATTAGTAGCACATTACTGCTTAGCAGGTGCACACACCCCGTAGCCAAATGTTACTTGTTAACCATGGTGAGACATTATATGGCCATAAATGTCTAGGTATTAATCACATGTTTTGATTTGTATCCAAAATGTGATTTATGTCTCTGATTTCTACAACTGTATGTTAAACTAAAAAGGAAGACCAGAGGAATATGGTTCACTCCAGCAGCTGAATCAGTCTCTGCCATGAAGGATGTAGCTGTGAGCAGACAGAGCTGTCCTGGAAGAGCAGTGGGAATCAACCACATCAGCAATGTGGGAGGGAAGGGAAACAGAAGCCATTTTTGACAAATTCAACCAAATTCTTTCCCATACCAAGGGAAAAAATATAAAGACAGTTCATAGCAGGGTCCTGAGGGTGAGGAAAAATACAGGAAAATTACCCTCCCCACCCCAACCTCCTGTAAAGTAAAAAGACAGAGGTGTTCCAATTAGAAGTGGAGCACTTTAATTCTCTTCAAGGCAGGGTTTGTCAACAATATAGCAACAATATTGTCTGTTGATACTTATATGCTAATTTATGTGCAATCCCAAGAGGTGACAGAGCACGGGCTGGCAGAAGTTACGTAGTCCAATCTCACTAAGTCATTCTGCAGTGTCATTTATTCTACTACATACACCCTATGCTGTCACAGGTGTTGACACCTGATATTTTGTTGTCATTGCTATACCACCTGATAAAGTGGCGAACCCTTCACACTTCTGAGCCACTTCATTATGTTGATGAGAGCACATAGTATAGATGACAATTTGAGCACAGCACCTTGCATGGAACACGTATCCATGTGAGAGAAGCGCTAGGCAAAGCTGCAGAAATGACAAAGGAGAAAGCCCAAAGAGGGATTTTGGCTTTCCAAGAAACTGTGATTTGGTAGTCTTCTTTAACTGTAGGATGAAGTCCCATATGATTTGGCCTGTAGCAAATCAAGAAAAGAGAAAACATAAGATTCCATCCCAAAAAGAAATACCTGAAACAATGTACTTTAAAACACCTGAACTGGGATAAAAGCACATGCAGTCTATCACAGAGATTTCCAATAACTGAACTCCATCTCACTCCATAAAGTCTCCTAATGTTCCAAAGCTGTCATTGTGCCACTGTGTTTCTCATCTTCCTCTGGCATGTAGAATCCTATTTACTGGTACCTATTCTACCTTCATCTTACATTGATTATGACATGCCTAGCTTTCCCACAGAAGGCAGGTAGGTACACTGTGACTGGCCCAAGATGTTACCCAGGAGAAAGTACAATATACACAAAGCATGTTATATCCTTCAGCCTTGACTTCCACCTCCTCCTCTGTGACATTCACCTTCTCCCGTAATTTCCAAGTCCAGTTAAGCAAATCATAATAATCAATTATGGTCTATGAATTTTTTTGTCTGTGACCTCCCTTTCGTGTATGTGTTGCTTCCTATTAGCTAATGCCACACGATTAATTGCTTCTTGATATTCCTTTTGTGCTCAACAAGTGGTCACAGTTGTGGCCAACCCATCTTTTCAATGTAAACCTTCTTGCTCTAACATGGGAATGAAATCACTACAGATCTATTATTTCTCGGAACAGGATATTTCATTTGCATAAAATATTCTGCACTTGACACAGTGCCAGGAAGAAACACCTAATGTCCATTCTTCATTGCGCTCTTGCTGTGGCCTTAGGATGAGAAGGAATCACCATGTTAGACTCATACCTCTTACTCCCAAGTTCCTCACTTCTTAGTCCCATCTCTGATTTACACTCCCATGACTCTTTGAGAGCCCTGTCAAGGCAGAGACCAAGATAATGGACAAAAGGGAATTTCTTACATGATGTAATTTCACATTAAACAGGATGGTTCACAGGTTGTAATAGAAGGTCAACAGTAGATATTATAACCCCTAAATTGGTTGGGGAAAAAAATGGTTATTTGAGTCAAAACTTATAGCTCTATAAGAGCCAAGGTAGTCAATGGGAAGTGTCTCCCTTTGTGTCAGTGATATGCCTGGCCTAATAACCTCAAAGGAAGGCAGATCTCATCCTTGGGATTTACTGGCAGGGAATGGCACTAACACCATCTTCAAATGTACAATATCTCTTTTTACTTTCAAGTGGGATGGCTATATTCCAAAGTAAAAAAAAATAATAATCTAAATGTCATTAGTCCAATAGGAATGCAAAAAAATGTACATTTTGGAGACAGATCAACCTGTTAAGCAAGAAAAGAAGACCAAGAAGAAATTAATTAATTCCATGGATTCGTGAGTCCCCCATTTGTTATTAATAAAGCACTGAAAAAGAAAGCGTTGATGAGAGACAATCATTCACCTTGGATCAGTATGCAAAAGGAAAACTCACCCCACTGCAGACAGCTATCAAGGCCATATGCACAGCTTTATATACTGAGTTATGGATGTTAAAATAAATGGCAGACTCAACACCATGTATGTGTACTTTACCTACGCATGAATTTCACCCTAAAAAAACAGTGAGGCAGAAGACAGCTGATTTAATATCACGTATAGCATGTAGTCACTAATGGACTTTTAGTTATTCCCAGAGATAACCGGCCCCATAAAGGGTTTTAAGTAGTCCTTAACATTATTTTCATACACTTCAAAGGCTATCAGTCTTCATTTCTACATTTCTCCATATTAAAGAGCTATATGCATCTTAGAATATTGCACAATTACATATTCAAGTTACCTTCTGCTTTCATGGTCAGAAGTGCCCTGTGGTAGTGACAATCAGTGTTATCCTTTCCTTTTTGAGGAGTTAAATGCCTTCCGAGTCAGCTCTTAGTTCTTCTTTTTATGTTCTTTGTGCTTTATAAGTGTATTCTGTTGTTTATAGCACTCTGGCTGTTGGTTTTTTATTACCAAATAATGTTTGTAAAATGAATTTTATTTTAGCCATTGTATGGTGCAGTCAAAGCCTGCTCCTACACGATGTCCATCTGCAAGATTTGCTGCAGTCCATTTTCAAAATAAAATATTTTTTTTAAAAAAAAAAAAGTTACAATTTATTGTTTTCCTAAAAAGTACTTTGGTTACTTGAAACTGCTAGGGGGTGAAATCTTCTCTTGAGCACAGGCCAGCACAAAGCATAAGAAGTGCTTGAGCTCATTTTGAGGATGTAAGTGCGATTGAAGTGGTTGCACAGGACTGGAGTTAGTACTTCACACAGGAAAGAGGCTGACCACGTATGAGCACTTCAGGAAATCACACCAGATTCTGATTGTCCTTCAACTTTAAGCAACTAAGCTAATAATTCTACCAGGGTCTCATAGTCAAGCTGCAGCTCAGGACTGTTTTGCTTTGTCTAAGTAATCACAGAGGAGTAAAAATTATTCTAGGTTATAGTCAAAGCTCAAATAATCAAAAATACCTCCTAATAATTTTAGAGTCATGATTGCTGAAAAGGAAACAAACCTTCATGGTAATTTTAAAGAAAGGAAAGAAGGGGTAGATTAATCTACTCCACTTCTACTAAAGCTTTAAAGACTACTTTTTGCCTTTGCTTGAAACCAGATCTCCCGCATATTCCCATACCATACTGACATGTGCTGTGATTGGTTAGGACCAAGCCTGCTAGTTTAGAAAAAATTTTATTTTTGCTCTGTAAGTAAGTCCTGACAGTATTAAGATACAACAGGTAGAAAGAGAAGTGGGGGAAGAGGGGTTTTTCTCAGAATGGAAAAACCTCAGAATCTTCATTACTTCTGTTTACTGCTTTATTCCTGAATTTCTAAAACATTAGCTGATTTAAAGAAGGGCCAGACAGTACTGGAAGAGATCCTGAATAGTCAGTTCTAGTTTAGTGAGATTAGTCGGGCCTCAAAGCCTTGCCAGAGTCGCTCCTCCCTCAGAAATTTTTTAATCTATATTTAAACACCCTTGATCTGGCCACAAGAGACATGATAGGGCTGAAAGCAAGGGAAGAGGGGCAAGGAGGAAATTAGGGCTTCCAACAGAAGGGGGGGTGGGACGGTACTTCTAGAAAACCTGGGCTCTTTGGACATAATTGTCTGGCAATGTCTAGGTATTACTAAAACCCAGGATTATTTCCAACACTACATCATCATATCCACTACTGCTGCCTGCCAGTGTGTTAGCAGTAAATTTGAAGAGCCAGGAAAATAAGTGGAGCCTGTCTGCCTGCAGTGAGGGTCTGGCCTCCACTGTGTTGCAGTCAATGCCTTTCTCAGAGAATTAAATTATGTGTTAAATATCTAAAATATTCCTGGGAGAATAAGTGCTCTTTGCTTAATTTCTGGGGGTGAAAGGTGAGAGAAGGCTGGGATTTGAAGAGGAGAACAGGTAAAGGTATAAATGGAAGGTAGGGTGCTCCTGGAAACAAAAGCTCTGGCTGGCATTGTTATGACTGCTTCACCAGCAGACAGTCCCAACCTGGCAATGGTGTACATGTTTTGCTTTTCTTTCTTGCCAGGCATAATAAAACTGCTGTAAGACTCAGGAGGAACTCTTTCCCTGTGGTTCTCTCTGGGGCTGTCACTCAACGCATTGAGAGCTCAGCAGTCTGAAAAGCTGTTCTCCTCATCCAGCCCTAGAAAGGGTTGCTCATAGGAAGGATGCTCAAGAAGAGGATGAAGCTACATGAAAATACCATATCTGGTGGGATTTTTGGTATAGGAGGAAAAGCAAAGCTCAAACAGAATGTAAGCCCGTAGGCTTTCATGTTCAAAGAGAGGATCCACCAGTTTCTGAAATCTAATTTATGAGAACTTTAACAAGAAGCATTTTGTCTTCTGATCGCAAGCTCTCCCTTGCATATTAGCATCATAAGTGGAAAGACAGTCTGGGACAAACTTAACCCAAAGTGAACCTACTCTTGGCATTTCAGCTGAGCCTTCAGAATAAGCTGTTAATTCAGTGTTGGAAAAAAAGTTAACCCTTTTGATTTTCTGGGTTTTTTTAAGCAATCTTAGCACTACTTTTTTCCAGCTCAGGCTAAACTTTGGAGTCCCAAAATAAAACAAAGTACAATTATTGTTTATAGCACAACCAACCCCTTTGGCAATAATTATTTTAGAGGGAAATCCCTATACATTTTGATATCTACTACTATGCAGTGGGTGTAAACCACTGCTATCATGAGTAGGACAGGAAGTTCATTAGCACCCTGTTGGGGCTTGTTCCACAGGGCAAGTGGGGCCTTGTTACGCCATCATTTTTAATCACAATTTCCTGTCGATCCTGGTGGGGAGTTCTGCTTTAAAATTAAAGTCACACTATTGCCCTTGCATAGTGCAGTTAATATAGGTACTGGGTGACCATTGTGAATTGGACACCAGCTGTCATCCTGAAAACCGTGGCATAGCAGCAAACTCTGTATCATACTGGCTGCAGGTGCTGGTAGCTACAGGTGCCACATTTCTCATCCAAGTGATTACCTTCCTAGAATCCAGTTAACAAGAGAGAGGCCTATATTTTCAAACTATCAATCCATGACATGCTGGTTTTGACTGGGATAAATTTGACATATTCCAGTGGGATGAGCAGAATACACCCAGGGGAGCCCTTGGTGGCAGGGACCTTCCCCTCGCTCTAGGAGGCACCGTACAATATTGTCCCCAGTATTCAGACTAGAAAGTTCTGCCAGAAGCCCATGACCTCTCCTTCAGTTTCCAGGCTGAATTTGTTTCCATTCCATTCCATTTTTTTGCACACTGAAGTAATTCTTCAACACAAACAATTCCCCCCCCCCCCCCTTTTTTTTTTTTTTCTCCCATGTTGGTGTTTCTCTTCCCTTACACAGGAGATAATTTCATTTCTTGATCTCTATTTGAAGGCCAAACAATCCAAGCTCTTCTACATCTTTCTCATTCCATCTGCATTGCACACTCCTGACCATCCTAGCAGCCATCCTCTGAACTTATATTCACCTTTATTAAACATAGGAGATCACAACTGCATGCAAGACTCTCTGCCTACATATTTTTATGAAAGATCATAGAATTATGAAAGCTGAAGTTTTTGCCACAGTAAAAAGGATAGCAATAAAAAGCAATTCTTTCACATCTCTTCTTCTTAATACGGCTGATTTTTTTTCTATGTGAATGATGGCAGGCATATGAAAAAAAAAAAAAAGGACGTTACTGAAATCTGGAACTGCAAGGAAGGTTTTTATTAAGTATTTTGCTTGGTATAATTGCAGTGGATATTAACTAACAGCTATACTTCTTCACATTAAAAAAGTATTTTTTGAATAAGCTTAAAATAGAACTTTCCACTGAGAATGTTTTAGTCACAGAATGGAGCAGGATTCTTGGAAATTTTGTAAGTCATCAGAGAAGAGACTCCCAGGAAATCTATGAGATAAATGGTTTGCTGAGAACAAGAAGTTAATGTCAGTTCCATGCAAATGAAGCCTAATAAAGCCCTTTTGAGGGCCCTGTGTTAACACACCTAAAGATAAGTCCCATTTTCAGAGAAAAGCACTAACACATCTCATAGATGTGTGGACACTTTGTTCAGACCCTTAAAATATCATATTACCACTAACTAGTATAACCATAAGAACATTACAGGAAACTTTTCTACTCTCTTAAAAACACTCTTAATTGCACAAGCTTTCAGCTTCACTGTAAGAATAAAACCAAGATCCTCTGAAGTCCTGCTTTTAAAAAAAGCCACACCCCAACAACAAAACAAAACCCCTCTCACCACCTTCACTCATTTCTCATTGATCCAAGAGGTGGCCAAGCTGGTTCTAACACATATTCTCTCTTACCATGCTGCAGGAGCAAGGAACTGCTGCCTATCTTCTCCAGGAAGGCCTCACAGCACCTTCTCAGCAACCATGTCCCTCCAGAACTGAACACTGCAGGCTGAGGCTGTCCTCTGCGTCAGACCGGGTGATAAAACCCTGATTTCACTCAGCCAGAGCAGTGACCTGATTAAGGTCTCTCACTTCACACATGCAGCCTATGAACAGAAGATCACAGGGCTCTTGGGGGCGTTACTTGTGCTAAAAGTTCTGAAGCCAGGAAACTTTTCCTAATGCCATCTTCATGAAATGACTATACTTTCTGTCTCCAAAATGCATTTGTAGTGAAACAGCATTTTTCAATGAAAGTATTTTTATAGAAAGACTTTCTGGTTAACTTTGATAAACATGCTGAACCATGTAGGATGCCTTCCGTATAGAAGAATCTTTATCATGAATATATTTCATGCCTACGAACTGAAAGGAAGTCTCCAGCCATATTTTACTCTACTCCCATGAACTCTTTCATTTCTTGTTGTCCTTCTCCAACAGATCCACAAAAATCATTTGCTCTAGCAGAAGCCAGAGAAACTCTTACAGTTCTCAGTGCCAGATTTCACTACCTTAACTGAAGCTGACAGACCCTTACTCTAGTCAAAATCCTGGTGTTTTTGAAGTCTGGACTCCCTCTGCTACCCCTCTTCATGTGGGACAGCCCTGGATATCATCCAGCTGACCATTTTTCCTGTCTGGTTTATGCAAGAGAGACTATGGCCTTGACTGCTCCTTTCCTCATTTGAGGCTCATTTTTTTCCCCCAAGAACAATTCTGCCTGGCTCTCACATAAGCTACACAAGGTTACTGTTGCCACCACAACAGTCTCTATTTCTTTGTTTATGGCACTTGTTGCAAAAGTTATTCCTAAACTCTCATTTATTTCTGTAGCCCACAAACCTGATGATAGGACTAACACTGCCATCTTCTCCAGCTTAATACATTTTCAGCCTGAACAGTTTTTCTGTAGAAAGAGACTCTTACAACCCTTCGAGGATGTGCTTGATGCCTACTACTAATGCTTAGGGGTTAAGACTTCATGGCAAACACCTGCCAAGTCAGCTCCCAGTGCTACTTACATAAATATGCTTTTGTTCTTAGAATATGTTACACCAGGTTTCATAAAAGCACCCGTGTACAGCTATAAAAGATTTAAAAGATATAAATAATAACCTAGGAGTCATTTAAAGTTAGGATCAGCAAATTTCAAGGAAGGGATCAACCAACTTTGGTAATTTAACAACTGTTTAAAATACATTAGCAATATCTGGTTTAATCTTATTGTAATTTATAAGCTACGAGGTTTTGTAAGAAAAAAGTCACAGCAATATAGGAACACAAAAAATAAGTAAAAGCCTACAAGTGAGTTATTTAAAGAAAAAGCCTATTATTTTACAGAATTTCTAAAGACACATGAGCATACACATAAAAAAATAAATGGGCATGCGAAAATATATACAAAGCATTTCAAATAGCTACAGAGGGGTGGTTTGAAAAGGAGCAGATATGTTTAATTTTTCCGTTTTCTAAAGAACAGATACTCAGAAGAGAGTAAAGAACAAAGAACAGGTATTCAGCATTAGTACACAGATATTTTTTATGCTTGAAAAGGAATCAGGTAAGGTCACAGTACCTCCAGTCAAGGAAGGTAAGTCATTCACTGTATGCCTAGCCAGTGTCTATTCGCATATGCACATCATTATGTTGTGTCTGGGGGTTCAGCACTTTTTCCAGCCTTTCTCATAGGCTTTATTGCCACAGAGAGGTTGGGGCATGCAATACTGTGTCTCTGCAAGAAGCAGAAGTGAGAACTGTTCAGCCTCCTGCCTGAACTTGGGTGGAACCAGTCGTTCAGTGCAGCCAAAACTGCTGAGAACAGAAAATACAGTACAAGGAAGCTTCTGAAAGCAAAGCAAGGTGGCCATACACCATATGCTCTCCACTGAGGTGAATTTTCACCTCACCTGGATCACCTAGAAGCCAAAGCCTTCTTCAGGAAAATGATTCAGAACAACACAAAGAGCAGAGCTGTCCTTTTTCTCTAGGAAGGACTCATCTCAAATCAACAGCTGGGAGAAGAAAAGCCACGAGACTAGGCCTGTACCTGAGAGGAAGACATGGGAAGCTCTGACAGGTGCTACACTTCCATATGCAGCTGGGCACATGGGGCCAGGTGTGCCAAACAGGACCTGGGCCAGCCCTTGTGCCCTGGACCTGTTGCACAGCACTGGCTTTCCTTGTCACTCTGTTTCCAGTGGCAGCCAATATGACATGAACCCACCAGTGTGACTTGTGCTTTGAAAAGTGGTTTCATAGATGGGCATACATTTTCATTTTTGCTCTTCAAATGTTTAGAGTTTAAAACAAAAAGTGGCCTCTTTGTACTGGAACCAACCTACAAAGTCTAGTTTCAAGAGGATTGTTAAGCTCTGGAGGGGTTTAATTACTGTCTTTCTCTTGCTTATTCCCCTATCTCCGAACAATAAAACTAATTGAAATCTCAAGTATGTAAGATATTAATGGCAGAAACCATGCTTTTCAGTTTCAAATTCTGTTTTAAAAGCACTTTCCACTCTTGCAGGTCTTTATTTTACAAATAATGCTAAAGCTAAAACTATTATTTCAATATGGTGTTTATGATTCAGATAATCAAACAGAATCCTTAGCATTAGAAGCATGAAATCTAGACCTGTTACTGCTGTGTGACTTTGAATACGTTTTTGTTGTTTTTATTTTATTCTCTGAACTTCTTCCTTATTTTACCCTTAGTATTTTTAGACAAAGTTCTTTAGTTCTTCAAGGTAGGGAGACTGTCTCCACACTATTGTCCCAATCTTGGCTATGGTTGCCAAATCTTGCTACAACACCAGAGGTTAATTTGTACTCTGTGGATAATAAAACCAGCAAGCAAGTTAATTCAAAACTGCCATTATACAAATGGGCTTGGTGCAGCACAAGAGAAATATCAATATTATTAAAGGAAGGACTTTCCTTGTATTATATTCTTCCCATTAAAAAAAAAAAAAAATCCTTCATAGAATTCTGCTGAGCTCTAGTGCTGCAGTAATATAAAATATCTTTTCTTCACTTAAAAAAGTTAAACAAAGACACAGCAGTGAGACTATATTATTAACAAAGCCATGCAATGTCAGTAAGAATAGAAGATAGTAAAGAAAGTAGTATAGGGTGCAAAACTAGCAGTGCACATTTCACTTTTTTTAATGTATAAGTTTGTTAGGGAATATAATGTTAATGACAGGAGGATACTAACAGCTTTGGCTTTTGTGGGACTCAGACTGCTGAGAACATCTCAGAATTCACCCCCGGAGTTCAGGAAGACACAGAACAAGTTACCTAACACAGCACTGCTGGTGTACTTCAAGCCTCACCTGGAAAAACACTAGTAGTTTTTGTCCTGAATCTCTCTGAAGCACAGTCTCTGAATTGTGCAGAACTGCAAGGCAATTTAATGATGTAGACAAACAGACATTTTATTTCTCCTCTGCTCACCTGGGAAAATTTGGAAACCGTACATTGTAGTACCTTTCAGCATTACTGTGAACTGAATAGGGAGCTTTCTAATGTGTACAATAAGGTGCCAGAGAATCAGCAACAAAGCAAAAGTTAGCAGCTTTTTTTTGATAGTTTGCCCACACATACATCTGAAACAGTCCTGTATAAATACATCTGAAAAATTAGGAAAATTGCTTTTCTTGATGATATTTAGAATGTTATTACAGATATAATATGTGTTCATTTGTATTCATATATGTATTCACCGTATGTATTCGTAAATGGAAAAGACTAAAAATGTAAGAAAGAACTTTATTCAGTTCATAGATGCTGAAATTCAATTAGAATATAGAGGAGGTGTTTCAGACTGAAACTCAACTCCATCCTCCCCCTCATGCATCTACAGTTTTCTACATTTGCCCATACATCAGTTGATTGCATTCATCATTCCCAGATACTACATAGAATCATAGAATCATAGAATCACAGAATCATAGAGGTTTGAAGGGACCTCTGAAGATCGTGGAGTCCAAATCCCCTGCTGCAGCAGGAACTCCTAGGACAGATCACTCAGGAATGCATCCAGATGGAACTTGAAAGTCTCCAGAGAAGCAGACTTCACAGCCTCTCAGGACAGCCTGTTCCAGCCACCCTCACAGAAGTTTTCCTCGTGTACAGGTGGAAATTCCTGTGCTGTAGCTTGGTGCTGTTTCCCCTCATCCTATCACAGCGCACCACAAAAAAGAGACTGGCCCATTCTTGACATGCATCTTTCAGATATTAATAAGGTCCACCCTCAGTCTTCTTTTCTCAAGACTAAGCAGCCCCAGGTCTCTTAGCCTTTTCTCATAAGGACACAAAGTATCCTTTCACAAACTTATTGGGTTTCAGGTGAGAAAAGAAATAAAGGCAGAATCCAAAGAGACTCCTATAGCTTTTGTAAACAGTCTTTTACAAAAGATAAGAGTTCATAAACTGAAAAGTTGTGTGATCTCTGATCAATACCATTTTACATGCTGTCTTCTCATAATGGATAGTCCTCTCATCAAAGAATCATTCCAAACATTGCTTGTTTTTACAATTTGCAAATTATTTTGTGGATCTCTCTCTCTGTAGTAAGGGAAGCTGTCCCTAATCCTCTCTCTAATCACATTTCCCATTAACAGTAATATTTTCTAAGGAACATATTCATAGGACACATATGCACCAGGTGATTCAGATCTGCCTTCACAGCCTGGAAGATCCCTGTTCTTCACAACAGCGAGAATTTTCTCAATGAAAGTCTTCTCCTGTTCAAATACATCTTTGCCATTCAACATCCACATGAGCAGGTCACAGGAAAGGGAACTCAGTCTATTCAAACTTAAGTTGTTCTATTCCTTTAAGCCATATTTCTTAACTTTTAATGTTAAATTCCTGTTATTTTATGGATGGTAACTAGGAATGACATAGTGGCTCTTGTCCTTCTAATCTCTGCTCTGGCTCTCCCACTGCATGGAATGATGTTAGGGAATATACCCTTCTGGCAGGAAGATGGATTCAATGATTCACTAAACTTCTCCAATTATTTCGTTTTTTAGTTCATATGCAAATAATTTATTCTTAATGTACATATATTTCATTTTTCTTAATAGTTTTAAGATGCCCAGATTTTGCCACTGTAACCTTCTCTATTTACCCGGTGACTTAGATTTACAGCTGTGTGTTGCATTGCTTTACCTGCTCACTCTAGAAAGCAGAAAGGCCAAGAGAAGACCAGCTCTGAACACACAGCACAACTCACATGTACTGGGGGCATGTTACTGAAGCACCTGTGAAATGCACAACACTTTTCCTGTGCCAAAGCTCTTGAAGACAACCATGTTGCTGCTGCAGCTCTAACTATCGAGAACAGCAAAAGGAGTCAAACAGCAGCTGCTGGTGGGGCAGGGAATGCTCCCCTTTTAGGTGCAGATGACACTTCTGCTGCACACCTCCTGCCATCAGTGAGGGAACAGTCTCCAGGGCCTCCCTCACATGCACACACACATGCACAGACATGCAACTCCTCTTAGGTCTTAGCTTCACTTTCTCTCCTCTCTAGACCACAGTTCCTCACCACCAGAGCAGGAAATTTTTTGCTAGACCTCTGCAATAGAACCTCTGTTTTGAGAATCAAAGGGAAAAAACTAATTTGCCATTAATTCTATTGCTTTCCCTGAGACCATCACTGCAAAGACTGGGAAGTGTGTGGAGGGATTCATATATGATAATGCTGACATTCAACTCTACAACTGAACTGTCTAAATACAATCTCCAAATACTACTCGGATGATTAATCAGCTGTACATTCACACAAAAATATTTGATGTACTGCTCTACTCACCAAAGTCTTTTATTTTACACTCAAAAGTTATTTGGAATTTATCTGTCCCCAGAAAACAGGATCTCACCATTATTAAGCAAAATTCAACCTGGAGGACAGTAAGTCTATGCAAAGAAAATGGAGTGTTTCAACAACAGCAACAACCAAACAAAAAAAAACCCAAAGCCGAAACAAACTGAAAAGCATGTTTGGGGCACAGAATTAGGGAAGATTGTATAAGTCTTTTAAATTCGTCCCCCACAGTCACACTCCTCCAATATGTGTGTAGTCCAGAAGGGTCACAAGGACATCTGTTCCTTCTGTCTCAATATACCACATATCTTAATGTGTTATAAAACATCTGAAAAGGGCCATAAGTCACAGTTATAAATTGCCATGGGAATATTGCCATCATGATGAATCCCTATGATAGTATAAAATTTCCTCTTCTACTCTTCTTTCTTCAGATGGACAGTTGCTTTAAAACTTGAGCATACATCTTCAGCTCATGGAACAGAAAGATATGAAAGTCAGACAAACAGGTGGATTATACTGCAAAGGTAGACTCAAATAAAGACCTCTTCCATTAAAGCTCAGAATCTCTACTCTCTTTTGTTGTGGAAGAACTGTCATAGCTTTTCTTAGTATTTGTGAAATCTGTCTCACTGGGAAAAAAATGCACTTGATGAAAACCATGCATTTCCAAAATGTAATCATTAACTTCCCTTATTAATCTCTGAATGGGAATTATAAGTGCATCTGGCCTTATGATTATACACTGCATATCTCAAAACATTTTTTAATTTCCATAAAGCACAAGGACTGTCAACTCACTGAAGGGCAGGAGTATTCCAGTCTGAGCCCCCTTGGCACCCAGAGATCAAACCTCACTCCAGCTCCTACCATGCTCATGCACCTGTGTTTCTTTCCCCAAGTAACTGGGAAATGCATATCCGGTACCAGGACTTTGGCCTAATGTTGAATGCATTGTCCTGCAGATTACATACAGCCAAGAAGTCTTACCCATGGAAAACCCATTAAAAAAAGTTGATTTTTGAGAACCAAGACAGTGTCTGAAGCAACCTCTTTATTTAGCCTCTCACCTCTTTGGTCTTGCATAGGGTTCCAAGCTGCAACTATACAAGACAATGTATATGTCTCATCAAAAGATGAGACAAGAGAATGTCACTGCATTAAAATGAGAACCTTCAACATCACTGTTTTTCATTCTTGCTATAAAAGAGACCAGAAGCTGGCAGGACACAAATGTTTCGCTGACTGCATAGATAACTGCTTCCCTATATGGTAAAATTTATCCAGTCTTGAAAAAGTTCTGCTCTGACCACCAGCCATCTTTGGCTTTGACAGCCTTGATATTAAAATCCACTCCAAAGCAAATAATTTGGGAATCCAAATAAATTAATCTTCGACCCACCAGTTCAAATCATGCTGACAATGATGAGCTGAAAAACACAGTATGAAATGGGACACTGATCTTAGTTGTTTTCTTATTTGTGAAGTATTTTACATCATAAAACCATTAGGAAAATCCATATTAAGTTAACACACTAATGATACTCTCAGAATAAATGCTGAAGATTTAGGAATTCCTTAACCTCTTGGAAAGTGCCTCTAGAAAAGGGGTGAGACAGTGACAAAAATGTTTCTGTACTGAGGAAATTACAAGTGTAAAAGGGACAACTGGCCTTTGCCAACCAGACCCTGAACACTTCTACAGCACCAACTGTCTTCCAGGGTTGTGAGATAAAGATGAGATAAAGGCAACTCAGTTAAATATTGGATATTTTCTAGAAATAATTAATTTTCTAGAATTAAAGAAATGCAGTTTAAAAAATATCAAAACACAGTTTTTATAAGTAATGTTCAGGACTGAGACCTGGAATGTAATACATTTGATTGAGTTGCCTTTATGTCATCACTAATTTTTCATGTTACAAATTGTGTGACTCATACACTTGAACTCCCCTATATATATACAGTTTCCTTGCAAAAACCAGATCACTGTGAGCAGATCCACCTGCACCCCATGGTTCTGCTCATGGTGCTGAATGAGTGTTATCTCTTGATCAGTGAAGAGCTGTCCCGGTGGAGCGTCAGTAAAAATGTCTGGTGGGCTGTTGGCAGCCACTAGCTGTCCTAGACACAGAGCTTGAAAGAGATGGTAGTCAGATGCATTGTTCCCACCTGCCTCTCTTTCTAAAAAATGAAATTTTCTTTCTTTTTCAAAAACAAATACATGTTTTGGCTTTATGGTATTTGAATCACAGAATTGTTTTGGTAGGAAAGACCTATAAGATTGTCAAGTCCAACCATTACTGTAGCACTGTCAAGTTCACCACTAAACTGTGTCCCTAGGCACCACATCTACACTTCTTTTAAATTCCTCCAGGCATGGTGACTCCACCACTGCTCTGGGCAGCCTGTTCCAGTGCCTGACAACCCTTTTGGTGAAGAAAGTTTTCCTAATACCCAATCTAAACCTCTCCTGCTGCAACTTGAGGCCATTTCCTCTTGTTCTATTGCTTGTTACTTGGGAGATCAGACTGACCCCCACCTCCCTATAACCTCCTTCAGGTAGTTGTAGAGAGATATAAGGTCTCCCCTCAGTCTCCTTTTCTCCAGATTAAACAACCCCATCTCCTTCAGCCACTCCTCATAAGACTTGTGCTCCAGACCCTTCACAAGTTTTGTTGCCCTTCCCTGGAATTCCTTCAGCACCTCGGGGTCCTTCTTGTAGTGAGGGCTCAAATGGAACACAGTTTTTGAGGTGTGGCCTCACCAGCACTGAGTACAGACAGTCACTTCCCTAGTCCTTCTGGCCACACTATTTCTTGAATTCATGTGGTCTAGTGATTTACCATCAGGAAATATGTACTTCTACCCTAACACTTAATGTGTTAATTCTAAGTCTCAGAAACTATTATTTTAGCAATAACAATTTTGTAGTGTTTAACTAGAAAAAAAAAATCACTGTTCTCAGTTTTGAAATGCCAGAGTTGTTTTCATTGCTTGCCTCTAAGTTTTTCAGTCTCTCTTTTATATGTATTGTAGTTGCTCATCCACGCATTCCCAAGCTTTAAGAATACTTCAGAAAATATATATAGGGTCATAGAACCAAGACAGCTCAACTCTGTTCAGCTGGCAACCATTTTACCTTTATCACAGGGAGAACTATGCTCCTAAAAGCTAATAACATGGAGGTTATTTACATGGGCAGCTTGCTGGGACCAGGAAAATTGCACTTACATGAAAAGTTTGTTTCTCCTAAGGTCTAACATTAAAGCTCAGTTCTTCTTTATTTCCTTCTCTCCCCTCCCCCCTTTCCTTAAACCCCAGTGGAAAACAGGCTTTTACTGTGAACATAATCCAACCAGATATCTTCAAAATCTTAATAGGCAAAGTGGATTGACCTCAGTTCATCTTCATGGAGCTTAGGACAAATTGATCAATTTACTTCCTAAATAATTACCATTTGAATGTTGATTTTACCTTCCTAAGATTAGCACATTAAAAAGCCTGTATTCAGGAATGTTAATGCAATGCCGTTTTACATACACATATAGACTCACAAGAAATAAAATATATTCTTTATACAGAGAAGCTTCAACCGATTCTGGATAATGAGGATTTACTTATTCTTTTGTTGAGGAAAAAAAAAAAAAAAAAAAAAAAAAAAGGACACAACAACCCAGAAATAAAACAGAGAAATGGGTACAGTTAGAGCTCTGGAGGAAAAGACTTCATTTAACATTCAGATTTTTGAGCTTAGGCATTAAGATTCTATGGATGCAACAACTGCAATCCAAATTTGATGTGTTTAAAACAAGTCCATGGAAGAAAAATATCAAGGAATGATTCGTGTGTCAGAGGAGGCATCTAAAATGGGAAAATTAGAACACCATCTAGTTATTTCATAAAGGTTGTAAATCACCTAGTAAGATTCCAATGGAATATATTGATTGAACAATAACTTTGGAAATTTGCTTGTCCAAAATGGCATTTTTTCATTCTCCAAATGAGTCAAGCATCAAGGCAGGGCATGCTCTTGAGTATGTATCTGCTTATTTCAGTGAATGTTGGGCAAGCTTAAGTGATACAGTTAGAGTTTTCCAGCTGGATGAAGACTCAGCATCCAGATGCTTAGCCATACACAGGTAGGCTCCCTTTCCATAATCACTTTCCCTGACAGTCATTTTCTTTATAGGGAAAAGCTGCAGTGGATGGTGACAGATCCCTCTCAGCATCTTAAAGGAAGAGAAGTGAAATTGCTCTGGTTTGGCATCAGCTAGATCATGTGCCTTTCTGAATGCCCAGCAAATGAGGGAAGTTAGAAAATATGTATCTCGATTTAATGAGGAAATTATTTTTTTATCTTCTGCATCCCTGTGTCAGTTTCTCACATTTCTTTTCATATCAAAAGTTTTCCATTTTTCTTTGCAACATTTTGCATTCTGCTTCCTCTCCATGTATGTTACCAACATGAATGTTGTTTATAACTCCCCATTCATCATCTCTTGACATTTGTCTCTCCTGGAAATTTTCAATGACAACTTTAATATAAGTTGGTTTTTCTTCACTGTTTATCATAGGAAAGCTGAAGTCTTTCTGTGTTTCTTTTTAAAAGTTTGTGAGTTCTGATTCCAATATATCACCCAGAAGCCTGTTTTTCCCATCTGGAAAAAAATATAAGCTCTAAAGGTACCCTCAAAATCAGTACAATCCACTTAATTCTATTTAGACCTTGTCACTGAAAAATGGAGTTTTAAACTATCCTTTCTCTTGAATGTTTTAGAAATCCCACAGACAGATCACAGAGACAATGTCTGGGTTTGTCATAATAGTCACAAATGAGTTGTAACCCTTCTAGGGTCACTTGCCTTCTCTAGATTATAAAAGATGCTTAAGAAACATAGCTAATATTTTTATTTCTTTTTTTCAAACAGATACTATTTGAAATAGCCTCAGTCAATTTTCTAGCCTCAGTCTCTGGACCTCATGGCAACAGTGTCCAATAGTTGCCAGCAGTTTGATAGCATGAGTTGGGTCAGTCTAGACTTTGAGAGACAAATCAACACATTACAAAAAGCCACTAAATAAAACATTAATGATGTTTAATCAGATTAAAGTTTGAAGAGACATGGAAGTTATCCTTCTAGGTTAGAAAAATGAGGCTGTAGCATGGAAAAGCCCAGGGGGTGACTAGCCTTGATAAAGCTATTTGTTGAATTAGAGGACTTGAGAGGAATTCAGTCTGAGGTACTTTTGGCCCAACTCTTTTTCATAATGAATCTTACTATAAAAAGTTTACTGGAGAAATGTACACTAAGCACTTACAATTCAATGCTTTGCTATAAGCACTGTTTCATTCTATGCATATGTACATATATATTGTGTAAAATCTGTTGTTCTTTAGTTTTCAATTATCAAGGGTATTTTCTGAATCTTGTCTGAATTGCGTTATCTCTTATGTTTTCAGTACTAGTAACATTTTATATAATGTAATAAACTTTTTATATCTGAAAATACCTATCATGCATTTAATATGCAGAAAACTAAACAGGTATTTAAGCTCCAGAGGCTTAAAAAATTTCTTCTTATTGGCCATCTCAAAATCTCAGATTTACCATCCAAAACAGCTAAGTTTGGCATAGTATTCAGTGTTGGCACACTTCTGTCCAACATCCCAAGGAGTGTGATCCAGGACTGTTATGCTACATCACAGACCTTCTTTCAGCACCAGATGAACAATCTGCAAAGTGATTCTAAACTTAGTCATTTTTCAGCCCAGGTTACTTTGAGGATGCTCATCGAAAAAATAAAGATTCCAGTCAGGCACATATTTCCACCAGTCGGTGGTTGGCAGGGGTGCTGAGGGGCATCTGATTTTTTCTGAGTCTCTGGTCATACACTGGCAGAGAGTTCCCTCGTGATTACATTTACAAACACAACATAGCTATTGTACAGCAACAATACTGCCAGACATAAAGTGATGCAACGAGCAGCTGAACACATCGCATTAAGGGAGTTCATTTTAATCTACGCTATGCATGTAGAAAATGTGTGAAATTTGGAGCAGATAGGTTGGTCTTAGTCCTAAGAAGTAATGCACAGCCTGAAAAATGTTGGGAACCATTGATTTAGACAAATAGACTCTGAAGTGACAGTTGTATTTTGTTATCGTTGCTATAAATACTTTGTCTTTTTTAGGGAAAGCTTTTCCTGGATGTTATTCTAAGAGGATCAGTCACAGTGTTTTTGACCTTTTACTGTACACTACTCCATTAACATCCTGTGGAGAAATTCTCCTTGTATATGTAATTGATGCATTTTACGAGACACAAATCAAAACAGATAGTCAAAAAATAGATAGTATGGAACTCAGGAAGAGCTGCTTGCCTGAGTACTTCGTTGGCATATTGCCTATAGTTGATAGTGTCAACTCAACATATGGCCCTTCAAATGCACTGATGAATCCTCTTATGGGAATAAAGTAAGACTTCTCTGTGATGTGTTTGAAGTTTCAAAATAGTCCAACAAATAAAGTAAATTGTAGCTATAGTGAGGAGGAGGCCTTACAGGCTTGTATGCAAACAGAACAACTTTCCACCACAACTACTCTCTAATAATTTCAGCAGGTCAATGTGAACATCCTTGCACACCACTAGAGTGATTATTAAAATAGCTACTACTTGAACATGGCCAAACTATGTTACAAGCTGATTTAGCTAGATGAGTACTAAAGTTGAAAAAAAGACAGTTGTCAAGCTAGTTCTGAAGCTGTATATGTATCCTCAAATTAGGGAGAATTTGAAACAGTGCAGAAAAGAAAGGACGGCAGAATGATGCAATTAAAATTCTCATCTAGCATCCTGAACAAGATCCAACAACCACAGAGCGCCTGAAATTATATATTCAGTGTTCGTATGTGGCAGTGATAGAGTAAAAGAATTTGTACTAGTTTGGCTTTTCACATAGACACGCAAAACAAACACAGTCTCTATGCCAAGAAGTGAAAGGGTATGCGGCACAGGACTAGAAAGACAGAGGCAGCCCTACTGCTTGCTCATCTGAATGAAGTAAAGGGGTGAGCACCTGACTCAAAGGGTATAGCAATTACTGAAATAATGACCTGGTCTCCCTTTATAATGTTGCTCTTGTTAAAACAAAGAAATCGTTGCTGTAAAAGGGTTTTCTCTCAATTATTTGTGCCACTGTTTCTAGTGGTCCTCTCAGGCAATGAAAAAAAAACCAAACCAAAACCTGAAAGAAGGGCAGTCTGGTACACAAATGTTCTCGTTATCTTAAAGGGGTCAATGGTCAAAGGTTAAAAAAATTCATAGAGTAGTTATGATTAAAGGTAGGGTTTTAAATGCTTTTGATAAAGGCTTGTAAAACAGCCAAAAGAGATCCTGCAATTTTAATGTTAAGTGGCTTTTGTATTGGAAAAATGCCCAAGGGCCATGTCTAGCACAGTCACTTACAAATGACTGATGGGAGATCAATACAGTCAGAGTGAAGATGCAGCTTTGTCACTGGGATATGTAGTTAGTATGTGATTAGCCTTAAGTAGCATTGACTTGGATGTAGATGGGCAGTAAAGTGCTTAGTATCCAGTCAGCATGATAGCTCCTTGTATACAAAAGTTAATGAAAGAGGAAAGCTACATTATCATTAGACACCCAAAGGGGCTTCCCAAACCCATTCTGGGATTTTAGGAGATCAGCCTGAAAACGAACATGTAAAGCTGCCAGTCTCAACAGCATTAACACTAAATTTGGTTTACCTCTATGACAAGCAATCCCCTAGGACCTGGTAAACCACCTATTTAAGTTCTATGTGAAATCTTTTTATAGGGGAACAAGGAGGCTACTTTGCCCTTTTCAGAGCTAGAAATTCCTGCACAATTAGCAAAAACAGAAGCTAGTGAGTAGAGAGAGGAAATGAGGAGGTACTCTGAGGCTTCTTTGAACTGTTACAGAATTCAAGAAGGTAAGATCTTCTGGCACTGATAAAAGGTTGCATTGAATCTTCCCTGTTCCTTAGTGTGTGGTCATTATACTTAATCTGATCCAGAATATTACACTAGGTATTTCATTTTTCTTCCTCTTTTGTTCAAATACATTATTGGTAAAGAGCAATTTTTAAATGAATTTTATTGCACTCTTGATAAAGCATATTTACCAAGGGACGTGATAGAGTTCCTATGACTGGAAGTTTTCAGTAAGCGATTGGAAGGGTACTAGATGGTCTCATCTAGGCTCCCTTTCCTACAAAAGGCTGGACCAGGTGATCTTTTGAGATGCCTTCCAACCTGGGCAGTTCTATATAATTCTGTGATTTTTCTAAGAAAAGATATAGCACCTTCTTATTTCACAAAACACACACACACTCTGTTTTCAAAACAGACTTAGTGGAGATTCTGTATTTTTAACCTGTACATCTAAGATGTGCCACAATTTGCCTTTCTGAAGGGGTGTGTGTCTCCTTTTTTTTCCTATAAGGAGTTCTGTATGTACCTCTCTTAAACAGAAAAATAGCCTAAATTAGAAATTATTAATCCCCCTCAGTGTTAAATTAAAACTTCCTCATTTGTTGCTCAAAAGAACAGATGATCACACTACTGAAAAGAGCATACCTATGAAATGGAGAAGAAGTAGTTAGCGATTTTAAGTGTTCTGATTAATATTTACTCCTCTTTTGCTACATTAAAAAGAATAAATCACTCTCTGAAAATGTATCACTTATACTATCTTCTGTGACCTCTAACCAAGCTACTCATACTATTAAAAGGCTTGCCTCAATTTTAGTCACACACTGTAAACTAAAATTATTTCATGGCTAACCTGATATTTTCAGGGCCATGGTGAAGCCAGAAATCTGTGGCCTTGGGCCATCACATGCCTTTCTAATGGACCCTTGTACACAGTTAATTACAGGGAGAATTTGGATATCCAGCTGTCAAAAGCCACTGTAGCACAGCACCAGTCAGAAAGGCTTCTCGCTCAGCATCTCTGCTGCATTCAAAACTGGACAACCTTGCAGGATTCCCACTCAAAGTGGTGATGACCCAGAAGGGCCCAGAAGGCTGAATGTTGGACAGTGCATGCGTAAAATTCGGGGGCTTTTTAACAACTTGCAACTAAAGTCATTACACCTCTTATTAGCAAACGATAGTGCACACATCATCAGCTAATTAAAATTGGGCCAAACTACTAATGGAGACATAACCCGGGTCATTGATTCCCAAAAGCATTTGTTCTTTTATTAATCTAAAGAAGAAGCTCTGTAGTTCAAACAAGGAAAAATACCTGCTATATTTAGTCCACCTTTTTTAACTGCCTGAACTCACTGTTGACTAAAGCTCTTCTGAGGGCATTGAACTGAGTTAGTATCTCAACTTTTAGAACTGTGGGTATTTCTTGCTCGTTTGATTACTCCTAACTGAAATGTAAAAACATTATTTATTATTATTTACAGGAAGGAGACAGTTTATTCTTCAAAGAATCTATATAAGCATACTCAGACAACAAAACAATCTATTATTCAAATGAGTTTGCACAATTTATAAAAACTGAATAATTTGCCCAGGCAAGATTTTGTTGCTTATGAAATGAAGCATGATTGTCCACTCATTTTCCAATTGGAACAGTAACAAATTGATGTCTTTTGGAGTGTTTTGTTAAGTGTGCAGTCAGCTAACACTCAAGAGTAAATATACAGCCACAGCTGAGGCCTTCAACTCCACATTTCCAGGTTCACAAGTCCCAGACCTGTCACACATTTCCTTTGTGACCTTGGACAAGATATTTAATCTCCGCGTCCTCCATCTATATAACAGCTAATATATTAGTTGCCTTTATTGCTATAGACTGCAGAACAAGAACAGTGTCCAATTACAAATATGTCCTGTGCTGGATATGATGGAGATGTGTTGATAGTTGAGGCCTCAGAAAACTGCTCTAACAAAAAGCAATCAGAAATTACAAACGGTGGTTCTGGCATGTAGCTCTCTGACTGTTTCTGTAGTCTTCTTATCCAAATGCTCCTTACTTCTGAAATAAGCGATACCCCTCAGGGCTATGACCCTTCAAGTGAGGCTAAGCCAAAGGTCTGTTTCCCTCTCGAGTTCTCTGTATGTATTTGAGAACCACTCTGATATGACCTTCCAGAAATTCATAGCTTTTGGAATAGTCCTGGAATGTATACCCTTAGCACAGTGAGGGAGAATTATTAGTTTGGCTCTCAAATTCCATGGAAAGTATTCAATTTGTTTGCATGGTCATATATTTACCACAGCAAGACTTCGTCTCCTAGAAATACAATGCTTACCAGAGAGTTGTTTCTCATGACCTGAGAAGCTAAGCGATGTCTAATATTGATCAGTGGTTCATACATTAATGGAAATAGCTAAATTGAAAAAGATCCTCTTTATACACACTGTGGCAAATTGTATCTGTTTAACTGGAGAGGGCAACCTTTTATTGAACTGCATAGCGGTTTGCTTCTAGTTGAGATTATTTCTTTCTACAAAGGATTTTCCCCTTTCTGAATTGTTCCACAAAAGAAGTATTTTTCTCTCTGCTGAGCACATTTAGTACATGCCTATCTTAATAATGACTCTTAGTTTACCTTCCGTCATCTCCATGTTGTAGGAAATGCCAATTTGAGTTTCCTATGTCAATGAAGAACGGTGTAAAAGGGGACTAATTTATTCCAAGTGATCATGGGTAGGACTTCGTTACATATTTTCCTAGACCTTTTGACAGGGTTGAGTCTGCAGAAGGTTTATCTATACCTCTTTTCATCAGATGATACCCACTTCTGAAATAGTATTGCCTTCCTCAGGCCCTGGAGCTGTTGCTTCATGTTGTGCCATAACCATCCCTTCCCTGGAGAAAGTGTACAAATAGGAAAATATTGGTCTACAGTCTCAGTTGGTTTCTTCTCCAGTCCAGCTCTATTGTCTTTGTTGGACTATTTTACACCAGCATGCCTGCATCACCTATGTCCTTGCTCCGCTTCCTTCAGCTTTACTAATCAGTGTCAGCAAGCTGGCTGACAGCTAAGGATAGTCCTCTATTTAGGCGGGTGAGAAGGAGCCAGGTGAGCCTGACATTACATGATAGCCACACGAGATTTTCCAGCTTAACAGTTTTGCTTTTAAAGGGACACAACAAATGCAGTTTGTGCAAATTAAGCTTAAGCTGAGCTGATAGAGCAGTTTTATTGCTCAGGAAATGATTGCACTCTTCTTGGTATCAGTCATTGCCTCATGATCCCATCTTTGAAACATCCCAACATTTTATATTTATTTACCAACACAAATTACATTGGCAGCCAGTCACTTCAAGCAATCTGCCTGCTCTGGTACAGCCAAGCGTAGAAGGTTTTAGAAAAGAAAAATAAAAGATCTGTTCTTTCTATTCAGATAGTGACAGATATAGCCTAGCTCAGGCTCTTGGTCAGCCAGCTGGCACTGAATTACATCACACTTTAAAAAAAAAAAAAAAAACTTGTTTCATTAATACTTTCAATGGAACTAACTATTACAGAAAACAATTATTGGTAGTGCCGTATCTTTACTTCAGCAAGACTGAATCTCTTTCTGTCTCTGACACTTTTTTTGACACAGAACTGAAATGTGATGAACTGAAATGAAGACGTCTCTCTTTGCTGTGGTCAAGCTGTGTTCTCCTCTTTTTTGCTTTGATTCTAAATAAAAGAAGAAGCAGAGAAAAGGTCCTATTGTGGATTTGGGCAAGAATAAAGCTGCACATGCAAAGAGAAAGATATTCTTTGTTCTGTACAGCTTCTCATTTCCATATTTTTTCATTTGATGTATTTGGTATACTCCCATTAATACTAATTTTCTCTGATCCATGCAGAATTACTGCCTAGTCATCCCACAGAACAAATAAGTAAGAAAGAATCATCATGGTTCATCATAATGAAGGAATATTTAAGAAAACAGGTAATTGTTGATTTTCAAGGACATCTGAATTGTAAAAAAGGAAGAGTATCTAGGGGCAATGTGGTGCAAGGGATTCAGCTTAGGGCAAAGACATCTTAAGCAAGTTCTTTAAAATGCTAGTTTTCAATTTCCCTGCCAATAAAATTTGCTAACACTATGTACCAAATGAATGCTGTGAGGATTAGTCAAGTAGCCAGTTTCTTGCCTTTGCACTTGCAGAGTGGCACTGTGGACACAAGCAGAACTTTTTCCTTTTAAAATAAAGATTTGGCTCAGCACACACACAGTGGCTCAAATCCAGGCAGCACTAAACTTCATGCAGATCTAAATGACAGCCACTTCTTAGCATGAGATGTGAGGTTTGTTGTACGTTGTCAAGCAAGGCTCATCTCACAGTCACATCTCATTACTCCCATAACCTCTTTCTCAAAGCACTTCATCCTCTCCAGCTAGTAGGTACTGGCTCAGTTCAAAAGGTTAAACTGTTGTTTCCAAAGGATCCAGAGGAACAAGTCTTGACAAGGAAGAGAGCTGCAACTCTGTGATAAATCATGCAGAGTACTAGCTCGTGGGACTTGCAAAGTACAAAATTAAATTGTGTTCACATTGGCCTGTGCTGACTCATCAAAATGCAGTATGGGAGTCATTGTTTTAATCAAGTCACACGTAAGGACATTTTGTGAAATAAAAACTAGGGCAGATTGTACAGACTAGGAATAAATACTAAAGAAAAAGAGAAGTCTGTGGAAATCAATCTCCCCTTTATATACTCCCAAATTATACTCATAAAGAAAAGGCCTCCAGCAACTCTGTCAGTCACGATAAAGCTATCACTCTGAGATTTATTACAGATTCTCTCCTTATGTTTTCAATGGAAAACATGCTACAGGTGTGTTTGCAGTACTACTAGAGATATATGAAGATTAATTACATGTCTGAGTGCTGAGATTGATTGACATATTTTCAAAGATTTAACTTGCATCCAAAGCAATGTTCTTTAAAAAAGGGGACAAGCTGAAAAAGTCAGAATAGGAATAAAAACTTTCAAGGATCAAAAAGTAATCATCATTTAACTCTTAGGTGCAGGAATGTAGCCTGATCTTTCTCCCTGGTGCATTAAGGAAGCTTTGGCTTTTTGTTTGATCTCTTTTGACAAAATCCAAATTCTACTTTTTTCACTTTGGCTTCTCTCCAAAACTGCATGTGGGTCCCTAAAGCCTTATTTCCTCAAATTTTTGTGGTCTTCACCTGGGACAGCAGCAGGCCCATGCTACTCAGCCTACACAGAGAGCCAGAATCAGGCTTTTAGGCAAGGTAACTCAATTGCAGCCATCAATCCACAGCACTGATGAGATTATTCTCTGCCACGAGGAAAAAGTGTGTGATGCTTAATTTCCTGGGATGGGAAATACTGTGCTACCCATGCTCTGGTCCTCTCCCTCAGTGACCCCTCAAGAGCAGGTAGAAACTGGAGTTCACAGTGTTAGGAAATTGTGTTCACACAATTAGAGACACTTCTCAAGGGCAATAAAAGCAAGTACATCTGAGCTGTTCCTGGGAACAGATAGAATGTCCCTGTCACCATCTGCAGAGTAAACTTGCTTGGAAGGGGGAAATGTTTAAGGTCCACTTTGCCATGGGGCTAGGCACATAAAATAGTAATCAGCTCTGCTGTAAAAAAGCTGCTGCATGTTTTAAATCCACCATGTTGACAAACATCATCTAAATAAGTTGCAGCACTCCAAATGTATTGGAACTGTCATGAGAACTGAAGGTAGACCAAGAAAAGATTTTGATTTACTGTTTTTCAAGGTCTTAGATGAACAAATACAGAGTACTGCTTTTTATTTATATTCTTGCAATTGATGTTAAAGTACCACTTAGGCAATGAAGTATATAGGTTGCAATTGAAAAAGGAAAAACATAATCCCTAAGCATTGTATATCTTTGTCCAAGTAAAGAAATGAAAAATCTAACCAATACAGTCCAAAGTGTCTGGATCTCATTCAGCAGAAAATAAACTTTCTGAGAGCTGAATCAGTGGTATGGTGGGGGTGGCATTTCCCTGATGAGAGATGGAAACTGGGGTCCACTGCAAAAGCAAACGTGCTTGTCTCACCACCTCCCTTCCCCTGTCTCCTTACTCCTCCTGCCAGGGTGTGAGTCTCCTTACAGTGTCCTCTTCAAATTGCACGGTTAAACACCCTCCCTCCAATTTAAATAATCAGAAAATTTGTACCAGCAGGGAACTCACTCACAAAGTCTAAGAGACAAGAATTAAGGTTTGTTAGACAACCAATTCATTATGAAACATATGATATTTTTAACACTGGCCAAAATAAATAAAATATGAGAGAAATGATAATTCCTAATAAAATATTTCTAGCTAAACTGGGAAGTAACAACTTTTCACTTCTAATATTAATTGATTTCTTTTTTTCTTTCATTATCTCCAAAATGGCAAGGTTTCAGGATTTATTTCAAAAAAGGAAGGTTGACCCTTACATGAGCTGCTTAAATAGCTTTTTTCACTAACAGCAGAGGATATTTTAAAACAGGACTATACCAGAAATTCAAGGCATTTTCTGGATCATACTGCATTCTGGACCTCTCTCTGTCTTCATGTCTTTTCTGCCTGTGCAGCCCCAGCTTGCTGCATTTTCAGATTTCTTGCTCCTGCTGCCACCTGGAACTTGTTGCTATTACCATTACCTACTCTCTTGCTTAGGGAGAAACAGAGGAGTGACATTCTCTAAAACACAAAGTTGTTTCATTTTTCAACTCTGCCTTTACTAATCTGGGAAATCTAGGAGTTAACTGGAGGCAACTGTAGCGGTGGAATTTTTGTATAGCAGGTTGCTGGTTTCCCTTTAATGAAGGAAGTTTAAAGTCTTTAGAAAAAAAAGTGTTAAATCCACCAGGTAAGCAGAAGGGCATTTTCTGGAAGCAGCCAGCCCATCAGATTTCAGATAATGACTCCAAAGCCACATCTGTTAGGACAAAAAATGAACATGAAAATTGCTGATCAAGGCTTATTGTCATAGAACTACTGTCAGTATTGACAAAATTAAAAGCCAAAACAGACACACAACAGCTTTGCAAGACGAGACGACACTCATCTGGCAGCTAATCCATTAAGTCAGCAGGTAGATCCAACAGGCTAAGTCTCATCATCTGTTAGTGGGTTAAAATTACACAAGAAAAATAACTATTACTGAATACAACTGGTAGGTTCTCATCCTTCAAAATGGGTTGCACAAAAATTCAGGTCTTATTCAACAAATCAATCCTCTGTGCCATTAAATCATAAGTGCACATTTTACTGTCAAAAGCCAAGTTTTTGCAAGTGTTAATAGAATTTCTTGACTCCAACCCAGCAAGAGCAAGCTTTCCCTCTAGTACTCCCTGCAATATTCCCTACAATATGCCATGCTATTGGACTAGCCTGACACTACAGGACACATCTGATTCTTCCATCTCCAGTGCCTAAAGCTGCTTTCCTGCCAACTATATAAAACTTGCTGTGTTAGTGCACAGATCTTTGGTGGGCACAACCAACTTAAATAGAATGATACATCCATGTCTGGCTTTTTAACCTATTATTGTTATTTAAAAAAAAAAAAAAAAAGTTATATATGTTATAACTTTTTTATATATATATTATTGTTTACGTAATATATTGTATTCAACTTAACTGTTTTGCCCATGCAGTAAAATTCTTTTGTCGGTGCAGATCTTTCACATAGCAGTAGGGAAGAAAAATTTTATTTTAAAAACTAAATACTAGCAGAGCTGCTCCAGGACAGATTGAGGATCTAGAATTATGAACATACATGTTTATAAACTAAGACAATGTATTAAAACTGAAAGATTTTAAAACAATAAATGCTGTGTTACTTTTCTTGGTCTGTGGGATTGAAATTTGTACAGCCACCAGGCTTTTTCACCATCATGGGGTTGGTGACATTTAACGAAAATCAAGCTTTTCAAGTAATTTGGTTAAAACAGTTTAATTTGGTTAGAAAGAATTAAGCCTTTAAGAAAAACATAATTTATCACAAAATGAATGATAATGTCACAAGCAAGGAAAAGTCTGAAACCACAATAAAAAAATTCCTTAATAATTTTTTTCTCAATCTGAAACTTGATGATTCTTTAACATAGTAAAGGTTACCCAGGTTTACAACAATTCAGGAATTTCTCTATTGGCAAGATAATACTGTACTATATTCCTATACTTTTAAAATCTCTTTGGTCAGGACAGTAAAGCATCATCCAAAAATATACAAAAATATATTTGCGTATACATCAGATTTTTACCTACAAAAGTACGTGTCTTTTTCTAGATTTTTTAAAACTTAAAAATCAAAAGCTTTATAAAGAGAGAAAGAAACTGGACATGAGAAATGAATTTTGAATTCTATTTAGGATTACAGGAGTTCTATCAGAAAGACTTGCAAATATCCAAGATTCACTGCAAACACAGTACAACCTTGTACCCAAAATGAAATAATAGTAACCAAACAGATGAGAATTACTAAATTGCAAAATAATTTCAAATTTTATAAGAGAGTCAGGTTTATTGCAGTGTTGAATACTTCAGTGACTTCCTTTACAGGTAATCTAAATTGTTCCTTCCTCTGAAAGTCTAAAAATACATGATAAAAAGTTCACCTTTAGAGAGCTTGAAAGGAAAAATCTCATTCTTCATTGATTATAAAGGAAATTATATCCCAAACATGTTTACTTGTTAAACTGATTACGTAAAAATTTTAGATTTGGGGTTTTTTAATAATTATCTAGAGATGGGGAAAATATTTGGATAAATCACAGTCTTAGCTTAATCTCAGTTATTTCTTGACTATAAATCAAGCCTAAAGTATAAAAGCCCTGGAAGTACAGATGTTCTGGAATGATTTTGTATGCATAAAGGTCTGCCTTCCTGGCCAAGACGAGACTGTGGTATGCTTTTTTTTTTTTTTAAAGGATCTAAGCCTACTCACAAAATGTGCTATTTGTGTTTAGTAAAGTTTGATGCCTTTCACCTTCTTTAGCATAAGTATACAGCACAATTTATAAAAGTAAAAGGATTTTAAAAGTTTTTCAAAAAATAGCATACACCTCATAATATTTCTTCCTCTCATGAGTCCAAAAGCGTAGAAAGAATCTACAGTGTCCATGAGGACATCGAATGAAACATTATGACACATGTAGAAACTATGGCAAGTAGGCAGTGCATACACAGCAGGACACATGGTAGCCGGGTAATGTTGCTGGGTCATCAGGAAATGGTTTTTTTCAAGCACTTGGAAACTGTTGTTGCACATAAGAGAATCACTGGTTTTCAAGTCACAGTCAGATGCAATTAGAAAACGAGACCCTGAAAGAATCCATGTCATTAAGGCTGGGTCTGTAGCTGCCAATTCAAGCATGGCTGGTGATGTTCTCACACTGGCAAACGGTTAGAATATTTCTTGATATTAGTGTGACCTCTCTCTTAGCTTTTCCCAGGCATGGCTTTCTCTCCGAGGACCTTGTGCCATAGTTTACATTCAGAAACCCAGTTTTGGAAACTGACTAGCAGACAGTTCCCTAACAGTCACTGAGGCATGGGAGATGTGTCTTTACCAGCCAAGGCATAATCTATTCACTAGTGCTGACCTGAACCTTAACAGTTTACAGTTATGAACACAAGCCCAACTCCTCATAGGTTGTGCACACAGCCATGGGCAAATCATACCCATGAGGAAAGGCACAGTAAGAGCTGGCAGCTGAAACATGCCTCTTTGCAGACAGTCAAAAGAAAAAGTGCCATGGCTATTGCCCCTCTTTCACACTATTTGATCCACTTATTTCTGCCCTATGCAAGCATTCAGGACAGCCCAAAGGTTCAATTACACAGTAGGACTGAAGCACCTCATAGATCGGAACAGTTTACAGCATTTAACATGTTTTGTACCTGCTGAAGAGTTGCTGTAGTTGCTGAGGATCCATTCCAACCCCACAGAGTCTTGCAGTTTCAAAGCCATGGATTCTGCATCAAGGTATCTATCAAAATAATTTTTTAAAAGTAATAACAATAATTTAAAAATTGATTGACATAAAAATTTTAGCACTTCTATATCTTCAGACAATATGACTGGCTCTAGTACAGCATGACTAAAACTTTGATATGTATACCAACACTTTTCAAATTAGGGATGCAGGAAAAATTTATGTTGTTTCAGGATTTTAATGCTTTCCTTTGAATCTTACAGGTTTTCATGTTAAGCACTAACAATCATTTTAGCTACAAATCTAGACTTGGCCATGGAGATCTGGAGGATGAAGGTTTCTGAGCCTGCTGTCAGCCAAGGTTTCAATAGGATGAAATTGCCTTATATCATGTGAGGATCTTGACTAGCAGTTCAAAAAGATGATAAAAAATAACAAAGAATAGAAAGTAAAATTATAGTCAAGGTTACATGAACTCTTGCTACTATTCTTCTGTTAATGAATAGTAGAGAATTCTTTTCTTAATGATGAGGTAACTTGTGACTAGCCTGAATTTTGCAAATGAAATCAGTATTACTCCTGATAGGCAATAAAGAAACTTGCTGATGGCAGTAGTACAAAAAGAGAAGCAGCAGGAAAGAAATAGCGTAATTTGTAGGGATTCAAAATATACATCAGGGTTTTATATCTGAAACTGCAGTGCAGATGCAGATGCAGCATTTAAAATTTAAACAAATACTTCAGAGGTTTCTAGATATGTTACAGTCTGCAGTCATTTTGCACACATTTCTACATGTTTTCAAAGAGCAAAAAAAATTATTAAAAAAATCAAAAGTTCACATAAACAGAAACCAACTGCTTCATCACTCATCTCTGCAGCAGCAGCATATTTCCCTTGAGTGTTTCAAAGCCATAGGAACAAGGGAGTATCTCTTGGTAACTCCACAAGGCAGTGTATTTTATTGGTCAGCTCTGCAGTGTGTATATCCAAACATCCTGTTTCAGACACAGAGATGCTGGCAGTGACCAGCCCCTAGCTCTATCACAAGGAAGAAGGATTCTCTTTTTTGCCCCCTTCTGATGTGAAGTACAAGTTGCCCACACTATTCAACATGATAACAGAGATTGTTTTCTTTTTGTAAAATTACTGCAACCGAGTATATGTCTGAGTGTGTGTGTCTACACTTATTAGTCTCAGTCAGGGATTTTAAAACTTGCTGTGGTGGGACCTTTTAGAAGACTGATAAACCAGCTTTAAAGTCAGACTTTGGTAGACTGACATTCATTAATGACAGTTTGTGCCAGTGGTCAGTTCTTACACATTATCACCACATAGCTTTACATACACAGCTCTATTGCTCTGCTATATTCTGAATTGTCTGTGAGCATGCAACACCATAGAGCTGATGCATCAGTGGCTGCAATATTAAACAATTGATGGCTGCTTATCTTGTTTTTCTGCTTTGCTTGTGTATTCAGTAGGATGTCCTGCCTATTTGTTGTCCCTTGTGCTTATCTTGTTCTTTGTTCTCTATCTTTCACATTAGGTTACTTGGGTTGCTGATTGCCTGTTTTCCCACACTTCCTACTTGTAACTACACAAGTTTATGTTTGTTCTTTGATGGACACATTGCTCACATACTTAAGTGAAATACTTACATATCTTGTTTGGCTATGCCATGACACTGTTAAATACATATGTATGTTGATGGCTATGCTATTGTAATATGCTTCTAGTTGAGTTCAAAGCAAGAAAAAATTAATCCAATCCTAATCATGGCTATAGTATTATGTGCATCTTAACTCTAAGTATTACAATAATTCATATGTGTCACATCCTCTGGTTTGGCTACAATGCTGACAGTTGCCAGTTGGAAGTGACCTCAGGTAAAATCATTCTCTGTGGCAGAAATGAGGAACCAAAGATGTTCATTGGATGGCTAGAAGAACAGAGTAATCAATACAACTCAGTAACATGCTTTAAAACAAAATTGTTATACTTGTAACATCACTTCCTTTAGTCATACAGTGTCACTGTAGAGCTGGTCTGCATTTCCACTGAAATAAAATCTGTTTCAGTTCAGCAAAATAGAGATTATGTGAAGATGACATTATAGAAGGATTCAGAATTCATAAAATGAAGTTATTCTCCCTTGTGTTGCAGAAGTTGTTAAATTAAAGAACAGAGTAGTTAGTATCTTTGATGTAGAAAAGAAGGCGAGAGAGAAGGATAAGTGTTATCATCAGCCTGTCTAAGGCAGAAGCAGAAATTACAGATGCAGGAATAGACTGATTTTGACTTAAGCACTTTTTTGCACCCTTAGTTAAATAATTTTCTAGCCCTCATGTGCAATGGAACTAGCCGCAGAGGCTTTCTGCTTTGATACCAAACAACAAGTGAGAAATTACATGCAAGGATGCTTAGGAAACCTGACATGACAGTTGGTTACGTAGTCCCTCTACTCCACAGAGGTACTACTGCACTGGGAAAGAAAAGGCATCAGTCTTACTTTTCAGCCAGAAGGCAGAGGAGGATGCTTTCAGGAAAAGTTCTAACAGCTTCTGTGAAAGAAGTGGAAGCCATGCCAAGAAAAAATGGATTCTGGGAAAAGCCCAGTTGAACCTTTCTATGAAGAAAGTTCACCTCTGGTGTTACCAATGGTGTGTGCTGAGAAGAGCCTTGGAAAGAGCTGTACTGGGGAATTGGGGCCACCTCAACTCACAGGCTGAGCAAGCCAGGTCATCCACAGTGCCCTTCAGCTAGGGCAGGCAATCAGTGATGCTCAGTAATTTCATTATCATTTCTCTCTTCCTTAGCTACATAAACTCTCGGTAATCAGCAACCCAGACAGAAAATGTGTATCAGTAGCAGGAAGCCAGGTAGGGCAAGGGGGATGTTGGGTGGGGGGATGGTAAAGGCATGTGCAGAAGGACAGTAGGACAGCTGTAGCCCTTCCATCAGCCTCACATACTGCAGCAGGTCTCTGAGCCCTCCATTTCCCAAAACCTGCTGCTGCAGGGATTTGTGTTGCACACCACCTCACAAGGAACAACAATTTCTGTTACTCACAAGTAGCAAAATGATGGAAGGCAAGTTTGTTCCAGGAATTGGCACCTGCCAAAGGATAAATGAACACTGAATATGTCCTTGCGCCTCCTTAAAAGGCTGCAACTGACAGTGGTAGGAATTATTGACCTACCTCCAATATAATCTTGGCCTTTCTTGGAAGAGGGATGTGTAATGCATACCTTCTGACTGCTCTGTCGGTGATCTCAGTCCTGACCCAATGGGTCTAGTCTGAAATTAGTGGGCTTCTAATTGCTTTTTAATTTAAAGCAATTACAAAAGGGGGCACTACCAAACATCATTTGTACTTGTAGGATCACACATGGTGTTTAACTGGGAAAAGCATGTTGGGCAACTTTTTTTGTTGGAAATCTCATTCTACCAAGAGCAAATGCTGGAATACCTTAAATTCAGAGTTTATATGGCAAGAGGTATGGATATTTCTATCAAGAGAGATTTATTTTGTTTAGAATACTGAAGTGAAAAACAGACTCAACTATTTGGACTGGCATGAAACTTATGATTCATGCTTTTAGGTTTGTGGCATTGTTCTTTATTGTTTTAGCCACTTAAGAGACCACTGTTAAAGGTTAACTGAGCCAAAAAGGCATCTAGAAAGAAAATAAATTCCTGATGCTCCTTTATCTTCCTTCAAAATTTACAGCAGTGTGAAACATGACCTTGAGAAGTCATGCTAACTGACACAATGATGACCATGGTCTTGCGGTCATTGTAGACAGAAATATGTTGTGTTGAACAACAACTTTGCAGTTTGTGAGTTAGTTCGCACTAGAGCAAGATTTTTCTGTGATTGAAAAAACACTTTATCCCTGCCTAGACACATTGTGTAATCACGGTCATCATTGCATTAGTTAACGTGACTTCCCAAGGACATGCTTTAACTTCTCATGCTGTTTCAGTGAAGTCAGGCCCACTGAGAGGGACACCAAGAGGGTATTAGCAAAGTATGGGGCCGGCTCCATCAAAAAGGACAAATTCTCCTGAAGCAGTTCATAATAGAGAAGTGACACCTCTGCATTGCCACTTCAGGCCCACAGTGCTATCTCAAGTGACATCTTCATGTTGCAGAATGAAGCCTGTAGCCTTATGTGGAGTAACATCTCCACAGAACTGACTGAAGCTCATGCTAATTGCACTTCAGTCTCATGAAAATAGTTTTTCAAAACTCTCTGAGGAGGACAGCACCAGATAGTGTTATTGAGCCCCAAGTACCAGAAAATAGTTAGCCCTGTTAACAAAATAGTAATGTGGCATTTTTCCCGTTATAAGAGCAGATCACCTTTGATAACAAGAATTTGTTGTCCTACTTCTCTGAAAAGAGAAAAGGCGCTTCATTTTGCCAGGGAAAAATTAAACATCTTCCTTGAACTTACAACTGTTCAGCTTAGCTTAAAGCAAAAGTAAACACTTGGTTTTCTTCTCCGAAGAAAATCTTGAGTCTTATTTGATTTTTACCAGTTCAAGGCTATGCCTGTATGGTTGTGCCTTTAAGCAAGCGATCTTAAGCTGTCTGGTCCTGGGATCAAGGCTCACAGATTCCCATCTGTGCTTTACATCTGGGTAGTTTTCTTTCTTTGGAGATCTCAGCAGGGCTGCCTCTCTAATTCTGGGCTTTGGTGTCTAGTATTCCAGCATCCCTATCTCCTCCCAAACAAAAGAGCCCAGCAGACTGAGGTTGGCCAGAAGTCCAAAAAAGTGAAGAGCTGTGACAGAGATTAAGACTCGGGGGTCATTAAAAGATGCTCAGCTCTATAGGAGGAGGGGAGGGGGAGTGTGGAGAGATAGTGCAATAGTGTTTTTCCATCAGCTTGACTTCCAGCCTTCAGAGAGGAAAGGGCAAAGAGGAGATACTCCTTCTTGGTACTGGAATGCTGTTCCTTTATATATTTGTAGATCATTATGGAAGGGCCAGGAGTCAGTTATGAGCATTAGCCAGTATTCTCAGATAACCAAGTTTCAAGTGCCTGACTCAAGATTTACCTTAGTTAATGACCCTTATACTGAAGTTCCCATTTTTTGCTGGTTTTACGGTGCTTCAGAAGTAAAGAATGAGTTACCCACGCAGACCTTGGCCAAATCAGATCTCGGCTACTAATAATTTGTTTTCAGACTTACGTTTTCAATCTTGAAGTGATTTGAGTTTCATCTGACTAGGTTCAACTAGCACCTTTACTCACTGAATGTGTTTCTGGTACATGTACTTTTAATAACTCTAAACACAGAGAAAGGAAAGGCTTTGCCCCTTCAGAAATTTTCTTTCTGAGACTGCTTTATATCCTTGCTTCTGCTAAAGTAGTGGAAACTTTCCCTCCAGATGGTTGTATTAAAAATCTTTATATTTACTAGAAGCTTAAGTTTTGGTTTTCATATATGGGTCTGGTTCAAATTGGCAGTGACAGAAAAGTTACCTATTACACATTACAGGGGAATTCAAACTTGCTAGACGAGTTACTCTCAGCACTGACCTGATGCAATTTAAGGGACAAGGTGAACACCCATCAGTAAGAAAATGTCATTATTCACCACAAATAAACAGAATTACCTGTTCTTAAACAGTAAGGTCATCTGTTTCACATTCTATCCACCTTGGGCTGATTAGAGCAAATTAGATTCTATGCTAATCAGCTCAAGACGTGCTGAAAATGTAGAAATCCGTTATTTGATTTTCTTGGAGCAATTCTCAGAGAATTTGTATGCCCAATGAAGAATGTAAAAACAGTTAACTTTGCTAGGACCTGATCGTTCAGCTTTTTAAGAGTTACACTGAATGGTCTCATCGGGTGAAACAGGACGTCTCACAAAACTGAAGACTGCATAACGGGCATAGTGGGATGGCAGTTTTACGATCTGTCAAAAGCATCTTTTTAGCTACTTACTTCCAATCAAGCCTGTACCTTATCCACTCTAATTTAGCAGACTTCAGAGATCAGTAGGTCTAGTTGCAACTTTTCAATCCTGTCAGGAATGAAGTCAAAAGACCAACACTGGACAATTATAACTTTATACTAGAATGAGACTCCATTTAGGCATAAAAAGTCAGAGGACAGTTAAGTCAGTCCTTTTTTAATTTAAATTTCATTAGGTTTACACATTACATTTATCATGGCTGTACTAAAGTCCTAAATCAGATCATCTATGAAGAATGTGGGAATGAGAGTCTAAGTAGATGGTTTCTATTCTTCGCTTTGCTGTTTCTTCCCACATGAGCTTGGGCAAAATGTATAAACATCTTTTTCAGCTGCTAAATGACAAAAATAATGTGTAATGTCCTGTGTGAGTTTTACGTCACTCATAGAAATGAAATGCATTTATACTATTATCTATAGTCCATAGACCCCTGTATATATCATTTCAACATATTTCCATGTCCCACTACTTCAGGACTGTATCCATTGACTTCCAAGGGATTCACATGTCTGCTTCACAGGTGACGGCCTTCAAATCAATACAAATTTTCAAAAATCATATTCCTACAATATGTTTTTTTGAAAGGTTTGGGGTGTTTTTCTTTTTTGTTGGTCTGGTTAAATTGTCTACACAGATGAGAATATTTACACTTATTATCAATAAAAAGGGACATGGCAAAAAAAAACCACAACAAAAACAACTATGTAATTTTATTTTTTCTCTTCATGTTTAAGAGTAAGAAACAAGCCAGGAAGTCCTCATCAAAATACTGGAATCTAGATCAGAAAAATAATTTCATGCATCTCAAGGCCTAGGAACTTGTTTATGGGGAGTGGACTTCCTTGTGCAAATGATATGCAAAACATAGAAGAAATCCATTTATCTTTCACTATTTGGGTAGGTGTGGCCAATGCTTATAAGACTTGCAGTCTCCAAAATATCGGTAAAATTAGGGAGGGAAAGAAGCATATTTCGCAGCTTTTTTAATACCTTGAATCTTTTCAGTAATGCTGCTGTAAGTTGAGAAATAATGATGTGTCAGGCTCTGGAAATCTGTCTTTACCTAATTTTTAGGAAAGGCACAGACCCATCCTGCAGTTCTATACTTTGTTCCTAATCCAGATCTATCAAGGACAGTTTGCCTGTGACTTAAACTCAGTCATCCAACATGCCGCAATGGGAATGCAAGGATTTTTTACAGTCACCTGAATGTGCAAATGGACAGTAACTTCTGGTGAAAAGTGTCTTACTAATTTAAATACATTAAGTTAGGTCTGAAAGACAAGCTGACAAAGTAGAGACTGAACAAGTTTACAGGTTGGAAGTAGAAACAATACATGGACACATATTAGACCTTTTAGTTTGTGTCTAGCACCATACCAGTGCAATTATCCCACTTTAAAATTACAAATTAGCAATGTCATTCTCTTGCCTTTGCTGCATCAGAGGTGTGGGGAGATGTCTCCATTGCAATCAATTGCACAATCATTTAATATATCTGTAGCCTCATCTGTGCAATAATGTGCCATCAATAATCTGGAAACAGTGGGAGTCTTCTCAGTTCAAGGTAAAGATGTTCTAGGTTTGTGCATCCTGGGATTTCCTTCATTACAGGTGAATTCAGGGCCACTTTGAGGGTCAGCGTCAGGAGACCAGACACTACGTAAATTCCCAAAATGAGGATGAAAAAAGAATTAGTGGCATAATGACTTGTTACTGGATGAATTTCCCTCTAAACGGGAACTACTTCATTAGCACATAACCCCTCCTTATCGCAAGACTAAAACCAAATAAATCAAACCCTGGCTAGACTTAACCGATATTTTTTGTCATCATAATGTCTCTTTTTCAAAAGAGTTACATGATTCAAGTTCATTTTAATAGCAAGCAATGAAGAAATTACAGTTGTTTCCATTCACACATAGCTCTAATGGGAAAACCTTGACAGTAACTGCTGCTGCAAGAAATTCTTAACTTTTTCAGGAAAGGCACTAGTGTTCCTACATGGGCAATTACATCCTGATTCTGAGATTTTCCAGAAAAAAATGAGACAATAGTTTTTTTCCCTTAGACTGGAGAGAACTAACTGGAAAAAAATTAATCTCTTCAGGTTAAAAAGGTTTTTTTTCCAAAGTAAGTGATTGTGATGGAAAGAGTAGATTACATCATCCATTTCCATGGCAACAAAACTTGCAAAATAACCAAGTGACTATACTTACAAAATAACCTTCATATTAGCAGAAGTTATTTGAAAGAACTTCCTTGTTAGTTGATATAAAACTCCACTGAAAAGATAAGGAAGATAAATAGAAAGATTTGCTCCTTCTATTGAGGGCTGATCCACTATTTGTCTTTCTTCTTGATATTTTCCCCCTTAAGATTTTGAACTTCTTTGGAACAAAGAAATACCCCTTTTTCTCTTTGATAGCATAAAACCAATTTTTTCTTTTTCATTCACTCTTTCTTGGCCTCGCACTTTACCTACCTCAAGCCTTCTTCTGCTTTCCCCTTATGTCTGTTTCCAGCTACCTTTATTATTTTCTCTATCCGAAATTTTTTTAAACATAGCCAACAAAGAACATACGTTATAATGGAATTAAAATCAGAAAATACCAAACTGCTGATCGTTGAGGAAATCTTACTCACTTGCATAACAAGGACACCTTCCATTTTATTTTTCCTCTCAAATACTATCATATTCTTTAATCAAAGCTGGATTTAAATGTTGAAGCAGTCTCAGAGGAAAATGTTTGTCCATTTAAATCAGTCATCTTGAATCTTCTGCTGCGTAAAAGCCTCTGTTTACTCACAATAAATAAAAATATTACTCTCAAATAAGTTGCTAATCAGCAGTAAAAAGGAGAGTATGTTCAAACTTGTTGGGAAGTGCTGCATTAAAATAACTCCTAGAAATGATATGAACTTTGCTTTACAGCCAACGACGTTTTTTTACAAGAAATGTGGAAAACATTAGCTAAAATTGTGTTGGTCTGTACAATTTTATTCTGCTAAAGACAGGTTTTATGATACATTTAGCCTTTTAAATGACACTAATAGTCCCTGGAGACACATGGTCTTTCCTGCAGTTCAACAATTAAGTCTATTTCAATGTTATTTGGATAAGTTGAAACAATTCAGTTACTGTATGTCTACTCAGTGGCATGTACTGTAAGACTAATAGAAACCACCTAGAGTTAACTAAATAATAAGGCTTTAGCCAGCTTTAGACACCTACCCAACTTTTGGAGGGAAGGTTGAAAACTGAGGGGGTGCAAAAGGTCATTTTATTGGCAGAGAAAGGAGTGAATTTTTCATCTCTCATTCCACACATAGGCACCCCTCCTCCCACCCACTGCCACACACACACACACTTTTAAAAAAAATGCCTTAAAATTTACACAGGTCATAAGTCTGAGCTGATAATGAGCATGATTAATCACAATTATGTTTTTGTTTTTCCTTTCTCTTTCTGATTTTTAAATGTGTTACTTGCTAAATTGTGCTAGCAAGGTTTTTAAATGTGTCTGCATAAATACACACATCATGCAGTCCTTACATTTAGATATTTATATATACATCTGTATATACATATGGCATGCTTTGAATTGCACAAACTTTTGTGTAGTAAGAGTATGTTTATAGAAATTATGTTATGTTGCTATGGCTAGACTACTTCCTCTACCAAGCTAGCTCTTTTAGACCTAGCTTAAATATCTCTACAGTGAGCTACTATGTAGACATATCTGTAATCAGATTTTTACCACAACATTAAAAAATAAAAAAGTGAAAGGAAGTCATTAAGAAGGCTCCAGATTTAAAATCTTGGCTTTATTTCCAATCCCAAGCATTGGACTAATCAGATTTAAGAAGGATGTAGGGTGCAGAGGAAGCAAAATTAATCACAAGTTAAATGGGCTAATAGCTCTGTATCAACCTGTATTGGGAGTGGGAAGAAGTGGGAGGATACTGGTATCAATCTCTTTCCTACAAACCTCAAGTTTCCCAAGATTTTTGTATCCTGAGAATCAAATGAAACTCTTTGGTTAGGGCTGATTAAAAGTATGTCACTTATTTCTTTGGAGTCAACAAAAATGGTGTTAAATTTGTGGTGTTCTGAAACACATTCTCAATATTGGTATAATTTAGGACCAACTATGGTTGGATCTGTATGTGAATTACATGAGGAGACTCATCTGATGTTGGCATACCACTGGAGATATAGATGAGAGAATTGCAATTCAAAGTATGAAAACTACACACACAATATGGTCATTCAAAGCTAGAGAACCTGAGAGAAGTTTAAAGACAAAATCTTAGAGAACAGATGTGTTTTTCAAAATCATTTGTGCTGCCAAAAACTTGACTTTATACACACACATGCAAAACCAAAATGTTGGTGAAGACTATTCCAATATTCCTGAAATTACTCAGTCAAAATATTTAGTAGCTGTGGGCACAAGGTGAAACAACCAACCTTCTGGAAGTGAATTTTGCCCAGGAAACACTCTGATGCATTGGGGCCAAAGGTGGAGATGTTTTGAATGGAAATTTTGACAAAGGACAACTGCAGAAGATCCTTCAAAATTATTTTGTCAAGGATGGGCTTAAAACTCACTTTCTGCCAAGAAAAAAAAACTCCATCTAGGTAGCTGAGTGTCTTAACTTACACTGGTGTCCCCACATCAACGTGAGGTCCTAGGCCACAGTCCAAGTACACCAACCCAAGCAATCACAAATGCACCAAACTCCAGATGAGATAGGTTGCATACGTCCAGAAAGCCAGCAGATCCTACCCAAAGCAGCCAAGTAGTAGCATATGGGTGAAAGTTATGATCTAACAACAAATTCATTAGGATTGGAAAGTCTACAGTGCCCTTCTGAAGGGCTTTGCTTTTTTGAAGAGATTTGCTGTAGTGCAAAGCCATTAGCTATACTAAACATTGAACTTTGGCTCTAGTCAACACTGAATTTGACCTAAAAATTATTAGAATATACCATTACCATTTAAGGTGAATATCAGAAAAAATTTTTTTACTGTGAGAGTGACAGAGCACTGGAACAGGCTGCCCAGAGAGGTTGTGGAGTCTTCTTCACTGGAGACTTTCAAGACCCGTCTGGACGCCTTCCTGTGTGATGTGCTCTAGGTGACTCTGCTCTGGCAGGGGGGGTTGGACTAGATGATCTTTCGAGGTCCCTTCCAACCCCTAGGATTCTATGATTCTATGATTCTATGATTACAAATGATTAGCTCCTTTGACCAGAAGATGTCTTTTTACTAGAGTTAGAGGGTGGCAGGTTATGAAGACTGGGCTCATCCTTCTGCATTTATTTAAGAATTTTCAAGGGACAACAAGAATACAAAATAAGGTCTGTGGAAGAGCTTTTCTCTGATCTAATACAAACAGACTACTATTCTGCAAGCTGCAAAGGTACATTTTAATTACGACAGTGAAAGCAGATGTAAAATCAATAAGGTGTTTTATTTCTCTCATTGATATGTATAAATACTTACTTTACAGCAAGGTTAAGCTGAGTTTTCTGTCATTAAATGTAAGGATTGATGCTGGCCATTCAAACCAAGTTAGAGTAGCAGAGAAAACAGAGTATCCCTCCATGTCACATGATCACCTCAAAATATTTACCCAATGCTTCAGAAACAATTTTCTGGCCTATTCAGAAAATTCTGTCATCATCCAAACTGGACTGAAGGCTATAATGGATAAAACTGTAATACAGGTAACTGTGCCAACCGTTAACAGTATTTGTAGAAGTGTGATTGCTTGACTTAATTTGTTAAGCAGTTCAATTGCTATAGAACTTCTTGGGGATGTCTCGTTTTTATAGAATCATTAATTCCATTCTCAGAGGATGTATAGAAATTCATTGTCAGTTCCTGTTCTTCACTTTAAGCAGAGATTTATCCAACTCAGAGCCTCCCATTAAAATTCTCCCAAACTTTGAGGAAAATTCAAGCTGCATTTGCAAGTAGCTGAGGCCTAGTTTTTGCTTTTACTTTTTCTTATTTTATTAGGAGCAAGAATCGCAGTCTCCTGTTGCCCTTGACAGACTTCAAGCATGTTGCCTCTCCCATCGTAATGGTTCTCATTTATCTAGGAGAAATCAGAGGATTCCTTTATCCCCTAAAGTCCCTCTGTCAAAAACACTGATGATTACGAACTACTTTTCACTTCACTCAGGATGGAAACAGACTTTGAAAATCTCCACAGAAAGAAAGGCTGGCCCAGTCACAGCAGTTCCTAAATTCAGATGTCACTAGACTCTGCCTCTACTACAAATGCATCTGAGGCACTCGATAGAACAAGCCCAAAACTTCAGAAAACTTTAAACATTCAAGCATGGCCTACCTAAGTATTGAAATAAAATTCAAGGTTATGCATTTTAAATCTTTGTAGATTTTATAACTCAGTTTTCTTTGTTAGAAGTAATTTCCCTCCCTGACAGTGGTGCTGGGAATATGCTTTCAATGATGAGAGGCACACAAGTGTGTTAGTAATAGGTGCCATACAGATACTACAGATTCAAAGCCAGTTCTACGTTATTCCCATATTTTTATGTCTCCATTTAGAAGTTGGTTTAAATGAGTATCTGACTATTTAGAAGACTTGGCAACTGCATCATTACACACATAGTGCCGAGATGAGGGTCCAATCTGCTCTACAAAGATCCATATCATATTTCTTCTGCTTTTTAAGAAGTACTTCTTGTATTTTTAAATTTCATTTTAGCTTGTATTATGACCTGCTTTCACACATTCCTCATGTGTTCCATTGTGAGGGCTCTTGGAGGAATCTGCAGGAAAGAGGTACTTGTAGTGTCTATGCAATGATGTGCAGAGGGACCCAAACTACAAAACATCTGGTTATACTATATGGGCAGGGGAACCATGGAGGCAAGTTTGCCAGTAGCAGAATGTTAGTCTTGAATAAATTAGAAGGGAGAGATCATTCACAGACACTTTTCTAGCAAAATTATATGAATATCAGATTAATGTGGGACAAGAGCCCAGTGAGAATAGAGCCGTTATGATTCAAAATGCAGAAATATCAGAGGCAACATGTCACAGAAATAAGGAACAGCAAGGATAAGCATGTTATGATTTTTCTTTTTTTTTTCTTTTTTTTACTATGGTCACAGAAGACAAAGTGCCTTATCAAGGTGTATGCTTTAAGGGGCTAATTTTGCATCTAATGAAGTCAATAGAAAAAAACATTGAGTTCAATGATGCAGTATAATGTCCTTAATGAAAAAAGTAATCTCATGTTAGGACCAACTTTTGAACCCATTTAAGTTGATGGAAATCTTTCTTTTGATTTCAAAAACACCAGATTAAAATACCAAGTATTCAAGAGGAAAGACACTTAGAATCTCTCTTTACAAGTGCATCCCATCTATTCAGAGTTTAGATTAGGCCATGGAGACACTAGTTCATGATCCTACAGATATGGTTAGACTGCCCACATGTTTAAAATAATCATAAGCTCAGACACTGGCAGGACATTTACACCTGAATATCTTTATGTTTAACTCTTTGTGCTAATAAAATTATTTCTAACATTTATGGAACCTGCCAGTTTGATTTACTGTATGCTTATGCTAAAATTCCAGGGAAGAGGCATAATTTTTCTCTCCCTGTATACTCAGCCTCAATAAGGAACAATTCATTTTACTCAGACTTTTCTTTTTTAATATCACCGTAGCCCTGTGAGCAGGCAAAGAAAATATCAACCTAAATGTTTAAGGTGGGGGAGGTTGCCAGTGAGTGGAGAACATAGATGGAAGAATTTTATGACAGAAAACCACTGTGGCTGGTTCTTTTTTAAGCAAGAGCAACTGCAGGGAACAAGAATCTCCTCAGTCCAAATTCAGAAAGCACAATTTGGGGAATAAAGGATCAGTACTTCCGCTGACAAGGTAAAGTTTACCTCAGAAAACACAAAACAAAACCAAAACAAACACACACACAAACACACACACACACACAAAAAGAAAAAAAAAAAAGAGAGAAAAAGAGAGAGAGAGAGAGGAAAAAAACCCAACAAAAACACACACACACAAAAAAAACCCCATACAAACCCCCACAAACAAACAAATAAACAAAACCAAAACCAACCAACCGAAAAACCAAACAAAAACCAGAAACTAGTGGATTCAAGTGCCAGGTGAAACTTGTTTTTCTGCTGAAATAGACAAACACTTTAAAAAACGGCGAATTTGTGATGACAGGCATGAATTTTCTCAAAAAAAATAGGAATAGCACAGCACATGAGAGAAAGCAAGTAAACTCTAGTCATCCTTGGTTACTGATGAGATGAGACCCTCTTCCCAGTTCATGATGGGAAGGTCAGCAATCAGGGCCAACAAGTCTGGACATCTGCATGATATGCTAGTTGTGGATGTCTACAACAGGTCCCCAACACCAACAGGAAGGTGAAGGCATAGGCACTCACTAGGCTAAACTTAGAAGTTAGAGGTGTGATTCAGTACTTCCTCTTCCCTAGTAATAATCATAACCTAATCCTCTCATAATCATCCAACTACTCAAAAGACTCAGATTTTTTAATGGCACACCTGAAACTTGGAGTGCTGGAGATCAGAAAATGCAGTTTCTTCCATTGTTAGAATGGAGCAGAGAAACAGAGCTTCTGTTGCAGAAGACAGCAGAAAGAGGAATGGGAGTGCTCCTTCCACACAACCCACCGAGCTGTTGACACTGAAATTGGAAGGGAGAACGTGAATTTTAATTGCAAGGCTCTGTTTCCTGGATGAATAAGGAGCTGAGACATCACACACATTTTGGTCCTTTAGCAGAATGAGCAAAGCACCTACAAGTATGACTTAATCTGGCCTACCCCACTTAGAACCTTGAGATACCCTAAGCATATGCACAGTTAAATTTTCTATGCTTTTCTTTTCAGATGGGAAATTTAGGGGTAGGGACTATCTTCTTCCGTATATTTATACCACTACACAGCACTAGAGAGACCCATTAAACATTAGGGCAGAATATTCATCCTTTGGTGTATATTTAATGTATCAGTTGTACAGCAATGTTAGATCAGTATATACACACACATATGCTCTTGGACAAAAGCATCCATGCATCAACACTCTGCATCCATACCTCAATGTATTTAATTAAGAGAGTAACCCATTATGGCTGATTATGGTTTATATTTTTATAACACTGTTTTATGCTTATTACCTATTCCCTTCAGTTCTATCTATCTATAAGCTTTCCATGCTACGACACTATCTAAAGAGCTCTTTGTTTCACATAAAACCAGAATTCACTACTTAGGCTGATCTCAAAGCTGTGACACTGTCTGTTCTTCACTAGCTGGGCTGCAAACAAGCGTCATCTTCTCACACTTCCTGCAGATAATCTGCTCAGGAATTTCACGTACAGTTTCACAACTTGTGAAAGATTCACATGCACATGTGCCCGCTCCAACTATTTTCATGATATCTTCCATGACAGCGAATACTACATGGAGAGGAAAGGTGGTACAAAGATTCAAACAATTTTTCAAGCATCATGTTAGTTCCTGCTAAAAACACCAAAACTATACATTGATACAGGTAAAATAGCTCAAAAAAGAGAAAGAATAGAACCTGTACGGTTACAGACAAAATTATCAGGAAAAGGAAGTTTTCAAATGGAAGCAAACTGTTGAAGAACACTGATTTGAGATCTCTTTGGATCCTCTGAAAAAAAAATTATTTAAAGAAGAGCTGTCACTCTGGGCTGTGTTAGCCCAGAATGTGTTAATTCTTCTTAAAGTATATTTATCTTTATGTTATTTAATTGTAAGTATTTTTATTGACTAGAAAGACAGGGGCTGAAAACAGGTTTTCTTTTAGTTTATAATAGCACCTCCAGTAAGAAGTGGTATTACTAAGTAATTGCAATATTTTTCATAAAGTGGATAGAGTTTTTTAGGCTAGCACTCTATTAAAGTACATTTACCAGTGTCTTTTTAAAAGGTTATTCCCTCTGTTAATTCTAATTCTTTCTCCCTTCAATCCATGTTTCTTCACATCTGGCTCAATATCCACTAACTGAGGAAAGCAGAATGCTTTCACAGTGAAAAAAACAAAGGAAAGAGTTGAGTTTTGATTTTATTTTCACAAGCTCATGTGTTTTAAAGCCACTGCCTTTTGTGGGGACATTTTTGATTTGCAGTGGTTTGTGTGACAGCTGCCTCACCACCTCCCAGTGGTCCACTTTAGGAAGACAGTGCAGGATGTGCAGGGTGAAGGGCCTTCTTAAGGCACGGGCATGAAAGGCTCCTGCTGTGTGCACGCAGCAATGTGGGGCAGCCCAGGCACAAACCCCAGCCCTTACTTGATTTTCCTGAGCACTGCTGGTGGCGTGGCACTGGCAATGGGGGCTACGTGGCTTGGCGTAGGAGCAGCAAGCCAAGCCATAGGTTCCTTGAGCATGCCACAAGAACCAAAGCTGCCTCCATGGAGATCCGTCAGGTCTTCCAGATTTTTTATGTATGACACATAGCTCTAGCCAGGGTGCTCACTCTGCAAAATGTATCATTTTCCCCAGTCCATGCCACTCCCTTTACCTTTTCCAAGGCAGCATCTGACATGAGGTTGCCTAGGAAAACAGGGTAGGATCTCAACTGTCAGTTCAATGGTGCAGAAACACCGTAGAAAGCAAAACAAAACAAAACAACGTAAGACTACAAACTTTTTTTGTTTAGTAGGATTTGAAGCCCCAGTCTCCTGATGAAAAATTGTCATCTGGTACACACTGGAAGGTTTTTTAAGGAACCCAACCAACCCACACAGACTTGAGCAACAATGGTCAAAAATAATTTAGAAATATTAAAACAGATCAAATATACTTCAGTACTCAGAAATAATAATGGTGATTTCTGAGCCACAAATAAAGCAGTGCTTGTTAGCATATATATGACAGTAGGCAGGAAAAAATCTACACATAATTCAAGTCATTCTGCTCTATGGATGTAATGAGCACAGAGGTAAAGACAACTCATTCCACTGCAGCTCAGTCTAACACATGCTCAGCCTGACCCTCTTGTCTTCTTACTGGTAAAATAAATACTATAGAAAATAATTCAAGGGAATAAAAAGGAAAAAAAAATAAAAAAGAAGAAGAAAGAAAAAAAAGGCATAGAAAAAAAGGATAGACAAAGACAGTACGAAAGAAAAGAAGAACTATTGAAAGCTTGTGCAGACAAGTATGAATCAATTATTCTAAAAAGCAGATGTAAAATGAAGCTGCTTAAATATATAAGGCACTTCTACATTGTATTCAAATAATGCTGAAATTATAGAGCTGTCATTTGCAGACCTGTCGAGGGTGCCTTTCTTACCACATTATGATTTAGCATTTCTCTTGGAAGGTTGTAGCAATTTTGACATGAGAGTCATTGGACAGAAAAACCACCAAATGTACACCAAGCACCACCTCTCTTTTTTTTCGTGGTCTTAAAAAGAACTCTGAGACCTGATTCTGCCACTAAAAAAAAAAAAAAAAAAAAGAAAGAAAAAAGTAAAAAAAAATTAAAAGAACCACCTGAAAGTATTAGTAAAAGTGCAGAAATGCTAGTCTCAGGAGAGAGACCGCACACATCTGTAGAACAAATGTAACTATGAAGATTTAAATAATTTGATGACACATAACCTAATCTGACATGGCAGCAGGTTATTTTACAGATTCTGAAGGGCTCTGCCCACCAGTGTCATAATAAGAGCGCTTTGAGAGGCAACTCACAGATACAGATTTTTCTGGAGACAGACATCCAGGTGATAGAAATGGAGATCAAGAGGGCAATGTTTGTCCTGGCAGCTTGTTTTCTGAGCTGCTCAGCTCCAGGTGAGGAGGCAGCATTTTTACCCAGGATGCCTGTACAGCTGATGGGCAACTCAAACCTAACACTAGCAGTATGGAGGTGCATGTGGCACAGTTTCATAATTATTTCAGAGACAGGGCTAGGCGTTGGTTGGCAGAGTCCTGGGCTGCAGGTGGGTGGGCAGGGAAGGGCTACAGATGTCCCCAGGTCAGGCACAGCACCACTCCCCTCTGCTCCTGGGGCTGCTGCCAGCTCTGGGAGCTGGTTTCCTGATACAGGTGTCTCTCTCAGGGGGCCTGAATGGCTCAGAGGCAATCATTGACTTGCGTGGTTACAAGCTCCCTGAGTCAGCCCACAGGTCCAATCCTCTTTTGCACACATATATATTGAAACTTTCGTTGTATTCAGTATTGTGTCTACAAGCTTTGCTGTTGCTGTTCACCAGATCAAAGGTGTATCAGCCAGAATGAAAGCTGAAGCAGCTCTGGACATGAACTAACAAATATATACATTCATACCACTGAGAGGCAGGAACTGCAAAACACTGATGAACTAGATGCAATATATTTAAGGGGGTATTTTCAATAATTTTCTCCACTTGTTGTAATTTGATGAGATAGTCCCAACCATTTAGCTCTAATAAACTCACAGATCATGAACAATGGCTGCATTAAATCTATTGTCACTTGCAGTAACTTGAGGAGCAAAGGCTCACTGGCTCTTCTCACAGCATTTGATTTTATTCAGTCAGTCTCTCATTCCACATCAGCTGCCATCTGGACAAAATTCAGAAACCATGACACCTGCTTGAAGAATAAGATGCTGATCAGATGGAATGGGCTGGGACTTTATCTTGAGAGCAGAAATGTGAATTGTTGGTAACACAATCACTTAAAAGGTTTGTAAATTATGTGCCTTCAGCTTAGCATATGGCTTATGTAAAATATGGACTTCTGAACTTTTCACAAAACTTAAGCTCAGATGATATAGTAATGGCTGTTTTATAAACACGTGTGATAAATAAGTACAACCTTACATGTATACACACAAGAGAGAATGTCAGTGGCTTTCAACACCCTTTTAAACAATGATACTCTCTTACGTTTCACTTAGCAGCATACAAATACTTATTTCACCTACAGTATCCACACAGACCTCACAGTACTGCTGGAAAAGTCAGTCAATATAACCTGGGGCCTTCTGGCCATACTGCCCTGTTGTGGAAACCAGCCCCTGCTGCCATTCTACCTAGGCAAGTGGTAGGAATGTAAATCTTACTTCTGCTGGGTTCAGCACAGCCCTTCACCCCTTTCCTCCCTAGCAGAGTTATAATTTCAGTAAGGATGAGTAAGGTCAGCACAAAACATCTCTCCTGGCTGATGTCACTCTGTTTTGGGCAGCTCAGGAGTCAGCAGTGAAACCCACCCAAACAACCCTACTCCCTGCAGACCAGGAACCAGAGACGCTCCTGATATCTATTCACTACAGAATTTGTAGAAACACAAATGTCAGTTTGCATGCACGTATATGAATGCTGCATATGTTTCAAGCTCACATTTCTTGGTCCTCTGGGACATATATCTATGTAGTTTCTGACACGTAGGAAATTTCTGGGTGCTGATACTCAAGAACCAAGTGTGAAGACACACAACCCTCACTGACTACATCTAATGCTGCTGAGACATTGAATACTTTATTTTCATTTCTTTCCTAATTTTGAAAAAGAAAATCTGTTCAGGACTTTTGGGGGTGATGAAACAGATATTAAAAAAATTAGACCCCACTCTAATGCCAAGTTACGGTGCTTTAAACCAGCCAGCTTTGCAGTGCTAAATGGCCTTCTCTAGCCTCATCCTTCTGCCTGCCTACAAGAAATAGTGACAAATTACAGCTGGGGAGTGGGGAGACTGAAGAAAGAAATATTCCATTTTTAATTGCCTTTTCATTTTCTTTTTATAGCCATGCTTAAACTGTGAGTTATCAGAAGCTGTTCAAAGTCTTTTTTTTTTAACATTTTAAAATATATTCCTCCTAAAGCCAGATGAAAAATATGGTTAATGGGGTTTTGTGACTCCCACAAAGTCCCCTACAAATTAAGGGACTTTGAAAAAATGTCAGCTGCCCAGTTCCCAAGAAAGAAAAATTAAACAATAAAGGCTTATCGACTTGTTCCTGAGAAGATAAAGCACTTATGAATGGCACCCTCTTATACTCTCTGGTTTGTGATCAGAGTCTGCAATTTCCAAGATTCACAGAAAATATTCTGATTAGCAAAAAAAATGCTCTGATTAAATGAGCTTTAAGATTTTGTAACTGAATTCCTTCCTCCCTTCAACCTGTTTTCATACAATGTGCTGTCTCGTTCAGTTGTGCTGCTATCACTACCAATTATAACCAGTGCCATAAAAACATCACATTCATGCAGATCAGCTGGTTGTGCCAAGTTCGAGAAAGGACAGCAGGATAGAGATGACAGCAGCTTCTGCTGGCTCTGCTCCAAAGTCAGTTCAGGCTTGTTTTTGTTTTTGTCTTCTGCAGACCCTCAGGATTTCTGTCTCAGAAATATTAATGCCATCCCTCTCTCTAAGAGGGCCTGACTCCCAGACTATTGACACTATTGAGGGTATTTCCATTGACTTCAACATGTCATCTACAAAGGTCTTAATCTTTCATGTCTTCCTTTTTCACACTATTTCTGATCTCTCTGCCATGTGACAGCCTGAAAGAAAGCCTTAAACAGCAAGCTCCAGTCCTCTATCATGTATTCAATATGTACATACCACGTACACATAAACTGTAGGATTGTGGCTGCCCTCTTTGCTCTGCATATGGCTTCTACATGGTCTAAAAGATCTTAGAGCAAAGGAGGAAAAAAACCACCCATGGAATACTTCTAGTTTCAAATTTTATGACTTGTGGAGTCCTGTCTTACACCACCTAGAGAAAGGGAAATACTACAAAAGGAAAAGGAGGATTGGTACTGCTTCTTTCTTGTTTAAGCACAGTAAACAAGATATCTTTCTAGAATCTGGTCAGATTGATATTGAAAGCCCAGATGAATTTCCTGACTTCACTTACTTGGAAATTGAAAACCATTTCACCTGAAAAATAATTATAACTTTAACTAGCTAGCTATATTAATCAGCATTGAAAACTGGTTTAAAATGTTTTTCTTTAACTAATGCCATTAGCAAGAGTAAGCTGAAGAAACCAGTGTTTCAGCACTTTTTACAAAGCACAAAGTAAAATGAGATTAAAAAAAAAAATCTTTCCTATCCCTTTTCCGTCTGTCACTCCACTTTCCTGACATTAGAAATGGAAGGACAATGTCATCAATGACAAGACAGTGGTCAACAGCAGAAAGGAGGATCATTCACTTCAGCATATGAGCAGCTACAAAACCTGGCCTAAAATATCCACTGCAGAGTTTTTTTAAAAATCCTACATCATAATGGAATACAAGTAAAGCATTTTTATCTTAATCATTTTAATCTTAAAAAACAAACAAACAAACAAACAATCAAAAAAATTCTAATATCAAAACAGTTGAGCACAGTATTCAGCCATCTTTCAGACTTCTAACCTGCCTAGTGTTGTATATTTTTAGCATTCAGCTGATTTGGCTAACTAAGTGGGGACAGCACTAATTGCTGCAGGAGGCTGACGTGGAAGAAAATAGTCACATTATTCTTTTAATGTGGTGCAGTCTGCCATGACTCCGCAGAATGACACAGCGAACTCAGAATAGCAACCAAACCAAGTGAGTCTTCCTAATGCCAGACACGGATCATAGAAAATGATGGAGTGTCTCTGAATTAAAGACAAGAAGATAAAACTATGCAAAGTCTGGGAAGCCATCTCATGCCAAAAGAATATTTGCTTTGATTTAATTGATGATAATAGAAAACCCAAGAGAAAGGTGAGTTTGGATGACATTCAAGTGTGTGTCCTGTGTTAGGAGGAGAGTAGAGATACCATCTGCTTACATTACCCTTCATTGCTACAACCACAATGGTTAAGTACAACTATGAAAAGAGCCTTTGCTACACAAGAAGAGGCCATGGCCAGCAAAGTCAAAGATTTGCTGTTTCATCAGCTGCTGGCGTCTCTGCTAAGGCACCTTTTCTGGAACAGCTGGTGGAAGGCAGAACTAGCAGCAGAGGCGAGCAGCGGGAGGAAGGTACCTGCTCCTTTAGGAGTTAATTTTCTCCATACTCATTCTCTCCTCCACATAAAATAGAAATACCAAAGCAGTGCAGTTATGTTTCCATTGCTCCAACAAAAGTGACTCTGGGCCCTTTGGTCTGCTATCTATATGTTGAAAGTGATGCACAGAAATTCTGAGAAGTGGTGTGTTTTTGTCAAAGGTGGTATAAGCAAACAAGGGAGTAGAGAAAGACACATTCTAAGCTCCAGGAAGAGAAAATCCTTTCTCTCTTCGAACAAAACCAGACTTAAAAATCAGCCAGACTTTCCTCATCTCGTAAATCTCCTGCCAGCTCACCATATCTCTTTTGCAACAGTGTGAGATGCAGGAGCCATACAATCACTTTGCTGGTCAAATGCTAAAGAGGTATTGTATATAAAATGCACAGACAAGCAGAATAGGTTTACATAATGTTAATATAGACAAATGACATGTACAACATATCTAGCTGCAGTTTAATTAGATTAATTAGATCAATATAATTAGCAGTGCTATATTACACTATCAGGACTTAGCCTTGCAAAGAGCACTGCTTAAATGGTTTACAGCCTTAAAGCATTATAACAGCATATGCAATATCCATACTATCACACATCAATATCACCACTAACACACTATTAATACTGGGAGTTCATAGGACACTCAGGAGACACATAAAACACTAACCTTGCAGAGGAAAATTTTTATAATGGAGCCTGTGAAATTATTTCAACTGTTGAAAAGAACTCACTTGAACTTAATTCCAAACTACAGCGTGGTCATGATTATATAGCAGGTTAATTTAACCCATTGAGGCAGGAGCAGACATAATGAACAAAACAGACTGAGGCAGCATGACTTACCAATGAGTATTTTACTGAGAGTTCTTTGTAAATTTTGTACACATAATAAATCAGAAGTGGATGTGTATTGCATCATCTATTTGGATGTAGACTAGATGTCACACTTGCCAAAATCTCATACAGTTGTTACTGGTTTTATTAGTGATTTTGCATTAAACTGGGCTGTAGGATTATGCTGGGACATCTAAACCTCCATAGTGGTAAAGAATGATAATTTACATCTACTAGTGCTTGCAGTACACTTGAGCTCAAAACTTAACAAACATAGTAAGTATGTTCAACATCTAGAATCAACTACTGTGTCTTTCTTGTGTCCTGGAAACCATAGTCCTTGGACAGAAAAAAAGAAAACAAAAACAAAAACAAAAACATTCCAGATCATTCAAGTCAACATTAGCCACTAAAATTTAGCAACACAAAGTCATAAATAAACTTGAATTCATGTTTATGGATTTCTCCCACTGAGAAGTCAATCACAACTAGTCCATCTGCAGTTTTAATTTTATGTTTGCATCAACTTCTACTAAGAAAAAAACTTGCTGTATTGACCACTTAGATTAGGAAAGATTTTTTCTCTTTACATTTAGACACAGGTAAGAACAAATCTGTTCATGGAAGGGTTGTAGTAACAGCTCTGGTGTCTTCTATCTCTGCACAAGATACACTGACAAGGAAAAAATGCCAGAACGAACGTTTCCATTATATAGTCTTTGCTGGTGAGAGATGACTCAAACTATATGTCCATTTGACCATGGAGTACTGAGGAAATAAAATCAACCCATTTCACAAAGAAGACCTTAATAGATTAGTTGCTGTTACCCTCATCTCTCTAGAAGACTGAAGAAACTCAGGACAAATCGGCTCGTTTTAGACTGTATATCTCAACTGAATGCAAGAATTAGGTCCCAGTCATCCTAAAGCTCATTAAACAAGCAAGTGCATAAAGTTTAGATTGGGATCAGGTTTTCTCAAGAACAGATGAAATTAAAATGTATGTATCTCCCTGTAACTGTCAAAGGAAGCCATTTCATTTTCAATAGTTTTGGGGGCTCTACCGTTCATTATTATTGACACATTATAGTTTCTTTTAGTGGGACTCCATCATACTTTTTATTTCAAGAAAAGTTAAATGCAATGTGAAGAGCCCCTCTGCCCACCTGTTGGAAGACACATTAATGTTTAGCTGCTAAATCCAACATAGTTCTGTTTCTATCTGTCTTCAGAATTGTGTTGGATATGCACTACCTGCTTTTGACTTTGGTTAATTTTGCATCAGTATCACCTACAATCTAGTCTTCAATAGATTTACATTACTAGATAAATAGATTGAAGCACAGAGGACTGAAATAAAGACTGTCTTGTGTCTGGAGATAATCACCTATGTCATGGAAATTGTGAAAGCTGAAAATGAACATTATGACTTTCCAGGTCTTCTAATGAGATGCTGATTTCAACTTCTCTGTTAGAAAACTTTGCTTGCTTACATTCTGTGTGATATATTCAGAAGAAGGTAGCTCTGTTTTCATGTGTGAGTGCAATTAGTAAAAAGCAGGTAGGTAGTTGAGATGATATTAAATTAAAAATTTTGAACGAGAAGCCAATTTGTGTCAATTTTCCATTTCGTCACTCTCTTTTTCAAATAGCTAATTTAGGATACTCCGTCACACACTAGTGTTTTATGGTATGTGTGTTTTATGACAGTTAAATGACAAATTTGTCTGAAATGAAGCTATTCTTTAAAGAGTCAATTATAACCTGTGTAACATATTAAAGAAAATCAATATATATTTGGAATGAGTCACTACTGAATCTTATTCCAAATGGAGCAAACCTATTAAAAAAAATTAAAACTCCATTTTTAACCGAGTTTTCCTAAAATAATCTAATTTGAGAGCTAATTGTTAAAAAAAGGAATACTTTGTCAATATATCTGTGCAAGAATCCTTTTCTAATGTAGTATTACGTAATCTGCTTGTATGATGTTCAGCCAAAAATTCATGCTTAATATTGTTTGACAGCAAAATAATGGGCCAAACCAGTCTAATTGCTGAACACCCTGACACATGTGATATTTGGACTTTGAATAACATCACGAAATTTTGGGTGTATGTTCCAATCTTTCAAGCTCTTTGAAATGATTAGACAGAGATCTAAGCATTTACTCTAAGAATTACTCAAGGAGTAAATAAAGGAAAATGGAGCACATTTTTCCAGTCATCTCCAGAACTAGGGTTTTTGTCTTAGGTAGTTACCAGTAATTTCAGCCTACAAAATTAAGAAATTAAGAAGTGCACCTCAAATAATTCATCTGTTCAAAGTGAGAGAAAAGATTAGAATAATAAAGCAAAATCTAAAGCATTTGGAGAGAAAGATCCTGAAATAAATAAAGAAAAAGGCAATTTTTTCATAGTCCTTGGTTTTATAGGTTAAAAAAAATTTGAAGAAAGTAAGGACATTCATAAAGTAATTCTCACTTTATTTAAGGAAGTGAGTTGTTTAGTCATTTGTGGATGCTAGCTTCACATAGCATTATTTCCAAGTATCTAGCAGAATCCTGTCTCATCTGACCGTACTTTGGTCAAGTAGGCTCTGGAACTGGGCACGCATTTTAAGAAAACCGGTTTTGTCATTGTAGTTGCAAAGCAGTGAGATGTAATGTAAAACCTATGCACTGTTTCTAGGAATATAGGCAGATTATGACCAGGTTCACAGGAGCAAATCAATGTATCATCTACATACAATGAACCTAAATTCATGGAGTTTCAAATTTTCATTCCTTGAAGCAATTCTTTGTTGCTGAAAAATAAGGCTAAAGGTTCCATTACAATTGCAAAAACAAAAGAAGATAAAGGACTAGCTCCCCAATGTCATTTTAAAAAGGGCGAGTTTAAATTGCTAGTATGTACAGACCTGGACAAGATATTACACAGTATTTTTAATCCAATTTTTATGAAGGTCTTTGTAAAGTGAAGAGTGTGAGGGTTTGAGGTTTTTTGGAGTTCGGGGTGTTTTTTGGTTTGTTGTTTCTTTTTTGTTTGTTGGGTTTTGTTTGGGTTTTCGTTTGGGTTTGGTTTTGTTTGGGTTTTTTTGGGGGGGATTGGGGTTTTTTTGGTTAATTGGTTTTGTAGGTTTCTTTAAAAAAAAAGTCAAGTATTTCCATTTTAATGAGTCTGAAGAGTTTCCCAGTCCACTGAATAAACAAACCTGCATTATCAAACTCTTGTGTTGAATAAACACAAAACTCCAAAATATTCTTAGTGAAGTACAATGGAAATTATACAGATTAAGCTATGTGGAAATCATGTGAAGAAGTGTCTCAGCAAACTTCTGCTCCCCTTTAAAGCTTTTACTTCCTGTATGTGTGGGTTGCTAACAGGAGTGCATTTCAACACTTAAATAAATGTAATTTGATGCTTAAAACCTATATCCGATGCTGCAGATAGATAGGAAAACTGGTTGATTGGGGTTGTTGAGTTGTGTAGTAACAGACTTTTTGATTCAAAATTTGATTAAACATTTCCAGTAACAGTTTGGTTGTGTATGTATGATTTCTCACTGTATGCTTACTGGCAGCTCATCTAAGCATGTTACTTTCCCCACTGTTAGGCTTTACCAGCGTTTATTATTTCTTATTAAGTCTAAGGTTACACTTTGATCTGGTGAAAGTTTCAATAAAGTGCTTTTGTTTACAAACTTTATCTCCTGTTTAAAGCAACTTGAAAGATTAGAGTGTCTGACACTGCTCTTTGAAAGTGTTATTTATGATTTCTAGATCATATGTCAAAGTTTGAGCCTTTAGTTTTAATAATTGACGCAGTTTGGGATACTTCATCTTACTCTTTACACAGAACATGTGCCAGCAGTTTCTCATTTGTATTCTTGCTGGTTTACTTTATATGAAAGCTTTTGTGCAGCCATGGCATTTTGCCGTTTGTTCACTTTTTTGTCAGCTAATTCAGTTGAGGTTTTTTTACTACACATATTAGTATTCATTGATTTTTGTCATTTTAAAACTATTATTCAAAATTACTATTGTTGCATCTCTCATTTTTTGAGGTCTGCATCATTGTTAATTGTGGTTTTTAATGATTCCCATCTTGGATTTTATAGCATATTATTACCATCACAGAATCAAGTTTCAAATTAATATTTTGGTCTGAAGAAAAGCACTCCTTTTTTTTTCAAGGAGTGTTTGATTTGTTCGTGCAGTTTCTTGTTCATGATGACTGTAAAATGAATTTTTTCCTCTACTTCTACAGTGGAAAAGCTACCTCAAAGATCCTACTTTAGTCTTAAATTCTGCGAGACAGCGATGAGATTTGTTTGGCCCTCAGTGGTGGTTATTTTCTATGGAGAAGAACCTATGTCCCTGTCCAAGATACATATGCTAAAGGTCTGTTATCTGCAGTGACCTCACCAGAGAGCAGGATTATGTTTCAAGTGCTGCAAATCATAGAATCATAGAAGAGACCTTAAAGATCATCTAGTTCCAACCCCCCTGCATGGGCAGGGACACCTCCCACTAGATCAGATTGCTCAAGGCCCCATCCTAACCTGGTCTTGAACACTTCCAGGGACAGGGCTTCCACAACTTCCTTGGGCAACGAACTGTTTCAGTGTCTTACCACCCTCACACTAAAGAATTTCCTCCTAACATCTAACCTAAATCTCCCCTCTTCCAGTTTTGATCCATTACCCCTTGTCTTCTTGTTACAAGCTCTTGTAAAATGTCCTTCCCCAGCTTTCCTGTAGGCCCCTTCAGGTACTGGAAAGCTGCTATAAGACCTCACAGGAGCCTTCTCTTCTCCAGGCTGAACAGCCCCAACTCTCTCAGCCTGTCCTCGGAGGAGAGGTTCTCCAGCCCTCAGATCATCTTTGTGGCCCTCCTCTGGACTTTTTCCATGAGCTCCGTGTCCTTCTTACATCAGGGGCTACAGAACTGGACATAGTACTCCAGGTGAGGATCTCACAAGAGCCAAGTAAAGGGGGAGAATCACCTCTCTTGATCTGCTGGCCACACTTCTTTCTATGCAGCCCAGGACATGGTTGGCTTTCTGGGCTGCAAGTGCTCAATGCTGGTTCAAGTCGAGCTTCTTGTCCGTCATCACTCCTAAGTCCTTCTCCTCTGGACAGTTTTTGATCCATTCTCCACCTAGCCTGTAACTGTGCTTGGGATTGCCATGACCCAGGTGCAGGGACCCAAGGTACAGGACCTTCCACTTGGTCTTGCTGAACTTCATGCAGTTTGCACAAGTCTACTTCTCAAGCTTGTCAAGGTCCATCTGGACGGCAACCCTTCTCTCCAGCCTGTCAACCTCACCACAAACTTTGGTGTCATCAGCAAACTCGCTGAAGGTGCACTCAATGCCACTGTCCATGTTGCCAACAAAGATGTTAAATAGTCTGAATACCGACCCTTGAAGAACATCACTCATCACAGGTCTCCATTTGGACATCCAGCTGTTGATCACCACTCTTTGAGTGTGACCATCCAGCCAGTTCCTTACCCAATGTGTGGTCCATCCATTAAATCTGTACTGTTCCAGTTTTGATACCAGGATGTCATGCAGGCCAGTGTCAACCACTTTGCACAGGTCCAGGTAGGTGATGTCGGTTGCTCTTCCTTTGTCCACTGATGCCATCACCCCACTGTAGAAGGCCACCAAATTAGTCAGGTAGGATTTGCTATTGGTGAAGCCATGTTGGCTGCCACCAATCACCCCTTTGTTTTCCTTGAGCCTTAGCAGAGCCTTCAGGAGGATCTGCTCCATGATCTTGCTGGGCACAGAGGTCAGACTGACTGGTTTATAGTTCCCTGGGTTTTCCTTTTTTGCTTTCTTGAAAATGGGAATTATGTTTTCCCTTTTCCAGCCTGTGGAGATTTCTCTAGACTGCCAAGACTTTTCAAATATGATGAACAGCAGCTTTGCGACTTCTTTGGCCAGTTCCTTCAGGAGCCATGGATTAATCCAGTCAGGTCCCACAGACTTGTGCATCTTCAGATCCTTCAGATGGTCATGAACTGGCTCTTCTCCTACAGTGGGGAGATCTTCCTTTGCACAGTCCATGCCTTAGCCTTCTCTAACCTGGATGGTGTGACCAGAGCCTTTGCCAGTGAAAACTGAGGCAAAGAAATCATTGAGTACCTAAGCCTTCTCTATGTCCTGCATGGTTAGGTCTCCAGTTACCTTCTGAAGCAGGCCCACAGTCTCCCTCTTCTTCCTTATTGCCGACTTACTTGTAGAAACCTTTCTTGTTATTCTTAACGTCCCTAACCACTACCCTGTCTGTGCTTTGGCCTTCCTTACCTGATCCCTTACTTGTCTGACAACTTGTCTGTACTGTCCCCAGGACACCTGTCCCTGCTTCCACTCTCTGTCTACCCTGTTTTTACATTTAACTGTGTCCAGTATTTATATCATTCAAGGATGAGCTCCTTGCCCATCCTCACGGCTCGCCTGCCTGGCATCCTCTTCACTGGGACACATTGCTCCTGGGCATGGAGGAAGTGATCTTTGAATATGCAGCAGCTTTCCTGGGCTCCCCTTCCCTTCCGTGCTTTGTTCCATGACATCAAGCAGATCCTTGAAGAGACCAAAATCTGCTCTCTTGAAGTCAAGGGCAGTGAGCTTGCTTCGCTCCTTCCTTGCTGCCCTGAGGATCTTGAATTCATGCCTTGATGTTTTGGAAGAATGAAGCATCAAAAGGGAAGTAAAAAATGCTTTTGTAACACTTGTCTACATTTTCAATTTGGCTCCATTTTCTAAAGATAGATCACAGCATATTGATCCACTTTTCATGAGCTGTTCCTAGTCAGCCCAAGACAAAACAAACTGAAATGCTGGAGACAGCTAGTAGGCTGTCATTGTAATTAGTCCATCACTCAAGGCAAATGAGCCTACACTTCTTGCTAGCCTAAAAAGATCCTCCTCAACATTGCCACTTGTGTACCCATGACGGATAGTACTCCCAGCTGAAGCTTGGGTCTGTGCGTCATGCTGACAGTCAATGGGGAAAAGTCCTCAACAAAAGGTGAGTTCTTTGAAGTATTACCTTTCCCTGCCAACCTCACCTTGTCTTATCCACAAAAAGCTGGGTCCTGCTTCTTTTCAACCACGTAATTTTTTCTCAGAGGCTCTGAGTTATCTGGGCAATAATACTGCCTCTGTGAAAGACAGGCAGCTGTGTATGTGTGCTCTCAGTGATAAAACCCATAAAGATACTGGGGGAAAAAATAGAGGATTGAAAACTACATATCCCACAAGGGAGGGTCTTCTGTTATTTGTCCAAAAGTAACACATAGAGGCATCCCAGAGCTGCACATCCAGCCCTGTCAGGTCCTGTAGGTGAATCAGATGCACCCAAGAGACTGGTGGTGTTGAAGGCTGTTGATGGATCCAGCAACAGTAACATACATGTCTTCCTTTGCTCAGCAGCTGAAGTTGAAGTTCATCCACCAGGATCACTAGAGCTGTCTCCAGACTGTACTCCAGACTGATACCTTCATTATGAAGACTGCTGGATTTTGGCAGGTGGAGTTATAGATGTTCTTTTTCCTTAGACATAAGAGTTTAGATATCTTAAGTATGCATGTTTCACAAACTTGTTGAGGTGAAGATAGATGACAGAGAGAGGTCTAAGAAGCCTTAAGCACCCCAGCTTTCAATCACTTCTCAGAATAGCTTTAATATAAAAATCTACTATTTCAAACAGGAAAACTGTTAGAATTTAAACTTTAAAACTGAAGACTTCTTTCTCGCAAGTGACTTAATTTCTTTATGGGTTGTTGGATTAAAACGGAATCTTCCAGTTGGACTTCTTCCTATTTTTATGATCCTTCTTTAAGCGTACGTTCTTGGTCCTGTACAAGAAACAGAGAGACAAAAGAAGAAACTGTACTTGTCTGGTGGTCTCTCACAAAGAGTTTTTTCCAGAAATATAGAAAAGAAAGGAAAGTAGAACTGTAGCTTTATTAGGCATAGTAGTTATTGCAAATAGAGATAAATGATGATGCATTTTTTGCTACAGTAGTGACACATACAGTAGTAACTGCACAGTATTGCAGGAATTATCCAAACCTCCTGTACTGACTTTCGACATATCTCATTATTAACTGTCCACACAACCTCTATTAAAACTGCACACTGAGAATGGGCAAGTAAATTTACAAACTAGAGATAAGCCCTCCTGCCCATAGAGTATTGGTAAGATCATGAAGTTGGTTATCATAAATTGATGTCCGAAATTCAAAATTTAAATCAGCTGAAGTTCCCACAGGATCTCTAGTTAAATGGAAAGAAATGCTGAATGACTGTAATTTGTTTCTGCTGTGCCAAAACAGTACATATAACTGATACAGCTGCAGATGCAGTGAAAACCAAGTTACTGATATGCAGTTTACAAATATTCACAGGCAACCATGAGACCATTAGGAGAATGCTAGATGTTCAATTAGCATAGGACAGGGTCTATACCCTACTTTTATTAACGTTAATATAATCAATTAAACCAGAGATACCTTTCTAATAAAAAGCTCTTGTTTGGACAGGATATTAACTGAAGGAAAAAATTATATGAAGGCTTAAGGTTAGGATTTGATTGAAGATTTTAAGCTACTGAATCTATTTAGTAATTAGATGAGGACTAAAGGGAACATTTTCTCTCAGAATGAATATGAATTATTTGTTGGGACAAAGAGCCGAAGTCCCGAGTGTCATGCTTTCATCTACTTATGGCAAATGGAGGAAACTTGGCTTCTCAGCAGTGGTCAGTAATCAAATGTGAAAATTCAGTCAAGCTAGTATTTTCTCAATTACAAAGCTTTTTAATGTGTTGTTTTAAAATGATTGAAAATAAGCATCGGTGGGAATAAAATTCTCATTTAAAATATGTTTCTGCAGCAGGAATGTCTAAACAAAATACAGCAAATAGCCCCATTCTTAATGATCTCACTCTGTCTATTGTAAGTGCTGATGTAAGTTACACCAGAGTTCATATCTACATCATTTTCTCTACTGTATTTTTCTGTTTTCATTCCAAGTGCAATTTCACATAGGAAGGGTGAAGAAAACCACTTGAAGGGGCCAAGTTTGCACAGGATGAGATTTTCTTCGCATTGATTTTTCTCTCAGAGTAGATATCTGTAGAAAGATTTGTAGAATTTGCTATATAAAGAGATAATTTCTTAATTGAAGGTGTAATTCTGATTGATCATTTACAGATGTACACTCACAAACATTTGTACATGGAAACTTTTCAGGAGCATTATTATGTCCACTATTGCAATGCAACAAACAAAAGAATGGCACAAAGTGGTTCCACAAAATGTATCCAAAAAGACCACAAAAGCAAAAGACATTCCAGCTTCACATCTCCAAGGCATGTGCACGATGCACAATCTACAGAGAGATGCTCTCTTCAGCTGAGGGATATCAACACTCCTAAACCACTGTATTTCTCTATTAAGTTTATTTTCCAGAGTTCATGTGAATACTTGTTTTTTCCTTTGAATTTCACTTTAAAACAACACAGAATCCATGCAAAATTTAATTCTGAATTTGTGTCTGGAATTCAAAATGCTTGAATTTACATTTGTCTTATATCAGAGCACAATTCCAAAGGATCAAAAGGACTTTTTCAAAAAGGAGTTTGGGAGTGTTTATAAATAAAGAATGGAATGAACTTGTCTTCCAGCTCTAGTTTCTTGAGATCAGTCTCTCCAGTGAAATATTAAAGAATCCCTTCACATCCTCTTGATAAGAAGAGATACAAAGTGGCATGAATTGCATATTTACTACTAAAAGCATCCATTCTACTCTTTAGCTGTGCAAGAACCAGTGTCATGGCAAAGCATCCAGTGCAGCTTTGCCTAAGATTCTTGAACAACCTTTGGGCAAGAAAGGCATCCAAGATCTTTTGCAGACAAGCCTCATGGGGAATAGATTAGGGATACTAGCAAGAGGTTGTTTGTAATATTTCCATCTGAAATCTGGGAAGCATCAAAGAGTGCTATGCAAACTAAGCCAAAAAATTCCAGAGACAGTCGTGAAAGTAGATTGAGAGCTATTGTCTGATTTTTGTTTCAAGGACCCATAATTTGAACAGGAAGTTTCAGAATCTTAACTGTGTTGAAAAATCTGGCACTAGCTGACTGCATTTGAGCATTTAAAATGGATGCACCTAAAAAGAGGATGAGTTTTGTAAATTCATATGCTTAGGCAGAAAAAAAATTCTAACCATGACATTCATGTATGAAGGCAATCTTAGGCCAAAAAAGAAATGAGAGAATCAAGCACAGCATGACTTCTGTCTGTGTAGAAAAGAACTCTCCAGAGCATATGCAGAGGTTTCAGAATAATTGTAAGTATTTTTTAAATCTATTAAGAAAATAAGAAACATCTTTCTGCAAATTTTTAAATTGTTTTGTAAATGTCTCTCTTTTGAATATGGGCTCATGCTATATGGGATATGGATATGGGCTTATATTACAACTTTTAACAAACATACAGCTAAATCAAGCAGTTAAAGTTGTGATTAAAGAAAAACAAGCTGTAAGTGAAGTGGACAGAACTGCTAATATCAGGCAACTTGGAAGTAAGTAACATAATAGATTGATCAATCTAATGACTGACTAAAACTCAGTTCTAAAATAAGCTGCAGGACAAACAGGGGTAAAAATCCTTCCTGACTACACAGCCATTCCTTTATGATCAATCCCTTCATCTGCATTGCATAGCGTTACACAGACTGGTTGAGATTAAAATCTGAAGGCTCTGGTTTTTGGATTTGTCTCAACTGGCGACTTATTCAAGGTTATTAATCAAATCTGATTCATGATTCTCAAAATGTCGGAAAGAGGGCTCATACTAAAAAAAATAAATAAATGTTGTATATCTTGCAAACAGCTTTCTGGGGATGACTCAGTGAGCTGTACATTGTGCCTCAGCTCTGTTGCAGTGTGTACTGCTGCTTGAGTAGCTGATCCTAACCCAGCTTCTTTGAAACTCATTTTCCCTGGAAATCCTACACTTTTTCTTTTTTTACTCCTTTCATCCTCTCCTCTGAAGACCAAGGCAGCAGAAATTAAGGGATCTCCCTTAAATTACTGTGACCATTACTGTGAGCCATACCTTCAACACTTCACAGTGATGGAAAGCAGGAATTATATCTGGATACAGTTGTTTTAAAATTAGACATTGGTTACAAGCAACAACAAAAATAAATAGAATCAGGAATCTGGGACAGATCGTTCTTGTTTTCATCAAGCATTAACCAGTCACCAAAAGACTCCAGTGTTCTTCAGTACAAAAAGACCTTTTCTCATTATATTTCAGCTTCTGGACAAGATACTCTCTGAAGGGGATACAACAAATGTGGGGAAATAAAGTCAGCATGGAGATGTTATCCATGATGAAGGCTTTTCCAGAATCCTGTGAGTGTGGTTACATACATTAAACCCAGTTGTCAGACTAAATAGAAAAGGTAGTCAAGTTAAGTTGAGTCATTTCAGTTGGAACTTCAGGACATTAAGAAGCTGAGCTGAAAACTGTAGAGCCGGACCTAGACAGCAGAATTATTCTATAAAATAGGACATTATTTAAAGACCTTTTCTGAAGGTAACAAACAACCCTCTGGTTTAAGTCCTGAATAGACCTCATGAAAAGTGCTTTTTCAATCAACGCTTTCCAGGAAAATCCGTTGTCCATTAGTGGCAATACAAATACTAACATTTTCTATCAAAATTAAAAACATGCTGATGTGGAAATACCCCTATGCTGCGCGTACATAAAAAGATATATATGTGTGTGTGTGTATAAATTTATATATAATTCAGATATGGTCTGCTCTCAGCCTCTTCTGTTGGTCCACTTTGCAGACAGTTTCTGCCCACAGAAAGTCATTACAACTTTTCCTCTAGGACAGTGCAAAGGCAATGCACTGGAAAGCATCACATAGTGCATGTCTTCAGCTTCAGCACATCATTGAGAAGAGTTCGTATCTGTGAAGGCTGTCCTGGAAAGAGAATGGAGACAGGTAACAATAGCCCCACAGCTCTCAGCAAGTCCTAATTCCAAATCAAAATACTTTGCTTTTCAGACAAAACTGTATATAAACTCTGTTATGTACTTAAAGCAAATATATTTTTAAAAATCAGCCTCAAAGAAATCTGAAAGAAAAAAAATCTTCAGCAAAATAAAAAGTACATTATAAAAATACTTTAACTATGCAATTACCAACAAGCCTTATCTTTTTAGCTTTAAATAGTCACAATTTTGGCTACAATAAATATGGTTAATGCAAGCACAGGTATTTGTAAAAAAAGTAATAGAGGTTCAAGTAAGACTCATACAGAAAGTTTCACTTCCTATGAAAAAAATCCATAAATTAGAAAACATTTCAGAGTTGCCTTACATGAGAAAGTCACAGACATAATTTTATATTATTTTATTTTTCAAAATAAATTAAACTTAATAAAACACAAAATCCATCCTTTACCAGCCTATTATACAGTCTAATGAAAAATAACAAATAAATACGTTATCACTGTCAACTTGACTATGCAACTTATGCCTTCCTTAGTCCATTTTAAGTGTAGTCAAGATACGAAAAAAAAAAAAGAAATAAAAAGGGTTAAAAAAAAAAATGAAAAAGAAAAACCAAGAAAAAAACCTCACAAAACAAAACAAAAATTTGCTAACATACCCTGTACTGAAAAGACTAAAAGGTACATTTTGGTATCTTCTAGGTGAACATACCCTGAAACTTTAATATAAAATTCTAAAGCACATTTTAAATTTTGTTTTCCACACTGCAGCTTGTAAGTCATCTAAGTCTTGCTTATTTCAAAATGCTAAAACAATCTTCTTTGAAGTATTTTTAAATAAATGTAAAATCTGAAGGTTTTTAGTTCTAATTACAAGTATTTGTCAATCTATTTCAATTTTACAATTCTACTTAGATTGCTAAAAAAAATATGCTTGTGTTTCTCCAATTTGCCTGTCTCACATGTATTCCATAAATTATTCTGATTTTTTTTTAACTAGCACATTAAATTGCCTTAATGAGACATGTTACATTTACCCAAGATCTTGCTTATACTCAGTGTCACCAGATTCAGGACTATTCTCTATTTTCTCCACTACTTCATATTATTGTTGTCAAAGACCACCAGGGCAGTTTTCCATTATGGAAATATAGACACAGTAGAGAACACAACACAAGTCCACATGGACCTCGAATAAGGCTGTGATGCCCTGACATGAGCTGCATTGCTCTTAGAAGAGTCACTTGAAACTTGTTTTCTGTTTTTTCCAGCTATGCAATGGAAAGAGTACATATATATTGCTACGTCACTGCAACAGTCAATTCTGTACAAGCCCCTTAATCTGATATGTTACTTTGTGTTATTAATATAGTCATTATAATTATTACTAGCACTAATATTTTTTATTATTTTTTTTCAAGTTGCTTCTGTTTTCCTGAAGAAGAGTGTGGAGACCGAGAGATCAAAAACTAGGAGAATAATGCCTTTAGAACTAGCTGGAAATACTTTTGATGGGATCATTTTTCAAAGGAAAATTCAAGTGTTCAAAGAAAGATGCTTTGGAAACTTACATGGGATTTTGCCAAAATTTTGTTTCAGAGAAAAACAAAGACAAAAGTTCCAGCAATGAAGAATAATGTACTGCTTGGATATCTTCCAAATGAATAATTCTGGATTTTTTTTGTGTGTTGCTAGCTTGCGTTTTTCAATACAAAACCATCAAAAGGAAAAATCGGAATAAAAATATCTGGTTTTTCCATAGTTACATGCTTTGATTGATCAGCAATATTTTGATGTGAGGGGAAGACAGGATCTGAAATTTTTCACTATTGAGAAATCTGGAACTTGTATCCGTTACATTTTCTTACCTTCACCTGCGTCGCTTCAGGTAGGCAGCAGAGCAGCAACATTCAGGTTAAATGTGTGCCATTGAAAGTTTTCTGGCACAAGGTGATCTTCTGCCTGAAAGCTTCACCACCAAAATCTTTTCTAACACAACCTGAAGTGGCCCTTGTGCTGTTCAATAAATAGACAAACAGGTGCATGTGTATTTCAGTCTACAAAAAGCTTGGTTGATGTTATTTGCCAGGGATCCAATTGCAGACCATGATACATTCTGGGAAAGGTCCTGCACAGCTAAAACCCTCCACAAGGTACATAAAGTCTTTCACCGGTGGCATTGCCAAAGGCACAGAGAGTTTCTCAAATGATTTTTGTATAGTTGCCAACTGGAAAAACATTTGTAAATAATTCAGTGAAGGAGCATTTTGGGTACAAATTCAAAAGCTTCATTTTCTCCAGTGCGTAAAGTGAAACTTGCAAGTCTATATCCAAATCAATAAGAAAAATATAATATTAGGAACAACTGCACAGAGTTTTGGCTAGCATCAGTACTTTTGTCTAAGAACATTTTCTGTCTCATGCTGGCTGCTCGCTGCTGCATAACGCTTGACAAATTCTTGGTACCTTAAAAGCAGCTATAAATGTTTTGTGGATTGCTTCATTTAGCTGGGAGTTCTCAAGACCTCACCCTGATATTCAGTGTGGTTCTGTCTTCACTTTTTAGCTTATCTTTATTTTTATGCATTTCCAGCCCTGCTAACTTTTTTTGTCTCTCCCCTCCTCTTGACCACAGGAGAGATTTACCATCTGCAAGCTGAAATTTCCCAAGGCATAAGAATTTTTTTGGAGGGGGCTCTATTTTGGGAGAACTAAGGCATACAGGAGCAGCATTTGTAAATGTTCAGAAGAAAAAGAAGACAGTAGAGCAACTGGGGATTTTGTGCAAGTGCTCAACTGTTGTGAATTCCTATCAAAGTAGTGAAAGGAGATTACGACAGCAGCTCTAATATAATCTCTCTCCAGAACTACAATATCATATGTTTTGAATAATAACCCTTCAAGAGGCCAGAAAGGACATGCATTTTCAAAACAGGGAGGAGGATAGGCAAAAGAAGGAAATTAAGTAGGTAACCTAGCAAAAATCACATAGAAAGAATCCAGTTGAAGCAGAAAGTTAAATTGACACACCTGCTCCAAACACTAGCCTTCACAAAATCAAGATATCAGCACCTTGTCTGCAGTGTTTGCTTGGATAAATTCTATTAAGAATGAAATACTATATTGTAAACATAAGATCATGTGATCAAGTGTTGTGTCAGCACTCAGGGATGAGTTCATTCCCAAAAGTACAATATCCCAGGTATTATACCAAGGCTGTACAATACAGGTTTCTATCTCTCAGAAATGCTACATTTTAAAATAGAGTGTGTAAATGAAATATTTTTCCCTGCAACGCTAACCTTAGGACTAGTGTAACATCACTGATTCACTGATGTCTACAGTACTACTAAATGTAGAAATCTTAACCTGCACTAATTAAAAATATCATGCCTGACTTTATAAAGCATCTAGACAGGTATTTAAATAATCATTCTATGCTTCTAGTAAGATTAGAAAACCAACACCCAAATCAAAGTGAAAAAAAATCAGAAAGCTCAAGTTGAATTAAAGTTTTGTTTATTAATATCTCTAATTTTGCTTTGATTGTACACTTGAAGTCCATTTTCCAAGAATTCTGTAATAATTTCCTGTATAATATTTGATTTGCATGCAACTAGGGAAATTAAGGTAAACAATCTACTTTCTCTAGTACCTTTTAGGTAGTAGTCATGGTAATTCCCAAAGTCTATATGATTTTTGTAGGCTTTCTGACTTTTTGGGTTTGGCAATAGCAAAATAACAAAAACTGTATCAGAGGACATTAATTCCTAGGCAGCAGAAGCAGAGCTAATTCAGCTACACAGGCAATGTATTTGCCAGGAAGTACCATGGGAATCCTTGGATATGCTCCTAGGATCTCTTACTCATTCCTAGGACAGCTCCAGTTAATATTTCCTTCCTGTAAAACCAGCAACAGAGTTCAAGGTGAAAGGGAAACCTCTTGGAGTCCTCCTTTTAATGTGACATAGTTTATCCTCTCACTAAACAAGAAATTAGCCTAGAAGAATGATTGCTTTATTTACATCAAAGGGACAAGTAGGTACCTAAACTTTGGCCAGCATTGAAAGGCAAAAAGGCTGATGAGGAAAAGGAACTGTATGACTGGTGTATGTATACAATTCCCATTACTTTCAAAGAGCAGGTTTGGCAGAGGTATTTTGGAGGTGGTTTCTGGCTTTTTCTTTTTCATTTACTGCACATAACCTACCAACTGTGCAAGTCAATATATTATTATCTGCACTCCATCCATGGTTGTCCATGAAAATCCATGTTGGACTAGGCACTGTACAAACACAACTAAAATAAAAACTTTTCTAAGCAAAACTGTTTCTACTATTTCACCACTTTTTCCACAACACTCTTGTGAAAGACTCTTCCTTTCTTTTCCTTCATTGATTGATAACAAGTAGAGTCTAGGAATATGTGCTACCTCTTTGTTGTAGGTATATACGTAGTTTGCATGCATGGCTACGTGTGCCCTGCAGTCTGCTTCTATACCTCTGTAGTATTTCTAACCCTGTATGCAAGATACATCAATTGAAATAGATATTCTAAAACCTAAACAATGTGTAGTCAGTTCCAAAAACCCACGTGGTACTAGAGAAATTGTGCCCAAACTCTCACTGAGTTTCTGTCCTGGTTTGAGCCAGGATGAAGCCACTTTTCCCTGACAGGTTCATCCTGGTGTAATCAGCCTTATACTCCGCTTGCATCCTCAGTGTAGATCTTGAGATATTTGTGAGCAACAAAGCCACTCAGTTTTCAGCCTTGCTGCAAGTCTTATCAATAAAATTTCAGCTCTAAACATGATTAAGCTACATCTAACATGCAGTAGATGCATGACAACATACCTTTATGTAAACTTTTTATTCTGCTGTTCTGCATTTGGAGCAGTGGCAAGTACAAACATGTTGTATGTTCCCACGTAGCCTGAGCAGATCACAGCTCAGAAAAAACATATGTAAAAGCCTTCTGATCCTGCAGCTCTTGGACTCAGTAAAGACAAAATTAGGCTTTCCAAAATCATGTGCCTCCTTTGTTCCTCTTGACTGTATGCCCCCCTTGCTGCTTTTCCAGATCACTGCAGCCTAAACCTGGCTAGCCATGTCCTTCCTTCCTCTCTAGTTTCCTGGGGTCTCCACTTATTTTCTCACTTCTAAGCTGTCTTTATTATATACCATTAGGAAAGCCCAAAATTTTCCTGAAAGATGATGGGAGGCCTAAATAAGATGCACATGCACCATCTCCTTGTATCTGGACTGTCTCTTTGTGCGAAGAATGACCATGGTATCTTGTCACAGTGCAGGTTTGCTAGGTACTTATCCCCATATGCCCCCAAGCCAGTTTGGTGTAACGAGACATTCCCCAGAGCTAGGAGAGTGCTCTGGGGAGCACTTCTGGTCAGTTTGTCCTCCGTCATCTCATAGAATCATAGAATCACTTAGGTTGGAAAAGACCTTCAGGAGCATCGAGTCCAACCATTAACCCTACTCTACCAAGTCCAGCACTAAGCCATATCCCCAAGCACTACATCTAGGTGACTTCTAAACAAGTCCAGAGATGGTGACTCAACCACTGACCTGGGCAGCCTGTTCCAGTGTCTGACAGTCCTTTCAGTGGAAAAGTTCTTCCTCATGTCTAGTTTAAACCTCACCTGGTGCAGCTTGAGGCCGTTCCCTTCCATTTTTTTGCCATTGGATATACAGGACAGATTAAAGCAGTGGAAAAAATAAGCATGTACACCCACCACCGTTGGGGGGACAGCACACACTTATCATGATGTCTTCAACTAGGCACATTTCGAGCAAGGAACAAACTCAATCCCTTTAGAAAGCGTATAGTTCAAGTGTATTGACCAAATGCTTAGCCCTTACTCTAGTGCAAAAAGAAATCAACACAAGAATAGAAATACTGACTTCAAGAGGAGGAAAAAAACCCAAACAAAACCAACCAACGAAACAAAAATACCAAAAACAACAACAAAACTGACAAAAACATTTGGTGAAGTGGATAGTACACACTAACAAATCTAACATGCAAATTCTGTGAATAGGTTAGGTAGAGCCAAGCCTGCCTTTTTTGGCAAATAAACTATTATCTCTCCAAATTTTATTTCCTTCCAATCATAACAAAACAGTGCCAGTACAGCATGACCTCTGAAAGCTCTCTGAGTTTGAGTGCAATGCTTACAGAGAAATAAAAGCTTCCTGTCACCTGCTATTTTTTCTGTGGATGGAAAAAAGAGTTCACAACATTTTAACTTTGATCACCAGCAGACCTGCACAAATTTGCCCCATACATTTAGTTGAAATAAAATAATATACATTCTACCTTATAACTAGCTATCTCAAAAAAAGTAAATGTATCATACACTGCCCTTTCAAAGTCTTTTCTCCATTCATTGCTACATTTTGGAAAAGCTGCTCCTATGCATTTTTTTCTATACTTATTCCACTAGTTATTAGGAATCTGGATAAGCAAGGAAAAAGAAATAAATCAGTGGAATAAAGCTGCAAGTATCCCTGTAGCTGAGCTCCCCTGTTGTCTACTCAAGACTTAAGGATGGCATCTGCTTTTCAAGTCAATGAAATCTCCCAGTTATCTAAACAAGTTAAAGTGGCAAAGGAGCTTTGAGAATCAAAAAAGCTACATCACAAGCATTGGTTAGTGCTGGAATATGAAGCACAGTCCTTGGGAACAGATGGTTTAATACATCACAATAAATCTCTTACCAGCCTTTGCAACACAGTACTTCAAATAAAAATAAGTTTAAGATACAATCTGTACCAAAATGTTGTCCTCCAAGGCAGAGAGGAACTGCTTTTTACTTTACTGAGAGTTGCAGCTCCATTTTAGAAAATATTTAATTAATATATGTTTATAAAGGAACTGGTCAAAAGTGTCTTCTCACCTTATTTCATAATTCTGAAAGGGAGCTTAATGATCATCTAGTTCCAACCACCCTGCCATGGACAGAAACACCTCCCACTAGATCAGGTTGCTCAAAGCCCCATCCAAGCTGGCCTTGAACTCTTCAAGAGAGAGGGCATCCACAGCTTCCCTGGGCAACCTGTTCCAGTGTCTCACCATTCTCACAGGAAAGAATTTCTTCCTAATAGCTAATATGATTCTACTCTTTCTACTTAAATATTTCAGCTTAAAACCATTACCCCTTGTACTATCACTACGTGCCCTTGTACACAATCCCTCTCCACCTTTCCTGTAGGCCCATTCAGGTACTCAAAGGCCACTATGAGGTCTCTCTGGAGCCTCCTCTTCTCCAGGCTGAGCAATCCCAACTCCCTCAGCCTGTCTTCGTAGGAGAGGTGTCCCAGCCCTCTGATCATCTTTGTGGCCTTCCTCTGGACTCTCTCAAGCAGCTCCAGGTCGTTCCTGTGTTGGAGACTCCAAAACTGGACACAGTACTCCAGGTGGGGTCTCACAAGAGAGGAGTAGAGGGGAAGAATCACCTCATTCAACTTGTTGGCCACACTTCTTTTGATGCAGCCCAAGATGCAGCTGACTTCCTGGCCTGCAAGGGCACATTTCCCCCTAGTATTGAGCTTCTTATCAACCAACATCCCCAAGTCCTTTTCCTCAGGGCTGTTCTCAATCCATTCTCTGCCCAGCCTGTGCTTGGGATTGCCCTAACCCAGGTACTTGACTCAACACTAACATCCCTCCAGCTAAAAAAAAGCCATTCAGCATTTATCCTCCTTACCTAAGGCACCTGAAACAGCAGCTCATGATCCACCTGTTTCACAAACATTAGAGAGTACAGAACAATTACAAGCACAAAGAAAGAATGTCATTTGTGCTAGAAGGTGCCCATGTTACATACAGCTGACACATCAGAATACCTGCTTTGAGCAACTGGATTTGCATAAATGAAAGAGCTACAGACCATGACTGTCACAAAGATATCACTTCAATCAGGCTGTGCTTCCTTCTTCTTTAGATTTGTATGCAGGGCAGTCCAGGGAAGGAGGAAGAATGAGGGGCAGAAAGAAGGGTTAGAGGACATGATACAGCTGCAGTTTCCATTTTGAACAAGTTAAAGGCTGCATTTTTAGAATTAAGAAGTTAAAGGAGATTGGGTACAAGCTGTTAATTTCTTGATCTAAGGAACGTTAACATTCATTTCTAATTCATATAAGTTGGCTTGCATCTTCAATTGCATCTGCAATATTTATTCCATTATTTGCTTTGTTTCACTTTCATTTAAACAATATTCTTGTACAGTAGGGGTGATGGGTCCTGAGCTCTCTCCAGTGGCATCAGCAGCATCTTATGTCTCCCTTGAAGAATTTAACAGCAAGCAAAGAGTTTGTACCACATACTTTATCATACTCATGAACACAATTCATGATCAGACTGCATTTTTTATAAGTTCCTTTTCTATCTGAAGCTGTCCAATAGTTGTTTTGTGTAAACCAATTTCAGCCAACAAATTGCTCATAAACTGCTCATTGCGAGTGGTACCCCAAGTATTTGGTACTTGTGATCCTGTAGTTGGCCTTTGGGATTGGCCAGGCTGAGGGTATGGCTTGGTTTTCTTCCCTGAACATTGAGCCGAGCCTACTAAACCTTGAAGACGAGCAAATGGGAGCTTGGTTAGGTAATAAACCAGGACACAGTAGGTGTAACCCCCAAGGGGAATGGCAAGGATATGAAAGTCAGTAATGACAGACTAGTAAAGGTTTAAAAACAGTGTCAGTGGTACAAGAAAATGAACAGCAGTTCCCAGTAAGGAGCTGAAAGTAAGCTTATTCTCCCTATTCTTTATTTAGGAGGATAGCCCAGACCAAGAGGAAATTCAAGCTCATTTTAGCCAAAATCACCAGTTTTCTCATTATAAAAAAGCCATTTAATTTAATCACATTTCTAAAAATTACATTTTCCATTAGTTGATATATGACAAGACTATAGCCTTCCCAAATTGTTAATTTCAACCATCAGTTTGCAACAATCAGCTAGGAATGTGGAAGAGTTTGTGGAAGAATAGAAACACTGATTTTTCAATGCTTCTCAAAAACAACAACAACAAAAAAACCCTAAAAATATAATTTGACCTATACAATGTACTTCAGACTCCATGTTCTAGAAAATATAGAAATACCAAGCATGGAATATCCCTTCCCACTCCCCAAATAGTTGCCTTAGAACTGAGAGAGAAAATAAAAATGTTATTTCTCCATGCTACACGTAAGTTTAATCACAGTGCATTTTTCTTCCATTTGCCTCAAGGCAAAACAGAAATTTTAGAGAGTACTGAACAGTTACCAATAGATCATAGAGGTAGGCAGAAAGGCAGGAAAAGGACATAAAGATATTATTGGCAAAGCAGAATAAGCAAAGGGGGACTCAGTAGGAGAATTAGCAGAAATGTAGGTCAGAGCTAAGGTCTTCGTGTCCCTGGGGGCTAGCAAAGGGAGTCTGAAACTACAGCAAAGTCACACAGAGGAAGTGTTTTGATTGTGCATGTGACCATTTGTGATGAAGAAACTTCAGAGAAATTACTGTACAATAATAACTGCCATTTCTGTAGTCAATATCACAGGACTTAAATTCCAGAACTCTTTGACACTTTCATTTCCACACAGAAAAAGGTATCAAACAAGGTCCAGAGGTTTTTTCTTCCAGCCCTGAAACCACTACTGGAAGAAAAGAGAAACTCAAGGCAAATGAAAGGAACTCCAAAAAATCTAGGCATTTACTTCATTTCAGACAGTGAGGCTTTCTGAAATTTGGTGTGCTTACCTGTTTCCAGGGCTTCAGCAGCTGGCTACTTTTTCTGCTGCTTCAAACACAGCAGTTGCACAGAGCTTCCCAGTGCAGCCAGTGTTGGCATTCACAATGCAGACCTCTAACCCAGAATCTACTCCCAACTCAGTTATTTGAAACATGCAGTATCCTGCCAATCAGGGACAGTTATCTGCAAGTGTTAGGGAGAGGAAATACCTGTTGAAGAATAAAAATGACCTATGGAAATATTTTTATCTGTTGAGGAAAGATTTGGAACTATTTGTGACAGTTTTCCAATCATCAGTGGTGAAGAAAAAAAAACACAGCTCCAGCAGAAAGTTATAGTGAAAAAGCCTGGTAGTCTAAAAAGCCAAAACTGAGAATTGAAGCAAGTGTGAAGCAGAGGCAATACCAACCATTGCTCCTCCATCAGTTTGTGGCAATAGCATTGGGAAGTCAAATATTCATCACCTCCCACCATACAGGTGAACCATCATTTTGCAGTTTGGAAAAATGTCATCCTTCAGTTGTATTTTGCTTTTCAGTAGGTAGCAAAATACTGCCAGCATGTGTGGGTACATACTATGACACTTTTGGTGCTCATCTTTGCACAGATAATTTCAGTCTCTAGCATCCAGAGAAATTAAATTAAGTCATATGTAAAACGCTGTTATGTGAAAACCCACAACACTTAGATTACATCAACACCAGTAACATATCATGCTAACAGCAGTAAAAAAAACATTTGTCCAATATTGTTGGATACATGTATTTTCAAGTCCTGTGGATGGTACCTATTGCTCAGAGTCTTCTAGCATAATAACACATTGTGCATGCAACTGTTAGGAGGCATAAAATAGGAACAAGACAGATGATCTTTCCAGCTTTCACTCACTGGATTCTTCTCAGAGCTTGGTTTCCATAGTCTATCCATTTCATCTGGTCACTTGGAATGTCAGTAAGCAGTGATGATACAAGTATACAGTCAGGTGCTGCTATTTACCAAGCACCATGCTACACCTATTGCTTGAATAAATCTGAACAGCATCTTAAAGCAAAGGAGACACTGCTGCAGTAACATTGACAGAAGACCTAGCTATTAAGCTGTCTACAGAGTCTAGTATCAGTGAAATGTTTGACAGCCGCAGGGACAAATATGTATTAGCAACATTGCTTAATCCATGTTTCAAGGGCAGAATTGAAACCATGCCTTCACCCTATGCAGGCACAGATTGCTGGAAGGATACTGTCATAAATAATAGTGCTGGAGGCCATACCATTATGCACCTCCTCTTCTCCCTCATCCTTCCACTTAGCTCCCCTAGGCCAAGTATATCTCATAAAGCAGAAGACGCACAAGCTTCTGGAACATCACAGAGTGCAAAAGAAGTAATCACATCATACCTATAGTTCCTGGGTCTTCCTTTATCAGCTCAGAGTGGGGCACTACCTCCCAGGAAAAACTCCATTTGTCTGTATCATGGGAAGAATCTGTCCATTATGAAAGGTCTATAGGTGTCATGGGAGACCTTTTCATATGCTGGGAAGTGAGAAGTTGACTTTCGGAAAGATATGCTCTAGTTCAGACAGGAATTAATTCAGCAGGGCCTATGGCCTGTGTTAAGCAGAAGGTCAGATTTGATGATCACAATGGTCCCTTCTGGCTTTATAATCTAGAAAGACTAACTACTTTGGGGGGGGGGGGGGAGTGGGTGACGGGTGACGAGAGAGAGGGGAAGACAAAGACAGAAACCAATACCAGTATTTTAAAACCTCCAAATTCCTCACCATCTAATATATGCTCAGATTTCTCTTTCAGATATGTGTGTGGCACTGAGACATATCAAAGAAGTGGGCTTAATAAACTGCAGCATAGAGCACCTCTTTCTTTAGGGAGTAATTTGAAAAGCTTAGCAAGATCTACATGCAACTTGCAGGTGACTCTCTAAATTAGTCTAATGGAGGAGACTGCAGAGGAATCTATCAATCAAAATTCTTAGAGGACAGTGAAGAAGCATATTACCAAATGTTGTGATTATATTCCTATTCCCTTTTTCCTCACTTCCCAAATATTATATAAGAGATTTTCTCTGCTTTCTGCTTGAATAATTTGATAGAAGATAAGAATTGTACAAATCTCTTTTCCGTGAGAGCTTTTCCTGGAGCTTTGATTCACCTGAGTTCATAAATCTCTGGGTTCTGCTTTGAGGTTTAAGAACATGTGAGCTGCAAAACTGCAAACTGATTTCACATTAATAGCGTGCAAAATTGCAAAATTGAAAAGCCATAAATGGATTTACATTTGCAACTTAGGAACAATGAGGCTAACTATCCCATTTGTAATATAAAGCTACAGCTAGGCACATCTTACCATACATCCATAGCACATGGGCACACAGCTACACATGCAGCCAATTTAACTTGCTGCAAATTTGTGAGTGAATTCAAAGAGTGAGAGCTCATAGAAAGTAAACAATTTGGAGACTATTCTTTCTCAAATCATCCTTCATCTTAGGCTTCTGGATTTTTTCACTTTTATTTTCTCTTGTAGTACTAACTGTTAAATCAAATAAAACCTGCAGCATGTAAACCAAGAAATCAGTCAAACTATTGAGAATGTAAGGATACATTCCTTGTGTTTATACCAGAATAGCATAACTTGTGTTATACTAGAATATTTAAATGGAAGATACATATCCCAGAGTGCACAATTCAGCAGGTATGGTAAAATTGGGTAACTCTTTTTTTCTCTGCACTGATTTTATACCACAGAAAACTCCTTTTAAGAATAATCTTAGAATTATAGATTCATAGAATCACAGAATAGTTTGGGTTGGAAGGAACCTTCAAAGGTCATCTAGTGCAACTTCCTTCAATAAGCAGGGACAGCTTCAACTAGATCAGGTTGCTCAGAGGCCCATTCAATCTGACTTGAATGTCTCAAGGGATAGGGCATCTACTGCCTCTCTGGGCAGCCCATTCCAATGTTTCACAACCCTCCATATCTTTCACTTTAAAACCATTACCCCTGATCCCATTGCAACAGGCCCTGCTAAAAAGTTTGTCCCCGCCTTTCTTACAAATCTCCTTTTAGTACTGAAAAGCTTCAGTAAGGTCTCCCTAGAGCCTTCTCTTCTCCAGGCTGAACAACTCCATCTCCATCAGTCTTTCTTCATAGAAGTGTTGAATCCCTCTGATCATTTTCGTGGCCCTCTTCTGGACCCATTTTAAAAAGTCCATGTCTTTTCTGTGCTGAGGGTTCTAGAGTTGGACACAGCACTCCAGGTGGGGACCCACCAGAGCAGAGCAGAGGGGCAAAACCACCTCTCTTGACCTGCTGCCTATGCTTCTTTTGATGTAGCCCAGGATACAGCTGGCCTCCTAGGTTTCAAGTGCACATTGACAGTCTATGTTGAGCTTTTCGTCCACCATCACCCTGAAGACCTTCTCCTCAAGGCTACCCTCAATCTCTCCATCTCTCAGCCTGTATTAATACCTGGGGTTGCCCCTACCCATGTGCAGGACCTTGCACTTAGCCTTATTGAACCTCATGAGGCTCATGTGGGCCCACTTCTCAAGCTTGTTCAGGTCGCTCTTGATGGCATCCCATCCCCCAAGTGTGTCAGCTGCACCAATCAGCTTGGTGTTGTCTGCAAACTTGCTGAGGGTGCTCTCGATCCCACTGTCATTGATGAAGATACTAAACAGCACCAGCTCCAATACAGACCCCTGAGGGACACCACTTGTCTCTGACCTCTGTCTGGACCAGTCATTGACCACGACCCTCTGGATGTGACCATCCAACCAATTCCTAATCCACTGAACAGTCCACCCGTCAAATCTATGTCTCTCTATTTGAATGAAGGATGTTGTGGGGGACCATGTCAAAGGCCTTACAGAAGTACAGATACATGCCATCCATTGCTTTTCCCTTGTCCACTGATGTAGTCATTCCATTATAGAAGGCCACAACATTGGTCAGGTAGGACTTGCCATTGGTGAAGCCATACTGGCTGCCTTGAATCACCTCCCTGTCTTCCATGTGCCTCAGTGTAGCTTCTAGGAGGATCTGTTCCACAGTCTTCCCAGGCACAGAGGTGAGACTGACAGGTAAGTATTTCCCAAGGTCCTCCTCTCTTCCCTTTTTATAAATAAGTGCAATGTTTCCCTTTTTCCAGTCTTCATGGACTTCACCTGACTGCCATGACTTCTCAAATGTCATGAACAGTGGCTTGACAACTACATCGACCAGGACTCTGGGGTGCATTTTGTCAGGTCCCATAGAATTATGTATGTTCAGGTTTCTCAGGTGGTCACAAATCTGACCTTCTCTTAAAGTCAGAAGAGAACAGTTGAACCAATATCATACTAAGTATTAAGTTTACATGTTTTCACTAAAAGCAAACTAAGCAAACCATGATACAAAAATGGTAAATTTATTTTCATTCGAAAGGGGATATTTTTATGAGGGCAGTAATGGAAGATAAAAGGGACTATTTCACTCTAATAAAAACCATTTGTCAGGGGGACAGGGAGGATACAGTGTTTACTTCACTTTTTCTGTTCCAGTTTCTTCTACAAAACAAAAAAAGGGAAAGGTCTACTTTTGACAAACATTTGTCTCTTGAGAAGCCACCCATACCAATTTCCATCAATATTCCTAATCAGGCACACACTGCAGAATCAAGTGTGTGTCTCTTATTACCATCATCACTACTATTTATTCTGGGTGACGAAGAGGGAAGTCAGGCTTGAGTTTAATTATCTTAAACATTAAGATTTCTCCTGTTGTTGTGCCCCAACAAGCCATATTATCATGCCACAAACGGACAAAACAGAAACAGTTAGAGATAACAAGTTGAGGAAATATCCACATCCAGAAATGGATCAATTTTCGAAGAGTCTTAGTAGCATAAGGATGAAGACAATTTTGAAAATCCCACTCTTAAGGACTTTTATCCCCATGAGGTACAGCAAAATCCAAAGTAAGGCTAAGCTTTTTTTTTTTGGTTCCTGAGCCATTCAAAAAGTTCAGCTGAACTGTGTGGGGACTACTTCACCTCCTATCATCCTTAAAAAACACAACTCCTTTGTTTCTGATTATACAGATAGATAGGTACTCCTTCCTGCGTACAAGTGTTAAAGCAGCTAATCCTTCCCTTTAGACATGTCAACTTGGAGATGTACAGTCTTTTAGTGAACTTCACTACCCTTGTGGCTCCTTGTGCCACACACTTTGCAAGGATCACGTTGTATCTGGTCACATCAGGGTGCAAGGACTCACGTTTGCTTCCCGGTGCTAAGTGTAGAGGAAAAAGGCACCGTGTAGGTAGAAATGGGGCTGACTGACCAGAAAGCAGTAACTCTTCCTAGACACAGCTCTCTGTAGGGAAGAGTAAACATTTCTTGCCTGCAAATTTGGCCCCATTTCCCACCTTCCAGTCATACACACACTCACAATGCTCTAATCTCAAGGATACATGTACACAAACTGACAGGCAGACTATTAGATCTCCTCTAAGCAGGTCTGGATTATGCCTTCTCTCTCCAACCCTCAAGTAAAGTTAGTAAGAAAGAAGCTACTTTTGAGATTCCTGCTGCAGTGAGATAGTTTTATGAACAATCATAATTAGAAACTTAAACAAGTTAGGGCGTGGAGTGTGTGTGTAAGAAACATGTGAGTAGAGAACCTTGTTGCTTCCAGGTTTTGGCAACAAAACTGCTGCAGTTCTGAGGAGACTGGTGAGGCTTCATCAGATAGACAAGGGCACTGAGAGGTTTCTAAGGGCCTAGGTCTAGAGCCTTCCCTTCACTAGCAACACTGAGAATCCTAATGCCTAGATAATTATGTTCTCTGTTGTCGTTTTAAACACTGCGTTATTTATTCCTACTTGGAATGGACATAATAAACACAATACTTCAAAAATTACTTCGTCTTCCTGTATGAGAGCACCCAATGGTTTTGGACCTATGAGGCAACAGCGGGAAATATTGCCAGAAAACCTCCCTCAAACCAGGAAGCATTAGGAAGAAATCTCAGGAAGCCTAATCCCTTAGTTTTTATAGTTCAAAAAAGTTTGGCTGAGTCTCCAAACCCCCAGATGCTTCTGTTAATTGGTATCACTGATCTTTTTAAAAATTCAGTCAACCTTCAGAAGCATGTGAAACACTCTCATCTTGCTGTTCATTTGAGCTGCTGTAAAATCAAATAAGCCTTATGCCTCAACTGTCACTGAAGGCACAGTTACAGCACAGATAGGCTCCTAGCTGGCATGGGTAATGGCAGATCTGTTGGCATGGACTTCAGATCAGGTTGTGGAATCCCACCAGAGATCTCAGGTATGTGATCAGATCACTGGTACCTACAGAAGTCTGTACCAGTGTGCATTCATGCCTCTTGATAAAACTCTGGAAATGCCACATTTTCCTGTCCAAGTAACTCAATAAATGTGGATGACCAGCAGTAGTTTGGTGTTGTTTTGGTTTTTTTTTTTTTTTCATGAAAGGCAAGGAGAACTGGATCTTGGCAAGCCATGCTCTACTATCACCAGCCAGTTCTCCTTTCCAGTGTGGCAAAGTTCTGGCAAAATTAAATACATATATATATATAAATAACTGCAGCAGTCAGCACGAGGAAAGCAAGCAGAAGAGAAGGCTTTGTCCAGCCACAGGCTGAGAGGGGCTGATAATGAATGACTGATGATGATTACATGCAATTTTTTACTTCCTGCAAAATGATACATACTGGCCAAGTGAGCCCCACAGAGTCAGAGCGCCATAGAGCCAGGCTGGAAAGCCAGCTTGACAGCAGAACTCTGCTTCCTCAGTGGTTGGAGTGTCCAGCTACAGGTGATGAGCTGCCCTGGGCACCCACAGGGCAGGTTGCCCTCAGCAGTTTCCGGGCAACTGCCATGGGTGGCATGGCCTCTCGGCAGGAGCAGTCAAGGGAAATGAATGGCAGGGGCGCTAACTCAGAAGGGGAAGGGGAGGAGGAGCAACCCACATAACAAAAGTGCTTATGATTAATGGATTGGAGATGAGAGGAAACTTTACATATGCACTTGGATAGGAGGAAAGGATGTTCACAAGCTTCCTCCATGACAAATGCAGGTGAGAAACAGGGAGGAAAGAACTATTAATCAGTGGTACAAACATTTATTTTTTTTCTCCTCAGGAGAAATGAGTCCAGGTAAATTGAGAATGGCTGTTCCCAGCTTGTCTTTCACAGAGGGCTGCATGGCAGGCCCCACCACTGTCTCCAATGAGCCAGCATCTTTAAAGCACAGCTCCTCCTTCATGTCCTCACACAAAGTGGAAAAGACTCCTAAAGACAGCATATGAGTAAAATCCTTCATCTTCATGTTTCAGCCACTGTTGTTATTCACAGCACACCTTTCAAGCATGGCTACCTGCCAGTCAAACAAATACCACTCTACTGAGTCCCCTAAACAGCCATCTGATCCTTTTCTAACTGTTGTTTAGAGTTGTTTAGGGGTGCCCATGGAGTGATGATTAACAGCCCCAGGCACTGTGCAAGCACTTGGAATATGCATTTCTTACTAGTAGGGACATTTTTTCCTTCATATTTTTATTGGTTGTGTTTTATTAGTCACATTGCTCTTCAGCCTCCCTGCAGCATTGGCAGCAATGCCATTAGCTCGAGATGAAGGTGCATGTCCTCCCTTCATGGCTGAGGTGAGGTACCACAATAAAAGCAATATCAATAAACAGTATGTTGCAGAAAATTAATAAGCAGTGTACTGATGAATTGTTGGCAGCCAGTAGTGACTACAGAATTGGCAACACAATATCAAGTAATTTCTTGTTTTTGTTGCTAACTATTTAGGAGTCTTGATACATGCAGTAAAGCAGACTGGAGAAGGTATGCAAATATTAAGTGGAGTCTAAGCACATTAATTACTTAGTAAGTGCTTGTAATTATCTGACAGCTAGAGCACCTTGCTCGATCTGACATATGTAGTGTTACTCCCTTGCACCAGCCACAGGAAACAGTGGAAACGTTGGCACCGTGTGACAACATATTCTGCTTTCTTACCCCTGGATCTCAGAGATTTGCACCGCAGGGCAAAGCCTCACTGCATCCCAGCAGCTAGGTGCTCCTTTCTGTACCTGTTTTACAAGTGGACAAGGAGGAGCAGTTCTTAAAAGTCTTAAACTATGCACTGAAGTGAAAAAGAAAAGCATCCATCATCATGCACCAAGGCTTTTAGACAGGAAGAAGGACATCTGGTTTTTAATTCTTGGCTTTGTCTGGAGCCTCATTTTTCCATATGTAGAATCCCACTTGATGAAAATTAACATGTCATCCACTTGAAAGGCACCACCGTGTCACTATTAACACAGTTTAGTAGTAAGCCATGAACATGGCTGCCTACAGGAGGGCACTCTCAGGTCGCAAATTCTTCAGGGGTGAAGACACCCTTTCCTTACATGTAGGTGCAGAGAAAAGCACGGGGGGGGGGGTGGGGGTGGGGGGGGGCGAATTTTGCCTGATATTTCTAGGTGCTGCTGCAATCCAGCCAACAAAGAGCATGAGCACACACACGGCATTGTCCATGAATCATGGCTGAGGCACAAGAATGAAGAAAATGTTATACACCAGCAGCAGCTTTGCAAGGAGAAATAAGAGATGCTTCTACAGCTAGCTACGCTTTGTTGGGTTTTTTTCCTCAGAACCTTCTGGAATGCTTTAAGGCTTGCTCCTTTTATTAAGTTTTTAAAAGCATAAAGGAAGAAATTATGTGAAAGGAAAAAAATAAGATTAATATATTTCCAAACATTCTATTAATAAATTAAAAAATAATAATAATTTAAAAATCACCTGATCTCTACCAGAATTTCCCCGACTCAATTGTTAAAAGGGAGGGAAAAAAACCCTGTACAACATCCCATCCAGATGGTAGTTCCAGTGCTCCGTGGTCAGCCTGTTTATTAATGAACATCTGTTTTCCTTACAAAACAGTGTGGACTTTCTACTATAAATTCTCCTTTCACATATTTCTTGGAAAATGACATTGGGAGTTATTCACTGTCACACAGATAAGCCAAATTTAGTTTTAATTTTAGAAATTGCATATTAATTGTAACATTTATGTCACTCACTAGATTACTGATGAATATATTGCTAAAATATATAGCTAGTTGAATATTGGGGGAAAAAAAAAAAAAATACTTGTCTTTCAAGATGTTTGGCTCCAGTCCCCTTAGTTGTCCTTTCCTTTTGGCTTTCTGCACAACTGGATGAATGCTGCTGGTAAAGATGATACTGGACATCAAACTTCAAAGCACTATACACATAGTACTTGAGTTCCCTAAAATAATCAATAAATTTGGGCGTATTACTCTCTGGTTGTGGACACTTTTTTAGCAAAAAAATGGCTTTATTGTAATTGAAGACAAGTTTCTTCTTAGTTGTAAGCATATCTTATAATTTATTGAATGTTATACATTGAATTACATAAAAGGACTGAGATTTGGTAATCTAAAAGGCAATTAAATTTGGAAACAGACCAGAGTTGTAACTACAGCACCATATGTAGGGCAATATTTTAATTACAAATGAGAACACGATGAAAGATTTCGGTCCAGTCTCAGGATTTTGAAACACCACAATCAGAAGACATTGGAACGGAATGTTTGGAAAAGTAACATTTATATTCAAATTTAAAAATATTTAATTGTCTGTTAATGATATTCACCTTTCTAGAGCATGAGGATCTGGAAACTCATTTAGAATGTTTTTAGCTCAATACAACAGCTCTTTTAAAACTCTGATGTAAAACAATAGTACTCTTACAATATCTTTCCTTTTCTGCTCTGACATTATTTTTAAAAAGAAATAAGCTTGGAGCTGGTATACGTGCTTGTGCAGAAGTTTCAAAGACATAGGTGATAGATTATTTAATTATTTTTTTAAAAATAAAGTTTTTAAGGCTTTGAAGTTTTAAGGAATACATGTGTATGCATGTGTGTGGGTACAAGAATGTCTCTGTTACTGTGGTCAGCCTAATATCCAAGGTACAATACTTATCTACAGTTCAATGGCTATTACTATGACATGTGACAGGTAAAAATACTGGGAATAAATGACATATTACTTGTCTACTGGAAGCCAAAATACTGAGGGCAGTGAAACTGTGCTAATTGGAAACAATGACACCTTGCTAGCTTCAAACTAAGCAGTACAGTTACCATCGAGCTTGGATTTCCACCTCCATCAGAGTGCTAAATATTTCAGTTAAAAAATGTTAACAAAACAAACAAACAAAAAAACCCAAACAAAAAAATACATTATACAAAATCCAGACAAAATTTGAGGTAAAATAATTATATTGCCTGTGTTGTCCATCCTGCAACCTGCTCTTTCAGAGAAAGTGTGGACATTCCCATAGGAAGCAGGGCAAAGCAGAATAGTACTGAGGTCAAGAGAAGAGACCTTGGGGAAGAGCATTTGGCTTTTATCAGCTGAGGAGGTGGCTCCCTTTTCCTGATTGTTTTCTGTCATAGGTAATCAGGATTGCCATGGCAGGAGTTAACTGACCTCATACAAGCAGGGAGGGTTGACTCAGGCATGGCTGTAGATTTAAGCCCCCTGAGGCTCAGACACTGAGCAAGCCCCAGACACCCCGCAGTGGCAGCAAAGCAGCTCCCAGCCTTCTCCTCACAGTTGCCATCCCCTCCTGCCCACTGCTCTCTCTTGGGAGGGTTGTATCAACACCGAGCTGCTCAGCAGCAGGTAAGAGTTCTGCCTCTAGTTGCAAAGAACTGTTCTGGCAACATATCTGGTGTTTTAAATAAAAACTTAGAGATTCAAAAGCGCCAGCATAAGTCCCATGGAGAGTTCAGGAAGCAAAATTAAGCTTGGGATTGCTTTTGTCTACAAACAGTAAGCACAAAAGAGATTCTAAGTTTCCGGCCTTAAATGCTTCTAAAACTACAAGTGTAAAACTGCACAGAAACATCTTCTTTGAGGAAGGTTTGCAGCCAAGTCATGGAACAGAAGCTGCTTTCAGGTCTGTTCCAAGTCCATTACAGGTGACACAAGTCGTACCATTTTTCTGTGTCTCACTGCCACCTTTGGACTCCTCTGTTGAGGCAGTAAACAGTTTCCAGAAGGAATCACCGCTGGCTGGGTCCGTGTTCATCTTAGTTCAGTGGAGCTCAGCTGAGGCAGTATTTTAACTATCTGTTTCTCTGCTGTAACAGCAAATCTCTAATTATAAGCTCAAAAAGGGGCACAGCATTCTCTCTTATGCATTTACATTTAATAAAACTGGGACTGGGGAGACAGAGCTGTTATGGCTTGCATCTTCCTGAGAAAATTAAACACAATTGGATATTTCAGATTTTTCAGGGCCAGCTTGTGATAGATACCCTTGCATTGGCCTGTACAGGAGACATGCATTTTAAGCCTCAAGGTTCTTTAAAAAATCCTGGCCTCAGTAGTTAACACTGTTTTATCACCAGTCGAGGAATCCCTTTCTAACCCTAGGGGAAGTCTGTGTGATCTACTGAATAACACAGTGGCCTGAAAATGCACAGATTTGCCTCTAATCCCAGCTCTGCTATTAGTTGACTGAGATGACCTTGAGTAGATCATCTCACTCCTCAAAGGTTTTATTCCCTGGATGCAAAATGGAGACCTGACAGTTACTTCATTTTTAAAGAACTTAAAGATCTACTTGTGAAGGTGTCTTAGGTAACAGCCCATATTATCATTAATAACTCACTCTCTTTCATGCAATATTCTCTGTGCCAAAGATGGAAGTCATTCAATTTGCAGAACTGCCATTAATTGCTCTCTTGCTGTTAAAAAGGAAGAATAAGAGCTTGGAAAACTCTTGCAATAGGAGTAGTCGGGGCAAAATCAAGACCAGGTTTCATGTGAGAGTGGTTGAATGTATTATTGATGCAACTGCCTACAACAGAAAGAAGGTAGGCTCACTGACCCAGGGAATATCCTTCCCATACTCTCAAGGAGTGTCCTAAATGCTCTTAATAATTACAGAGCTCCTTTCAGTTCCTCAGTCACCAAGTCGCTAATTAAGCTGAAGAATATTTTGACCCTTTGCTCAGCTTCAGCATTCTTATTCACAGTAGTGTAGTGCATTTTAATTACAAGTAGAATTTAAGATGTGGAGGGGTTTTTATTCTTTCTTCACTGGTACGTTGAAATTACAAGGTACTAGGAAGTTGCAGAATAAAGTATTCTGTTTGCAGGGGGTTTGTAAGTGAAGAAGATTTTAAAAAAAGAAACTTGCATGTAAAGCAAATGCTTGGTAGGTAAGTTGTAAGCACTTCTCTTTGTTCCATAATTATAAGTGAAATGTTCTTTAATGTGCAGTAATAACATTCCAGCTATGCTATTTTGCAACTAATAATAGTATACAACAGCATGGGGCATGATAGCTAACAAAGTTTTCCAACTTAATGTATTTCTCACATATATCTGCCTTATTTTCCTGTCCCTTATCTTTTCAATCCAGTCTTTATGCTGGAAACCTGAGACCGAGTGGAGCAGTAGTTACCTACCTTTTTAAGGAAAGAGTTTGGAGCAAGACTGCTGAGTAGCTCAAATCATTCCCAAACAGAACAGTGTATAATAGGTTTCTTTTTCTTGTTTGCTTGCATCAAATAGAAAAGCTGGAGATGTGACTGCTTGAATCCTTTAGTGCTGAAAAGCCCCAACTCCTTTCCGAACTTGCACAATGTTATGCAAACTGGGGGGAAACTTGACAGAAAAAAAAAAGCAGAGGTCATCAAGACCCAGCAATATGCATCAATTTTGCTCGCAAATGAAGGAATAAATTTATCACTGCAGAGGCTGCATTAGTTACTGTAGACATGCACCATTTCCAAGATTTCTCGGGGGGTGAGAATACTGCGTACCAGAGCCAGCTTCTCCATTAGGCTTTTAACCGCAATGCTTCCTTGTTTTCCCGGTGAGGAGTTAGATTTAGAAGCATAGGGAGGGGAAGCAAGCACACACTAAAAACAACAACCCTCTTCCTAAATTAAACTAAAACCGAGGTGAAGCCTCAGTGGGAAGCCTGCTGCACAAATTGGATCTCCAAGTGCAGAAAAAATTAATTATATGATGCACAGCAATGAAGTAAGCAACACCTTGAAGTTAACCTGGACAGAGCTATTGATTCAGCAAAAAAATAAGCACTTTGCTTTACCCTCTCTGTTGTTCTAATGTTAGTTTGGACCGTTGCCTGACCATTTCCAGCTATCGTTTAGTTCATTTGCAGCTGTTCTAAATGCACACTCTTCCCTAACGGTTCAGGCAAAAACTGATCCCATCTGACTTAATATGTTGGTTTGGGGGAAAATACTGTGTGTGCAAAAAAGAGCTTGTTGTAAACACAGCAGAACAGACCTTGCCACCAGCCTGGAGCTCTGAAGTAGACGGCTCTCAAGGCCTCTAGGGAAGCAGATAGAATTGCTCAAGCAGTTTTGCCTACCTCGGCTCCAACAGTGCCAGTAAATCACTAGCAGCTGATGAACAGTCTTCTACCCATATTACCCTATCCCACAAACTTTTCTGCCATCTCAACTTCTACAGACTGTGTAAATGAGAATCCTTTCTAACAAAGATAACTTGGGCTGTGCATGTGAGTGCTGCAGGCAGCACACGGCTTACCCAACTGCTGCTGCCCACTTTAACTTTATACAGCTGTTTTTATTCTGTTCTGCAGTCTGAGAGGGCCTCCTGAACAGCAGGGCCCACCTCACTGCTCAGCAACACTTTGGGAGCCACAGCTTTGCTGAGCAAAAGCTTTCTGTTCTGTATCCGCTGCACTGATCACAGCCAGCACCGAACTCTCAGCGCAGCTCTGCACTGAGGAATGGTGAGCTGGTGCATGCTGCTACTACACCTGCCTCTGGGGTTGTTCTGCCTCTTCATTCAGCCAGTCATGTCTCCTGCTTGCCTTTCTGTGCTGTCTTCCAGCTAGTGGCACTGCTGCAAGTATTCTTTGAGCTTTGAATCCCTAAGTAATTTGGATCTGGACATTTTTAGCAACCACCTCCTCCTAGGGATCTGTTAAGTGGAATTGTCTTGCCTGACAGACATCTGAATTACCTGGGAGCAAGCTCTGCCATGGGACACTTCAGGCGAGGGGTTCTTGGTTCCAGATATTTTATAACCCTCCTTGGTTTAGCAGAGCCAAGATTTATTGACCTTCAAGCCATACCGCAAAACTTTGCTGTTGTTCTTGGCTTTTCCTGAGGGCTACAGAGGCTGAGGCCCTACAGAACATTCTGCTGGAGTACTTTTTCAGATGCTGAGCTATTAAGGTGTCTCTGATTGCTGTTGTGCCTGAAGTTTCAGTTGACTGCCTTTATATAAAACGAAAGTAATCAATCAATATATTGTTCTTTATGGACAATGATAAAATCCCATTATTTTTTGGTGGGTTATCTTTTTACTTCAGTTTCCACTGTTTTACAGGAACATGAACAAAATTAAGACACATCTAAAAGAAGAAACTAATGTTTTGCTTCTTATTTGGCAGACTATTCAGGGCCAAAACATTGCATGTAGGAGGTTCTAATCAACTTTCTCTTTTCCTGTCCTCTGCTTTGCAACAATGAAGACAAAGTAAAATTTTCCATTGTCTTAATTAGGAAGAAAGCAACACTGTCGCAGAATGAAAATAAGGTCCTTCTTTCCCCACCAGCACTGCGGAGTCCTTCCAGCTGACTCACATAACAGGCCTGGAAGAGCATGATCTCACTTCACAGAAGGTCTGAGCAGCTGACATCTGTTAGATTGAAGCATGTCAACACTAAGACATTACGCTTTAGGGTAGGAAAAAAAGTTACAGTCAAGCAACTGGGGTGAGGATACAGAACTCTGGATGTGGTGGTGCATTTTTTTGCTTTAAGAAGTAAAAATGTAGACTGATTGCCTGAAAAGTTTTCCTAAGACTAAAGTTTCTTAAGCTATGAAATATTTTCAGAACAGAGAGAATCTTTCGTAGAGAGGGCAAAAAAGTAGTTCAAAAAGCCATGAAGCAGATGATACCAAGCTAGGCGGGAATGTTGATCTGCATGAGGATAGGGAGGCTCTACAGAGAGACTTAGATAGATTGGATCGTTGGGCTGATGTTAATGGTCTGGGGGTCAACAAGTCCAAGTGCTGGGCCCTGCACTCGGGCCACAACAATCCCATGCAATGCTACAGGCTTGGGGAAGTGTGGCTGGAAAGCTGCCTGGCAGAAAAGGACCTGGGGGTTCTAATTGACAAGAGGCTGAATATGAGCCAGCAGGGTGCTCAGGTGGCCAAGAAAGCCAATGGCATCCTGGATTGTATTAGAAATAGTGTGACCAGCAGAAGTAGAGAGGTGATTGTCCCCCTGTACTCAGCACTGGTGAGGCCACACTTGGAGTATTGTGTCCAGTTTTGGGCACCTCAATTCAAGAGAGGTATTGAGGGGCTGGAGCGAGTACAGAGGAGGGCAACGAAGCTGGTGAAGGGCCTAGAGAATCAATCTTATGCTTGAAGAAGCTGGGAATGTTTAGTTTGAGAAAGAGGAGGCTGAGGGGTGACCTCATCAGTCTCTACAACTACCTGAAAGGTCATTGTAGAGAGGTTGGTGCTGGTCTCTTCTCACAGGTAATTAGCAACAGAACAAGAGGGAATGGCTTCAAGCTGCAACAGGGGAGGTTTGGACTGGACATTAGGAAAAAATTTTTCACAGAAAGAGTGGTTAGACACTGGAATAGGCTGCCCAGGGAGGTGGTTGAGTCACCATCCCTGGGTGTGTTTAAGGGTCATTTGGATGAGGTGTTGGTGGATAAGGTTTAGAGGAGAACTTTGTAGAGTAGGGATGATGGTTGGACTCAGTGATCCCAAGGGTCTTCTTGAGCCTGAATAGTTCTATGATTCTATGATTCTATGATAACTTCATTGAAGACTTCTGTTGCATTTAATCATTCTAGGCAAAAAGAGCAAACAGGACTGGATTCACAAAAGGGGTTATGCTCAGCACTGTAATCTTTAGCTTTCCCATTTTTTGCCATTAGCCTTGGCACCTAATGGAAATACCAACTGTGGGTCAAGTGCCATCAGTCAACTACATATTGAGTACAAAGAAGATGGTGTGGTCCACAAAAAAGCCTAAGACAGCTCAGGTGAATTTTGCTTATGATCAAAAGAGGTGGCATAAGTGGCACTTCAAACAATTTAAGGGCTTGACTCTAGACTGTAGCTTAGCATTTCTTTCCCTTTGTGAATTGGAGCCATGTAGCATCCCCTGGATTTCCAAGAAACAAGAAATCAAACCTCAAATCTTTCCTTCACTAGAGTGGAGTTTGACTCTCCCACATCCTAGTTGGCTACATTAATTAAGGTATAATAAGAATAATAATTACCTCCATATTATATTTTCTGAGCAGTATAATGTATTCAAAGCATGCCCACCGTACTAAATCCTAGCTGCAGGTACATTGTGAGTCTTAGTTGGGCTTAAGCAGAATAAACTTACAGTGCCTTCACATTATCAAAACAGCTGATTTTGCATACAGTACAGCAATAAGAGCCAAGAATCTACATAACAAATCTGAGGGTGTCTCTGGCATCAAACAAGAGCTCTGAGGTTTAACATGTCAGATATGAGTACCTAAAGAGACATTTAGTCACACAGCTTCTCCTCCTTCCCAAGCTGTGACAGTAGCAAATTAAAGTGTAAATCCCTGAAACAGAATTTCTTTCCTGGCTTGTACTTTTAACTTCAACATTTGACCTTGGATTATCTGTACTAGGAAATTCTCCTTTGCTCAAAAGCTTGCTACGCCCACAAGTCACCAATGACCTTCTGTCCCTCTGAACACCAAACTATCTGACCATGCCAAACATCATAACTGTGAGTATGGTTTGAACTTCATTTTCTCCAGCTCAGTCCTTTCAGCTTCAGAGGGGAAGCAAACTACCAGAAAAAAAGAAACCAGTTTTCCCATCACTGATTTATTGATCAAAACAGGACTTTTCTAACACATATTGCTTCTCAGAATTGGTTTGAGACCTGGAGCAGAGGTACATAACAGGGCACTAAATATAAAGTGGACTAAGAGAACAACAAGAATATGACCAATGAAAACCTTGACAGTCTTAATATATGATACTACATCATTATGATTTCAGGTAGCCAGTTCAATTAAATACAGTTAAGTGCTTTAGTGACAAAACCCCCAAAAAAGTTAGTCAAAGTTGTCATTGACTTTGATGACTATTTTTAACACAGTCCCTTGGTACCTCCAAGTTGTTGCAGGTTAATTAATGACTGTATAAACATAAAGAGCTTTACATTTCCTTTAATTTAGAGAACACAGACTGTGTTTCAAGGAAAAACAGAAAGCTCATCAACTTGAGTTATCCAAAATTATTCAGAGCAAAATATAGACACTAAGAAAAAACCCATCATTAATACAGTAGGTCAAGGACATTGAGTATGACTTTGTTCAAAAAGGGAGGCATACCATTCACAGTGAATACAGTTAATAATTTCTCTAGGCCTATTTTTTTTCTCCTTTGAGTTACCTGTTAAGTCCCAGTTGCTTCAAGTTTGCTTAATGTAACCCTTGGATTCTTCATAAACATATGGCACAGATATTAATGAGTCACTGTTGCCCCAATGTAATTGGTCATCTAACCAAATGGCTCTGTTAGCATTCCTTGATTGGATTACCTCATTTTCTTTACAGAAGTGTCTAAAAATTGATTGTAGCTTAGTTTCTTTCATGAGGCTTTTCCACTATGAACCCTACCTTTGCCCAAACTACCTACCCCAACTCCACATCCTTGAAATGATTTCTTAACCCTTACGTTGCTGTGCAACAAGCTCATTCTCTGTCACCAGTTTCAATCATCAACCTATGTTAATAAGCATTGTTATGGTAGCATCAGCCTAGATGACTCTCATCAATGTTATTTGCACACTTACAAATAATGATTTTTCCTTTCATAACTTCCGTTGCTCAGCTGAATATTCACAAAGAACTGACTAGAAGAGGTTGCAAATGCCAGTACAAGAAGTATATATCTTTTTTTTTTCTTTCTTTTTTTTTTTGTCTATTCATCCTGCTGGAGGCAAAAGACCCCCCCAGCATCTATAAAGATCTGAGCCACACATGACAACCACCATTCCTCCTAGAGTTAAATGCTAATACTTTTAGATAAACAGAACTTATTTATAATAACACCATCTGTGGGATTCTGATAATGTTAGGGGAGGAGATTAATTTATCTTGCATTTTAAATAGAGATGGCCGCTGGCATCAAAATCCAGATCTAGCTTTTAGCCACCCAGTTATCAGGGAATTTCACATTCAGGGTACTGCGTCCCTCACCAGAATGTCTTCATAGTACCAATGGACAAGCACTATGAGGTGACATAATGGTAGCACGGAGCAGTTCCTTCTTTTCTCCAAAGCAGACAGCATGCCCAGATAGAACACAATGCAGAATTCCCCCAACAACTAAAAGATCCAAGAATTAAGACTGGGTTTGATTTCTAGGTTTTTAATTAGCACATCATATTACATAAAGGCATCACCATTTATATTTTTTTTGCAATCAATTGAGATTATTACTGTACTTTGTTGCCCCAGGAAAATAGGATGCAGCTTCACTTCTGCACAAAGGCTTGTAGACCCAGCACATTTCCACTAAAAAGGCTAAGTAATACATAGATAGCATATCCAACTCCAAATCTGTTGCTATGCCCTTTCTCTTTCCTCACTTGTACCAGGTCACCTGTACAGCACTACCGAAGAAGTTGCATTCAGGACAGGAGACCACACAAGCCACTGAACTGCATTATCACTTAATATTATACTTGGTAAATTGCAAACTTTTGCTATCCAAAGTAGTGGCACTTGTAAACTTGGTAGCTACCACAACCATAGCCACAGAAAAAATAGTGGCTGGTATTGTTGAGTAATAAGGGAAGTCCCCTTTCTCCAAACAAGCCAAGGTGACATGGTATTTAAGTGTCCCACATAATGTTGCAGAGACACTGGTTCTGTGACACCTTACCACAGCCTTTTTCATTAGAGAACCCAGATTCAACCTGCAAAAGCAGGGAAAAAATGGCACACTTTGGTGGTGAATGACTACATACACACAACACCTTCTAATGAACCAACAGGCACTAACAGCTCCAAATCTGGTATTTGCTAACTTTTGAGCATTTAAGCAAAGTTGTAAGCCAATATTCTTGTAATGATTTGTTAGGGTTTTTTTTTCACTTAGTGCCTAGGGTTTGGAGGTGTGAAAACAATAGGTCTATAAATAAGTTGCATACAATTCTTTATATTCAGTTGGACAAGAGAGATGTTTGTGGAGGAAAAATGGCTGCTGTTCTTACCAGACAGGACACTGTACACTTGTATATACAATGCATGCTGTGAAAACATAAGCAAGCTAGTTTATGCACTGGAAGCAACACAACTGTGTCATCACAACCAGCTCCATCGAGGTGAATTTACTCCCAGGTGTCTGAACCTCAGGCATCTCCTCCTGTTGCTCCATGTAGACATCCTGCACAGATACACACACACCTTCTGCAGCATGCCACAAGGTGTCCAAGGAGCAAAGCTGATAAATAGATGCAATGCTACAAAAGGAGAGATTGAAAGACATTCAAGAAAGGCTCTGATACATGTGAGGCAATATTACATATGTGTAAGGACTATGTATGAACGTGATACGTGTCAGGCCGCATCATGTAAAGGGCAGTGGGTGAGTGTGCTTACTGAATTTTCTCTAAATAGCCAAATATATCCATGTGTCCTGGCCACCCCATGCCAGGCTGGCATGCCAGGTCTCGGAAAGAGAGGCGGTCAGGGAGGGCAGGGATCAGTGCCACCAAAGTAGCTGCAGAGCCAATGAAAAGAATCTGAGCAAGCATCAGCACTCATGAGGGCAATGAGGACCAAAGGCAAGGGAAGATGCCTGTATTTGTGCTTGCTTTGCTAAGAACTGTGCACTGTTGTTGTTATAACTCTCTTGAAAGCACAGATCAGGAAGGGGTGACTGCTCTTGGCTGATCCCCACAGGAGAGGGAACAGCAACCCTGCTGGAGCCGCTCACTCCCTCAGCCCAGGAGGCTGCTGGGGGGTGAGAAATCACTGTGACAACACATTTCACCTGGCAGTTGGACATGGTTTATCAGCATAATAAAAAGTGCCAATACTTACCCCCAGTCTAAGATATGCAGTAATAATACACAGACTTGCAGGGCATATTATGGTCAATGATGGGATATTAATTTATACCCTTAGAAGAAGGGAAGGAAGGCAGAGTGGAGCCTTACAGAGGGCAAGGCTTCTGGGGCAAGGCTTGCTGAGGATGAATCTGAGGCCTTTTCCTCTCTGATGAGAATGAATGGAAAATTGCATAGATTTTTTGGTGGGATGTTATTATATTTATTTTTTTGTTTTATTTTTGTTGTTGTTATTCTTATTATTAAGTTTTAAAACAATATCCCTGTTTATATGATCAAGTTACAGAAAGAAACAGCCAGGATACTACCTTTACATTCCTATGTCAGCTGGTAATATCTGCCTGGGAGCACATGTTGATTTTGTATAGAATTAAAGGTAAATTAATTCAGATGTGTGTAGGGGAAGGCATCCACCAATGTCAGGGCTCCCTGGGGGCAGGGAGCTGGGGAGGCTCCCTGTGAAGGTCCATCAGGGCAGGTCCTAGCAGCCAGGGCCTGTCCCTCCCCCCAAACAGGAGTAGGCAATTGGGGCACTATGAACCTTGCCGAGTACTGGGACAAGGACAGGACAGTCAAGGACATGAGTCTCTGGAAGGGTCTGTCCCAAGGGGCCCATTGTCAAGCGGGGCTGTGGGTAGTCAGAGATCAGCCCTGCTGTAGCATCGCTGGGCCAGGGGTTGGCAGCCCTGGTGGAGCTGAGATGAGATCCTGGGCTTTGGGCACATGGGGGAAGCCCTGGTGGGGACAGGCAGGGCTGTGGGTGCCCTCAGAGCCATGGCAGCCAAAACAAATGCCAACATGCAGTGCTCTCTCACCAGCTTGTGCCTCATTGACTGAGTTTTCCCATCTCCCCTAGCCCCAGCACTGAAATAGAGCTTTTATGGGGTAATTTTTTCTTCCTGCCTTCAGCTGCTTACACTGTAGAAAGTGAGAAGCCACCTTCAAGCTACCATTGCCACTAGCACCACCCTCCCAGCAAAGGAGGGGAGGTCACAGGATGCACAGAACTCTCTCAGTGCTACCTCAAACCCAAGTAAAACTTGGTTACTTATAGCGCAAACTTGGATGCATGGGCTCTCTGCTGAGTAAAAACATATAAATTGTCTGTGCACAGAATCATTTTTACCTACAAAGGCTGGAGAGTCACCTTCCACCCATGAATAAGAGCTCTGAGAATATCTCTGCATGATAGAAACTGCAGGTGCTTGTTATAAGTGATGTATTTTATTCTATTTTTTAATTTGGAAAGGCAACAACTATCTTTAAGGGCAGGATTTCAGATATTTTTTCCTGTAGTTTGTACAGAAACTTACGATGGCCGATCCGGCCACCCATGTTGAACAAAACTTCACAAACGCTGATTATCTGCACATTACAGAGAACTTATGCTGTGTTTTGCCTTTGATTTAACATCAGCTGTAAAAACACTGTCATGTGAAAGGCTAGACTATGCATAGAGTGGTAAGGGCTGGCACCGAGTCACACAACAACTGCGTGTTTTTCTGTATTATGGTACTGGCTAAGAACACAGTTGGCCTGGATTTTTTCAACAAAAACTTATTTTGGCCATAAATTTAGCTCAAACTTAATGTCATGGACATGGGTGCGGTTCACTATTTTCCAGAAAACCCTGTGACTCAAAAGCATATCATAGGAAATAACAATGAGCTTAACTGGTGGGCATTTTCCTACCTTGTCCTTAGCTATTTACAGGTAGCCCTCTGCCTATAACTTTCACCTACAAGGAAAGCGGAAGGTAGCCCTGTACTCAGAAACACAGTTATGTACAGAAGCAACCCAGCAACCAAGCATTCCCCTTCTATGTGGAGTCGTCTAGAATAAGACTGGGGTTTCAGTTACCTCAACTTGCAACACATCTGGGAGAAGAAGGCAGATGGAGGAGCACACCTTGCCCTGACTTGCTGCCTGGCTGCTCGAAGGCAAAGATAGAGGCCGAGCGCTCACACATGGGAAGGAGGAAGAAAACCAGAAAACCAGAAAAAGTCCTCCTGGCTGAAAAGCAGACCTCCTTGGGGCCATCTACAGGATGAGCAGAGGAGGCAACTACAGCGTCTAAAGAAGGGGTGGTGCAGCAGGGGCTGGCTCAAGCTCTTTGCCACATGCTCCCAGAGACACACAGATTAACGGACAGGTTTCTAGCCATGTTTGGCTAACTCTAACATAGTCGTGTAGATTTTAGCAGAACAAACAACTTTTAGTGATTGTGTGAAATACGTCTTATATTCAAATCTCTGTGCACATATAAAAATACTCCTGCAGAGTCTGAATCAGAAATGCTAATGAGCACATAAAACACAACTGAAACTCCCAGGAGAGAAAAAACCTGGGGTGTTGCTGTTTAACTGTAAACCCAAATTTTACTGATGGCCTTGCAGAAAGATTAGGAACTTTCTGTTTGCCTTCAGTTTTTGAGTCAGAAATACTTTTAGGAAAAGGAACACTAGAGACTAAAGATATAGAAAAACTGTTATTTTCCTGACTGACTATTTTGGGCTGGGATTAGACTCATTTATCACTTGCCTGTGTGTTCATAGCATCTTTCCATGGCACAATTTGCAGTGTCACCCTTACAAGTAAATAAAGAAAAGAAGACAGACTAACAAGTTAGTGAATTTGAGGGCAAATGAGTTTTAGAAATCCCATTCAGAAATTTTCTTGGCATGCCACAAGAAGTCAAATGCAAGATTTCCATCCGCCCACCCCCCCTCTTCCCTTAGTTGTCTCAAGAATGATTTAGAACCAGCCTCACTGCCTATCAAACATCTATCTTTCTCTCTCACACACATGCACCCCCATGCTGCTGCACTGGTGTATGCATACATCTCTCCAGCTGTGTCCTGGAGGTTCCCGGGAGCCTGAAGGGAATGCTCATGCAACATGACTTTCACAGATTCTCAGTCCATCTGGAACACTAGGGCAGCATATGGCAGGGCAGCACAGTAACTGTTTGTGGACACGTCAGACTATTTTTGCCTTGTGTATTACCTGATTAAGGTAAGAAAGACATGCTGGTATAAAACTCTTTCTCCCACATTGACTCTCTCCAATTTTATTTTTCAACTTAAAAAGAAAGAACATTTTATCCAAACTTGCAGGGATAGTATTCCCTGAAAAGTGTAAGAATGCTCACATAAACATGCCGCTGCTGATACAATTATACCAGCTTAGCATAGATAGAGATAAAAAAAAAAAAAAAAAAAAGAAAGGTGTGCAAGTAAAGAATTTTTTTTTAATATAAATTGTAGGGTTATTTCTGGGAGTGGAGAGAAAGGTACAGTTGAAATTATATATATATATTAGGAAATAATAACTAAAGCTGCATGCTTTATTACTTCAGGTAAAAATATCTTATGAATAATATAATCATTGTCTCTGGTTATTGGGTATGAAAAAGATAAGTGTAATCAGTGTACTGTGATACAGGAACATTAACACTTTCACATTGACTGGATACAGACTTTGAAATGAATTAAGAATCACTGGGTCATCTAAGTGGAGGATTATTCTACACACAGGCCCCTAGGTCAATTTAAATTATTTAATTTATCTCAGTGACCGCAGGGGCCTAACCATCCCTGTGCCTGCATTTTTATCTTGCAGTCCTGTTAGCATAGGTTTAATTCTGAGGGATCAGAAAGGCTCAACTAACAAGGCAGTGTACCAAAATGCAGGCACTGGCTCTTGTGGAGTTAATAACAGAACCACAAAGAGAAATTACTCAAATTATACCAAGGACGTTTTATTACCCAGCAGCCTTAATCAGTTTTTTTTTTTGTTGTTTTTTTTTTTTGCACATTATTATACCGAGGGTCCTTTCAGTGCTCATTGGCTTGTTACAAGCATTAAAAGAGGAGATGATGCTTTGCAATTAATTCGGTGTCTTACCCTGAATCTTATTGTTTTCTTTGAGTGGAGTTGGGAGGAAGCAGACAGATGCAGCCTACCCTGCTGCTGAAAGCTGTCCAAAAATTACCAGGAAAGAAGGTGGAATAAGTTCACTGGCATGCTACAATTTCACTCTTTTATTTCACAGGCAGTTGAGGCTGCTGTAGCCATTCACCCACAGACCACATTTATTGCCAAGGCATGCAGGGTTTCTGTGACCCACCATCCAGCCCCACTGCTTGTGAATGCCAGGCTGATTTCACTAGGGGCCAGAATGTACAATGCTACCACTGACATGTTTTGAACCTGTGAAAATTTAGCACTTTGGCTCTTCCTCCTCAAGTGAAAGCTTTTAAGATAACTCTTAGTAGCTTTTCTCTAGAAGTTTCAGCTCTGGTGGTTTCCTAGCAAAGAGAAAGAAGAGAACACAGTAGGGCCAAAAGAAAGACACCAAAGCACTGATGAGACCAGTCAGGGGAGAGTTAGTGTCTAGAGTATGTACTGAATTATTGACAAATACAGTCATTCTTCAATTTGAATTTAAACAAACTCAGCTAGACAATTGACTGAACAATCATCTTGACCCCCCAGATAGGAAAGATGAAAAACCTGCTCTCAAATAAGGTACAACTCTGTTGAAGAAAACAAATCAATGACACCCATGGCTTAATACAGTATGCAGCCAGGCTGTGAAATTCCCAATGGCCTTCTGCTTTTTTTTTCTGGGAAGTTAGGAAATGGATGTTACCTGTTTAGTCTTACTCTACAATGGATTTAAGCTTCTCATTAATTTCATTTTCTATGGGAAATGGATATTCTCATAGACATTAAGGTATTTCCCTTTGTGTGGCACTCTTTGAAAAAGCAGGCAGTATGTTGTTACCACATCTCTGCTGTCCCTTCAGCTGTGAAAAGCTTCAGCTGAAGTAATCACTGTTTAGTGACCAAAAATATTAAATATATATATATGTCAAATGTGAACCCAAAAAAAAGGTTGTTCAATGCTGTCTAATGCAAGTTAATGAAAGCTGTTTATTTGGTGCTTGTTTTTTCCTTTTGATTGGAGATGTGCAACAGTAATGATATTTTAAAACAAAAACATACTATAATTTTAATATATTACTTTTTCAGAATGCATTTAAATTTATATGCTCTAAGGTGGCTCCCACAAGCCTTCAGTCAGCCAGGTAGAAGAAAACAAACAGACGCTTCTGAAACAAAATGAAAATTGCTGGACACCAGAGAAAAATCAGAGGAATTTGGAAGAAAAAGTAATTTAAGTAGAGAGTTGTGAAAGTCATGAAACAAAATGCCATAGGTTAGCTGCACAGCACATTAGCTGAAAAACTTTAGGGCACCAATAGAAAATTATTTTTAAAGCATTGGTTGGTCAAATATTCTGTCATTGATTCTCCAAGATGCTCAAGAGAAGCAAGTTTCTTTGCTATCTTTGAATTTGCCAACAGGGGAATGGGTCCTCAAGCTCCTTCCAAAACATTGCAACAAAGTAACAATTCTTGCCCCAATGAAGCAATATTCCTTGCTGCTATCAGTATTTTCTTTTTAAGGAGGAAATACTTTATTTTCCTTCATTGAGTAAGTAGAATTGTCACCGTTTGACAGGACAAGAATACACCCAACCTCTCTAGTGAAGTTTCAGCTTTACTCCTTTTATCCCTGAAATTAATGGGGGAAAGTGAAGTTTATAAACATACTGGAGCTTGTAATATTAGAAACACTTGCCTGTGTTTGCAGCTCCCCAAATGCACAGCCTCATTTGCTGCCCAATCAAACTCAGTAGTTGTAACAGTTACCTATGCAGGTCTTACTCTAGAGTTTAAAATTCCCCACCTACAATATATATAGTTAGTCTTAATAAATAAATGACTTGGACCATGCATTATATATCATTCAAATCCATGAGGACACAAATTATGTATAATACATTGGCTGTGTAATTTATTTATTAAGCAAAACGTGAATTTTCCATGCTTGTGTTTTGAGGCACAGTTTGTCACACACAGCTAAATGATGTATTCTTATTAGTCCCACTCAATTACCAAGTCATCCCTCTGTGCACTGTATATTTGTTAATGATAGTGCCACAACGCTGCATCTACAATACCTGTTATTTTAGTGATTCATAACCACTCACTAAAACTGTGAAAATGATAAATTGACTGCTGTTGATTAAATGCCGCCAACAGTATGTTTCGTATGTGTTTGTCGCAGTTAGGAGTTAAAGAAACAGCGTTGCTCCAATCATTTAAATATCTAATTAAGCAGAACCCTGGCTGGATAGAGCGAGCTTGTTGGAATGAAATATCATTAAAAGGAAAAAAAAAATAAATACATAGCACTGATTTTTGCATGTGTGTACATAAAGGCGCTTCATCTCAACCCCACTGATCATATATATGTCATTAAGAAAACAAGATCAAAAGATAACAATTAAAAAGAATGAGGAACTTGGAGTGGAGTCCTCTCAGACTCACTGCACAGCTGCAGATGGTTGATCTGATGGCTTTAGCTGATATCTGAGATTAGCTTGAAACAACAGTGAACTCCAGTAAGATATAAGGCAGTCCTTGATAACAGCCCTTGAGACTGGGGCAAACAGAGTAAAGAGAAGATGATGGGGGTAAGCTGTGTTCTAGTAAAGCAAATAGCACTTCTCAGTTTGCCACTGTAGGGAAAAATGTTTTCACATTTGTAGCAAAGGAATGGCAGAAGAAGGGGAAAATTTCTCTTTCAAACTTAGATTAATTATTTTTATTACTTTGCTTAATGCTTTTTTTTCTCTCTTTAGATTAACTCTGCATAGAGTCCTCAAGCTAATACTGGAAGCAGAGTGGAACAAGACCAAGAAAAGTGGGTGTTTCTGTGCCAACAATTTGACTCCTATCTGAGGAGGCTAGAGTAGACAGTGTAATAAAAAGTAGAGATTTGCCAACTTATGGTCATCTTATTAAGATGAATTGGAAGGGGTTCTCCCTCCTGTTCATTTGGAATTTGGAGTTAAGTAGATAGAAGAGATAGACATCACAGAACATTAGGAGTTTCTGTCTTTTTTTCCTAAACATTCTTCATACAAGCAATGCTCCCATATTTCTGAACCTAAATAGTGACTTTTACTTAAAATTGCTTTGAACACTCTGTGGCCAGAAAACTGAGGGCTTGTGTGTGAGCTGGTATGTGGCAGGGATAGCACTATTTAACCAGAAAAGCAGAGGGGAAAGAAAGCTGGTGCAAAGTCTAAGCATCTTATGTAGTCCATTGTAGATTTTCTCTTTTAAACACATGAACCATGCCACATCAAAAAATAATTCACATTTCAAATCTGCAAAGAACACAAATGTGCAGTTTATTGTACCTCAGGAGCAGAGGCCTAAGCCAATTCTGGCTAAATTTTAACTTGGGTCTACAAGGACAGTAAATATTTTAGACATGATGCTTACACCACAAAATCACTTCCTGCAGAGGTGTCTTAATAGTATGGCATGTACTGTGTTTTTAATTTTGTTTTCAATAGGTGTTCTCTCCCTACAGAAAATATGTCCCAAACATTGTGTATAACTTGCTGCTCCAATATCTCTGGACTCCCAGTCAGATTTTTGTAAAAGCAAGTAAATTAGGAGAAAAGGAAATATATTTTTCCTTCCTATGAATTGCTTTATAGAAGGAGAACAAATAATTGTGGTAAAGAAAGCAGCTCCAGGCTATGCAATGCTTTCACAGAGAAAACAGTCTTCCAGGTGGTTAACATTAACAGTTAAAGATACATGCCTAAATTAGCAAAGAAAAGAAAGGCAAAAACTGTAATTTGCACTGAGTACCTCTGAAATTTAGATTAAAACCTTATTTCCAGAGCAACAAACCATCGAGTCCTCTTGTCAGTTAATGGGTCTGCTAAAGTTACTTCTACCTTAAAACACTTTTTTTATCTGTAGAACTGAAAGTGGATATTCCTCTTTAACTTGTACACTTAAATGTCACTTTGCTAAGAACACAAAGAATATTAAGTATTTTTCTGCTACAGAAATCTTGAGCTTTCACCTCCAGTTCACTAAGTAGGGATTTTGTATAAAATATTTACCTGAACTACAAAAGTCAGAAATGAGACTTCTCTATGCAGGGTCCATCCTTAAACCTCCATTGGTAGGAATGGCTTTACCCAAATCAGCAGCATGGAATTTGTCCCTCCACGTTAGATTTCATGAAGAAGCAAAGATGTTACAACAGTACAAACTAGCCAGAAAGTGCAGCAAATCAGCAAGGCCTTAATTCATTAGAATCCATGTAACTATGGAGTCACACCTGCCTAAAACAAGTAGTCCTATGGCTAACTGTGAGTTAGAAGGACCAAAGGACAAGTTTGGTCTTTAAATTTATTATTTGGCTGCGTGCAGTAATGCAAACAGAGCAGAGGTGAGCACTGGTTAATTCCAGGAAAATCCTTGCAGTTTTTTTAAGAAGAGGCCTTGTTAGTGAGTAAACATTTCAAGGAAATAAAAAAGCAGATCTCAAAAAGAGCTAAAAGACTTGAAGGGGTTAGAAGGAAAGAAGGAAAACTCTTCTAGTCCATGCTAGAGTGGTAAGAGGCCTGCTGTTCTCAGAATAGCATTTCCACTACAACCCCTACCTGAAGCCCTGAGAAGCCTGGAAAACTCTTAATTAATAATTTCTTAGGCAGAAGTCAGTTCCTTTAGAGTATCAATAAGGAGTTGGCTACCCACTAGAGACCTTCAGAAGCCCTTGGAAAAGACCATTCTCTGTCAAACGAGCTAATAACCCAGCCATGTTCAAGAGAATAACTCAAGGAGATAGGCTGATAACCACCCAAGAGCCTCACTGTTAAGTTATTAGGTAACCAGCCACGAACACAGAGAAACTTGCTAGAAAGCATCAGGCATAGAAGGAAAAGTCAAATAAGACTCTAACAAGAAAAAAAGGCATCTCTGGGCTAGAACAAGATGAGGAGATATATGTGTGTGGTCATGGATGGGTGGTTGTTCATGTGTGCTGTATGTACACACGCATCAGCCACTTGTCCACGGAGAGGGCAGGAAGAAAAGAAAGTCTGAGAGTGCTGAAAAAACTGCTGCTCTGGTTAATTTGTTCTTCCAAGTGGTTTGCACAGTAATGTTTCTGAAGCACGTCTCCTAACTGTAGTTCAGCAGTAACTGTGAAGCATATACAGGAAGAAAAGACAAAGATTGTCCCCAGGCCAGAGACCAAGGAGATCCAGCATTAATGTGTTTTCACACATGTGAACATTGTGTTTCACACAATGTGAACCCTGAGACTTGCCACAATACAAATCATAAAGCTGTTATGCACCAATGGAGATGGTTGTGTGTCTAAACGGGGCATAAAATAGTGTCTGAAGCCGAAACAGGAAAAGTGTCACAATTTTTTGTGACAGATTCACCATCTCAGCAATTAAATACTTTAAAAAGGCCAAATCTCATGTTATTTTGCATCTGAAAGCTCACAGGAAAAGAATAAATAAAAAGCATTACATAGAAGAGCTACACATTGAGGCTACAAATGCAAAATTCTACACTCTAACAGAATCCTATTGAAACTTACCTTTCAGACACAGTGTCTAACCAGATCTTAACTACAAATAATTGGGGGAGAAGGGACTAAAACAACAATTTTGTCAAAATAAAGACCTGAGGTATTAAGTGTCACAGAAAATGCACATCATTCTTCCATAAATAAAGTTGCTAAGTAGATTTACTGTGAAACAATTTATGCTGTGTTATGTAAATGGCAAAATTCTTAAGCCTGCTTGGTTGTAAAGAACAAACCTGTGAAAAGAATCCATTTTTACCATCAGCCACACCATACATTTAGCAGGTGTCTATTTTACCCACAAGCCTTGCAGATTTGCAAATAAATACATAAAATACCACATGTATCATCTATTCTAATTACATTTTTTGTCTCGTTTTTTTCCTAAACAAGTGAACAATTGCTTTATTAGACCTGGATAGATGTCCTTTTCCAATTTCTTTATAATCAAACAGAAACTTGGCAGTGAACCAAAGCATTTACTCTTCACAGAACACAATGTTTTAGCTACTACTTAGCTACTCCTACTGTAAAAGACTCTTATCAAGGATTCTATGAAGTATACCATGAAGTCTGTAGAGTCTCATTAGAGAGAAAAAGCTTCTCAGCTGGCCTTTTGCTTACCCACTGCACAAACAACACTGAAAGGAGGGTTAAGAGAACCACAGATTTTACTGGTCAGAATCAAGGAATCAAAATAAAATACCAAGAAGTTAAAAAGGACAAAACTATGAGTGAACTAGAAGGTATAAAACAAAAATCTAAACTGAGAAAGTTGAATAAAACATGGAATGTACAAAGAGGTGACATGATAATGGGGAAGGAATAGGATGAAGTGGAAGAGAATATGATATAAGTGAGAGAAAAAGATTTTTAAAAGTGAGAGCAAAGGAAATAAAAACTTATTTCAAGGAGTTGAAACCATAACACAGAAGCATTAGAAACCAGAAGGTTCATTCACTTTCAACTGAGTGTTAGGGAATGAATGTGGGAATGAAAGTTAACAAACTGGGTGAACTGGACCCTGATTTTGTTTACAGGGATGAAAGCAGATAGCAAGGGCAGAGGAGAGTGACTGCAAGTTGCCCCTTGCATGTCCTGTCTGTAAGTCAGGTTTCACTACCTGTAATTAGCTGCTGATTGGGTGTTTCCCTGCATTTTCTGATATTATCTCTGCTCCCTCTATCGAAGAGAAAAATGTCAGTTAAAGCCTTCCATGCCCCAAAATTTCAAACAGTTGTATGTAACAGCAAAATCAGTCCATCTTTCAGTTCATTCCTGCTACAGGCCCAGTATTTATTTTCCATGCACATCCACAGGAACAAAAATGTCAAGTGTTCAAATGTCTCTGAAAAAAATGACTGCAGCCGTAACTGGACTATTTTGAAGCCAATGAAAGGACCGAAATGAATTCTTCCATACTTCCTTGGTCTATAAAGTGGTATTAAAAAAAAAAGAATGGGTTGAAGATAGGCAGAAGGTGCACTGCTGATGCAACAAGAAATAAAATGCCTACTGTTTAATTGGTTATACTGCCATTCCACATCTTTGATACCAATATTTGAATTCAGAACTAGCACATGTTTTTCTCCCTACCCAGATTATGCAAATGAAGAAACCAAGCAGCACACAGGCCCAGATAAAAGATGTTCCTCTGAATGCCTGCTAATATCTGACTGGAGCACAGCTACAGAGCCACCCAGTTTGCAATGCACCTAGGATATCAATGCACCTGCTAAGACATAGAAGATCCAAACAGTAAAAGCAATTTGCTTTGGTTTTGCTTTGAAGTTGCATGATTAAAACAGCCAGAACAGATTTCTTTCCACCAGAGTGTTTTTCTTCCATTCTCATGGCTGTCCTCTAGCATTCACCATTAGTGCTCAGCCTCTGTGATCTGATCTCTGAATTAAGTTTCCCCTTGCAAAACTGAAGTAAATTATTATGCAAGGTACTGCCATAAGATTAAGTTTTTCAATCAAGACATTGCATGGTTACTAATACAAGGTTGTCTGCTTAAGGGTGTTGGTTTTTTTAAGTTAAGCAATTCCTGAAACGGTTATGGATGCCAGTTTTCTAATCTTTTTAGTTATTTCTCACTGATCACTAAGGATGATTGGATGGCAGATGGTATCAATCAGCCTGAGTGCAAGAATTTGCACACTACTGTATTTCCAAAAAAATGTGCAGTGAATATTCAAGGCTGGATCCTGTCTGGGTGCCCTAATTAGTCTGTTCAATTGGATCTTGTCTTCTGTTTTCAAGCTGTTCACTAGCAGCAAAGGTGTCACTCAGTTCCAGACTCTTCAAGTAAAACAAAAACTTCAACATGTATGAAAAAGAACAGTTCCAATAGAACGTGGGACATACAAATTAATAAAGATTAAATTTCTTAATCAATAAAAGGTTATTTATTTCAATTTTACATTTGCCTCCAAATTACTCTCTGCATGCGAGTAAAGTTACTGACTTTGTTTTTCCACCAATAATTCATTTAGTTTTATGGAGCCAAGAGGTTCCATTTCAAATTCTAAAATACAACAGAAACTGTAATAATTGCAGAGGAGGCATGAACAGATATTACAAAAGAAAAGGGCTCTGAAGTGGAAACCATGAAAGAAGAATCAATACCAATTAAAAACTGATTTAGTTCTCAAAAGTTTGTTGGGCTGCTTGGGGAGGTGAATGGGGTGGCATTACTTTTGCCTTTTCATTTAAAATTTATTTCAGGGTATTTTCAGCTAACATGGCATACCTACTTAAAGAGTGTGTTCACTTTTTGTATTGCAAAGCATTTGTTTTAATGTCTGTACATTTAAATAAAATAGTGTACCCATTCAGTGGTTGAGCCTGCATAAAGTCTTAAAGGAAATAAAGTAGAACCTCTTGTTGGCATTAATGCCTTTAAGGCACCACTGGCAACAGAGATGCTAACTTTTCCATTTACTGATACCTTCAGATCTCATCTGCCATTAAAAAACTTGAAATAATCAAATAGGTATTTGGTCTTCAACTTTTCTCTGTTAAAATACTGTTAATACCTCATTAAACATAAAAACATTACATAAAACAAACAAAACCCACAATGCATTTCTAGTTTGACTGCTTCCAATAAATGCAAAGTTATAAAAGGAGTCTGTCATTTATAAAAGGGAGTAGACTTCACTTCTAATGCAAGAAGTAAACTTCGATTTCAGGGGAAATTTACCCTGAGACAACTGTATTAGTCAATACATAAAATAATGACAGTTCCTAGGGAGTAAGGGAATTAGAGATTAGTGATGTATCACAGGCTGCCAGAATTAGAAACACAGGGGCTAGGAGAAATTTTAGTCTGAGCAATAAGTTCAACTAACCTGGAAATTCTCCCTCTCTCCTTCTTTAAAAAAAAAAAAAAGAAAATAAAAGAAAAAAAAAGAAAAGAAAAGAAAAGATAAAGGAGGAAAACAGGAGGAATGAGTTTACTTGAGCCATATGGAGCAGACTTAGCCAAATAAATGAGGACATGGAAGAACTACAAAAACCTCAGGATTGTTCATTGCAGTTCTCCATTAAATGGAAAAAAAAAAATATGAAAAGAGTAACTAGTACTTTGTTTTCTTTTGAAAGCCATTTGGGAAAGACGTTTTCTTCCTTGTTTCAAATCCTTTGGAATGCTCTTTTTGACCACTCTTTCCCAAAGCAATGACTAAAAGTTTTCTCTTCTAAAGCTAAAAGCTGAGAGGATCACCCATAACTGGATTCCAGAAGCTGTAGATTTAAAGGTCACAGAAAGACCCCTACTTTTTCCTTCAGAAGACTCCTGAACGCATGTAAAAACAAATAATGAGCACTGCATGAGTCCCATGACATGGACTCTCCCAAACACACACAAGTACTAAACTGTGCAGCAGCTGTATTCAAACTACTTTCTGATATCCCAAGTGAATAAAATGTGCTGGGACACAAAAACTTCAACCAACATCTGCTAATCTATGTTGAATCTGTGTAAAACAAGGCTGAGAAACTCAAAGCATAGGTATATTTCAGTGCTTTTGTCCTTATTTTTCTACAGTTCTGTGTAAATTCTTACCACACAGCCAGAACAGACCAATGACATAATGCAATATAAAGTTATGCTTTGAATCTATTTTTGGCACTGCTCCATGCAGAACTTGCTCTGTTTCCTTAAATAAGAAGCACTTTAATCACTAAGATGCATTTTAAGTGACATACTATTTTGAGTACTGCTGCTTTCTTCAGACCAGATTTCACTCTATGTTTGAGTTACAATCTACAGAAATGCACCACAAACCTGAAATTTCAGAAAATCCAGAGTATGGTCTACCAAATCTAATTTCAGCTATGTGGAATCTGAAACCAAAGTATTTCCCCTGCACAAGCTATTAAAAATTTCTGTCCTTTGTAGCTGAAATCAGGATCTGGAGCAATGAATTTATTTTCCCCATTTGTCTCCTGTGAAAACCAGTTCTGTGAAGGTGTCCACAGCAGAGACTGATCTGTTCAGATTCAGTTGTTTGAGCTACTTTGCATCAGTTTTAGTAAATAGCAGTATGCCTTCCATTTTTTCTTCTCAGACATTTTCTTTCTTCTGAGAAAATGCTTTTCTCTTTTTCTGAAGAAAAAAAAAAGAAGAAAAAAAAAAAAAAGTGCTTTCTTCATGAGTCTTCGGCCTTACGTAGTGGCCTGTCCTCCCAGTGTCCTTCCCCAGGCCCCGAGTCATGCATCACTCATCTTGTCACATTGAACTCCAGATGCTCCTACCCTAGAGAATGCTCTGACTCTGGCAATTTTTCTTCATTCTCACTAACAATTTGGTAATGAAATATTGATTTTTAGTTAGATTCATATTGATGCTATTAGGTTTGCATTGATAAATCATGCTGGCCTCCTGTCTGAGAGGCTAGAAAGTGCTACAGTGAACCCTGGAGATTACAATCAACTCATTGATGTGTTAATTTGATGGATTTTTTCGTTCTCTTAGAAGGCGTAGGAGGGGTAGGGGAAGATTTTTCAGTAAGGCTGCTGTAAAGTTTTCACAGCTAAATCAGGGACACTAATCGTGGGTTTTTCTATGTGTATTTGCTTTAAAAGTATCTTTCTGCTTATTTGTCCAAAACATAAAAAGAAAGGAGGGGGAGAAGGACTCTGGGCTTGAGAGGATATGACACACCTTGTAAACAGAGCTCCAGACTCCCACATGGAGTGGAAAAAATAGGAACAGTTAAATCCCAATTAAACCCTTCAGAGGTCGTAGTCAAAAGGCATTTCCTTCTGCCTTAACAGGTCTTCATGTAGAGCTAAATCCCAGGTGAAGTGAAAATGTTGTGGCAATGGCAACCCCCTCTGCTGGCCCTATTCTACCTGGAGCCACTGCTGTGGGATAGCTGCCCCCTCTTCTCTCCACCAAAGTGCCACTTAGAGACCCAACAGTCCACATGCATCTGCAGTCTATTTAAAACAGCCTCTAGCTTTGATTTATGGTACTGTGCAAATGTAATGCCTGTCATTAAGGGACAATACGTGCTGAACCAAAGGATTACAGTGTGATTTCCTTCAAAGGCACAGGGTTTCAAGGGGGTACAGCAGCCACCACAGCACAGGGGAAAAAGGCTTTTAGAGAACACTTAAGTCAAAATTTGCCGTACCGTTACTTTGTATAGCAAAACCATTTCCCTTTTAGGCTTTACTTATTTTCCCCAAAAAGGTCATCATTTTTCCCGTTACCTGCCACTCAGCATCAAGGGACAGCAGCAAGGCTTGTTTGACAAGGGACCAATCCTGTAAGCTTTATTAATAAAACCATCTCCCCCACTGAAATAGTTTCTCAAGTCCTTAAGCAAGACACATGGTATTTGTTTTTCTAGTACTCCCATCTTTTTTTTCCTGCCCTTTGAAGAACATTGGCAATCAGCCTGCCAAGTCAATGACATCTTAACCGAGTCTGAACCTCACACAGCCTATGTTGGACCAAGGGAGCTACCAAAAGAGCCCCAGTGAAGGACAGTCCAGCTGTCTTTGATTAATAATTATTGTATGGAACTCAGGAGGCAGTGTGCGTATGTGTGTGTGTGTGTGTGTATGTAAGAAGCTCCATTATCAACTCATCCTGCCCTTCCAAGAGGCTTCACTACTCCATTCAAGGTTGAACCACTAAAAATGACAATGCCTTTGCACATTGGACAGTTTATTATTAGCTTAGCTGTTCTAATGGAGTGCCATTTGAAAGAAGGAAGGGGGACTTGGAGGAAAATAAAAAATAAAGGGATTTGTGCCAGGTGGAAACAGGGACATTTTTGCTGAAACTTGCTTAAATAAACCTCTTACGTTCTAGGACATTGCCTAATTATCTTTACTTCAAGGTTCCCTTTTCACCTCCCTCTCCTTCTTCTCCTTCCTGCACGAAAGCATACAAAGAACCCTGTCCTAAAGAAATATGTCCCAGTACATAAGGAGGCAATCATCTGTACCTTCAAAAGATGATGTCAATGATGAAACTGTTAGTTAAATTCTGTTGTACTATTGACATCTTAATGCCACAAACCCAGCTGGTATGAGATCTGTAACGTAAACAGCAGAGTTCAAATTAATCTCTTTGAACCTCACTGCTGAGCTGAAAGCTCTGTTTGACAGTCTAAACTGCTAACTTCATCTTCTTCTCCCAGTTATATAGTAGGCTAAATGTGAAAAAAAGCACTCTGCTAATGCAAAAAGGTTTCACATGTAGCGAGGAAATTTAAGCTCTGGCAACCATTTCAAGCACAGCTCTTCCTCTTTGCACACGTGTAGTAGTTTGCATTACCACATATGCTGTTAACTAATTTACTCGTTTATTTAGATTTTTACAGCACTTATCCCATGCTCCAAGTGCTTTTAGAATTATTTAAACATTCAGTGCAACACTTAACATTTAAATTTACAATTCAGTTAAGAATACTTAGGTTATGGTAGAACAACCAAATTTAAAAGTAATTTACCTTATGAAAGCACCCTCAGAGAAAACCCACAGGGAGTTAAAGCCATCAGCCCAGCTCTATCCCAAATGTCTGCCTGATAAAGCTGAGAAAGAAGAGAAAGGCAAGCAAGCCCCTGTGCTGCTGGAGCTCTAACCAGTACAGGCTCTGATGACCAGGGAAGGAAACTATGTTCCAGTATCAGAAAACCATTAAGAGAGTGCCCTACAAGATACTCTGTCCTTTAAAAGCCAATTCCAGCCATTCTGTCAATGGTTTACCACATCCCAAACTACTTCATAGGGACTTATAAATCTGTGTCCACTGAAGTTCACGTCAGCTCTCTCCTGTGAGCACAAGGTGGCTCAGGGTTTATACCCACAGTCAAGCTACCACGGCTAAGCAAGTTACCAGAGATCAGCTGAACCCAGATAACTCTCTTTGAGTGCCCTTACAGCCCGTCATAAATATGAGGTAATTTAATTTAGCCTGCAATGAAAATAGATTAAGCTAAGTCAAATCACCTTACGTTTGTCAAAGGCGAGGAGGACACACACGGACTGTTTCTGCAGCTGAGCTGATGCATGGTAACCCGTTAAACTGCAGTAACTCAATTGCAGGTCTGAGCCCTAAACTGCAGTCACTCAAAGGGGCTGATCTTCTTGACATGAGACATATCACTTTTCAGTAGATTTTATTTTTCAATAACCTTAAGGTTCTTAGGCAACCACAGTAAGAACAAAACTCTTGCCCCATGGTTTACCTGAAGGATGATTTCACCAGGTGTGCAAATGCTCATACCAAATTACACGTTTGAATTAAACTTGAAGTTTTTAGGTCTTCTTCCCTTACTACTGAAATGCTCCCACTGCTGATTTAAGAAACTTACATGGGCCACAGGGCACCAAGAGCTAAATGCAAAGCTCTTGAGAGAGTGCGGAGTTTATTTAAAGCTGCACCACAATCGCAGTATTAGAAGGACAAGAATTACAGGAATGGTGGATAGAAAGCAGAAAATAAGATTAAGGGCAAAGGTCTAGAAATTAGGTCTTTTCTGACAGATTACTTAATATTTATTGATATTTTCAGGAACTGGATGACTAAGAATAACAAAGATATCCAGAGATCCGTATTTTCTACGTGGTAGCACAGCAGGAAAGCATGTACCGTATATAAACAATACATAATTTTATTATTATTATCCATTTTCCTAATTATTTCCACATCACAGTTCCTCAGAATTTCTTAAATACTCTTGATCCAATTGACTGAGGTTTTTATGTCATCTCTAATGCTGTAGTATGGGGTTGTTTCTATAGAGTTCAGAGATCAAATCCACCACAAAGTAACTCCTAGATATTTCAGGATGCTTCACACATGATCTTTGCACCTGCCACTTCTGCACACAGCCCCTCCTTTTTGAGCCTTTCCTGTTTTCACCTTGAAAAGCTCCAGCTAACCTTACTTTGATTTCTCTTTTGGGTTAAGTCATGTCATCCCCTGCCAGAGAGCCTGGTCACCAGGAGAAGCACCCCAACCTTCTTGTTGTACTGATGGCAGCCATGACCATGGTGGCTTTTCTGAGGTATGCAGATGTTCACTTTGCTCAGGAATGGCAATCTCAAAAACTGTGACAAATCATAGCAGAGCTGTAAGATGTGTGTTGAATCAACAAAGCCTGAAGGAGCCACTGAACATGAAGGAAACTATCTAAACCGGGAAGTTTTTAATGAGTTTAGCTGGAATGGAGGGTGAGACCTGAAGCCCCTCTCCAGACAGTGCAGCAGTGAGCAATGCTTTTCCATCAGCTCAGCTCACCCCACCTTCCCAAGGCCAGCTTGCCCCTGAGGTGAGACTGGGGACTGAGGGTGCCAGCAGGACCACCAGGGTCAGCTCTGTCTGGGAGATGTCTCGTGGCTTGCCATGGAGACTCTGTGGCTGGCCTTCCCCTGACCCTTCCCCTCCCTGACCAAGTGCCACAATTAGATTTCACTAAAAGACAAAACCTCTCTTCCTCCCTCTCACCATAACAGTCCTGGGGAGGGGGAAGGGATAGAAACATCATCTACATGGAAAATAATTTCCTGCTTGCCTGCCAGCGTATCTTAAATTAATGCAGCCAACAGCATTCCTTACGAATGTTAAATTAATCTGGAAAGTTGTCATGTATTGTTCCTTACCATGAAAAGCACTCATCACTTCTCGCTGGCTATCTGCCCTGCCTAGGAACACAGAGGGAAGTTTAACAAGCCACAGCAAAAACGTTTGTGAGGCTGCAGCCTGTGGCTTAGTGTGAGAGCTGGGAAATTCTTATCACCCAAAATATTGGGCAACAAAGACAGTTTTGTCTCAAATGCAGAGAATTCATAATTTATTAATACTCCTGCACCAACTGTGCAAGGAAGACTGAATTGTCCTTAAAAGAAAATAAAAGTAAACAGTTATATTATTTTAGTTTTAGACTTGCTTAAAGCTTGCAAAAAACTTCACTATCTAAAAGTTCCTCACACTAACTACTGCATAGGTGTAGAAAACAATATTATCAAAATGTCAAAAGAACCTAGAAATTTTTAAAAACCTAATAAATCATCTTCTGATTAGTTTGAACTGTGCATGCAAAATCGTACCGGGTTTTCTGAAATGCTATAAGGAAGCAAGAATTATTCAAATTAAATTCTGTAGAGCAGGTTTCTTTCTTTGTTCTTTTAAAAACCACTACACTGTCAAAATTTAATTCTATATTATATCTAATTTTCCGTTGCTGCTTTACCTCACTGTAGATGCCTTCAAGTGTAGCCAGTCTCTCTTCCAGTGCCTCTCAACTATTAGCTTTATTTATTTTTTGTTATTGAACTTGATTACATTTTCCCTGTCTCATATTTCAAAGGATGCTGTTACATACTAAGCCACTCTGCCTTTTACCTATCTAGTAATTTATTTTTCTTTCCTCCTCAGAACGGATGTATTTGTTATTAAGTCCATGTCCCGCATCACTCTACTAAGTTGAAGATTGACCTTGAATTTCATTTTGCTTTTAGGCTTCCACTTCCTTCCCTAAAAACTATTTTTGGTATTTCATTTATAATTACAAGAGAGTCTGATTCACAAAAATTCTCAAACCCTTCTGACCTCATGAACATTTGCATCCAGAGGTTCGGGCAGTCACTGCCAGGCTGGCCAGCTGTGGAGGCTGGATCTGGACCCAGGCTGTGATTCCTGTTGTCTTAAGGTCACAGCTTCAGGAGCCAGCATTTCAATGGAAGTCATTGTTTAGAGAGGGCCCAGCAACTTTATTTTTAAAAGCTTACAATTCACTAACAACAGAAACACAACCCTTTTTTCCCATTGATTACCTAATTCCTACATAAAAGAGAAAGGCCTTCTGATTCACCCGCTCAGAAACTAAAGTATTGTCTCATAAAACAGACCAGAACTCCTCTGTTATGGCTCAACTCATTCACCAAAGTTTAACTATAAGGTATCATGAGAAGAAGCATTTTGAACACCCATTTTTAAAACTGGCCTCAAAAACACTCAGAAGAGACCAGATTAGGAGACAAAATATAATGTCCCAAACAGTGTTATCTCCTTTATTTTGCAGAATGGGGAAATGTCCTTTCAGGGACCATTTTAGAAAGCCACAGGATCAGTAGAGCAGGGTTATTGTTCATCTTGTCACTCCAGATGGTATTTGACCAATTTTAAAATACTAATTATAGTCGGAGGTGACTCCTCCTTCCTGATCTCAAAATTTCCATCACATCTGCTGAAAAGGTACAGCAGATATTAAACATATATGTTTAATATGTTCAACATTCTAAATGATTTTTCGGACTCTTTCCTCCCCTCATTGCACCACCACATTCAGATGCCTCCTCCAGAGGTGTTAACAGACTTGTTGGCTTTTCTGCCCCATGTTTCAGGTTGTATCGTAAGTAGCTGCCTTTTGCAAACAGGGTTTTTTCAATTCCTGCCTTGCAAACAGAACTTGTGTCCAACCCAAACCACGGAACAAAGCTGGAAATATCACCCTCCAGTACTTCCATTTAAGACCGTTTTTTAAGACTAATAGTGCCTCACAGCTCTATCCAAAAATCAACTCTTGTTTTCCTAGAGACAGTGAAAAACAACTCAAGACCCAAATGGCTTACAGTTCCGGGCAGGCAAGACAGTCTAAAACTGAGAGGAAAGCAGTATGATTCTATGATCTCCATTTGATAGGAAAAAAAAAAAGACACAGAACAATAAAGTGGCTTGGCTAGGGGAGGACCACTAAATAAACCCACATCTTCAAAGGTACAGCCTCATGCCTTTAATATGAAGCCTTATTATCCATATTTGCCAACAAAAGAGCAACAGAACTAATTTGGAGGGGCAGGAAGAGATATAATCTGCATAATCCAGTCCTAAAGACAAACAGCCACAAAGGAGGAATGCTCTCCTGCTTTCTGTTTTCAGTTCCACAATAAGGATTTTCAAATTGGGCTCACCTCATTCGATGTGACCAGGAAAGCCAGGAAACATGGATTTTATTAGCACGCACTATCAAGTATAGAGTTCAATCACAAGGCCAAAGAGAGACATATTCATGGCTTTGTAGATTAATTAACTGAAGGTTACTTGACATTAGAGGTGGGGGAAAGGCTACTTAAGCAGCCTGGTTAAGAAAAGACTCTTTAGCAACCATATTGATTTCCCATGTACACCTAAGCAGCAGTAACAATTTTGCTTCACCAGTGAGGGCCTGACCTTCAGCCCTAGGTTTGCTTTCCCAGAGCATCCTATATAACACCAAATTATGATACATGATAACAGAAAGAAATAAGAAAGATCTTAACAGGCTCCAAGTGCTTGATGGTTTTCAGGAAATTACTTCTTCAATGTAGGTTACTAGCTTCTGCTTTATACCAACAATTTAATATATGGGATTGGCATTCAGAATGCAAAGGCCCAGGTAAGTCTCAGAGAAGCTAATCTGTCTCAGGGCTCTCAAGCATTACTCAAATCTCTGCAAAAATCATTAGAGCAGGCAAATAACAGTTCTATCCTTTCCTTTACAACTAAATTGCAAGAAAAAAAGTTTTCTTTCTGCAAAATCATTAGTTAAAGGGAACACATCTGTCATTTTATCTCTGTCCCAAAGTACATATGTCACTAGAGAATTAACTTTTTTTTTTTTTTTTTTTTTTTAATATATACGGTATCAGTTTCCAGCTTATCTGGTACTCTTTTCTAGCCTGGCTATCCCAGAAACTTTATTCTTAACCAACTTCTGGCATAAACTTAAGCTAATGAGTTTTGTTGGGTGTATCACATGTTAGTGAAAGACTAGACTGAGGAGTGTATTAGTACATTAAGGTGGTATGGAAATGACATGTACCTGTGACAACCATGTGCAAAATCCACCCACAAACACTCCTTCCTACTAGTAAACCTGGTCACGGAGAAGACCATCCTCACAAATAATCAGAGACAATATTTGCCGTGGTAGCTGATTGCTGATTAAAAGGAGATCTAGAGAAACCCTGAAGATTCTGTCCAATGGATCAGTTACACAAAGGTGAGGTGGGTATTTTTGAGGGTGGTATTTTAAAGATTTGGAAGGGAAAAAGTAAATCACTGCCATTTATGTTTTCCAAACATGTATTTCTTGTATCAGATCATGTGGCCTGGATAGATTTGTTAATCAGAGCAGAGCTAAGCTAGAGATGGCAAGATTTCTTTGTACCCAAATCACAGTGTTTTAAACGAGATTCGAGTACAGCCTACTGAACATGCAATGCCCACATGTTTCCTTTGTATGTGAATCATGTAGAGGTCTGCAGGCCACATTAACTGCATTGCAACCTTCCAGTAATTACCAATAGGCAGCTTGTCCCTTTCTGCATACCTGCAGGGAAAAACTGTATTTATCTGTATAACATCTGACACGCTTTTTAAAATCTTGTTACTTATTCAGATTAAATCTTACTGTTATTTTTTCTAGAAGTTATCAGGCCTTGTTGGGAAAGTAGTTATCTTGCTTCTCCAGTCTATTGTCTGTGCTAGAGATATGGTTTCATGGAGTTGTGAATCAGAATTTTAAAAAACATAATAAATCAGAAATTCATCTGGGTTTTACAAAACCAGCTAATAGGTGACACAAATAAGATGCATTGCTTTAGTAAATGAATAGAAAACAAACAAAGGAAATGCTTATCTTCCTGTTTTAATATGTTACTTTACTTTTTCTAATATTTAAAATCTGTCCACCTGCAAAAGATTATCAAGAGCCTCTGTGGATTTGCAGGAATGTTTGCAGTACTTGGAGCAAATGAGATACTCTTGCTAGCACACACTACTCTCTGTCATTCAGTGCAGTAACAGCAAGAGACAGGGCCATCAGCAGTGCAATTGTTATTATTTGGTGAGGGCTGGTGGTGACTTACGAGTTTCAGAATGCAGCTTCCTCATTTGTTTAATGTCGGGAGATTACAGTTTCCATTTGCTATGGTTTTACAACATGCAGGTGGGAAAAAAAAATCTCTTTTCCAAAAGCCTGTCAGTAACCACTGCCAATGCTGAAACATTCCCACTCGATTCTTGCAAATGAACCTTTGCCATGTTTGGGTACAGCACAAGATCCAGATCCCGTAACCAGTGCCAGCTGCCAGCCGCTGCCACGGGCTGGAACACAGCACCCGTGGACAGGGCCCCCATGCTGGTCACAGGCCATGACTGGTCAGAGGAGAGCCAGGCTGAGATCAGGCCATGGCCGGGTGAGCCACAGGACTGCCACACTCTCTTAGCCCTCCAGGAATGGCTCCTGGCCATGCTGTCTGCCTGTCTCAGCTTCCCCACCGCTGAGGGGGATAAATAGAGTATTTCCTGATATTAGAGGGGTTCAGCACTGAGAAACTCCCATGTCTTGGAGAACAGATCCATCTTTACACTCATGTTTTAAAGGGCTGGGGAGAATTTTATAGACTGCAAAACGGTCTGAGGTGCAAGATATTTGAGGCATGGACCCTTCCAGCCTCTTTCCCCTGGATAAGCCCAGCCTGACAGAGCACCAGCAGGGATAGCTTCACGTGTGTGCCCCGACTGGTGCTATACTTCTGTTCCATTCACCCATGTGGTACAGTCTCCTGGCTGCCAAACCAAGGCTTTGGTCTGGGGATTCAGGCTGAGCTACATCTTCAATGCCTCAGCTCTATATTGTTTCAGATCAAAACCAGTCTGTTAACTGTTGGCATTCCCCAACCAGTTTACCAGAGGGCTAGGGTAGCCAGGCAGCTCTGGGGGTCCTACAGGGAAGGGTGTCACCCCATACTTCTTGATTGCCTACACTCCATTTACTCTCTCAGGAAGGAGAGTTGGCAGCACAGTAGTGTCCATGATGCGGCATGAAAAAGTGGGAAATAGAATGGGATACTAACAGAGTTGCTGTTCGTGCAGCCTAAACAGGGAAAGTTGGTAAGATAGGACTAGTTTTAGGCAGAAAAAAATCTGCTCAGTTCTCCACCAAGGGAGGTTCTTCCTTCTCCATGGGAGGAGAGAAATAAACTCTCCCACCAGGAGCAAAAAATCAGCACAGGAAGGTAAGGAAAATTTCCATGTTGAACATGTCCCCACAGAGCATTTGCAGAGCTTGGGCACATGAAGGTAAAAAATCATAACACATGTGCTGGCAAGTCATGTAGCAAGGATGATGAGGCGACTTGCAGTCTGACACTGCTCTGCTAACACTGATGGTGCCCTGCTAAGGAATGTCTGGTTGTGTTTAGTTTGCTACTGTGAACCAACAATACGATATTGGGAGAGTGACCTTGGGGTTACATTCAAATTTTTCAAAATAATGCTTCAAGTTGAATTCAGGTTCAAGAAAAAGAAAACTGAGGTGGGAGGGTTAATAGTAGGCATGTGTGCTTGGTGGCCCTCCCTTTTTCCTCACTTACATTTCTGTTAATAGTAATGGTACCAAAGTGAAATATGTGTTCTTAGTACTGCTTTCAAAAATTGACTGCATGAGTTCCAGATAGACCATGAATGTGAGCATGTAGATGTAAGCAAGATGTGGTTAAGAGACTTAGAATCTTTCTTTTGAGATCTGATTTAACTGTCCAGCTTTGCACCATCACATCAGCCATGGCATGAAATCAGAGTGACAGAGGAGCCAGCCTGGCAGACCCTGGGTGACCTTAGTGAGAAAGTCTCCATGCTAGAGTAGGGAGCCCAAGGCAAAGCATTGTGATTCCCCTAAGCCCTGAACTCCAGTGAGACTATGATCCAGGTGTTGCAGCTGGAACTGATCTCAACTGAAAACCTCAGCTGAAATCTGAGGTTAATGTTAGTCACATTAGCATCAAAATTCTAAATACAGGCTTTCATTTTTCCCTCTTCATCAGTGTCTAAAGGCACAGTATACTTAGTGCAGTTTTTCTTACCTTTCTAGAGTAGGGAGATGCTATTCCATCCCTTCCTTCCAAGCAGGGAGCTGGTGCATACTTCCACAGGGAATTTACCCAGAATAACCCAGGTAGTTGTTAAAAGGGCAAGGACTAGTCCTGAGTCCTGTACATACTCAGTGGACCATTACTCCTCTGTAGTTATAAGAAGGGTCAAAAACCATATTCAGATTCCACAGCCTTGGCTCAGTCCCAAACAAGACTACAGAACACAGTAGTTTCACCCAATGAGAACTGGTATTTTTGCCTTTACTTTTTAATACTGAAGCTTCTTTCCATTCCTGTTTGTAAAAGCTGTGGAGGTGTGGATGCACACACTGATCTAAGCTGCAGGTAGAAGATGAGAGAAATTCAGAGCTTGGTGCAGGATTCAATGTTCTACCTCACAGGCCTTGTTAGCAGGTGTAAGTCTGGCCTTTGGTCTCAGGTGATGCCCTTCATTTAGTTGTGAATAGCACATTCAGGGAAACTGGAGCTCACCATAATTATCCCTGAGATAGGGAGGACAACAAATTAATTTTATTTACATGCTAGAAGATTAAGAGATCTTCCTACTAATTTTAAGACCTGTCAAGACAGGGATAGTTCAGTTCTGCCAGAGAAAAATAATGTTTTAATTTGAACAATAGTTACCTATATAAAGGCAGGAAGAAAATATGGTGTAATGTCCTTTCTTTTAAATCCAGTTGAAATTGACTGATTTTCTACTCCTACCCCCACATACAAAATTCTGCACTGTGTCTTTAATTATATCTCACATTTATTTTAGGCTTTGCATCCAAAGATATCCTAAGTCAAAGCAAAAACATCACTTCACCCATCACTGAAATTCAGTCACTTCTGGGATGAAGAATGGCAGTCAAGGGGACAGCTAGTATACAGTAACCTTGGCCAAAAACCCAGGTGCAGAAATCTGCTACCACCGAAAGTGCCAAGGGACCTAGCTTTTAAAGACTTTCCCACAGTAAATTAAATGAAAGTGTATTTATCTCCTTCAGCAAAATGAAATGTTGAGGTGGGTCAGCCAAGCCTCAGTCTCTCATTTTAGAAACTCTGGGCATTTCAAGCAAAATACAGAAAACACCATGCTCTTGCACTTCCAGCTTATGGCAATGATTGAAAAATGTTGTAATCAGTAACCAGGTCAGACTTAGAATTTTTCCAGAAATTGTGCTCTCGAAAACCACAAGGCAAAGGCAAATTCAGAACTTGGGTTCCCCTTATGACATTTGCTCACCCACACACTATTACATGTTCAGAAAAAAAGAAGATTGCTTTTGCCAGCACTGGGACTGAAACTCATTTTTATCTGGCATAAGATACCAATACACATAACAAACATGCCAATTCATTGCTAGTTCAGCAAAATATTATTCACCACACCAAATGACCCATTTTTAAAGTTACTTAGACACTTGTGAGATTCTTCTGAACAAAAAGTTATCTTGTTTCAGTAAGTTTGTGATGGCGAAGACATGATACTGGCCTTTTGAGCACACTTAGAAGTAGTACAGATAAAGGGCACTGCAACATTACTGGTTTTTCTTACAAACAGCAGATTTTTTCCTTCCAATATTTTAGGCCCTGGAAAGACAAAATTTCCTTGGAAAAGCAGGTTTGATAAGAGATTAGAGGGTAATCACTATTCTCTTATAATATGCAAAGGGCAATTTTGGGTTGTGAGGTAGTTTGTGGGTCATGTGAATTTAATTGTCATATCCAGAGACTTATAACACATTAAGTGTATCCCTGGTGAAACAGGAGAGTTGTAAATCTGTGAGATAGATATATAAATATATATATGCACTATTTTATAACAGAGCTATGGGAATAGTCCATTACCTATAAAATAAAGAAACAACATTAAATATGCCAAATCAATTTCCTCATGAAACCAGCAACAAATACTTACGTAGTTACTACAAGAGTTTTTAATGTTTAGCTCAGGTTTCATGCACTGTCCCCCTTTCCAGCATTTTAGCTAGTGTTTGCAGTGCCTACAGAAAAAGTGTCAGGTTAAAGAAAACATCTTGGAAGGCGTGAGGATAAAATAATCTGTTTTTTTCTTTTCCATATTTATTTGGAAAAAAAATCCTCACGGTGAGGGGAGCTAAAATAAGACGAGAGGTACTGCAAGATTGTTTGTACACAAAAGCCATGCTGACCATCTTTTATGTGAAATTGGGGATCTGAAGCTGAAATCTTTACTCACTTGAAGTCAATGGGGATTCTCCCATTGATCTAAATGGGATCTAGGATTATTCTGCAGATTACAGCTGGGCACTTCTGCTGCTCGCTCGGTACTGACTTTCCACTCCATTACTCTGTCCCACTACTGAAAGCAGACAAGTCTTCTATTTTCCACCACCTGCAATTTAGCTTTCTCCTTGAAAACATATTTTTTTCTCTGCTGCGTTCGGGAAGTCTTAGATGATCATCTCCTTTCTGACTTACAGTTTAAGCAGAAGGAGCTCAACCAGATAGTATAAAAAAGCAGTTTTCAGATACAATGGCATGCCAGTTTGTCAATACAAGTCGTGAGATAGGAATCTTAGGGGTTTTTTAGTGGGCATGGCAGGAGATACAACATTTGCCATTTCACAGTGATTACATTGCTGTGATATCATCACTTCCACCCACAGAAATGTATCAGTTACCTCAGGTGTTTGCTGTAACAAAATATAGGAGGAAAAAGTGACTGAAGAGTAGAGTGCTGTAAAGAAAAAAGGCCATAGTGGAATCTGAAATCTAGTATGCCACTGTAGCCTTAATGCAAAATTTTTTGCATTACTGTTATTATTTTGGCATAAGGCCTCATTCTGAGACCAGAGCTGCAGCCAGGATTTTCAGCCTTAACCCAGAATTTCCTGGCTTTTATGAGTTTAAATCCAACCTTTAATGTTACTCAAACGCAGGCCTATATAGCTGAATTGATTTAACAGTGGGCTTTAGCTAAATGGAGAACCTCCATAGCAGTTACTTCAAGGGGCTCAGGTCCAAGGCACCTTTTCAAATGAACCTCATGATAATGTGCAAATTCCTGGACTCCAGGGGCATCCACTTGCACAGGAGGGCTATCCTAAACATGATTTTTTGTAAGACTAAAATAACCCTCTGGTTGTTCTTTTACACAAACTGAAAGAGATCTGGGACCCATTGTTTTGCACAAGTAACTAGCAATGCCTACCTTATATTTTGCATCCGTTTGGTCTCTAATGAGCAGATCTAATCTTTCCAAGCTGAAGCCACTTGAAAAGCAACACTAGTCTCCCAAGGCTGCATGTGGGGATATGGGGTGGGCATGGGGTGGTTTCACAGCATTGAACGAAGGACCAGGTAATAAACACATTACACAGAGCACATTGAACACATTCCAGCAATGCAGCTTTAGGTAAAGGGGAACTTACTTAATATTTTTTTTTTAATCTTCCATGCTCAAAAAACCTCAGTTATCAGAGGCTAACCTACCTCAAAGTTTTCTTCCTTATTTCAAGTATCATTCTGCAGACAGAAACAACTGTTCAAGTATCACTCTGCAGTTGAGAAATGGCCTGGACGATGGTGCTACAGATATTAAGTATTAAAAATTAGCAGCTCGCTGATTTTTTCTTTCAGCAAATCTTGTTTCTCTTTCTAATGGATTTTGTTTTGCTCTAGCACCTAGTTATGTATTTTGTGACCATAAAGCAATTTCACATGCTGCAGGGCTGAGTGTCTTTAAAACACAAATCATGATTCAGAGCTGTAGCGCGGAGAACTGAAGCTGATTTTGAAGCTGATAATTATTGGCTTTGTCTTCTCACCACTTGTATCTGAAAACACAAGCCTTAAAAAGGGAAGGATGTTTTCTGTAGAAGCAAAACAACTAATTCAGAAGTGGCCTAATGCTTTAACTCAGCTAAAGGTACTCTACATGGCATGTACACGTGAATGGAGCACACATGAACAAATGGGAGCACTTCTAGGTCTACACACCTGATTAGCTAAATCCTGTAAGAGTGTTCTGCTCTGTTGTGGAGTCCCAGGATAGAACGGATTTGTTGCTTTTGTAAGTAATGAGAAAGGAGGCAGGAGGGGACCTTGTCCTCCAGGAAGATGGAAGGAATAAAGGGTACTCTTGTAAAATGTTATAAATGTTGCATTTAAATAGAAAAGTCTTAAATTGCGGAGCTGGTCCATGTAATGGAAGGATCAGTAATTTTAAAAGAGTGCCAGAAATGAGCCAATTTCACAAGCTATTTGAAGGATATTTTCATGTAACTTTTGGCCAAAGCAATGTTCCAGAAAGTCTGAAAATTGAATCCTAATTAGTTACAAGGATCCCTCTGGCTCAAGTTGACTATTATATTGTGCTCCATGCTCCTGAAGCAGATGAGAGCCATCACACCTTGCCAACATATGACAAGGAGAAAGGTAAACTCACTATGCCATTGCTTTCAGAAGAGTTTAAATCAAGAAAAGAGAGAAAATTACACAAATCTTGAAGGAGAATTGCCATTCTTTCCACATAATAACAGTCATCTGGGATAATATGCCTGTATTTCACTTGTCAATGCATGCTGTTTACTATTTGGTCTTTTAATAGTGAATTTAGTGAACATTAAGAGACATTAAGGCAAAGTAAGCATTTTTATGTTATATCAGCTCACTCCCCTACCCCTCAATACACAGGTCTTTACATTCTTAGTGTGTTCTGAAGAGATCTTATACATCTTCCAATATTGGTTAAGCTGACACTGCAGAAATGAACATGACCAATATAAATCTTTATTAAAAATATAAATGTCTCAAATACTAAAACTGCCTATTCATAAAGCAGGGACTTTTGTTCTTGCACATGCTGAGTAAGTTTGGGGGTTGCTCTGGGGCAGGAGCATTCTTTGAGTTTTTGAGATGGTTAGTGTTCACCCTCCTTGTGAATTTTTTCTTGTTCTACAAGAAATGAAATGCTAATCTCTGCTCCACCTCTACTGGGTCATCTCCAGGTCAGCAGATTAGAGAAATCAGTGGAAGAATGAAGACAGTGTACTCAAACTGCAGGGCAGGATGACCCAGTTATTAATCAATCTGATAGCAGCATTTGAACAATGACAGTCATCTGTCAGAAAGCAGGAGGTGGCTCCTCGTTAACACACCACTCACCTGCCTTGAGCTACAACTCTTTTATAATAATATCTACCATTTACCTCCAAGGTGTTGCTTCTTTCTCTGGCTACATGAAACAACAGACACTATTTTCTGCCTCCTCCCTGGTACTTTGTTTTCTTGGAGCTTACTCAAACTGCATTGCTTTAAAAAAAAAAAAAAAAAACAAACAAACAAACAAAAAACACCCTAAAATATCCAAGCAAAACCAGAGACATCAAAAGGACTTATAATTAACTTTCTAAGACACTCAAACCTCCAGTTTAAAATAAGTAAAGTAAGTTAAAAGTACCCTTTTAACACAGTAACATACCATAGTTAAAGCCTTTTTCTTCCTAGTAACAGATAAACCCTTAGTTTTGCCAACCCGATTTCACCACAGCTGTCCCAGCAGGTTCCCTCACACTACCTTTACACTGTCATACATACCTTTTAAAATTACTCCATTTTGCTCTGCCAGTTTTCAATCCACATGCAGTTGTTAAGCCAAACTAATATTTTAAGCAAATAATTCTTTCATAAAATGTTGCTTATCGACAGATATCTTTGTTATTAGATGCACACATGCGTGGAGGTCAGACACAGGACTGATAGCTAACCACACGCAGACCTGGGTCTGCCATTAGCTCTGCCTAGGAACAGGCTCACACCAGTTTCCATCAGCCTGACCACAAAATGTATCATTAAAGGGATGGTAAAATACAAATAATGTAAACTAAATCTCACCCCTGAGTTGTATTCAGTATTATATACTGGACCAACAAGTTGCAAGGCAGCTAAAGATTTCGTTCTCCCCTGACTTTGATTCCAGTGCTTCAATTACTGTTTGCTCTTTTAAATCACCTCAAACAAAAACAAAAACTGGGGACCTATGTAACCTTTCATTAAAGAAAATCCCCATGGTGTTGGTTACAAGCACAGTGGGTACTATAATTTTAACCCAAAGGTCCTACCCTCCCTACACTCCATGAAACCTGTTGCTCCCCCCTGACCCCTCAGCCCCTGGTCTTCTCCCCCGTAATCCTGTAGCCCCTGGCTTCTGATTTTGTGCAGGTTATTTGAGGACAAGTTTACATATAGCAAAGAACCTAAAGGGCTATGGATTATCTGCACTGGAAGTTGTAGCACTTCTCTTGATCCTAGAACTGGTGTGAAGCAGTTTCTGAAGTGACACCAAGCCCCACAGTGGACAAGGGAGGGTTCAATTTTCTCAGCAATATTAGACAACCACTAATCATATAAAGTATGGTATTGCCTCAGCACCAACCAAGATCAGAAGCCTTGATGCTAGGAACAAGCTGGCCGGGGCTGACTACACATCCTGAAAAGCTTGCAATGAAAATTAACATGAGAAACAAATGATGGAGGGAACTTCCAAGCACAGCAAACAATGTGTTTGCTGCCCTTACACCAGAGCTACCACCTCCTTTTGCTGGAAGAGCTTATAAAAGGGAGATCTATCCCCAGCTGTTTTGGGCCTCCTGTACCAAACCCAGCTGTGGACAAGCCACCTTCCTCACACCACCCAGTCCCTGGTGAGCAGACTAAGAAATAAAAGGCAGCAGCTGCTTATCAGTCATTAGTAGCAGGTAGCTCCTTTTCCACATGTTTCTGGAGGAGGGCTGCAATATGGCAGTTGGAGAGGAGGGAGGAATGATTGGCTCTTGAGTACCCCAAAAGCCTGGAGCCAAAACCCATCCAAACTATGTCTGTCTGCTCAAATGGGCTGGAAACTGAGTGGAGGTACAGAAGCACTGGTATTTCTGGCCTCCTTTCCACTCCTACGGCAAGGACAGCATCTCACAGAATGCCTAAGCTGCTTCTCATTCCAGGTAGGCATTACTAGTACATACTAAAATGGGGAAAAAGCTAGCTGCAGTAATGCTTTCAATACTCAGAAAAAGAGATTAATTTCAGATTTGGAAGTCCAGATTGTTTTTTATTCTCACTTTCTTGTTAGCAAGCATGCATTTTAAGTTTACTAGAAGATGCAAATTTATATTTTAATTTTGGAAACCAACATAGGCAGCATTCTTAGTATTACACTTTTTCTCAGCATTAGACACCAGCAAAACAACAACCAAAACCAACCCAAAACTTACAAAAGATACATAACAAAACAGACAAAAAAGCCCAACCAAACAGAAACAAATTTAAAAAAAAAAAAAAAGCCAAAACCAACCACATTTGAGAAATGCGAGAATCACAGTCTTTCTGTCTAAACTCTGTTTAGGCAATTACACTGCCTGTTACTTACCCATAATGTTCTCCTTTTACTGAGAGTGCTCTGCAAATTATTTGATGCTCCTCATGTCTAGTTTTCTGGGAGGAGAGAGGAGAAAGGAAATGTTCCTCCTGAACCCTGACCTCCGCGGATGGCTTTCTGGGGGACGTGTTCCACTAATTGTCTTCTTTTTCAGCTGCAGTGGCTGTAATTGCATATATAAGGCCTGTGTTTTGCTTGCGTTGGTTTTTTACAGTGTGTCCACAATGGTGCATTAGAGTAATAATAAAGAAAATAGTATCCATCAAGTAATTTCAGTGCTGTTGCCAGCCTGGGATGCAACCACCCTGGAAGTCCTGTGTGGTTACATTCAGGCTCCACACACCTCCCAGCCGTTAGCCCACCACCCTGGGTGGTGGAGCAAGCAGCACCCACCTCCCGGTGCCCAGGTTTGCAGAGCTCTTTCCATCTGAAAGTGTATGTGGCAGCGTAGTTAGTCCTCCCTCCTCTGCTGTGTGTAGTGTGTGCACCCTCAGCACAGCTAGGGCAGGAGCTGGTCAGGGAGAAGCACATGAGCCCCAGCTTCACCCTCCTATGAAAGAAGAAAACATTATCATTGTGTTATAGGTGAACAATCTGATATATGTAAGTAATACACCAAGCACTAGTACATTAAGTAGTTTAAAACTAACTAAGATGGCCACGCTGTTGTTGAATATTCCTCTCACTTTGCAGGTATGCTTGCAAATCCTTCGTGGCTCGCTGGTTGTGCAGAAGTGCCCCGAAGCACAGGCTGGGGCTGGTTTCTACCCCTGTAGCTATTTCCTCCAAATAATGCCTTTTTCCCCAAGGGGGGAAAACAAAACAAAACAAAACAAAACAAAAAACCACACACACACACACAAAAAGCTTCATTTCAGGGCTGCTGTTAATATTAGTTACAGACTAAAGTGATGTCTCTCATATTTTGGTGGGTTTTTTCCCCCCAGTGGAAAACTCTAGAAATTAAATATTCATAAGAGAATATTCACCTTTCTTTTCCAGTATTATATTCCTGACAACATTTTTTTAATTTATGTGATCTTATATTAAAATCTTACCTTTTATTTTATTAATTTTGTAAGAGTATACATGTTAATTTTTGTACAAATATGCATGTATCTTTGTACTGCATACCCCTTTTCTAGTGGATATATACACATCTAGTCTCTTTAGATATACTGTTATTGCATCTCCCCTCTGTGTTATGTTTATATACATACATGTGTGTATGAGTGTGTGTGTATATTCCCCTGTATGTATATACGTGTATATATATATGGATAATATATATATAAAATTGCCTGGGCTTTAAAAAGGGATACCAGCAAGCAAATACCTGTCTATTGCTCTGTCAAATGTGACTCGCTGGGAAAGCTATTGGGTTTATAGAAGAGACAAACATTTCAGGAACGCCATTCTGGGGTAATGAAGCATGGCAACAAAATATACCTGTGCAACATTTGATAAAGATGAGCTGACACACCAGTCCAAATAGGTTCTTTTGTGTGTCTGCACGTGTCTACCATCATTGCTTTCATCTTAAAACAGGAAGGTAGCAATAGCAGCAGCAGCTGGCAGGAACCGCAAGAGGAAGAGCAGCTCACACAATTAAACGTCATTTACCTCTGGCCCTTATTTTACTCCTCCCTCCCCCTAATTTATTATGTGGTTTCTCCATCTCTATGCAAAAAAACACGGGCTCAATTTTTCTTTCTTTCTCATGCTATCTAGCTCTATTTACAGGGGGACTAAACAAGACAATAGGCAAAATCCCATGGCATTTAGCTTTGGATCTTAACTTGAAATGCTTCTTAGTGGGGTTTTTATGGCCTTTATTGTTCTTTGATGAATGTAAAGTAAAATTAAACCCTACAGTTACACATTAGTACATCGGCCAGAAAGAAGGCAAAACTGTGCTTGTGTACCTCGCTTCACAGAAAACATCTTTTGTTGTGTTTACTCTTTGGAGCAAAGGGAGGGGAAAACGCCCCACCTGGTGCAGGGAACTTTGAAGGGAAGGGAGATGTAGACTTTAGCTGCAGTGCTGAGCACTATGAGCCACCCAAGTTACATTACTGTCCTGTCCTCATTAGGGCCCAGTGAACATAGCCCTTATTTAGGCACAGCTTCCATTAAAGTCAACCAGAATTATCCTGGTTGGTGGAACCCAGGGGAGAGGTCTCACAGGTTCTGCCTCACCCCCAAAGATTTTGCTTTCCAGGGGTGTGGTAACTAGAGATAAGCAAATTTTATGGTAGTTGTTATGTGGATCTGCTTCAGTTTTTACCAAAGAGAGCTGACTGCATCGATCTTTCTTCCAGGTTAAATTTCAAACCACATTTTCATTACGTAGGTGTTCTATACATGTGTCTTTGCTGGCAAATGTTTGTATTCAACTCAAATTAAAGCTTAATTATGTATAGTATTCTGGCTAACTTCTACTGAGGAGGCCAAAATCCTTCTTCTATATGTATTGTATATGGCACGTATAGTGTACTTTTTTTTTTTTTATTAGGTGTTCCCTGCTCTCTTCTCTTCTTGCTGCACAAAATCTCCTCCATACATGTGATATTTCACTCTGCCAGCTGGTAAATTCATTTTTACTCTGGATTTCCAGTGAATCTTTTCTCCTTCTTCTTCCACAGACGTTTCTACGCAGAATACGTAACAGTTCAGCTGAAGTAAAACTTTCAGTATAATGTTTTTTGAGTGTAGGTTGAAACCAGACATAATGACTTTGGCCCTTTGTAATCTCTACATTGAAGCAACACGTAACTGGAATGGATTTATTTTTTTCCACTAGTAAAACTCTTGCTAAATCTGAACGATGGGTCCTAGGTTTGGCATTAGGTTTTCCTCAGAGCAGCAGTATTTTTATTATTTACTACTAGTCACTGTGGCCAATAACAAATGCCTCTTCACATGCTTATTCTTTTCAATTTTCATCAGTAGTCAGAGCACGGGAACTTCAATTTCAACCTCTGGTTGTCCCCCACCTCACACACATTTCATGAAATCTATTGTATCTTTAACCAAGTTCACAAGTTAAATGACACATATGTGGCTGTTCTGGTCATTTTATCTGACACTAAGACAATTCAATTGATGCTCAGCATTAAAAAAAAAAAAATATATATATATACACACATATATATATAAATAAAAAAGCTACAGAGCTTCTCTGCCAAGGGTAAGAATAGGTCAAGAGCCAAAGGAATTTAAGCAAACTGTCTTTTATACACAGGAAGCAGTTACATATGGAATAAAAGAAGAGGGATAACAATTGATGAAACATTTGGGAGAAACTTAGATAAACAATCATAAAAAAGATTTAGACAACTGCATGGAGTAGCCAAATAAATAAATAAAACAAGTATAAAGTGTGCAAGTCACTTCATCGTCCTTCCGTTCTGAAATAGCTGAAATAAAATGGCAATGAGCAGATAAACTGCAAAATATCATTATGATTTAGTAGCCATTTCTTTCCATCAGAGCCACTGTTTCAATTTTCATTCTTACAAATTACGAAGTAACAATAAAATACCCTTTTCGATTTATAGCAATGAGATCCTTTTAATTGAATTTCAGAAATTAGTTGATTTGACTGATGGGTAGGTAATGGGGATATACTCTTTACAGTGGGAAGTGCATTTCCAGTGGAAGATTTGGAAAAAGCACTGCAAAATATGTGTATAAACAGGGTTTTGGATTACTTACATACACACACACACAAATATATAAGTTCACCCTGAGGTACAACAAACAATATTTCTGTTTAATCCTAAAAGCTTCTACTAAAGAAAAAGAAGTTCATGAGCACTTAAAGCATTTATTCCAGTAACAGCCAAATGTAAAATTGCTATGACCTCATTATAACTCTCACTTTTTCTCACTGTGTATAGAGATGGGATTGAGGGGTTTTTTTTCCTGAATGTTAAACCAAATCTGGAATATTGGCAATGTATAGTCCATCTCACTCTGCCCAAGAATTAATGTGGAGTAGCCTACATCAGCCATCACTTTTTTTGCATTGCAATGGCAACATTCCAGCTGACTTTAATGGAGCCAGAATTTCACCCCAGGTGCACTATTACAATTGACTAGGGCCTGATAGATTGATTCCTGAGATGCTCTGGATTCCAGATGTGGATCTCATAAAACTGTAGAGTGTGGTGTGTGCAAAGCTTTTTTTTTTTTTTTTTTTTTTTTGTCTTTTCTTTTTCCTCATTAAATAAATAACAATAAGAAAATACAGTTCTTATAAGCAGTGCAATGGAGAATATGTGCTGGTGTTTCTCTCTCTCTTCCAAGAAACAGCTCCTTCTTCTTTCTCTACTACTTAAAATCTCACATTTATATAGCAAGGAAAAAAAAAAAACAACAAACAAAACAACAAAAAAACCCACACACACCCCCCATACAAAAGAAAAAAAAACAAAACAAAACCAAAAACCCCCAGCCAGTGAGCTGCATCTGGTTTAAAATATATGTAGAGTTGAGTACATGTGTGCCTGCTGAAATTTTATCAGCAACACCTACAACAGAAAGTCTAATCAGAATCCAACTTTAAGTAACAGAGACTGAAAAATAAGCTCAAAAGCCAGGCAGTCCACAGAAGCGTAAAAGGAACAGAGCAAAAGAAGCATTCACCTGCAGGGGGACAATATGTAAACAAAAAAAGGAAAGGAAGAAAAGGAGGAGAGATCTCCCACTCTAAAAGAAGTCCTGAGAGACCTGGAAAACAGAGGGTGGCATCAGCCAGGCAGGTGTTGTCCACCTTATTTTCTACCAGGAACTGCTCCTGCCCTCTCCTAACCAGGTATCTGTGCTGGATTCTCCAGCTGTCCTTCCTCTTCTCTTTTGCCTTATAAATATTTAAGTGCCATGACCATGAAATGGTGGAATTCAAGATCCTTAGGGCAACAAGGAGGGTGCACAGCAAGCTCACTACCCTGGACTTCAGGAGAGCAGACTTTGACCTTTTCAAGGATCTGCTTCAAGGGGTACCATGGGATAAAGCCCTGGAGCGGAGAGGAACCCAAGAAAGCTGGTCAATATTCAAAGTTCACCTCCTTCAAGCCAGGGAGCAATGTGTTCCAACAAAGAGGATGCAGACAGGAATGCCAAGAGGCCTGCATGGATTAACAAGGAGATCCTGGAGACACTTAGATGTAAAATCTACAGAGGGTGGAAGCAAGGACAGGTGGCCTGGGAGGAGTACAAAGAAATTACCCAAGCATCCAGGGATCAGGCTAGGAAAGCTAAAGCCCAGATAGAATGAAATCTGTCCAGGGATATCAAGGGTAACAAGAAAAGCTTCTAGAGGTATGTCAGTGATAAAAGGAAGAGTAGGGAACATGTGGGCCCTCTCCAGAAGGAAACAGGAGATCTAGCCATATGGGACATATGCTGAGATGCTCAATGACTTTTTTTGCCCCGGGGCTCTAGCCACACAACACAAGTTGCAGGGACTGGGAGAAGGAAGATCTTCCCACTGTAGAGTAAGAGCAGATTTGAAACCATCTAAAGAAGATGAAAGTGCACAAGTCCATGGGACCTGACGAGGTCCATCCACAGCTCCTGAGGGAACTTACAGATGAAGTTCCAAAGCCCCTTTCCATTATAGCTGAGAAGCCAGGGCAGTCTGGTGGAGTTCCCACTGACTGAGAAAGGGGACATATAACCCCCATTTCCAAAAATAAAAGAAGAGCCAGAGAAGTAGATAAGTTGATCAAGTATGGGTTTGATGATCAGGCAGTGAGGTGGATCAAGAACTGGTTGAAAGGAAGAAGTCAGAGAGTTGTAGTCAATGGGGCAGAATCTAGTTGGAGGCCTGTGACTAGTGGAGTCCCTCAGGGGTCAGTACTGGGACCGGTGTTGTTCAACATCTTCATCAATGACCTGGATGAGGGTACAGAATGTACCCTCAGCAAGTTTGCTGATGACACCAAGCTGGGAGGAGTGGCTGACACACCAGAAGGCTGTGCTGCCATTCAGAGAGACCTAGACAGGCTGGAGAGTTGGGCGGGGAAAAACCTGATGAAGTTCAACAAGGGCAAGTGTAGAGTTTTGCATTTGGGGAAGAAAAATGCCATGTACCAGTACAGGTTGGGGGCTGACCTGCTGGAGAGCAGTGTAGGTGAAAGGGACCTGGGGGTCCTAGTAGACAGGAGGATGACCATGAGCCAGCAGTGTGCCCTTGTAGCTAAGAAGGCCAACGGCATCCTGGGGTGCATTAGAAAGGGTGTGGTTAGTAGGTCAAGAGAGGTTCTCCTGCCCCTCTATTCTGCATTGGTGAGGCTGCATCTGGAGTATTGTGTCCAGTTCTGGGCCCCTCAGTTCAGGAAGGACAGGGATCTGCTTGAAAGAGTCCAGCGCAGAGCCACAAAGATGATTAAGGGAGTGGAACATCTCTCTTATGAGGAAAGGCTGAGAGAGCTGGGTCTCTTTAGTTTGGAGAAAAGGAGACTGAGGGGGGACCTCATCAGTGTTTACAAATACGTAAAGGGTGAGTGTCAAGAAGATGGAGCTAAGCTTTTTTCAGTGATGACCAGTGATAGGACAAGGAGTAATGGATACAAATTGGAGCATAGGAGGTTTAAGGTGAATATCAGAAAAAATTTTTTTACTGTGAGATTGACAGAGCACTGGAACAGGCTGCCCAGAGAGGTTGTGGAGTCTTCTTCACTGGAGACATTCAAGACCCATCTGGACGCATTCCTGTGTGATGTACTCTAGGTGACCCTGCTCTGGCAGGGGGGGTTGGACTAGATGATCTTTCAAGGTCCCTTCCAACCCCTAGGATTCTATGATTCTATGATTCTATGATTCTATGATTCTATGAAGTACAGGCCAATCAGTCTCACTTCTGTGTCCAACAAAACCGTGGAGCAGAACCTCCTGAAGACTGTGCTAAGGTACCTGGAAAATGCAGAGGTAGTTGGTGGCAACCAAAATGGCTTCACCACGGACAAATCATGCCTGAAAAATTTGGTAGCCTTTTACAATGGGGTTACAGCATCAGTGGACAAGGGAAGGGCAACATACATAATCTACATGGATTTATGCAAGTTTGCTGATGACACCAAGCTGTGTGGTGTGATCAACGTACAGGAGGGAAGGGACGCCATCCAGAGGGACCTTGACAGGCTTGAGAAGTGGCCCCATGCCAACCTCATTAAGTTCAACAAGGCCAAGTGCAAGCTCCTGCACATGGGTGGGGCAATCCCAAGCACAGTTATAGGTTGGGCAGAGAATGGACTGAGAACAGCCCTGATAAAGAGGACTTGGGGCTGTTAGTTGATGAGAAACTCAATATGAGCCAGCAATGTTTGCTTGTGGCACAGAAAGCCAACTGCATCCTGGGCTGCATCAAAAGAAGCATGGCCAGCAGGTCAAGGGAGGTGATTCTCCCCCTCTACTCTGCTCTTGTGAGACTCCACCTGGAGTACTGTGTCCACTTCTGGAGTCCCCAACACAAGAAAGACATGGAGCTGTTGGAGTCAGTCCAGAGGAGCGCCACAAAGATGGTCAGAGGGCTGGAGCACCTCTCCTATGAAGACAGGCTGAAAGTCAGGGTTGTTCAGCCTGAAGAAGAGAAGGCTCTGGGGAGACCTCATAGTGGCCTTCCAGTACTTGAAGGGGCCTACAGGAAAGGTGGGGAGGGACTTTTTACAAGGACATGTAGTGATAGGACAAGGGGGCGGGGGGGGTGGTTTTAAGCTGAACTACTAGAGTAGAAAGAGTAGATTTATATAAGCTGTTAGGAGAAATTCTTTCCTATGAGGATGGTGAGACACTGGAACAGGTTGCCCAGGGAAGTTGTGGATGGCCCCTCCCTAGAAGAGTTTGAGGACAGGCTGGATGGGGCTTTGAGCAACCTAGTCTAGTGGGAGGTGTCTATGCCTATGGCAATGGAGTTGGAACTAGATGATCTTTAAGGTCCTTTCCAACCATACCAGGATTTCATAATTTTAGGAGAGAAGTCCATCTACATCCATCTGCACATCTATCAAGAGTCTAGGGGGAGGAAAACAAAAAAATTATATTCCCAGGAGACACAGTGGGACTGTTTCTGCTCAGTAAGGACATAAGGATAAAGTCTGAGCCTTTTTTTCTCCACTACCCTCAGTAGTACCAGGGAGGAATATTCCTTACATCTGACAAGAAAGAGACAGAGAGCCAGGGAAAACAGAAAAACACTCAAGAGGATGATATGCAGTCAAATAGATTTACCCTGGTGCTGCTTTTGGCTTCTCAGGGATTGGAGAGCTGAGGCAGAGCAGAAGTGAAGGAGCCCAGGTAAGGACTTGATGTCCAGTACTGCAGTGAGGGCTGGTCTCATTGTCTTCTCCCAGAACTTCGTGGAGCCCATATGTGGGAAACATAAGTAAAAAACCGAGTCGGGAGCAACACAGTCTATGTGTGTGAGCAATGGAAAGCTGCTGTGTAGGATAAGCTTTCAAGTATTTCCTAGCAAGGATGTCACGTAAAAAAAAAAAACAGAGGACTGCAAAGATAAGCAAGCAACCAAAAAGAGGAAAAGGTCAAAAAGGGGATGCTTGGTTTTGGGGTGAACATTACCCAGGGCTATAGAGTCTACCCCTACTCAAGTCACTGAGTGCAATAGCAGCAAAAGAAGGCTGCACATCATCAAGTGAAATCCCAGAAACCGTTGCAGGTGTGTTAGATGAGGTTGAAAGAGAGAATGACAAGGAAGGAAGAGGTTTCACGAAGTTACATGGAGCACAAATTAAACACACCGTACTCCATTAAAAAAACAACATATCCGCTTTATATGCTATAGATGCATGCTAAAAATAACTATAACTACCCCTCCAGTTGTGAGCAATAGAGTCCTATTTTAAAACTCTCTGAAAAAGCACTCTGTAGCCACCGTATTAAAATACTTCTGGTCTTGTATTTCTCAACAAATGCCCATATTTACAATTCCTACTACGGCACAAAAATGTTTTGTCTGAATCTGCATTTGTTTGGAATTACCAGATGCATCTGCCCATGGAAGGACGAACATGGACAAGGTCAAAGGAAAATACTCTTTAGAATAGCCCTTAAGCAGGCAGAGGAATTAGGCCTGATTTATGAATGTATTTCCACAATTCACTTGAAAATTTGTAATGTCTGTGCAGCCTGGCAAGAAAAAAAAGGTGAGGGTAATGTGAAGGAATGCTTCTATTCCACTTTATTGTAAAATTATCCCATGTTACCTGCTCTAATCCCCTGAAAACAAATTAAATCCTCACTAAGCTGACTTTAAATCAATAGTTTCATTTAAGAATAGTGTGACTTAATAAAAATAAAAAACTAACTGGTCCAGCCAATTTAAGAGGGAAATAAATCATTGCCCAAGGAAAAAAGCAGATTTGACTTGTATATGGGCCACAGTTTTGTTGAGAGGACTAACCTGCTGTCTAAATTAACTCGGGGTATATTACAAATCTCATTAGCCTCATTCAGAAATCTGCTCCACTGTACTAGGAGAGAAGATTGCCAAAAAAAAAACCCAACCCTGGAGATGTTATGAAATGAAACAATATTTCTGAGAACACTTAGTAAATCATATAAGAAAACACATCCTTGAATTGCCCTGAAAGATCACCTCACACTCCAGCATCTCCCTTGTCTAACTTGTTTGGAGAGGATGTTTGTGAAGTAAAAAGGGTGCCATATTTGCAGCTAGGGCAAAAGAGCTGTGTTAGAAATGAGAGAGAAAGGAGCAGAGCAATGAACAGACAGGCAAGCAGCCAGCTGCTTCATTCATTCATAGAGCAAAACTAGTTAAAATAATAACCGAATAAATTATTTGTAAATCTATAGATTGAATTATCCATGCAGTCTTTTCAGCTTGGTGAAGATATTACTTCAATGTTATTAAGTGTGGATGTATTTATCACTAATTTACTTTTTAAATGTTATGAAATTTGCCTAATAAAAGTCTTAAAGGTTTGGAAGACCAGAATATAAACCGGCAACAATGAAGCAGTTTACTCAAAACAGTGCGAGTTATGCATTGCAAGTCACTGACAGCAGGAGAATTTAATAATCCTGACTCCAGTTAACTTATTCTAAGCATTCCCGGATGAATACCTTTCTCTGTCACTTACCACATTTCCAGGCATGCCTTTGAAAACTATCTTTTAAATAACCTACATAAGGGCACCACATAAGCTGGCAACAGAGGACAGGACCAGCTTCTCCAGAATCTCAGGAAATGCTTTAACTATGCACCCGCCTTGTAGCTCACTGTGATAATCTGCAGGAATTGACAAGGTTTCTGGATTTGCCTCAAATACCTTGGATTCAGGGAATGGATTGCAGTGATTTTCTGAGCTTACAGACCTGGCTTAAAAGAACGGGCTTCTCATGTGCTGTTCTTTTACACTTGCTGGATTGGTTCTCCCAACATGATCTCAAAATATGTTAATATCTTCATCTCATTTTATTCCCTTACAACTTTCATGGAGTGGTAGGAGTAAACACTGAAGATTTTGGTGATAAGAGTCCTAAGAAGCCATGCAATGACAAAGGAAGAAAAATTTGAGGCATGTGAAGGAATGATGACAGGGTATAGACTTTAACCTTGGCATTCTCATCAGCACAGGCTAGCAAACATTGGCAGGTCTGACATAAAACTACCTCACAGCAATTCTCCTTCAGTGGACAAGGAAAACAAAAAGTAAAATTTCTATGTTTATAAAACTGGAGAAGCTGTTCTTCAGTTAATTTCATTCTAAAGCACAAATATTGTCCTAAAAAGTAAAGAGATTAAAAGAAAAAAAATGCCCGAGAATGCTCAAGAATGCCCGAGTTTGCAAGAAACTTGAGACAGTTTGATTTGGAGGGCTCAGGAGGAAATGTAGTATATTGCAGACAGAAAAGCTCCAAACTGCCCTGAACCTGTCTGACAGAATACTATATGACTGTGTGTTTAACAGGTAGTTTGAGTTGCAGTTATCCATATTTGTACTCCCCAGTAAGTGCTCCTAGGCTTTGCTATCCCACTGTGATTTTGAGATATGAGGTCTTAAGGAGAGTTGGATCAAGTAGTGTCTCACAAGATCATCTGCACTGGGCCTTTTTTTCTTTTTTTCTTTTCCTTATCATTTTTCTTATCCGTTCTTGATTCTGAGCCTGACTATTTATTTGTTATAGGGATAACCATCTGTGTTAGAGCTAGAATGAAGGATCGTCGTACATGTTACATTTGTATTTGATAGACTCCTTCTTGCTAGATAAAAATATAGTGTGCTGTTGTACACTGTATCAGACTGAAAATACAGAAGTTAATTTTCTTTCTGGCTCTGAATTATTTAATGAGCTTTAAGATGAGCTTCATATTCACGAAGAAGATTTATGGCTACATTCTCCCAAGTGGGAAGGTCTTTACTATCCTCTGACCTTTTGATTTCTTTTTTCTAAATTCCTTTAGAAATGACTAGTTTCCTTCGTGTTAGCTAGAATTCTTCAGAAATCTGTGAAGAATACATTCAAGTTGCCAATATCATCAGGTAATCCAGTACCCAAATAATAATAATTTCAAAGCATATTACCCTTTTGGGCTCCTCAACATCTTTTTAAATATTGGGATATCCAAGCCACAATCAGGACACTTGAAAACACACAATATCCGAAATTAACTACAGTTTTTTTAAAGCCTTTCCCTGAGTCATGGCTCATGACATTTCTGTTTGTTTTTCTGTCTTATCAGTCCTCCTCTCCTATTAAAGCTGAATGTTCAGCAAAAGATGTCTATTTTACATTTGCAAGGCACCTTCAAAGCAACTGTTGCTTGCAGTAGCTTGTAACTTACATGTGCAAATGCAAACCTTTTGAAGACAGAAATGCGAGGAATGTGAATCAGGTCAGAATCACACTGACAAAATTATAATACTTGGAAGGCACTTGTAAGGTTGTATCAAAGGTCCAGACCTTGAAGCTGAATTTTGAATACTTGCCCTTTAGATTCTATCATAAGTTTAAGGCAAACCTTTGGACTTCTGCAGATTAAGTTTTGACAGGTGAATGAATTACTAAGAAAATAGAATTCATTGGTTTAACATAAAGAAAGAGTGAGATGTTATGTAAAGACAATTACAGATATCATAATTAGGCTGTTAGAGACAATAGTTTCCTGGGGTGTTAGATTTAATTATTTTTACCTAGTACAAAGCCAAGCACAGCTTCACTGGTCAAAAAGAACTAAATAATTAACAATAATAAAATAATGTAGTGAATGTACCAAATGTCTATCTGCTGCATATGCTACATATAGAAAAGAAGCAAATAATTACATTTTAAAACCAAACTGCTGCCAGAACCTCTGCCTCTTACTCATGCTTAAATATTTTTGTTTCAAAATACCAGAGTCTCATTATTAGTAAAGAGCATTTAGAACCCAGTGCAAAAATTATGTGCTTTGTTATTTAACAAGGTTTCCATGTCCTAAAGACCCTGGGATCACCCTTTTTTTTCTGGATCACCCTACTGGTCCCATCTTCAGGGTACATCTGGATGTGACAATTAGTACACTGATGAACCAGTTGATCACACTGCCTATTAAGCTAAGATAGCTTCATTAGTTAGATTTTATAATCCATTTGCTTTTATGTTGTGATGCCCTTGGCATCTAATACATCATCATATTAGTATTTAATCTGGATAACATAAACCACAAATGCTCCAATGTTCCTTATCACCTGGATGATGAGAAAACAAAAATACTCATTCAAAGTTTTGGAGATTAAACTGCAAAAGTTACCATTTTCTGAAGATCTCTGGCACAATCTACGAATGTGTTTAGCGGGTGCGGTCCATGGCGGGATGCTCTCTCTGCAGATGGTCAGCTAAGGAGAAGGTTGTATAGTGATTGCAGAAAGCCAAAGACCCATTCCCATGACAGAGTTTCTTGTGTTACTTTCACATGTCAAATTCAACTGGAGCTATTTTTGCAGTGTGCAAATAACTTCTCCTGAGATACCTAGATTTGGGGGGATATACAAAATTTGTTCTTCGTAAAGGTGTTTATTGTTAAATTGAAATGAGCAAAAACTCTGAATCTTTAAATATCTCCATCTTTTCAAGACTGTTTATGTAATCACAATAAATATTTGGGGTTCTGGATTTATTTCCCCCTCCATTTTTCCTAGTCATTGCTTATCATATAACTGCCTGTATGCAGAAACTTTCCAAGAGACCAAACAAAGAACAATAAATCTCTCTAGTTCTTGGTAATCTTATGCATTCGTGGTTCCCAGCTGATCTATCAAGAGGTCATTTGGTTGAAAGCCAACTTGCCATACCTCCCTCCCTGGTCACTGTTTTAATTTCCTCTTTTGCTTGCTTTATTGTCAGTACTGGTACTTTAACAAAAAACAATTTTAAAAATTGCATTTGCATCTTTACAAGGAATTGCATTTTAAATAAGACATTCTTGGGCAACAACAAAAAAGATCTGCTCTCTCTGAGGATGTATCTTGACAACTTGTTTTTAGCGTTTGGGAACACATACCACTCTGTTCAGTTCTTCACAAGTGTTTTCAGAAAACTATTTAATAGTACCCCATGAAAGAAAGACAAAACAAAACAAAACAATCAAAACAAAAATAAAACACAACCAACCAAACAAAAAACAACAACAATAAAAAACACCGACCAAAACCAACGAAAGGGGTCAAAATTATTGGCTCCTTATCCCAAGCCTTGATACTCACTGCAGACAGCACACTTCTCCCTGTCTGATGGCAGAAGTATTTTAAATATACAGGTAGGTTTCCCTGTATATAGTCTGACTCACAGGGAATCAGACACTTGATGGGGATCAGCAGTCTTCCAGCACTGCAAAGGACAAACTTCTTGCCTGGCCAGTTTTCTTTAGCCTTTATAAGTGAGAAGCACATCTTGGCCTTGATTGCTCTAACAGTCTAGTTTTGGCTCTCTAGTCTTTGGTCTTTTTCCCAAGCTGACTGTTGACAGGCTCAGAGTATTACACACTGGTTTTAATCTTCAGGAAACATAAAGCATGCGTAGCTGGCTCCAAATCACCAGCTCTCCCATACCACAGAAGAGGAGAGATGGGGTTTATGGGAAGGGCTAGAGTACAGAGGGGTGTGGGAGATCGCACAATATTGCATATAGGCCCAGCCACTGCCATACTCCCACTGAAGCTGAGACATCTAAAATTACTTGGCCAATGTCTCAGCTATTTGGAGTTAGGCCAGGAGCTGTTTAGACTCTACAAATAACTAAAAAGATATCAAAAAGGCAGCATAGCATTGTCTCTTCCTCTGCTCAACCACAAGTATTTCCATTTACAAGCAATTGGCGCATTCAATACAATATCATGTTTCCTACTTACCTGTGATGCGGCTGGAACTCAAAACAGCCCTTCAGGCAGAAAAAGGGAAAACTTTTCTGCAGATGATGTCACTTCTCTCTGTACTCTCCAAGTTTTTGTTGCTGCAGTTTTTCTTTGTGGTGAAGGGAAAAAACCCAAACAACCCATTTGATTTCCTGCAAGTCAGAGGATGGCAATGCTCTACTTTGCGCACATTCAAACCCAAATTTGAGTAATGTCAGTTGAATCCTGTCCCAGATTCTGCAGCTTTCTGTACTACATCTCTCCCCAGCCAACAGTGCCTGAGCCCGGGGTCATTACCACCATCAGCCCAGCAAAGACCACTGTCACCTTCTTCGACAAGTCCATAAAACAGAAGCTCTTTAGTGAGTTACTTAGAAAATTCCCTGTACCTAGGCCAGACTTCAACAGAAGAAATGTCTGGGGATATTTGCATGACCACAACACACTCTGCAACATAATCTAGCAACTGGCCCAGACTTTCTGTAGTTTAACTATAGTAAACCTGGCTCCCCCAGAATCCAGTCTTTCTCCTTCAACAGGTGAGGAGCAACCTGTGGAGAACTGGCCTCCAAAAAAGTATGTCTCTCACTGAAATTGACTGTAACAGAGAGACATAACAGAAAAAAATAAAATAAAAGTAAAGGTGAAACGGTGGCAATACTGCGGGGCAGGGGCCGCAGCTGGGACTTCATCTGAAGCTGCATGTAGGCCTGGGATCTGCAGCCTAAGCCTGCACAGCAAGGAAGGACAAGCAATCGTCTGTGGGTCGTTACCGCACCCATTGCCGCTGCTGCTGGTGCAAAGGAGAGAGAAGACAAAAGAGAGAGGAGAAGGAAAACCAAATAAAAGGAGCTGAGCTGGAAGCAGCCCTGGCTGAGACCACCACAGGCCGTGACTTTGCCACCAGACCCGGGTCCAGTGAGGAAAACAGCATCAGACCCCTCGCCTCTCCAGCGCTCCTGAGAGCATCAGAAGAAAGCTCTTAAAGGCCATAGTGGTGAGTGGCCCTGCCGCCCGTGCTGTGCCCAGACTCCAAAAAAGAGCCGTCCCCTGTGTCCCCAGGCACACGGCAGCTCAGCTACCAGAGGCACCAGAAGGAAGAAGGCAGCAGCTGCTGCAGCCGCCCCTGCTGTCCCTGCTGCTGGTGCCACCTGTGCTGGACCTGCCACCGCTGCCACAACTCGCCTCACCCCCCGGCTCCAGGAGGACGTGAGCACAACATCACCATCCAAAGCTTTCATCTCTAACACCTTCTCCCCCCCGGTGTGTCATTGGCCCCTACTCACACACACCTCATCGAACCTAGAGGGGAAAGGCTTCCGGCTCTCTCTACTCCCACCTATAATAGTCTTGCTTCCTCTTTACCTACCAGGTACATTTACATAATCAGTTTTCCCCACACACACACTTTGAAAACTTTTACAGTAAAGTGATATTTTAAACACATAATCTGTGGGTGTGGGTGTGGGTGTGCACTTCCGAGAGGAGCTTATCAGTCAGTTCTATATCTGGGGGAAGCAAGCCGGCCCCAAGCCAGGGATGGACCCACTGAAATAATTCAGAAGGCTATCCTGAATAAATAATTTGGTGTCAGAAAATCCTGATCAACAAACAGGGCAATTGTGCCCTGAGATAAGGCGGCTTGGACCCAAAACCAGGTTCGGACCACAACACAACCTCATGGATCAAATTATGGTGCTTCCTTACTGTTATCTGGTAGTTTCGGAAGGGCACGGGGGGAGAAGGGATGTCAATGAGTTATGTCCTGAAAGAAGGAGCAGGGAGAGAAGTGTTTTGTGGGAGAAGCAGAGAGCTGTCAGATCAGCTACAGGAAGAATGGAGTTTCCTGCCTCTAGCCAGCAAACACACTTTCAGATTATTTTACCCTCATGTCTCTACATTATAGTATTAGTCTTTATAGTTTAATAAGTTTTCCCATTGTTGTGACATGTGACAGCAGCACCTGTGTTGGTGGATGAAGCAAAGTGGGAACAATGCCTTGTTGTCTGTAACAAATACCTGTCAATTCCAGATTGACAATTTCTACTTAAGCTAATTTACAAAAGGAAAAGTAAAACACCCTTTCCCAGGGTATTGTGAAAAGAAATGAAGAAATATTTGATATATGGTTTTACTATTAGAACAGAACCTAAACCTTTAGCTTAACAGCATAAAAGAAAATAATAGAAGGAAAGAAATTTAACATGTGACCTGACTGACAGTTGCTGCAGAAAAAAAATTAAAAGTTATACATCTGTGTATATATACTTATCTGTAATACAAATGTAGTCATCTGGAAGCTGGGTGAAAATCTTCCTCCTTCTCTTCCGCACTGACCTAGATGGGCCACAAAGCACTTGAGAGGCTGTGATCAGCAGGTGATGAAAGTGACTTTGGCCTTTACAACCAACCCCATTACTGATTCGCTTGCCCGGTGAACAGAAGGCCATGTGTTTTTTATCAGTGCAGCCAGTATGTTTATAGCATTTAACAAAGCAGAGCACGAGCTCTCCTAGAAAGGGCTGGGTGTGCTTTGGAGTGGGAGCTCTTTACCAGTTCCCTCCTTCTTTTCCCCTCCTTTAGGAATTTTATGTAGGAGTTTGGCTTTCTCGCTGTGCTGACCATCCTCGACTGAACCCAAACAGAGTGGAAATGTAGTGCGAAAAAACATGACCTCTCTTCCTTCAAATTCTCAGCCCCAGCATGGACAGTGACATGCAGAAGGATGCACTGAAAGGGACAGAAAACCTCCTCCCCTGCTGCCATGTACGCTCAACCACCACGTGAACCATGGCAGCCCCAGCCTCTGCAGGAGCACTCGGCATCCAGCAGACACATTAGTGAGAGGCCGTGTTCACTGGGATACAGGCAGACAGACGGCATGTTTCAAGAACGCGTTCTCTTAAACACAGCTCTTCCCTATTTCATACCTTCAGCAACTGAGAAAATGGGACTTCATTAATGCTATTCTAGACAAAGAGCGGCAGAGAAATGTAACTTTGAAAAAAGCCTATATTTTTAAATGGAGAGAGACCAATTACAAAAGCTATAAACACTTTAATCATTTCTCTGAACATGTGGAAATACATACATTGTGAACCTTTTTCATAGGAAATGCTGAAATCCTTTCCTTAATGGCACATTTTCTTAATGGCTTTACAGTTTCTCAGTTCATTTCAAAGGGCTGTTATTTGTTATGTGGACATAAGTTTAGATTATGTTTTAGAATGCTGAGAGATGTTTGAAAGAATTATCTGGTAGATGGTGGCAGCTACTTTTCCATTGCCTTCTGTTCTTCCTTTGAAATATATGGGGGAGGGGTGGAATGCCTGTGGGCTAAATATTCCCCATAAAATGTGGGGTCAAATCCTGTCCCCAGTCAAATCAGGAACATACCTTGCTTTTATTCAACTGCCAGACTTTATCCGGGTATTTTACTTTATTAAGTACTAAGGTAAAATTAAAGTTTATTAAAAACGATGTCTCTGTTATTTGCAATGAATGAGATATTTTTTACCTTATGCTATGATTCTTTGATCTTTGGGGGGCATAATGGCAGTATATGCAAGTCTGAAAAAAAAAAAAAGAACAAAAATGTGTTGTATAAAAAGAAATCATGACAGGGTCGTTGCAGAGGATGAAGTCAGAAAATTTGGAACATTGATAATTTCTGGAATCAGAATACTCTTTTTAAAAGATTAGATGTGGGCTACTTGAGTGTCTTAGAATGATGTGGAAGTCTTGGATGAAATCCCAGCCCTGTTGAACGCAATGGGAATTTTTCACTGAAGCAAAATCAAGTTTTCACTTGCCCCTTGCTTTAAAAGCATGTGGAGGCTCAGTGGAATTTCTTCTTTAGAAACAACTCTTGTCTGGTTTAGACATTCACTCTCTCTTTTCCTGCCCTGCACTCTTCTTCCATGTCTTCCAGAGCTCTAAACCTGAACTCCTTCACTACTCAAGTATCTCACACAAGGGAATCCGCCTAAGTCAGAGACTGGACTTGTTCACCAAACGCCTAATTTATACAATTTGCATTGAATAACTGCCGTCACCCCCCTACCATTGGTAAAAAACCTGTTCCACTGACTCTGAGAGCATTTCTATAAAATAGAAAAAGCCTGAATGAAATTTTTGAAGGTCCAGCAAATCACCCTTTATTACAATACCCTTGTCAGAATTCAAGTCTTACTGGAAACAGTAGAGGTTTTAGAGGCCTTCAGAAAGGAAAAATGTACAAAATAAAATTAAAATAAAATTAAAATAGGTGGCACATTTTATTGGAAGGCAGATGATTTATGCAGCCTTAGTGGCTGGATTTTCCATGACTTCAAAGTAAGCAGAGATTGCTAACAGAATGCCACACAGTGCTTGTGTGAGGTGAGAGCTGAAGCTTCCTTGGGAGCACAGCCCCTGGTCTAAAGTGGGTGCCAGCTTGCCTCGGGCCCTTCCTTCCTCAGGGAGAACTTCACCACCCTGTTCTGGTTTCCGTTCCACTGAAAGGAGGAGGAATGCAACTGCCTGTGAATCCTAAATGTCTGGAGTCCTCAGACCTTCAAAAATTACCTCCACATGCCCTGCTACAGATATTTTGCTTGTGCTTACTGACAGAAAGGCATATTCTGGGTCATTACTCTGTTCTTTTCGATGAGAAATCCGAATATTACACTAACACATCTGAAATGACAAGGCATGTTTGACAAAACCTGTGGGAGTCCTCCCATGAGAAGTCACCACTCAATTCAAACCATGGCGGGTGGAGTTCAGCTGATGTGGACACAAATCATGTAAAAGCTTTTTTTTTTCCCTGCTGTGGCTGATTTTACAAGCAAAGAAGTCTGGTTTTTGATGAAACATTTAAGCCTGCAGCTTTCATTTCCCCCACACACCACAACACACCCAATGGATGTTCACATGGTATTTAGGAGAGGGCTACGGACCCCTCCACACTTGGTAGCACTGTAGAAGACTATGGCCCATTACTTTTTTATTTTTACAGAAATCTCACATTACCTATTCTGTTTGCAGACTGCAGTCCTTGCAGTACTTACTCTAAGTAAAGGTAGATGCAAATCGCCTCTCCACCTGCATCACAAACTGTTGCTTGCCACATGCAGGCTTTCCACATGCCCAGTCAGCTCAATTACAGTGTTGACATGGCAAATACTACCCCAAAGTTTTAGGATAATTCCTATAATTTGTGTGATTAATCTGCGGTTTACACATTGCATAAAATTGTTGGAATGTTCTCACTTATTGGAGGAGAGCAGATAAATTCAGTACATGTCAACCTCTAAAGAACATATTCAAACAATGATGTTGTTCTATGCCTGTGGGGGAGAAGACTGAGCCTGGCAGCCAGATGTCCACCATGGTTTATACCCAGAGAAAGAAAAGGCGTGTGGTGTGGGTCTGTGTACATGTGCATGTAGGTGTGTGTGAGAGAGAGAGAGAAACAATCCTGGAAAGGAGGACTTCTTTCTGTCTTTTAAATACAAAATTTAATTTTGAGAATCTTTCTCACACTGAATAAAACCCACTTAGAACATGTTGAATTTGCCTTCCTCATCTAGCACAAATGATCCTTATATTTTAACCCCTGGCTGTGTAGCACAGTATTTCATTAAAATTTCAATCCAATTACTTGTCTTAGCTGTTTGCAACAAACTGGGAGGTCTGCAATATTTCATGTCGTAGTTCTTCCCTGTAAATCTGAAGTTGGATTGCACATTTCAGCTGCGGGTTGCACATCTTAACTATAACCAGTGCAACATGAAGCAACACGTAAATACTGCCTGAAGAGCCAAAAGCTTTCTCCTAGGCATTCAGATAGCCTGGGAACCTCTGTGAAGAGCTATGGCTGGAGCAGTCTGCATGTGGCTCATGGAGAAGTTACAGAGATCTTTCAACAGTGATTTGAGGGATATCACTTGGAGAAAGAAGGGGGCCCAATGGATGTGTATGGGGAAAGATGTTTGTGCTTCCTCTTCTAGGACAGCAATACCAGTCATACATTAGTGCATGAAAGCCTGTGCAAGGCAATAGTGTTTATGTGAACACTAATGCCCATGCTCCTTCTGCCTGTCAGAGCTGAGGAGAGCACTTGGCATCTTCCTGAAAATGACCAGCATGAGTGCATCCATCAGATTCCACAAATTCCTGTAGGAGCAAGAAAGGCAGAAGGAGCTTTATGCAAAACCAAAAAGGGAACCACTCACATAGTATGAGGGAAGCAGTATTTGGACTCTCAGGAGGACCTTTAGCTCTGGAACTTCTGTGGACATCTAGAAATGCTATGCACAGTGCAGAGACATCTTTATCAACACACAAGAGGATAACATAGGGCTCCTCATGTCCAAGAAATCTACATATCCATCAATAAGATTGGATGGCTTTATTGTATTCATTAACCGGTGTCAGATTTTAATACCAGCTGGGTCACATGTAAAGAAAGGATTGGCTTGCTTAATATATAGTCCTCATATGATTAGCCTTTCCACCCACCCCAGCTCATGATGTCATATGTGCTGAAATGACTGTCTTATAGTACTGACCAGACACCTCAAAACCTGTAATTTATTTCTTCCCCCTAATAGCTATAAGATGCAGGAAAGCGCCATTATACCCATTTTGCAAATAACCGGAAAAAAAATCACAGAGAAACTCAGCAAACAGATTCACCCTGAAATCCACCCAGGGTGAAAGAGGGTGCTATAGTGTCTCCTAAGAGAGGCTTTTCCTTCTTCACATCTGCATGTGATTTGCTAATATTCTCTTACAAGAAGCCTTCCCTCCCATGAGTTTGCAAGCATGCTGGGAGGCCCTTCCACTTTGAAGGTTTCAGGTCACATTTAGTCTAAATCAATATCTTTGCAATCAAACCGAGAAACACCTGTCAGTTTTGGGGTGCACACTTCAGCTTTAGGAGGTAAGGGACACTGCATATGGAGAGGAGAACAAAAGAACATCTGCTGGTGCTCGCCCTGGGGCAGGAGATCAAAGATCACCCTTTTTCAAAGGTGGTCATACTGACCAGGAATATAAAACAAGATAAAAGAGAAACTGTGATTGATAAGTAGATTCTATCACTACATAGACCCCTAACATCCAAGAAAATATTTATTTATATTTCTCTATGTGCCTTCGTATATTGCTTCTTCCCTCCCTCAGCTCTTGTCTTATGATTTCAGCTTGCTTAGCATTCTTTTTCATTATCGTATTCCCTGAACTTTAGATTCTGGTTTATGTTCAGGTTCTTGTTTTACTAGAAATGCTACATCCTGGTGGAATTAAAATCCAAATTGGATTTAGAGCACTGCTTAATTTGAGCTCCAGTGTCCCAGATGCTGGTTAGGTGCTGTGAACACTGCAAAATCTAATAACATTTCTCACCTAAAAAAGATCCATTAATATAATGCTAGAATGAGACGTGCTGAGAGCCAATTGATGCCAAAAGAAATCCAAGTAAAGGTTGCCAAAGTGCTTTTTCTCCCCTCGATTCCCACCCTCTCCCTGGGCTTTAGGTATTGCAGCACATGTGGAAGGCCCCTGTAACACTAGGAAATGCTATACAGTTGTGATTTCGTAGAAGAAAACAAATAGCCTTACCTCCTCTAATATTTAATCCAGATTTGTAGGTTCCCAGTGCTCCGCTGTAAAATCACCCCGTGTGGCGGGGTCCTTCAGCAGCGCGGCAGCGCCAAGTCTCAAGGTGGCTGAGCTGAGGGTTATGTTTCAATTTGGCAGTGTAACACCGTTTCCATAGACAAATTAACATTGTTTCATTTCATTTTGACACCGTAATGTCTTTTCCATAGACCTGCGCTGACATTGTCGTGAAATCATTGCATCCCAATCAAGTGAATGGGAAATTAGCACCACGACACAAAACATACTGAGAAAGTAACCGCAGCTTAGTTTATTTGTCAAACTGAAATACCTCAGCCACCTTCAAATGCATTTTCTGAAGCACCAGAAGAGCCGAGTGCAGGAATCAACACTAACAAAACATAGGCTGTGATATGTTGCATCCACTCAAGATTTTGCAGAGCTGCTAAAAATGAATGGTCTGTCTTGTAAGCTTTTCAGGTTAAGGCTCATGCCCTCCCTCGCTCCTTCCCCCCCCTCCCTCTCTCAGCATTTCTCTTTGGTGCTTGCATCTGAGCCGAGGGTTTGTAATTCCAGGGAATCGGAACAACTTCTGCAACCCCCAGCTGCTCAGGGCGCTCAGCGCAGCGGATGCTGGGGAAACATTGCCATAGGCATTTTGATAGGACAGCAATGGAAATAATCTGGGGGTTTCCAGGGTTTGATCTTGAGACCTTTGGTAAAACACGACCATGAGAGCTAAATTTGAAACCACAAAAATATCTGTTTAAAAGAGAAATATCCTGTTTACTTAAACACAGAGAGTAAGCAGGAGAAAAAAAAACACAAAACAAACCCAGTAGTCCAAATCACAGATTCCTTAAACTTTTTGCTCTCAGACCCCATCTTAACAAAAGAAGAAGCATTCATTTCCCAGTCTAAGCATATTAAAGGGGTCACACATGCAATATTCCCTTATGCCACTGATATGTTCAATGCTACCAGCCTCTGTGACAAATTCTATTTCTCTTCATCCCATCCATACACATATACAAATAGTAAAAGAAGTTGAGTCTGCACAGTCAGCACTTAAAATTGTCCAAATTTGCTCCTCTCACTCCTATCACACAATATTACTCCATTCCTGGTAGTTGTCACCCTTTTCAGTTCTGCAAGCCTGCTAGCAGCTTGTTCCCCACCCCCAGTAGCTGTTCTCTCCTCATTGTATCTCCCAGGCCTCTCTGACCTCCCCTGTGCATCAGTGCTCCTGCTGCCTCTCTCCTCCTGCACATCTTCTTCCTGCATCCCACAACCCTCCTGCCTCCCATCACCTCCCTCCTCAGCTTTTCAGGCAGCTACACTGAGGGAACAAGGGACAAATCTCATTCTCTATCCTGTGACTGAAGCATACCTGTAGCAACCAGAGGTTATGACCACAGGTATGCTACTATATCTATAGCACCCACAAGCAACCTAGGGAGCCTTGCTCTGCCAGCGCTATGACAGATTCTGTGGCCAAACTTGACTGTACCTCTGCTACGTGTGAGTAAGAGGAAGATTTTTATGGAGAATTACAGCGCAAGGAGATAGGTGCAGATTTTCACATGAGTTTTAAACTGTAAGAGTCCACTACCTCTGTACCTGAACCATTTTTTCATGTTTCTTTTCTAAAAATCTAGTCTAAGACAGAAACCTGTTTCAGAAATGTTCTGTCCAGAACTTTAAAGCTTAGCAACTGAAAACACATTGAAATAATGTGAACATATTTAGCAGCCTTAATCATACCCTTATAACTGATCCATAGTGGTAATAGCCTTACACTGAGTGTTTCTACTGGGTGACTGTATACATGTCCATGGATATGCTTCACCTAGAAATAAGAAGATTACCCCAGTCAGTAATGGGACAGCAAACTCTACAAGTCCCACCAGAGGAAGAGTGTTTTCAGGGTCACCACAAATATATGGACTGAAACATAAGACTTACAGCGAGCTAAAACCAATTTGAATATGGAGATTAAAGTAGTTGGGCTTAAACATAGAGAACGTGTTCCACATATGCACCACATATCTAAAACTAAATTATAAAATGAAGCTAAGCAGATAAAGTCAGTGCAAGCACACCCAGAGTCACCTTGCAGATCTGGACTTAATACCTCAAGAAAGCCTTTTCTCAATGTCCCCAAACCTGCAGTTATTTCTACAGAAAGAGACTTCAAAATGTGTGATCTGGACCTTGCTGAGTTTCCACATTGACATGCACAACCTGTCCATTCCACCCCAGAGAAGAAGTATCCCTGCTGTCCCTGGGCTCAGGGCGCCTCTCCTTCTGTGATACTGTTAGGTGACAGCACTAAGAGATAAAGAATGGGTTTTACTTTGCCACAATGACACATTTTGGAGCTTTTGAACCCAAAACATTTACATAATTTCCAAAATTTTCTGATTATAGTATCTGCTGCAGGACTTCAGTAAGGAGAAGGTGATGGTAATTTACATCTTCTGTATCAGCTCACACCTTGCACTCACTTTTAAGTTGAAGGCACCACAGGGGCCAGTTGAGCTATCAGGTTATTTACCACTTATTCACTCCATCCATGGACCCTTGCCAATAAGATATTCCTTAACAGGGTTCAGCAAAGCTGATGCCTGAGCGGGACCGTGCCATAATCCTCTCCCTACAGCCTGGCCCCAGGCACTTTTGCTTACTTGTACTCATGGAAACAGAAGGAAGAAGCACAAAGGCAGCGGAGAAGAGGACAGGAGGAAAAAATAAAGGGCTTATTTGATTCCACATTCAACAACAAAGCAATTGTGTTTCATTTCTACCACCTCAATCTACACTTCACGTTGCACGTATAGGAAGTAAATCAGAATAAATCAAATTCACTGTTTTAAAAATCACCTAGGCACTGAATTTAATTTTCAGTGTCTTTTAATCTTTGATGTATTCATATAGTTTTCACTTCCTCTATTCAAGAATCTCAGATATTTATGAAGAAGCAGCTGGGCCAACTCGCCTGTCACTTCACCCTCTTTCACTTTGCCCTGACAGCATGAAGCAGATGAACTCTAGTGGGTATCACCCTCTGGAAGATTTCCCTTGCCTGATGGGAACCCTCTGTACTCATCAGGCTGTTGGCCAAAGCACTGACTTGGGAAGTGTTTGCCTCTTCGCAGCTGGCATCAAATTACTGTCGCAGCCTCTCAGGTCTTCTAGAGTAAGTAGGAGTACAGGATTAAACTCCCATCCTCTTCATAATAACTGTATCCAGAACCACATTTTTCTTACCCATCCGACCCCTAGAGTGAGTGCACAGATGGACCCAAGCCAAGTCACACTGCAGAGATTCATCCATCCCAAATGCCAGCTCCTGGCTCACAGTGCTGCCTGGGGGCTTGGGAGCCCCTTGCTGAGCAGCCCCATCCCACCCCCCAAAAAAAAAGTGCACATGCTTCCTCTCCAAGCAGGCAACCTCTGATCGTTTAGTACCATACTTGGGCCCTCAACTGCTTTTTCAGCCATGCTCCATGGCTGAAATGCTCCATGGACCATTTTACCCCTCTACAGTGGCCAGTATATGGGGTACAAATTTTACCTGTAGATCTTGTCCCTGACTGCCATACACCAGTTTGTTCAAAGTATTTGGTGGTGAGAGACAAATGAGAACTCTCAAACTATTATTCCCAATTCCTCTATTCCATTACCGTAGCAGAATAACTTTTACTTATACTATATTCTAACTCTTTTGCATGAAGAATGCACCACAAAAATCCCATCTGGCTTTTGTGATCATTTTGAATTGCCTTTCCAGCATTTTTTAGTCTCAAGTTTATGCTTATTCAAATTCTAGGTAGTCTGTTTATCAAAATCCTATGTGGAAAATATGCTAATTGGCAGAGAAGCCTTTTATTTTTCTTCTTCTTCTTTTCGTTGTTTGTTTTTTTTTTTCAGTGTCAACTGGTTTATGCTGGATTCCTTACAAATGGAGCTGTAGTTTATTTTACAGGATACCTACCAGCCCACAACTTCCTCAGGTATCCGATGCAAACCAAGAAACGTGCCCAGCTGACATCCTCCCTGGCTTGGGCTGATTCGTGGGGCTGAAACCACAGTTGTGGTTAAGTGCACTGAAAAGATTACTAAGGAGGAAGCTGCATAGAACAAGGCTGTAAGCGATCATCTTGCTTTCCTTTTAAAAAAGCTTACAATAAAAGGTCACTCCATTGATATAACTCTCCCGAAAACTGGTGCTTGTCCTGTTATTCAGGACCTGTGTTATTGTTGTTGTTTGACTGGTAGCCTCAATGGGGAAGGACAGAGAAAGGGTGAGAGAGAAGAGCAAAAAACAAACTTGGGAATCATTTCAAGGCCTAAGATGTGGACAGGTTTGCCAAGAGATGTCTTGGAACCTTACAAGGTAAACACGGTCTAAATCACCTGCTTTGGGAAGATAAGTCCTGCGAGTTCGCTAAGCTAAATGTACACCGCCGAAATGTGATTGAAAACTTTGTGATGTGAAGACTGAAAATCACAAGAAGAAGGCAGGCAGTGTTTAATCTCCTACTGGGTGACAATTCAAGATAGACTGATAGAGATACCTGCTGCCTGATAAACCAGTCAATATTGTAGATGGTAGATACTTGCAGGAAACAGACACTGCAAAGGGAAAAATCCTCTGTATTTTTATGTTTTTGTCCCATTCTCAGCTCCTTGCTGTAAGTGTTTTAAACAAGTGTACCTGCCTGTGAGACCAGAAAAAAACAAAGAAACATGAAGTTTGAAAAAGCATGAGGAAAACACAGACAAGCACTTCCCTTTGAAGGGACTGTAGTCCCTTGAAGTTGGTGTATACGTAACCTCTCCACAACACTTCAGGTTTTGTGTGCAGCTATCCTTCGAGTGATGTTTATTATGAGAGCAAAGACAGCAGACTCTCTAACAGCTCTCTGCCGCTGCTGTCTTACCATGATTTTCCTATCTTTTAATTAAAAGTATATTTCACAGCCAAGCCAAATGTTTTATAATAACAAGAAGGAAACGCAGAGGAACAGCAAGGAAAACTTTTGACCCGCTGTGGACTGAACATACTTCTTCTTGCCTTGCAACGAGACTAAATCATTGCATGCATTGCTGATGGACATTCATCATTATTTCTTCCCAAACTGAAGGCATATTTCACTTTCCTGAAGCCTGGATTTTCTCCAAGTTTTGCAGGAAAATGTTGCTGCCATTGGAGCTTCTTGCTGTATGTCACCACCTGCTGGCAAATACCAGTTGAGGGCTTCTGTCGTGATCGTGCAGCTGAAACTGGGTAGACAAGGACTTTTATCTTCCTTGATAGAGACAGATAGGTGGCCAAAAACTGAACATATGTTATTTAAACAGATTTTGGTCTTGAATGCATATATTCAGACCAAGCCTGTTTGTACAACATGCATTCTGGATTCTGTAAACCATTACTCAGGCAACTAGTTCTTAATAAAGGAGAAAATATGCAATTGCATAGAAAAGGTTACCAGTGCAGGAAAACGTTCATGGACTTCCCTGATCCACACACCTGGGTTTGATAGAAAAGTAAACAAAACATAAAAAAATATAGTACAGGCTTCTGCAATACTTAATTGAAAATAATGTAGAGAGAAAACTCATAACATCCTCTCAGAAAGAGTCTCAGATTTAAGTTTCCTGTCCAATGCTATTTATGTCACAGGTTTAATGAAGAGAGTTTTGGCTTTTCTCTACATTTTTTTCCCCAGATATTTTTAGAAATCATCCTTTTGAATATGAAAGCATATTTTGAAGCCCCTAATATTTATTCTATCCACTCTAATAGGTAAACGTGCATTGCAGTGCGGGCACTAATGCTGATAATTCATATCATTTATCTGATAGATCAGGAGCCATTACGCCCTGTTGTGTAAATTCATATTTTGGCACTCTTTAAAAAGTGGATTATTATTGACCCAATAGACCGTAACAGCTCCAAAGAAGCCATTACTGTCTATTGTGTAAATCCTTCATGGCGCATGTTTTATTGACCCTTTGGAGCCATCATGGTCTGTCTTGTCAATCCGGATGCCATGCACTTGTATTAAGGCTGCCTGCGTAATATCCGTGCCCAGCGGTAGTCGCATTATTGATGCATCCTCCTACAAAATTACATTTTGAGCCATGTCAGCCAGCTGGTTTTTCCTCCAATGGGTTCCAAAACACTCATTGCTCTGGTTGGCATCCTGAACTCAAGTCGAGGGCTACAAAAATCACCTGAAGATAATGAAGACATTACTTTTGTGTTTGTTTTTTTTCTTTAAAAAAAATAAAAAGAGTGAAAATCAGGATCCCCTTCACCAGGATGTACACAGAAATGGCTGTGGGTGGTCACACCACCACGACTCTTCTCCGTGATCCCCTCTCCTCTCCCAGCTACACACATATAGGACATGCTGTATAAAGGAATTGTCTTCTCCTTCCTTCACGGTCCACAACAGCCACCTTTCCGGACGGCAAGGCTGTTTTCCTGCATAGGGGGAAGGAGGAACAAGGTTTACCCTCTGCAGTGAGGCCCAGCCTGCACAGGGAGTGAGCCAGCTTGCATACACTGCGAGGTGTAAGGGCTCAGAGGCACTGTGTGCACTGAAGTCCCTGGATTTGAGGCCTTTAATGAGAAATAGAAGGGGGAGAAAAAATGCCCCAGTGGAAAGCCTGTCCTGAGGGAGTGCCTACCACTGCTTCCAGGCTGGAAATGTTTACCTGACCAAGCCTGCAAACCAAACTCCCATAAACCCTTCCTGTATGGCTGACCCTCTGCAGAGGAGCAGTGAAGCCCATTCCGAACTTCGCTCTACCCAGCACACATCTGTCAAGGCAAACACAGCTGGTTCTTAGGAGCCTGTCAGCTGCAAACTGTCTCACTCCTCTTCTTCAAAGTCCCAAACTAAAAACACACAGAAGCCACACAACCTGAGCTGCTTCCAAAGCAAAGTCTTCCTGAGGCCAGATTGAATTCAGCTGAACAGCCAATGGGGCTAAGTTCAACCTGCAGCTGCCTAACTGCTTGAATTATTCCTATGCGTGGCATAATAAAGATCTAGTGTTGGCAGTGGTTGTTTGTGTTATGCATTCATAAATATTTATCCAAATATTAATGAGCAGAAAAACAATTTATTTCTTTTTTTACTAATTGTAACATCAATTCTAATATGTTTTGTTACTTAGTCACCTCACAAGTAAATTGATTTTCTTATCCACCAATAGGTATTTAAATGTTTTACAAGTGCATAGCAGGATACAGAAATGAGAACTGTTTGGAACTCATAGCAGGGCTGATACTTTTAGATTTATTTAATTTTTTTGCTAACACAGTAGCATAAAGGATGGGTAGTGGTTTCATGCGATATACATTTCTGAAGGCTTCTTCAGACAGTACACAAATACAACGTACACATGCAAAATGCACGGCATGCTGCAAAAGAGCATTTGCTCTACACACTTTTTTTTTCCTCTCTCTTTTCACACACATACACACACCTCTCTTGTGCATAATATCGGAATAATTTACAATTTCCAGTTGCAGGTGTGAGTACCTAATTTCCAAGAGGGCATTTGAGAACTTTTCTTGTGATTTAGTTTCCTGTTCAGCAACCTGCTAAAGCACATGGCTGGTTTAATGTGTGCAGAGAGTCCCAGCAAAGTCAGCTACCTGCTTAGCCACCTTGCTAAAATGAGACCTCGCTTTTGATAGATCTCAACAACTTTTCATCACCCACCTAGATAATGAAAGATGCAGGTAATCTGACCTTGCATAGTAACTGAAAACTTTTTCAGCAATATTGCTTGTGACAGCTGTATATTTCCTCTGAGGGGAAGATAAAGCTTTTGGTCTATGCAATTCACTACAAGAACACTTTATTAGTCCAGCGTTTCATTGTGTGTGGCTGGAAATTTTATCAGGTTCTCACCAACACCCTGCTGAGCATTAATGCCAGAGGAACACAGCAAATAACCTCTGGTGCTGATAAGAACTAGGTACAAAACCCTCTTCCTCCTGCATAGGTACCCATAACCTCACTAGATGGTATGTATGGGAGACAGAGCTTTTCTGACATAAGTGAAATTACATCAGTGACCCAGGAGGTTCATCTATTTGGGGCAGTCCTGAAATTACTCCCAGTGACCTTGCAAATGAAGAAAGTGGGAGTTTTGCATGGACATATTTTGTCATTTACCCTGAGTTGTTTATTTACCCTTATTTTGACAAAGAGAATAAAAAGGTCTCCCAATTCAGTAAAAGCATGCAAAATCCTTTTGCCTTTTCCCTAATAGGATTAAGAAGAATCTAGGTAGATCTGATATTGATGAAATTCATACGCAGGATACAATGTTTACCAAATAAACACATTTATTTTATAAATGGTAGCTTTACCTCTTTTCTAATTCATTTATTTTTAGAGCTAGGAATTGATTTGTTCAGAGGTAAGAATAGCAGCTTCACCATCAGCTTCAGGGGAGTTATACCTGATAAATACTGGTTTAAGCATCAGCAAAAATTTGACCCAGTATCCTGGCTTAAGAGTTGCTCATGGGTTTCTGAGAAAAGAGACAATTCTTAGTGTGTCCAAACAAAGCCCCTAGAAGGCAAGGACTGAGAAGGGGGTCCAGCAGATCTCAAAGTCTATGGCAGCCAGGTCTCAGTTTCAGTGAGGAATAAAGACTTCCAGGTGTATTACTTACATTGCACTGGTCCCCATGTTAGCTACAGGAAAGGGAAAATAGACCAGGCAGTTTCATCTCAACACTGTAAAAAATACTCTCATATATGTCCCCATTGCTACGGTTCAGATCAGAGAATTCAAAAAAAAACCCTGCATTAACCATTGCTGTATTTTTTCAGTGTTATAGTAGAAACTCCCAGGGTCTGATAGCCTTCTGGCTCAGTGCATAGCCTTGTATATGCAAACAATAAATGCTCACAGACTGGATTTTTGCATTTGTATCATAGTGTTCTGCTTCTGTTCAGAAAGCCATGGACAAGTTAACCTCTGCCTGGATCTCTCAGAGCATGTAGTCAATGGGCTGCCTGAAACAGCAGAGGTACTGGAAAAAAATACAACCAAAATTTTCAGCATCAGGATCACCTCAGTCATAAAATCCTGACAGACTGAACGCACCGGAGCTGGAATTACTGGAAAGATGATGATTTACCTTCAGACTTCCTAACTGCAGCTGACACTGAATCCTGCCACGAAAGGCAAACAAAAAACAAGAAAATATCTGATGACTTTGTGTTTTTCTATGACAACTAACATCATTTATGACCCATTATGTAATGACACGACCATTATACATTGAAAAGCTGTCTTGAAAGACATTGTAAATAAATATTTCTGGTTTTCAAACAGGAAGCCAGAAATATTACTCTGGAAGCTGAGAGGATGGGGTTAGAGTCTTAAAATGGGAGTGATTTGTTTTTTCCTTCCATCTCTCCCAAACTCTCGATGCAGTCATATTGTTATTAGCTAATGCATGTAATTTTCTCTCCATCGTTTTAGCTAAAATGTAACTTTTTAAAAAAAAGAAAATAGCAACATAAAAATGAAACAGGTAGGTACAAGATTAAAATGGAAAAGTGGCAAAAAGATAAAATTGGAGGTATAAAGTATTTGATGATACAGGGATTAAAACCAAGAGCTGTAAGAGTCTAACCTCCAATAGTAGCCCATTGCAGGGACTGCAGCAGAAGACAGAAAACCACCACGAATAGATTTGCCCATGAAAATTCCACATAATGCATATACAGTTATAATCTTCACCATGCAGAGGGAGGTTTTACAGGCACATGTAGTCTTCCTGGCAGTGGCAAGTATACAAAGAGAGTATACAATCATTTTTATTAGCCCAAGTATCTCTGGAAAAAACAGGCTTCGGGACTCAAAATTCTTCTTCAGGACTGAGATGAGCAACAAACTTCAAGCTAGGCTTTGCTGCTTCTTTTTCAGATGGGAGGAATTGCCTGTATATTCAAAATCTTGTCTGGTTTTTGAGCTATGTTTCCAGTCCAGTAACTATTTCTCTATAAGCCCTGCTCGGCTTGTACCCTTAGCCCACTACAAGTATTACCGTGCTACTAACTACCTGCCCTTGGATTGAGTGAAGCAAAATCCTGACAGCAATAGGTTTTAACTGGCCAAATTGTGCTCGTTTCCCAGGAGGGGGTGACATCACCGACCCCCTGTCTCCAGCAATGTGCAGGCTGTGAGCCGACACAGGAATTAGAGCAGGGCTCACCACCAGCTTCTATCACAGCAGGATCGGGCCCTTTCTCCTTCTGACTTATTTCAAAACATCCCCTTTTTCCTGTGCTAACTGCTCATAACAGTTGCCTGGTCCAGGCATCAAATAAACACTGACTTTTATATCCCAGCACTGGTGTTCCTGTGAAGGAAGTGCTCAGTCAAACAATACCACTGAACAAAATCTTTTATCCTACTGATGTCTTGTGACAATTTTTTTAATTTTTTTTTTTTGCTTTAACCTGAATTTCTAACCCATTTTAAACCTGCCATTTTTTCACACATTAATGGGAAGATTTTATATTTTTTTCCTCCTTTCTCTGTCTTTTTCTCCCCCTTCAGCAGATGAACTTTAAATGCAATAGTGTGCTCATCCTGAGTGACCCTGCCTGCTGGGAGTAATTGTCTAGAGGAGAATAGAAGAATCTAAGAGCTTTTGTGCAAGGGAATAGAGAAGACAGACTTTATTATGATTCTGAATCGTAAGCGCGCTCTCAATTTTTTTTTCTTTCTTTCTCTCTCTCCTTTTTTTTTTTTTTTTTCAGGTTCTAACAGCTGTTTCCCATCACAACCGGTGTTTGAAAGACACAGCAAAATTGAGTGTATCAGTATCACAATTAGTTTCACAGGCGGCTAATAACTTACTTGCCAGCCATGCCTGATTTAATCAGGACAGTCCTGATTTATGGTTGTTTGTCCCAGTGTCCGATTTTCTCTGCCAGCTTCATCACAAGGAGATGCATGCAGGCTGCTTCTGTGCTCCACCAGGGCCACCGGTTCACTACGGTGGGCTTGCTGCACTGGAGGGGAAAAAGGAGGAGGCAGCTTAAATGAGAAGTCTGGAGTCATCTAACACAACTCAGGAATCATATTCTTCTCACTGTGATAAACAGAGCAGCTCAGATGGGTGCAGGCATGCCAAGCTGACTTGTGGGGCTTATACATTTATCAAGGTATCTCACAGTGGCCTGCTATACCCCTTCTCCCTTGTGATCTGGAGAAACCTCCTGGGTTAGGGTCAAGAGGTGATTCTAGGAGCACATTATCTCAAGCCTGCAAGGCCCTGAGCTGCTGGGAGTGAGTCTTCTGTCAATGGTGCCAAATTATGCGTGGCTCATTTTTGCAAAGTGATCTACTGCTGCTGCTCATTGGGGACAGAGATGAGACCATCCAGCTCATTTTTCTTAGGACTGCAAGCTGGTCTGGAGGAAGTCCCAGCAGCGAGAGCCCAGCTCATGGCTTTCTCACTCAGCAACTCCACTCCTTTGAGTCAAAAAAAATGTCCATGAGAAGCTATTTAATGGATCGGCACTTAAGAGATCAGATATGAGAGTCTGGCCTATGGATGTAAAAGGGCAGGAAAAAGGAAAGATGTTTGTAGGAGGCTTCTGGCTAAGCTGGCTGTACCAGCTTTCCTCCCACTTAAACAAGCAAATCTTTTCCTTGAAAAACAGAAAAGCAAGCAAAGGTGTGTTATAAAGAGGCATCTTCATTAACACCCACAGGGGCCTTCAGACTGGGTTTCCCACAGCCGCCTGCAGACAGCTCCAGTGCTCCCCTCGCATGTCTCTGCCACGATGGTTAAGGCAGTAGGGCACTGACTAGACCGGCAGTAGGGCACTGACTAGACCACCACTGAGCCCAGTGCCCTGTATTACCTCACTTGAGGTCCCCAAGGGAACACAAGGAAAATGGTTTGTCTGTATTCACTGTTTCTCTCTCATTCTCTGGTTCAGTTTAGTTTTGCTGATATTTCTGAAGTGGAGAGGAGGTTGAGGTCCAAATCCATGGCTTGTGGTTTCTAGGTGCCACCACAGTAACAATAACCCTCAGGGATGTCTAATTAGTAGAGCTGCAGCACATTCATGTCAGACAGAGCTTGTGTATTGTGATTAAGAGTGTTTTCAACTTGTGGAGAGGTTTTCTGCCTTAGTTTCAAAGGTTGTCTTGGAAAATCTCTTGTGTGACCTGTTTTTAAAGGTGTGCATTACACTCCTATAGTTAGCTCCAAGATGTGAAAGACAAGATGGGCCTTGTCATCACATTCTTAAGTCAGGGATCCAGAAATCTCTGGCCCCAGCTTTGAAAGGGGAGATGCAAGCAGACATTTTGCACTTTCTTTGTATGTACTTGGGGATCATGCTGCAAGGACACTGCTTAGGGCTGTCACAAAGTTCTGGTCCTTGCCCTGCAGAGCTTGCAGTTTGGGTAGAACAGCAATAAACAGGAGGCTTAAAAGGAGGAGGTTTGGGTTGGGTTTTTTTGTATTTTCCTCTATTCTTACCTTATATATAGCATTTGGTAATTCATGACAGAAAACATAGTTATTCAAAGCATAACAACTAACCAAGCTACAAGAGAGGGTACTGACTAGTTCCCTGGATCAAAAGACATGAGCAGACTCTATGATTTCCTCCAGCTGAAAGAGCTGAAACCACTTTTGCAAGCCCCCATCTCCCTAAGGATCAAAAATGGGAGCATCTCAGTTGCTGATTTCACTTAATTGTAAAGAAATTCAAAATGCAAATTTGTATTCAGGTTTACCAGCTGAATAAAAGACCTCTTGCACAATACCTTTTAGAGGAGATATTCACTCTGCTTCAGCTGGAAGATTTCCCTCCACCTTTCAGATTTCCTCCCAGCTGTTTCTAGCTGGCCCTGCCTTCCATACGGAGATGAACAGACATATCCTACAGCAGGGTCCAGTTTCTCTATATGGTCCCTAATGGGGACTTTAACTTTTCACAGAGGCCTCTGGAGGGGCCTCACTCTCTTCTTTGTTTCAAGTTAAAGGGGACTGAGGCAGTCTGGAAACCATAACTGAGCCTCATTTTGAGGTTTTACAGTACGCAGTTTAGGTGCTAAAGCAGAACCTGGATTTAACGTGCCCATACAGGCAAGGTATCCAAGCACATGTATTTGAGTGCTAAAATCGCCATCTTCTTTCAGAAGGACACATCATTGATTTATCATCGAGGGCAGCAGAAAGTGGGACTGGAGCTGCAGCGACTCTGGTAAGAAATCTGCACTTGGGATTACTTCTGGCAGTTCTCTGTTCTTCCTCTGTTTACACAAAAGACAGACCACGTTCAATGGTATCAGCACAACCCTACCATGATACTCACTGAGGAGCTAACACACACATACACACAAAGAGAAAAAGAAAAAGTGACAGTCTATCCATCTCACTTGGCATGTTTATATGTCCTTTTTGACCATAAAAAAGAAGCCTGTTTACAAAGCAGAGTGTCGGTAACATTGTGTAGAGGAACACTTATCTGAGAAACTTTGATCTCCTTCTGAAGCACCATTACTCTGAGAGTGAAGGGCTAATGGCTCTTTGGGTGGGAGCGAAAGTTTTTCAACAGTAAAAAGAAGGAAGTTTATTGTGCTATCTAGTGGACACATTTAGAAAATCCTGCTCCTCGGAAATAAGTTGTGTCACTGGCAGCCTTAACCCACACCGTGCAAGCTGCTGAATGAGGGGGAAATAACAAGATGTTGAGGCCTCCTGTAATGGGATAGTGGGGAAGTTGTTACTCTAAGCCAGGCCTGCCATCTCACTCATTGAACTAATGGACATATTAATGGAGCTGAGAGCTAAACCAGACACATAGCCTGCATATTGGAGCTAACATTTTCCATCTACAGACACCAGGCTGAATTTTACAATACTGATTCACGTATCTAGGTCCTACTTTAGTGAGTAATTGCATTGGCTTTGCGAGCACAAGTAAATATTGACCTCAATCACAAAAGTAAAAAACACTGCCAGGAGGGTGATGGGATCAGATCATAAAACAAATAGATATGAGTTATCATTAAATAATAATAATAATAATAATAATAATAATAATAATAATAATAATAATAATAATAATAATAATAAAAGTTGTGTTTTATTTAAAGAATTGTGAGTTTCTGTAGTGCAAAAAAATAGGCTGAAACACACACATAAGACTCAGGTAGATGCAGTTTCAGATAGCTCAGAAATTCCACAAGAACAACATCATTTACTCCACTGCCTCTGCAAAAAACAGTACAAAATCACACCCAATCCTTTTTTTTTTCTTCCGAATTTCAAGTTTGCCAGATCTCCCTAAGACACCGAGGCTCACCTGATGTTTCAATGCAGTCAAAGATTTGGGTATCTCCAATCCTTCCTGCAAACCTATTTCTCTAAAATGTTTGCTAAAATGCACTGTCAAATTGAAACTTCATAGCACAGACCTCCATCACAAACATAAACAGCACCTCCAGAGGCTCACACATCACTGTTCTTCACTTGCATCTGTCCTGCTGCTCTCCATTTTATTTCTCTGTGCTGCTGCTTGCACTTTCCAACTTGTTATGTCTGTCGCTGAGCCCTTCATTCAAAAGGCCACTGAAATCCTTGGGAGCTCATCCAATACTTGCTGCCAGTTTCGGACACCACCACAGTCATTCTGCCCTGCAAGCCCTAATCGTTTCCCTCAAGGTGCTGAACAACCCCATTAACTAATCTCATGACAAATATTCCTTCACTGGCCGGCCTCTGAACAGTCACATCTGTTGTATAAACGTGTGTTTCTCTTACAAACATTGCTGGGGACACACTACAGAGATAGGCTGGAGCCGTCTTTTGCAAGTTGCTTGGCCTGTTGAAACAATTAGCCTGAAAGACAGACTTTAAAAAATGAGGGGTTTGTGCCTGCAGAAGAAAAGCAGCGCCTTCAAAAGAGTGTGATTCATACGAAAGGGAGAAAAAATAAAATACAGGGAAGCAGAACAGTTAGGCTCATTGAGTTTCCAACCTGGAGATTCCTGATTTTGCTAGACTGTGAGAGACCGCAGCCAGGCTCTGTAGCAAGGGCAGGTTTGAACCCAGACCTTCCAAGGACTGATACAGCAGTCAGGAAAGTTCCATTTCTGTCCTTCTTCCTCCAACAAACAACAGGGCACTTGTGAGCTGCCGTATTTTTTGGTGAGAGACAAATAAGGCAACTGTTATTGCAGGGCGTTTAAAATAGATAATACCCTGTTTGGAAACCAAGATGAAGCACCCTTCTATCTGGCATAGCCTTGAAACATTTACAGAAAGCCTTTTAATGGAGATTTAGTGCATGTATAATAATAACAGAGAATCTGATACCCTCTAGGAAAAACCTGCCCGGCGCTCCCTTAACAACCACAATTACCGCACAACTTGTTATACCTAAAGTTAATAAACCGGAATTAAGGTTATGAATAAACTTTATTAACCAGCAGGAGCCGGTGTCTTCTCCTCCTTTGGACTGCCCCAAGAGCACGGAAGTCCCTACATTTATCCCTTGTTTTACCTTTGCAGGGGCGGGAGGCCAGCCTCGGAAAGCTGGGGCTGAGACGCAACGGGGCTGAGCCAAATTAAAAAAAAATAAAATAATAAAAAAAGAGAAAATAAAATAATAAAAGGAAAGGAAGTGAAACGAAATCAAATAATAAAATAAAAATAATTAAAAATTAAAAATAAAAAGTAATAAAATAAAATAAATTAATTAAACAAGAAAATAAAATACAAGAAAATAAAATAAATAATAAATTGGGAAAAAAATAAAAACCAAGCAACAAATAAAGAGTCACAAAATTAAATAAAGAAGAAACAAAACAAAATAAAGCAAAATGAAACAAAAATAAAATAAATAAAGTCATTAAAAACCAAACGAAAACAAACCAGAAGAAAAGATTAAATAGAATAAAGTAAACCCAAATAAAATAAGAACGAATAAACCAGCATGCAATCAAAGCAAAGCAAAGCAAAAGAGCCCCGGTGAGCCGCCCCAGCGGGCAGCAGCGCCGGCGGGGGCCCCCCCTTCCCTGCGGGGCCAAGGGGGTGCCCGGGGCTGCCAGGCCGGCGGGGCGCAGCGACACCGTGTGGCCGCAGGCGGGAGCGGCCCCCGCCGCCCCGCTCCGCCCGGAGCCGCCGGGATCTCGGTGGCGGCTCCTCCCGCCGCCCCTCGGCCGCCCCCGCTCGGCGCAGCCTCTCCCGCTCCCTCCAGCCTTTGGAAGCCGGAGGGAGCGGTTAAAAGAGGGAAGAAGGGGCCTGGCGAGAAGTGTCGGTGCAGCCGGGGCAGACGTGCGCCTGTCTGCTCCGTTAGGTGTTAGATTAGGTTGCTCTAAGGAAGCTGGTCTAGTGCGAGGTGTCCCTGCCCATGGCATGGGGGGGGGGGGGTTGGAACTTGGTGGTCTTTAGGGTCCCTTCCAACCCAAAGCCTTCCTTCTGTGAGTCCATATTAGGCAGCTACAGGCAGGGGAGTTGGGAGGACCATTTGAAGAAGCACAGCTCTCCCCTTTGGAGGCAGGCCAGCAAGGCGGGCAAGTCAGGGAGAGGGGAGGAAGTTCACCACTTCATAGTCCTCACCCCTTACTTCTTCATAGACGACTATCTTTGAATCAAACTGCTTCAGAAAGCAGGAGAATAGCACAGCACGCTCCAGCCTGTGCCTGCACAGTTTCTGGGTCAGATGTCCTCACAGGGAGACGGCTTTATTTAGACAGAGTAGGTGATGATGAGATATCATTTATTGGGCCAACAGAATTACAATGCATGTGGTTTGAGCCTCTACAAGTCTGTCCTCAATTATTTTTGTTTGTTTTGGTGCTTCCCCAAGTCTTTCAGATAGAGTGTCTTCACTCATGCTTTTGTTCTTTCAAAAACAGGCGCAAGAATCCAAAATCCAGGCTTCGTCTGACAGCACGTCCCTGTGCCAAGAAGGCCAAAGGAGTTGTAATTGCTGTCAGAAACAAGCTTTCAGCGGGCCCCTGCAAGCAGAGACAGTGAACAAAAAAACAATCCTTCCCTTTCTTGTCCCCCAAAACACCCGTAAACTTTGATCCACTGACAGAGAAAGGCCACCGGTGGAAAGGGCGTGTTGTGGAGTCATGACCTTCACTAATGGACCTCCTGCTTGTGAAGCTGTTCAGTACTGCCACCTGCTCTCCTCAGAGATAGCAAATAAGCAAAACCAAAATACTAAAAAGCTTTGTCACATAGCTGCTTTCACAGGTAGAAAAGGGGGGAAGGGGGGATGAGGATGATGGGAAGGGAGGACAGTTGCTTCATGCTCTTTAGGGTACATTAAATTTTAAGAATATAAATATTTCGTGTGTAATGGTGGGTCTCCCATTAGCCTTTCTTCCTGCTAAACACCATAGGAACATTTCAGGTTCTTGAACATAGATTTCTAGCACTATTTTTGATGCTGTTCCAAAATATCTGCATGACCTGAAAGACTTGACAAATGAGCTGCAGAAGACCAACACATTTCCAGAGAAGTCGCTGATTGCCAGGTGGAATAGTCAAGAACATCTAAAATGGCACTAGGAACTGATGTTTGGGCAACATTATCCCACTCACATATCCAACACTCAAGAAGCCGGGTCTTTTGAACATCCTCCATCTACAGCTGAAAAAAATACAGGTGGAAGATCTGAATCAGGAAAAGTGTGGGCTTGAACATCTCTAGAGCTACCTTGGTGGTTGGTGCACCTCTGTGCTCATGCTCCAAGACTCTAGCACAGATTTTGCCTGCAACAGGAAAGTCTCCGCCCTGAGTTTATAACCTGTTGCCATTAACCCTGAACTGATTGCATTAGTTTGATGGAAGGTACCCAGTTTCTGGCCATCCAAACCTCATGTCAAGAAGTGGACACCAGAAGACTGTCCATGTCCAGTTGTAACAAGGTCAAACAAAGCAGCCACTGTCCATCCAAACCCTCTTAATTACCTCTCTGTTGTTAGACAAATTTTAAGGACAGAAAGGAAGTCCATTTCACTCCAGCAAAATGTATGTTGAGATGACTGATCACAAAACTGGAAGCAAGGTTGCAAAAAAGAAAAATAATGAGGAGTATTTATAGGTATGGCCTTTCAGAACAGAGCTCTTAAGATACAATGTCTAGGTGTGTAATGGGAAAGCCATCTCATCTTCAGAGCAGTGTAGAGAAAATGTTAAAGTATCTTCTTAAGAAGCACAGCTCTCTTCCTGGCTCATCCCTCAATCTAAGAAAATACCTGCAACGAGAACACAAATCAACAGATATACAGACAAAAGACCATTCTTAAGCTTGCTAGGAGCCATTGCACCTGTCTTCTTCTCCTAATCCCTGCGGTTTTGTTTAAAGTGAGAAATCTCTGGTGCCTTGAATAATGCACATACAGCTTTATTTCTGTCACCCAGAAGAAACAGGCTTCTTTGGTATTGTGGTAGTTCAGCTTCACCTGAAATCTGGTTCACTGCTCCTGTAACACAAATGGAGCAAGAGGACTCTCAGACCTCCCTCACAAATTTGATGTAGGTAACTCTTGGGTTTTTTTGTTTGATTGGGTTTTTTTGTGTTTTGTTTTGTTTTCTTTTGCTGGTTGCAATACCTCATAATCATGTATCTTAAAAAATAATTATTACATCAAACCTATATATATATAATTTAATAAAAAATATAACACCACCACAGTTAGTGAGTGGCCTCCAACTTAACAAAGAAGCAAAGCATGACACAAAAATATTCCCAATGCTCAAGGTGGGAATAGATGCATTTGTATTCAACATAATTTATTTGGGAGTGACTCTCAAAATACACTTGCTCTACCTACTTTAAATGAAGATTTATCATTAATCTCTGAAAACCAGTGCTTGCTGTCCTGCGGAAGCAGCCACTGGAGATGTATTATATGTTTTGGCTAAAGCTATTTATAGCATGGCACTTTTTGCCTTGCATTTTGTCCCTTGGACATAATATATTATGGTATAATATAATAATAAATCACAGAATGGATTGGGTTGGAAGGCACCTTAAAGATCATCTAATGCCAACCCCCGTGCCGTGGGCAGGGACACCTCCCACTATACCAGGTTTCTTAGAGCCATGCCCAACCTGGCCTTGGGTACTTCCAGAGAGAGGTGCATCCACAACTTCGCTGGGCAACCTGCTCCAGTGTCTCACTACCCTCACATTAAAGAATTTCTTCCTAATGTCTAACCTAAATCTACCCTCTTCCAGTTTAAAGCCATTACTTAGTATCCTATCATTACAAGCCCTTGTTAAAAGTCCCTCCCCAGCTTTCCTGAAGGCCCCTTCAGGTACTGGAAGGCTGCTACAAAGTCTCCAGGAGCCTTCTTTTCTCCAGGCTGAACAGCCCCAACTCACTCAGCCTGTCTTCATAGGAGAGGTGCTCCAGCCCTCTGAGCAACTTTGTGGCCCTCCTCTGGACTTGCTCTAAAAGCTCCATGTCCTTCTTATGTTGGAGGCTCCAGAACTGGACACAGTGCTGCAGCTGGGGTCTCACAAGAGGAGAGCAGAGGGGCAGAATCACCTCCCTTACCCTGCTGACCACACTTCTTTTGATGCAGCCCAGGACACAGTTGGCTGTCTGGGCTGCAAGAGCACATAGCCAGCTCATGTTGAGCTTCTCATCAACCAACACTCCCAAATCTTTTTTCTTAGGGCTGTTCTCAATCCATTCTCCACCCAGCTTGCATTTGTATTTGGGATTGTCCCAGCCCATGTACAGGACCATGTGCTTGGTCTTGTTCAACTTCATAAGGTTGCCATGGGCCCCTCTTTCAGTAGCAACTTATATTACTATATCCTCTGATACTGAACACATACTAGACTGGTCTACTTTGATGTGCTGCTGGGTAGACAGAGGAGTGTTACTAGCTGGAAGAAGACGAAAACATTGTCCATTTCTTTTTCTCTTCTTTGCCAAAGTAGAAAAGTCACAAAGATATGGTTGCTTCAGCTCTTTGGAAAGAGACTAGTGAAGGCCAAGGAAAAAGACTAGTACCATATCAGTGCTAGTATTGATATAGTAGCAGCAGTCAACACCTTTGATATTTCAGACAGAATCACAATGTTACTGTGATATCAGTACCTCACCTTCTTCATGTTATTCTCCATTTCAATGGCTAGTGTGGGAAGAAGGGCCACTGCCTGTTCTCCTGTATGCAGGGTTTGCAGAAGCAGGCTTTTTTCAGCACACATGCAAGTTCTCAGAGGAACTGGTTGAGGGCCTGAAGGTCAGTGCCTTCAGAAAGCTGGAACAGCCCTTTCATTTCAGTGACTGGTCTTCTCCTTGCTCATAGCCTATCTGAATTTATATTCTGGGCTTGAAACAATGTCATTGTGCATGGGAGTTTTCAGGCAGTCTGAATGATGAAATCGGCTCCCTATTGATAAATTTGTGGTGAAGGAACTCCTTGATATTTGTTCTTTATCTCTATCTTTGTCTCAAAGCAGACAGTTGATAGTGTCCAAAATTTTCACAATGCAGCTACATCACCAGATGACTTACACTGGTCTCTCAATCCTCCTGCTAGGAAACATCTAGATACCTATCAAAGGAGACGGCTTCCTATCTCAGTGTGGGAAGAGAGTTTCAGGAGGCTTGTAAAGTCAGAATTAGTAACCCAAAGTGGAGAAAATGTTGCAAAGCAAGAACCCTTTGAGGAGTCTGGTAAGTTTGGAGGTGTCTCCCATTTTTATGGAATGAACCTCAGTTGTAGCATCTCCACTGTCCACCCTGACTGCACATGATGGACATCTTCATGTAAGGAAGTCCCTCAGCTAAAGGAGTCCCTCAGCTACTGAGAACTGCATCAGTGAAAGCCAGCTATGAACTCTTAAATGAGACTTACTGGCTGCCAGTTCAGACCACAGGGCTACCAACATGCGGCTTAATATCCCTCATACTCTGCAGTGACTCAAGCTTCCTTTGCAAATTCAAATACCATGTATTCTAAAAGTGCCCAAAACATGAACAATTGTGCCATCTCAGGAAGGAAAAATCATACACTGTGTCTTGCCAAGTACAAATGAAACCAGCATTCATGACCACAACTATTACCCTGTGAGCAGGTGCTGTCCAGAATTTAGCAGAATATAAAGTCCCAGTTATATGGTTGAGAAAAGTTTAGTTCTTCTAACTCATCTGAGCATTTGGTTGCATGCAACTAAGAATGCCAAAAAAAATTTAAATAAATAAAATTGTCCTTTGTCAGATTGACAGCTGAGCCCTGACTTAAAACCATAACCTCAAGCATGTTCAAAGCTGAAAATTCAATCTGGCTGACATTTTGTCTTTTAACACATGCCATCATAACCCCAAATTAAAGGCAGCACTTATATTGTACCAAGCTAAATCACACACACTTCAGAAACTCTGGCATGTAAAGAAAGCATAGGGCAACATAAAGATCATGTCAGACCAAAATTTTCACCCTTCTTTTCTCAGTGTTTTCAATTTTCCGCAGACCTTCAAGGTTATGTACATTTCATGGTTTAATTTCTGTTTAATTCCCTAAGGCACTGGTGCATATTTACCCACTAACTATAATAATTCCTTTGGAAAAAAAATCATTTATAATAGGCATGTTATGACCCTTTCACGTTTATTGTGATCTAATCAGTAGGCACGTATTTAGGAAATCTAAAATTATTTCAAGACTTTTACCTTGAGACAGGCTAAGAATGCACAATGCATAAACACACACTCATAACAGTTCACATTTTTGTAAGGTGATCCATTCTCCAAAGCCAGAAACTACATTTAAGAAAGTTAGTTGAACATTAGCCACCTTTCAAACCTTAATTGCACTGCTTGCTCTAAAAAAGCAAAGTTTGCAAAAATGTTTTTTGTAAATCAAAGGCCTGTTCAAACTGCAGACACAGAGAGAAATGGGAAAAGTCATGTTTGGCTGGGTTGTCACCAAGGTATGATTTTGAAGTTACAGATTGAAGTTTGAATCTAAATGCAACTTTATTAAAGGGTGTTTTCTCCTTTTTGATGGCCGAACTTCAGGAGTTCGTTACTTCAAAATCATAAGACTACCTTAGCCTTGTGAAAACCACTTTCTGGTAGTTTGACTGGTTTTCCTGCAAGTTGGGTGAACTGCCAAGCAGCTCCCACCCTTGTTTAGGGGCACTATGTGAACATAACGAAGTCATGGCACAAATCAACACAAGGCACCGTTTCTGCTGAGAAGAGACATTCTACAGCAGTGCTATACCAGCCCAAATATACCCTGTTACTGCTGAGGTATTGATGATGATAAATGAGTAACTTCAGTAGAGCAAGTAAGGTGACAAGAGTTGGAAAAACTGGTAAAGTGGTGCTATGGCAGTTTGATATGATGAATGGCTAGATTCACTTCTCTCATGTCATGGGATACGGTCTTCAAACTTAAGTGGATGAACATGAGCTGTGACTAGGGTGAGGCAGGGAAACTTTGTGACTGCAGTGAGAATGCTTATGACTGCTTGCAACCAAAAAAAAAAAATTAAGAAAATATGTTCTCCCAACATTCCCTAGTGAAAGACACCTCTTCCACCAACATCTCATAATGAAACAAGGCTCATACTGTGTCAGTACCTCTTCTGAAACCTCCACTTGCAAAGATCTGTGAGGATATCTGGCAGTCATGTTAGTTTTTGAACATAAATTTCTAATTGTAATGACTGCAAGCTAAAGCTTGAAAACATAAACAGTGAAGATAAAGATGTCAGAATATAAGTAAAATAAACTCAAGCCTTTACAGTTTTAAAACCATTTATGTAATCTGTTGCATGTCTTCTTCCTTATCACCTTAATCCACAGAATTCTTTAAAAACTATTCTTCTCTAACACATACCTACACAGCACATTATTTTTTATTCTTCTTTAGAAGGATAAGAGTTTGATACTCAACAGAAAAAAAGGTAGGATAGAAAGTAGACATTACTGAAGAAACTAGCCAAGTACTTGGTGAATATTTCCCTGATGTAGTGAAGGTTAAACCACAAGGGTCAGTAAGAGTGGTTCCTTAAAATTAACAAAACCCATCCTATTTAGTAGTTTGGTTTTCCACACCTTTAGTGTAAGTGATCTATTTTGCCTATTTAATCCATGCTTTATGACACAGAAAAAAAACCTAATGCAAAATTCATTTCTGAAAGGATCCCACCAGTCACACCCAGACAGCAGTCCTGTACTTCCTCATGCACTGAGCTGTCCCCTCTTGATTTATCCATGACATGTCACATTCAGCAAGGAGAGGAAAGGAGCTTAGAGAGGGAGTTGATAGGTTGTGATGCTATGTAAACTTCTGTGGTTCTCTTCAGGGCTGTACTAGCACCTAAGAGTTGGGGAGAAGGAGGGCTGTGAAGAAAATAGGGGAAGAAGAAAAGGTAGAAGACAGCAAGCTGCTGGATTAGGATTTAGAATTTGGAGCAAGGACTTCTTCATGACCTTCACCCATGGCTCCACCCTAGTCACCTAGATTTCAGCTTAGACACAGTTATGGGTGCCTCAGCTTGCAGACATCCATCCTGAGGTATTTCCTAATATTTTAAATAAGTAAACCATGTGTCAGGTTAAGGGCCTTTCTATAGTGATATCAGATTGCCAGGCTAAAGCAAAGGATGTCCCTCCTCTTAACATCTGTGAGAGTTTGTCTTATTTTGCTGGGTTTTCTTCAGTAGGCAATAAAAGGGACTTCAATAAATTATAATCAAAGTCCGTTGAAAATTAGATGGACTTTGGGTAAACCCTTCAGAGGTAAAATTAAATATAGAGAGATAGACAGACAGACACACAGGCAGATACAGAAAAAACAGCAAGGTTTTGGCTGGGATTTGAACTTTCATTACAGATAGATACTTCCAGGTTAAGCAGACAAGCAAATATTCCCCTTCGCTGCTTCTTCTGTGAAGCCCTATGGGATATCACATAGCCTAACCTTAGTCCAATTTCTCTGTTTTCAACTGCTGAGGGACAGTGAACAGATCAGGAAGCCTGTTACTCCAAATCTGAAATTCCAAGTGCATTACTTGTTCAAATTAAGCCATGTGATACTGGCTTAGTTCATTGATTTGACAACTGTGACATTTAAAACAATGTTTCTGATACAGAAACTGCTGGAAAAGCAAATGAAAAATGTCCCAAAAGCAAACCATTGTGGAAAGTAAGCACAGCTGGACCCTAATTCTTTAATAAATTGGAATGAATATTCCCAGGACAGATTTTCAGTATTTAGCTGTGTTTTTCAATTGCAAAACTTCTGAACTTGCATGACACCTGGAAAACATACCATCCTCACTCTCTCCCCAGACGGAGTATTTCAAGAACTTTTTTAGCTTGTATGAAAGAAAAGCCTACAAGTTCAAGCATGATTATCCCTGGTTTTAAAGCATAAAGTTTAAAGCTATAATAAACAGAACTTTGAAATAATGTAGGTATATAGTGGTACAAATTTTTATTTACTGAGATTACTGAGGAACAGAATTTCCAGCAGGACCAGAACCCTGGACTTCTACAGAGCAAACTTCAGCCTCCTCAACCAATTGTTAAGGGAAGTCCCATGGGACAGAGTGCTAGAAGGTAAAGGGGCTCAAGATAGCTGGACAATATTCAAGGACCACTTCTTGCAAGCACAGCATCAGTGTGTCCCAATGGGTAGAAAATCTAGTAAGGGAGCTAGGAGACCAGCGTGGTTAAAAAAGGAACTGCTGGGGAAACTCAAGTGGAAGAGGAAAATCTATAGATCATGGAAGGAGGGACTGGTCACTTGGGAGGAATATAGGAATGTTGTCAGGGAATGTAGGGAGGCAACTAGGAAAGCTAAGGCCTCCTTGGAACTTAACCTTGCAAGTCAGGTTAAGGACAGTAGAAAGGGCTTTTTCAAATACATAGCCAACAAAGCTAATACCAGAGGCAATATAGGCCCACTGCTGAATGAGGTGGGTGCCCTGGTGACAGAGGATATGAAGAAGGCAGAGGTGCTGAATGCCTTCTTTGCCTCTGTCTTTACTCCTGCAGGCTTTTCCCATGAGCCCCAGATTCATATAACCCCAGAAGTAGTCAAGATAGGTGAGGACATAGTAGATGAGGATTGGGTTAGGGATCAGTTGCATAATCTGGACATCCATAAATCGATGGGTCCGGATGAAATGCATCCAAGGGTGCTGAGGGAGCTGGCGGAGGTCATTGCTAGTCCACTTTCCATCATCTTCGGTAAGTCATGGGTAACTGGAGAGGTGCCTGAGGACTGGAGGATAGCAAACGTCACTCCAGTCTACAAGAAGGGCAAGAAGGAGGACCCGGGTAACTATAGACCGGTCAGCCTCACCTCCATCCCTGGAAAGGTAATGGAACAACTTGTCCTTGGCACTATCTCTAGACATATCAAGGAGATGGGGGTCATCAAGAGCAGTCAACATGGTTTTACCAAGGGTAAGTCATGTTTGACTAACCTCATAGCCTTCTATGAGGAAATTACTAGGTGGATAGATGATGGTAGAGCGGTAGATGTGGTCTATCTTGATTTCAGTAAAGCATTTGACACCGTCTCCCACAGCATCCTTGTAGATAAGTTGATCAAGTACGGGTTTGATGATCAGGCAGTGAGGTGGATCAAGAACTGGTTGAAAGGAAGAAGTCAGAGAGTTGTAGTCAATGGGGCAGAATCTAGTTGGAGGCCTGTGACTAGTGGAGTCCCTCAGGGGTCGGTACTTGGACCGGTGTTGTTCAATATCTTCATCAACGACCTGGATGAGGGCACAGAATGTACCCTCAGCAAGTTTGCTGATGACACCAAGCTGGGAGGAGTGGCTGACACACCAGAAGGCTGTGCTGCCATTCAGAGAGACTTAGACAGGCTGGAGACTTGGGCGGGGAAAAACCTGATGAAGTTTAACAAGAGCAAGTGTAGAGTTTTGCATTTGGGGAAGAAAAACGCCATGCACCAGTACAGGTTGGGGGCTGACCTGCTGGAGAGCAGTGTAGGTGAAAGGGACCTGGGGGTCCTGGTAGACAGGAGGATGACCATGAGTCAGCAGTGTGCCCTTGTGGCTAAGAAGGCCAATGGCATCCTGGGGTGTATTAGAAAGGGTGTGGTTAGTAGGTCAAGAGAGGTTCTCCTCCCCCTCTATTCTGCATTGGTGAGGCCACATCTGGAATATTGTGTCCAGTTCTGGGCCCCTCAGTTCAAGAAGGACAGGGAAGTGCTTGAAAGAGTCCAGCGCAGAGCCACAAGGATGATTAAGGGAGTGGAACATCTCCCTTATGAGGAAAGGCTGAGGGAGCTGGGTCTCTTTAGTTTGGAGAAAAGGAGACTGAGGGGGGACCTCATCAATGTTTACAAATATGTAAAGGGTGAGTGTCAAGACGATGGAGTTAAGCTTTTTTCAGTGAAGACCAGTGATAGGACAAGGGGTAATGGATACAAGTTGGAGCATAGGAGGTTTAAGATGAATATCAGGAAAAATTTTTTTACTGTAAGAGTGACAGAGCACTGGAACAGGCTGCCCAGAGAGGTTGTGGAATCTCCTTCGCTGGAGACATTCAAAACCCGCCTGGATGCCTTCCTGTGTGATGTACTCTAGGTGACCCTGCTCTGGCAGGGGGGTTGGACTAGATGATCTTTCGAGGTCCCTTCCAACCCCTAGGATTCTATGATTCTATGATTCTATGATTTTCAAAACTACCAAAGCAGCTTGAAACCCCAAAAAAGTCCCTTTTAAAATGTTCTTGATTCTCTGCTTGAATCTCCACTTTCTTCCTTTCCATCTCCTGTCTTCTCTTGTCTCATTGTCTCCACTTCCAGCCTGTTTCCCCTTAGTCTCCTCCAAATGCCAAACAAAACCCACCACATTTCTGCTTTCCTCACCCGTGTCTCAGCACATTGACCATATCTTTGCCTGGATTTCCAAGACCATTAAAACACATGCAAATAGTCAGTGAGGAATATTGTTGTACAGCTGGATCATGTAAGCAGCAACAGTCTGGCATACCTGTAGATGCAAAGGAACCATAAACCTAGAGAAAAAAAAAATTCTGGTGTTTTCATTCCTCCCAGGTGAAGAAAGACCTTGACATGGAAGCTCAGTTTTCACATTCTCCTCCAGCCCAATCTGTTAACCACTCTACTCTTCCTTCCTCACTCCTCTGTGAGGAGTTGAAAAGGGCAGAAACCAAGCAGCGCGAAATGGGAGTGAAACTTATAAAGACAATGAAACAAAATTAATAGACATAGGTAAAAATAATCCTAAAATAATGACAGCTCTCTTTATTGTAAAAACCAAGATGATAAAACCAATAGTAAAACTTTTAATTGCCTCTTTACCACACTGTGCAAGGCTGCTGCTGTCAGGGTCCTGCAGTCAAGTCGTGGCCAGGCTGAGCAGGTTTTTTTAAGGTTTTATTCTTCATCTGCAGTTTTCAGGAGTGAAAGGATTGTTCCTAGGACAGGAACTTAAAATTTAAATGGCTCAATTTCTTTCTTAGGTGGGCATAAATCAAAACTATCAATTAAGATAGGCTGGTTGGAAAGAGCTGAAAATCCGGTCTGTAATCTTTAAAAGAAAACACATTTCAATTGTACATTATTAGAAAATTAATTTTTGTTGCCTCCATTATGTGACCATAGGAAGGAAAGAGAAAATAAAAAGTTCGAAGTGCTGCATGAGGTCACTTGATCTCTTTTTGGAGCAGCAGTCAGTCACCAGTCCTCCAAGGTCCTCCAAGGCTGCAAAGGACTCCAGCTTAAGAGGAATCCCAGAATTATGTCCAGAAGCCCAGGGTCCCAACAGCTGACCAGGAAAAAAGGACACACTTCCATCACAAACCTGTCAAACATGAAACATTTACAGGAAGCATTTCAGGCTAAACTAATCATCTGGGTTTGAGTTCTGTCCAAGCTGGTCTGCAGTGGCGTCAGAAGATTTGTGTAAGTGAAGAACAGGAAAGCCAGAATCAAAACCTTCCCATTTTAGATGCAGATGATCTGCGAAGCCATGTCAGAGTCTGGCCTGAGGGGAGTTCCAGCTCTTCATTTGCCATTTATAATTTTTCCCCTACATTTATTTCAAACCAACAATCTTTCTCCTCTTTTAGTCTTGGATACATTTCATGAGCTGAACACCTGCTGCCACTCCAGCTGACTGACTGATTAATCCTGCCTCTATTTCTAAATTAAAGCTGAAAGTAGACTACAGCATGTCTTAGCCAGGCTGGGATGAGATACGGGGTACAGAAGGGACAAGTCAGAGATTTAGGCTCCATGCTTGCTCTCAGGCTGGTGATTTGGAACAGAGCATCCTGCCTCTTACCAAGAAAAGAGGAACAAAATTACCCCTCTTCCTGCTGCTCCACTGCTCCATGACACAAAAATGAGGGACGAAGACAAAGGTAGCCTCCATCCACCCTATAGATCCTGGAGCCCACACAACAGTGTTATGCCCAGGCCATGTTGCTGCATCCCACCTCTTGAAAGCACAGGGCACTCCAGGCTGCTGCTGTATGTCTGACAGGGCTGGAAGGCTAACTAAGATGGATTTGAAACTTCTCCTAACACAGGAGGAAAAAAGATTATAACAAATGAGCAACAGGATGGCTAATAGCACTGGTACAATCACTAGCAACAGCAGCTGTAATAGAGTCAGCCTTGGAGCGAGCTGCACAGTGTTGATGTTACTTTATTCTTAGTAATGCTCACTGTTAACCAGTATTTGTCACCTGAACGCCTACAGGTCCTTGTCAAGGATCAGGCCCCCACTATGGGTGGTTCTGAAGACAACCTAATAATAAGCTGCCATCATCCAGAGCTTGAAATTGAAGCACAAGTCAAAGGACAATAAGTGAATTTTGCAAAGAAACAGGTGGACCCCAGGGTAAGAATGAGACAAATGTGTGATGACATGGCCTGAAAGTGGCCAAACAGTTACACGCAAGGGGATGAGAAATGCAGCTATTTCTGTTAATTTGAAGAGTCCCTTGGACAGTCTATCCAAGTTAAAGTTGCCTGGTCTTTTGATGCTTTTTCAGAGTTGAAGTCCCCCTCCTGGTAAGCAGCTGTCAGGGAGGCAGGGAAGAGGTAGCTTCTCTCTCAAGGTGACGTGAAGTGAATGCGGGAGCAGCAATGTTGATACCTAAGGCTAACTCTCTGCACGTAGTCCATTTGAACTGCATCTTCCAGAAGCCAAACCAGACTTCCCAGGCATCTAATAAAAGGGATTTGTCTTCTGTACAAACTGGCTGCTGCCAAATGGTCATTGCAGACTGAGCAACCAGTCCTTTTGCAGGCTAGGCTTGTGCTCTTCAGAAAATAATGATGGCTTTGCTGCCTTTGCCAACCAGCTTTGTACCAAACTGGGAAAGGCTCCATATATGTAAAAGGAGCTCAGAGACCATGGTAATGAGTATGGTATAAAAAATGACAGATAGGTGGATGGACAGATACCTCCTTATCATTTCTCTGAGCCATCCAGTTTGCCCAGGCACAGAGTACACCCTGGAGATTTGGGTTTAAGGCACAGAAAGCTTTACACGATGGATTGAGGGTTGTGTAAATATGTAAATAAAGAAAAGCTCTCTAATTGTTTATGAGGAGTACATTTTAAAGCTCTGCTTGGACCCCCTAACTCAGGCAAAATTGCCACCTAACAAAATGTAGTCATACCTGAACAAACATAACTATGATCTGCAAATAAAACATCTGCATTAAAAGTTAACTAATGAAAAAATATTCGGATAATATTAAGGAAAGAAAAAAACATCCGGCAAAAGATTCCACTACGGAAAATTCTCTTCACAGGCCAGATGCTGCACACACATATGCTTGAATCCCAAATAAACAGGCTTTGCACAGGGAAGGTAACGAGGTTTGAGGGCAAGCAGAGTGTCAGAGCTGCCCTGCCACCATGTGTGATGTGTCTCGAGGCCATCTGTGCACAGCGGCGTGTGGTGCTGGTGTCACTGCACAGGGCTGGGCTTTTCAGCAGCAAGAATGGGACCTGAAGGTGCTGGGCCCTCGATACACCTACCGGGCAGGACTCGCCTGTGATGGGGTGTAAGCACAAAAGCTCCCACTGCCTCGGGAACCTCTGACATGACCCTAGTTTTTGTGGTTAAGTACACCCTGCGCAACTGGTTTCCTCTGCCATGGCAGTGTCCCCGCACAGCCCCTCTGCAAGGGTTGTGGCTCAGAGACCTGCACAGCTCAGCTCCCACCTGTGCAGAGCAGGCAGCACACTCCTACTTGCCCGTCTCCTGCATCCCGGTCTGCCCTTACACACTTAAACCGAGAAGACAGCCCCAAAAAGCAATAAAAGACACACTGCAAGTGACTAACATGAAGAGTGGGTAGGGCAAAACAATGTACGTGTTTGGGAACAATCCTGAGCTGATAGGAGCACAGACAAGACTGTCTGCTCATAATTACTGTATTTCCCCTCCAGTATCTCCAGCAAGATGTGAAAAGTTTCGCTGACTGATAAACATAATTCAAATAAATTGAGTTTTAATTTATTTATTTATTTTCCTCCAGAGCTCTGGTTCTGATTGCATTTAAGAAAAAATATCAGAGAAAAAAATCCATGTGTTAATATAATCCACTAGGAGAGACTCTCTGCCATTAAAAACATCCTTGTTTTGTTCATGCCACCAACAACACAGAGTTCTGCCTAACTAAAGGTCAGAAAACAGCAGAAATGTGAATGCTTCTATCAGCAATCCAAGGGATTTAACATAAAGCCTGTAAACATATATACATACATACATACAGACATTTATATACACACGCACATACATATAATGACATGAAGGACATGTTTCCTTTAATAACATGACCTTGTTGTGTGGCGCTGTTTAAGAAATGGGTTGTTAATGAAAGCAGCAGAAGTGCAGCAGTGTTTGTTAAGGCAGCCAAAACACCCTTTCCTCGTTTTTCAGCCGAACTGAAGCCCTCACATACCATCCACACTCTTGCAGAGTTTAGGTGTAAATAACACCCGGTTCGTACAAAGCTCCCCCTTTCATATTCATTACTGTCACAGCTTTGAAAGGAAAAAAGCAGAGGTCATTTATTAGAGGTTACTTTTCATGCAAAACACCCTGTGGTTGCTGTCATTCAGAACTACTTAGTCTACGCCCTCAGTCATCTATTAGCAGGGCTTCAGGTCATAACCTTTAGTGGCATTTGGAATCCCAGAACCTCTGATTAGTGCAGGATTTACATATCCTTCAGTAAAAATGCTCCGCTATAGAAATGCATGAAGTGTTGTAAATTTGTTTGGCCTTTTGTCTGGAATACATATGAACTCTGCATTCAAAGTAGGGTGCATTTAACTATATTTGTTTGTCATGTTATAGCTCCTCTATTAACGTGGCATCAGTTAACCCATTAAAGACGAACTGCCCTTTCAAAATGGACTCATAATTGAGCACAAAGGGGAGGTGGATGCTGGTGCAATTAATAGGTTCAGACTATATGAGCAACCACTAGTGCTTCTTTAGGCTTGTTATCTTTTTCTCAGAGAAGTAGCTGTGCCTGTACCAAGTTTGATTTAATGGTCTCTGCTGGGATTCGTACCATGAAATTTTACTGGAAGGTGCAAGAATGCTACAAAGTCATTGCCTTGGCAGATGGTAGCAAGGTGTAACCACTCATGCACTTTTTGAGTTTCAGTAGTGCAGAAACATTGTTCATTTTAAATAGTGGATCAATACACATTATTTTTTTGTTGTTAGAATTTGGAAATAAAGCCAAATGCACTGTTCTTCTAACAGAAGTGTCATTAACAAGCATTACCATGACTAATTGGTTGATTTAGCTCAGCAGGGAGGATCTGTCAAACAATACTAAGCAGGTTTCCAAGATATTCCAGTACTTGGGATGATCTTCTACATTGTCCTGAATCTCAAGGAAAACATTTTTAAAGGGTATAACATTCACAGTGCATGACTTGAATCAGCCATGTGTGCATTTGAGAGAACCTCAACTGAACTGAAGTTCTCTAAGTCATACACAGCAAAAGACCTTCTATGTTTTATTCAGGTTGGTTATGAGTCTCTTACCTGGATGTGAATTCGAATAGGGGTAACAGAAGTGGTAGTCTTGTGCAGTGGGGGCTCCTCTATACCACCACAGAGTTTCACCAGGATGTCCCGACCTTTGAGTCAAATGAAATTCCCGCTTGAAGGTCATTTAGCCTGCTGTCTTCCTGCTGAGGTAGTTAATCTGGATGTTAGCGAGTGTCAGTGACTACAAAGCAACCAGAATACTTGACAGGGGTATTTTCCACACACATATTTTGATTTTGAGTGGTTATATGTCCCCTCTAGCTAAAGCTTGTGACATTTTCACTGTGTATTTTCCAAAATAACTATTTAGGTTCAACTTCATTACACTAAATGAAGACATGATCATGAATATAAGCTGGTGGACATCTTTGGTCCCCAGTTCCTTTCAATTTACAATCCAACTGAGAGATTACATGCTGAACTGATTAAAAACAGAGAAAGATGAGAAGCCAAGAGACAAGCAAGCCAGACACATAAACTATGGCTAATTGTTCTAAGCTTTTTTTGCACCTATAAGTCAGTTTCAAACTCCTTTGTTCAACGAGCAAACTCAGCCACCTCACTGCCAAATCCAGCATTACTTCTGCATGTCTCAGTGTTTCATAAACTCAAATGCAACAGAATTCCTTGATATTCTGCAAATACCAGTGAGAGACACAGTCTGAGGTGATGCTCCCTGCATGGAGAGAGCTTTGGCAAACTGATCCATGGTCAACAAGGAGGACTTCACCTCTGCAGTTCTATGACATGTCTTAACACCCAAACAAGTGTGCAGTTCTGTAGGTACTCTCTGACCTGCCTACAACAAGTTGAGCATGTCTGAATGACCTGGCCATCTCTTAATGTAAAACTTGACTTTTGATATCCTGGCTGTGCATTGTTTCATCTGGAGGCTGCAATTCTGGAGTAAAGAGGTAAAGGATTTAAATGGATCTTCTCGTTTAAATGAAACTCAGCCATAAAGGGTACAGAGACTCCACATTTGCGTGATTTGCTGCAATGGTTTGGAACCAACGCACCCTCCAGAGGAGCAGAAAGATACAACCTCACCTTTAAATTGGCGGTGGTGGGGAAAGACTGCCAACACATGAACTGTATGTCAGGTGATAATAAACTTGACTTTTTTTTAATTCAGAAAAGTATTTCAAGGCATTAGGGGCTGAAATTGGCAGTGGTGGGGAAAGACTGCCAACACATGAACTGTATGTCAGGTGATAATAAACTTGACTTTTTTTTTAATTCAGAAAAGTATTTCAAGGCATTAGGGGCTGAAATTGAGAGCACAGATCTAGCCATACTCCAAGATTAAAACCTGACCCTTTGGCTCTATCCTTCTTACCATAGAGGAGTAATACCTTTTCAACCATAAGAGACATCAAAAAGCCTATCTGTGTCAGGCAGAAGGCTGAAATACCTACTTAAAAAAAGTCTGACTGCAACATCAGATCTGGCATGTGTACCTTCATTGATCAGGTTTTATAAGCCCCCACAGTTACCAAACTCATGTGGGTAGAATCACACACGCTCCTTCTTATTTTACCTTTCACATAGCCAAATGCACAGCAGAACCAGAGGAAAGGCAAATGGCAATTTTCCATTCTGTAGGACCAGAAAAGGGTATGACACAGAGCCAACAATCACATGAGCTCAGGAGCAAAGCTGGGGACATTTCCTATGGGAATCTGAGGTGGAGAATGATCAACAACAGGACACACTGAAACAGCATCAAGGGTCTAGCCATGACTCCCATTCATGTTTTTGAAGCTTGAAACGCTACCAATTCTCCAAAATTATACTCAGAAATTGTAGAAGGCAGGACACTGCCAGGTGAACATGATATCTAGTACACCTGACCCACATGGAGAGAGCCTCAAACACACAAGGAAGAATCTCTGCCACTCTCATCCAGATATGGCACTGCCCCAGTGCACATTAATACCTAGAGTAAACAACACATAAAATCGCATCAAGAGGTGTTAAGGTTGCTCTACAGGGACACAGATGAGAGCTGGTTTTCTAAGCTTTCCTGGGACTTCAGAAAAAACTCATCATTCATCCCCTGATGACAAAGGAAGCTTCACGCTTGGGACGGTGCTCACCACCTGCAGAATAAGAGCCCTGGGGGACATATCAAGGGTAAGGAAAGATTAATAATGAGAAACAATGAAAAGTAATAGAAAATAGAGAGTAAGAAGCAGTAAAAGACATGGAGGAATGGGATCAAAGCAGTAAAAATACTTCAAAAGCAAACTTTCTCCCATGGTTGACTGAAAAGAACAGTTGGCATATGGACACCCCTGGACTTACATAGCTGTTTGTCACTGCAAGTAAGGCTAGCCTACAGACACCTCTGAGCCTGATGACTCAATGACTACTGGCAGCCTCTAGCATGCACATTTATCCAAAGTTCAAATGGAGAAAGGGAGCAGCAGTCCTAAACAGATATTATTTTTGGTGATATGAAGAAAGAGAGCTAGGCTGACACTACAAAGTTTGTTCCACACAGGCCAGCAATGTGAAGGATGACTAGTTTCAACAATTTGTAGAGGAGTTTGCTTTCTTCTACTAGTTCAGCAGTTAATCCTTATTAATTAAAGCTTTTACACCAATTCTAGACCATTGGACACCAACAGGTCTCTAGCCCACCTTTAGTTAAGCTGGAACAATAATGTTTTATTAAAATGAGATGCAAGAAAAGATGCTTACATAGAAGTCAGGGAATGCTCTGTCACCAGCTTCAGTAAGAGAAGACTGAATCCCACGTTGCATAGTTAAAAATTATATTAAAACATTACATGAATTTAGAAATCATTTTATTAAGATAAATGCCATATTTTTTATCTCTTCTTTGAGTAAATCCTTTACCTTAACTGTTTTCCTCAAAACCTACTTATGTAAAATTACAATATTCAGGAGAATATGTGATATATTATTCATGTTTCAACTGAAGATGATTAATAAATTCAAGCACTGATCAGTCCCTCCTACTGAACAGGAGGAGCCACTGTTGAGGTCAGAACTGAGAAGAGTTGTCACCAGATCCCTACCATGTCTCATCAGTTACTCATACAGCTGCTTTCATGTACCAGACACCCCCTATGATTTAGTCAGATGACATGTTTTAAGCTTCTCTTGGAAACTGAATGGGAATCACAGATTCTCAACTAAATAAGGAAATAAAGTTTTGATCCACATTCTCCCAAAAGTGATCTCTCTATAGATGCATATAGTATCTAATGGGTTATTCTGATTGTCTGCCTTACAGCTGCAGCACATTCACTGTGTTTAACAGCACTGTGACCTTCCCATCTGTGCTTCTCCTGCCTGTGCTTCAGTTCTCTCCTACACCCTGACACTTGCTCAGACAAGAAGGTATGGTATTTTTCCCACTTCAGAGGTTACCTCAGTTTATTACACCACCATTCTTCAAAATTTGCCACTCCTGTCCATGTTTGCAGTGCCTGTGCACTACGGCGCCTTCAGATATAACTCTCTTCTGTCTTTGGTGCTTGTGCATTGACCTTATCAACTTCCCTTGGAATGATAATTATAAACAGCACTTTAAACACCAGATTTATTTAAAAATGAAGTGATCGAGAGAGCGCAGCACAAGCAGGGCTCAGGGAACTTTTTATTTTGTCCCTGGCACTCCCACTGAGTGGCTATTAAGACTTCAGGCAAGTTATTGAGTTTCTCTGTGCTTATGTCCAGCACTCAGACATGTGTCTCTTTAAACTTCAGTCTCAGAGACAAGGACTGTCTTTTACTCCGAATTTGTAAAATGAGTGGCACAGTAAGGCCTTGTTAGTAGGTATTATGGCAATACCGCAAATGCAGTTAACATTTTATAATCAAATACTGTACTGCAAATGTATTTAGCACCCCACAGTCAAATAACGTAATAGGCCCCTGCCACATAATCAAGGTTAGATTTCACTTAAAACAGTAATACTAAAGAAGGCATTTGAGTGTGGAAAATAGAGCAAGCTTGAGATACAGCCTCTGTGATATTTTTCCGGCTTACACAAGCATTTTCTGCCTTCCAAGATGCCGTGGCTTGACTTGCTTGCCCTCCAAATACGCCAGTGTGCACACGGGTTTATCAGCATCACAAGGAGCAGCAGCCAACCTGCAGGGGTGATGAGCTCAGGCTCCTGGTAGCCACAGGATGTTTGGTCATGGGCAGCATGGGTGCTTCTACCCGAAAAAAGTGTTGTGTAGAAATACCCTTACTCAGCAGATGGCTGAGAGTGAAGCTGCTGAACAGAACAGGCTGTAACATAGGCGAACAAATGGAGACAATGGAGAGGGAAACACCATCTCCTGAACTGCCTGCAATGCTGTGTCCAGCTAGGACCTTGCTGTCTGCCCCTGCAAAGAGGAGGATGCAGTAGCTACACAAACACCTACTGACCTCAAAAGACAGAAACCTGAGGCAGGGATAAAGTAGGTGAAAAAATCAAAGGCGTGACTTCCCAGATAGATGTATTTATAATTTGCAGGTATAGACATGAGTAGAACTGCAACCTAAACAATTTGTGGGCATTGATTTTTGCACTTTACTCAAGCCATTCAGCTCACCTCTGATGTATCTTATCAGGAAATTTTTAAAACTATCATGTGAAAAATCTCTATTGAGCTGTCTCTGTCATGAGTGCCTCCACCTCTCTGAACTTTCGCAGTAAAGCATCCACAAGAAACACAGTAATACCACTTTTGGTCATTGTTTCATTTTTCAGCTATTGGTAATGGATGTACCATGCCTTAGCCTGTAATGATACAACTGAAACCATGCTCTATGTTTATAGATCTCTGCTCTTTCCAAGTGGTGATATCTATGCCAAAGTAGTTCTTTTTGGCTACAGCTGAAAAAAATACACCAATAAGATGCTTAGCCAAAGTACATTTTATGTCAAAGAGGTGAGAAGAAATTAAAAAAAAAATAATCTCCTAAACAGAATGGTGTATTTTATTTTTTTTAATACTACAGAAGTATTTGATTTCTAAAGAAAAGCAAAAATGCAGTTTTATACTGTGGTCTGTCACTCATAGAATGAAAATCCCTTAGATCATTTTTAGCTGTAGGTGCTGCTCAATTAAATACCTTCCAAAGTGGGTTGTTTGGGGGTTTTTTAGGGGAAAGAGGAGTGAACCCAGAAAATCCAGCCAGAACAATGTATTTACATCCTGTGTATAAGCCAGCTAGTGCTGCTGGGACTGAGACTCATCTGGTGAAGACTAAGGAAAAGACTGTAGTCTGCAGTAGGGAGGGTCTCTCTTCTGTTCCTGTGAGTCCTACACATTGCTGTTAATGACCACCTGAAGGCTCTTCCAGAAGGACAACCCTTGATTAACAGAGAATCAAGACCCTGGGCATTTCAAAACCAAGAGATGGCATGGTCCCAGCTCAATGGACTCCAACAACCCATGGTTGATGGGAGAACCCCCAAGGTTACCGAGTTGCACGTATGACTGCCCTAAATTATACCATTAATGAACTCTCTCCCTCAGTGAGTCAAGATTTGGGAGACCTCAAAAGATATAATAAAGTTGTTTCTGCTGTGCGCACCACAGCTCCAGGCTGCATGTTGAATGGCTGGAATCCCCCTACAAACCAGAAACATCCTGAAGGTGTGTCACCCACCAGAGTTACCCCCCATAAACACTGTCCTGTGTTTATGCCTCCTGTTTCACTACGCACAAGAGGAAGTGCAAAGCATGTAAAGAAACACTTCCAACTCCTATTCCAAAGAAAACAATGGTTATACCCAGAAATCACCCCCGTTTCTTTTCCCATTACCATACACATGACAGTCTGGATGACAGGGAGGCAGGCATGGGAGAAAAGGGAGCAACAGATGTTTCCAAAGCTCCCAGCCAAACTGTCTAGAAGATGTTTCACATGTGGGAGGGAAACCATTCACGTATGAACTGCAGTAGCTACTTAATCCCTATACCCACAGAAAATTGGAGTAGAGCATAAAAGCTGAAGTAGTTCTGTTTGTTTCTATTGAAAGCCCCCATTTTGGCAACCCAACACTGAGCCTAGGCTGAGATGTACTGTTTTCTTCTTACTTTGCCCTCTCTCTCCACTCCCTCACCCCTAATTTAAACTGGAAACCAGCCAAGTATTTTTTCTTAGACCTGCAAGTCTAATTCTTTGTAGGTTTGGGTTGATGGGGTTTTTTTTCCAAATGAAAATGCCTAGTTATGTGTAACATATGGATTTTATAAAGGTAGCTGTGTATTAAAGGTAAAACAGAAAAAGAATGAAGTTTATTATTTTACACAGTGGAAGGGCCACCCTATATGGCTAATTCTTGAGTTAAATGAGTTTTCCAAGAAAATGTTTAGTCTTCTGTTGAACAATTATTTTAAATACTTTGCCACCAAGAAAGTAAGGCAGCGTAAGTTTTATGAAAGTGTATTTTTCTCCTTTCACGGAAACATTTGCTTGACTGATCCCTTACAGTTCCAGAAACAAGTACAAGTGCATTTGCTTAAAATAACAAAGCCACACACAATACTTAACTCATTAGGACGATTTAGCAGTGGTTCAGTATTTCTTTTGGCTGAGTGCTCTGGATGAAATCCCATGTATACAGCCTTGTATTTTACACCAATACTTTTACTTCAGGTTCTACAGTAATCTCTGTGTAATGCTGACAGATGCTGTGCCTCTGGTACAGTATAAAGAGATATCCCCTTGTGGAATGTTTCTGTCAAAAGGGCATGTGCAAAATAGATTTTAAAAATTAAACTTCTTTAATGCATTGCACTTTATGGGTGTTAGAGCAGAGAATTAACTGAGATAGTAAACCCAGACTCCCCAAAGCTTAAAAAATAAACCCAGTCACTGAGCAGCGGATGTATTGGTAACAACGAGGAAAAAAAATTGCCTTCATTCTAGGAAATCTATCTCAGACTGTCCTCTTTCCTCTTCATGCTAACACATGTAGAAATAAAATCTGTTAAACTGTAAATGTAATTAAAAGAAACATCATAAAACATATTAGCACAATCTCTATGAATACTCCTCTGTACCAAACTTTTATTGGCTTCTCTTTTTATGTGCCAGAATAACCCTTTGTAAGATTTCTCCTTAAATATCTTTAATGTCTATCTCTCTGGCTGGTGACACTCACACTTAACATCCCTGCAGTATGGAGGCAGCTGACTGTAGCATAAGTGTTGTTCATTGGGTGTTGCAGCATAAGGTCTACCAGCTGAAACTCACCAAATGCCACACTGTGACCCCACACTCAACTGCCTGCTTCCCGTGACCATTTAGGTACCAAAAATGTTACTTCACCTAAGGAAGGGTGACAGAATCCTGCCCTAAAAACGAGCAAGCATTTACAGGTCCCATTCTGCCATCCTTCTGCAGATATGTTTCCTACTGGCTTAATTAGAGCTGCAGGGGAGCTTTTAATTTTTCTGGTCACACCTTATTATCTTCTGATTACTAGCCATTAGTCTTCATCTTTCCCTAGGGTTTTTGTTTTTGCTTTGGGTTTGGGTTTTTTTGCTATTTAAAAATAAAAATAAAAAAATTAAAAACTACCAGGAATGAGAAAATCAATTTATCCTTTTGTCAAAATAATTGCTAGCTGAGGATGATAATTTCTTTGTTTGGAGCAGACACAGAACTACAGTCTTGGCTTCCTAAATTGGGACGCCATACCCCATGCTGTCTGCAAGGATCAGTATGGAGCCATGAACAGTAGATGCTGAATATACTAAGTAACGGAGGTGTCCCAGTCTAACAAAAACTAACTCCTTTTTTTTTTCCTTTTTTTTTTTTAATGGAAGAGAAATAATGAGACAACCGCACAGCATTTTAGTCCACATTTCTCTATTTCCTTCTCATAAAAGGTCTCAAAGAAATGCAAAGCACCATTGAAGAGTTCAAAGACATACCTTAGAATGTGACTGCACATTCAAGGCACGCTGACATATTCAAGACCGGATAGCTCTATTGGAGGGGGGGAAAAAAGAAAGAAAGAGAGAGCGAGAAAAGAAAGGAAAAGGCTCAGCATACAAAATACAATACACAATATCTAGTTCTCCTGTGTGAGACTCACTGCATTCATTTTCCTCACTGAGCAAACTAGGTCCCAGAGTATAACACATACAATAAATCTAGTCATTTTTTTTTTTCCACAGGAGCTGATTTCTACAGAAGCTAAAAATTACTTGGTGCAAATGATGCAGAGGCTGATGCAGCTGAATTTATAAATTGGGTTGAAAAGTTTGACATGCTGAATTAGATTATACCGTATAATGCATCACTAAGTAATTGATATGTACATTATGTGCAAAGAAAGCCCCACTAACTCAAGTGTAACTTTTTTTTTTTTCATTATTGTGCAACTTGGCCATCAGCTCATTGTCAGTTGAACCAATTTTCAAAAGGAGATTTAGTCTCCTTTACGAGCTGAATAAAAATACAATTTTGCTACATTCTTGTATTCTAAAAAAAAAATTCAGGATAAAGGTATTTAAAAAGTAGAAAAGAAGTAGAAATAAATCACAATAATTTAAGTCTTTTGGGGTTTTTTTTTTTTCATTTTCAGGGAAGTTTTCCCTACATTTGTTCAAGAAACATAGAAGTCCAGATGAAAGATGTGTAGTACCAGCACGAGCCAGAGAGGTGATGGCGAGGGGAATGGAGGGGAATGGAGAGTATAAAAATTCTTCAGTTAAATGCAAACAATGTAACACAGAGTTCACAGGGAGGCTCGGAGAGCAAAATAGAAACTAAAAATTCCTACCAGAAAGAAATCTCACTTTTATACTAGCAGTTCAAAATATTTCCAGTCTTCCACTGACTATCTGCATTTATTTCAAGGAGATGAGAGCATTTCCCTCTGCAATTACTAGCATATCTGCCCTGATCCAACGTTGATTACAGCACAGGGTCTTAAATCTCTCTAATCTGTCGGAAATGTTATTAAATATTAGATTTCAGTGTGATTTGTTTTCTTATCTCTACCCTTGTAACTTTACTGCCATTCACCACCAAGAGACCTTGAACTGGAGGCTGCAGCTTTAATCTCAATTTGTTATACTAAAATGCAAAATTAAAGAAAGATGAAGAAAGTTGAATATTACCAAGGAATGTGATTGATAACGTTGTGTCATTTTTGAGTTTTAATATTATAAACTGAATTTTATGATGCTCTACTCTAATAGTGACATATTTAACATTTTAAGACTGGATATAATAATTTTATGGGACAAAATGAGTATTGTTAGAAGATTATACAGTAGTACTTTGTCAAACCCTTGTATATTAAATACCAAAACACTATGATAAAATAATGGCAAGAGACTCACTTCTTCTCAGAGAATAAAATCCGTTCTTAGGTCTTATCTCTGGTTCAAGGTCTCCTGGAGGTGCCCATGCTGCCGAACCACCACACATCCCTGCATGGGGTTAATGGACAGCAAGCATTTACAATGTACCGGTCATTCTAATTTGAAGATGCAAAATACGGTTGTTTTTATATTCCAACAACTTCTGCTTTGCTTCCAGGCAATTCCAGTTTGGTAGATGCCCAAAGAAGGTATACTAAACAGAACAGGCTGGAGAGTGCTTTCAAACAGCACAGGAGCAGCCAGGAATGGATCACTTTGTTTTCCTCCCACGTTTGACCACCTCCCAAAATAAAGATCACACAGAATCATACAGAATCTTAGGGGTTGGAAGGGACCTCAAAAGATCATCTAGTCCAACCCCCCTGCCAGAGCAGGATCACCTAGAGCACATCACACAGGAACGTGTCCAGGCAGGTTTTGAGTGTCTCCAGCAAAGGAGACTCCACAATCTCTCTGGGCAGCCTGTTCCAGTGCTCTGTCACTCTCACAGTAAAGAATTTTTTTCTGATGTTTACATGGAACCTCCTGTGTTCCAGTCTGCACCCATTGCCCCTTGTCCTATCACTAGACATCACTGAAAAAAGCCTGGCTCCATCCTCCTGACACTCGCCCTTAACATATTTGTAAACTCTGATGAGGTCACCTCTCAGTCTCCTCCAAGCTAAAGAGACCCAGATCTTCTCTTCCCCATCACCAGCCAGGCTCAGGCTTCCTTACATCCAAGTCCCTCTAAAGTGTTTCCAGCCCAGTGTTGATACTGAAGTTTGTTTGATGTTAATCACATTTCCCTTCCAGTGCTCCTTCCCTGACTTCCATCTACCTCTCAGCCCATCCTTAAACGGTGAAGAACTTGGGATATGAAGGAATAAAAAACACATAGAAATACAAATCCATGGTTGGAGTGAGCTGTCTTGCTGGAGTGTTGTAGGATATCACAGACAGTTACAATATTGGTACACATCTCTCATGGTAAAGTATGGTGACCTTCTGGACTGAGGGCATCATTCCCTGCTGTCAGGAGCCTGAAACTCAATGTCCAAACCCAAAATAAACCCAAATAAAAAATAATATATTAATAACACTATTAGATGTTATGACTGGAGAATGCAATAAAGAAATGGGAGTAACTCTGGAGATGAGATACACTCATTATGTTCAGGGCAGAGATGTACAAAGAGGGAGGATAGAACTGGACTTGACCGTGGATATCTGCAGATGGGGATATAAACCAAGCAGTTCCATTGTGCTTTGTCAGCCTGAATCACTGTTCATCATCATCCAAGCAACATTCCTCCTTAACAGTCTGTCCTTAAAGTGCATATAATAAAATGAGGCCACTGAGACTTGTACATGGCTGGCTCTCTTCACTCATTTTAAATCACTGAGTAGAAATGCTGCACAAGGTCAGTTTATGTGGAAAAGTCTGTATCAGTAGAGGCACATGTCGACCTTCCTTTCAGAAGGAAATGATAGGTTTTCAAATTGGGTTTCCTTATAGGTGAGTAGGGTCCCACAGTGAGAAAGGTGTCTACAGAAAAGAATGGTGACTGAGATTTGTATACATACACATATAAAGCATTGAATAGCGATGCCATGGTTTTGTTATTTATATAGGGTGCTTTGGGGATCTATAAAGATTGTGGATTCACAAAAATTAAACATTTTGGAGCTGTCAAATGAAAAGTGTCAAATAAATGAAGTCTAGGGAAGTTTTCATGTGCATTCTAACTGGAGGGAAAAGAAAGAAAGGAAGGAAGGAAAGACAGAAAATGAGAGAGAGAGAAAGAGAGAGAGAAAGAAAGGGAGAGAGAGAGAAAGAGAGAGATGAAAGAGGAGAGAGAGAGGAGAAAGTGGAGAGAGGGAGAAAGTGAAGAGAAAGAGGTGAGAGAGAGGGAAGGGATCTGGCTACATTTCATGTCCACAAAGGGGTTATTGTTATGAGTTGACTGCTCTATAAAGTTCTGTTCAACAAGCTCTGGTGCCCCTGATCTAGCATCCCAAGCATACTTAATTGCTTAAAATAGTAATCTCTTACTGATGAGGTTCAGGGACACAGTTCTTTTCCTAAATCCTCCCCACCAAATGCAGGTCAACAAGGGTTTTACTAGCTGGTATATTTTCCTAGCTTGTTATCAGATTCACATCCCAGATGAATGTCCTAACACCTTCACTGTCTTTCTCCTGCTTCTTTCCTTGCTTTTATGCAATTACACACAAAATGAAACACTCTTCACTTAAGTGTCAGCAATATGGAAGTTTTTTTAATTGCATTTTTTAATTCTGGGGTGTCCCAGTATAGGAAAGCTTTAGAGAAATTTTAGGGAAACCCAAGAGATGCCTGTCTATGGCAAGAGAAATAAATGAAAAATTAGTTCATCCGTTGTATTCAGTTTAAACCTAATAGAAACCTTCAAAACACTAAAGACAAACTTCATCCATAACAGAAACCAAACAGATTCTCCCCCAATCCATGGACAATCCTGGAAAGAAAGGTCATGATTGCCTTCCAAGGGGAAGACGATAACAAAATATTTTCTGAGATGATAGTTTCAAAGAAACATCAATTACACTGCTTGCAGTGTTGTCCCAGGGCTCAGTACTGAAGAGAAATGTTTATTTAAACATGCCAGCTGTGTTCAAAGTGGGAGAGAATTCCCTTAAAAAAAACTTTCAAAACAGAAATGAACAGCAATTCCCTTAAAAAAAAAAAAAAAAAAAAAAAAAAAAGGTTAAAAAATCAGCCTACATTTGTGGAATGAGAAGAGATATAAAACCTGTCTGATCACACTGAAGATGTACACACAGTTTGCAGTACAAAGCAAGGAAGTGAAGCTGGCTCATTTTCTCTGAGTTTTGCCTTTTTTTCTTCTCAGAAAACAAAGACACACAAAAAGACACATTGGTGGGTGCCCTGGCCAGGGAAGGGATGGCAGTGGGCTGGCTGATCCATCTCAGCATCAGGGTGCTGCAGCAAAAAGGAGAGGACTCCATGTACTCACACGCTGTGGGGAGCTGTTCTAAAAATGACTCTTCATGACACGATTGCTGTGACTTGGCTTGCTGATCTATCAGAATAAAAAATAAAAAAAATAAAATAAAATTAAAAAAAAACAAAACAAAACAAAACAAAAGAAAAAAAAACCCACACAAAACACCCAACCATCCAAAATGAATCTTCTAGAAAAATCCTGGTACATTTCAACCTAGAGACATAAAAGCCTAAACACCTAAGAGGCCTATCCCAGAGCCATAGCACCCCAACAATTAGAGGGAACTTTTTTTTTATTATGGCACAATACAATTGTGGTGTTTGGGCTTGTCAAAACAAACAAACCATATTCAGCTAAATCTGTGGCACAAAAGAGCTAAATGTAGAGGCAAACACAGCTACAACATCAGCATTCAAGACCTGAAGAAAAGAGTGGAAACTTTCAGGGTCTGAATGCAGGAGTGGAAAAGCTAATTGAGCACAAATGAAAGGATCTATTACAGCTGAAAGAATAAGTGAGAGTACAGGCAGGACAATAATCTCATTTATGATTCAAATATCCATGGATAGTGGAGTACAGCTTTAAATACAATTTACAGCTTTGATTACAAATGACTATGTGCATCAACTTGGAAGGAATGCCAAGGCTGTAGGCGAGAGAAAGAGCCTGCCTTGTCAGAAAGGAAGAAGGGGATAAGTGAAGGCAGAGCTGGGCTGGACACTCAGAAACAATTGGAATGTGCAGCATTATGAAATAGCACTTTTAAAAACCTGAAGATGAACTGATTAGTGGGCAAGAAGGCTCACATTTAAAATAACTGAATTGCCCAGTGATAGGATTATAAAGGAAGATTTATGCTAGGTAATCACAGCAAGATCAGGGGGAACTGAGTATCGTTCTGTCCCCATGTCTTCCAAAAGCAAAATCTAAAAATATGAATGCGGTAAAAATAATAAGTACTGGAAAGGAAGAACAAGGAAAGGCTCCAACTTCTATGGAGATCATCAACAGATTTTTTCCTCAGCTTACAGGAGACCCAAAACTGATATGAAACCACCCAAGCTCTGAATTACTTTCTACCCAGAAACTGCCTATATCTTCCTATCTGCCCCATTATTATTTTTGTTAAGCTTTGTTATGTTTTATGGACATTATTTCTATTAACTTAACAATTACATTTTCAAGAGTTTGAAAATTTTAGAAGTCTTATGAAAACTGCAATGTGATTCAGGCTGTGTAGCAAGAAAATTAGCACAAGCTTCTCATAGACAGACACGGTTACCAGAGATAGCTCACTCCTAGGTTGCACAGGTTGTATGTTCTCACACTTCCTATTTTGCATCCATTCAGAGTGCAAGAGGACACTGCATACCACAGCAGCTAGCAACAGTCAGGAAAAAGCCATCAACCCTTGGCAGGCCACAATTTCCCAAAAGCCTGCCTGAAACAAAAAACTCACCAAAAAGCAACTACTGGGAGCTACACCTCAGGATCGAAAACAGCCCGGAGGAGAAAGACTTGGTTGATGAGAAGCTCAACATGAGCTGGCAATGTGCTCTTGCAGCCCAGACAGCCAACTGGGCTGCATCAAAAGAAGCATGGTCAGCAGGGCTAGGGAGGTGATTCTCCCCCTCTACTCTCCTTTCAGGAAACCCCACCTGGAATACTGTGTCCAGTTCTGGAGCCCCCAGCATAAGAAGGACATGGAGCTGTTGGAGAGAGTCCAGAGGAGGGCCGCAAAGATAATCAGAGGGCTGGAGCACCTCTCCTACGAAGACAGGCTGAGAGAGCTGGGGTTGTTCTGCCTGGAGAAGACAAGGCTCTGGATAGATATTATAGAGGCCTTCCAGCACCTGATGGGGCTACAGGAAAGCTGGGAAGGGACTTTATACAAGGGCATGTATAGATAGGACATGAGATAATGGCTTTAAACTGGGGAAGGGCAGATTTAGGTTAGACATTAGGAAGAAATTCTTTAATGTGAGGGTGGTGAGACACTGGGACAGGTTGCCCAGGGAAGTTGTAGTTGCCCCCTTCCTGGAAATGTTCAAGGCCAGGTTGGAAGGGCTTGGATCAACCTGATCTAGTGGAAAGTCTCCCTGCCAGTGCAGCAGGGGTGGAACTAGATGATCTTTAAGGTCCTTTCCAACCCAACCATTCTGTGACTCTATGATAAGCAAGGTGACAGGCACAAGCAGAAATAAACAGGTGGATGAAGTTGTGGCCTTCATACCTGCAGAACATCAGAACCCAAGAACTCATCCCTGCTATGCTCTTTATTGGTATTGGCTATACAACAAGGGTAAAGACGCATTTACCTCTTTCCCTCAGTGACCCTGAGATGTTGCTTCTTCCAAGTGGAAACTGCTTAGCCAAAGTGATCTGCGCATCCGTGACTGTCAGGCTTAATTACTGTCAGTTCACCATATGCTCAGGAGTGAAACCCAAATTTAAAAAGCTCTAATGCCTAGTGCAATATGCTGCAGTGCTTCAACTAAATAAAGTTAAGGAACTGTATCTATATCCCTGCAACATCCCAACCAGCTCCCACTGAATGCTCTTCGGAGTTGGTTCCCAAAATCTGCAGTGAGAATACTGAGAATGATCGAATGTCAGGAATCATCTCGCCTTTCGTAACCAAGAGCTGCAATCTTCATGATGATGTGCAACGGAGACTGTGACTGTGCAACAAGTTGGAAGAAAATGAGAGGCTTCTTCATTACTAATTCAAGACAATCAAGCCCCCATCTATAAGCCTGAAAACTAACTGCACAAAGGACAACAGTGAAGTCTCCTCTGTTTTCCTCATCACACCCATCCACTGAAGAGCACAATAATGCTGGGGCAAGTGTGTGTATTTTTACTTCTTTAGTAAAGGTTCAGCTGCCACCTTCCTTAAGCAAGGCAGTTAGCAGTGTGAGTAGCCAAATCTAGGATCATTTTCCTTCTATTATTCAATAAAATGATAAGAGAATGAAACTACGTGGCATGTGCTCCCACTCTCAGATTGGGTGTGGAAGAAAATAATGGCCACACACTGCTATACAATTAGGTCCGTCTTGGAAAGGAATTATACTCATGTTTTTCTAAGCAATGCCAGGTGGTTTATTCACCAAATAATGAGACACTAAATGGATCTAAAGATTCTTGGCAATGGGTAAATGCTTACCTTGGACTCCCCTTTCTCTCTTCAAAAAATGGTTTGCTTTTCCCAAGAGTTTTCTTAAGCAGCTCCTCAGCTGTGATTAAAAGCAAATAACAGTGGACTGAAGGTTGGTTAACTTACACTTGTTTAATGATACAGCTCAGGGAACTCCAAGTGTACATCAGATGTCTCTCATTGATTTAGTAAACAGCATCAGTCACTGGATGACCTGTTTTCACAGTTCATAATTGTCGTTTTAAAAAAATGAACCAAAGCTTTTGTAGTTAACTTTTCTCTACTTAATCTCTGCCCAAAACCGTATTTTAAAAAAATGTAAAATTTTAGCTACTTTTTTAGCATGAGCAACAAAACCATGAAATCATTTTTCCTTGAGCTGCAGGAGGGCAGACCACCTCAGCAGCAAAGCACTTCTGGGAGCAGAAGGTGGCTGTGCCTGCACATGCAGGCAGTGGACACAGTGAGGACTGTTGGTGCCCATTGCGCTGCATGGAAGACTGAGGGAGGTGGGCTCCAATCCACCTCCAAAGCTGAGCGAGAAAGGGAAAGGCTGTATCTCAACAGGTTTACAGCAGCCTCCCTCCTTCACGTCCACTGTGATGCAAATCTGCTCCATGAGAGTTAAGAAGGATGTGAGTGAATCCATCTCCAACATCTGCCCAAGCCCAAGCGCCATCTATGGTGGGGCTGCCAAAGGCCTCAAAGGTGGCATTCCAGAAACTCTCAGGGTCATACCAGGCCCAGAGAAGCACCCCATGAATCACCCCATTGACCACTGGGAAATGCAATGTTTCAACAGCAGCTCTGTCCTCCCCTGCATCTACCCATCCCATGCTGCTCCATCTTTGGGAACTGAGAGCAAGTGCTCTGGCTCCAAACAAAACTGATCTGGGAACAGTGCATGTCCTGTATAGATCAAAGCAACATAATGAATAAACCCAGGGCTGCTGAGGTCAGGCTGAAGTGCAGCCTTCTCTGTTTCCCCTGCTGCTGCAGATGAGTACCCTGTAGAGGCTGGGGTGGACAGCAAGGTCAGAAGCACCAGCAGATGGTGGGCAACAGCAGCTGAATGTCACTCAAGGGAAGGGCTTTGAAGGAATGCACTGTTTCTTAACTACCAGCAGATAGAAAATCAATTAGCTGATGATTTTTTGCTTCCCTTTGTCAATTTAGGGAGCAAGCCACATTATAAAAAAAATAACAGCATAAAAATGCTGTGAATAATTCTGTGCTTATGGTTTTCCTCCAAATATTTGGCATTTAGAATTAGTATTGCTTTGGCCATCTCTGCCCAAAGATTGCTCTAATTGCAAGAGATGACTGTTCACAGCCAGTGATTCAAAATTTCATTTATGTGAATACAAATTGGTACCTATGTAAAATTTTACATCCCAAGTACATCTACAGAAGAGTAATTTTCTAGAATATTCTACGAAACTCTAAACATGCTGAAGATTGCAAGGCTTCCCAAGAAGAACTAGTTACATTGCCCAAATTAATATTTGAAGAAAAATCTTGAAGCAATGGCTCTGTTCTCATTTAAATATGTGACTACTGTCTTTATAATGTGCAAAGCATTATAATCATTTATATATGTTCCAAGTGATATATTACTGAGTTGAACCTTGTTTCCCCTTCTTTTGTTCTGGGTTCATAACCTTCCTGTATTATCTTCCATATCTCTATAGCTTGCTAATGCATAATTCAAGCCTCTCTTATTGACAAAAAGCAGCAGAAAGAAATAATATTTCAATGCCACTTTCCCACATAGATAGTATTGCTTTCACTTCAACTGGGATAATTTCCATACTAAAGCCAAATCTTTTAAAGTATATTAAGTATCATTTTCATTGCTGCTTCACAAATGATTCACAGGGCAACTACATCTGTTTACCTCCAAGTTCTGAGACAACTTTATTTCAAGTTTTTTGCTAGTTTTTTGTTATCGTTGTTGTTAGTTTTTAAAGATGTGTTTCTTGCCAAAGAGGAAACTTCAGTTAAAACCTTATGAGCTCATGTATGATGTCAGCTGCATGCTGATCTTTTGATTTAAGTAGCTTGGCTCTAGGACTGGTGTCACAGTTTCCCCAGATGTGTGCAGGGTGCAAGACCATTTTACAGTCCCTGTTCCAAACTCCAGCCTTCATATAAAACTATGCAAATAGGCATATATACAGTTTCCATGTATCACTGACTGGAGATCAAATTTGTCCTCACAGTCAGCCAAGCGACTATGCAAAATATCCCACTGATGTTAATGTGGTTGATTCAAATACACACAGGTGGGGAGGAGAAGAGTTGACTCTTTTTCCATGTTGGAGAAAGACGGAGAGAACTCCAACAGCTTTCAGGCTCTTCTCAAAATCAGCTTGCATCCTTCTAATGATACAAAAGTCACACTGACACACAGAAAGACAGAATAATTAAAAACAACGATTAAAGACATAGCAAAGTATCAAACTTTCCACATCATTACCTGGGTAGGTTTAAGGTTGTCAAGTTCTTGTGCTTCTACAGACTCTCAGTTCAATGTCCTCCTGCTAAAGCATCTTTTGGAAGGATAAAAAGGACACATCTTTCCTTACAGATGGCGGTCAGGTAGGGAGCAGATACACTTCCTTCGTACTGGCCCAGCAAAGAGATTGTCACCATGTCCTTTATGGAATTCCTGCTCTGTGTCTCAGCATGCTGTGCTACGCAAGGAGCTGTGGAATGAGGCTCCTCCATAGCTTTCCTACTTGCCTACATTTACGTGACCTGTGAAATCCTGCTTTCTGATGTCTAGCTTGCCTCAGTGGACAGTTTGGGCTCAGTCTTAAGAAAGACTGCCTACAGATCCCACCTGCCCTTGTGGCAAGCAGTGCCACCCAGCAAGCATGATTTGTTTCGTATCTTGGCTGCAGCAAGAGCCCAAGTTCAGAGCATACTGACTGAAACTGAAAGCACCAGGGCCCATCCCCATGGCAGGTAATGCCTTCAGACCACTGTGTGTGTCACTTGTGCATCGCACTTAACTTCTCAAAGCACCAAGTAGCTCGCCTCACAGGCAGCTTAAAGGCACTCAAGCAGGTAAGTGAGGTGGGCAGAGGGTGAATTTGCCCTCAAGCCCAGCTCAAAGTCACTTCTGCATGGCAACCCACATGCACATTTCACATCATAAAACGTCTCCTACTATACAGTGCCCAACACAGACTCCTGCCTAAAAGGCCCTTTATATAATAAAGGAAACTGTAATCTTACAAAGAAAATTACTCTGCCAAAAGTAGTATGAAAAATGACCAGAGGAGGCCCTACAAGGCACCTGTGTTCCCTGGAGTCACATTTACCAAACCAGCCTCAGTAATAACATGGGCAAGTCAACATCTAGGTTTATAACCCTGGTGCTTCTTCCCATGCCACCTCAGCATTCACCAGTTTCTTGCAAGTTCAAATTCCTGAAGTACTGTAATTCTGGCTACAGTCAAAATAAATTCTCTAAGCTAAAGAGCTTGTTCTTCTTTTTCTAGAAACTCTCAAAGTCTTAATAAAGACTCATTTTCTGCAAAATACTCAGAACACACAACTTGAGAAGCAAAATTCAGGTGGTTTTAATGGTGTCTCCAGCTGTGCCTCATTTTAAAGTCACTGTTTATTTAACAAAATCAATGCACAGGAGTACAAACTCAGTTACCAAATAATTTAATGTCATGCTCTGAAAAAGTAGCAGTTTAGGACAGGAACACTGCTGCCACTTGGATTATTCCTCTTCTACTTACAGCACCTTAAAAGCCACGTAATTTCTCACACTGTGCTGTTGGAAGAGCAAAATAAAAATAACCTAAGTAACTTTGTAGGGAATTCTTTAGATGTTTCTAAACCCGAAAGCACTAAAATTTCCAGGGTTTGTGTAGGAAATGGAGTAGCCCATAAACAGTGTGCTGTAAAGTAAATCAGCCTTTCCAGCAGCAAGGGAAAAGCCTATGTCATTCTTTAAACTTGTTCCCTACCTGTCTTTCCCCTTACCCTCAACACTGTAAGTGGCAAATTACTTTGTAAAACATCACATACAACACTGAGCAAAGAACCAGATCTATAAAATCACCCATCAGATTATCTCCAGCAATAATAAATGGTAAATTCACTGGAATTTCCCTTGAGTCTGCTTGGATTTAACCTTAGCAGTGTAGTCAGCCTAGTGCAGGAAGTTCCTACAGGTTTCTCTCAGGTCATGTCTGCCCATAAAAGACCTCCAGGCAAATACTAGGGAGCCCTTACTTGCAAAGGGTGAACAGACTTGCACTGAGCCTTTCCAGAAGTCACTGCTGAGAGTCCGTCGCTCATCATGTGCAGGGTCCTCCAGGGAGGTCTGAAAATTCCCCCCTAGCTACAGGAGTTCAGGGCTTCTGGCTCCTCTGCTGCTCTCATTGCACAGTTGGCATAAAACAAAAACCCCCAAAATACAGCTGTGCCCAAGCAGAGACACCTTCTACTACTGCATCTGCAGCAGGTTTCCTCGAGACTGGCTCTCTAATAGCACAGTCCAGGCATGCTTTCTAGCCTGTCGGTATTTTAAAAGAAAAAAAAAAAACAACACAAAAAACAACTTGGGGAAAAAACCATTCCCACATCCACAGCAGGCTTTTTGCACAGTATGAGTAGCACGGCCACACAACCAATTTGCCATTTGACAGAAGAGGCAGGTAGGAAACCTCTGGCAGAGAGGATGGGCCTCTCAGCAAGCCTCTGCCATGGATTTCTTGCTGACAGAAAATTTTCCCAGTTGCCTGTTCTCCCCACTACTCTGGAGATGGCATCTCCTCCATGGCACAAGCAACCACCTGCATCTGGACTTTCTGAGGGAATACAAGAAGAAAAGTTTGGGAAAGCAGCAGCCAGCAAACAGGTTGCCATTTATGGTCCTCCACTGGTGAGCTGATCACAGTGACCTTCCATGAGAGGTTCCTATCTGGAAGAATAGACCCAGTGTCCCTGCAGCATCAGCACAGCTCTTATGAAAACTTGTGGTAAAAGCAAGAAATGGTTCTGGTTTGTGACCTACCTTAATCAGGGGCAATCCCTTGCAGAAGTGTGTTTATCAGAGCAAAGTTCCATCGCTTTATGGCAGGTCCTGGGTCTCAAAGAAACCACTAGTAGTTCCTTAATTGTTCCAGGCAAGGCACCACACTGCCTTGTCCTAGGAAAGTAGATTAAATTGTGAGTGTAAGATGAACTGGAGGTCCACTGTCCTTTTTGTTTTATGTCATACCAGAACAAAGAATATTTAGAAGATATATAAATAATTTTTCTCTGTATAGAAAAAATCTTGAAAGGTTCTTGTGGTACTTGATGATGATGAAATATGACACACAAAGGTTTTCACTTACAGAAAGGGAACTTGGGTACCTCACATTCTCTAAACTCTTGACAAGTAACTCACCTCTGTAGATAACACTGATAACACAGGAACAAACAAATCAAGCCATCTGTACCCATCGTACACGAACCACAACTTAAATTTGAAATACAAAGGATTTCACAAAGGAGATAGCCAAACATCTGAAGCCACTTTAACAGGAGATATTTTTTCCCAAGAGCTCTGAGCATCCCCAGCTTTTATCCAACATATTATGAAGCATCAAAACATTGTGTGCTAGAGAATGCTATCTGCGTACCCTCTAGCATCCTCAAAGGATTGCTCCAGTACAGCGTCTGCTTAAAATACTGTGCCTTCTTGCCTGCCTTGGTTTTTTTTATTCCTCTCCTGCTTAGGGCTAATCAGTCTACTTGTTCCTCGAAAAGAGCAATATGCTTTTCAAAACCCCTTGGGTATTGGAGAGACCCTTCAATTCAGCCTCAACTATTCATAATTACAGTCCTAACTCTGGTTCACTCACTAGCCAAGGGAATGAAGATCCAAAAAGGCATTCCCTTACTTTCTGTCAGAACATCATTCAGGCTCATGCCACAGAAGAACTTTTTTGTAGAGCAACATGATTCACCAAGTTTAATTTATGTGATTATTTTATGATGTTTCCAAGCTGTGTCCCCAGAAGCTGCCTTCACATCCCTCCTCCTCTTCATCCAAATGGAAGCCCTTTGCACTGGGGTCTGCAATTGGCACAGACCTTTTCTAGTTCAGTTGCAGAGCTTCTGCTTCATCCCAACTTCCTTTTGATGTTTCTCACTACTGATCTTGACCTTTTTGGCAAAGTTTCCACTCTGGTGATTCTACTAAAACCTTTCCCTCCACTCCTGGCTTCTCCTCAGTCCTGTCCTCAGCTTGAGTCTTTCTCGTACATTGTCTTCCATTTACTTGCTTGAATTATAGAAGGCCACAATTTAGCCCCTTACTGGTCTTTCATGTTTTTTTCATTTTTTTCTTATGTCCCTATGGGCAACATCCACCTCAGTACTCAAACCAACAGAGCTAGGTCACACTAATGCTCTTGATCCCTTTATTCCAGCAACAAGCAAACAATCCCCTGTTCTTTGCCCTCTTCCTAGTCCCAACACAACATTCTTCTGGCTCTCTCAATAGCAAGTGTCTCTCATTTTTACTACTAATAGGTGATCAATTTGAGAATAACACCTGTTTATACCCAGCACATAGGATTTTTTTTTTTTTCCCATCTGTGGTTTTTCCTTTGTCCACCAGCTTTGAATACCAGAATTTTTTTTCTAGGGTTTAGGGGTTGGATTGTTGGTTGGTTGGTTTTCTGCTGCGGATTTTTTTTTTTCTCCCAAAGGCAACACTAATGAACCTGAAGAAAAAAAATACAGGTATTGGTATAAATATAATTTACAAAAGCCTTGAGACAATTCATCTACCTTGAGACAATTAAGGATGTCAATGCACCATTGCAGTGCTGCTCAAGAATGCTGACATACACACAGCCCCACAGAAAGCAGTTAAGAGGGGAGTATGTCTGTGCTCCCTCTGATCTTCAACTGTTCTACACCCCTAGCTGCTCCAGAAACAATTGTTTCATAATTTGTAATTAATTAAAAATTTCAGTAGAAGGAATTTTTATACATATTAATGTACTCAGTTTCATTTCAGTTTCCCTGGAAATACTGGGATCAACCAGGCATTCCTTGCACTATAAGCTCCCAGTGAATCCACACGAGCATTGTCTCCACCCACTGGATTGCCCCGAAGAATGAGGCTGTCAAATACAGCAAGAGATAACAGAACAGGACTCTTGAGAAATTCAGTCCATTGCACATTACTACTGACTTTAAAAATGCTGCCTTGTATGGGTAGTGGAAAATTTGATATGACATAAAACGCAACCTTTCCTACTTTTAACCCACACATTTTACGTAGATGGGACCTAATAAAGAAGTTACTTCATGTTTTGTTCCAGGTCTTTTCCCCACAGATTGGTTTTTCAAGGAAGAACCCCTAAATGTGTCAGTGAATCCTAACAATCCTGCTGGAGCTGCTGAGATCAGCTTTAAGTACCTCAGCACAGGAATGCAGCAAGGAGGGAGAACAAAACCGAACAAAACAAAGACCTGGTCATGGACCCTTTGAGCATGACAACAAGCAAATGGGGGGGTGCGCTCCCACTACAAGGATGTCATTTTGTAAAACAACTCCAAACATCATGAAGGCTCTGATGTGTTCAGCGTGACAAACATACACGTGCCACACAACACACAGCACCACACGATACTAGAAGGTGGCAACGTGTCTGTAGGGGTTACCACAAAATGTATATGATGTCAAACACCTAGAAATCCATCCAGCGACAGATTTTTAACTGACAGTCAAAAGCAGAACACCTTTTTTGCACCAATAGAAAATGCTGTTTTCTGAAGAATAATTTTCTTAACTCATTGATTTCTTGTAAGCAGTCTTCCATAGGAAAGGGGGAACAATTTATGTTCAGGCTTTTTTCTAAAGGACTTCAAGCGGTTTTGAAATACAAAACTAAAAATTGATCTGGTTTTTGAATTTGCGTTGCGTTATGCAGTTAAGTACCAATTTATTTAATGGCATTTCTGACAGAAGGAATTTCAAGAATGCAAACAGCATGATGGCAATGTAGTAGCTGATTAGCTCTGTGGAAGAAGTTTCTCCGAGTTTGACTTTTGGTCAGTGCACAACCCTCAGGATACAAAAATAAACAAGGAAGGTCTTTCTTTCACTTCAGCTATAAAAAAAAAAAAGACCTTCTACACCTTAGCTATAATAAACTGCAAACGAAACAGAGAGAGGGAGAAAGAGGGAGAAAGAGAGAGATGGCAGATACACTGAGAATCTGCAGTGTAGATAATCAAACCCTTTATTGTCTAAGTAACATTAGACTTGCAACACCATAAAAACCTGTTAGGAAGAAGAAACAGTAGATTGGTAGAGGTAGTAGAAAGTCCCTGTAACAGTCATAAAAGGGCTTTACAGGAGCATGTCATGCCAAAAAAAGTTATAATGTCGCTTAAAAGAGCCCACAGACTAAATAAATATGGAACATGACTCATTTTAAATACTATGGCCTAACTAAAATAACAAATCAATACAATACAATGATAAAAAAGGAAACAGAAATCATGGGATTCACTTCCAAAACCAGATGGTCTTTTAAGGTTGGCTTTCCCCCACCCTGTCTCATTTCTTAAATAAGTGAAAATCTCACTTCTGTGCTATACACAGCATATAATTATTTAAACTGATTTCCCCTACTGTTGTTCTTCATGGACCTAAATTATGATTGTAAACTTTGCTGATTAGTACCCTGGTAATGGCAGTGACAGCACTAGGTTCTCTGTCACAGATTCTGACAGAAAAGCTCCAGAAAGAAGCTTTGGGCTCTAAGTATTAACTCAGATTTTCTAGATCAGCTTGTCAAAAAATACAATTTAAAAAAACACAAAAAAACAGAAATTACAAATGTACACTACACTTTTATGCCATTTTGGGTACAGAAGAGTTTTAATAACTAAAACACAAACAAATAGACTAAGCAACTGGCTTTTGTGCATTCCTGAACTGTCACCATTACCTTCACTCATAGAAAATAAGACTCAGAAAAGCAACAAAACAAAAGAAAAATACCCCCAAAAGAACAAAAACAAAATCCAAAACAGAGAAAGCTAGTGCAAACCCAAAATGATAATCATTAAGCAACACAGCAAAATATTTCATTTTTTCTTTTTTCCTTTTTTTTTTTTTGGTGTACAATGGAATGTGTCTATGCGACCTCCCTCAAAATAACTTTACAGAACAGTTAATTACAGTCATTTATAAGTATTTGCACAGACATTCCTAACTACACCCGAGACTTACAGAGAATTCTGGTATACATCTGGTGTAATAGCATAAGGAAAAACTAGTTAAAAAAATACATAAGAAAGTTAATTTGCATTGTTGCAAGTGTTGCGAAGTAACAAAACCTGTCAAGTAATTTAAAACAAGTAACAAGTAGTATCCAGAACCAATTACTGACTAGATTTCTTAAAAAAGCAACCCCCCCAACCAAAACTGTTAGAACAGAAAGATATCACACTTTAAGGTTTTTTCTTTTTTTTTTTTTTAAACAAATCTTTGTGTCAGAAGCCCACTTCTACAAAAACAGCACTATTCCATTATTGTATTAAGTAAACTGTTGCTTGCACCTGTATTAAAGGTTAGCATCATATCTGTACATGTAAAATTATTGCTTTTTTGAAAAATATATTTAGCATGCTAGGTTTTTTTTTAATCCATTTCCTGCCTTTACAAAATGTTACAATTTAAAAAAAACTAGTAAAGCTTTTGCAAAAATTTTCACAGAACGTTTTCTTTCAAGGCAGCAGTAACTTTTGATAATGCATAAAATTATATGTGCAAAATCTGAAACTCTCAGAAATATTACCATCACACATAGTGTCACAGCAATAAGGAAAGAAAATATCTATATCTGTGGAATACATTTTTAATTGCTTACACAGCATCGTTTAACAACCTGTTATGTGCCACAACCCCGCCTTGAAAACTTGCAGTTAAAGAGTTACTGTAGAAGAGGTATATAAAGCTTCTTTTTTTTGCCTTTTTTTTTTTTCCTAACACCACCAGTGATCACCAAGTACAAGACATGACACATTTACATGAACATTAACCTGCCACCACAAAAGAAGTTCCTTGTCTTTCCAGAACATCACTGGGCCCAAGGAGGAACGGTAGCTGGGCCTGCTGAACGAAACACAGGAGCAGAGAGTACCTTTATGGGCCTAGGGCTGCCTGAACTTGTTCAGCGACACCTTTTCTCTTCTAAGTAGTACACAGATCAATGGCGTTAGACAGCTAAGCGTTTTATTATTTCTCTCTTTTTTTTATGTGTGTTTGTTTTTTGTTTTTTTTTAATGTGAAGACTTCCTTTGTGATCAGGTCGAAGAAAGTAGCCCTGTTACAAAAAAAAGGTCCTGAGAGTAAAACACAGAAGCCTGTTTTTTTTTCTTAGTGTTTGACTAGCTTTTCTTTTCCAAAGCAGAATAGAAGCTTTTCTCTGGAAGTGTTTCAATTTCCATATTCACATACTATTAATGGTGCACAGTCAAGAGCAACAGCACTAGAAATGCAAGTGGTCCCCAAACTGTAATGAAACAATCCATTGCAGAATGACGGTCTTTCTCTTTAGTCCCTTTAATCCTTCATCAAGCATTGCTTTATCAGCACTGAATGCCACCTTTTCCCCGCACCCCCCATTCTTCCTCTCTCTGTTGTTTGTTTGGTTTTTTTATTTGCTTTTCAGTGTGACAGGCAGTGGCAGTTTCATTAACTAATACTTCTCCAGCCCTCGAATCCACTGCTGTTTTTCAAATGTATCAAATAGTCATTGTGAGCATCAGGGAGGTTTTTGTTACAGTGCTTAACTTCTTCATGCTGTCCAAATCACATAAAGTTTAATTTTTCCAGTGTCTCAAACTTCTCTTGATTAATATAGATGCCTTGTGCTGCCACAGTGCTTGCCAACTCCACTGTTTATTATAAAGGAAATAAGGAACCATGGGACTGATTAGTACGTCAATTTATATATATCTCGTGTAGCATCTTCATTTATTTTAAAATGATTAACAGCGCAGAGGCACCCCCCTCCTGGCAGAGCGCTGGGTTCAGTCTGGCGCAGCGGCTCCGGGCGAGGCGATGGCTGGCAGGGAGGCAGCTCTGCTGCTGCTCGGGGGGTTGCCAGCGCTGCCCGGCAGGGCGGGGGCCACTGGCCCGGGGGCTCCTCCGACGGGGCTCTAGGTTCCCTTCCGGAGAGGCAGCGTGTGGGTGACCTCCGCACCACCGTGGTCTCTCCCCTGCAAGAAGGACGAGACAGGGAAAAAGCTCATATTCTGGCCTCTGCTCCCAGGCACAACACTTCAGCAAGCCCTGCTGGTGTTCGCTACCCTTTATTAGCGCGGCGCACGCTCGTTTTGGCCCACCACATCAGAAGTGTCGGGGGGTTTTCAGAATCATCTCCAGCCAGACAAAGCCTGTCAGGCCCCTATAAGCCCTGACAGACTAGAAAAGCAAGTAATAGCGTCTGATGGAGCAGTTCAGAGACCGCTGAGAACAAGGAGGGGAAGAGCTGGCCTCCAAAAAGGAGAATTTTGAGCTAGTCAAGACGGATTCATAACTAGATCAGTGTTTTAAAATGGCTGAAGTTCGAGGTCACAAAGGCAGCTGAAAGAAGAAAAACTGAATTCCTGCACAGGTCTGTCAAATGCTAAGGCAGCTTTCCCCTCCCCTCCCTTGTCATCTTCCTTTCATATTTTTAGCCAATTTTAATGAATAATTACCACGCTGAAAAAAATAGCAGGGATATTCTAAAATCAAGTGAAATTAAAGATAACATCATGAATAAGTGGGAGCCTGAAGCTCCCAAGAAAAGCTTTAAAATGACATTTAGAACATCACTGTCGGAACAATGCAGTTTACAATCCTGATCCTAAAACAACATGGCAAGATTAATCTTACATAAATGCATTATCCTTAAGCTAAAGTCTTGATGAAGTGAAACAGACCATTTTAAATTAATGCAACATAAAATACAGAACCCATGTAAAATCCAAGCAAGTTTCAAGCTGTGCCTATGGCAGCCCTCAAAATAGCTAAAGAAAGCCCAGCTCTGGTTGACATAATGTATTAAGTTCATCTCTTTTGTTAATAGATTTAGAAAATTCCTAATTAAACCTGGCCCGAGATTCATGACATTTACCAGTCAAAGTTTGGTTTAAGTCGGAAAGATTTGCAACAAAATTAAAGAAAAAAAAAGCTGCTGTACAGATGGCAGTATATTTGAAATGTAGGAAACAGTAACTGAATGAGAGATGTGATAAAACTTCCTTAGTTGGATGCTGAATTTCCTGCAGTAAAACAAGAAAGATGCTTTACATTTTTGCACGGCTGCATCATGCCTGAGAGACAGAGCCACAATTCCAGGAGGAGGCATTCATCATTAAAACTTCTCCTATCGAACCAGCACTACATCCATGGGGGAGCGCGGCAGGGTTTCGCCGAGCCAGGGGAGGAAGGAGGGAAGGAAAGGGATGGCAGGCACCTCGCCCCAGTTTCCTTGGGTAAGAACTGAAAAAAGAGTTGTAATTAGGGGTGCATTTTGGGGATAGCGTGCAGGGTCCTGGGAGGCAGATCCATCCTCATTCCAGCTGGCAGGGGCAGGTGGAGGCCACGGGTGGTGGGTGAGAGGGTGGTCAGACCCCTCTGACACTCAGCTGCTCTCCTGGTGTCACTGGGAAACAGCACCTGAGCTTCAGGCGTGCCAAAACTCACCCAGTGGCTCACCCCCACCCTCCCAGCCTGAGGGGCAGTCAGATTTTGAACCAGCTAAATTCCTCTTTAAGTGAAATGTTTACCATTTTAAAAAGTAGGCTTTATTCACTTTCAGCATTTTAAATGGGAAAACCAGAAGATCTCTAAGTGAAACCTACTGTTTCTCTGCCAAAAGCTGCTTTCATACCAACTTTGCAGGGCTTTTCACCAATTAACAGGAAAAAATCAGTTTGTGTGCATGTTAATATACCAGAGACAGAATATTGCATGTCATTGAAATAAATTGCAAAGATCAGTTTGGAGCACAGATACTCCTCCACCAGTTTGCTGGCAAAGGGAAAGTGCTGGGACAAGAACTGCAGCTGCTAATCCTGTCTATAATGCTCATAAACTAATGGACATAGAGTACATGCATATTACTCAGATGCTAGTAGCGCAGCCTCCATGATTCCTTGATTGTTTGCATTATAATCTCCATATGTATGAACGAGACAAATTAGGTTGCCATTTATTTGTTCATTATCTATTATTTTGATTAATGGAATTCTTGTTCTCAGAATAACTATTTAAAAATAACATTTGCAATAATGAGGACTGAACTATTAATCATGATATTTAGCAGAAACTCTGCAAGGAACTGGGGCAAGACATTTCATATGAACGAATGTCATAAATAGAACTTCTAACAGACAGTGTTAAAGTTTCAAAGGCAAAAAAACAGGAAAATCAACCAAAACCCATAAACCAATGGTCTAAATAATGTTATAATTTATTTGGGTTTTTTGCTCCTCCCCTTCTCTCCAAAGTTGCTTTAGCACAAGCAGGGCTGTAATGTTGCTGCAGTATGAAAACATTTGAGGTAACAAATGCCCCCTCACCTTTCCCCCAAGCTTCTTCACAGTACCTGTGTGTGTACTTGTATATAGTGCTTTCTTGACGGTTCTTTCCAATCTGTGTATTCCCCAAATTCTGACTGTTCACATTTATGGTATCTCAAGTATTTAACACTGCAATAAATGTTTTAGAATACTTGTAGTGGAGAAAATGAAGGCTTATGGACTCCTTAATGAAGGTGATTTGCCCTTATCACACAGGACCTACTGCGCAAGTCTCTTTTCAGTGAATGAAGCCCAAGAACTGTGGTGTCTACTATGCCTTCACAGTAAATGACCTTCATTACCTTCTGGCACAGAAAAAGCTTCAGCCAAAGATATACATCATACCAACAGTGATTTTTTTTTTTTTTTTGCCTGGCATATAGCTTTTAATTGATCTTCTATGAATAAAAGGGTGTTTTTCCAGAGAGGGCAAAGGTTGGAGTTTTAGGAGTCTTGCTTGTTTCACTCACACAAAAGGCAAAAGAACTTGGCATCTCTGGTTCCAGCACTGCAAATATGCTTCCCATACACATACCCTCAATTAGACAGAACTCTTCCTCATTGCTAAACAGTAAATCATGCCTTTCGAATACCCAATTACTTATCTTTTACATTTTTTTTAGCATATGGTTTGACACAGTACTGACTGAGGATAAACTATATTCCTAAAGCAGGTCAAGTTCTTATGCGTTTTTAGAAATGCAGCAGCAGAAGTTAAATGTAAGGCACACGTATTAGAAATTGCTACCACTGCTGTCACCATTTTGCAAAAGCTTGCTAGAGACTGCCTCCTGTGCCACTGAGTGCACTTGGGAATTGGGCTTCTGGCTGCAATGCTGCAGCATCAAGCAGTGTCTCTGAAATGACCCCATGCTTCAGAAGAGCTTTGCTTTGAGAGCTGCAGCAGCTTTGAGATACGCATGGTTGCAGGGACGCTTCCAAATGGGAGCCTGCTTTTATTGTGCCCTGTATAAGCAACTGGAGTGCACTCCTTGAATTCATGCCTACTAAATCAGGCCTTTGGATGCTGCCTAGTGTTTCTAAATTAAGATACATATTCATCGTGGATACGGCAAGCTTAATTATGGATATATTGGGATACTAACATTTATAAAAATACTCAGAATATTCATTATGTTTAATATGGCAGCATTTCAAGAGAATCTACATGACTTTGCACATATTGTATTGACTTGGGATACGTAATGAGCATTTTTTGTCCCTTAGACAAAGAAGAGTTGGAAACATTCCAGAGTTCACTGGAAATTAATTTGATGTAAAAATGCCCTCCTTTGTTTTTTTAAAGCATTCAGGTAGAAGTAAGAAACCACACTGAATAATGTCATGAAGGAGAAGAATATCATATTTCCTACATTTTGTTTATCCTTCATTGGTGGTGATACCAAAGCATGAAACACAGCCCAGTGCTAATATTATCAAAACTGGGTGCATATTGTATTCTCAACACGCCCCTATAGGTGGCCTACTTTTCAGTGATGGCGAACACCTGCATCTCCTGTTGGTGGTTCCATACCCTAAAGTGGATCTCCTATTTAGACACCTAAATATAGATTTAACTGGCTCATTTTTTAAAAAAACCTGGCAGTAGAACCTATTTTTAACATGTGGAAGTAGAATTATTCTGTGAGAAAACTGCTATATAATGTAGCACTGTTGTAAGTTACTACACTGGGGGATTTTAAAAGCCCTAACGAACATTCTTTCATAAAAGAAACCTTTAGAGATGATCTTCAGGTTGACTACTGAAGGTGTTGGGGGAACTGAAATACTAACATCAATAGTTTTACTCTTCAGCAGACTACTCGAGGGAAGATATTTTACCTGTGCAGAAGAAACATTATGTAAAGGGAATAATTTCTTCCTAATACTAAGAAGAAAACTTTTCATTCTCAGGCTACTGTATGTGATAACTATTTTTTCTTGCTTGGAGCACATGCATGGCACTTCTGTAACTTGAACTGACTTTACACTATAAACTCTCACAAATAGATCTGTGCCCAATTAAGAAATGAAATGAGGGCACAGAGTGACAATGTTTAAAGTGGGAAATCATAATGTTACTAGAATGCTGCAGGCATCTTCCCCAGTGCAAGCTCATCTCTGTGTTTCTGAAGGCCCCTACAGCTGCAGGTAAAAACGAGTGTATTACCTCTCTAAGGCCCAGGGACTGTGCAGGTGGAGTCTTCTGGGGGAGCACAAAGCTTGCTCGCAAATGAGAGCAAGCAGAATGGCAGACAACCGAATAATCCTAACCGACACAGATGCTGACAAACTGCAACAAAGGCTGACACTGAGGAACAAACAGGACAAAAGAAAGGGAACTATCTCCTGGAGAAGTGATCATACTGCAGCTTCTGTGGAAGAAATACTGACTGGCAAGAGACAAAGCGATTCAGGAAGCTAACCCCTATCCAGTATTTTGCTGTATTGAGAGATGCTGTGATTTAATCAAATGCTTTGAAGACAGATTGATGCAGACTGAGACTGCAAAAGCAAACTACATTTTCTGTGGAAGAAGTTAGCCAATAAATTCTGGCGTGGCAGGAGTTTACAAAGACAAAATTATGAGTGAATTTACTGTGCAGCAATACAACCTAAATTACAAAGGAGTCCAGATGTGGACTGAGCTGCTGCATCTCTTTCTGGATAGACATGGCCATTTCAGAACTTTTTGGAAATGTATTTCCAACTTTGACCTTAGATTATCTTTTAGAGGAAAAAAGCCCAGATGCCTTCAGAATACAGTCTCGACTAGACAGAAGAGAAAACCATAAGCACAAAAAGATGAAAGAGTGTTTGAAAGATGCTTAGGTTTACTAAATCTACACTACCAAACTGATGAGACCAAGACTAGCTGAGCTAGTTTGCAGAGCTGAAGTGTTTCACTCTGTCACATACTTCTGCTAGAAGTTATGTCCCTGCACAATTTTATAAGCATCACAAGGAAAACACTTTCCTCTACCTCTCCAACTATAGCACAACTTTGCTGCTACTGTCCCACAAAAGCAAAGCAAACAATGCCTGCAACAACTACTGAAGTGCTACACCATCTTGAATGCTTTATGAGAGTTGCTGGCCACTCCTACCTCCTGATGGCACCTCAGATACTCCCGTGGCAGTGGCTGGGTTCTCCACACAGCCTTTGGGCCAGAAAGATGTAACAGAGGAGGTGGTAAGAATCTCCATGAAGGGTGCAGCACATGAACTATGCAATGTGGTGGTGCCCGGTGAGGATGCTTACTAAGCAAGTAAAAACCAACTCCTAAACTTCACAAAGGTGGAATTAACACAGAGATGCATTCTCTGAGCATAGCCAAAGCCATCTGCAATTGTTTAGAAAGAGACAGGACAGGAAAAGTGCTGTAGTCAAAATTAAACTAAAAAAACCCAGAACAACTGGAGGATGAGAGTCTTTCAAAGGCCAGATACTGGATATCAGGGTATGCATACTCTTCAGAAAAATACAGACTAAGCATGGATTGTGCTGTTGCACCAGAAAATGTGTTAGTCGTAAAGGCAAATTATTTCTTTAGGTACTATCTTACTATTACATATCACTGTGCATTACAGTTACCTATCCCACCCAGTCCCCAGGTAAGCTGGTAACATATTTATTTAAACACTATCTTCTGTACATTTAACTGACTCTCTAGATAACAGACTTTGATAAAATGCTTAAAAACTTTAAGAGTTAAAATCCAAGCAACACTGTTATTATTTATACATGTTATAAAAGAGTCATCGCTTTAGTGATGCGTATCACTGTGCAACTTTTTCCCAGCTACCACATTAAAAACCAAACATCCAATTAATTGTAAAACATACTTGTTTTGGGGCATCTGCGGAGGTGGTGTGAACTTCAGTACCTCGGAGTCCATTAGACTCAAATACCACTGTGGGAACAAGGGGGCTTGTTAACAGATGAACATTCAAGCTTCGTTAGTGTGTGTACATTATTTGAGACCATTACAGATTAACCACGTTCAAAAAAAGACACCAGCTACTAGCCTGTGGCCGGAAAATACCAATTTACCGTAACACTTACTGTAAGAGAGTGTGCTAATGGCAGCCTAGGGCCACTGCCCTTTTTAATTCAGACTTCGCTGCTGAAGAAAGCAATCACTGACAACATTAATTATCAGTGTATGTGTAAAGGGACCCTCTTCTTGCATTACTTGCCATTTGGCCTCTGTCATTTTGCATCAGACTGGCTTATCTATGCATCATTCACACTTTTCAGGACAAACCCACTAGTCTCAGTGTCTCGTGCAATGCTCAGGAGGTCTTTTGACATTGGTGGCTTTAGACTCCTACATCCTCAACCACAGACCACATCAGGTTAAAAATGGCTGGTAGGGATTTCCCATTTTAGGGCTGACCAGTCTCTGCAGGAAAATCTTGTTTCCTGCAAAAATGTTCCTGTCAACAGCAACGATGAGGCAAAACAAAGCCTTATGTTGTGCTGAAAGGGGTACTTTGATTTCAATTTGTGCTGGTGGCAACAGAATTCATTAGCATATTCATTTCTGAGTACCCTACTCTCTAATTAAAATAAAACATTTGCAAACAGACTTATCTGAAATGCATTGCAATTTTATGGAGTTCGGGCAGGGATCAGGTAAGCAATATCCGGAGAACAAGAGCAGTAGTCATAAAAATAAAAAACCTGTCTATTACATTTAGGTACTGGAATTACTTAGGTTAGCACGGTATGTGAAATGTAATTCTTGCCATTTTGTTAACTGGATCCAAAAGGAGGCAAGTGGGAAAGGGAGAAAGCAAGAACAAGTGTGAAAAGGTACCTGCATGGGACCTCTGATGAGTCCTGAGGTGACTGGGTTGGGTAAAGCATTTTCCACATTCTCTGCAGACACAGTCTCCTTGGCGTGTTTGTGTCCTGAGCATCCCTGTAGTTGGGAGGGAGGGAGGGAAGAGAGGGCGGGGGAGAGAGGAGAGAATAAAGTTGAGAAGAAAACATTATGCCAGAAGAAAACATCATTAGTATGTCTAATGTGTCATTATGTGAGGCTACCTTCAGGCCCTGGATGACAACTGTCAGCCTTCATCTAGGCACTGGCTGACAGGCCAGGCACACACAGGACTGCAAGAATGCATAAATTACATTGAATTAAAAAATGCTCCCCATGATGTGCCCGCACCAGGACTGGCATGTCAGGTGTGCGCTTTTCAGAGCAGCTGGATCCACTTCTCAGCTATCACCCAGCTTTGTCAAGCAGTACATCAGGCAAATCAAAGTGACTCCTGCGTGGCGGAGACAAGTCACATGGATAATAGGAAGTGAGTAGGACCAGAGCCCGACTGTCCCCCCCGGGCAGCAATACCTCAGAGACAAATGCAGAGCGAGCGGAGCCATCACAGACTGATCAAACCTTTCGCCCCTGCCTACCTGCCTGCCGGTGCTGCTTTGACCCCAGACCTCTGAGGCACAGACGAAAGACATCTGTGAATGAAAGTGTCATTCCGGACATTTTGAGCTGGTAGCAGCGCAGCAGCCACCCCCCAGCCCTGGGTAAACATGTTTTCTAGGCCATTAGCATTTGTGGAAAACCACTCAAACCTCTCCTTTTTCTCCAAAGGTCAGTTTACAGCATCTGACTTAAAGGGCTGGTCTTTGTCTTTTTGCTGCTGATCAAAAAAGACACATTTGACTTTTATTGGGCATTTTTATTATTTAAAAAAATATGTTTGAACATCATCTTTTCTATTTTGGTAAAACGCCATCTTCAGAAGGAAAGAGTTGATGTTTCCATTTGCCACTGGAATACTTTGGCTTTTAAAGCAATTCTCAGGGGGTTGTCAATGGAAGTGAAGTTTCAGCTTTTGTTTCATCTTTTCCCCCGTTACAGCATTTAAAAAGAATAAAACTGTGAATAAAGAAGTGGTAGCAAATTAAAAAAAAAACAACAAACAACCCACAATGGAAAAATCAACTGCAGGATGCCAGAGGGCTCATCTGAAATACAGATGCTGTACCTGAAAATGAATAGAAAAAAAGCTGGGCTGCCATTTACTCTGCTGGTACAGCACCAAGTGTCCTGCGATGGTTTTTACCACAGCATATATTGAAATGTCTGGCTGCAAAAAACCACCAAGCCCACTCACAATTTTTTCTCTCTTTTTATAATAGCACCTCCTGCAGGTGGCAGCACAGTCTGTAAAATGTAGCTGAACACACTCCCAACAAGTTCCTGGCAGTCAAATACAAGATCATGATTTAGGGGCAAAACCTAGATCACATATACCCACACAGAAAAAAGGGGGGAAAAAAAAAAATCACCTAAATTTCAATTACAGCTTCATTGTACTATAATGAGACAATTTGCTTGGCAAGGCAGTAAAGATTAATGCAAATTTTTTGGTCTGTTACTAGGATTTTCCCCTCACTGGCCAGAACTACAGCTGCAAACTTGAAAGCAAAGCAGAGCAAAGCATATTGAGGGACCAGACATGGCCTCTGCTGGTCCATTGTGCTGGTCACTGGAGAGGCAGGGACAGGTAGAGCAGGGCTCTGTTACCAGCAGGGTGGTTCTCATAGAGCCTGGGAGACCTGGTTTCCTCAGCTGGTTTCTGCCACCTCTGGAAAGACACTTAATCTCTCTATACCACAAGTCTCCCACTGTGAAAGGTGAATACACGTCTCAGCAGCCATTACAGGCTCGACCTGACAATCTTTATGGAACCAGTGCTCCCACTTGAGTTACTCACAAGGGAAGGCTGAGGATGCTGTTATAAGCCCACATACCCTGTACAAATGTCAAAGGTGAGGTTTAGACTTTCATCTACACCCTCCCTGGCACTCACTTTATGGTAGTTGTTTAAAAAACAGGTGGAAAAAAAAAATAATTGCTGCTTCCAGGTATATTTGCCATTGTTGCACTTCCTAAGGAGCACCATAAGGCTTTTGATAGCTCTGAGTGATGGGCATCACTGCCTCACGGCAATATCCCTGGGAGTCATCACTCAGGTTATCCTATATGTGAACAAGAGGGTGGATGACTACAGGTGTTAGCAATTTGAGGTAAAGGAACGTGACTATCTGAACGAGAGCTCCTGCAAAACTGATGCTCAAAGCTGGTTTCAAAAGAGCATCAGGGAATGACTGCATCTGCTGCCTTAACCCACCCTTTTCTAATGTGGCAATTAATGTAAATATCATTAATAAAATAAATAACAACTATCAAACAAAACAGCAAGATTCTCTCTACAAGTGTATTTGGGAAGATTGGGCAGTATGAAACAAACTGAGCAGCAAGTGCAGCAAGCTTTGTGTTTGCAGCTGTATCACAACTCCATGTTCAACAACTCTCTTTTCCAAGGACACACTGGAATAAACACAAATGTAAAAGAAAGGATCCCAGAAATAAATCAAATCACTCTGAAGGGAGTTAAACACTGAACTACCACACACTAAAATATTCTAGTGTGATCCAAGATAAGGCTGTATCCCTAACACCCAAGTAAAGTCTATCGGGAACATTCAACTGGGAAAATAACTCATGACAAATAGTACACCTAAGAGGAATTTTTGGTTGTCCTTTATGTCATGATTGCCATATTAAGACTAAATTGTATGATGCATACTAACAGAGGGCTCTGTCTACGGCCATGTGTGTTTTCAGACAAGGTTCATTTACCCTCCTCTATTCGCAGTTGGTAGGATCTCGTTCCTTTTGCCTGCAGCAGCTTTTTATTTTAGGGCTATGAAAAACAGCCATCATGCCAATTGGTTTGGAGAACCATCAACAATCTATAAGTTGTATATAAAATAAAGACAAGCTACATAAAAAAGAGGTTTCAAATTCTGAAAACTTGACTGCTATAAAACATGTGGAATGAAAGAAGAGATTTCAAAGCTGAGATGGGCACTAAATAACTTCCAGTTAAACAGTCTGTGGAAATCACTGCCCAGCAAAAACATTTTGGCAATAAAATCGCTCTTTTAAAAAGCAGGTAAATAGTGACCTCCTTGGAAACCCTGCCCCTGCTTAATTTGCCCCAACAGTCCGCACAGCTTTTCTGGTGCCTGCATTCACTAAGCCAGCTTCTAGTTCTTGGCTTTTACTGTTTCTCTCCAACCCTCTTAACACGGCTGGGAGCTCACTGGATCAATAAGACTTCTGTGAGCAGGCTGACCCAATGCAGCATTAAGTAAGATCAAGGAGGGCACCCACGTGCAGGTACCCCAGGTCACTGGTGGAACAATTAGCTGGTATTTAGAGCAAGAAGCATACAGGGAGAAACTTTAGACAACACTCCTAAGCACTGGGATGGTAAAAGCAAAGTCAACTGGACAAAGCCAGGAACACTAACTCTGCAGTTTTAGAAACTGAGCATGTCCTCCTCTGCTTCCTTAACAAAAACCAGGAACCTCTTGTTAGTTACAACCATCACACGGCCTCTAACCAACTCTGAAACAATCTACTCCATAGAAATAAGTAACAGTTGGCTCCTGCACAGCACTATTTTCTAAATGACTGAGCAAAACTGACAATGGAGTGGCTGAAAGGTAAGCCTCACAGACTACTTCAGATAGATTCTGCCTTCCCTGTCTTCTCCAAAAGGCCTGATCAAACATTACGGCTCCTTCCTTGCCTCACAGCTGGCAGTGGTCAACTAGCACACACATTCTGGTCACTAGACTATTACTGTTCTCAGACAACCAGCTTCCAAATGTCCTAGGCTTCAGTCCACTTGCAAAATGGAGCGTCAAGCTCAGTTTCACAAATCCTTCAACAAAACAGAGAGTATTACGTCAAGTGAGGACACTAAAACACTGGTCTGGAATGCGCGCTCTTCGTATGTAGAGTTAGCTCTTGCACAACTTTTACAAAGAGAAGAAGGGTATATAAAAACAGGATGGGTTACAAATGGTGAGAGCTGAGACTATGGCTCCCATTCTCCAACACTACACACACACACACACACACACACACACACCCATCTCAAGAGTAATATATTAGTGTGACGTTCAGTTTCCACTGAGACAAACTAATACTGGCAGATCATCAGAAGACTATGGTTTCAAATGCAAATACATAGGTTTCTTTTCTTTCTTTTTTTTTTTTTTGTTCTTTTTACATGGCAGTTGTCTGACAGGAGTCAGAAGGAGGTTTCTGATACCTGAACTTTTAAACTGGTTATTTGCACAACTGCCCTTCCTGCTTATGTGAATGAGCAGGCACATACTTGGCCTTACCTACTATTAATTAAATATAGAAACAAACCGAAAGATTCATTTGAAAAATACAACTGCAGTCTTTGATATGGACAAGGGAGATCTTAAGACTTTTGTCAAGAAAGACGCTGGCAAATAATTGTCTCTGCTGTTGGAAGACTTCCTTGCAGATGAAATTTAACAAAACCTCCAAAATAACATCACAGATAAGCCCCAGAGGATGTTTATTTAGCCTGAAGCAAAATGATGATGATGTGTGCCAGTGCCAGTATATCAGGGGGATCTTCATGTGACAGCACATCTGTGTAACTCTAGCCTGCTTTAAGCGAAGGGAGAAAGGAACAGTAATATTCCAGGTGGAATCAGATACATTTAACCTGTGAGAGAAAAGCCACACAGTGCATGAGGGAGGATGGTTCAATGTTAGAGACTGGTAAACAAACCTATCTAACCTTATCCAGAAATGATAAAAACAATGAATTTGTAATCCCAACCATTAAAGGGACAGAAAGAAGAAACCATGAAACAGCATGTTATGAACAAGCAAGCTGTATCCTCAGCTACGGAAGGGCTTGTGAAAATCTTACCTGTGTGATCCAGGACAGGGCTGTTGGCACCACAGGTTTGGTACAACGAAGCAAGGTCCTTTGGAATGTATGTTTTAAAGATATTTAAAACGTCCAAATGTTTCTCATGACCATCTGATCCCAGATCTTGTTTGCTGGAGTGTAAAGCTGGAGAAACTCCCACAGCACTAGGCTGGGGCTGCAGCAGTGGACTCGCTCGTGCTACCGCTGTGCAGTTTGCCAATGTCCTCATCTCATTCCCAGCCTTCATGTGAGACTCCCTTGGAGGCACCAATGGCTCTTCGTATTTAGCGTACTGCTCGCTTTTACACAGAGGATGATATTGCAGTGGTGCATTGAATTTGGCCTTCATGGAGTCAGATGCACAGTGCTTACCTGGAGAGGCAAAACTAGTACTTCCTTGGGGAACAGCGTACTTTTCCACTTGCTTACTGCTGGCGGGCTGTGTGCTAGGCCTGGATATGACCGGCTGAGTAGGTGTTACGCTTCTGCTATAGGCTCCTATTTGCATAAGTTTGGAATTTGCTTCATATTTACTTTTTTGTTGTGCTGCTATGTTGTATTGCTCCTGGGAATGGTTTAACTTGGGCTGTCTGTACCCATCCAGACCTGATAACCGTGGTCCACACTGGCCAAAGGTATGACCGTCCTTTGACTGATGCATACTCCCAGACTTCCCAGAAATCCCAACAGAAAGAGAGCTGCTTTTGGACCCTGGCAATGCACTTGGCACTTGAGTGCGTGTAAATCTGGCAATGGGCAAAGGCTGGCACTCCTTACCGCCAAGAACAGGAGGGGGGCCAGTACGTCCACTCCTTGCCAGAAAGACCAGGTTGCTTTTAATACTCTTGAATCCATTCTGTTGAACCCAAGGAGGAACCATGGAGTTACAGCTGATTTTGTGCAATATTCTTTTGTGCATCCACAGGACTTCAGGGTAGTAGGTCTTGTGACTGCAGAAAGGACACGGGTACACAATTAAAGCAGCCTGCAAGGATGTATTCAGATTTTTATTGCATGAATTATCCCGTGTTGATTTTTCACTCAAATCAAGTGGAACTACCTCTTGAGTTTCAGCACCTTTTTCTATTAGAGGATGCTCCCTCTTTAAGTCTAGTACATTTTCTCTAGCACAGCTAGCCTGCACTTCAAGTGATGTTTTAAAGTCCATGACCATGTTCGAAGATGTCTGGCCCACACCCAAAGCAAAGCTAGCAATGCAACTGGAGTGAGGAAGCCCTTGGCCGTGGTGAAATGCTGGCATCTTTATGTCTCCGGAACCTTTTATATCTTGGTATTTCGAAAAGGGCTCCTTGATGACACTCCCCAGTGCCGACACCAGGGAAGGAATCTCATGTTTAGATTCTCTGGATGCATTTTCTCTGGCATTGCGGCTTCCCAGCTCTGGGTTTTCAACCAACTGAGAAGTTACCATCGGGATTTCCTCTTCAGAAAAGTTGCAGTGGTATGGCTTTTCATCTGAATGGGACAAACAAAAAAACCCCATCGTCATTTTACACAGAAAGAAGTTCAAAAGACAGAACAAAATTCAAGATTAGCAGGACAAGAATCAAACTCTGTATTAGTATCGTAATGACATGCTACAGACTAAATGTACTGTATAAGCAAGAAAATCTTGAAATACGACACAGCAGTTCAATTTACTTTTAAAGATGATTGCGAAGTCTGTATAAACTCTCTAATGCTGCATGTTCATGACATTTTGAAGAAAGAACAATTCAGTAATATATTCATGTCAAAATTCTGGGATTGCGAGAAAACAAACAAATACACAACCACTTAATGCTTTACCAAAAAGCAAAGATAATGTAGTCAGATAAAACTGACCTAGTTAAAGGTCTGCCAGTGCTTCCATTACAAGCCCACATTTTCAAAGAGTTTATAACTCAGCAATAAAAATTGGCTCCAGATGGAAACCAAGCATATAAGCAGGTACAGCATACAGAATAAACTGCTCACTTAAGAGGGACCTTTGCAGTGGCCAAGCATAAAAGATGAGCTATGAAAGATGGAAACTTTCCATCTTTAAGGTAGATACTTTTTTTTTTTTTAACATACTTTTACATTTGAGTCAAACTTAAGGAAAATTTTATGAGCGCTCAATCCACTGAGAAATAAGGAATTCAACATTTTCAGCCATTTAGATTACAGAACTCAAACCAGACTTTCAATTCTTCCCATTTTCTTCTTCGCTTCTCAGGTCTCCAGAGTACATTTATCTACCTAACACATGTCCTGGAAAGGGAACATACTGGGCTGTAATTAAAGCCATTTAAGGGGAAAGACAAGATTAGGATTTGTTTTGCTAGAAGCACGGCTACCTCTGCTGCTCTCCCAATGTCGATCTCTCAGAGCCGCTGATGAAGCCATTGAGTCCTTCCCAAATCAGTTCACAAATCAACTCCACAGAGATTTTCATCACAGCAGTAATGCTTACTGCACTGAATCCATTTAACATGTAACTGAATTGAATCATCTGACAAACTTTCAGTTTCAATTAACATGCAGTTAATGAGCCACTGCCAGGCAAGTGTAAGGAGACTATGCTCCATCTAAAATGTCACCAGTCCAAAGTGATCACCACATCTGTAGGAAGGGTGAGAATGGGAAAGGAGCAAACTGCTCTAGAGCTGCATATCCTCTCACATCAATTCATAAAAGACAGTGCTTCAGAAAAGCAAGCATTGTTCATTAGAGCAGCACAACGCCACAGGCATTACTCTGCACAGCTCAATGCAAGAAACATGTCTTTGGCTGGAGCTTCACTGCAAATAAAGTCCACTGAGCCTCACCTTCAATTCAAGCAAAAAATTCTTAAGCGTTGTTTAATTCAAGGGAGTTAGGTTAAAAATAACCCACAGCCTTGCAGCCTTGCAGGGTGAGCACTCAATCTGCCAAGATCATTTTCCTTTCAATCTCTCTAAGTGGGTATATCAGAAGGAAAAACACCCGCATCCCAGAAACTTGTTTTTCCTGTGTTGCAGAAGGTAAGGCTTTGAGAAAGCGCATGCCTAGCACTACTAGCCAAATTTATAGTTTGAAACAAAGACACTGCGTGCAGCAGTGAAATCTGACACTGCACATCTGTGTTATTTTCAAAGCACATCTGTCAAAGCCCAGAGTATTTGTGCTCTAAAGTAAGATTTTAAGGCTCCTCTACAATAACAAGGAGTGGCTCCTTTGATCATCGTAGTAAACAATAAAGCAAATGAAAACCAAGTCATTCACTCATAGCAGTACTCTGCAGAGACCAAAATGACCCACTGGCTATGCAAAGCAGATTAGGCAGCAGAGTGAGGTCGGCAACCACTGTCGGCCCCAGCTTCAGGGCCAGCAGGGCTGGGGGCTCCAGCCACAACTTGGTCCACCTGCACAGCAAGGGGTGCATCAGCAGATGCCCCAGTCCCACGTTGTTCTGCATACTTCAGACACTCCTTGATGCTTTCTGACTTGGTCAGAATCTACATACCATGCTGTTTCAGCAAAGAGGACGAGGTCAGACAGACTGTGAGGTGGCATGTGTTAGGTCTGGACTTGGTCTTTGGGTCTGGAATATTCAGTTCATGTCTGTGCCCCAATAAGTCTAGGTAAAGAGCCTGGGATTGCAAAGTAAAGGTGGCTACAGTCCTTTTAGTCTTATTGCTTTAGTGCAGCCATCAAAGAAAAAGGGATAATCCAGGTGGAAAATGTAGCGTGGAGTAGGAAAACGATGAAGGCATTTCTGAGGTGTAACTAGGCCTGCAGTTGCCACAATGCTGAAAGCATATGCTGTCAGTACAATATATGAAAATGTGTAAGATTATTACAAAACATAGCTTCTAACATCTCTTCAGAGCATCTTGCTAGATTCAATTCTTATGCTGTCTCACACAAACAGTACTGAGACATTCTAGGAACAAATTTAAAGGCTTAGATCAGGAGCCTCAATAGCAATTGTGTTAATTGCTCAACATGCACTTCTAGCAAAAAAAAAACCAAAACAAAACAGAAGAACACCCCTACTCCCTTTCCCCATGATTTGGACAGACATGCTTTCCACCTGTAGGCAAACTCAGACATCTTCAGCAGCACAAAGTACAGTCTAAGTCCCTCCCAAGCCCCATCCTGCTCTCCACCAGGAACCTCCAGGTACCAACACCCAGGCTGAAAAGCTGACACATTTCATATTCCCCATCATGAGTGGTGGCCCAAGCTGGGCTGCAAGCAGGTAGCAAATGCCAGGGGGCTATGAGGGGATGCAGGCAAGAACAAGAAAAGACAGTAAGAGATCCAGTAATATAGGCAGAGCCTTCTTAGAAAAATAGATTAAATTTATTTCTGCCTGTTCCCAGCCACTTGCCCCAGCTGAAAAGGGATACTAACAATCCTTTTAAATCACTGGTATAAAATATTGCTCTAGCCAGCACACCACAGGCATTACTGTCACCAGAAACTTTTGAGATTTTATTATGGCCAGGTCAAAGCAAAAAGCCACGAATGGGATGCCTTTTGCATGATCTCCAGGGACTATAACTCATACTCCCCGTTGAAAGAGTTCTTTGCTAAGCACGCTCTCACTTTTTATCCTACAGTCCCTGTCATCTCCTCACATTTACCTCAATTCCTTTGTTTCTTACCCAAAACAGCCATTTACCTGTTGCACTTAAGAGTGAGAAAGTAACACATCCCTGAACTGTTGGCTTCTTGTGTCTTCAGTTTGGCCATAGCTTCAAGTATCAATGGAATCACAGACTACAGGAGAACAAAGCTGGACAGCACACAACACCTAACTATATGGGAAGCTATGGTTTAGAAACACAGCAGCATTCAAGGTTTCAACCAGTTCTTCGGAAATATATCTAATCGCCACCAATTAGTTACATACCTTACACAGGCAGATAAAAGTGACTCCCCTTCTCCCCCGCCCACACATATCCCTCTCCTCTCTCCCCCTCACATGCATAAACTCCACTTGTTTCCTTCCCAGCTCTGCCCCTCCACAAAAATAATCTTCAGAACAGGCTGCACAGATGTTTTAATTCATGAGGCTTCCTATAAAGTAAACCAGGCTACAAGCCTGAGGACAATGAAACCGTGATTTCTATTCAGAAGAGCAGATCTGGCTAGAAATTGGCCCTTTTTCTGGCTAGGATTACAGCACTAGGAGTTGAAGGAAAAGGAGCAGATGTGATGTGTTTGATTTTCAGTAAACATTTGATAGTGATTTACACCTTGAGATGAATGCTGTGGCTTGATTTGAAAACGGGCTGCAAATAAATAATGATAAAAGCAAGGGATAACATTGGAAGAAGGTGTGATATTGCAAAGACCTGTATTAGGTCCTATTTTACTTGGTATTTTCTTTAATGATCCAGGAGAGACAGCATGCTAACTTAAATCTCCAGGAAATACTGCATTTGGAGGAGCTGCAAAAATATCAGCCACAAGGCTATAATGCACAGGGACTTAGAGAGAATAGAAATGCAGTCTGAAAATAATCAAATGAGGTTCACTCTGGAAAAAAAGCAGGCAAAGACAAGTAAAGGGAAACAATCCAAAAAACCCATGCAGCGGGAGGGCAAAATCTGGGAAGTAACAATGTTGAAAATAACAGATGTTACAGTAGACAGCAAGTTGAGTATGAGTGTACTTGGTGAGGTTCTTCAGCTTAACTTTCACAAGTAAAAGTATGCATTACACAAAAATAAAACTACCCCTCTGAAGAAGACATTTATATTACAACCATGTTGGTTGCATTATTTTATTAATTTATTTATATACACACACACACACATATATATATGTAAACCCAAAATACATATACCATAGTAATGGGCACTGTGTAAAAGCCCACAGTAAGCACAATACAGTGGGACATGGCAGGGGAAAAATTGCAAAAATGCAGGTTTGCAGCAGAAAATTGAGGTCTCTTATCCTGTGAAAGGAAGGTCCCACAAAAATACTCCATGGCCTCAGAATATCTGTGTGGATCTGCAAATACGGACCAGTCAGAAGGTGTTGAGAGAACTGCAACAGAAAAGTAACTGACTAGAAAATAAAGATGAAAAGTGTCCCTCACATGGTTGAGGGAAGATGGGAGGCTGACAAGCCAACACCTACCGCCTCTCCAGGAGCGCTAAGCTCCAAAAGACAGAATTATGTCATCCTGACCATTAGAGTCTATCACAACAATGAAACAGAACTGCATGCAGGAATAGCCAGGATGAACAGGAAAAAGACCCTCAATCATGCGTATTTTGCATCTTGTACAATAAAAGTCTAGGGAAGAGGTGGAACACCACTTAGACTGTAAATTCTTTATGGACAAACCTGGATTATCAATGCATGATAAATACCCACCTTTTTCATGGGGAGGAATAAAGCATGACTTACTCCTTCCCTTTGCTCTACCAGCACAGCAAACCAAAGCCCCTCATAAGCTAGTATCCACACACTGTAACTGCTTGTAGACATATTCCAAAGCCAACAGTTCTTTCATACTAATTTCGTATTTGGTTAGCTAAGGAAAAGACTCCTGGAACACCAGCTGCCCAATAATTCAGAAAAAAGATAACCAAGGATTAGACCAGCATACTCAGTACTGCAGGACAGGGTAGGCCAGCAGGTAAAAGGGTGACACTGAAGGTTAGAAAGCACGTAATCAACTTACATCTCTGCTTCCTCTCAGACTAATTTTAGAATCAACAGTTAGTGTTTTTTAGCTGAGGTTTGAGGTTTTTAACAGGCCAGAAACCCAACACAGCCTTGAGATTGAGATGCTGGCTGATACAGATGATTTCTCAGTCAGCCAGCACACCCTGCCCAGCACAGGTTTCACATTAGCCACGTCAGGAGGAAAGCAGGGAACACTGACCTGTACCACAGCCCGGGAATGCACAGAAAACAAGTCCCAGGTGCCCCAAGTCCTGCCTTTGTCTGGGCATGAGCTTTGTCTGGTTTACACTGCACTGCTTTTCCTTATTACTTTTCAGCATTTTTTCCCCCTATTTTTGTTGTGGCTAGATGTTGGGGAGTTACCTTTTCACTTACACGCTACCAGCTATCCATTTCTAACAACACCATACTTCCATCCTTAGCAAATAAATCTAGATCATGGATTTACCAATCAGGACTCACAGCCCTTTTGTACATGTTGCATCCAATCTCTCCATTCTCCTTTTTCTACATCTAAATGTTACAGTTCCTAAAATGATTTCTCCTTGACTTTTTAATCTCATGGCTGATAATTTCAGGACAAGGATGCACAACAGCAATTATCAGCTGTCAGTCAAGTATTTCTTGGAAAAGGATGCTGACTACAAAAAAGAATCATTTCACAAGCAAAGAGAGAAGACCTGCAGTTTTGCATCCCTGTTTTTTGGGACTATGCCCATGGAACAGAAATTATTACCTGACCAAAGCAATTTTAAAGCTTTTAGGGACCTCAGAGTAACGAAAATTACCTTTTTTCCCTTCCACTCTTTTCTTCCCAAACAGTACTACTGCTGTTGCCATGATGATTAAATGACTAATGCTTGAAGCCCTAAATTAAACTTTTTTTATGACCATGCTATTTTTCAGCTGTTTTTCTTGCACGTTTTTTTCAGGCTTCCTTCTATTCCTGGAACAACGATGCATGGATTTATTCCAAAGCCTTGTTTGCTTCATTTCACTAAGTTTATCCTCTGCAATTTCTAACTTTATCCACAAGTTACTTTTTACCCTCACTGTCAAACACTTAAAACACAGTACCACCATGCCTCGAGCACACAAAAAGCTGAAGGGCCCTGTTACACTGTTCATGTCCTTCCCTCTGCAGAACTGGAGGACACTGCAAGGGATGAAATCAGGACAGGAGATCTGAGCCCACTACTCCTAACGCTCCCCAGCCTCCATTTGACTAATCTCTCTGGCATTGTCCAGGAGGAAACCTGCTGCTTGTGAAATCAAAACCCACTGAGCTCTTGCAACCCAGGTAGCAAGAAACATGAATAGGCAAACATTAAACCAATAAAGTTTGTTCAATTCTGGACTGTGGATGTTGAGGTTTTTTATTATACTTGATTATTATTGTTGTTGTTGTTATCATCATCAGAGATACTGCTTGCATTAGTTTTGCATTTTGGAAGGAATTTGAAAGGTCACCAAAATGATTGGGAAAAAACTACACTTTAGTTATTAAATTTTAAACTTAACCTTTTAAGATGAGTGAAACCTGAGTCTGAGAACAGTTACAGTATAGCACACAAAACACCTCTTTCTATGAAGTATGCCCTAGCTCAGTAAAATTACAAATACCTTTGCACAGCAGAAATGCTTGGGAGTTATGTCACATTTCCAGGATCACTTTTTTTCTGTAGGGTTTTTTGTTTTGTTTTTTTTTAAAGAAAACAGAGGCCTGAAACCATCCCCCATCTGCACTGCCACAGATGCAAAAGCCAGCAAGGTTACTGGACTTTCAAATACCATCAGAGAATAGCCACCAAAAAAATAACAGAGGAACAAGGAAGGAAAGGGTATCAGGTCCAAAATCTGTCAGGCTGAAATGCACATTGTTAAGTTACCAGAGGCATGATGAAAAACAAGCCTGGGAGTTCACAGTAAACTTTTTCTTTTCAGCTATCTGTATATATTTTTCCTTAAAGAGTATTTGGCTTTGTTACTATCTAGAGCACTGATTCTGTAAGCCTTCCAAAGGCCAAGTGGCTTCAAGAGCACCTCCATGTGCAAATTACTCCACTCTCATCACGTAGTATGTTTTAATCACCCTCAGCTTTGCAAGGGTGCATACTGAGTGGTGACAAACTTTGCACCGAAGCCCCAACACAAGCTCTCTTTAAGCGCCAGGTGCTTTTGGGATATCTCTCCCAGGTATGAGCCCTTCCAGAGCCAACACAGCCTTTATTTGAAGGAGGGAGAAGGAAAGCATCCACAGTAGAGCAGCATGTAAAATGTCTGCTGCTGGCAGCATGCCACAGACGTGACATTTCCAGCATTCACATCTCTCTGTACTTCCTCAGTGGGATTTTTTTGTAAGTCATTACATATATCCTGCACAGGAATTTTGGACAGCAGCAGAGGTAGCAATGACTTATCAATGCTTTCACCTCTGTATTTCTCACAAAGGTGCATTAACATAATCTCTGCCCAGCAGCTGAGGAAAATCCCCATAAAATAACATCTACTTATTTGAAGGTGAAGCTGTAGCTCCTGTTATTAGAGTATTTCTAAGCGCCTTTTTCACCCTTCATCCACACTAGCTAGCCACAAGGATAGTTAAGACTTCAGCATGGCTTTTGCCACTTGAGAAGAAAGCTTGTCCTTTAAGTGCTGCAGGGAAGTCACTATCCAGCCTTACACAGAAGGGCTGCAATGTACACATCCAATGTACAAGTGGTTGCTACATCCTGCTCACATCCCCAGCACAGCCCCTTCTAGGACCAAGGACTGGACTTTCCCAGTCATGTCCCATGGTCCTTCTATGCCCTGTGAGCTTCAAGAGCATCTGATGTCTTCCCATCTCACTCAAGTCTGCTCCAGCTACAGCCAGGCCAAGCACAGTGTCAAGAAACGAAAGTGAGTTGTACACATTACATACAGCTTTTGCATCTCTATCCCCACCTCAAGAAACTTCAAACCTGCTTTTCTTCCTAAAGGGAAACATAATGCTGAAGTGCACAAAGTAAATGCTGAAGGGTCCATCACTCAAGCACTAAACTGGAGTGAAGGCACTAACTACAGGAACCTTCACAGTCCCACACATCACCACCTGGATCCTGGAAGGTGGTGAAGGAATGCTAAGTACTTATCTATAAATCACGGACAAAATAGAGAGAGAGATGAGTAAGTACACAGGACCAATAAAAAAACACTTGCAGAGACTGCTTGCCAAAATGAAAACTGTACAATTTGGCATTGCCTTAAATGTTTCTGCTCATAATATACTTAAATAAAATTATGGGATATAAACCCCCTGGAATACTCTGCAAAATTAGTAAGTGATTAGGCCAGATGATACCAATTTGACTCTAACACAGTCTTGTCGTAATTCCAGAGCTAACAGCGATACTGTATGAACTGGTCCAAAACCTAAGGAGAGTACTGCCAGTAGGCTCTGTAGGTGCTAGGCATTTCTGCGTGTGTGGCCTTGCCTTTTAAGTTTGGTGCAGGTAGAAGGAGGAAAAAGAAACCACATAAAACCATTAAAACAGCAGGACACATAATTAAATTTGAGAGGGCTGGAAATGAGTAGGGGGTGTTGTGGCTTTGGGTTTTTTTGTTTTGTTTTTGGGGTTTAGTTGTTTGGGTTTTGTTGTTTTGTTTTAGTTTAAGACACATAAAGAGAAGTGCAACTGGGTTTGATGCATCAAAACTATTTGCAGAGGAGATGGGAAAATATGACTCAGATTTTTTTACTTTTTGTTAAGCAAGTGCAGCCACTCCAAACATAGACCCAAACAGTTGTAAATCTTCCTGGAGATTTTCCCTTTCGTTCCAACAGTCAGAATTGCCACGATGTCTGCTTCAGAGAGTCTTCTTGACCACCACCTGCTCCTCTTCCTTCAAGTGCATTAAGGAGAAAGGCTTTCCAGAACAGGATTGTTGACTGGCAGACAGTCCACAGAGCTTAACATTCCTCATCCAGTATTTAATTTCTCCTATCCTTTAGTGTCAGTAGTGTATTGCCATACAACACAAAGCCCTTTATTAAAGCTGCTCAGTCTAAAAACAGAGGGTACAGCTGCAGGCTAGCATTCTGCAGAAATACCTAAGCTACAGCCAGCAAGCCCAATGTGGTATGATGTAGCACAGCTACGGAAATAAAAAGCTCTGCATGACCTGATTTACCTTGTTCCTCCTGCCAAAGGACATGCTACCATGGCCAGTGGCTCTGTTCACAGACTCTAGGCAGTTAAGGATCTCAACTGTGCATGTCAGTCACATCAAATACAGGAGCACATCCTGGAAAGGTGAACTTAGTTTTATAAGTATCATGAGCATTTATAGATTGACTAGTTATACAGTACTTGGACAGAAAATCTGCTTGTGTTAAGCATTTTTCTCAGGCTTTGGAAAGAGAATGGGAGAAAATTGGACTGGAATAGGAAAAGATGCAAGTCACATCAAATCCAAGACATAGGCTGAACAGATTGAACCATGATCACTGGAAACTGGATGCCCTGGATGAGGGGTGAGATTGCTGGATCATATATATCACTGTTACACAGCGCCACAACGATGCAGCAGGACAGATGAGGGACTAAGCCCAACAAGGTGTCAGATGTGCAGAGTCCTCTCAGGGTACAGGAAATCTCTAAGCCACTGATAGATCAAAAGTTGATTTGAACAGCTCTGCTCCAGATGGACCAAAGGGAACCAGAGCTACCCAGGGAAGATGTGGCTATGTGGCTACAGCCACGAGGGCAGCCTCTGGCCTCTTGATTAAGGCCACCAACTCAGCATCCACTGCAGTTGAACTGTATCAAAGGCGCTGGGCATGTGCCACCCAACCCGCAGCCATGAGCCAAAGGCCTCAAGAGAGAAGAGCTCAAGGTCTTGAAGATCCTGCCTGCCAAACCCAGCTCCCTTCCACTCACCTCCAGCCCACCATTTGCAGCAAATGTGCACGACAGCAGCATTTGGCATTGGGTGGACTTGATGATCTTAAAGGTCTTTTCCAGCTTTGGTGATTCTGTGATTCTATGACTCACAGGTTGGCAAATTGCTAGCTAAGTAGCCTTTGCCTTCCACTTCCCTTTCTTTCCAGTGCCATCCCTTGCTCCTTTGTGTAGGAACAGGAGGAAACTAACAATAACTATGTCAGGCACTTCCAGCAAAGTAAATGACCATTCAGGCCTGGCTTGGAACATCTCTGTGACAGCCTTAAGAAGATCACTAAAGACATCGGCCACTTAGAGGCAACTTCCATAATCCCCTTGAAGAGCTAACAGACAAAGCAGGCTGGAACCTACCACCACCACCAGCATGGAGGCAGAAAGAGCAGCTGCCTAGAGGCTAAATGGGATTCTAAAAGGGATTTGAAGTTTTAGCTTTTTTCCTGCCACTTTTATACCAAGAGGTAAATTTGAGAGCTCATGAGAACACCAAAGGTTTGTGCTCACTTAAATTCTTTCTTTTTAAAGCCTTACTAATCTGGAAAATGAGTACGGAAAAAAATAATTTGGAAGATGTAATTTAAAAGATGCAAGAAATCCCAGCATCTATTAATCTCTAGTGTGTGTAGGCTTTCCATTTCAAAAAAGAGGAAGCGTTCTGTTCGGTGACAAAATCAGATGAGAATCATCCCTCAGAAAGGTCAGGAGACAAGAAGATGTCTCAAAGATACATTAAAAAAAGAATAATCAGCTGCAAAATTGTCATACTGAATTCTTCAAATAACATAAACATTGTTATGCTAAAGGAGGATGGGGGAAGAAAGAATACCCATCTGAAAAACAGCAATAGCGACACTGCACTTTGGAAGTACACTTTACAGACAAAACAGTAATTCTGCACCTGGGAGTCATGATTATTTTTATCACACGTTCATTTTAATGAGTAAAGAGCTGTTTTAAATTGCTAAAACATTATTAAATACTGAAATTAACTATTGCATATAGAGCGTAAGAAGATTCCCAACTTTTCCAATTAGCATCAAGGCTTAAGCTTTAAACACAGGAGAAGCAAAAGAAATGCTGAAAAACACTGCCACAGGCTGGCTTAATTTGGAATTTCTCCTTTTCAAAAGGATTTTGAAAAAACAACATCTAGAAAGCCTGAAAAGTACTTCAGATTGCTTTCCTTTCCCCAGCCCTTGTTCTGTCACATTCCTTACAAAAAAGTAGAAAAGTACACTTAAGGGCAATTTACAAGCTTGGTTTGATAGAAAAGAGCTTCTACACGTGCACCTGCCGCAGCCAGTAACACCATTTTGAGCGACAGGCTCAGTTAACCTCACTGCTGTCTTTTGCATCCATAGTGAGAGCAAGCCCATAGAAAGCAGCATGAGAAATCCCTGCCCCTGCCATGGGACTACCAAAGGAAGATTTTAAAATGCCAATGATCAGCTGTCTAAATGAGATGTCCTTAAACAGAGAGATGCCTGCCACTTCAGCGTAAAGCTCTTCTCCTCAGATGCACACACCTGGTGGGATGGAGGAGCAGCCTGCTGGGAACAAGGAACAAGCTGCATAGGCTCTCGGGCAAGGGCCAAGGTCTGGCATATTTTTGCAAGAAGCAGTACTGACACCTCCACTCCTGAGAAGCTCAAGTATTAAGTATTCCTCAGCATTCAGGTCTTACAGGAAAACTCAGGAAGGCCATGTGCTTTCCCAGCAGAGCACAAAGGTCTGGTCAGAGCAACTCCAGCAGAGTTAAACAATGTGCTGGAGAAGGATAAGAGGAACAGAAGTAACCAAACTACCTCCCCACAACACCGCCTGAGCCATTTACCAGTTACAGGCCCTGCTGTTACACATATTAAATGCTAAAGGAAAAATAAAAAAAATTAAAAATAGATTAACAATAGAGACAGAGCTACTCAGATCACCTACATCACTTACTTGCCATTTATTCACACCCTCCTGTTCCAAAGGCCCAACAACCTCCATCCCAATCACAGCTCATTCCTCAAGACTGTTTCCACACAGAAAGAAAATTTGTCTAGAGCAGAATGGGCTTAAGAAATTAATCTAGTTAATTCAGATTCTTAAATAGGAGAAAATAATTCAGAAAACCAGATGTTTACCCAGATATTTCCAAAATAAGAGAGGCAAACAATTGCACAGAACACATGCATGTCTGTGTCCTCAGCAGGATCACACAAAGAACTACTTACTGCCCCAACTACTCTAGCAAAGATACAGATTAGGTCAATGTCAGGAAAATAAAGGGTTTTTTTTAAATCATCCTCAAAGCCTCACCTAGAATACTGCATCCAGCTCAGGTGCTCCCAGCACAAGAAAGATGTGGACCTGTTGGAATGTGTCCAGAGAAGAGCCACGAAAATGACCCGAGGGCTGGAGCACCTCTCTTATGAGGACAGGCTGAAGGAGTTGGGGTTGTTCAGTCTGAAAAAGAGAAGGCTCCTGGGGGAGCCTCATAGTGGCCTTCCAGTACCTGAAGGGGGCCTACAGGAAAGCTGGGGAGGGTCTTTTTACAGGGGCTTGCAGTGAGAGGACAAGGGGGAATGGTTTTAAGCTGAAAGAAGAGAGATTTAGGTTAGAGATCAGGTGGAAATTCTTCAGTGTAAGGCTGTTGAGACACTGGAACAGACTGCCCACAGATGTTGTGGATGTTCCATCCCTGGAGGTGTTCAAGGGCAGGCTGGATGGGGCTCTGAGCAGCCTGTTCTAGTGGGAGGTGTCCCTGCCCATGCAGGGGAGTTGGAACTAGATGATCTTAAAGGTCCCTTCCAACTCAAAAAATTCTGTGATTCTGTGAAAGCCTGAGTCATTTTAAATCTATTCACTAAGATGTACTTAATCCATGACTTAATCCACCTGCACACATGACTCCACACAAGGTCCAGGAGATAACTAGTCTCTATGGCAGAACAGCTATGAGAGAGGTTACACAGCCAATGGAATTACCTGTCCTCATGGAGGAATCAACAGACTCCCAGCACTACCAAGGTGTACAGCCCCTTGGCACCTTCACCTGCATACAAGTAACGCTCACAGCTAAAAATCTACCCTATGAATTTATGACCATGTGCAGCACATCTGACCCTTTTCTGCCACAAACACACCGTAGCAGCTGCTGTGCCCCGAGGAGCACACAGCTAAAGTGGATTTTTTTTTTTACAGCACGCTGGCTGTGAGAAAACTCGGGTCATTTTCACCGTCGTTTTAAGGCGCTCTTCTTCTCCCTGCGTGCCGAAGTCGGTCCCTCGCACATCGGGCTCAGCAGCCAGCAGGCACCGGGCAGCTGCGGACCGCAGAGCTGGCGATCAGGCCGGCGGCAGGAGGAGCAGCAGCTGGACTGGAGGAGGAAGCGGGATGTGGGGAGAACTCGGCGCCAGCCGCTCCGCTGCGACCACCAGGTGGCAGCGCCACACCACGGATGAGCTCCGGCCTGGAGCCGGTTCCCAAACTCACCCCTCACCGCCACCCTTTGGAAGCGCTTCCTGTAGTTCATGTTGGAAGGGACCTTAAAGATCATCTAGTTCCAACGCCGCTGCATGTGCAAGGACACCTCCCACTAGACCAAGTTGCTCTAAGCCCCATTCAACCTGGCCTTCCAAACCATCCCACTTCCAGGCATGGGGCAGCCACAATTGGCAACCTGTTCCAGAGTCTTACCACCCTCACGGGAAAGAGTTTCTTCCAAATACCTAATCTAAACCTACCCTCTTTCAGTTTGGAACCATTACCTCTCAAACTATCACTACACACCCTTGTAAAAAGTCCCTCTCCAGGTTTCCTATAGCCCCCGTTAAGTACTGGAAGGCTGCTGGTCTCCCCGAGCCTTCTCCAGGATGAACAAACCCCGCATCTCTCAGCCTGTCTTCCTGCTCCAAAAGCCTGCCCTCAGTGCTAAAACACCCTCAAACAAAAAGCAAAGCAAAACAAAACAAAAAGAACAAAAACTCTCACAAAAAAACAACAAACCAAACAACACTTAGATGGCACTGCTCCCACAGTTTCTGCTTAGGGCCACAAGCCTTGAGCACAGCTAACTCAGTGCAGGTGAAAATCAACTTTCACCAGCTCTGAATTTGGAAAACCTAGTTCCCACGCCAGGGAAGCCTCTGAGCTGAACCACCCTTCTATCCATAACCTAAACCACACGTGTCATTATGCCTCTGTGTGATGCGGACACAAGTCACTCAGTGACCAAGTGCAGGGCGCCTGCTGTGCTGAGGGGCTGAGAGCGGCTCCATCCTCTCGAACAACAAATGCTTCCTACAGGATTGATGTGCACCCATGTGTTTAACAACAAAGCAACTCCCTTGAAATCAATAGCCCCCAGTAGGCTAATACAGGGTACTTTATAGGAAGCACTGTGTTCACAGGTGGTGGTTGGAAAAGTATTCATTTTAAGGGAAACAAAGCTTTGGTCACAGAGTTGACTTGCACGTACTATTCCTGCTATGTAGAAAGATCACCACTAAAACAGGCCACAGGTTGGGCAGCCAGCTCTAGGATAAGATAATGCCAGTCTCTTTCTTTTCAGAGTCATTCTTGATGCATGGTCTTCAGTTAGCCCAGATGCACCTCTCTACAGGAAAGGGTCACCTGAACTTTCCTAGTGCAACCATCAGAAAGATCTCACAAATGCAAAAATCTTTGCCTGCCGAGTGTTAACTGAGAGAGAACATTCTTGGAGATTTCAAGTGCTGTAGGAGTGGGAGAAGCTTTACTTACATACAACCAATAGGAAAGTAAACTAATGAGCAGTTAACATGCACAAGAAAACAGCTATCTGTGGAGATGGTAAGCAACATTTGCAGCCAGGATCAGTTTTAAACTACTCTGGACTGCTAGTTTATTTTAAGAAGAGGACAAGCTATGATACTGCAGCAACACACATTAAATTTAAAATATTTGGAGAGAGAATGAAAGACTTCAGATTTTGCCAAATGTAGTAAAGGAAAGTAAGTCAGTTTTTATGTTCTGAATTCAACTTCAAGCCTAAGACAAATACCAGGAGCAGGATAAATGGAACAAACTCTTTGGAAAAAAAAAAAAAAAAAAAGATTGAGGGGGTGGGTAGTTTCTGATACAGAAGGCCTGTGTTTGTTGAAGCAATAAAGGACTTTGGACATTCTTGGTTTTTAGTATTAAAACATACTTCATATGCTTTGGTTCACAGGGTATAGCTTTCAGAAGAGAAGTAAAATTCATCATGTTCTGCAAAACATGGAAATGCTATCTGTCACTAGGCACCCAAGTATACTTGGTGCTCCGATTGGCAGCTATATTCCACTTCAGCAGACTAAGGAATGAGAGCAAACCACCAACTCTTTCCTGCACTTTTCCATTTGATTTTTTGAGAATGAAGAGCAACAGTAACAAAGTCAAAACATGCAGTTTAAGGATGTTTTATGGAAGTTTAATGAAAAGCGGCACTTTCAAAGTAAATTCACAAAAGGTACCTGGTTTAAAGATTCAGGTTTAATTCACAGAATAATTATTTCACTATTTCAGAATGAAAGTTCCCTGCAAAATATCAGAGAATAAATGGGCACGGAGCTTACCAGGGACTTTCCAAGGCTCTGTCTTAATTTTGTATATTTGTTGATGAAACACTGGCTTTCCCAAGCTCACTGCTGACAACTGCCATCCCCTCCCCCAGCTTTTTTTTTTTTTTTTAAGAAAAAGCCTTTAAAGTTTTGTTTTGTCTGTAATTAAGAAATTCTACACCACGAGGTACCTCTTTTCATCTTGTCTGGCTTTTGCAAGCAGGCTTCCCGTGAGAAGGGAATCCTTAGCACAGTTCCTGTGTTGTAGGGGTCTGCATTTAGGGTCACAGGTGTGAAAGCCACCCTCCATGGCAGCATGCAGAATTCAGCAGCAAGTGTGTCTTCCATCAACTAGGAAGCTGAGTCAACCTTTCAATCTCCACTGAGCTCCCACAGAAGGACTTTACCCTAACGCTCTTCTATTTTGACCTTCCTCTTTGAATCTTCCTACTGTATTATCCAGCCCATGGAAAAGATCATTACATCTAGTTTTGCCTTAGTCAAAACCATAAAGATGGCTTCTAGAACCCTTTACTCCACACCCTTCTAGTATCTCAAGAACACAACCTTCCTGCTGCTCAGCAGTACTCCTTCTCCATCCTTTTGTCTTGCTCCATTCTCTGCTTCACAAGAAAAAAAAATGTGTCTCAGAGGGTAGATGATTCTGTAGTCAAAGGAATCCAAAGACATTCCAAGTTACAGCTTTTGGTTTTACCACATACTTTAGTCCCATAAACAACCATGAGAAAGTTGCTCAGTCCCTCTGACATCAAAGTTGTCTATCCTCTGGAAGAGGACCACTGTTACCCAGAAGTGAGAATATCTCTTAGCTCTAAATAACTGAGAAGCTTTGTCCTCTACCCGACTAAATTCTCCATGGAAAAGTCTCTGCCTTAAGTTCAGTTGTGGCTCCTTGACCACCTGTCCTGGCTAGGACAGGGAACTTAATACACTGTTGAACCATCAATCTTTGTCATTCACTACAACTGCATATTGAGATCAGAGTTTGCAGCCTGGTTATTCCTTCATTCCACTGAAGTTAACTAGTTGCAATGAAGCTCTAAGTTATTATGTAAGGGAAAAAAAGTCCCAGCCTTTATGAAAAAAAAAAAAAAAAAAAAAGGTAAATTTAAAATAAATATCACTTTACATTATCTTTGCTTTTCTCCTCCCCCCAATATCACTTTTGTTTTTTCAACTTTCTTTATACTTTCAGTGCGTTTTATTTTTGCTTATAGAAATCTGAAAAATTTCCTTTAGGCAGTAACTCTTGCCCGAGAAATTCATGCTCTCTTAAGCTAAACAAAAAATTCAGACTTCAATTAAACTACCAGGAATTTCATATGGCTGAATATTACTGGCATTTGTATTGTGCTTTATATCTCTTGCTTCTTAGAGTTGGACTTCAAAGGGAAGTAGAGTTTTACCCTGGAAATCTCAACAGAAACACCATAAAACTTTTAAGACCATGGAGTACTTTTAATATTGTGGTAAAATACAATTCTTGTTTTCAAACAAATCAAAAGTGCAGGTACTGTAACAACTCTTCTAAAAAATACTTCATTCTGTTTACCTAAAAAAGGTATTGTTACTGCACTGTCATACTGTATTTATGATGAGAAGTGCATTTAAAATGGAGCTGAATTTGGTATGAATACCCTGTGCAATTTTGGTTCAAAACTGACCCATTACTATTGGTAGCAAATTTAAGACCATAAAACTAAATTTTTAATAGAAATTGCTTCTATGTAACCTAATTATCCAGGTTACTATCTGAGTCATCTTGTTACTATGCTGACAAAACCTACAAAAAAACAAAGCAATACTTTGTCTAACAACATTATTGAACCACAAGAAATTAATTATTTTCTGTGGAAAGCAGCACTTTAAACATACTATGACACTGCTACAAACAGTACTTTTGAAACATGCATACTTAGATCTTTAGCTCATTTAAAGCAGCTTTCATAAAATTTTTATAGCCTTCATTTCAAAATTGAGAAATCTAATGTATCAGCATAAGCTTCAAGTTGCTTCCAAATTCTAGGCTGACGGGTTCTATAATCCAAGCTGAAAAGCACCAGGAGGGGCTGTGAAGAGTTTCTCTGTCCCTCTGCCAGTCTTCTCAAGCCCAAATCCTTGCAGATTTAGGGTTTTTCCATCCTGCAGATTCTCTCTGCAGAAGACGACTGCTCCCTCAAAATGGAGATCCACCACTTCTCTTTTAAACACCCTCTGAGGAGGTTTTCCATTACCCCAAAGCCAGAAACACACTATCAACAGCCCCTTTTACTGTGACTGTCTTGCTGAGGGTGTGTGCCAACCTACGTTTTCTACCAAGCTACTTCCTGCACCTAATAGGATCTAAGAAATCCCTCATTTGGTGTGGTCTGTCCTCTAAGACATGAAGACTTGGGGTGATAATGGGTCAGTACAATCTAAAGATAGATCAGCCTGCCCTAACAGCTTAATAGATTGTTATCAGACAGCTGTAGCACTTAATAAGGCAAAGAACAACTTGGCTACTGTGAGGTGCTGCTCCTGACTGCTGGGCATGGCACTCCCCAGATTGGCAAAAAAAAAAACAAAAAAAAAAAAAAGAAAAAAAAAAGAAATAGACATGCAACTTTCATTCATCATTTTGCTTCTCATCACTAAGTCAAATCTCAGAGCCGATGACAATATCTGCATAACTCCGATGGAAAGCCCGTGTTGACCGTGTGATGCTGGCCAGAAATGGAAAGGATAAATCACCTTTGCCTCCTCACTCCCTGAACTGGTACCAGCACAAGCTCTCCAGCAAATTGTTGGAAATGGATGCCATCTCCACCACATCTCCTAATCATCAGTTTAAAGGGAAAACAGGAAAGCTGTTGGACTTGGAGCTCTTCCCCTTTTCCTTGCTACACTCCAGCACCAGATCACCAGCTTGGCAGACAGTTACAGATCTTTGCCTAGTCTTAACCTAGATGTCTATCAAGCACTGTCAAGGAAGAGCCCTGACACCACGCTGCAGCCTCAGGATACACAATTTGAAAGAAAGAAGCAGCTCAACATTCTTAATTAGTTAATTCCCCAGAAGGATTTCATTCCACAAACATCTGCTCTTCCAGGGAATGTTAAGTTTTATTGGAAGAAGCAAAACCAGTGCCAAATCCACAGTATCCACAGGACTGACATTTTCAAATAAAACTTCATGACAGTTACAATAAGGGCCTTTCTCTTGAAGCAACTTTATCACAGCCCATCAGCTTAAGATGCAAGAGCAGGCCCACCTCCATGCCATTTTCAGATCTGAAAAATCTGTGGGTGGGTATTTTGCAGGGAAAAAGCAATAAAGGACAGGCTATCAGAGGAATATAAAAAAAAAATAAAAATAAAAATAAATTAACAAATTGAAAGAAAAATGCTAGTACTGCTAGATCGCTGCAGAGGTTGGGCTCCAACTTCTTTCCTTATTTAAAAAAAAAAAAGTTATTTCAGACCTGACTGGAAATAACCAAAATTGCTGCAGCGCTTCCCCTGTGAGCAAAACAAGTTAGGAATAGAAATGTATGAGCCACTGCCCCAAGTGCTCCAATGGTACTTTGAGGCGCATCAGACTATGTTGAGCAGCGAAGCATCACTGAAGCACTGCAACTTTGGTTAGAACTTGTAATTCAGAAATCTCCCAGTGACCCCATTATCAGTGTAGCATAGAGAAAACAGAGCTGGTCTCTGTGTATGATGGCAATGACGACTCAGGGACCCTTAATCAGAAGGAATTTAACTGAACAAACAGAGGTAGCTCCCAGAGAAGGGCTGAGTACTTTTAAAAATTGAAAGTAGCTGACCATATGCTTTAGAACAATAAGATAAAATTAATACACTAAAACCCTTTAATTAATGCATACGACAGAAGCTGTGATTTCTAAACCCTAATCTCCCTGTCATTTCAGTTTTTAAGAAATAGTAAGAAGCACCCATCTGCTCAAGCTGCCACACCAGGCCCAAAGTTCTGTTCTCACACCAGTTTGCACCGGATGGCTCAATAAATTCACTGCTTATTTACATCAGCCAAAATGAAGAAGAAAACTGCTGATCTCCTAAGTTAACCCTCCTGCAAAAACAGCCAAAATAATTTTGCTGTTACACATGCCATTTTTCCCCACTAAAAGCAGGGACTTGTTCCCTGACTCCCTGCACCCACCTCCCCATCCCAACCCCCAAAGAAAACCCATAGAGTAGTTTGAAAACCCTGACAGATGTTTAATTACAGAGGCACTAGCAGGCATTATTTGCAGAAGGTCAAACACAGAACAACTGTAGGTGACGACCAAATGGCTGAAGTGTCTGCCATACCACTAGTGAAGCATAAACTTTGCTAATCCACATTATGGTAATTCAAACACCTAATAATTCACATGGAAGCAAAATGCTGCTGGTAGTGCAACACACCTGAAAAGCCATTTAATAGCAGGAATCTGTGGTGAGATCTCATGTTACTAGGGGTGTATTACAAACACAGCAAACAGCAGTCAGCACTATGTTATGAAATATCAAACCAAACTCTTACTCTCAACATCTAAGAACAAAGTACCGTTTGTAATGCAAGTTTCTTCCCCCTCTGTGCTTATTAATTCATGAAGTTCATTCATTTAAATAGGTCGTTTAGTCACTGATGTAAATGAACAGGGATCTACAGTATGTCTGGGGGCTGTGTGGCTGGAAGAGAATAGAGATGGCACTGCTTTCTCCGCCGTTATTTCCAGCTGTTTCTTACAAATTTCTCACTGATTCCCTAGAAGTTCTCATGCTACATTCCAATTTTAAAACGCTTGCTTTTATTCATGAAGTTAGAAAATCCTATTTTAACTTATTAAACAAACAAAACCTAAAAATACAGACACTTGGACCAGTGGTTAAAATTTCCTGGATATGCCTGTGAAGGGAGCGGGACCTGCCCCTTGTAGCAAGTACTCTTCATTCCTTATACACCCTCAGAGCTGAGGGTGAGGACGACATGCTTTGCTGTGTTGTTGAATTGTGTACTGAGCATGCACCAACACGAAATATTGTCCTAACAGATTTAAGCATGCCTCAAAGCACATTGTTCTGACAGCGCCTGGATCTCCGTCATCACTCTCATAACTACCAATGATTTTTGGTTAATTTTACAATCACAAGAGGTACAAGCCTCCATCTGGTTAGTCTGCATACTAGTGCAGAATTGGAATCACACTGATCAACAAAATATGTTGGTCGCTAACGCTCTGTTAAGGTGGACTGGTGAATGAAGATGAGCCCTACTTTCAGTTACACTAAAGACCCACAGCAAATACAAAGGAGCAGAGCAATAGGACTGGTGTTCCCTGGAGAGAGGCACCTGGCACTGCAGGGCTCCCGGGGGGGCACAGCAGCCAGATCAGGTGTGTCGGCAGGACTGCTTGGTAACCTAACACATCAGGTTCAGTCTCCTGAATGCCCGCAGCAGGTACAGCAAAAGCCTGCCATAGCTTATTCCCTGGAATGAAGCTGAAGGGAAGAGATTTCCTTGTTTAATGCCTGTGACTGAAGTGACCTTGTAAACACAGGTGCCAGGGTATCCAAAGGCTTTTTGTTCCCTGCTTGCGCAAACATCGAATACAACAGCACCCTCGCCCACAACAGAGCACTGGCGTAGCTGTTACTGCAACACAAAGCCACCGCCATCCACCTCATCGCTCCCCAAGAAGCCCTGCCTCACAGGTCTGATGGGGAGAGCTGCTGTGGTGTCACTGCAAGGATCCTAATGCCAAGAGTCCTAGGGCTACATGCATGCCAGGAGCCAAAACCGGACACCCACAGGACTGTCAGCATGGATGCAGATATTCCAGCAAAGCTGCTGTTCGTGTTGTTACTGCCCAAATCCCCTTCCTCCATACGAAACGCAGTTACAAGTGACACTTGGCTGACATTGTTGCATTTGCACTAGGGGCCCCATCCACCAGACCTGCACTGGTCACAGGGTGGCATTGCTATAAAGCCTAACACAGACAATTCTGCTAGCAGAGCCTGCAACACAAAGTGCATCTAGGTCTTCTGTGAAAGAGATTTCTTGCTCATCTGCCAGTTGTGGCTTACTTTCAGTTATCATCACAGACTAGGACCCCCTTCCAACCCCTTCTGTCTTGAACAACAGGGGACAATGTTGATTTGTTAAAAAATCAGTCTGGCTGATTTTTATTCTTATCTTCAAAATATGGCCTTCACATGAACTCCTAATAAGCAGCATGTTCAAATGCAGAACTAAGTCTCTGTAGATCTGTACCTACAGAATTTTCTCAAACAAATTAGCAAAATCTCAAATTACCGTGCTTACAAGCAATGTACTCCATAAGCAAAACAAATGCAAAATTAAAAAGCCTTTTCTCATTTTGGACTTCAGAAAACACTTCTCCACTGGGACACTCGGTAAACCAATTTAAATGCTCTTAAAACTTCAGCTTATCCTGTAATGCTAAATTTGCAGCTGAGGCTCTTCACAGCACAGAATACGTAATGTACAATTATAAAAGGGAACTCCCTCATGCATACAGGTAAGAAACAAAACACCTCAACCCCCTTATTGTTTCAATCTGGTTTTTTTGTATTACCCTACCAGGCAAACAGAAACAGGCCACAAGCAAAGGAAAGCATCCCTCTTTTCTCTGCTTTCTGCTTTCACTGAGGAAAACTTCCCACAATTCTATCCATTTCTGCTCACCATCAGCCAAAGTACAGAATCCTCCAACCACATTTTATTTCATTCACCTAATATTATTCTAAATACATACAAGAAGCTTGTTACGATCCCACTGAAATCCCTGATGATACAACTCTTAACCTGAAAGGAAGGAGACTGGTCCAAAGAATATAAACATATAATAGGCAGTAAATCCAGAGCCTCTCCCAGCTCTGGACAACTGGAGTTTTTAAAAACCCACTGGCTCTATGGCACAAGCAATGAAAAACAGGTTACAGAACTCAACAACAGGAATTAATAAAAATGACCAAAGGTCATTTGTAGTCTATCAATCACTGTATCTTTTACAGTTCATATTACAGTAGAAAGGTATGAATGTTGTCAGTGTTGTACACTGGCTACTCTGAGATCTATCATGAATAATTGATAGAGGTTATCCATTTGAGTCCCAGCCTATTATTCAAACCTCTAAACGTGACGTCCACCAGCAGCAAAGAGCCCTGTAGATGAAGGACAGAGGAGCACTATAGGGAACTATTTTCAGTGATGCAAACAGGGATGAGGAAAAGCAGATCATCTGAAAACAAAAGCTGAATTTTTCTGAGACCCAAGGCACTACCCTTTGTGAAACAGCAAAGCAGCATTTCACATCTACCTATTTTGCACAATTTACTGTCAATAATAAAATACACCAGCTAAATCTGATCATCAGTCTTAAATCTTTCAAAAGCTTGTTTGTTTGAATTGAAAGCTGGGAAGTGTATTTGCCTTACATTCCCTTACATATTTTGCACTGAGCACCTCATATGTGTCTTCCTGATAAAGTTACTTTGATCTACAATCAAAGAGTAAAAAGCTTTACCTAGGTTTTGATGATAATTTATAAGTAAGTAAATAATAAACCAATAATAGCTATACTTTCAAACTACACTGGACGCCTGAGGAACTAAGATTTGCAACATGACATACATTGTATTAATGCCAACACAGCCATTACCCAAGTAACTTACTCCATTATTATGACCTTAATTCCAATGGTAGCAAATGGCAGCATACCTTGGAAATCTGGAGCAAGTAATAGTCACCAACTCAGACTTTCTAAGTCTATACTGCAGGGTGCAAAACAGATCACAATTTCATCTTAGATTTAAGAAGGTCAAGCTCACTGAGCTGCCTTTTTAAGTTTTATAATGTCAGAATAATCCTTTACTACAATGACAGCCTGAGACATTGAATGGGATTGTCTAAGAACAGGAGCCTCGCTGTTTATTCCTTACAATAGCGGCTCAACAGTAGCATTTGAACAAGCCACAACAGTTACATCCTTTGATAAGCAGTACCTGAAACACCTTCCTTACCTTCACACATCCCAGGACCCAAAAGAAATGAAACATTTTTTCCAATAAATATGGGAGGCTGGTAGTCAAAAGAAAGATTTCTCTGCAAATTTAGCGACATCAGAGCCTGCTTTTAATTCCTTTTGCCGAAACACAAGGCCCTGTCTAGACACCAGCCTTAAGGCACTCACTTTGCATATAAGGCAAGCCAGGGTACACTAGAAGAACAAAGATTGTCAGAAAACCTGTTTGGGCTTTGGCAAATTAGTAGTATATATTCTGCAGACAGAATAGTTGTTATGCTTATGTCTGACAAAAGTAAAAAAAGGCTACAGTCTTTTTGACAAATCCAAACTTCCCTTGCCAAAAGCCATCTTCTGTCCAACTTAGCCTGTTAGGAAAACGGACTGAAGAAGGCGTTGTTCAAATCTCACCGTTTCCTACCAGGAGAGAAATTGTTTATTTTGACTGAGTTTTGGAGCCTGCATATTTTGGTCCTGCGAACTCCAAGTTCAGTAACACTGGTCTTGTACTTGACTTCTTACAACCTCCCACTCATCATTTCCAACAACTCTGTGGTGCCACTTTTTGACCAAAAACCAGTAACATCCTGCCTGAACAAAATGGCAGCACTCCTCCTCTCACACGTCCTGTAAACAGCAAAATCCAATCCCGCTCCCATCTTCACTTCATAATAATTTTCTCACACCAAGCTGCTGTACAATGGCTTGCATGTTGCCGTCAGGCTGCAGACACCTTCCCCAAGTACAGTTGCTTTTGATGGGGGTCAATTCATAGCTATTCCACTCCTGAGGCTTATGGATACAGACTTCCAGGCAAGTGGATGGAACCTGGTTTGAAACATCACTTGGTGATGGGACAGCTTAAGACACAGAGTTCTCCATAAGAAATTTACAGCTGAACTGGCTGAGCCCTTGGTATGGTGGCAGGGTGGCACCAAGGGAAGAGATAAAGGGAAACAGATTTAATTGCACATAAATAATTTATCACTAACTTAACTCTGCTGTTGCTGTGTAATACCTCAGCCAATTACAAAGTCAAAAGGCCTGTATGGTACTTGACATGGATAGGCAAATACAAACAATAACATTTAGTAAAGCAATTATGAAGTTTAGCTTCGGCTTACAACATCTTACAAAATACATGACCTAAACTCAAATTAATGTCCTAATGTAGAAAAAAACTAATTGAAAGAAAACCTAATACAATTACTGCCCAATCAGAAGGCAGTAATTTATTAATATGCAATGATCACCTATTTCTGTTCTTTTTAGTTAGGTTTAGATCTGAAATGCAAGACTTACTTAGAACGAAGCTTTGATGATAGTCGTTTCTTTAGGAAAGCTTGTCCAATCTTTTTGTTTCATACCAATATTTTGAAAGATTAAAGTAATTAAAATTATTTCATATCTAGGTATCAATAAATACATATTGCCATTTCCATGTTTTATATTTTCATTAGACTTTTAATGAAAATGCAGCTACTCACTTATAAGTGATTAAAATTATATATATATATATATATATAAATATATATATATATAAAAATAAAAGCAGGCAGCCATTTTCACAATCTAGCAAGTAACATTTCCATAAATAACAAAGAATACAGGGTCATGATGCCAGCAGTTCAGAAATTTTAAGAAGTTACAACGCCTCTAATTTCATAGCAACTATTTGTCTGCTTGTTTTTATTTATGGCATTAAATTGAACTTAGGAATGCTTTCCCTGAACTTTAAAGACCACACTCCCAAATGAATGGCTGTCTCTCTGCTATTTTCTCATTTGACTTCCACATGTCTCTGTCTACACTGGACCACAAGCTGGGTTTGCAAAGGTTTGGGAACATCTGGACCTGCTCCTCACTGCACACACACATTAGATTAACTATTCACATACACAGTCAGCTGTCCTGTCACCTGGCTCTTCAGGTGCATAATACTAATTGCATTGTACAGCAGCTTTAGATGATCAGACACAGCTGTACGTTTGAAAAACATAACACACAGTGGGAAATCCTGCCGGAAGATTTTGGTCATAAACACTTTCATAGTTCTCAGATATACCATTATCTACTCCTTAACTCTCTGTTTTGATCCCTGTTTCAAGTTTTCTTTTACTCTTCCCTTGGGGACTTTGCCAAGCACTCTATGCGATTCACTGATTCTGTGACATTGTCACTTGCTTCTTTCTAACATAAAAAAAAAAATCACATATATAATTCTGTGAAAATTCAAGCAGTTTCTTTAAAAGAACAAAGGAAATTTTTTTTTAAAAAATAGTATTTTAAATCAACAGAGCTGGTGGATAAGAAAGGGTTGTTTATTTATTCTTTTAAATGGCATATGAAATCATGCATTTCACATATTTCTGCCCCATCCCCCCCCCCCCCCAAAAAAAAGGCAAAAAATAAAATAAAATTAAAAAAGATAACCATTTTTGCAGAGACAGGAAGCTCCAGTTCTGGAGGAAAACAACGACCCAAACACCAAAACTTTCTCATATCTGCTCAACTAATTGTCTTCTACAAAGACAAGCTATAAGCCTTATTAGCTGATTTTGACAATCTCATTACCTCACTATTCAGGTGACAAAAAAAAAACAACAACCCATGTTATATTTGTTCATATTAGACTTTCTCATCTGAAAATATAAACAAGTCAGGCCTCAGACATCTTGAAAACATGGCTTGTGTCATTTTGTTGTATTTGAGGAAATGTTTAAAAATAAAGGGAGAAAATATTACAGTGGCAGTTGTGAAAGCATGAAAAGTCAACAGGCACAAAGGCATACACAGAAACAAATACAACAAAATAAAGCTGGATATGGATGCAAATTTGACTGCATATCTGGCATTCCAAAACCAGAGTACAGTATTAGTTTTAAGAACACAGTCCACTGATTTCTTCATTGGTTTCAGGAGTTCAGGGACAGAAGTCTCTATGAGAAGAGCTGTGACAACACGTTAAGCCCAGAATTTAGAGTGAAGAATATCCCTTTAATTTTGATTAATGACCAAAGATTTTTTTCTCTTCCTTTTTTCTAACTGCCGTTAACTGTATTTCAGATCTTATGCTTCAAGTGAGCACCATGCTACTAGGGGATTTCCTAAGTGGGACTACCCGTGTTTCTTCAGTTCCTGATAGCTGCTTACAATTGTACTTGTGACAATTTAACTGAGTTGGTTGTCAATGATCAGCAACCAAAAAGTAGAGAGATTTAAGCTCTCTGAGAAGCAAAGCATGTGGATAAAACATAACCTCAGGGTGGGATTTCTTCTTTTGGCTGAAATGGATAAGGACTTCTAATTCCTAAAAAAGAGAAAAGCTAAGATAGCCTAAAAACTTCCACCTTTTTGTCAAAAGAGTCATGTTTTCCAGTCAGCTTTTGCTGAAGTGCAGTTGCATTGCAGAATATAATTAACGCCTGAATAAGGGAAGAATGGGAAAACAGTTTGCTTTCTCTTCTCAGGAAAAGTCTGTTGGGGTGGGGGTCAAAAGAACAGTACTGCAGCTTAAAGTACAGAGAGGCGTAATTAAGCTTTTATACAACATCTGTATGACATTTGCACATGCACTCACTTCCAGAGAAGAGACAGACATCAAAACTAATGGAGAACATCCCAACTCTCTGAATGCAGGAAGAATGCTGTAGCCTTCCCAGCTGCACCCTCAGGACTGTAAAACAAGAGATCAGCAAAGGAGCCTATTTTCTCTTCACTTTTATTGTTATTTTTGGCCCGGCAATGTTACAAAATTCTGAAACAGATTTAACCTACTGGTCTACATACTACGAGAGATGCAGGTACTCCGAGACTACTGGAAAACAACAAAACAGCTACATAATGAGCCTCATCATCTCCTGGTTGTTATGCACAGTAATTGGTTCCAGGGTCAAAACTTCGATGCAGCAACAAAGGACTATAGCTTAAGGGTAAAGAATAAACAGCAGGAGTTAATGTAACTTCTGTTACTATATAAATGCCCTTCAAAACAGAAAGGCAGAGAATTAAATATTCCATATAAGCGAAACTGATTATGAATCCAACGTGCAACCATAGTTCTCAACAAGCTGTTAATTTCATTAAAGGAAAGAAACATAGCAAGTACTTTCAAGTATCTGTAGAAAAAAAAACAAACCAAAACCACATTAAGATTTTGAAGCTGGGTTGACAGAGTACTTGCCTTCAGTGCCAATTTATTTATGTAGAAATGCAGGCAAAGAAAGGTGTCTGGAACGACAGTATTATATATAATGGGTATAAAATACCCATTGCTAGAGTATAGGCAACTTTGTTCAAAACACCATGTGTGATATCTCCACTGAACATAAACATCTGGGGCAAGTTATGTATCTGGCTATAGTGCCTTTGAAATGACATGCTACGTTTAAGCCAAGAGGTCCAGCCACACCAGTTTTAACAGTCATGTTTTCAAAGTTCAGCACTCTATGATTTTGAATCTTCCTATTCGATGACACTTTTGATAAAAATGTTTACTGCTTTTCGCTGCACATCAGGAAAGTGGAGCAGATGTAGAATTGCAAATGTCTTCTAGCAAAGTACTTCTCCCAACATAGCTATCATCTCCCAACACTCAAGCACTCAGATGAAAACGTACAGAGCAACATGGTCATCCTTGTGATTTACCAGGTGAAACACTAAGACACACAATGCATCAGAATGGAACACTCATTTGTGTGCTTTGCTGTTGTTATCACTTTCCCTTCCCTTTTCAGTTTCCGCTGTTCTCAGGACCTGAAAGAAACTCAAACCTGTTTTTCTTTCAGCTGCTCTGCCACCGTGCACAGCTCCGAGCACCAGGATTGCTCTGGCAGGGTTGCGGCAGGGGCACTGTGTAACCTTCTGCCCCGATGCACTCCCACACCCTAAAGAGTACAGGATGACGCTCAGCCACAGCGTCTCCTTCCTTGGTGCTCCACTTTCTCCCCACGTGAGCTCTGCAGTCACTCATTTCCTTCCTTTAAACAATACTGTTAGCCTGCAAGGCTGACTCCCTGCAGCATGCCAACCTCCCTGGCACGTGCTGCTCCAGGACTTGGCCATTCTTGTGGCACTTCTCACCTTAGCAAGCTAACATCATGACACCACTTACGCAAACATAACGTGCTTACCTCCAGCTTACTTCCTTGTGCCATTGATTCAGCTTTTTTCCACAGTTCCTCCTAAGGCTCCCATTTCCTACCACTCCTATACCTGCACACCTACGGTTTGCAGCTGGCAACAGTCTGAATCCACACCAACCCCTTCCAGACAAACTCTTCTATCCTTCCTTCAGTTCACAACCATGTGATTGTTGCAATGAGCTGAATCCAAGGGAAATTCCCTCAGTCAGGTCCCATCAACCACCCCACACAAGCACTGAGTGCCCCGTTCACCCACAGGGCCATCACGCTATGTCTGGAAACAGCACTTCGTCTTACTCTAAATTCAGACCCTCAACAATAGAAATGCAGATTGGTTATCTCACAATGTACATGCTGTGTGATACTTTCAAAACTGTGCATCAGACCAAACATACCTTAGAAAGCAAGTTCACAGAGAAGTTACTGCAAGTGACTACACTTCTGGCTTGTGCTTTTGTGTGCCCTACCCTCTCTGCTGTGCCAGGGATTTCCAAAGTGCTGCTGGAATCAGAGGTCTGCTTGAAAGTATCGGTGAGCTTCCAAAAGTTCTTAATATCACTTTGATGCATGTCTAATACTAACAAATCAGCATTTTCCCATTTTTATATATTAATCTATACTTGTTACATACTTCCACACACTTTCAGAATTTTTGCCTTGCCTATCTCAAACCTTTTTCAACTTGATGGAGTTTTTAATTACATTATGTTTTTGGCCCATTCCAACTTTCACCTCCCTAGATATCATGTTTCTTTCCTTTTGGCTTCTGAAAGCCTCAAAGAAAGTTGCAAAACTGGAATTTGAGTAAATACTGTATGAAGAGTACTTTCCATGATGCCTTTGGTAAGTGAACTCAGTATTTCAACTTATTGAATACATCCCAAGAGATTACTTATTTTTAAATTCTTGATCTAATATAACTGACCAAGAAAGGGCAATCTAGCAGAAAACTTTACCAGCACATAAAAATTTCATTATGCATTAATAACACCTCATTTCCATTATGAGCCTTAATATTAGGCACTAACATGCTGGTAACATCAGAGATTAAAAAAACCCTAACAACTTCATTTGCAAAGTAAAGTGATGATGTCTGAATTATAACTAATATGCTATGTCTCTGTGTATAAACTAATGAAAAAAACAACATTCTGTATTTCCACACAAATAACAGCACTGGGACTTCCTTGTCAAATGTATTTAGCACCACAGCAGCAAGTAAGTGATCCTCAACTTGCATGCACCCATTTTGTTGTCCCAGAACAATCCAAATAAAGACTACTTTCTTCCTGTTACAACTTTACCTGCTATTCCGTGTTTGACTTTTTTTATTTTAAGGCTTCTCCAGGCTTCAACAGTACTTATGGTTAAGACGTTTCGAGGAAATTGCTGTGCGTGTGGATATAGGCATGTGTAAGAAAAAGAAACTTCTGCAAAGTATTATAAGGGGGTTTAGGATTAATGTGTTCCATGTGCAATATAAACTGTACTTCCTGAATCTCATTTAAGGGAAGAGAAGGACCTATGTGCTTCATTATCTAGTAAAAAAGGATTTAGTACCTACTGAAAAAAGGCTGAATCACAGAAAACTAAACACACCTTTGGTTCACTGCTGCAACACACCTAGCAAAACACATAAACAGCAAAGCCCTTATGCAGAATTTGCTCTACTACCTTGGATACAGTGGGGATAGGAAAAGATGAAGTCTTTTACATGCCATTATCATCCCAATTCATTTCACTCAGTCTTCCACCATCATGACACATGCCAACTATTGTTAAAATACACAGAAAATATTTCACGGAGGGGGGGAAAATTTAGATCTTTTCAAATGAACTCCTATTTCCCTTGTGGTTGTGTTTTGTTTTCTTTTTTTTCAAAAAATATTTAGTTTTTGCTGACAGCAGCTTGCCTCAAATGCTATTTAAAAAGTAAGACATCACAAGATATATGCTATCTTGAGATAACACACACCTCTGAAGTGCTGTTAGGTGTAGCTGATACCTTCAACTGCCTGATGAATTTGTTATCTCAAAGAAACACAAGGTTTAGGAGTGTCTTATATTACAAACTAAATCGAAATTTAGTCTTAAAAATATTAAATAACTCGGTGATTTTGCACCCTTTCAGGACAAATAAAACCCAAACATATCTGACTTGAAGTAACCACCCTTAACTTACAGGTCCCAAACAAGACTAAAATTACAGCTGTGATATGACAAAAAATAATTTTAATAGCTATTTATTCTTCTGTTATTTGAAGTAACAGAGACAATGAAGTAATATTTGAGGTTTGAGTTTACCAAACTGTAAAAAAAAGTTCTAAAAAGAAGGAGGTCTAATCTTCCCCCGTGGGTCCTGTAGGAGGAGGAGTATCTCATGCTCTAAATCCATGCTAAATAAGCACCCATGTCCAAGCTACAATAAGAATCAATTGAGAAAGTGCTTTTGTCTTTCACATGTACACTTTCTCAACTGATATTCTGAACTTTAAAAGAATGAAGTGTTGGATTTTTGCCCTTAGTATCACTAAAGCGTAACTGAATCCATTAACAGAGTATTCACAAAGACAATTCTGAGACTTGCTCCTCCCCTAAGTCTTATCCTGTGTAAAGTCTGTAGGCTACAGTACACTTCGGGATATGCAATTTACACTGGCATCAATTACAGAAAAGGAAGATTTCTCTATTCTTCTCTAACCTCAAGCCATTAGGTGCCAAGTGATTCAACAAAGCAGTTAAACAATGATCCTAACCGGACTGCTCATATGCTTAAAATCAAGCCAACAGTTGAGTTTTGCTGGACCAGGGCCAAAGCATTCAGCAATTTGCCAGTTCAAACCCATTCTGTCTATAAACAAGGAAAACAAATTCACCATGAAAATAAGCTCCCTACACATTCACACATCCATCCCAGACATTGAAAATAATGTCTAGATATAGGACACAAAATAAGGCACCATACAGTCACGTACCAATTGCAACAAGAATCCAAGAGTCTAACTCAAGGATTGGGGCACTGAAACTTACAAATAAAAACTCAAAAGTTTTCCTCTGCAGTTTCCATAAAATTCAGCATGTGCTTTTCAGCTCCCTAAAAATCCAGGTTTGCTGGATGCAGGATTGCCTAGAGGCAATCAAGAGAAAACTGAGGGGAAAAAAACCAGCATTCCCTTGACTGCAGCTGAGTTGCTCTTGACTTTTACTGGTATGACTGGTACCACAGTTAGGCCTGTTAAAGTAATCCAGTGCTTGAATGAGACTACTGGGTTAAAAAGTAATAAAGTGAAGTCAAGTGACCTAGTAAAACTTTTATCTGTAAAAGGTACCTGCAGGAAACAAATTCTCTACCAACACTAGGCCAAACTATACATTACTTTTATACCCTGTTCAACCCTGGGACTCCACCAGATTTCAGCTCCCGCAGAATTTAGCCCACCATATCCACTGCCAAACCTAATGCCTTAACAAAGAAAACTGTACTGTTGGTTTAAGTAGAATTATCTTTGACAGGCTGTATCAAAATACCCTGCACAAAATTCTTTGGTACTTAAACAAGACCCCCACTGAAATGTTTGCAAGGAACAAAAGCAGTGCAACAGTTGGATTAATAACTTCAAAATGCCGCAGAAGTTCTCTCTGAGCAACAACAAAGGCATTCTCTCTCGTGAGAAATCATTCATCTACTGAAGCGTCTCCAGCTCAGCCAGCAAGCCTTAGTTCTAACTTGAGCCGACCGTGTGTTATCTGTTCCTCATCATCCTGCCCCATTGCAAGAGGAACTTGAATTAGTAACACTCTTGCTGGCCACCCACATTACATGAGACTGAGTAAAACAGGACCTAGTAACACACAGCAAAATAATCAGGAAAACAGCAGAAATTACCCAAGATACCTCCAGGGCAATCTTTAAACACTCCTGAGTTGATATGATGCCAGGGTAATAAATGTATAGTACTAAAGGGTACAGACTGCATTACCCCAAAGCACTGCTAACATTTCCCAGTCAACTACTTCTTGCTTGAGCTTCCTGAAGCCCATCTCCCACCATCACCCTAAAATAAAGGGCCAAGCAACTTTGCATGTATGAGGAACACAGGCCAACAGAGGTTTTAATCAGACCTCTCTATGTCCTATGGCTCTTCTCTCTTCCTCTCCCCTTGATACACACTTCACTGATTCAGGTTGCTAGTATTTTTCTTGTTATCCGTTTCCTTGGGATGTTGAACATAATTTCTATTTTGTTCTGTTCCCTCAGTTGCTCTTCGCATCCATTTAAACCCACAGTTAAAGATAAATTAAAGCAAAAAAACTATAGCTGATGGCAGCACCACAAGAATACAGTCACACACACGAGACATTCTCTGCAGTTCTGAGGAATGTAGAAGAGCCCAAAAGAGATAGCAAAGTGCTGCTGTGGCAATACATGCAGGCCTATATTGGGCAAAGATAATGCTCCAACCTGCAGTGCTTTGCAGAGAAACCACCACACAGCATGTGGCCTTGCTACACATTTCAGGACTGGACTATGTGCATTACAGCAATGTAGATATGAAAGACTGACTTGTATTAGTAGGTACATTCAAACTATGTAAATGATCTAGTCCTGATCAATCAAATCTGGTTTAAGGAACAGTTTAAACTTTGCAAAGTTCAAAACAATGTCTAATGGATCTTACTTCTGCAGTCACGGGGTCCTTGCCTTTGCCCAACTTCCCCTACGATTTGAATCATCAACTTGCTGTATTTTAAAGCCCTAGCATTAATCCCACTGGTATTAACAACTAAAACAATTAGTTGGGGTTGAAAAGTTGAGAGGGTTTTATGTTCCAACAACAAATTCTCAGCAATGCCAAAATTAACTGGTGAAGTGTGTAATCACAGTGTAACACTTTTATCTTTGTGGTAACAGAAGCCACTAAGACACTTGAGTTTCTTCCTTGAAACTACCTCACTTCTTGAAAGTCTGGGCCAGTAGTTACCAATTGTCCAGCACTAAGACATGGTCCAATTTGTTTTATGTTTATTCTGCAAAATAAATATGCTAAGTAACTTCAACATACTTAAAGACTGTAAATATAGAACAAGATAGTAATGGGGTGTAAAATGACCCAACAGCACTCATTTCAGTGGTATTACTGTGGGATTTACAGTAAATGAGAGTCTGGCATGAGAAGTATCTAAAGTGTAATTATTTAAGATATATAGTAAAAATGTTTGATTTTTACATAGTGGAAAGGACTTCTCTTGCACACAGAGGATTATTTTTTCTGATGAGCAGAACAATGAAGTCCTGGTACTGGATACTGGCAGTTGTGTTTCATGCACTCCCTTTGGCAGCACAAAATATTTACTCTTTCTCTCTTTTCTGAACTTACTATGCATTTTTATTATTCTATTTTCGCTTGTTTGGCTGTTTTGTTCTTACTGTCCCTCTCCTCCCCCAAATTACAGCATCACCATTTTACTGGAAAATCAAAGCAAATTTGGACATCTTTCACTTTTAATTAATTTTAAATTGAAAGACTGATTAAATTAGGTACTTTCTGTTAAAATTTGAGTGTTTGGATTTGTTATAATTTATATCTGAGCAAAGCAGAGTCCTAGTCTATGCTTCATAAATCTCTCCTGCCCTTCTTCTTTCACAAAACTTACTAATGTTGTTATGGTCTCCAATCTACATGTAGAATTTTCTTATAACATGCTGGGATAAACAGTATGTGTTACATCCCCCAATTTGTAAAACCTGTAAGCAATTCAAAGGTAACTCTCTTCTCCTTCAATTTACTAATAAAGATACTAAATCAATGTCTGGCTATGGATTTTTAACAGCAGATCAGTAAAAACAAGCCAGTGGATCCACTAAGAAGTGTGCACAAGGTGAGCTCCTGCTGCTGTCCTGCATTCACTTAACTGCTCCAGACCTTCTGATTTTCACATGGCAATCCTCTTGGAATTCCCCACCTCCCACTACAGGGCATCTCAAGCCCTCACTGCTTTTCTGTGAGACACCCAGTGCCCTGGCACTGCCCTCAGAGGGTTTGAACCCCGGTGCTATCCCACACCTTCTTTCAGCCTCCCCTCCTCTTTGAAACCTCGCTGAACAGCACAGCTCCCTCCACTGATGTCCTGCTCCTCTCTGCCTTCCCCCACTCCCATTTCTCTCCTTCCTGCACCCTCCTCTCGCTTCTTGTCTCGCCCCTTCAGGGACCTCATCTTTTCCTGAACAAGTCCCGCCATACCACTGGTCATTCCCAACGTAAACCCAATACAACCACGCCAGCCACCACCGTTTCATATTCATTGCTTGTTGATGTTTGGGGTTGTTTTTTTTAATATTCTGGGCATTCTAGCAACTTTTGCCCACCTGATATATGAGCTCCTTGAGCCTAAAGCTGTGTGCAACAGGTCCCACTCGCAATCAACCCCTTCCTGCATTAGCCAGCGTAATAAAAACAGCATGTGTCAAGTAAGAGTGAATCAGTCTCTCCTTAAAGCATGTCAAGAATCCAAGAGTACAACAGAAGGGGAAGAAGAAAAAAAAAAAAGACAGAAAAGTGCGAGAAGAAGCAGGATAGAAAGGAAACAAAATGGAAGAGATGGCTTTCACCAGAAGCAGCATTCCCTCTGAGGTGCAACACCTTCTCCTGTCACTGCCATCATTCCCTGACAAGGTCAGGCTAGAAGCAGCATTCTTCCCCCTTATTCCTATATAACGCTCCTTTTCCCTTTCTCCTCCCCCCACCCTCCCTTCCTAGACCACTTTTAATATTTACTTCCTGCCTCATCCAGCACTTACATACAAGAAGTACCTTAATGTTACACCTATACTGACTGGAGTATCACAGGCCTGTGCTCTTACTACGTTTTTGTCAAGCACCAAGTGGTATTTAGTTTTCACTTTTTCATCTTCCCACCCACCAACAGCAGTCACAGCCTCAAAAATTATACTTCCGTCTTGATTTCAGGACTGCAAAAAGTTCATAGTGCCTAATGTAACAAACTAACACCCTCACCACTAAATACACCAAAACAATGAGGGGGTCCATACTGAGCCTTAAAAATAGTAACCAGAGAATGCACACAGGCCGAATTACTTCTCTGACATGCCTAAAATTACACTACAGTTGAGAAGCTGAAAGATTTAAAAAACAGATTATTTTCCCTTCCATTTTTATCAACAAATGAATAACACTCCCTCTACACTCTCAGTCATAGCTTTAGGGGATTTTTTAGTTAAAAATTAAAAACACACACCAAAAAAGGCCACAAGTTGGAGTTGTGCTGAGCACCAACTCACAGGTGATTCAAACAGCTTTGGATGCAACTCAGTGGCAAATGAAGTACAGTTTGCAAGTGGGCTGAAAGCCAAATGAAAATAAAGCCTCATATGGGACAGGAAGACCTTGAAAATATTTAAAGCCTGCTCTTAACAGAGCAAAAATGCACTCTGAGCCACCTTTTTACACATGGCTGTCACACAAAGCATATATACACCATGCATATATATATTTATATGACAGGTATCATGCAGTATACCGGCTATGCGACTCTAGAAAACTAATTTTTACCCTCCTTTCAAGAAGATGGAAAGTATTTTGCAACCAGCAAGCTTACCCCCTGGCAGCTGATAAGCTGGGTTTGCAAATGCCTGAGAAATCATTATGTTACTCTACACACACAGCAGAGACAAATTACCGATGTGTAAGAGCAAAGAACTGCCTACCCTGGAGGCTCTCAACCCCATTTCACATGCAAGGTGCAATTCCTGTTCTTCTCCCAGTAGGCTCTATCAGTACTTCCCAGCCCCAGTCACCCTTAGCCCCAACATCTGTTGGCCCTAAGTGACCACAGAGGTGCATTGCCAGGTTCCCTGCTGCAAGACAGTGTGTGTCAACAAGACTGTTCAGGTTATTAAGAATTAAACATACAAAGAAGTACTTTCAGCTCAGTAAAGGCCGTAACATTGAATACTTAGCAGTTTCAAGGCCCTGTTCTGACTCAGGGTAACACAGTAACGTAGCAAAGGGAGAGGAAACAGTAGAGACACGGAAGTAAAAAAAAAATAACATAAATACAGATATAACCTTATGAGTAGCACAAGATTTTCCTGACCACAGTCTGAGCAAAAATAATACCACAGAAGGCATCTCAGAACAGGAACCAAGCGTGCTGCCTGCCTGCCTCCACTGGGGAGAAGAGCTGCCTGTGAGGCTGGAGAGCAGCTTTCAACACAAAAGCCTCACCAGCAAGAATAACTACAAAAAGTCCCAGCAGAGGATAGCAAACTGCAGCACTTCTAGGAAAAAATGTGCTTCCATACAGAACACCTGATCTCAGCAAAGACATACACGAGGGTGGAATCTGGCCTGTTTTCTGCACACCTTAAATTTCTGTTGACAGGGGAGGGAAAGAAAGCCTTTCAAGTCAAAGTTAAAGCAGCCATCTGCCAGAGAGTAAAACCAATTCTACAGCATGCTGGACAGAAGGACTCCAGTCCCTTAGAAAACAATTTAAGGGCAGTGATACTAAATCTGCATACCAAAAAGAAAACTTAGAGAAACGTAAGTCTTTAACACTGACCTATGAAAAATCCTTAAAAAAAAAAATTTTAAAAAACCCTTTTTTGAATTTAAAAAAATAATCTTTGTCATTTGTAAAAACTGCTCACTTAATTGACACAGTCATTTTGTTTAAATAAATACTATTAAGAAGCAAGGGTAACACTTCTCTTGATCTTAAGATTAAAATGTTTATTAGCCAATTAACTGATTTATTAGCTCTTCAGCTGTGACCTTAGTGAAATACAGCAGTCACCCTCCCGGCCCATCAATGCAATCACATCCGTTTTCCAAGATGGACCTTTATTTAGGCCCATCAGTTTGCTACTTCTTTACAGTTACAGATGATAAAGAACAACTTGGCCACCAAAGAAATGAGTTTCCAGATGCTGGCTAGTGACACTGGTTAAGCCAGTCACCTTAATTCCTGAGAGAGAAACAGCTATGTGACTTCAACCCTCACCTTTCATTCCTGTAGTAAGGGCTCAGACCTTGAGTTGAGGCAAGTAGCAGGACAGACAAATAGATGAGACAGCTCTTTTTAAAAATAAAGTGCTTAATACGGAGAATACGTAAGAACAGCTTTCCTATTTGAACATCATGTCAGGAAGTGTTTCAGTGTTTTCAGCCAGTCTCCAGAGAGATGGTTTTCTATCATGGCTGTTTTCCATAAGAGCACTGTATATTACACCAATAAAACACAGCAGTCCCATTCAAATTCAGACAAAGCTTCAGTTTTTATCACTGCAACTTCTGTCAACTGTACTGAGGTGTTTCAGGTGGCAGCTGATGGATTTTTCACACAAAATAAGTATGCAAGCTCCTGTAAGGAAATTTGTTTAAGTGCCCAAGATCCAACAGTCAAATCCAAAGCCAAATTTTGAGTCTTTTAAATGGGCAAGTAATCATAGTGAAAACATTTCAGTCAGCTTGTTTCTAGGACTTTTTGGAGTTATGGTTTATGGACAGAGCAAGACAGCATTAAAAAAAGTGGAGTTCTTGGTTTAATTTACATTTCTGTTCTAGCGTGCATCCAATTTGTCCATCAGGAACTCGATCCAAGTTGTAACAAAATCAAGTTAAGGACTGTTCTTTTAAGTTTAAGGACAAACAGATGGATATAATTTTTCACAATTTCAATCCTTTGGAATTCTTTTCCCTCTATACCTTACATTTTGAAAGGTATACTGCCAAGCAGTGCCAGCCCCAACTTCAGCTGTCCTAAAACCATGGGACTTTCATGAAAGAAGCTTAAAGACAAAAAAACCCAATATAAACACTGTTTCAAAACTTTACAAAAAACATCTAACTATTAATAACACAATTCTCAAAATATTGCTTTGCTGCTGCAGGGTCTGTAGCCAGTGGAGAAAGCACATTATATAAAAGCCTGAAAGAACACAGCCAATTGAATAAACCCACCCTCTTCTATAATGGTACAGATTACTTCTTCTGCAATGGTCTTGAAAATGAGTTTAACTCTACAAGATAATCATGTTCTTCACAACAAAAGGAATGAAAATGAGAGGAAAATCGTATTGTTAACCAACCCAAAAACAAATAAAAAAAGCAGTGCAAGGCTGGTAAGGAAAGAATGGTTAATCTCACATTTCTAAAATGGTATTATAAACAAAGAACGGTGAACAATAAAAATAAAATACTTTTTTAAAAGATACAAAAGTGCTTAATGGTGTTCTTTTAAATATTTACTTTGCTGCTATTTGAAGAATAATTTGTTCCATTTAGTATTGCTGGGCTCAAAGGACTGCTTTAATCCAGAGAGATTAATTATAGCCTTTGGAGTTATAAACACAATTTTGGAAGCCAAGCAGAGAAGAGGAGAGAAATGCCTCTCATGCTGGTGATTAGCAAGTTACACACTTTGGGGCTACACCATACAGGCCATGTCCTTGCTTCATCTGCAGCGTACCGGGAAAACAGTGCACAGGACACTCATAAATCATGGAAAAAAGCCTCTGAGATGTCCAGGGAAGACACCAACCTACTCTACATTGTTGCTATAGGCAACTAAGATACTTTTCAGGTGTTCTTTACCAAAATACAAGTTCACCTGCATGCTATGAAGACATCTGATCTCACTTTCATTACCTGTGCCAGAAACAAGCCACCATGCTCCAAGTGGACCCCATCCATGCTGTCTTTAAACCCCTCACATGCTTTCACACATCTTTACCCCTGATCAACACTGTGACCCACACCAGGAGACACAGGGTCTAGCAACAGCAATCAGAGAGCAAAGCTGGGAGCCACCTTACCTAGCAAAGGGTCAGCTGCTCCCTCCTCCGAGCTCTCCTCAGCTCCCTCCTCCCCAAGGCCAGAAGTGGCCGAGTCCTCTGGGGCGGACGCAGAGCCGGGGGTGCTGGGCCCACTGACAGACCCCGAGTCCCCTTCTTCACTGCTGGAGCTGTAGCGGTCAGGCTGGGTGGCTGTCCCACCCTCACCACAGCTCCTCCGCTCCTTGCGGTGCACCCGGGAGTGCAGCACCATTTGGTGGTAGGTGCGGAAGATCTTCCCGCACTCGAAGCATTCAGTGGACTTGTTCTGGGCAGCCCGTCGGCTCTGCCGCGAGGCAGGCCGGTAGTCCAGGTCCCCCTGGGTGAGCGGGCAGCTCTCCCCAGGTGGGGCACTGCTGGTTTTCTCCAGGCGCCCACTGGTGCAGCTCTTCTTCTTGGGGTTGCTGGAAGAGCTGGGAGAGTCCTGGTCTCGCTTTCGCTTCTCCTGGTTGACAAGGATATACTCTCTCTTATCCTTGTCGTAAGTCACATCTGCATCCGCCAGGGCCTCGTCCCATCCCACATACTTCACATACTCAGAGGGCTCAACTACTTTTCCTTTGGTGGCCAGCTGCCAAGCCTGGTAGCTACTGACCGGATCCAGCTCAGCTACTCTTTTCCCAGGCTGTCCTCTTGTAACTCTATCCAGCCCTACAGATGGCCTTAGATTAAGACACTGCAAGAAAAACTGCTGCGTTACCGAGGAGCTTAGGCTCACGTCAATTAAGCCCTCAGCTTTATCCCCAGCACTGCCCCGCTGCGCCCGGTAGTGAACAGCATTATGTGCTTTCAGGCTTTCCATATTTGTAAACAGATTTCCACACTTGGTGCAAACTTCATACAGAGACAGGCCTGTCACAATAGTCTCCTCCTGGATCACGTCATTGATAGTAGCTATGAGCTCCAGATCATTTTTTGGTTTGTTTTTGCTCCCAGTCTTGGGGCCGTGTGACTTCATGTGGTTTTTTAGAAACCAGGGCTCTTTGAATCTCCTGCCACAAATGTGGCACCCATGATCAAATGACCCCCTGTGCTTTTTCATGTGAGCTTTCAGGAACCAGGTTTGACTAAAGGCCTGACCACAGACTTCGCATGGAAATTCGCCAGCACTCAGCTCACTCTTGCAGTTCTCAGTGTAGGCCTCCCCGTTTGGGACCTGAGCTGTTATATGGTCCTTCTCTATGTGGTTTAACAGTGTCTCCTCCCTCAGGGTCATGTAGCTACACAGCCTGCACTTGAATGGTTTGTGGACCTGGTGCAGGTGCTGCTCCAGGTCCTTCTTTCTTTCAAATTTGTTTTTGCAGAACGTGCACTGGTAGGAAGTCAGCTTGCCATCCTCCTCAGCCGGCGCTACCTCTGTGACCTCCTTCTTGCTGCTTCTCAACAAGATCTTGCTGCTATCTACCTGAGTGGTACCATTCAAGATCTTGTTGCAGGCAGATGTGCTTTTAGTGGGGCTAGTACACCCACCCAGGCCCTCAGAAACACCCATCTCCCCAAGCTGCGCCTCTCCCATCTCCACCTCGTGCCCCTGACTTAAAGTGCCTGTTCTGTGGCTACGGATGTGGATCTTCAGGTTGCCCTTTTGGGAAGCTCTGTGATCACAGTAAGGGCATTTGTAGGGCTTCTCACCCGTGTGCTTCCTCATGTGCTGCGACAAGGAGCTCTGAAAAGGAAAACTTTTACCGCAGATGCAGCAGCTGTGGCACATGGTCTTGTCAGCATCCACGTCGTTCTTGCTTAGCTTGCCTGGGCTGGAGGATCTCCGTAACTCCATTTCTGCCTCTCTGCTACGATCCATCTGTGTTACTGCAACATTGGGTGAGCAGGGCAGGAGGACAAAAGCATGTCTGGCAGCAGAGGACGACTGGACTGCGTTTTCAATCATACGGTTCTGCAGAGAGATGTTTTATTTCATTCTCAGGGTAATGTTTCTCCTTTCAGCTGCTCCAGAGAGTCCGAAGCAACGATTTATTTTCATGTGCTCTGTAAGCAGATGGCATAGATCACCTGAAACAAGAACAAAATCACACAAATTCACAGAAAATGTGTCAGTAGGTTCTGAAATACATTTAAATCTATTTCCCATTTTTAACTCAACAGCTCCCATCACTCACCCCACATTCAGAAACATACTATACTATGACTTATTGCACCAAAACCAGCAGCTTCTCCTTCTCCTGATATTCTAGACTTAAACGGCAACTATTCCAAGCATCATTAATAAACAAGTAAAATCCAAACAAGGGCAAACATTCCTCTCCAGACACTGATACCACAGTGTCTGTAAAAAAAGCGCAAACTTTAAAAATATTTTCTGTTTTAAAACCAGGCAGAAGTGGCTAAAAATACACCTTAATTGAGGAAAACATTTCTTGAGGGGGTTATTACACTTTAAATCAGTGGCTTTACCATCATGTGTAATTTCATGTAAAATACGTACTTGCCAAAGATAAAAGGCTTTCCTAGACACTTTAGCAAGTATCATATTCCTGCTGGCAACTGCATTACTTTGCGTTTCAGCTCTGCTGTGCTTGATGTGGCACGCACAGAGCAGACACAGAGGCTGAGGACGCTCAGTACTTCGATTAGAGAGAAAGCAAGTATCCAGAGTCTAACAAAGCACCTAGAAAAACAAGTTATTTCCTGATGGACAGTGAAGAAAAAACACCCTCAGAGTGTAATACTCAGCCTCAGTCTAACAAAGTAAACTGATAATGTGCACAGGTATCAAATGGTCTTAAAAGTGATTTATATTCACAAGAGATAAAGGAACTCACAGCACCACCTACCTCAGTGAAACAGAATCTTAACTATAAGCAAACAAGAAACAACTTTGGTTAAAAAAAACCCAAACAAACAGATTCATACAAGTTTAAAAGCCTTTGTATCTTGTCATGATTAAATGCAAGGGTCAATATCCGCCTCAGCAACTCAAGATGCAACATGTCAGCAACTCTCCACCTTGAATAGCAAAAATCAATTATTAAGATTTCCATAGATTATTTCTTTTCCAATTACCACAACTGTAGAAAAAAAATCTTCCCCCATTCCTACCCTAAGTACTACAAAGACCACTTGACTAAGATCAAAGAGTACTGTGTTCTCTAATACAGAGAACCAATCTGTTACTACATTAAGAAAACATCAGCTTCTTAAAATGTAGGTAAAAGTACGCAGAACAATAGCAAGACTGTATAGTCACACATCCATCACTTGATATCTATGACTCAACAAAGAGCTACAGATTTAGAGCTGCAAATGTTAAAGTTCCACATTGTATTAATCTCAGCCTCTTCAGTATGTAAATTAACCACATCACCAGCATGACCCTAACAAAAAGATAAAAAAAAAAGGTAAAAGGTGACACGATGCTCACCTCAGTTATGCACTAAAGAACAACTTTGTTCTGTTTTAATTACTCTAGCCCCCTTATTTGCTCTAAGATCACTCCTTTCTGGGTTTAATTTTCTGTACTTCCAGTATCTGTTCAGCATGTTAAGAGTTACCAACAGCATCTACCTAAACTACTTCCTTTTCCTGAGAGAGCTGGGATAGTATCTAAGGGATGTATTACAATTGCCATTTCATTTTTTTGAATTAAACATTTTTATATTACTACTAAAACCCAAACACATCCGAACACAAATTGAGAGGTCCATATGAGCCTTAGGTTTGCAAACAGGAGTAACTAAATTACTCTCTGAAATTAGCCATTTAAAACTTAATTTAAGGTCAGCCTCAGAAGAAACTCCCCTGGGTATAAAAAAGGATTGCAGCCATTTCAAGTCGTGGCTGTACCAGAAGGTAGAAACATGCCAAATACAAAAGCAGTTTAGACTGCATATTGATGGATGAAACAATTCAGAGTAACATAATTTATTTGACCTGCAATCTAAGTCTGCCAAGTAACAACCAATATTGCCTTATGAGCAAAGACATTACCTGAAACTCATCAGATGATAAAAAGAAACAACATGGCAATTTCTTGCATTTTAACACAATGGTACATTTAAAGAAGTAACAGCTTCTTCTGAAATGTTCTGCACCATTGTAGGAAAAAAGCTAGCAAGCTTTAGGGGCAGATTTTTCCTGGTACTTTAGATGTTTTTTACTTCTGCATTTTCTAGTTTACACCAGTGAGAACACTGCATACTGGCAGGCTGAGGTCTAAAACAGTGACAACTTTTTTTTTTTTTTTTTTTTTTTTTAAATGTAGGTCTCATTTTACCCAACTTTCTACAGCACTTCCTGTCTGAAAGTTCAAAAAAGCTTTAAGAGCCAAACAGTCAGAAAAGAATGTTGTGTGCAGCAGTTCAGGCACATACAAATCCAAAGCTTTGAAGACTCTTTTGTTTACTTGGCCACAGCTTCCCTGTGCTTAGTCTTGACATAATTCACTTTAATTATTTATAGTGTTTTCATTAATGAAGCTTAGTTATGAAAATGAGGGTATGAAGAAAGCATGATTTATAATAGGGATATGAGCCACCCACCGGAGATCCTCCTAGCCCTATATTCAATTAGGCTTGAGAGGAGGAAAAGGTCAGAATTAAAAATTTACCAATTAATTTTATTAATCTAGAAAAAGTGAAACAAAGTATTCCTAGACTTGAATTATCCGAGTACTTAACACACATTTAAGACTCACAGAATTTCAAGGCTTTTCTTCCACAGACAGAAATTCCAGGGGGAACAAAGGTGTTCACCCAATGCGAGTTCGCTCTATACAGTCTGTGGAGGTCTGCCTTAGGCTTTGATAAATCAACTGACACAAACATACATGAACACCTTGCAACTTCTCCCTCACATCATTCGAGTGCTACTTAAAAGTAATTATCTTAGATAGGCTCTTTGCAGAGCAGCAAAGCTGGCGCTCACCAAAAGGAAAGAAGCAGCAAATACAAAATAAAAGGGGAAACTTTGAAAAATGCTTCAATTCAGGAGACTGAACATACAAAATGAGGAAAACAACACTTGTAAGAAATCCTAACAACAGAAAATATCATTTTGGCTTCATAATTTCCACATTAGTTTTAATTATTAAACAATAATTTCAACATCAAAGATGCATATGGGATGGAAGACATCAACAGGTAGACCAAACCACACTGATTACTCTATTGCTACAAGTAAAATTTTGCCATAGCTATTTTTGTTTCTTTCTGCTGACTGCAATGATAAAAATATTTGTGTTTTGAAATAGTTACAAATTTGAAAGTATTCTGAAATAATTCTCTTTCAGCAGATATTGGACCTGGCCAACTCCAGCTATCCTAAGGCTATTACAAATGCTCCAACTCTAATTTCAGGTGGTAACCAGTAAACTTTCATCACTTTTGCCCAAGCTCAGGCTGCAGTTCCTAAGCATCAACTTGTCACACAGAATTCAGAGCAGTCGCATCCAACCTGCAGATTTCTCCCAGACTGTCACGGCACGGAGATCCCCGCCACCACAGAGGCAAGCCATAAGGAAATGACAAGGAATGCAAAGTGTAAAGGAGTATGTTATTCTTTAAAAATACTTTGTGTATTAAAGGCACTGCAGCCTAAGCAATACAGTTCATGTAAGAAGCCACTGACCAGCATCACAAAGTCATTTTAATTCCCTTTAAAAGACACCAAGGCACTTATCATCACTGTTTACATGTAGGTGTGGTATATGAAGCAAGGGGTAAGAGAATTATGAACAAGGACTCAAGAACAGGAGAGGTGGCATGCTGGGAAATGACTTTGCTTAGCCAGTTGTTTCAGTTATGAGACTTATTCCTGCACCCATTTCCTCATGGAGCATTTTTGCCTTCATCTGCATGGGAACAAATAACTTTATGTATCCCCAGGAGGAAAAATAAGCTTTCCTCCAAGTTTAAACCAAGCATATGTCAAAATCATAAAGTCATAGAGTATCTCAAGTCAGACCCATAAGGATCACCGAGTCCAACTCCTTGCAGGACTAAATCAAGTAACTAAGAGCATCAACCAGATGCTCCTTGATCTTTAACAGGTTTGGTGCCATGACCTGCGGAGCCTGGTCCAATGACTGACCACCCTCTCAGTGGAGAACCAATTGATTATATTTCAAACATTTAGGCATCAAAACTTCCCTGGTTTTCAAAACAAACTTTGAAAGAAGAGAAAATGCATGTGGCCCAAGTGACCTGCTCTCACGAAAGAGCCCCAAGTGCCTTTCCGACCATCAGCCACAGCTTTCCCACTAGCAAGGGAATGGTAGCCCATCCCTACCAGATCCACAGCAGGTTAGGCACCACACAGTTGCATCATCCTCACAACTTATCTAAGACTCTCACATAGTCTTGCAGTGAAGCATAGCTAACAGTCCAGGGGAACAGCACTTAAAATAAAACAGGAGCATTCTGAAATATCCATTACTCTTCACATCACCTGTATGTTCTGGAAGAAGACCAGAGGACTCTGAGGACTCCCCACAGCGTCAGAGAAGCTCTTAAGACTTCTTTGTGCCTCTTAGAAAACAATTAATGAATAAGAAATTGAAAACAAACAACACAAGAAAACTGAAAATACCACACTGGAAAACTAATTGCAAATTCATTTCTTACATACAAATACCCTGTGCAATGCAGAAAGAAAAATCATAGAATGAAATGATTTCTGTTCCAACATACAGAAAAATATACATTCTTTTTAAAATTTCTCTTCAATTAAGCCTGACTTTAAATAGTATTGCATGGGCTGAAGTGGCAAGACAGGTGAACTCTTCAATAGGTAATACTCAAGAATACATAATTTGGGAAGCTACAGAAATCTACTCAAATATCACAGTGTATATTTTAAAACTGCTTTCAGTTTGGGTGTATTTCAAGTCCAATCTGAAAAATAAATGCACTGGAGAAAATATCACTCTTCTAATCTCCAAGAGGTTTGAATATACATAGCAATCACTCCACCATATTCCTCTTTCAAAAGCAGCAATTACTTTAAAAAAAAAACAAAAAACAAATAAACAAACAAAAACTACTATGAGATGTGATCTTGGGGAAAAATATCTTACTGATATTCATTATAGATGATGAAATGATGGAATGTAGCATGTAAACATCTAGATTAATTTGAGAAAGTTGTACCTTTCAAAGAATGGCAACCTGGAGACCTAATCTCTCCTGGCTGGAGAAGGCTCAGGTTTCCCCAAAGCCAAACAGCTTTGCTGTTCACAGTAAAGAGGCCAGAAGAGAGCAAAGTACAGGAAAAGGGTGGACAAAAGACCAAGAACACACACCAAGAACTGCCTTGCCAGCCTTTGCGCTCACTGAACTGCAGAGACCTTTCCCCTCAGGCTGCAGAGACACCGTCCTCCACACACACCAGCCTCACCTTACCCACACACCCTTCTCACTGTGAGGGAATATGGCTTCTTCTGAACACCCAGATCCCATGGGAGTCATCAGGCCACCACCACCAATAAAGGCTCGATCCTGCTATCCTCATTCAGACACCAGTCCTACCAAAATGCCTCTTATGGACCATGTCACCTTGTACACCCTTTACTGCCTGGAGCTGATAGCATCCTCTAGACTACACCAGAGTAAGTGTACCCATAAGTAATAAGCCTATACTTGAACTTCCAGGAAATCCTGGCATTTTGTGACCTATAGACTAAACCTGCTATAAGGTAAAGGCAGCATAGGTCTAAATTGATTTTCTTAAAGCAATCCAAACTAATCCAGTAAAAAGTTATTAAAAAATACTGAGTCAGTTGTAGAAGACTGTCAAATTTTCAAAACTCTGCAGTTATTAAAATAGACAATCTTGACAACAGACCTCCTGAAGTTTTTGCCTGCCAAAACTGACATGGGACTGGAAAGGAAAAATAAAAAGCTTCTGGAAAAATAAACAATTAATTTCTATTAGTCAAATTTCCTCTTAGGCTTTATAAAATCCTTCAGCAGCATTTTGCAATAATTTTTTGTTTAATTATTTTAAACAAGCCCTCCCCTGCAGCTGGGGAAGCTCTTCCCATTTGAAAAGTTTGGTGTCTGAACACTGAGACATTATTTTGAGCTCTCCCAAATACTTTCTGTGCTTTTGTGTCTTTCTACCTCCATGCGACAGTGACATTTTTGCAGCAGGCTGTTCAGAGTGGCAGCCAGGGCTATGAAAGCAGAGTCAGGCCTTTCTCAAGCGATGCCACACCCTCAGTAGGAGAAAGAATAAACTGAAATAAAGGTAAGAACACTAATGCTGAAAAAGCTGGAGGTAGGCATCTGCAGCAAGGTGATCTCCCACCCTCTAAACAAAGTCAGCAAAATGGCTGTAACCCAGATTTTTCTGTGGCTCCTCAAGAAGCAGTTCGGGAATGGGGGGCGGGAGTTTGCTTTTGCACTGCTACAGGGTACGTTGAGAAACACAGTGCTGTCACCCACTCAGTACATACTTTGTGTTTTAGCACACTGTGCGTGTTTGTCTTCTGGAAGACAAAGAAATGTACTTTATTAGTTACACTGTAGTATTCTAAGTAATGAATTGAAATATATCATTAACATCCAGGACAAGCTTTATCTTGCTACCAAAACAAAGGGACTATTATTTGAACAAATTGAGGGGGAAAATCCCATAATGACAATGAAGAGTTCCTCTCCCTAAAAACTGCGCTGCACAAGAGTAACAATTACGGGCTTATATTCCACAGACTGGGGTTGCAAATAGCTGTATGAAGTGATGCATTCACTATTAGGAGAGTAAGTACCATTGATGACAAGGCCTTGGGGCTTCTGCTGTTCACAGACCAATCAATAATCCATTATGAACAAACTACATTTCCCCTCTAATATGAAGAAATGAATAAAAGTGAACCAGTATCACTACTACTTTCATGGAAAAAAACAACAATGCAGAAATCACAAAATGCCACCAACACAAGACAAACTTGAGTGGGAATGTCTAACATTGACAGAACTACCCACAATAACCCTTTATTTTACAGCAGTTGCTTGAGACCACTAAATTATAGCCCAAAATAATTTTTTTTAAGAGCTTATTTTAAAGGCAAGATTATTTCAAGACTACTTATTCTGGACAAAACAAAAAGCAACATTAATCTTTCAAGGCAAGGAGAAGAAAATTAACTAACTTCATCCAAACACCTACCTACCAGTTTGCTTCAAACTATTTTCTAACACAATATAAATAAGAACTTCTAATTAGAAATAACTGTCCAAATGTGACTGGTCAACCATAACAAGACTTTATTGCAGCAGCTGTGTTACCATCCAGACACGAGGCCCTGAAATTGTTTTTTTCCCATTGTCACTGTCACATGCTACAACACAATCAAGAGAGGATCCATTTAAATAGCAAAACCATAGCAAAGCTCAGCATCCTCAGTCCAGTTCTTACCTAAACCTCTGCATAAGGCAGTCCTTTTTCTGTATTATAAAGACTAGTAGTTAAAGTTGACCTCGTGGAGTGAGGGACTAGGGGGAATGAATACACAATGTGATTATTGATCAGCCCTAGAAAAGCCAAGAACTGCAGCAGTGCAGATGTGATTATTTTTTTTCCTAAGGTCATTGTTGGAAAGTCAAAAGCTCTTATTTTGACATGCTGTAATACTGTCACTAACTCTGAATATAACCATCACCTTAGGTTAAACAAAAATATCTCTGCAAAACAAAAAAAGCCCTATTTGGTCACACCCATCAAGTAAGTTACTTTAGTGTATGCTCAAGTACTAAAAACTAAAAGTTGAATAAATATCCACAATTCTGATAATATCAAACAAAAAAATGCCAGTTACAAATACAAGAAAAGTCACCTCAATACTGTATACTACCTCCTTATTCAAATCGATAGCATTGATGTTGTCTATTCATGCATGTCTATGGAGATGCACATATACATGGGCAGCACAGTATCCTCCCAGCATCCAACAGTGCTTTTATATTTAATGATCTTGTTAGGGTTTCCACTGGAAACCTATTTATGTGGAGTTGTAACATGGCCATTTTAAATCTGCAGGATGGGGGGTGCTTTCAAACTGCAAGGCAGGGTATCTTCCTAATATGCTTTTATGTTCTTTTCAGTTTGCATCTTAAAATGGGGGGGGGGGGTGTGTGTGCGCGCGCACGTGTGTGTGTTTATTTGCAGTCTCATGGCAAGGAGATACTTAAGTTCTACTATTTTTACATTATCTGCAGAAAAATAGGGACTGGATCATCAGCTGGTATAAAATGCTGGAGTGCAGTACATTGCACACATATACACCCACCCTCTCTTGCTGCCTCTTTCATCTGCCTCATCAATGCAAGCCACACACAAGCCACCTCCTCAGCTGCCCTAAGTGCACACAGTGCCATGAGATCAATTTGTACCAAATGAGAAGCTATACTGCTAAGCTAAAACTGGCAAACGCCTTTATGCTGTGTAAAGACCTAAATGCAAGAAAAAAAAAAATAATGAGCAAAATTCAAAGTAAACATTTCAAATTGTTCATTTCCTACCCCAGCAAAAGTTACACGAAGCAACGTTGTCCTCAGTGCTCAAGTTCCTCCTTGTCACAACTAACAAGTACACCAGTGAGGAACAAATTTCAGTGCTTTAGTACATACATATAGCACTGTAATGATTTGCTCACAGCACATCTCAAATGCAAAAAGCTGTATGTTTAACACCCAGTAAATTTACTAGCTACAGATAGGTGTGCAGCAGGTCAAGGAAAGGTAAAGATTACTTCTACGGAATGTTACTATGAAATAAGCTGCATAGAGAATTAAGAAATTCAGTTAGTTTCTTGTATGCCTAATATCTTTTACTGCTCACATTGCTACAATAAAATCATTACTTTATAAATATAGGTGTTGCCAAGCATTAACATGTTAACAGATTCAGAATTACAACACTGTTGTTTGATTAACTATTAAAGCCTTACCATAATAAAAAAGTTATTTCTGGAGTAACACCAGCAAGTTGTTTGCTTCCTTTTCCCCACCACAGTATTTTAAAGGAATTGCAAAGCACTGAAACAAGCTTTTGGGCTATACATCCTTTTTTTTTTTTCAAAATCCCATTTTAAGAGAGTAAAAAGGGTTTTTTAATTTTTTCTTTTAAAGGGGGAGGGGAGAAAAAGGAGAGAGAGGGAGAAAGGGCAGAGGGGAAACGGAGAGGAACTGTGTGCCCTGAAATACAAGGAGGAATAATCATATGCAATAAGCCATAAAAAAAGGCATTCTGTTAAACATTACCTTCTGAGGTAGCACTGTTTAGCACTAAAAAGCAACACAAAACTCAAGAAACACACATCATCAAAACCTCATTTTCAGTTGTTTGGTCTCATATATATACACACATGCTACACACACACACATTATATATATATACATATATATATATATATATAAAGAATTTCACTGCAAGCTCTTGCAAAGCACAAAACAACATGGATGAGATCTATTTTAGGAAGCTTTCTTAAACGTTTAAGAACTTAAGCAGGTAATTAAGACTTTCAATCAGAGTTTTTCCATTCTCTGCAACATTTCTGAATGTCAAACATGCAGACTATGCCCAGGCCTGTGCACAGACACTCTGTACTTGTCAGATCCCAAATCAGCCAAGCTGAAGCTTGCTTTGCACCAGCTGAGACTCAGGACTTGCCACACTGCTTGGAACTGCACACAGCTTTGGTTCAGAGACACCAGCCCCAAACCAGCAGAGGACGGTGCTGAAGGCCAATCTGTGGGTAGCCAGGGTCTTAGATACACCTTCATTTCACTTTCTTTTCACTAAGGTACACAGTACCTTCAGAAGATCACTTCATCCCCAAGCATAACTTGTGATGAGGAGCTTACCTGATACTTGGCAGCAAGAGACTGCTAGTAGTTTAAAAGAGGCCTTAACAAGTTTCTAAGCTCACTGTCAGTTTTAAAGACATCTTTTGTTGCTTCATTATTCAGTTAATTCATTTTAGAGGTTTCCGTAGTTCTTAAAAGCTACCTCCCCTACATGTAATAAACCCAGCTGAGAAATATTCTCAATCTTTCACTGGTCCGTCCCTGTCAGCACAGAAAAGCAAAGAGGTATAGCCAGTATAACAAAAGGGACATCACCATAAAGCAGGATTTGACTTGCACTGTAGGTTAATTTTTTTCCTCCTCTTTTTATTTATTTACTTTTTTAAACACACAGGGAAGAAAACAAGTTTTGTGTATCAAATAAATACAAAGCAAAAGATGACTCTCTCATTTTCAAAGCTCCCAGCCAAGAAATGAGAAACTAAGCCCAAAATTGAGCCCAAAATTAAGTCTTTCAACTGCCAGTCAATCCAGCTTATTTTGGTCAGAAGTGCTGAATTATCTCTGTGGAACATCACTGCAGTGCATCATCCAGAGAGATTCCATCCGCTGTCTATAAATACGATTTCAAGGCACATTTTACCAACCCTGTTAACTTCGCTCTCGTTACAGCATGATGTAAGGCACACCAGATTTTGGCAGGTCAGGACATTGCGGATATCACAAGATAAAACCTCACACCTCTGTTCAGAATTACTCTGCCATCCTTACATAAACAGGTACATGTACTTCACCCCCCCATGTCAATTAATCAAAGACTTCGAATCTCTGGTCCAATCCCTCACCTACAGAACACAAGACATTTCCTTAGAAATTCAGAGACATACAGAAATTCACTTAAGTGCAGAAAATTATCTTGTGTTACATTCTCCATGAAAGAGAAGGCCCTGGATGGACCCCTCCTGAACTCATTGCTGGCCTTAGGAACAGGAAGCTAAGAACAGTAAAACAGCAAAGGAACAAAACTCATCCCCTACTTAGAAACTCTTCCACAGCCTTAGAACACAAATGCCGAACAAATACTTAAAAACTAAAAAAACAAAACAACCCTGAAACTATCACTCATGGGACAGCAAGCAAAGAAGCCTTCAAGGAAAAGTCTGTTGCACAGGCTTTTGCTGGTTTATTTTTCCATACACTACAACTTGCAAGACATATCTATCAACTGGTAAAACAAACATGAATTACACACAACAAGAGCATAAATCTGTTTGCATCACCAAATACTGTAAGTTAGACTTTATTTCTCCTTTCCAAGAAAGGTGACTATGTGCCACATATGCACCCCAACACCCTCCCACCTCACGCAATCCTCATGACCAAGAAGTCAATGCAACGTCATTACTACAGACACGTCACTTCACCTTCCGCTGCAGCACACGTTCCTGTCCACCTTGCTGGGGCCCAGACCACTGCTGCAGCACTGACCTCCTTCCTTCCACTTCCCTACCCGGCTCCACCCCGCCTCCGTCACCACCATGCCTCCAAGCCCCAGCTATCCACACACAGCGCCTGCCTGTCACATCCCTTCTGGATCACCTGCAGGCAGCTGCCAGGCGCTCAGTCCCTCTCCCCAGCCATCGCCATTCCACGGTCACAGTTTAAAAGGGCACTCTTCCTCATTCCTTCCTTTCTTCCTGCTTGCTCTTCAGCCTCTGGTTTCTCTGTTCTTCCCAACACTTTCCGTTTATTACAAAAGAACCTTCAACTCCTCTCTCTCTCAAACCTGTTTGCGCCCTTCATGACTAATTCTTCCATTTGAGCTCTCCCTCACTTTCATGGCTTCAGTCCCTGCTCACTGGCTCCCTGTTTGCCAGGGCACTTCAGTATGAGCTTAACTGCCCCCTCCTTGCCCCTTCTGTCCCCTTCCCTAGAAGGTGCCCATTGTTCAGGCTCTTCTATTTTCAGTTCCTACAGCATCACCTCTGGCCACCAAGCTCACAACTTGTTCCTCTATGCCTATTCAAGTAACTCTGGTGCTTACAGCATAACGCTCTCCCAAAAATCAAAGGATGCTAACACCCAGGTCAAATGTCTCACATGTTAGGTTTTGAGTGCCATTCTTCTCCTTCAAGACCTTCACAATTCCACCCTACTCTTTTGTGCAAGCAGTGATTCACTCTCCCTAATGCATCTTTTGTATTGGTTTCCCACTTATGACCTTGTGGTTCAACATTGCATTTAGAACTGGTTTTCATTTTTTAATTCATTCTTAAAAGCATATTTTCCATAAATTACACAAAATTCTTTTCCAAAATGAAATCCATCACTCAGTTTTATTGTGTTTTTTTCCCCTAATGCATAATACGTATAGCACATATTGCTATATTCTAATTGGTATGTATATTCCCTTAGGCGGGGACTTGAGATCTTCTATATACCCTATTTTATTTACTTTTATACAGTGCCAAATGTTCCAACTTCAAATAATTGCTAAGAGCAAATTATCATTATAAAGTTAAGATTCACCTTTTCAAAGACTCCAAGTCCCTCTTTTCACCAGAGGTTCAGCCAGAAGTTAAGAAACTGAGATTCTTTCCTGTGAGCCCCACAACTTTACCAGTCCCTTCTTCTGCCTACCCAGAGTTCACCTCTTAGCAAACCAAAAGGACCACCAGATAGTAAAGAAACAAGCAAAACTTAAATCACACGTCACTAACCTCTCACCTCTTTGCCTTTTTGAAACATAGGTTTCTAGCCCATTGTATCCATCTACAGAACATTAATAACAGTAAGCAAGAAGCATAATGACAAATAAGTTTCAAGTACCACATACCACCAAAGGAAAACACTTCTCTCTCCACTTCTTCAGTTCACAACCAACTGGAAAAACATGAGCTATGCAGAACATCAAATCAAAGAACCTCAGGGATGAGTCTCACTTATTCTTCTTACAGGGGTTACTTTCTTTCTATACCTGGGACTTACAGGTCTGATTTAAAAGCTTTCCAAACTCGTTTGCCTCCAGCATGTGCATGCTGTTTTATATCACACATTGTACCGTTCTGCAAATACAGATACGCTCCTTTAATCTGCTGGGCAATGCTGAAGCAAGTAGATTTTCCACCAGAGAAGTACAACGTAACTGTGACTCTTTAACTCTGAGAGTAGAACTTGAGCCACACGGATAAGTCCTTAAACCTGTTACACAAGAAATAAGCATGGATTACGGCATGGCTGGTTCATTATAGAATGTTTTGTGATGCTCTTCCTAACACACAAACGCCGTATGTCTTAGCCACATACATAAAGGCCATTCTCCTTTTTTTCATTACACATCTTTTTTATTGCTTTCACTTTTCTGCGTCCCACCCATTTATTACTCACCTACTCTCTATTTAATATACTTTTACACCATAGAGAGTCCTAAACAACCATGATGTAACAGCGCAGTATTATCCTTGCTCTGTACTATAAATGACTGCTTACACTACATTTACTTGACACTTCATACTACCAAAACAAACCAGTTATAACTGTGTTACCTTTAGTACTCCACAGCCACTCCACTTGCACTGCTAAACACAGAGTGTACAACTAAAAAGAAGTTATCTACACTAAGGATTTTTTTAATTCAGTAGAAACAAAGGAAAGCTCATTGAAAAACATCTGACTAAAAGCACATTTTTAGGCAGGTGTAATCAAATTTTGGCAGGTTTACAATAGTCAGACACAACATTTGCTAATACTTTAGATGATTTTGGATTTCTTTCTTTTTTTGAAACAGGTTTAGATAAGCACACCTGTATTTACTTCGTTAGGTAATGGGTACCATTATCAAAGTCACTGCTTATAATCTGAACAGACTTTTTCCCCACAAGAATAAATTTCCCACATAGAAAAAAAAAAATAAAAAAAATCCGAGCCTCGCAATTTGACTAACAGTAAAAAAAAAAAGCCCACGATCTTGAAGAAAAATCATACACAGCATTATTACTACAGTGTATGGGGTCACAAGTACAGCACCATAATCTATAATTTGTTATTTTCTAAATATAAGGAAACTTTTCTCATAAAACCCATGTATCAGCTGTGTAATCAAGTCAGAGACCTCCTTCTAACATCTCAACTCTTAAATACAAGATCTACTATTAAATGCGAAATGTAATTCCACATTCTATTGCACTTCCCTACTGGTAGGCTTTCACGTACCTCCTGAACTTCCCATATATGATTAATTAAATTAACAAAGCCACGGTGTTAGAGAAAAGCCCTATCCAAAATCAGGTACTTTAAATTTACAGAGAAAGCACAAAAAAAATTATTATTATTATTGTACTTCCAACTCAGATCACCAAACCTCATAGGTCAAGCACTCAAATATCTTGAGGTACCCAAAGACGTAGGAAAAGTTTTTAAACATAACCTAGATGTGAATAATTTTATTTGCCTTTTGAGCTTTCACAGTGTACTCAGTCATGTCTCAAGCTTCTTCTAACTGTGAAGTCGAGGAACTTCCTGTTTTCAGAGGATTACGCCTTTTGTTTTGCATCCACTGGACTGCAGATAAAGGAGCTTGGGGAAATGATCCCTACCTTCTCCACTAACAAAATCATAAGAAGTGGGAACACCATAACTGAAGCAAACACATGTGATATTCCTCTCCTCCACTTCTTCAACCATAAAACACTCCTCAGAAGGCTTTGGCAGTTCACCTATAAACATCTAATGCAGAGAGACAGAATAATGCCCCACATACTCATTCAGAGGATGGTCAGATGTACAGAGCATGCATAGCCTTCACTTATACCATGGGATTTACATGTAAGCAAAAAAGGCAAAAGAAAACAAACTAATTTTTTTATTGTTGTTTGGAAAAAAACACTATTTTATTCACGTGTAAAACATTTGAGATCTAGGTTCATATTTTCCTTAATGCTTTCAACTACACTTTAGCATTAAGAATGCTAAAGATAAAACACAATGTTTAAACCATCTTAATTTGATGAGCCTGTACAACCATAAGAAATCAATGGACCCACTGACAGACATCCAGTGCCATATTCTCCTTGGTCCTAGCTACTTCTGCAGGACACAAGTCCTTTGTTACATCTGCCAGGTCCCTTGTAGTGCAAATGTGGCACAAACATTGCAAAACCTTGAATGGTACTAAAAATACCTTGACCATCTGCCAGAATGTTTCTAGTAAACCAGAACCCTGAATATAAGTAGAATAGATGGTGATTATATTACTGTAAGACAAGACAGCTCTGAGGAAGCAAACAAACCCCAGTGTCTCTCACCAAGTCTGTCATTTGTAAAACTGGTTTGTCTTGGGTAAAGCTAAAGGCAGCTGCAGCATCTCCTAACAACGAAATGAGTAAGAGGAAAGAATTGGATTGTTTCAACCCAAATTATGATCTGTCCTGCAAAAGTGAAATCAACTGGTCAGCCCTGCAAGACACACTAATAATGCTGGAAAATACAGGCTAAGATTAGCCTATAGCCTATTAGCCCAGATCTATTTCACCATCTTACTTTCTAGTGTATTACCATCTTCGAATTTGAGAAGACAACGTTCCTCCATGTGCTGCAGACTACAAAACAAAGGCACAACGGGTGCTGCTACCTAGATGCCTCCTCATGCTGCCTTCTAGATGACTGGGCCAACCGAGGCTGCTCCAGCCTCTGAAGCAGCGTTTCGCCACCACTGGGCCCCACCGTGGGGCAACATGGTACCTCTTGCACGAGGTAACTGCTCTTTATATAACTTTATATAACTCTCTCATCTCCAGCCTGGCAGAGAGATCGCCAGCTCACAGGAGGTTGAGGCACACTCGAGGTTTTTTTGGTTACCAACTGTGAGTCAAAGCCTGCCCTGAATCAGACAAGTGTCCATCTCGACTTACCACACTGATTTCAGCAGAGTCACTGCACACTCTCACCTGCAAGAGAGCGGAGACAGCAGCCCTTCAGTTTTTAAGTGCAAGGCTGCCATTTATCTTCCTCATACATTTGGAATTATTTCCTTTTGCACTAGACTTCTTTTTAAACCCTGCCTGAGCCCTCAAGGTGCAGATCAGTTGGAAACCAAGGCACCCAAAATGATAAGAAAGTTTGAAATTCTCTTAGCACTTCACTACCACCTAACTGATTCAAATAAGGCTAAAACTTTGCAAATGGACAAACACATTACAGAAAATCTCACCCAGGGCTAAGAAACGAAAAAGATGCAGACACGACCTCTAGCTTAGAAAGCCACTAAGCTGCAAACTGGTGAAATTGGGAGAATAACCCAAGGGGAGTTACCACCAAAGGCTTACCCCACTTCTCATGCTCCTCCCTCAAGCACCTGCCAACCTGAGCACTATCAGAGGGAGGATACTGGAGAACACAAACCTCCAGCCTGACCCAGTTCAGACCCTCCTACGTTCCTCGTGACTATTCATAACAAATCTCAAGCCATCTGCTGCTGTACAAGGATGAAGGCCTCTATGCGTTCAGATCTTACAGCCCAGCCACCCCCAGTTGAAGGGTGGGGAATTGCAGAATTTCAGGCCAATCCTTTTCTTTCACAGGAGTTGCAAAACAGATAGTGCTGCAGCCGCCCAGCGCACAGCCAGCATCTCCAGCAGAGCAGTGGGAACACGCCTTGCCAAGGTAAAGCTCCCTTCTCTGCCTTTTTAGGAACGTATGCGAGAGGTCAACAGTCTCCAGAAAAGCTGACAACACAACTTTCAAGCTGGGAAGGCAAACAGTGCCGGTTCCCTGGGATTTTATTTATTTATTTATTTAAGTTTTAAAAACTCTCCCATTTCCTCCCTCTCTGCTACCTGCTCTGCTTCTGTCTCACAACTTCGACCACACAGGCCATCAGGAACACAGACACCTTCCTTACTGAAAACCAGGCACCACCACAGCTGCCTACAAGGAGCTTCAGAGACATCAAAGGGACTCGAGTGACCAACTCAAGTGTCTTGCACCCAAAGCAGTGGAACAGAAATCAAGGAAAATACCGCAGTAATTAATGGCAGCAATTTTGTTTTCTTAAGCAATGACATTTTAAAAGACATTGTAAGCTTTGAAAGGCTTCAATACCATACTGAACACCATAAGATTTCTTGAGTGAATGGTATGCTTCTATGAAGAGAGGACATTATCAGTGTATTTGCACACACACACACACACACACACACACCACCACAGCAGCCTTCACAGCTTCCACTGTATGACCAATAGCCTCTCTGTTTGAAACAGCAAAACTCATCTGTAGAGATTCTGTGGCTAACGAGCATTTGATTTCACTTTCCAGTAACAATGCAGCCATCATATTACAAATATTATAAAATGAAATGTTAATTATTTTCTAAGAGCCACCTGGTAGCTGTTAATGAAGGCAAACTGTTAGGGAAATCCTGCCAAAAGAAAGTAATAACCAGATGTGTATCGGTGCAGCAAGGTCTAATTTAACTGAATAACAACTTGAAATAATTTTTTAAAACAAGTCAGACCGAACTACTGCCAACATTTACACCAGAAGTCATATTAAAGTATTTCTCCTTACGAAGAATCTACAAAAGCCCCTGAAAAAGTAGCTTAGAAAACTGTGAAATATATGTAAATATCTAAATAACAGAAAGAGCAATAATTTTAAAGACTTTCCCATTTCAATCCCACAATGTTCTCAGAAACTTCTATTAACCTCTCTTGACAGCTTTTTCAGAGTTCAGAACGCTTCCTGCAACCTAAAATATAACCAACTGCAGAGATGTCAGAAAGTTATAGATGTGCACTTTAATTACCGTACACTAATAATGTTTGTCATCTACATTAGCATTGTAAATTAAAACAACACATGCAAATTCAGGGATCTGTTTGCAATAGTTTGTCCCCATCATCACTGCCACGCCTGTGCGGCAGCAGCTCATTAAGGCAGTGAGCTATGCCAATACTGAGCTGTTGCTAGGCTGTGAGATACTACTACATCATTACTCCTTGCATTGCAAAACCAGCCATTTATAGTCCAACTTAGCTTTAACTGCACAGTGTGGGGTGCTGACAAAATACTCACATAGTGTACTGATATTATTAGATTTTTCACAAAGCTGAGGTGATGCCGTGGATGGAGCAAGAGATGCACTTCACTTCTAACAGAGAAGCAAAAATAAGCTTTATTGTTGTAAAACAGTAAGTTAACCGAGTTCATTGGTAAATGTGACAGTGGTTTAGCATGATTCAATGGCAAGGCACACTTGATTATACTGCACAGAGGACAGGGTCAGGCAAAACTGTGAGGGAGACTCCTGTTGGTTCAGGAGGTTTAAAAATTATGCCCTTGCCTTCTAAACTTCTCAGAGAGCAGTCTAAATGTGGCTGGATCCAATCCTAGTACCAGACTTGGTCTATGGTTCTGTCTTAAGGATTATATATGTGCAATCAATCCACTGCATCACTCAACTAAGATTTTGAAGTTTCAGCGCCTATTCCCAATTCACTTACCAAGTACCTGACAAGATAAAGATTCTCTTAACCTCAAGAAATAACCTTGAGGGGCATCCCTACTCAATGAGAGATAGATCCTGGCCTGCAGCCTACTGTCATTTCAGTAAAGCCCAATGGGCCCTGGGCTGTCCACTATTTAGACAGAGCAGGATGACTGACAGTCATATTTGCATGCCAGCAAGACATCTGGGTCACTGTTCCAGACAGCCCTTGGCTACCATGTTGCCATCCATCCACCAAAGTGCAGCCTATACTAGGATGCAGCCATCAGGACCCCCAAGGCATAAAAGCACATTTCCTCAACACAGCGCAGAAATTTCAAATTTATAAGCCATTTCATTTGTAAATGCTTCTTTATCAGAAGAACGATTTTTGCTTCACTGGTCCACATTCCCATGTCTCCAGCCTATTCAGCAAATAAGTGAAACAAAATCTACGCATTGTTCTATAATAAAGTTATCTCCACATTATTGTTCTCATTCTCCACTTGTGAAAGATCTAAAGGAACTAACGCAGCTGCTGGGCACTGAAGGTGCTCCTCAGCTGAAGTACCTTGCAGAACAAAGGCTGAAGTCAAAAGCTGACCTCACAGCATTCAACACAATAAAAATCTTCCCAGGAAGAGTCTCCACAATGATCAAATACCAATCATCAAACATGCACAAAATCACAGTTATTCAACCATAAATTCCAGCACCCACAGGAAGATTTCCTGGGAGTGTTACGATTACTTTTATTAATGATTATTTGATTAACTTATCTAAAGAAATTCAATCAACAACTGAAAAACTAACTGCAAGGCTTTAATTATTCTCTTAGTGCCTTGCCATTAAGTTTGTTCTTAACATTTTTTCAGCTGGCCAAGAAAAGCAAACACATTTCAAGGTCAGAGAGAAATAGCTGTTTTCTTGCTTCATCTGAATTCCAGTTCCGGGCAGCAAAAAAACCAGCAATTTAAACAGGAAACTGGTTTGATAGTTCTGAATTCAGCTTTTCCATGAAAGGAGAATCATCATGCAGTGAGTCTGCCTGCTTTTTCTTGTTTCATTATTGAAGGAAAGAAAAACATTTAAAAAAAAAAAAAAAGCCTCAGATTTGGTCTTGCTGGAGAAGATCTGGAAGCAGTGGCTGGTTTAATAAAGCTATTCTTCAATAAAGTACAATAAGTAAATTGCAAAGCAGTGTGTTGCTTCCATAATACTACAATGTTTGTTTCTAATATGAACTGTAGTCTCTTGTACAAAAAAATTCTGAACATAATCAAGTGCAAGTGCTGCCAGGTCACCACTCACTGTCATACAACCCAGTGTAGTTTCAGTCACACTGCAAGCACTCTGTGGCTTCGCTTCAGCTGACCTACACCTTTACTGATGCACTATTTTATTTAAAAAAAAAAAAAAAAATCAATCAATTTTATCAGAATAAAAAGCCTTTTTACAATGGACACTGTTTATGCCTGATATCAAGATAACAAAGCGTGCACAATCACAAGGACACTTCCATAAAATCTGAAATACTACAGCAGTTATTCATATGCACTGAGGAAAAAAAACGTTTTCTAAAACCATTGTCATCACTTCATCGTAAGAACAGCCATAAGAGATAAGACCAATGCCTCAACTTCAGAAGGTGCAAAGTAATTCAGAAGCAGGCAACAGCATCCTTGTGTAAAAAGGCGTCTTCCTGACTTCATGCTGTGAGTAGCCCTCTTATGCCATAAACCATATGTCACGTTTCCATTAGTTAGCTGTTATGTTTTACTCTAGTAATATTAATCTTGGTATAACGAGTTCCACAGACAAAATGTCTGTGAGACGTCAGCTCATTCTTGCATCCAGCCACATGAAGACATCTCTTTTCACTCAATCATTTATTGCTCCAAGTCCACAAACTGTTACAGGCAATATCGGGTTTGAATATAGGTTCAGTGTAGAATACTGCTAAAATAACCTGAGCCCAAAACAACCTTTCCTCAATGCCTACACTTAACATGGAAGAGATGTTAAGCGAGTTTTACAGGAAATTTTATACACTTGGATGTGCACAGACACATGATAAAGACAGACAGAGAGGCATAAATCAAAATTTTGAAAGTAGCCAGAGACTGGATGGTTGCACTGAGAGTAGGGATCAACGGCTTGATGTCCAGATGTCAAGAATGTATACCCAGAAAGGAAAAAAAAAACACCACAAAAAGAAACAAACAACAACAAAAAAACAACCCACAAACAAAACAACGCAACACTCTTACACAGAGGAGGAAAGGGGAAAAAATAAGAAAGAAACAAAGAAGAAGGGAGACTACAGACTGAGGTTTTTGAAGGCAGTTCTTTTTGGTCTAATGTTTAGGGCATGCTTTTAATTGCTACTTGAAAATGCCCTATATTGTCAGCAGAGAAAGTAAAAAAGTGTCTAAAACCATTAAACTTTCAGGTATCACCCAGAATGGCTATTTAAAAGGACACATAGTGAATCCTGTTTAAAATTTAATAACAAGAAGTATTTCATATTGTCTGAGGAAATCTATGATACCCTGAGCCTCAAAGCTTGTCCATACTGCATGGCACTATTACAAAGGATGTACTTAAACTGCTAGTTTATGAATACATTTTCCTAAAATAGAAGTCTTAGCATTTCCACATTTTGTTGTATATTGCCTGAATTAAAAAAAAAATCTGATGTATATAATTTCTAGTGTCCTACAGTGGCCTGCATTACAGAACGCATCACCTGTCTCCTCATTCCACATACCACTATTAAACTGCTCCAAATGGTAGTGTCAGCACTTAGTAACTCTAAATTAAGGCTTCTGTGTTGTTATTCTCCAGTAAAACCTTCCCCTACATTTTACAATGAGAGGAAAAATATCAAAATACATCTTACTAAAGATTTATGAATGAATCTCATTGGATCACTGATAAAACATGCGTAAAGCCAAATTCTGTTCTGATTCCACATTACTTTTCTCCTTCTACAGAACAAAAGTTGACCTAAGATGGTATTCCTTTCTGAAACCAAATGCAGGGAGAGGGCTGTGCTATAAATACAAGCTTTTCAGACATCTTAAAAAAAAAAAAAAAAAAGTTATTACGAACAGAACAAAAAGAAACTTAAGTCATTAACTGAAACATTAGATGCAAGCCCAATTCTGCAAACACACAGCTGAGTAATTTCACACACATAAATAATCTGATTAAGTCCAGTGGGGCTACTTACATTTTCAAAGCTGCTCACACCTATTAAGTGTGAGTAGAATCACGTCATAGTAGATTTAACAAAAAGTGAAATCAGAGATTTCAGTGTAAAACTTAAAAATTTCTTCCAAAGAGGCTGTACTTAAAACACTTGATGACATTACACTCATCCACTCTATGCAAAAAGAACCCCCACAATATTTAAAATTATTTAAAATTAAACCTGAAATTTCCCAAACGACATGCAAATATTTTTCAAACAGTTAATTTGCTGTGGAGATATTAACTAGGTTACTAATTTAGGCAAACACTTCTCAAGTCTCAAGTATCTGTATAGACCATCATGTTTAAGTGCTTAACAAGGAGCGCTTGCTTTTCAAAGTGCTCATTACTGCAGTTCCCTCTGACTGAAATGGGATTTCTAAGTACTCAGCTCTTCTGAGTAAGGGAATATTAATATCAGGACACAAGAGTGCAAATTTAGAAATCTATAATTAGGTCATCCAGATTTTAGAGTTTTTGTCTGAATAACTAATTTGTACATTATTTTACTGATGCTAAACTATCACTCACAAAAAAACAAACCCAAAACCCTAGAAATTATGACACAGTAAAATAAAAAACACCCTCCCTTTCAAAGAACTGTATGAGAGGATGCCAACAGAAGACTGCAGCTTTCATCTTTTGAACAATCACTCACACAGTGGCAGATACATCCTTCACCTTCCAAAATATATTTAGCCAACACTACAAGGTGCCAGTGCTTTCTCAACAAGTATTAAATAGAGGATGACTTCACCTGAGAAGTCCTTTAATCCTTCCTGTATTACTTCGTTGTCTAAGCACATTGCAAAAACATCCCTGTTGTACCTCTCCCTGTATAGGCAGATAGCATTCTCTACAACTTTGATGCAATAAGCTGCAGTCCATTTTTCAAACATAGAATCAATACTGTTAAGTGGGAATCCAGAGGGTTTTTTTCCCCTTGTATGAATGCTTGTAACCATTATTGAATCATTTCTCATCTCCTATCTTGCATAATGTCAGCGTTTGCTCTTTCAACTTTTGCCTTTGTTTCTGCTGCATCTTCACTTTCAGAACCTGCTTCCAGACTCATTTTGGAGGCATTTAGTCATAGCAGGGTGGTAAAATAATTTCCTTGGGATGCTCACTTTGTGCTGTGTTAAACAAAAAAAGCACACCAAACACTGAGGGGGAAAAAAACGTCACTTCCTGATATTTGATTTTTCTTCTCCTCAATCGTAGGGTGTTACTGAGTCAGCTCCCAAATGAAACTGATGCTGGAAAGTTGTCAGGAAACTATTCATAACTTGCAAGTTATTAAGTATTACAAATGTTTATGTTTTAATTTAGAAAAATTATCCATTACCAGTACTTCAACCCTCTCAATCACCGATTTCCTCATGTAACACACCCATAACCAAAAGACAGATCAATACGCGTTAGATAATCACAAAACATAAATTGCCCATTTATAGTATTGATCAGCAGCTTTTTTTACACGTGCAATGGTTCAAGGGAGTAACAGGCACTTGGCAGTATCAACACTGCACTGACAGAAAGAAAAACTGTCTGGCGCTTGTGCAACATCATGTCAGTAGATACCACGTCCATCAAATGCTGACAGTTTGGCAGATCAGGCGCTCTCTGCCATAATGTCATAATGACTTCAATTTACTTCTCCACAGCACCCAAGGGTTGCGATTTCATCAGCCATCCAAGTCTCTTCAAGAACAAGACTCTCTTGCTTTTACATCCTTGACAGCTCCATGTATTTCCTTAAAGTTTCCTAGCAGGCATAACCAGAACAGTAAGAAACATGAAGCTGTTACTGCTTCCTTCTAATTTATATGAATAACTTAAGTTTTACTTAGCAACTAAAATTTCAGGCTGAAAATTCAAACAGCAGCAAGTTTCAAGTGCTAAAGAATGAACAGAAACAGAAGAAGGAAACCTGATAAAACCTGCTGGGGTAGCAAATTTTACAAGTTTAAAATTTAAAATTTTTACAAGCCTGAGGTAGGTAGGGCTGCCCACGCTTCTAGCTGAACACTAAGGCACTACTAGCATTTCGACATCCAGACACGTACTTTCATCCACCCAGAGGAGGTAATAACATCTTTAATCAAGGGTGGGCAGCAGCACAGAGATAAAGCCCAGCACTTGCTCCTCTCTACCTGTGGATGGAGAGAAGCACAGGCAGCTGTGTGCACTTGGGCCCCAAGAGGGAGAAAACAGGTACATCACTGCATGAAGTCACAAAGGTGTCATCAGCTATCAGGAGATACTCGGGTATTTCCTAACCATTACTCAAATACTTCAACAGGGGCAATGATCATGTCAATCAGCAGTTGAAATGAAATTGTCTGAGTTTTGGCATTAAGATGTTAAAGGGTCCTTAACTTCATTGCACCACTACTTTTCAACTAGATAGTTATCTTTGTCTCCTCTTCCTTTCCACTTCCCAACTCCCTCAGGTCTTCTCTTGCTGGCCAAGATAATGACTTAAATATGAGGCCTTGGAATTGTACAATTTGAATATTTTCCTGTAAAACAAAAAGAAGTGCAGCAAACCTTTTCTTCTGAAAGAACAGAGAGACTCAGAATCGAGAAATCAAACACAGGTTTCTCTGTGCAATTTCTGTTTGCCACAGGAAACATTTTATTATTGTAAAGCCGCCAGCTAAACCTACATTTCTGGTAAAACGTAGGTAGAGAAACCTACCCAACTGAAAGCAAAGATGGGGTGAGAAGGCAGTCTTTCCACCAGAGGACTTCAAAGCACTCTTCAACTCAAATGAAAACATCTCAGCGCTTCCAGCAGAGGTGAGCCATGACCTCCACACTGTGTCCCAGCCCTCCCCACAGCTGCAATGTGAAGCTCCCCCATGCGTCCACCTCTCCCTCCTCTGCCCTCCACCACAACTGCTGTGACAAATTAAAACACCATGCCACTAGAGATATGGGCTCTTTTTATGGAATCTGGTTGGTTAAGAAGCCTGGCCCGTTGGGCTTGGAAGGATGGGTAAGAGACCCACACAGCACAAGGCACTCCAGCAACAGACACAACTTCCATGTAGTTGGGTCAGCATAAAGCAAACAATTCTTTAATTTCAGTTTGCGCCCCTTCAATGGTCACATCCTATGCATAGGAAAAAAAAAACAACTTGATCTTACCTTCAGATTTTATTTAAAAAAAAAAGCAAACAACTTCTCAGCCACATGATAGCTTGTAAAAATTAAGTAACAAGAAACAATCCTAAAGAAAAGTTTATATAAGCTTCCTAGCATATACTACTGCAAGTGATTGTTACATAAATAAAGAATAATTACATCATAATCCCCAGCTTTAAGACACAGACCTTGTTAATCTGAAGAAGTATGCAGACTCTTTTTGTTACGCTGTAAAACCTCTGCAGATTATTAAATCAGTATGATTAGCTACATTATGCCCTAGCTCAAACACGCAGACGTGGGCTAAACTACAGGATGCCTCACCTGTCAGTAACCACAGGAAGAGTAACTAAGCACAGGGAAACCAAATCTGACTGCACCCTGATGATTGCATCACCTTGGTCTTATCACACTTCAGCCTACTTGCCAATTGCTATATCCCAACCAAATCCCTTCCTCCTGACTCTCATAAAGTTGCACAGCACATCTAGGATGTTAATGATATCTCTCAGCAGACCTGGTCTTCACCAGTATCAGTGTCACAACCACAAAAGAAACAACACACGTGGATTAAAAAGCAAAACAAAACCACACCTCTCAGTATTTTCTCCCCCATTTCACAGCAACCCTTTCCTGAAAGAAGCAGCACTGCAGGCTGAGGAACTGACGTTGCCTAGAACCTCTGTTAAGGTAAGCTCTTCATCAACAGTCACGGTGAGGTGCCATCCCTGTGCCCAAGTGCCTATACCACCGTGTTTAAAAAAAGAACAAAAAAACCCATCCCACAACTCTAATTTTGGCTGGACATGAGGGTGTGTTTTTTGCTCTCTGAAGATGACCTCTGAGTTTGAACTTTGCTTTCAAAGCCCAAAAGTTTTTCTCCTTTCACACAACAGGGAAGATTTCACGTCCATTTGTGTCTCCAGACAACAGGATCTAGGGAATACATCAGTCTTGCTTGTGAGCCTAATATTTGCACATTCCTACTGAGACCACACAACTATGGAAAACTACTCACCTACGAAAAAGTAGGAATTTGGGGATAAAATGGGTATACATTGACACTCCAGCAAGCACTTTTGTGAAAATATTAAAACACCTTTTTGGATTAGCCTAAACTTTTTAAACTTCCTAATATGATTTCCTTCACCTGAAACTTTCTAAAACAAACATGTCATATTAATACAAACTGCCTCTCCCCAGTAAACCCAATGTTGATACATTATCCTAAAATTTGTGCTGCTTTCAGGAGGATGAGTTAGTAACATTTTTAGGAACAAGTAATTCTCACTGACTTCTTTGCCTTGGAGCCTTAGAACTGCATAGCAGAGCAGCCTCTTCTTTGCAGTGACACCTGCAGTAACTCCCTCTAAGCGCATATGCAAGCAGGCAGTGCCAAACCATGCTTCCTAAACCGATGCCTGAGGGAAGTTTTTGGCAAGAAGACATCAGTTGCAGGGGTTGCAGTATGAAGACGCAGGGAGGGAAGCAGTGACATGCTTCCTGCTCAACCGCTCCTGCTGTCACAGGCAGGGCAGATGGAGCAACAGGGCAAGAAGATCCCACCTGTACTACGTCAGCAGTGCATTTATTAAATTGTTTCATTTACTCAGGTGGGCACTTTAGCTTTCCTAAACTTTCTTTCACCTTCTCCTCATTGCTTTTAGAAAAACCCACAGCAACAGACACGCCCACCTGCTCCTTCAGTTTCCAACACTGCACCTGCAGCAGACACACTCCTGCCATCCTGCAGCAATCACTGTGGAAGCAGCAGCCAGGACCCAAGCCTCTGACCTGCAGCCACAGCAGTCGGACTACTGTTGAATGGCTTAGGTTGGAAGGGACCTTAAAGACCATCTAGTTCCAAGCCCCTGCACGGGCAGGTACACCTTCCACTACACCAGGCTGCTCAAAGCCCCATCCAACCAGGCCTTGAACACTTCCAGGGAGGAAGCATCCACAAGTTCCCTGGACAACCTGTTTCATTGTCTCACCACCATCACAGTGAAGAATTTCTTCCTAATATCCAAGCTAAATCTACCCTCTTTCAGTTTAAAGCCGTTACCCCTTGTCCTCTCACTACACACCCTTGCAAAAAGTCCCTCCCCACCTTTCCTGAAGGCCCCTTCAGGTACGGGAAGGCCACTACAAGGTCTCCCTGGAGCCTCCTCTCTTCTCCTAACTGAACAACCCTAACTTTCAGCCGGTCTTCACAGGAGAGGTGCTCCACCTTTTGATCATCTTCGTGGCCCTCCTCTGGACTTGCTCAAACAGCTCCATGTCCTTCCTGTGTTGAGGGCTCCAGAACTGGACACTAGTACTGCAGGGGGATTTCACAAGAGAGAAGCAGAAGGGGAAGAGTCATCTCCCTTGGTCTGCTGGTCACACTTCTCACTACTATCTGCACAGCGACATTATATCATACATACCTGTGTTTTTAAATAATCTTGAAGATCACAGTGTCCCTTAGCATAACTGCAATGCTATCATTAGAGCTACCCTAGACCCCTCTGATTGAGCCTAAGTTGCAGTTCACTTGGGAAGGGTACCAAGGATCTGAATGACTTGAAAAACTGAGACAATGGGGAGTTGTAAGGATCCAGACACTTTATAGAGCTGAAAACTACATCTGAGCATCAAGTGCTAAATCTAGCACTCAAAGACACTGCAGATCTGTGACACTTCCAGGAGGACTTTGAATCCACAAACTAATGGATGGATTATGTTGATACATAAATATAGGGGTTTCAAATAGTAGAGAAACTGTTTCTCCTGACATTTAACCTAAATAACCTGATTTTACACCCTATTTGGGAACATTTCAAAGAGAAGAACTGTCAGCAATTATTTGAGCTCTAAAATTAGGCAAAAGTGAATCATTGTCTCTGCAACTAAACCCTCAGTTGTACATACTGACCCACATGAGTAAATCTTTGCAGTCAGTTCAATAGGTTTGCAAGTAGCCACTAGAATCTGCCAAAATGAACAGCCTGCCAGACTAAGGATGAGTGTTAAATTACAAGCTTTGTACTCATGGCAAGTATGTTGATTAAATAAATAAATAACATCCATTTTATTATTGGCAGCATGGCAACCAATCCCATGCAAAAACTTCAAAACCTGTTTAATTTTGAGCTCACTCTACTATTAGTTTAAAAATATCAAATCAATAACATCCTTTAATGTATAACCAAACAGCTACAATTGTCCCTGGTTAAACTCTGCCAACACTGGAAATGAACCAGGGATTAATTTGGTTCAATGAATTTGGCTTTTAACCTAGACAATAAAATGTACTTGTATAAAAGTTCAAATCTCAACTGGTAATATAAGGATGCCTTAGGGTACACTCTGGTTCTTGCCAACACCACATTTCCACCTTTATAGCTTTAAAATAAATCTGTGAATGTTGTTTCCACATGTATAGGCATATACTATATCTATATTACAAAAAAAACCAACACTTGCTTGCAAGGGTTAATAGTATGATGCTTACTAATGTACAACCACAAAACTAGAGAGGACTACACACAACCTACTTCTGCAAAACTGGAAGTAGGGGAAGTTTTTTGTTGTTTTTTTTGTTTGTTTGGCTGTTTTTTTTAAAAAAGGAAATATTTTGCTCTTTACCAAGGTAATAGAAGCAGAAATACTGAATGACTACAGGATTCTGAACTTACTATATTAATTTGCCATTAGTTTGATCATACACTTAGGCTATTGTAGTGAGCAAGTGTGGTTTTTAACAGTCTTTAGCTAGGTGTCTTCTGTGTATTTGAGGAACTACAGAACACAATCTGTGTTTCTAAAGTCAACATAATAACAATATTGCCATCCTTTTCCCATTACCTAACATGTCATGTACTGTTTTCTCTGAACAACTGACCTGCAGTTTAAACATATATTCACAGCCATGGAGGCAATTGCACCTACAAGGCTGCAGGTATTCTGTTTGCCTGTTTTTTAACAGGTGGCCAGCATCAATAACAGAGGTGAAACCAACAATTTCACATTTTTCAAGTCTTGGCAATGCCAACACTTTGTGTGTTTGTTTGTGTGTGTGTGTGTGTGTTCAGATAATGCCAAGCTTAGGATTACTGAGTCATAACACCACCCCACAGGGCCAGGCTGGGCAACAATTGCTAACATTGGCAAACCTTACTCATGAGAAAGTGCCTCTGAAGTCAGCAAGACTCCTCAGATGAAAAGGAAGTGCTCACTGATTGTCAGTAAAGATTATTCAGTGAGGGCTTTGAAGGTTTTATTCTGTAGTAGTGTGTGTGTGCACATGCACACCCACAGGAGCAGACACAACTATCCAAAAGCCATGAATTCATCTCCAACCTACAGGGCAGTATGGGTTACAGAGAAAAGCAGTCAGAAAGTGAGATAAAACGAGCCTATGCCATGACCCTGAGGTAGTAATAACCTCACCACAGGCTGCACCTATCTATACAGGACTAAACATGACTCAGGGAGTATAGGGTTGAAGTCAAGTACATGGAGGCACAAGATATATGCCATCAGCATCTCTCCTTCTGCTGGCTCAGTCCACTGCCATCCTGCTACACTTTCTGCATTACAGCATGTATTTAGCACACCAAATGCTAGTCTCAGGTATGCTGATACAAGTTTAAATCAATACGACTGAAGTCAATGGAGAAACACCAATGAAGGTGCAGAGTAACTAAGGCTTAGTCTCTGGGTTCAAGCTGCTACATGGTCAGTCCTAAAGCAACGTAATTTGTGTAATTTTCTGACCAGTCTCTAAAAGGAATGACAAAGCCATTTACATGTCCACGGGATATAGCACCAGTTCACTCCCAGCTGCACTGCTCAGAAAACACATAAAAGTGAGCTCTGTATCTGTGCACATTTACTATGCCACTCAGCTCTTACTAGTAAGCTGAATTACCACAACCAAGTAGTTGCTACTGCTGTTTCTAAAAAATATCTCTGCAGTGAAGGAAAAATGCACAAACAAGACTTTTACTCCACAGGCGAGTGCTGTACTCTTATGAATACACCCTGTGCTACATAGCATGCCAAACTTTTTCTTCCTTGATTGCTCTCATCTCTTGTGTGACTTTTCACTAGTACCCCTCTGTAAAAGATACAAAAAGGACTAACACATAGATGAACTACCCTCATTTTTCCAGGTAGTTGGGCAGGTTAATTTCTGGGATGACCCAAGTATGTTGATATTGACCACATTTCTAGGCACCCAAAGAGAGATGTGAAAGCAGAGCTCCACAGTAGTGCTCTCCTGCAAGCCTGTGGCAGGACCAGTCCCCACACAGAAACCATCCAAATTTGAAGGAGAGCAGAAAGTACTTCCACAGCATCAACACACAGCCACTGGCTTTCAGTACCAGGAAGACTGTCACCAAATTTTTGCTTCGTATTGTGGATACACATTCGAATGCCAGAAACACTGAAGTCAGTTTCCCCCTACTCTAGTAAAATGCACAGTAAATTAAATTCTAATAACTGAAGAAGGACTGTGGCAATTAACAGATATCTACTCTCAAATTAAACACTAATAAATATGCTTTGAAGAATTTTAACAGCCCATTAATAGATCCATACAACCACACATACAAAGAGAAGATAAGCAACAGTCCCGGGACTTGATGGTACTATGTGTTTGTATACGTCCCAGAACAACAGCAACATATCATCACCACCATCATGGGTGCCACCGTACAACAGCTATAATTATACTGTCCTGATAAATCATAATCTTTTGTAAGCCTAAACCACTGACTCTGAGTCAGATAAAAACAGGTGCTTGCTGCATCCCCACACACCTTTACCTGACAGTCATGCTGTGGTTTGATTTAGAGGACAATTGCTAACAAAAGGAACTGATCAAAACTACAGAAGCTTAGAAAAAGGAACTGCTGCATTTCCCCATTTTAGCTCCTTTATAACTCTTAAAACATTAAGATATTACTTCTTTTTAAGAGACCAGAAACATTACACCCAGCACATCCTTTATAAAAGTAGTCAGAGTTGAGGTTGTTGCAGTAAAAGTCACATCTAGAAAATGTGCTTTCAGGACAGATTTGTGAGTACTCAAAGAAAAGACAGGGGATGAAAAACAGACTTCCCAAGTGCTTTTGTTTTAATGCCTGGTTTTGCTGACACGCATCTTTCACCAACCTAACTAGTCCTAACAAACTCTATTCATTCACAGCAATTTATTTGTTTCCTTTTTTAAGGAAGTCTGCTGCCAGTGCTAAAAACCTATCAGCCTTAGGTGAATGTCAGCAGCCCGCCTGCCATCCTCCCAGCCCTCCTGTGCCAACAGCCCAGTTTCTCGGCATAGCCCCATCCTTCAACAAGCCCCTTGCAACACTCTGATCACTCCCGTTTTCATCCTGAACGGAACCTGCTCTGCCTCATATTCTTCCTCCAAAAACTCTCATGCTCAGCATGCCACATCCACCCACTCATCTCTGCCACCTTCAGGTTTTGAAATGTTGACATCAGCTCAAGTTCCGAAGTGCACAGCAGTTGGGAAACAGGAACTGCAGAACAAATCGGCTCTGGAGCACAAGAGTCTGCAATAAACAGCAACTTGTGCAGTTGGAAACAAGTCTCTTGAAGTAACTATATGGAAGAAAAAAAAACAGTTATACACATGCAAACACATACGCTTGGCCAACCTCCTCCTTCTGCTTAGTATCTCCTCTCCATAGACTCCTGCCCCCCACGATTTGCAGTATGATTTCCCCCACATGTGCCTGTTAATGGAGCAGGATTGCATGTGCTAGGCACCAGACAAACACCAGGTATCTCCATATCCTGCTACTACACAGCTCTGCACCCTTCCTGTCTCCTTCCCATGCTGCTGCAGGATAGCAGAGATCACCCAGCAGGCAGGTGCTATGGGAGAAAAGCAAGATGTCAGTTGGACCACGTTAACACATTTCATGCAGCAACATCCAGCAACTCTGCAAAGGGACAAGACAACTGGGGAGCTTCAGCCACCACCTCAACCTCACTGCTCATAAAGAAAAGCATTACCAAGGGGGGATGATCCTTTTAATAACTTAAAATGGATATAACCTCACACTCCTGCCATGGTGACTTCCAAGAAAACAAAGACACCCACCTACAGAAACCCGGTGTCCCTAGGTACAGGGGAAACTGGTTCTCAGTAGTCTTCCTAGACATCCACAGTTCCTCCAAATACCTATTTTCTCTTCCTCTTAATTATGTATGGTCTTGTTACATTCTCCTTTCCTTTAAGGCTGTGTCCAGCTCCTCATGCCCTGAATTTTCCTTTCCTCCAGCCTTTGCCGTGTCTGCTGCTTATACCAGCTCTCCACTGCCTCTGTGGAGACTGGCACTGATGCCAGCCATGAAACAGCTGAGAGATCTTTACAAGTTGAACAGCTCAACCTGGCACAGCTGCACTATCCCAAATGCAAGGTATAACCTTGGAGATGGAATTACACGAAGAACAATTCCATGTACCTGGTCTTCAACAGACTTTGCAGAATTACTGTTAAGACTCCACAGGAAAACTCTTGAGTTACACTAGTCAAAATCCACTAGACTCTTTAAGAGCATGAAAGTAAAGTATGGATGACTGTGTGACGAGCATTTTTATTGGTCCTTCACAAAATTATTCTTCATACATTTTTTCCATTCACTTACCACTATACCTACATAGGTATCTTCTTTTAAAAAGATTGATGAGAAAATTCAAACTGAAAACTTAATATCGCATGGTAGAATGAAACACCATTATTTCAGCCCTTCAAATACTGTTCTCTTCCCCAAATTGTAAAATACACTAAACAAAGCAGGATAAACAGGGCTTGAAAGAACCATAAAAATCTGTTTCATGTCTAGCATCTTCCTAGCTGTCAGACTCACACTTCTGATCATCCTTCCCTTTTTCTTAAATGTTGAAGAGAGTGTAGCTTAAGAGAGTGTGCCCTTTTCCATGGGAACAACAGAGGACAGAAGAAAACAGGTTGGGTTGCTTTCTCCTGTGCAGGGGAAGCAAAAGCTTGGAGGGCAGTGCTGCCCACCTCATTGAGACAACAGGACAGCCCTACACAATGCAGAGCAACCTGTGCTGGTCTGCATAACAACCTGGAAGACAGGACTCCAGCCAAACTTCAGAGAATATTCTTGATTCCTGCCACTGCCCTGAGCTGCTCATCCTTCACCACATCCATTACACAGCATCTCAAATAGTCCATCCTCTGGGAGCACAAAAATCACACACAGAAGAGCCACGTTAAGAGGATAACCATCTGTCTTCCTCTCCAGCAGGGTGATGGAAGACTCAAAGGGGTCACTTTCTTTGTGGTTTGCAATTCTATGCATAACTCAAAGATGAACATGTGACCTACAGAATATAGGTGGGAGTTGTAAGACTTTGCTACGTAGGGGTACACAGAGACCGTTTGCAGGTTATAACAGGACACACAGAAGTCATCAGCTCATTGCACAGACTGCACACCATACACATTACCATGAGTAAAAAATGCCCTAGGTTCTGCACTGAAACAGTAGGAGACATAACAAAAGTTTAGCAACAAGCATTTAAAATTTTGGGCTCAGTGGCCTGCATTAATTTCTTAGATTACTACTTTCACTTGTTCTTTCAGACTTTTACTAAGCCAAGCCACCCCTTTACAATACCTAGGTTCCTTAGACATCCCATTCAGAGCACCAAAAATCTGGGGGGAAAGGCTGCCCATAGTCTAGAAGACACTTTTGAGCTCTAGACACCCTCCTTTTAAGTGCATGAAACTCTGAACTGAAATATTAGCAATCCTAGCCTTCTGCACTGTTTACTTCTGTGATACAAATACATGGCAAGCTATAATCCCTAATCAACCTAGAAAATAAATGACTGATAAACCAATCTGCTTGTAACCCCATTAACAGATTCTGGCTTCAGTATCAACAGGGTAATTTGCTGAGACTATTTTTAATCCCGACTGCTAAACCATTAATCCCACAATTTCCACATAGCATTTCCCACACCTCTTCCCAAAATTTACCCAAGGTCACCAACAATTTCACAACTCAGTAAAGAGCAGATAAATAAGTAACATTTGCAAATATACACATCCTGGCACTGACGAACCAAGAGACTCCGATTACTCAGTTGATCCCATTAAAGCCATTACTTTCTAATTGGAAAGAGTCATTCAGAAGCAAAGCTGTGTGTCTGGCATGTCACTTGACACCTGGTATGTACCGTTTGTGGTAAGATGAACTCTCCAATATGCTTGCCACAAAGTGAAGAAGTGGGTTATTTCATCATACCACAGACAGTCATAGCTCCCTCTACTAAAATCTGTTCAAATTTAATGGGACTGGGGTTACCAACATCAATTGTCATGTTTTCTCAAACTGGCATTAAACCCCTCTCCAAGTATCATTATTAATGTCAATATAAATTATGCATTGAAGATCACAGCATTCATTACAGATGTAAAATTTATCTGGAGGGAAAGAAAGAAAGAGACAAACAGAGCAAATTTAATTAAACTAAGTATTTATAAATTTTGTACAGCCCTTCTCAGTAGTGATGAAAACACTCCTCTAAAATGGTTTTAAAGTAAAACATACACGGAGTCATTAAAAAGAGTACCAAGAGAGCATTGTGTTAATCAGCCAAAGGTATGATTATACACAGGATGCTACAAAGGGGCTGATGTGATAATACAGAAGACTGGCAGTTTATCCGAAGATGCACCCACATGCTAGCACAACAATCTGGAAGACAGACCCTTGGTTTCATTAAAGCAGCTACACATGGGAAGAAAAGCTGTGTTTAGTGTTGGAAGGATGGTGTCTAATGCTCCTTTCAACTTCTATGAATTACAATGGTCAGTGATTCCTAATTGGTACATATTAGTATTCAAACACTACGTTGAAATTAGAAGCTTAGCAGTTTTTTGGTACGCTTATAGACACTTCACACAAACACATGAGTAACCTTCTTGAAACATTTTTGTATTCCAAGGTTAAAAGAAAGGACTTTAAGAGACAGATGGTGAGCAACTGGTACCTCACCTAGGAGTGCCACTGACTTTTGGAAGTTCTCACAATGCACCGTTTGGGGCTTAACACCCATTTACTGTGCGCCTTGGGAGCAGAGCCCCATCTCCTAAAACCCTGAAGATATGAATAGCTAGGATGGCACAGGAAAAAAACCCCAACCTAAAATAACAACTTCCAGGGAGTCCAAATCCAAAGGGAAAATAAGAGACCTTATTTCGCCAATTACATAGTTTAAGTCAATCCTTAAGCTGCCTGACTCATGGTTTTATCATACTTGTGGCTGCCAGTACTGGTACCAGCTCACCAATGCAGGTGCCTCAAAGTCCACCACAAGGGAAGGCAGAATGCATCCATTAAAACTGACGACTAAGCAACCTCTGTGCACAGGCTAGAGCGGGAGGGGGGGGGAAAGTCTTTCCAAGCACATTCTCAGCCATCAAAGGAGCAGCTCTAGTTTCAGCCAGCAGAGACCGTAACACCTCACCCCGCGATCCTTTCACAACACACTGTGTTACTGGCTATTGTTCACAACTCTTCCTGAAAATGATTTCAACATTCAGAGCCTGAATATCTCTCAAGGAAATCATTTCAGAGGGGGGGGAAAAGAAAAAATTAAAAATTGCTTAGTCACGAACCTGGTGTCATTATAACAATGAGGCAAAACAGCTAAAGACAGTTATATTGCACAATCCTAAATGCATTATTTATTTTACTAGATTTCAGAAAAAGAACATTCTGAAACACTAAAATAAATCAGAGCATAAATGTGACTTTTTATCAGCTCATACAATATGGGTTAAATGCTACCATATGGTAAGTGAACACACGTTATCCTTTTAAAAACAAAGAACATGGCTAATTTTTTTCCCAAATCTATTTTTAAATAGTAATAAAAAAATATTATTTTAAAACAAGGCTACAATTGTGACTAAAACACCTTAATTTCCACCAGCTCCTCTCTCTTTACTGAGAACTAACGCCACTTCCCTGCTCACCCTCTTTTTTAAAAAAGACATGGAAAAAAATCACTGCTAAATCAGCTTTATCCCTGTAACAAGCCATGAGCATTTCCATGCAGTATAAAAATAGTGACAAGCCAACTCACCGTTCTTCCTTTATTTTACCTGCCAGAAAAGCAAAGCATGCGTGTGTGCGTGCCATACGTTAACACTCACTGACATATGATCCGATTTTCAGCAAACACTCCCAACAGAACCTGCCTGATAGAGCTCTCCTTTTCTCTGCACTCCCCCAGTCATGTACTGAAACATACAGTTTCAGTACACTCCCTACCAGAAAGACAAAACAAAACCAAAAAAAAGACCAAAGGAAACACATACGAAATACACCCAGGGTAGCTGGAGCAGATGCTGTTGGTTTGAAAATTGTCTGTCTAGCCTCTGTGCTCAGTATTTGTTTTTATCATTATCCTATAAATGAAACATGTCAGGAATCTAAATATAGCTATAAATGGTAATTACATATGTTTTGTAGTTTGTTTTACTTTGAAAAGAAGATTAAAAGCTAGATTGTTTTAGAAACTGGCCTTAAAGATTTGGGGAGCCACAAAATTATTCTACTTTGCAATTTGGAGTACACTGCTGGAAAACATTTCCTTTGGGACATAAATGTGACAACCCCAACAAGGAGAAGCAAGCTCCCAATGCCATACAGCAAGATGGCAAGAAAGAAAAGGGAGAAGAGCAGACAAAGAAAAAAGTAATTTCTTAGAGGTTCTAAGAGTGCCCTGATTATGGATGTAATACTATAAGCTTTAATTAGGAGCTAAGTGCTGTGTGCTAAATTCATCCCCATGCACAGCCCTGTAAATTCAGAGCCACTCTACTAAAGTTACCAAGGGTTTACAATGACTGTACAACAGCAACGCTTGGGCTTTGGTTTCTGTAACAGCAAACATGAAACATGGATTTCATTGAACAAGCGTGAGGCTTTGCAATATGCTGCTGATACAAATGATTTTTCATAAGCAATCACTTAAATAAAACCAATCTTAGCTAACTTTTCAAGTAGTCACCAGAATGTAAGTGGCTTTGAATCCAGAGGATAAACCCTCTTTTCCTCCACAACGTAAGACTTAAAAACCAGTTTAAACCAGTGTCTTCATTTACGCGTGACTCTGTCACCATGTAAACAGCCACTATCCCAGTGTCTCTGCAACAGGCACCACTTGCAATGTTAGCTCACAACTCAGGAGTGGTAAACGAATTATCCCACAGCATGCCAGCACTACTACTTTAAAATACCTGCTAGAATTTATTAGGCAATAAATAGTTTGGCAGAAACTTAAGAGATGCAGGTATTGTCCATCCGCGTTCTAATTTAATCTCAGCACACATCCTTAATGCCCTGAGTCCATTTGCGTAAGCCATGTTGCCATAATATAGTTTCAGGAAGGCAAGGAGAAACTGCTAACATGTGTGTAACAATGCTGATGTGTCTCTACAGATAACCAAGATGTAAAAAACATCAAAAAATGAGTAACCAACATTGAGTAATCATCGCATCAAAAAACCTGAGCTCTTTGGCTTCAAATAGCAAAGCAGGTTCAGCACATCAAGAGACCCAACATTTGCTGACTAACAGTTAGGTAATGAAAGTAAACATTTGCAATGAAGTCATCAGCCTAATTAATGAAAGCTCTGGCAATGTTAACTACCTGGATCAAAATTCACCAGCAAGTTTTAATGCAGACTCACTAACATAATATTTACTAGAATCGTTCCTGCTGGAAAAGGAAAGGAAATCCATTTACTTTTAATGTGGAAGTGACAATCAAGAAACGCTGCTATCTGTTAAGTCATTCTAATTCCCAAGTACTACACAGTAGACACCTAGAGTTACTATGCAGTTACAGTGGGGAACTGAAAAAACAGAATTTTGCCTTCAGTGACTGAGTCATAACAGCTTTATCCTACCACTAAAATGTATAAATATTTGCAGCATGTAAGATGTCTGCTTTGAAAAAGCAATGTTGCTCCAAGGTTCAAATATTTATATTCCAGATATTTAACCAAATAAATTTGATTTTTGGGGGGGTCTAGTTTGGTTTTTTTTGTTGGACTTGTTGTCATTTTTTTGCCATGCAGTGATTAATTATCTGGAATAAGTTTACAACTACAGAAAAAAAAGGGGGAAAAAACCTCAGACACCACTGTTGTAAGTATTAGCTAATTAACTGCTGATATTCTTATGGAATTCGGGCTTTGCTACTCACTTAGAGAAAGTGTAATTCCACCTAGAAATGCCTTCATGCAACTCCCAGTAGTCAATGGGAGTGGAAAGCATGCTAGTTAGGGGATAGCACTAGGCTCCCAAGCAGCAAGTCCATGTACAGGATGGCTGTCCACAGTATTACCCTATTGAAAAACTACACAGCAATAAAAACCAGTAGTAGTCCATGTCCCCATTCTGCACAGAAATCTAATGCCAAATCAGGCTCAAAAGGTATGTATCTCCAAAGTCATACTTGATTCTCAAAAACTTAAGCTAGCACGTTTACCTTGTAAAATCTGCATGCTCAGACAATTTACTTCCTGCAAAATGCAATCACTTTATATTTCAGCTTTCTATTTTGATGACTTTAAGAAACATGATAGCCAAACCCAACTTTCCAGTTTGAGTACATATATACAGATTTCATCACTGGTCTCACAAAATCTTATGCATTGGCTCGGTTTGCACACTGTATGTAATCCCAAAGAAGTCCTGGAACAACTTGGTTAAACACAAATTTAAGTTTCCACAGAAATGAGGCCTTTCAAAGTTTACAGGTTTTGGATCATACTAAATACTTTTGTATTTAGTCTTTACTGTTTAAAACAGAAACCTATAGATAACTCTATTGAAGTCATCTGTGCAAAGACCTTAAAAATTCCAAATATATAGGCTGTCCAAAGTTTGAAGGAGTTGGTGACCACCTCATTCATCAGATGATACTCTTCCAGCTGCGCACCCTGGTACTAGCTACAGAAGCACCCATAGCAAGGTGCATTTTCAAAGCTAGTTGTTTTTCAGTCAATTGAAGCAAAGGTCCCTGCTTCCAAAGCAGGTCTGTAGAGTGTTAAGACATAAATACCTTTGTTTCCTAAAATGAGGGATGGCTGCACTTAAGGGAAGTTGAACAGATAGAGAGATTCAGAACAATAGCACAAACATTTTCACCCCTTCAGTGAGTACTTCTGTACTGATAATTGCTATTATTAAATCTTGGTGACAGCACGATACTATGACCAAGTATAAAAACATACCATGAACCTAATTTTTAAAGCAAAGACATTAGTCACTGTCACAGGAAAACTTATATCTACAGAAGTTGAATGTCACTGCTGTTGCTCCATTCCAGCCAGTTACACTCCTACCAAGGTCACTTGCAAACAACAATAGGTAGCTTTCACCTTAGTGATGTAAACTGTTTTCTTTTCTATGATGCACAGAGAAGCATTGGTTCACAATCATGGAGGGACTGTATACAGATCTTATTGGAGATTGTTTTAGCTCTGTACAGCAATTGAGAAGGTCATGCCAAGCTTAAAGTGGAGCCCTGCTACCAAATACCACTCCTTTCCTTAAACATGTTTGGGACCATTCCTTAAGGCAATGTTCTTTTCACTGGTGTTTATTTTCTTCTTTTTTCTTTTTGTAAGCACTATCTTTCCATATTAAACTAACAGTTTAGAGGGGGGTTATAAAGCCCTATTGTTCACATAGACCACAAAGTACTTACTAACTAGATGTCACTTCAACATCACACTGTTTTATAGGAACTAAAGGCTTGAAAACAAATCCCAGGCAAGGATTTTTAGATATCTGAAAAATATTTTACATCAGGAGCTAGCAAAAGCGCACACCATGCTAGTCATACAAAGCTCCACACAAATCACTTTATTGTACAGAGCTCACTCAATACAGCTGTAGCAGCTACTGCTTGTGAAACTAAAGATGTCTCCTGGAAAGCAGCGCTCTCTGAGAGATGGCACCCCGGACAGCTGCCGAGGACAGAACTACAGGAGCAAAACTCCCAAAACACTCCTCGCCTTGATGAAACCTTTGCTTCCATCACCACCACCCCACCCCAGCACTGCTTTCCCTCCAAAACACCCACCACCTCTTGCAATTTGGTTATTTTAGGCCCACTAGTAGCAGTCAGCCTGAGGGTCAAAAGCAGGCGGCCTCGCTGGAGAAGCAGGAGTGCCACTGTCCCCTCTGCCCACTACCACCCATACCCCCCACGGGACGCAGCCCCAGCACCACACACACGTGAGTATACAGGTGCACCCCCCCGCCACAGCAGCACACATGCGATACCCACCCCACTGTGCACACACATACCTGCTGCTGCCCCCATCCCCAGCTCCTGCTGGCCCACGTACAGCAATGCAGTGTGCCCCATCCCTGGCTCTGCATGCACGCACACGCACGCCTGTTCCACACGCAGCACCACTCCCAGGTCCACATGCACCTGCCTTGCATGCAAGAGTGTGCCCCCAGCATGCACATACACACGCCCCCCCAACCGGCTGAAGGGGAGATAAAGGGGAAGCAGGTGCAGGTCACTGCCTTCCCTCAGGGTCAGCAACCTCCTGCTCCGTGTCCTCCAGGACACACAGAGCCTTAGTGCACCGCAGGAAAGCAAGGGTCAAAAATCAAGACACGCACACCCTGCAGAATGAAACTCTCAGCTACCAACACACCCACATTGCCATTCACACAGAGGGGGGCACAAAGCAAATCTGACAGAGGAGCTTGAAAAACAGACAGACACCTCCACAAAATCAACCCACATTTTGCCATTCAGCTTCTGCTTCAAAATCATGGTTTGGTTTGTTGGGTTTTTTTGTGGGGGGAGATGGGGAAGCCAACCATATACACGGTTGCCAGGTCGAGTTAATGAAAAACCCTTAGGCTGTTAACTCATTTAGTGCAGCAAGCATAAAACAAAGTCCGTGGCACTGGGCCAAAGCACAGCGGCCCTTTGCTGGGCTGGCTTCTGGGTCCTTCCCACCCCACCACCCCCCGACCGCCGAGGAGCCAGCCCAGAGCAGAGCAGGCAGCCCACGACTCTGAAGTGCTGCGATCCTCCTCTAGAAATCAGTGAATTAAAAAAAAACAAACACACACAACAAAAAAACAACAACAAAAAAAACACCCACAAATATATATGTACATCGATGGTACCGCCGGGCCCGAGTATATTTTTCCTAAGGGCACTTCTGCATCCGCTTCCCAAAACAGTCCAACCCATCCAACCCCAGCGCTGCGAGGATCTATGAATTACGAGGCCGGGCGGAGGATGCGCACAGCGCCGGGGCCGGCTGAAGGCAGGAGCCCAGCCCAGCCCAGCCCAACCCCGCCCGGCCCGGCGGCTCCACCCGGCTCCGCGTCCCACCTCGCCGCGCCCCGGCACTCCGGGGCCGAGCCGAGCGGGGCCGGGCCAAGCGGGGCCGGGCCGGGCGGGGCAGGGGGCGGGCCCCCCATCTGGGGCCGCCCCGGCGGGGCGGGGACCGCGAGCGGGCGGGGGCTCGGCGGGGCGTCCCGTCCCTCCGTCCCCGGTCCAGCCTCCCCACGCCCAGCCGCGGACATCCCCAGCGCCTCTACCCACCGAGGAAACTTCTCCGCTGGCAAGGAAAGAGCCGGGCTGCCCGGCCGGGGAGACGCTGCCGGCGGCCGGGGTGCCAGCGGGGAGCGGGAGGAGGAGGAGGCGAGAGAGTTGCGCTTCTCCCCAAAAAGGAACTTTGACCTCGCACCGCTCTCCGGCAGTCCCCGAATTAACATATTTTTGTCAGGTCGGATCCTAACGCACGTCGGCACCGCGTCTAATTTATGAACTCATCAGCCTAATTTCATTATTTAATCATGCGCCCAGCAATCGTGTTTCCTTAAGAAAGGGCTGACCTATTTTTGGCTGGAGATAAACGATCATGTTAACAGATGTTAATCTTGTAATCTGTTTTTCCTGTAAGCACTTCGCATACCCGCGTTTCAGACATTACCAAAAAAAAAAAAAAATTAAAAAAATTCCCAAACGACTTGACGTCACGATTCAGTTCCTATTAAAAAAAAATAAATTAAAAAAAAAAATCTCGCCATGGTTTCAAAGACATTAAATCTTTTTCACTTATAAATGCTGATTTGTTCTGCCTCAACTCCCACAGGCTTTTATTTGCATTTCAAATTCCACAGGTTACACCAGTCGCCTTTTCAGAAAATGTAACCAACAATACGGCAGCAAATGGGGGGGGGAGGGGAGGGAAACCCTGCATCTGGATTAAATAAAGACCAGAATTAATGTTTAGAAAGTATTCCGAGCAAAAATTATATTTGCACGCCCAAGGACCGAACGCCTCCCTATCTACAGGGATAATGTAAAGGATAAGCTGTGGGCACACACAATGCGCATTCCCCAGAAGATCCTCGTCTGCTGCTGCGAGCTTATTAACGCACCCAATAAATGGTGTTGACTCCAAACCGGCACTTTTCGGCTTAAAACACAGGGTTTGTCTCCAGCAGTTAATTGCAGAGGTTAGCTGGTTTGAGGGGGGAAACAACGGCCGGCTGTCATGCTCCACACGCCTCCCCACACGTACTGCCTATTTTAACACCCCACCTTCTCTTATGGCAAAAGTTTACCCATCCAAACTTTCCTCAACTTGCCGAAGTACTTAATTCGCATCAGGATGGCGACTTCAGCGCTATGCTAATGATCACCGAAGACAGTAGCGGGGAAGAGGGAGGGACAAGGAGGCGGAAAGCTTTTATAGCACAAAATGTCTGGAACTGCACTATTTCTATTCTTTTTTTCTCTCTCTCTCCTTCCCTCTCTTCTATTTCACACACACCCTTTTTTCTTTTTTTTTTTTTTTTAACAGATACATTAAACTCCCTGCTTCTCTTTCCCCCCTCATCAAATGGGCTACTTTCCTCTTCTGGAAATAATCGCTACGGAGACATTGTCCTTCTCACTGTCTGTATGTGAATAATTGTTTTCTCCGCCCGCCCACCCCCAACTTCCTTTGATAAACTGTGTACTTCTGTAACGGGGTTCACGCAGCTATCGACTCGCAGCGGAGCGGAGAGCAGCTAAAAAAGAAGGGAGGGGGGAGCGCACAGCCACACATCGGGCATTTCATCCACATGCCGAATCAATACTATCAGGGGAGAGGGGGGGGTGTGTGGAAAAACCCCACTTAATAATTTAAGTGGCTACTCGAGGCTCGAAGGACCCATCACCCACCTTCATCAGCCGAAGCATTTTACTTTAAAGTGAGGCAATCTGTTCTTTGTTTCTTAATGGATCAAGATCGCAGTTCCACACACACACATCCCCCCCCTCGCCGCCCCTGACGGAGCTTACAAAGCCAAAACCGCTCCCGGAGCCCGCAAGCCCCCACCCCCAGCACTGCAGTAAAACCGACCTCCTCCTCCTCGAGAAACAGCGCAAAGTTACCATTTTGCAGCCCTTCCGATGACCGGGGGTGGGGGGGACAGTCCCCGCTCCGGCGGGGGGGGGGAGGAGCGAAGTTGTTTTTTCTTCTTTTCTTCTTCTTTTTTTTTTATTTTTGTTTTGTGTTGTTTGTTTTCCCAGGGGCGCAGCCCGAGGACCCCCGCCCCCCGGGCCAGCCCCCACCCGCCCCGGCCAGCCCCCTCACCTCCTCCGCTGCGCCGGCCCCGTGCGGGGAAGGGGGACCCCGAGAAGCGAAGCCCTCCGCCGCACGCCAGCGGCGGCCGCACATGATCCGCCGAGCGGCTCCACTGGTGCGGGGCGGGGGGGGGGGGGGGGGAGGTGGGGGGGCGGCCCCCGCCGGCCCCCGCCGCGCCCCGCGCCCGCGCGCCGCCCCCGCGCCCGCCGCCGCGCCCGCGCGCCACGCCCGCGCGCCGCCGCGCCCCGCCCGCCGCTGACGCGTCTCTCAACACACCCCCCCACCCCCCCCCCCCCCCGCCCCGCAGCACCGGCGCCCGCAAGGGTCTGTGCGGTGGGGAACCCGCACCCCAGTGACCGGTTGGGGCGCGGGGGTGGCGCTGCCCCGGGGCCCCGCCGCCGGGCGGGCGCTGCGGGAGCGGGGGGAGGGCGGGAGGGGGCGGGCAGCCGGGCGCCGCGTTCCGCAGGCGGCGAGTCGCGCTTCTGCCCGCCGCGGCACCGGTTCCCACGTACCTCCGCCGCGAAAGGTGCGGTCTGGAGTTGCCCCAGATGCATTTCTATTAGAAACTTTTCTTCCCCTCCCTCTTTTTTTTTTTTTTTTCCCTGGTGTTTTTTTTTTTAATTTTTTTTCGGTGGGGGGAGTGGGAGCGAATTCCACTGGTAAAAATATTTATGGATCTATTGAAATGCGCAGAAACAACATTAAAAGTCCTCCATCAAGATCAAAGAGGAATACTGTTCAACAGCCACGCTGGGGAAGTTGAAAAGACCTCCGAACAAATCAATCTGCCATATGGCTTTCTTGCAGGAAAAAAAACAACAAACAAACCCAAACCAAACCCCCAAAAAAGCAACCAACCAACACAACCTCACTACCGCTCCTGTGTCTAAAAAGTTCAATTCTTGTTTTCCGGCGTGTTTGCGAAGCTCGGTTTAATCACGCCAAATATGTGTGCCATAGGCGAGAGGAGTATGTTTAGTCTATGGCTGGAAAGCCTAATTTGATCTGCTCAAGCTTGGTACTAGACATCAAGGGTGTGGAGGCTTGCTTTTTTTTTTCTTTTTTTCTTTTTTTCCCCCCTTTCTTTCCTTTCTTTGTCTCGTAATGTGCGATGACGTAGAATTGACACGGAGGAGTTTTGACGGAGGGTCGGTGCTATCTCGACGCCCCGATCCGGCCGAGCCCCCCTACCCTTCTTCTTTCCCATCCCTCCAACACCTCCAGGGTCACCCCTTGTTCCGAGCCCCCCAGCCCCGGAGCTGCCCCCCGGCCCCACGCCTGCCTCCCTCCAGCCCCGTCTTGCATTTGGGAACCAAACGGCTCCGGCACCGCTAGCGAAGAGAAGAAAACAAAATGGGGCAAGGGGTGGGGGGGAGAAGGCTTTAAATCCTGCCCTTTCCAGTGCTTATTACCAGAACTCTCGGAATAAAGGAAAGGGGCGGGGGTGGGGGAGTGGGGGTCAGCGAGCGAGAGGGAAAGTTGGTAATGAAGGATACACGAATCATAAAATGTAAGCTATGTGTGATTAATGATCTGCACTAATTTGAATAGCAGGCGTGTTAAAGGTCATTGACAATTGTTGCTGCTTTCAGCATGAATGCCTGAGTGGGATGTATTTGGGACAATCAAATTTAATTCTAATTCACAGAAAAAAAAAAAATTACCGGATGTGCATAGCAGCTGGTCGAAATACAAAGAGGACGTGCTTTAAAAAATGCACTCTGCCTGTCCTTCAAAGGCAGCTTCATTACATTAAGGTAGTGCTTTTTAATGCCTCAGTAGTAAATAATGTATCTGGAATGTCTGGATTTTGTTCCTTATACATCAGCATCTTTCCTGCACACTTTTTCAATCGCAGGCCAAATTGTGTTCCCAGTTACTCCAGGCTTGCAGTGTTTTGTGGGAATTCCAAGTTCCCAGATGCCAGGTTTACCTGCGAGTGGACCGGAGCAGGCGTCATATCCCCAACTAAGCTTGAAGAATTCCCCCCCAGACACACGCCTATAACACAAGACTGTAGATTCTCTAATCACAGTTTATAGAGTAGGTTAGCATTTCTTTACACAAAGACTAAGAAATCCATTATAAATCAGCATTCCTGGGCAGTATTTAGAACTACAGTATTAAGGTAATAATTTCCATATGGCGAAAATTGACAAGTCAGAGCAATGAAAGGTGCATGAGATTTCCCAACTCCTCTACGTAAAAATGTGATTTTTACGACCTTCTCCTTTTCTCTCATAGTCTGTAAAGATTCTCTCCGATGGACAAGAAAACATGCAACACGCAACAAAGTGCTTGCTCTATTCCTTGACAAAGTAATGCTTAAAATGCTTAATGTTTTCCATATTTGCTTCCATAGGGCCCAATATCACACTCCTTGCTCCTATTAAAAAAAAAAAAAAAAAAAGATACTGAGGCTGCGAGGGTGAAAAGATTGGAGAACCCATCTGAAGCTTAGTAAGTGAAGGGTATTCCACCTTAATGGAAAGGCAATTAAAAATTCAGAAGATGCACAGACTTTAAAAACAATCAAGCGGTATATTAATTTCACGGAAACTCACTAGCAGAGTTCCTCTGTCCATGTAATTTTAAATAGGAGATTTTCTCACATTTCTTCTGCTGTTTCCAGCACTTCTGGGTTTTAAAAGCTAAACTGGAACCGTGTAAGAATTTATAGACTTAAAAAGTATGCAAAATACATTTTCCTAATGTCATCAATGTCATTAGAAATTTCAGGTAGATAAGATATTCTTAATTTTCAAATTGTTAGTACCATACCGTTACCACGGGTGATTAATCTGTTTGCAGGCATTGTTTACCCATTTTATCTTTGCCAGAAATCTTCCAGGAGGTGTCCTCCTGCTTCAAATTCTTTAAATTACAGTATTTTGTATGAGAATGTCAGCGATATTAATGGCTCAATACGTGTTTTGCTATTTATAGACTCGCATGAATAATAATTCTGGCTAATGAAATACTTGGAGCAGGAAGGCATTTATTTACTTTTGCTATGGTCTAATAAATTATTTGTTCAGCATTTGGGACCAAGCTTTCTTGAGTTAGGGAAAATGGCATTTTGATGAAAATCTGTGCAATGACTTGTCTGCATAACTTAGCCTTAGGAATGATTGGTGGAAGTTTAGATAAGAAAAGGTTCCTGAGAAACACCATCATAGAAGAGCAAGGAAAAAAGGCCATCTCTCTAAAAGCAAAGCTGGAAGCATATATAAATACTTCAAGGCAGGCAAACAAGCCAAGTTTGGATTACATTTTATATATATGTGTGCGAGCATGTGTGTATACATGTCACATACACAAATATATTCAGGGAAATGTAATCTAGAGGAGTCAGTTGCTTCAGCTTTTGCTGTTTGCTTGCTCAGAGTTACTCAGGTTTTGTGCCAATTAATATTTTTGTGGTTACAAATCTATCTGAAATTTAGATAAGGTATCTAAATACTGCTAATCCCAGATGGCTTGAGGCTCTTTTTTTTTTTTTTTTTTTTTTTTTTAAGGAATCTGTCTGCCTTAAAACTTGGACAAGCATCTTCCTTGGTGTCTCCTATCGTATTTGTCTCTCAACCCTTTCTAAGCACAGCCCTTATACGTAATTAATTCTCCTGTTCTGACAATAAAACAATATATATCTATTTTAATCTAAACCAGAGATGTTGCTTTCAAAGTGTGTTTGGGTCAGGAAAAAAAGCACACAAAGTGGTGGCAAATAATCTCATATTAGTCTTTACATTCTCAACCAGACTTTTTCTTACTGCATTCGGAAATACAAAGTTCATGTGCAGAGGTTAGGGATCTTACACCAATGTACAGCTGCAGATCACTGCACAGAAACATTCACCGTGATGCTTTTTAACAAGAAACTTCAATTTCTGATTCCAGTTAAAATGGGCCACTCTAATACTGGTGTGCTTTCGGAGTTTATGTGGGTGGCACAGATTTCATGCCGAAACAAAATGGTTTCAATCAATATGAAGCGTATACTCTTGGATGAAATACGTTGACTTCTCATATGCACCACAAAAATCTTTCTCTCTTTCATTGTGCCTCGGTAGCTATGCAGTGTCAGGCTGCTTTCAAAGTTTGTGCTATGGAAGCCCATCACGACCCAGCAAAGTTTTGACTACCAGTGTACTCTGAGTCTGCCATGGATTGAGGTCAAGCTCTTGCACCCTGTTAATTTAGGCAGGCATAAATTTAGCAGACAGATTGGAAAATAATTTTCCATCCGGAGAGCTGCACGTATTTTGGGATCTGAAGAATCTATTAACCTGCAACCGCAATAAGCAACTTGGGCATATCTGATGACAAATAGTAGGGGGTGTCAGGATGTGGTCATATCCTCTTTACCTTCTGCTCATAGAAGTTGTCCCCCTGCTATTGATGGAATTGGTTTAAAGATAAAAGATGATCGGTGTTTGTCTCCATCATCTTATTTATGACATGTAATGAGCTTTTCATTATGGCAGAAATAATCCAGAGACTTTTCTTGAAGAATCAACGTGTCTTTCATATTTGCCCCTACCATCAACACAGTTGCTAGGATATAGCCTGATTTTGATTTTTGTGCTTTGATCCTCTCAAACGCACATTTTTTTATGTCGTTATTCAACATCGCTTTTACAAAGACACTGAGGAAGAGAGCAGAGAAAGTTAATATTGCAAAGTACAGCCTCAACATACATGGTTATTTTAGGTTCATGCTAAATGCTGCATATAGTACCAACTTTTCCAGCCGTGGCAGTCAGATTTTCTCACCCATATATAATTTTATAAACTACATCACGGCTTCACAGCAGGTAGGGAGCCCACAAACCTGTTCTTAATTTCAGCTTAACTGAAAGAATCTCAGCAGCAGCTGGTTTCAGAATAACTGATACAGGCTTCCACAGATGTGGCCTATAGTAGGATGAGAAATAAAAAAGTACTAGGCCACAACATAGAAATAATTTCAAGGAAGACAAATTCAATAAGGATGCCACTTTTAAGAGTTGTTGGTTTGTTGTTGCGTTTTTTTTAAGAGATCTTTGGGAGAGCCTGTTTCTGTGACCTGAGTTTTTTCATGCTGTCTACCTATCGCAATACTGCAGTACAGTTATTTTCTGGCAGGCAGAACCTGGCTGTTAGTGGGCTGCACTCTCTCAAAGCAAAGAAACAGGCTATTTCTGAGTTTGTGTCACCTCCCCTCCCCCTCCCCCTTCTTATGTTCCTCCAAGCATAACTGATAGTACTGGAGTGCTTGTGCACTTTCCTAACTGGACCAAACAAAGAGGTACAATAGCTGAAAATGATCTCTGATGAGGAGGCAAATGCACCACTCAATGTAACTGGGGAAACTGGCTGCTAGCTCTAAAACAACGCTCTATTTGGTGGTGTTTCACAAACCTGAAGGAAAGGAATAAAGAAAAACTGTTTCACAAATGTTCATTTCTGGAGATTTGTAAGGGGAAGGCTTTGAACCATTTCTGTAACAGCATGGCAAATGCATCAATGCACTATCTTCTTCTGCTGAGTAAAAAATACCTCAAAAGTAAAAGTGGAACAAAACAGTCACTTATTCTTGCTTACAGAATTTCCCCTGACATTCTGTGCAGTGGTTTAAGTGTTTGAATAATCTTGGTTTATATGGTCTTTCAGCTCAGGCATGCGAGGAAAAAGGAACTTCAAAAAGAGAATATTTTACCTGACATGTACTATTTTAAGGCTTTGGTAATTAGAGAACTGCAAAGGTCAAAATAGCCATCAATATCACGAGTAAAATAATAGAAGTAACATGTTTAAGAGGAAGTTAGTTCGTTGGCTGTAACGTAATACGCCGTAAGCACTAGGATGTGGATCTGCAATGACAAGCAGCAGAAGAAAGAGAAAAACTTAACCAGAATCAGATATTTATTTTACACAAGAATTTGCAAATAATTAATAGAGATGCTTTCAAGTCTAAATCCCAAATTGTATTACCTCACTGCACAACTGCTGCCACCTGTACTGAGGTCCATGCACACAGATCCCTTTACAGCCTTGAGAAAAAGTTTGCTTGTGCCTTCTAACCTGTCAGCAAGCCAGACAATAAGCCAGGATTCAGAAGCTCCCAGACCTTTTTTCCACCTTCTGGATCTCATTTCAATCGGAAGCGTGTGGCATTAGCCACTGCTGCCCAGCTCTTAAAGTCAAATCATGCAATACTAGATTAGGGTGGGTAGCTAAGATGTTGCTGTGTATCTGCTACTCCTGCGTGTTCCCAGCCTATGTTTCTGAACTAGCATAAATTAAGAATGAGTAAAAGTGCAATGATTACATCTGAAGATGCAGTAGTTTGAAACAGTATAAGTCATAATAAAGATGCACAATTTTGGGGAAAATTATTTTGAGAATGGGAACTCTTCCAAAAACTTCCTACTATTTCTTTCATTGCTGATAAATCATTTTTCTTCCTGTACAATTTTATGCCAGATTGGCTACTTTTCTAATTTCCACATAAATCACACAGAATTCATGAGTCCTTTTTCCACATTTGGTTCCACAAATCAGCCGAGGGAATTTGTTCTATTGAGAGAAAGAGACTGAAACAAACACCCAGTATCAATAGCATAAAATTATTGGCATAAAATTATCCTTACTTTTAACAAAAAATTGCTGAAGGCTTCTAGTTTGTTGCTTCCATTGGGTTTGAAAGACAGAACTGAGTTAGGAAAGTCAGGCTGCTGTGAGACATTTGCCTTTTTCCTCTGTTAAACTCCAAAGCTAATAAACCCGGGGCATTCAGTAACAAGTGAGGCACTCATGTCAACAAAGGCCTTACTTAGAGACGGCGAGGTTTTGAGAAACTTCTGTGGTGAGGATTTGAAGATATTTTAGTCATATGCAGCATACTTTGAACGCGCAGTTTTGCTTCTCTGTTTCCTGCAGTATAATCCCCTTTGCTTTTTCCCCCCCGTGTTTTAAAATGAGCACAGAAAAGGCCGAGTGTTAGACTACCCTATTCAATTGTCCAGTAAGTGCCCAAATTTTGTTAAAATTGGAACAAACTTTCAAGTAGACGGAAAGGGATATTTAGATTTCTGTTTTATCCTGGAAACCCTGCTAAACACCAGTGCAGCAGGGAATATAGCCATATCAGACCAACAAAAGGCTCCTAATGTAGTTAAGACCTCCTCCCCCCTCCTCTTCGAGGAAGCCGGCTGGCATAGCTCTGGCTATTGGAATTTTTTGCAGAATAACCAAACTAAAGCAGCTCCGTATGTTGGTGCCTTGTTTGGGAATAAGTAGTACTTTTATTCTAAAATACTCATCTCACTTCATGAGGAGATTAACAGGCTATTTAGAAATACTGCTTCATTTTTACTGTTGTTTTTGTGGATAAATACCTAATTTATTTATTTTTTCTATTTACATTTTAATTTGCTTCTCTGACAAAATCAGAGGTGGACTCACTCAATAAGGCAGTTATCACATACACCAACAACTCTTGGATTCCTTCTGTTGTGCAAAAGATTCCTGGGTACAGTTTTTATTGCAAAGGATCCCATTAGTATCAATGGCACAATCATCCCTTTTGCTCCTAGGGGCTTTACATAATAAAAAAGTAGTCAAATGCTGTAGATCTGCTCTTCACATCACCAGTATGATAATGTTCTTGTAATACAAGATGTACCACTAGTCCTAACTTTATTGTTATGAAGTATATTGTCGTGTAATATCCAGTATGTTTTTCCCTAAGACATTAGAATATTTCATGCCAAATCCCTCTATCATCTAAGGAGTCTAGGATCCTATTTGTTTTGGTGGGACTTGGTGTAATAGAAAGAATACATTGCAAAACAAGTTTAGCAACAATGCTGCCAAAAGTGCTTGCAGAATGATGGTGTTGGTACTGTCCAAGCCAGTGTTTTGTCTCTCTAGAGAAGAAGGATGCATGAGTGTGTGCTGGAAACTCCATTTGGTGTGCTTGCGTAGTCACTAAAGCAAAGGTTTCTGTCTGTTTGTTTGTTTGTTTGTTTCTTTGTTTGTTTTACAGAACTAAAGAGAGTATGGTTCACCATTTGGTGCTTAGCTCCCTGACAGCTTTGCTGGGTAGAACTGACCTAACACATGCATCTGTACTTGTCTAGTCTGTAGGACAGACAGCATAAGGCACACATGGAAAAAAGGGGCTAAAGAACTGTAAAGAGAGGTGAAGAGCCCTCTAGCAGCACTCTCTTACCATGTAACCCCAATCACCTCTGAGGTGGTCCCAGTGCCAAGTCCATGCTAGGTCAGCGACTGGAAGCTGGTGTGAACAGCTGAACATGAACCTGAGCTTCCCCCTGCCCTGCTTCCCTCCTCTGTAAGAACTGAAGACAGATGGCTGGTGAGATCTCAACCAGAGTTCAGGAGATGCTCTGCTGTGGCGCCCAGGACAAAGCTGGCTAGTTTTCCAGACCCCAGCCACCACCTGGCTTGACATCTGCTCCTGAAACCAGCTTTGTTCCCACCTCTACCTCTTGCAGGAGACAACGTGGCAGAGCACTAGCAGTACCTTAGCACACTCTTATTTCAAGGTGGCCACTTCCAACTGAATGAAAGTGAGCACAAGTGCTTCTGCAAGGAGTATTTAACCACATTAGTTTTAATCTCAAGAGTGTTCTACTCAGTATCCACACCACTCTGCTGTAGGGCAGGCATAGTAGCCTAGTTATATAAAAAAGTGCCAGTGAATGGGATATTTGCATGAGTGACCTCATTTTTCACTTGCTCACTAGAACATTTTTAAAAGGAAGTATTTGCTTGATTGGTAGCCAAGTGTTTTCTCCTTGACTTCCAAATGTGTTTAGTCCCTATTAAGGGGAAGATTCTCTCCAAGGTTCACTGGTGATTTTCAGAGCCCATAAGATTTGCACGCAAGAGACTGAGAGCAACATTCTGATTTAATAATTTCCCACCACATTTCAAAAAAATGTAGCTTTCCAGATCCTCCTGACTTCCAGATGCAAAGTGGAAAATGTCAAAAAAAGGCATTGCTTCATCTCATGCTGTTTGTTTAGCACACATACAATCCTACTGTTCTCCTGCTTTATCAAAAGCAAGGGAATGTGAGACTATTTTATATAACCTAAAGTTTCTTCTTATCTGGACTTGTGTAAGTGCATTTAGCAGCTTCCTCTGATGTACAGTTAATGAGAATTTCCGTGAGATTTACACTTAATCAGAGAGATGAATGGAAGAATGTAACCATCAAAGCTATTGAGGAGTCCTCTACTCCCTGACCTTTGGGTCCATAAACCCATGAATGAGTTACATTCATCCACATACTAGTGCATTTTTTTCATTGTTAATGCAAAACGGGTTTAGAACTCCAACTATTAATCTAAGTTGAATTTCATGGGAGCTGCACACAACTAGATACTCAGGTTATACCAAGGGTTTGTAAGCCTTGTCCTCTTTTCACCGGTGCAGCTTGGGTCCCGGCGCAGGGGCTGGCCCAGCCGAATAGTCTGGCTGCTGAGCAGATTCGTGAGGAGAGAGGAAGGACTGTGCCACCCAGCAGAGCTGATGTGGCTGATCTGGGTCCCAGGTAATCACTGGCTGCCTGCAGCTGCAGGCACCACCTTCTGCCCTCCCCTGGCATTGCCCACAGGCTGGCGCAGTGTGGGATGCAGGGATGGCAAGACGCTGCGCTGGCTCAGCTCCCCGCTGTGGCCACATGGACTGGCTCTGGGGGAGGCAGCTCCACTCACTGAATAAGTACATTTTTCCTCTCTGAGCCTCGTTTTTTGTAGCTGCAAAATGGGTCAGTACTTTGAGAGAGCTGTGCTTGCTGCTGCCATAATGAAATACTCTCTGAGACCTTTTCTGAGCCTGGCAGAGCAAAGCTGTGGCACAAGTCATGCATGGTACCTGTCCTTGGAACTGCATTCTGGCATTTTAACCTAACACAGCATGTAGCAAGTATTGTATCCATTCAGCAAGCTCTCCCAAAGCGTTTTTGCACCTTCCTTGAGTTGGCTGTGCAATTGGAGAGATGCAGTTACACAGCTAAAAGAGAATAAATAGAGTTTGAATGGAACACAAAGTCTGTCCCTAAGACAAGCCAGATTAAAAACAAGGTCTGATGGCAATCCAGGTATGGGTTAGTTCAGTTTCTGTTGGTACTCCGGGGTGTTAGATCAGGAGAGCGTAAGCCGAGAAGTGCCCACTCAGATAAAGACCTCTAGGATAAAAATAGACCCACCAATACAAACTGAACAGGAACCAAAAGATTCAATGGACCAGTCTTTTGAGGCTTTTTATACTTAGGGGCTTTTTCAGAGAAAAGTTAAACTTTTGTGTTCAGATTTGGGAATTGCATAAATATTGCCTGAAAACAAAGGGGAAAAAATATTCCTCAGCTTCAATTGATACGATTTAATTTTTTTTGTTTTAAAAAAACAAAGGTGTACCATCCAGACACACCTCTGTGCCAAGTTTCAACCTGATGCAATTTGATACAGGTGAGATATAAACCCTGAAGACCAAGTTAACAATGGAAACAGTGACAGACTGTTAACAGTGGTAAGGGATAGTGGCTGTCGTTATAATAGTAAATTACACGTTTTTCACAGCATAGTGGGACAGCTGATAAACCCTGAACCTGCCCGTTGGCTGCCTTTAATTTGCTTGTCTTTTGTTTAGGCAGCATGGCTCTAGGAGTGACCTTGTGTTTACTCATTAATTCTGTGAGTCACTTCAACGGGGAATTAGACCAGTAAAGCAACTAGAGTATTTTTAATATCAAGAGCATTTTGCAACGTTTCTTCATTGTTTTTGTAATTTAAATATCCTGTTGTGTAAGCCTAAAGGCAGGAAGTGAGCTATACAAACCCTTACAATAACAGTATTAAGTTGCAGATAAGCCCATGTGCTCAGGTGTTTTTTCCTGGAGTAATAGAAGTTTTGTAAATGCTAGAAGACACAATGTTTTCTCTTAGTAATGCATTTGAAATCTTTCAAAATAAGCTTTTCTGTTACTCAGAAAGCATACTCTCCCAATAACAAGAAATTACTTTGGCCTGTAATCCCAGGCTTTAATTATTTAGCTTCACACTGTATTTGTGTTTCTGCTGTGAAACCCAAACCTTTTTCAGCAGACGGAGACAAGGTGGTGGGGTAGGTGCCTACCTATCCTCCCTTTCATTCTTTTCCCTCTAACTCAGCACTGTTTTAATGCAAATCAAACCCTTGGTGAGTAAGTACATAGCTAGCACAGATATTCTTACGGTTCAAGCACCTGGCAGTCAGCTTTCCTGCTGAGGCTGCTGCTGAACCGGATCGTTTCCTCTCATGGTGGTTACACGTGGGTCTCTGCAATAAAAGCCAAAAAAAACTTCTTTACAAGTGATAAACACAAGTTTTTGTTTTGTTTTGTTTTGTTTTGTTTTTAATATTCCTGGATTTATGGGCCTAAGGAAGAAGGTTCTGCTAACGGTAATATTTAGAATTTCTCAAATGAATCAAATCACTTTTGCAAGCCAGATACATAACTAGCATTTCAGACCATGAGCAATCCACGTAACCTACCAGTGCTGCATTTAGCAAAGGGAGGTTTCTGAATCTATTTTCCTTTAATAAGATTATAATCCTGACTGTCCTGTTCTTACCAAAGTCAGAGGTAGCGTTGTTGCCAAGTGCCTCATGCATGAGCTGTAGGCTTGTTGAACTGATGCAGAATTACACATGGTGAATATCTGTAGATGATAATCCTGAACATGACAAAACATTTGATCTTCCCTTATATTTGCACTAGCACATTTGCACTCACTTGGCACTTACACATTTATATCACATCCATGGCATTACGCATAACAAGGTTTTTATATTTGTGTATAAGCCGAGTACTAAAAGGTAAAATTTCCAGACACATTGCCTGTATAAGCTTGTCTTTGGTAGACAGCTAAATTTTATCAGAGTTTAGCTGTTTCTGCCGTAATTTTCATGCAGTGTCTGATTCAGGCTCAAATTTTAATGACAATTTCAGCCAAAACTATTTAGCCGTTTCTGAGAGTGAGGTTAGCAGAAAACAGGTTGTTTTGCCCATTCCTCTCGGGGAATTGTTATACCCCTTCCACAATTTGCAGCCAGAGTCTGAAAATTCTGAAAAGGCTCCCCACATTCAGGCTTTGCCTTTTGCTATTCTCGTTACACATTTGGCTGTGTTATAAGTCTGTGAAAAATCACAGTTTGCACATGCTCCATCACTACCTCTTCAATTGGAGTTGCTAAATTCTGAGAAGATTCTGCTGTAACTGAGGGTGCTCAGGTTTCTCACAGCTGGTAGTGCTGCCTGAACCACATATGCCACGTCCTCAGTTGTAGACTAGTGTCCTCACCATTCCATGCTCAAATATATTATTCTAAGATAGATTACAGGGGCAAAGCCAAAATTTCACTCTACTAAGAACTCAGACAAGTTAGGTTGGGATGAGTTCCAACAGCAGCCTCTAAGAGGGAGGTAAATTAATTTATGTTCATAAAGTGTTCAAATATTGCAGAACTGGTCACCACAGAAAATCTCATGAGGAATTTAATTATTCCTTTTTTGAGAGAAGCATTTAAATATCATACGGTAAATAAGACATGGGATAACACTAATTCCTGAAACTTAGATGATGCTTTGCAATAAAGCTAGTATGTGGCTGGGCAATTAGAGGTAATACCGTAAAGCACATATATAAGTGGCTGAGTGAACAGACATCCCCAGTATTGGCATTTCCTGTATTATTTTGTCTACACAACTTAAGAACACAGTAAAGAACCCAGTTCCTTTAATGTGTTTTTATAGATTCACACATGCACATAGAATCATAGAAACATAGAATCACATGCCTATAGACAGCTTACCTCCAGTTCAAAATAATACAGTATTTGTGGACCATGCAGTGGTTAATAGTTAATTGCATTTGACAATATAAAAAAGGTAGGAATAGCTAATCTGAGGTTATTAGAGACAATGATTTACTAGACATTATGGTCAACCTACAGCACAGAGTTTTAAGCCACACACCCCAACCCCCCTGAGTATTAAAATCTGCGATAACCAGTGAAGTACAAAGTGAAGGGCTTTCTGGAGTTTCCAGTCATGTCTTAGGTAGCTCTAAACAGACCAACCAGGGGGAACTGTCTACAATAGACTTCTCTTTGTCTTTACCTCTTCCAGCTGCAGTAAGCAAGGAGCTCCATTTTCAGCTATGGACATGAACCGTGATTTCATTTTTATGGGATCTTATTTCAGTAGCCTACTTTTAATAATAAATAACTATTAACTTTCAGCATGGAGAAAGACATAATTTTTAGAGCACATCCTGTTTCAAGGGCTCTGGGATATAAACTACCTAAGAGAAAGACATTGCAGAAATAAATGTGAGATAACAAAATTGTTCCCAGTACAGTGAGGCTGTCAGTCTTCCTGCACTCCTGCCCTTGTAATTTTATATGTTGGGCCTGATTCCCTGACTTCATATGAGATCCCTTGGGAGAAAACAGAAATAACATACTGAAGAACCATGTTCTTTTCCTAACACTTATTTTTAGGGGGGCCAATCTAATGTAGTGTTTAAAAGCCTCACAAGGGCTGCATTGAGCTTACATGATTTCTTCTAGCTTGCCGAAAGGTTGACTAAGGTACCACTTGTGCAGCAGTGTTTCCCAATAGCCCATTTAAGCAGGTTTCAGTTTTAACGCAATTTTTTAACAAGCTTAAGTACAGCATCACATTTGATTTGGTTTTGCAAATATCTGGAACTTTTCATGTGGAATTAGCAGATTTCAGTCTTCAAGCCTAGTGAACTAAGATTCAGCAGAATGTCCTGTTAGAAACTTTTTTTTTTTTTTTCCTGAAGACTGTTTTCTGGTCCTCTTTTCTTGCATTGCATTTGTTGACTTGTCTCAGAGGCTTATAAGCTATCAGCTCTCTTATTGATCTGCTTTAGAGTGACTTGAAAACATAATTTTGAAAGCAGCATTTCAACACCTCTCCATGTTTAATTTCTTCGCTGTGGTGAACTGTGGCAGAGTTTTCCAAGCACTAGGCTGAAAATCAATGTGGTTTTGTTTTTTGTTTTATGCTCAATAATACATATTTTTAAAATCTTCACATCTGTATTTACAATGCCTCTCTATATGTTACACTTTTTGCTTTAAAATCTGTCCTAGGATTCACATCCCTTCACTTTAATTTAGCTACAAATTGATTCTTAAAGTATCACATTTAATAGCCTTTGGGGTTTGATGTGCAAACTATTCTGACGTCTATTCATAGACCTTTATAATGGGACCCACTCCAGTTTATCCCTTGAACTGTCAGGCTCTCTGGGAAATAATAGCTCCTGACAGTTGCAGAGTTAAAATATAGGATTAATGATCAGCTTTTAATGTGCAAATGGGGTATTCAGCTTTCCTCGTACCCATCTTATTTAATGCAAATTCACTGTTGAAACAGGTAGCATGAGTTGCTTCTCTCACTAAACATAGATAAATCTATCCGGGTAAATTCCTGAATCCAAACAGAAATGTAGATACACACCACAAAGTAAATACAGGGCATTACATTCATGCTGACCGACAGCCAAGTATTTTTTCCTCTGCCAAGCCCATAATTTATTTTTAAGGTTTCAAAACCTCACTTTCACACAAAAATAAAAATAGCTGTGCATCACAGCAACCAATTTAACCAGCAGGAAGAAGTCTGCCCTTGTCTATTAAATACAGCTGTAGAAAGCCCCACGGACTTTGATTTAATTGTTTCCAATAGGCCAAAACAATCTGCTACCTGCACTTAGTAAAAAGTAAAAAGAAAAAAGAAAGGCATTTCTACAGTAAAGCATGGAGCAGTTCAGATGTTTTCATTAGGAGATTAACAACATGTTTATGATACGGGGCCTTAAGAATTTTATGGTGATTTTCAGTTGCGGCATCCTATTAAAAAGCTGCCTATGTATACAGAATTAGACTATTTGTTTAGAAAATGTTATATACTCGTGTAATTGGAAAATGCATTTTAAACTATGGTATAATAAGAAGCATTTGTCCTTTATGTTCTGCAGCCATAGGCAGCTCTGTGGCTAAGGAACCGAGGTTGGATTCAGGTGATGTTTAGAGAACCTTACATCTTTTTTAGAGTATTTAGAAGAAAAAGAATTTGAAGGAAAGTTAAATGAAAGTCGAAGCATATAAAAAAATAAGATAAACACTGAGTCATTTTCAAAAAATCTTTCATTTTTAAGCCAGTCATACACCTGCCCATACTTCGGTCATACCCACTAGCTTTCCCAAGAACATGAAACAGAAAGGTGTTCCTCAAAATATAAGGCTTAATCCTCGCAGTACTTGAGTGCCTTAAACTGCCAGTAAAGCAGAGTGAAGTCTGTTGTCTGCAATTATTCCTTTGAAAGGAGAAACGTCAGAGCAGCAGGCATGTATAAGTGCTCTGAGCAGTGAAGGAAGAGGAAGAAGAGCAAGAAAAATGCGCAGCACATCACACATGCGACTTGGTGCTTTCCATTATTATTGCTTTTGTCTTTGCATACATGCTTTAACACATTAATAGGGAAGAAGACAATTAACATTATTTGGGAAACCTGGTCCAACAGCTTCTAAACGGCCTCCAGGGATTTCTTTTGTTGTTTTGATAACAGTGCCAATTTACTTGGATACCCCCCGCCCCCACCCGTTTCTAAGAATGCAAAGCAATCTATCATTAATAGCTCTTGGGAAACATAAGCTAAATTTAAATCAACCTCACAGACATTGTTTATAACATCCTTCGCTAGTCTGTTCCTAATTTTCCAATGCCTTCTTCTACCCTGTATTCACAGCTGTGCAAAGCGAGTCAAAACAGCAGTCAGGCAGTGGTGTTCTTCAGACATGCTGCGTTTGCACTGCTTTGGTGTAAATTAGGGACAGTTCAGAGAATCAGTGTTTGCAGACATGCTAGTAAATATATATATATTTAATAACCATAGCAGACAGCGGGTCACCAAATGGACTAAAGCTGTGACCTGGCATTGGATGTACCAGAGGATGCTTTAGTTACCCTTTGCCAGAAACTTGTTCCTCCTGCATCTCTCCTGCAGTATCACCCTGGCTGGGCAGTAGCCTGCGTGGTGGACCTGATCCACTGGAAAAAATCCCACAGAAAATATAAAATTGACAAATACAGGGAATATAGAAGAACAAATGGTTATTTTTCCAGGTATTCAGCTCCCTCACCTGTTTTGCTGCATGATGGAACAAACCAGTACAAAGCAAAGGCCAACATGAAGCACTGGCAGGAGAAGGGGGCGAGGAGGTTGCTGGCAGCCTTCCTGAAAAATGGTTCATCAAATTATGCCAGGAAAAACTAAAGTATTATAAATCCTGGTGAGGGACCTGCCTTCCATAAGAGACCAGGAGGTAGGGACAGACCTAAAACTCAGACTCCAGCCTTTTCATGTCTTGCTGCCGTTTTGTCTTCCAGGCTTCCTTGGACAAAGGGGGAGTGATGTTTTCCCAACACAAAGTATTGTTTGTGCTGCCATATCTACACAGGGAGGCAGCTTGTACTCAGGCTTGGAGCTTTAATTTTCAACATCCAGTTGTTTTTGGTTTACACTGGCTCCAGACTGCCTTCAGCTTGCAAAATGGTTGTGCTCAGTGGAAGTTAAACTCATAGGTTCTCAATTTTTTTAATTTTGATATAATTTTCTTTGGATATAGGTTTTTAGATAAAGAGATGGGTTTTTTTAGACTTTCTGCAAAACCCTTCAGAGGCCACTTAAATGAAAGAAAATAAATGAAAACATTATAATGTGCATTTATCAAGTTTCATAGACAAATCTTTAAGTCTCTTGTGGTTGATTTGATTTCACAGTCATAGCCAGTACATTTTTAGTATTTCCTTTCAAACTTTATTGTTTGGAATTAAAAAATACAGATCACAAAAAAAGTGTAGTCCACAACAAGATAAAAAAGTTTTTAATAATTCAGCAAGCAGAGATTAACTGAGTTTAGAATTCAGCTGATGAGGGTGAAAATCACTGAAAATCAGGTACCACAATATATGTCAGAGGGCCAGCCTGAGTACTGGAGTGGAGAAGGGAGGCTCCAAAGAAGAGGTGCTAATAGCTCTGGAGGTTTATCCATTTGAAGTACCCCAGAAAAAGGGTCCAGCGTAGCAAGGAATCATGACCCTCTTCCAGCCACCTCCATAATTCATTAGTGTACTAACTCCCAAAAAACACCTGTGAGTCAGAGTAAGCTTAATATTTCACTTTGTTCTCAGCCTAGCTGTTGTGGCTAGTGTTTGGGGGAAAAAAAAAAAAGGATGGGCCTTTGATATTGGGACACCTGTCTGCTGGCGCAGGTAGCATGTACTGATGCGAGCAATGAATCCCAGCCAGCATGGCTTTGAAACTCCACCTGTCTCCCTCTTTTCCCCAGAGCTTGCCTTTGCTGCAACAGGAAAAAAAAAAAAAAAGAGAACCATTTCACATACCCACCTGGTTCAATGAGGCATTTTCTTTTAACCCCAGCTATAAGCTTAAAAGTCAGTCTTGAAAACGCTTTGCAAACGGGCATCTAAACATCTGACTTCAGCGCTGTGTAACTCACAGCTGCCCTGATCTCAGGTGGCTAAGAGGGCACGATTGAAGTGGAAGGTTTGTCCTACCTCTCAGTTTTGTCCTGCGACCATTCAGTCACCCAGTTTTTGTTTTGTTTTGTTTGTATGTATTTTCTGACCTTGCATAACTTTAAAATGGCCATGCATAATTTTTTGGACAGTTTCCATTTGGGGCAGAAACCCTTCTCGACAGGTTCAGCAAAGGCTAAAATTTAATAGATGCACTTCAAATTCTCTAAAACCAGGGTTCAAAGTGCTTAGACACCAGTTTCAGCGTCACTGGGATCACAACACAGCAGAGGATGTACAAGCATGTGCTATTTATGTTTGGTTGCTGCTGGTTTATGTGTTGTTTGGATTTAAGTACGCGGTCAGATTCAATCCCTGTCAGTGCTATCTTATGATCACATAAACCCCCAAAGGGGACCCCTGAGGTTGGAAATCTGTTGGTAGAGGAATTTACCACAATCAAACCCAACTGTAATCCCTCTGTGGTGGAGGGGGACCTCCTGGGGATGGCAGCAGCCCCCAGCGCTGGTTCTGCCGGCTGGAGGAGTTACAGGACGTGCTGACCCAGCACATCCCCCACAGCCTCTATTAACAGCCATAATCTAAAGCAAATGCCTGCAGTCACGCCTGTGGAAAGTTTGAAGGGGGAGGACGACCCGGTGGGAACTTTATCTCTTGAGGGAGTGAATCCCACTCTGGCACGGGGGGCTTGGTGGTGCAGGAGAGGAGATTGTGTGCTGGGTGCTGCCCACTCCTGCTCCCCGGTATGTGGCTCGCAGGCTAATAAAAGCCTATTTGTTGCTCTACCTGACAACAAAAATATATAGTGTCAGGGCAAATATGTATACAAATAATGATAAACAATAACACAGGGGAAAACAAACCTAATGAAATTAGGTGGGACAGTTCAGAGGGCAGTTGAATCTTTGCGTTGTCCCAGGGAAGTGCAGTCCTATGGAGCTGAAGGGAATTGTGTGGCTTGTATTCTCACTTTTCCTAAAAAGTTGCAGTGTAACACCAGCAACTTATAGGGAGGCTGGGAAAAAGCCCAACCAACCAACCAAACCCCTCCGAGGCTTCCCTCTACCCCATCCCCTCTCTTGTTATTTTTCAAAATAGGGAAAGGGGCAGAGGGGCAATCCTTGTAATTGCCAGCCAGTAAATCTCACTTCAGTCCTAGTGAAACAATGGACAAATAGTTAAGAGGAGGGTGGAGTGGAACAGCAAATAATGGGGTCATGAGCAATTAAAAGGTTTGGCCAAATCCAACCTTTGTTTTAATGTAATTTTCAATCAGCAGAATTACATTTGGGTTAAGTTTAACTGCCTAGTTTTTTTGTTTGTTTGTTTGTTTGTTGTTGTTTGTTTGGGTGTTTTTAAAAAAAAAAAAATGCCAAAGAAACTCATTTCATCTGGTGGAATCAAAAGATATAGTGAGGAAAATGTTTTCTTCCTGTTTGCAGCAGCTGTTAAACTTCAGCATGCAAAATCGCATAGGAGATAAAACCCACTTTCTTAAAATTCCGGTATGCCTCTCAGTTCATCTAAACTGTGAAAAAGCTCATAATAAAATCCCAGTTCCTTCCTCAAAAACCTCCTACCTCCTCAACCCCAAGCAGGGGAAAACCAGGCTTGGCATTCTTGATATTAGCAAGACTGAAAGAGATTGTTTAGTTTTCTTCTCCCCTCTGCTCCCCCCACTTTATAAATCAACACATTTTCCAGATAAATTTATACTCTGTGCATACATGCGTATTTATAAGGGGTCACAAATCCCATTTTTTTAAAGAAAGGAAGCCTTTTTACATTACATTTTAACATTAGCCAGGACTAAGCATTGCAATGCAGAAACTGCTCCTCTTGCTATTACACAGCCCCTGGCATGACATCCAGGGAGCAGTTTCAAAACAGTTTAAACTGATGGAACTAGTGAGGGTCCTCCCTCTTCCCTGGACCATGCCACATGTTGCTGATGCACAGAAATGCATTAGCACTGCTGCTTATCTGACCCCTTATGGAGCCAATTTAAACAAATAGCTTTTTTTTTTTTTTCTCCTGTGTTACTTTTCAGCTGGTTTGAGACTTTAGATTAGGTCACGGAGAGGTCAGAGGAGCACCAGGGCCAGCAAAAGGGCAGGGTCTGGGAACACATCACCAAGTCCAAGGTGAAGATAGTGCAGTAGCACTCACTTAGGCACTGCTCCCCAGAAGTGAGCAGTGCTCCTTACACCAGCCAGCTTCAGTTTCTCCCACTCTCATGGTTTATTTCAAACAATTTAATCTGGATCAGGAAATTAATCCACCTAAGATTATCCAAAAGAGGGTAATTTTTAGCCAGATCTGTTCCCCAGTTCAGCCCACTGGGCATCTGTGCGAGTGTTTGAAGAGCAGAAGCAAGAGTGGGCATCCAGCAACAAGGATGCGCTGCCCCCTAAAAAAAATACGCTACGTAGAGACTGCGGCTGTGTTGTGAGGAAACAGTATCACTGCTGAGGAATTTTCTGATGAAAATGGCCTCTATTGAAACAAAAAATCAATTTTTAAATTCAGTCTGTTTGTTGCAGACATGTCTGTTAATGAACTTCTAACCAAAGTGCTAGGATTCATTTCACTCCCTTTCCTCTCCCACCATTCACTGCTGCGTGCTCTCAGCAGACAGTAATTATCAACCCTAAAGCCAACAAGTATGATGTCATTTTCAATTCATCAAATACCAGGTATCCCAGGGGTATCCTTCACCAGAAGCCTAGCAGTTGTGAAACCAATTTTGGATTTTGGTTTTGGTGGGGGGGTGGTAACTTTGGGACTAAAAGCTTTTGAAAACTCAAGTCATCATGGAATAATGACTTTCTGACTGTCTCTGCAATAATAGGCTACCAACATGAATAACAGCTGACATTTCACACTCTGGGTGACCCCTGAGTATTTTCTAGCTCTTTTTTTCCCCCCCTAACTGATAAGTTTCTGAATAACTGTGAGATACAACAAGGTAAAGAATGCTGAAGACATCAAATTACCTATATGCCTGATGCTGTATTTTTTACCAAACTGTTTTGCACAAAGGCTGATTTTGTGTGAGGATGCCATAAACACATAACCTATTGCACAATCTTGTTTTTAAGTTAGACAGAAAAACAGATGAGCTTACAATATCATGTAGGGAGCACGTGTTCATTCTTGCATAGTCTTACTGGATTTATTCTGAGTGGTTACTGAGGCTTCCTGCAAAGATTGTTTAATAGCTGTAGTGAAAATAGTCAAGCTTTTATAATAATACTGCTGAACAAATCATGGCTTTCCAATATCCATCCAAAGCCTGATTACACTCATTGAAATACTAATGTCAATATTTATTAACCAATATTAAAATTACTGCCATCTCATTTTTGCAGTTAGTCAGAAAATCGTTATGTATCCCTTTTCAAAAATCATTGCCTTTCCTTAGCACAGAAAACTCTATTATCAGTCTTTATAAAATATTTATGGCTTTTCTTTACATTCTTATATAGGAGAACAATCAGCATTCCTTTCACTGAAAATAAGACAAACCTATTCTCCCTAAAAACAGTTAATAAACTAAATGTAAACAAAACCAAGCCAGAAATATAAAAAGCTACAGCTTGTTATCTGCCTTTTTCTCATAATTTGGGAAAAAAAGTCTAAGGGATCTCTGTTTTAACTACTTTATTACTATTATTTGGGGGGGGGGGAATAGAAAAAAAAAGAAGCTGTCTTGAAGTGTTACCAAGGGGCAAATTATTCTTCATTTCACAGCTAAGAATATGGAGAGTATTATCAGGCTAAATGGAGGGGCTTTTTACTGATTCTTTGCTTTTTCTGTGTTCTTGATTGTGTCACTGTTCCTTCATTAACAATATACTCCTTCTCTGAGGTCCAGGGAAGGGTTATTTTCACCAAAGAAGTGCTAAATCATCCATATTTTCATTAGAGCCTGCCAGAGCCCCATATGATCCAAACAAAACATCACACTTTCCTGCTACCCTGCTATTACTTTATGTCGATTTCCCCTCCTATACCTGATTTACAAATCCTGACATGTTGTCTTTCATCTCCCCATTTGTGTTTTCACTTGGTAAGGAGATAAGATAAAAAGGGACATCATCGCCCCCCTCTCCCCCCCAGTATCCCTGCAGGAGCCATGTATCAGCAATGCCCCTTGTTTAGTTTGCAATTCTGCCTTTGTGCAAACTTTTTACATGCAATTGGCTTGTTGCACTTCTCTGTGTACTCAGCCTTATTGCCATGGCAATAGGAAAAACATGATGATGCAGATTTGGAGAGAAAGGAAGGGAAAAAGGGGATAAAACCCCGCTGTCATCTCAAGGCTAGATGAGGTCGGAATTGGCTAATTTATCCATGAAGTTGAGAGACATGCAATTTGAAAGATCAGAGGGGTTAAAAGGAGTCCTGAAGTGGAAAATTTCCAATTCATAAACATACAAAGATGTTCAATGTGAGGATCTAGATTTCCCTAAATTGGGTCAAATAAGTCAGCTTGCACTCAGATAGGACACTCAATAAAAACCTTTGACTAAGGACTGGGCATTTGGCTGGTGCTTTTTAAAGCAGACATAGCAGAGAAATTAAGATTCTTCTTTTGGTTTTGTGTTTAATGTAAAAATACAAGTATCTCTACATAGATACACAATTTTACCTTTTCCAAACATTATTTTAATATAAGTAATTACATAGCCAATTGCTATTTTTATAAAAATAGTAATACTTTTTTATTTCCAAATTTCCAACTATTTCCATCTTTTGTGTTTAAAAATCTTTTGGCTGTAGTATAATTTCCCCCTTTGTATTTACAGTTCCAACAGACTTGTATGGTAGTGTTTCAATTCAAGCATCTAGAGAGCTGTTGAGCCAGCCTGAATGGACAGAACAGTATGAGAGTTTCACCAAAGAATACAAAGACTAATCTTGCAATCATTTATTCATTTGAATACTTTAGAGCTCAATAGCATTTACCATGGTCACAATGCTACTCTTACAGAAATTGAATCTTTCAAATGCTTGCACCCTTGAATAGTTTTATGCATCTGAGTAGTCTTCTGCTGTGAAGCTACTGCCTTGTTTCAAGTTAGCCATGTATGGATGTGTTTCCAAGGATGAGGAGGTCCCCAGGATGATGATCCTGTTAAGCCTTATTGACCACTGTATGAATAAAGCATCGTGCATGTGATCAGGCCATTAACAACATGCAAAAATTCCACAAGCCTTATTGATGAAATGTAAATCTAAATTTTGAAGCAAATGCAGATTTGATTATTTAGCAGGAAATTTAACATGAAAATGTCTTTAAAAATTCACTGCAGCAAGATCAGTAAATATAAATAAAACATGTGAAGAATATTAATCTTAGTGAAATTGAAGAAGCAAGCTGTCAATGACTGTCAGACACAATATGAACTGACAGTTGCATGGCTTGCAGTCTGACACGGGGATCGTTACCTGTCTCTTTCTCTATCAAAATACCTACAGGGAATAAGAGTTTGCAGATTGCAGGCATGGGTGGGAGCAGGGAAATGGGAAGAGTGGTTAAAATGGAAGCTTAATGACAGCTGTGAAACATATGTGTGCAACATATTCATTAGGATTAATCATCAGCCTTAAGGAATGGCTTACGTCATTCATTACCATCATTACTGGAAAAAAGCTTTAAACCAGCATCTATAGCTTTCAGATCCCACTCCTCCCTCAGATCAAACCCAAACCCAACACCCAGCTCTTTTCTGGCTGCCACACATACAAAACCTATAGATGAAGGTTTAATTGTGTTCATGTCTTGCTACAACTTACAGGAAAGGCTCAGAGAGTAGCAGCAGGTGCTCACATTAAAAGATGCTGCAGGCTTTTCCATCCTCCTCTGTCACTCAGGCTCCCCTGGCCAGCCACCCACCCTCCCAGGATAGCACAGAAACCCCCTGGGTCCACCCAGCGTGACAAGCAAGAGAAAACTCATGGACAGGTAACTCTGCAACTCCAGTCTGCACTCACAGAAGTCTGTCCTGGGAACAGCTATCTTGGTATAACCTGATACTTCATTGAAATTGTAGTGTGAAAGGGTGAGGAGGGTCATGGAGAGCAGTGATCATATTCCCTCTGGGCTCCCAGGATCCTTAAAGTTTGCATGACCATTTATGTCATCAGAGAAGAACCACTGGGCAGATTTCTTTTCTTGGCAGTCCCTTTCTACATGTTTTACCACCAAACAACTTAATCTGCAGCTGCAAGTCCTCCCTGAGATTTAGGTACAGTGGGCTGAGATTAATTACACAGAATCACTAGATAAGCTCGAAGGAACATGACTCTCACAGGGACCAGCAGAGAAGGTGGATCAGGCCCATACGCAGACATGGAATCCCTGAGCCACCTTTTTGCACTTGTTTGGGACAATTGGGTGTACAAATCCACTTGTGTCAGCATGTTCTGTATAGCAGTTGGCTGGAGGGCCTGGGGTGGCATTGGCACATGTGGAGGCTGCGTGGTGCCACCATACTGACTTCCTGAAGAACTACCTGATGCTTTAAAGAAAGCAGATAGCATTGCACACAAGACATGCACCAGGGTTCATTTAACCCCTAAGGAGCAGCCATAACCAGGCTCACAACCAGGTTGGTGTCCTGTTAGCTTAAGACTTTCAAAAGCACACCAGACAAAAAATAAGGAAAATTCAGCTTTTCCACTTCAGATCTAAAACTGAACCTTCATGTGCCCTGAGGAGCAGCAGCCCATAGCCCCATTTTCCCAGGCTGGATGGCTTGGCCAAAGGCCACTGTGGGTCACATAAACCTTGTCTGTGGCCTTTTCTAAGGCTCCTGGATAAATGCTGACTAAAACAAAACACAGCTGGGTGAACAACACACAATTTTTCTATTAAATTTTTCTCAGTATTAAAATATGTATCCATTTCACTCATGCTGAAAGTCTTCACGTCCCCCTGTCATAAACATTCATGCAAGAAAATAGCACTAGTACATCTTTATGGAAAATTTTATGCTGAAGACTTTCATTTTGAAATGTATTTCTTGTGAGGCTTCAGACAAGAAACCTGATGAAGGTTGCATTCCTCCACTCTAGAAGCAGAAATAATACCATGTGACAAATCACCATAAAAAAATGTAGCTCTGGTGGCAAGTATTTAATATCAGCTAGAGAGTGAAAAACAGCTCACAGGTAGAATCTTTGAAACATTTATCAAGAATTTTAACAGCAAATACATAAAAAATAATGCAATCTCCTTCTAGCTGTAGCTTGTTAAAACTTGATGGAATCTCAGAATTTCAGCAGAACATTACATTAAAATTTCAGCTGCCAAACAAAAATAAACCACATTGTTAATGATAATTTATGCAGCAGAATTTCATGCCTATCAACTAGTTCCACCAACTTAACTATTAAAAAAAAATCACACTTACAACATGCTTTTCTAAGAACTCCCTCTGTTATACCACTGAAGGTGAAGAGCAATGGATGGAGCAATAGGAAGACTGACCCCACGCAGCTTCTTTTGTTTTGTTTTCTTATAATAAGTACAAAACTTGACCAGATAGATCTCTCACATTTGATAATTTCTATAAAAATTAACTGGAAAGTGAAAAAACATATTTTCTTTGTCTGGTGAAAAAAAATAATATTCTCCAGATACATATTAAAAATATGTAATATTTCATATTAAAAGAGTCTAGATCATAAAGTACTCCTTTTCAGTCCTTCCTTGAGTACAATTCCCATTAATAATTATGTATCATTATTTCTGTTATGGCAGTTATCTGCAATCTGCAGCTACAATCTCCAATCTCTTTATAGAAGGCACTTCTACTAAATACAGAAGGAAAGCTTGTCCCTAAGAGCTATAGTGCTGACTGTACAACTTCAGAGGGAGGAAACTCTATCTTCCAGTTTCATGTTTGCTGAAAATACAATAGAGTCAACAGTATGATTGCTACATTGTGTAACAAAGGTGATTTCCAAAGGCATACTAACTCACACAAATGCAAGAAACAGTAGAAATTACACAATCCATTATGTAGACACTTTTTCAGGCTGTGGATGAAGCGGATTTTAGTGTAGCTTAGCAGGCAGGGACTGAGTACCCATCATGATTCAAAACATCATCACCATGTCCTGAGCAGATGTTAGAAGATCCAAACTTGCTATTGCTCTGTGTGCAGGTGGAATTCCAGCATGAAAGAATTACCAGTATTCCCACTGTCACGTCATTGCAGCTGGATATTAGAAAATGCATGTGCTGAATTCCTATTTATTTAACAAAATACCAAATTCTTTGGGACAACAAAAGGAAACATTACCCAAGGTTATTGCCATAACTTATATGGAGATTTCTTCTGTAGTGACAGGGGCCTCAGGCAGTGACTATAGGTTTTCCTGATTTACTTTACCTTCTCTTTCCATTGTTCATGATGTATGCCATGAAAGTCTGTCTCTCACTGCCAAGGATTTGATCTGGGGACTGCAAATAGGTCTTAGTAAGGGTCACAGGTTTGTTTGTTTGGTTATTTATTTATTTATTTTCTGTTGTTCTAGTACGTTCTTCAAGCTGCTGTAGACTCAAGCCTGTTTTCACTCTCTGCCATCCTCTTTGGCCTGGGCTTTCAAATTAACCTCTGAGAGTTCAAATCTGAAATCCTACTAAGTCATACGATTAATCACTTAATTGTACTCCTTTCCTATGCTTTGATAACTGAGAGCACTACTAGTCTTTTGACATTAAGAGGAGACTTGACACTCTGAAGTTCATGTGGAGGCAAAGCCTGCCCATCACTGAAATGATGTGAAGTGGGGTGCCTTTCAGCAAAGGGAAGTCCATGGGAGAAGACTACCCTAGAAACATCCCTCCTGCCTTCCCCAGCATTGCATCATGTGTGGTAAGGAAGGGCACTTGTGATGCTCACCAAGTGCCCATGAAAGTCAGGAGAATTAAGGATAAGTTCCTGCAGGTATCTCTGTGCCTAACTCCTACTCTGCCTAAGAGGGGGAAGAACTTTGTCCTTAAATCGAATGTGCAGAGTAGAAAATAGGCAGACAGTGGGAAGGAAACAAGTACCCCTAAACCTACATAATTTCAAATGATATATTTAGGTAGATAAAGACATTACTCCTTTCTAGGAATCTGATTCACATGGGAAAGACACCTGGATTTGTTACCTTTGGACAAATGCTTTATAACGTCTCTTGCTAACCATGAAGGCATGCTCTCACTAAGGCAGAAATTGCCCCCCAGCAAGAGTGTGCATTTGCACTAGGCTCATTACTTCATTACTTCCATCCTTAGCACAGCAAACTTCAGTTTCTTCTACTGACATAGAGCCCTCCAAGGTCTACTTGGTGCTACAGACTGCTGCAAGGTGTGATGAACTAGCTTTCCCCTAAAGCTGGAACAGAAGTCACAGTGCTCCTTAAATTGTCTTACAGGTCTTGCTGACACAGCTGAGCCCAGGATGCTGAAAACTCACCTAAACCAGCAGCCAGACATCTAAATAACATCAGCTCAAGTCTCAGTAGAGCTCACCATCTTGAATTAAAATAACAGAAGATAGAAGTGTTCTTCATTTTCTTTCAGGGCCAAAGTATAGGTTTTGGCATCTAACCTAGGTTCAAAAATTCTCTTTGAAATCTGAAAAAGCCTTTCTTAAAGCATGGCACATTCTAGATGTATAAGCTAAGATAAGAGTTAATTTACTTAATATTCCTTGCTTTTAAAATAACGTACATATTTCTAGTGATTTGTTAATAAAGGAGACAAGCATTGATTTCATATGTCTGAAACAATGAAAACAATCCATGACGAGATAGATTGGATGAAGTGTTTCTTAGGTCTTCATGGCTATACAGGTTTGACTTCAGGATGGAAAAAGATTGAAAGGAAAGGAAGCCTAAGAGAAAAAAATGACTGAGGATTTGTTTCTGCCAGTGCCATGTACATGAAACCAGATCTTGACTTGTGTACAGTTAAAGTTTGAGAAGCAAGGACATTGTCCCTCACCTGACACTTTTAGAATACTTCACTTATTTTCAATGTGTTCCTTAAATTGATAAAGAAGCAGAACTGGTCCCTGCATAGGTAACAGTAGGAAATAAGTAAATCGTGACTTTCCTAGGAAATGGATCCAAGAAGTTATTTTACTTCATTGGGACTGCATGTCCTATTCAAGAACACAAATTATCTGTGTGGAACAAAGGAAGTTTGATAAAAACACATGCACACATTTCTCTCTGCTCCCTTATTTACACATTTTATATGTGAACCAATAAACCATACATCTTTCACCCACTCTACTCATGTACTGAGTCACGACAGATTACTGCAGACTAGTAAAAGCTTTCAGTGAAAAATTTAATCCATCTGGAGTGTTGAAGATCTCCTGATTGTTTCATGATATTTTTAGTAAGAACAATAGTTGGTCTTTAAATTAAAAATTAAAAATTAAAAATCTCCATACTCTGCCAGATGCTTTTGCTACCTTGTCAAGAACTTCATGTTTTCTCCTGTTGCTAGTAATCGGATGGTTTGAGGGTTAAGTATTTACTAGAAGACAAAATATGGTTTATTCTGTGCCTTATAGCCCTTTTACATATTGATGAATACTTCTCCAACTTAATGATGGCTCTATTAATTTATGGTTTGGTAGCTTAGGAAATAATAATCTGGTTTACACTGTAGAAAAGCTTAACATTATTGTTTCACACTGGAGAAAATTTTGAGGTCACTCTATGAAATTTTTTATTTTTATATTCTAATCTGTTGCTGTTGATCTTACTCACAGGACCTGAGCTTAATTGTACTAAAAGCATGAACCACCAGGCAAGTGCAAAACTATCAAAAATGTACTGTGAAATCTGTATTTATTATTCCATTCTTAAACCAGTCACAACTCAAACCTTTCTTGACCTACAGAAATAGGCCACGCCACTGTGAAATTTTTGATATTTTTTTCCCACCGCTATTCTAAGTGGGATTTCAATCCCCATCATTGTCTTACTTCAAGTGTCTCACCTGCATCTCACCTGCTGAAGCTGATAGCAAAGCATCAGCAAGATGATGAGGTGCTTGAAGTTTATTTCAGGTTAAGTGTCTACCATAAGGAACTACCTTATTTCCAACTGGGATTATACGGTAATAACTTGATGTTTGGGTAACACTATCCTGCTCAGAACTATACTTTGCAAGAATGAGTTGTGTTTCTCATTTCCTGTTCCCATCTCCCCGGATTTATTGTATTTCCATCTCCTGTCACCTTTTTTTTTTTCAGTTCTCTTTCCTGGCTTTTCCTGTGTTTTTTCTTCTTTGTCACTACCTCAGTTTTAATCTAAATTTACCCCTAATTCATCATAATCTTCTTAGTATTCATGTTGTCCTACTCCTGACTTGCTCACTAGCATCTGTTCCACCAGGAGTTCACTAAGCACTCTTTAGTGTTCAAGAAAATACCTAATAATTTAAATAAAACCTTGTGCTTCTGGTGTGAGACCTTGAGGAACCTCAGATACACAGTTAAAGATCAGCCATGCTCATTTAACAGTTAAGAAAAATATCTGAGGTTGCAAAATGACTGATTTTGCACCAGAAGGTGAACCAGAGGCAGAGGTGGGAGCAGAAGCTGAGACTTGTGTTTCTTGCTCTCCATTCAATGATTTACCCTGCCTTAAGTCTGCAGCGACTTTCATCTGAAGAGCTCAATATACATTCAAATAAAGTCCATGCCTCTAAGAAGTAGAAAGCATTGTATTTATCTGTGTCTCTGCTGCACATGTACAGAAAGATTTATCACTTGTATATATTACAGGGGCATAATCAGAGTCAATGGTAAGCAGATCTCTTGGTCAGAGACGTCAAAATATTTCAAGCTCCCTTGGTTTGTCTTTTCCATATAACCTTGAAATTCAGACAGGTTATATAAAAAGGTTCACTCAAATTCTTTAAAGCCAATATATATTTACAGTGAAATAATGCATAATGTTTTTCATAATGAAACTGAGACCATAACCCAGCCACAACCAATATAAACTTTGTTTTGTTTCAATTATCCAAAGCTTCCAACACACCCACAACAGGTATTCAAAGTAAAAGCCAACAGCAACTGTTTGTACACATCTTTGCAAAGTAAAACTGCAGTCATTACTCAGTTCCTTTTTGGTTTCTTGCATTATCCTTTAGAGTATTTTGCCTCCTTAATTCCATGTTACCTGCTGTACACGTTCTTTGAGACTCAAGTCTTCATACTTCATCCAGAGTGCACGAGTGTTAAATATGTACCATCATACTGCCTGAAGTAATGATAATTAGAAATTACACTATTGTTTTTTTACCTTAATTTTATCTCTAGCTCCAATATGAAAACACAAAATAAGTATAAAAAAATAGATTATCAGAAAACAAGTCTGCTGCAGAGAATGACTGTGAAAGCTAAAGAAAATAATGACAAATTAAATAATTTCCCTAGTCTTTTCATAATGTTTGGAAAAAGCCCCCACAATTTGTTAAAAAGTTCTATTTAAGTTCACTATTACATTTCCCACTTAGTTTCAAAATGCTGTAGAAAGTCTACTCTTTTCTATTATATCCTGCATAATGGTATAATAGCTCCTACAAGGTGAATTAGCAACATCTGCATATCAAAATGCGTATCTGAATGGATTTTTATCCCATGTGCAGGTACTGCAAAGATTCTGGAAACAGTAAGAAAGCAGGTAAATTTTTATTTCCATAGGAGTAAATATTCTGCTGTCCTGTATTTGCAGAGCTAAAAGGATATTCATTATCTGTTCAAGCACTAAAGAAATGTTGAATAATTCATTTCCAGAAGTATTAACTCTAAAAAAAAATAAGAAAAAAGAGATAATTTCTTCTGTTAGTTTCTCAGTTTGAAGACATTTCAAAATATTTGCAAGATACTAATTTTAAAAATATAATATCCTTGGGAAATGAAACCTGAGGCTTGCTTTCCTAAGCAGACTTGACTCTTTTGGTTGCTTTATGTATTATTCAGCTTCTGCCTGCTCTGTCCTTATTGTAATATATAAATGAAATTCCTGAATACTGGCAGAATGGATATTCTTAATTATTAGTGTCTATCATAAGATTTAAAATCACCACTAAATTCTTGGATTACTCTATAGTGTGTTTAAAAAGTTTGGATAGAAGGGAGACATGGGAGAGAGAGATAACGAGGCATTAGACTATTTATTCTTCCACCCTAAAAAGTTGAACTTGGTAAAAAAATTAAAAAGAGGGAGAAAAATCTAATTTCTGCAGCTTTTCCAGCTAGTCTGTATGTTGGCAGGCAGATTCATCACTAAAAAGACACTGAAAATTTTCACCTTTGCTCTGCTTGTACAACATATGACTTCAAAAGACTGAGTGACTTAGGAAGTGAAAAATCATCTTTGTTAAACAGGATAACAATTACAATTTATTTCTCAGGTATTTTGAGTGCCTTCTTTGACTTACTTGGCATGCTGAGTTTTGAGGTGAGATTATGGTACTTGTCATTAACAAGGCTTGTGACACTAACCTGGTGTGAGATGAGTAGACTTTCTTTATTCCAAAGCCCTGGGGGGGAGCAAAAACAGAAAAGCAGGCATCTCAAAACGTGTTAACCTTGGAAGAAAAACCACATAAGGAATTTCAACAGATACATGGCCAGTATTACTTAAAATAAACTCTTGCAATGATCAAATCGAGCTCTTCGTTCCTCTGGTGTTTTTTACGCAGAGAGAAACATTTCTGTCCCATCCACATGTTTTAGGCATTTAAACAGCAATATCCCCAAGGCAGGGACTAACTTCCAGTGGGGCTTGGTAGGGTGCCTGCTGCAGTGGGGCCCTATCCCTGGCTGGTCTGCAGACACCACAGCACTGTCAGAGTCACCATCTCTGCCCACACTCCTCCTGATGAAACCTAAAATCCGGAAGTTCAAAAGGGGAAAAGATGGTAGGATGAAGTGAAAAAAAAAAGCACTGGGCACAAGAAAAAATCTAGCTTATTTTAATGGCAGAAGCAGAGATGTTCATTCATAGTCTCCATCAATACCTTTAATTAAACAGTGCCTCAATATATCAGGACTGCATGGGGAAAAAGTGAAAGACTGGGAAGAAGTTAGAGGAAAGGGGGGGACATGTCAGTGACCAGGAGCAGGCTCTTACATTAGAAAGAGAGTAAATCATGCATCTTCATCAGAATATGCTATAGTAGAAAATCTGTCACAAAAAGATGCTGAAGGGCAGTAACTGAAAGCAAATTCCTGTCTTGGCCACTAAACAGGTATAGCGAAGTCAACAGAGAGGAGGGAACTCTGCCTCTTCTCCTCAGCTCACTGTGGGTGGGAGACCAGAATATATTTTGGATGGAAATTTTATTCTCCGTACACGAAGCTTGGTGTCTCTGCTTGCATAGCCCTGAGGTGCCACTTCAAGTGGTTCTGGTACTACAAGAAACTGGATTTCAACATAAAGCCCTTTTTTATAAAGGCCACTGACCATACACTAGTTGCTACTACAATGGTTTTCAGTAGCAAACATCCCGAACTTGATTCAAGTCAGTAACCTGGAAATAAAAGGTGCCACATCCTATTAACAGTTCTCTGAGCCAGATCTCCATCTGCTTTTATCTTAGCAGCTGCTCTGCAAACCAGTAACTAGCATCCCTCCATCTCTCCTTCGTTTTCCTTCTTTAGAAACAAGAGGATACTCCCCCTCTATACTTGTGTCCCATGAGAAAATGCACATAAGCAGCTCATTTCACTGTGTACAGTAAATTACACCATTAAATCATTGCTCTATTTCTTTCCCTTCTGTGTCTTCATCAATTTTATAAATTGAAAATGTATTGCCAGGGAATAATTGTAGTCTCAACATCTAATTTGTGCAATGTGTCACCAAAGGAAGTCTGAATTTTTTTTCTTTTTGAAAAAAAACTATTCAAAATGCAACATGCAGGGCTCAGGACCCCTTTCTGTATCAGAGTAGAGCAGAGGAGACACACATGATTATTGCATTTTACTGTGGTGTCAAATAGGAATATACAGATGGAAGGACAATTAGCAGACAGCAATATACAATTAGTTACCAGGAAATAACTACTATGAGAAATTTTTCTTTTTATCATCATACCAAACAGCAGCGGTAATATAATTTTATTTTACCATGCCACTAAAAATAAATAAGTCATTGCAATAGCTTCTTAATGGAGGGACTCCTTGTCCCTATGTATTTGAAAGGCACGCATCATTAAAGCACTAGAAAATATATACCTGCAGATTGATCCTGCTATATTTCAGTGAAGCTCTTTTGAAAGTGGTACAGTATTTAGTACTCTTAAAGTATCTCAGTCTAAAGCCCAGAACACCAGGGAATAGCTTTAAACCACACTTCAGGTTAGAAGATTTGTCTTTAAACTGCCTACGGAACTCAGTGTGATTTCTGTTCCTGCTTGGCAGCAGCAACATGGTCAGAGCTGTGCTGTGCTATTCTTAGAGCAGTATCCAGAAGAGCAGGGGTAAGGCTTGGATTGCTGCTCTATGCTTTTACTCTTAGGAATGGAAAATACTTACTACTGGTAGACTCCAGGAAAGTGGATGAGGAAATTATCTGTGGATTTTAAATAGAAGACACCTACCTCCACGTGCTACGATGCTGTGTGCTTGCGTAAGGTTTGGCTGACAGCCTCAGAGGGCTCCTCCTGTGCTGCCCATTCAGCACCACTGAAATGTGGTTACCTCTAGGGCACCCATATGACAACAGGCAAAACGGACACAAGCAGATGAGGGAAATTTTTTGCACAGGCACTAAAGCAATGCTTACTGCTAAAACACCACTGTAGAGTCTTTCCAAATCTACGGACAACAGTTCTTTAAAATTTCATCTATATTTCCACACCTTTTTGCACAGAGAAACAACCTGATTTACTTCTACCAGTTTCTGCCTAATTTTGTAACTGAAGAGCAATTGCCCTGAGCCTGTCGTTGTGGCCTTTAAGAGTTCCACAGATTAATTAAATCCTTTTTCTCATTGTGAGTGGGGGAAAAGTTGTAATACTTCCTCTCAGAGGGGATGAACTGCTGCTAAAAGCTCAAGATTGAAATCCTCTGAGATGTCTGACTTGTGTTTTGGACATCAGTGGAGGTCAGGGATACCAAAAGAGGAGTGAAATCCCTCAAAGGCTTTTGAACCAAGTGGATTTCTCTGAACTATGGGAAAGCAGAAAACTAACTCTAGATGTTCCCATTCAGTGCCTTAACCAGTACGCCATCCCTTTTCTCTAACAGTAAAGGGTGATGAATTGGATCAAGCAGGATATAAAACAGTATTACAACCTCAGGCTGAGTCATAGGTCAACTTTGCAATCAACTCCAGGACAGGATTTTACTTGGTGTCTTCCCCATGTGTCTGGAAAATGAAATGGAAGATTAAAAAAATTAAACTACACAGGAATTTTAAAATATATTTTTATTAAAATACTTTAACTTGGTTTACCACTTCTGATGTTTGTGACTATAGTGCTGAATTAAAAAAAAAAAAAACAACCCAGCAAACCAAACAACAATTTATTGGAAATTAAACTTCCATATAGGAGAGTAGCTTAGTCAACTAGGTTTTGGGTTAAATTTTTATCTTCATTCTAATGAGCCCCACGGTGATTGGAGGCATATGGCACTTCATCAAACCAAGAACAATAGAAATACTGTAAATCTGTATTTCTCCTGAAAGTACAAGGCTTTGGGTCACTTTGTCCAGAGAGTTTGCTAGAAGCAAAATGCTTCTGTCATTTTCTTATTATTAGATACAACCAAAATACACGTTTTCCTAAATGAGGCCTGGAGGATGATGCTTTCTCTTTAAGAGAGGATATTGAAAGGAACAAACAATGCCACTTGTGAAAGAGGCATCTACAAAACTCACATACCTCTGCATTATGGAAGAAAAATCGCTCCCACTTACTTCTGTTAACTGTGCTAATTGCCAGTCCAGCCACCAGTCCTCCAGACAAGCTCTGTGGATTAAAAAGAACAACAAAACAAAACAAAAAGTGAAAAAAGAGCTTTCGTTATGCCTGATTCTTTCAGCTCAAATAATGAAGCTTTATAGCTAAGCAACTATACTTGTGCAGAAATCTGATGGTAAACTTCCTTGTTGCCCATCATTCTTTTCAGGTGCCATGTTCACAGGGACAGTGTGACAGCAAAAACAGCTGCCCCTTCACAGAAAGAAGCTGCAGACCTGCAGAAGGAAAGCTCAGCCAGCACTCCACATCTGGAGAACTGGAAGCCCTTCTAGAGACTCGACAAACTAGGTTAATTATTTCAACTTTTCTGCCAGTGCCCGGTCTCCAAACCCAAGTTTTTCTGAAGACATCTTTCACGCATTGACAGTGTTTGACCTATATGGATACAGCTGTTTCAGAACTCAAGATGAAAGATTGCCAATGGTGAGATGGTGGCCCCACATTGTACATTTACCATGTGAAAGAGGATTGATTTAGACTGAACACTTCATGAACCTCACCTGATTGCCTTGTCAAGGCTTGGAGTATCTTTCTGAGGACTATAGTACAATGAGGCCAAAGAGGATCCTGCCTCTCAGTCTCAGCCTTAAGTCCTAACCTATATATTTCCACATTCCGAGGATAAGGCTGAGTGAGATTCTGGCAGGAAATGTTTTGTGAACCACTTAAGGGCTCCTAAGGGAACAGTCATCTTCCCTGGTGCTGAGGTGTTCCAAAGCTGTGCAATCAGAATCCACACGCAGCAAATCCACTGGCCACAAAATCCAGGTCCACTGGCCAAGTTCACCCCTCCTGGTGCCTTCAGGGAACGTTCCACCATGTTCCTCTATGAGTGCAGGGGGACAGCTGCCATCTCGCCACGGGTTGCAGGGAAACTTCTGCTTGGGCACCTTCTTCCCCTTCTTCCTCACCAACCATCAGCACCACTCTCCTTCCCCAGCACAGCTCTTCTCCTCCAGCACAGCTCTTCCTCCCCTCCTTCTCTGCTCAGGTGTTACATCGGTTCTTTCATATATTAATTGCTGAGGTGCATCTATTGTCCTTCTAATGGCTCCTTGGCTGGGTTTGGAGTAGGGGAACTTCTCAGCTTCTTTCTGGAGACAGCCTGGGGCCCCTCCCCTGCTTCCAAAAAACCCACCAAACCTAACCAAACCAAACCAGAACACCTCTTTACTCCTGACCCAAAGGAAGAGAAGATGAATGCTCTGAGGCTGCTTTAAATTATGCAGGGATGAAAAAAGCTCCTGAGCAGCTTAAGAATCAAAGGCTAAGAGAAGATAACTCAAACTATTTCTGTTTCATCGACACTTAGCTGCATTAGGAGTACCTTGCTGACAGCTAACTTTGCAAGTCTTGTTAATTGGCCATTTTCTTGTGGTCTTGGCTGATAATAACAAAGGTATCATAGGAACAAATATTCTCATGACAGACTCTGATTTTGAGGATCCGTATGCTCTGCAATATAAGATATGAACTCTAGATACTAAGGTTCTATGGACCTGGCTGGCAAGATTTTAAAGATCTAATTCAAATTATGTCCCTGATTTGTGTTCCAGGTTGAACTTAATCCAGGTCTCAACATGACTCATTCAGCCCATTTTGAGACATCAAATTCCACCAAAATCAACATCACCTGCCATGCTGTTTCTGTTTTTTTGCTGTAGCAGATGCCAAATCAACTGAGAGATTTTTGCCTACAATCAAAAGCAAGCTAACAAAGAGAATGTTTTATGAAACACTCAGAATTATATAACTTGCCTAAAGTTTCAGCAATGTACAATGACTGAGTCTGGGTTCTTTCTTTCTTTCACAGATTGACAGGTGTTATACACGCATTCAAACCAGCAATGTTACTTGAAAATATTTTATAACAGGATAATTTCTTCCTTTTTCAAAAAAATATTTTTATCAGATTTTATCAGACAGGTCTCACTTTGCTAACACAATACAATGAGAGTTTATTTTTAAAATGGATTATACAAAAGGGTTAATTTCAAAATTTTAAGAAAGGTTGGCTGAGCAGGTTAACTTATATTGTCCAAAAAAATTCTCCATTAGTATAAGACTGTGATTTTTCCCTGTAGTGAGTGAGCTGCTTGGGGGTAATTGCATAAAGAAAACAAAGTCAAACCAATATGCAGGTATCTGCCTATCCCTGGGAGGACCTCGTGTATATGGCAACCTGCAATAAGGAAGAAGGTGAGGATGAAGACTTGAGTACTATCCACCAAAGCAACTCCAAGCCTTTCTCTTCATACAGAACCAGCTCAAGTGTGGGAACAGCCTCTCTGGTTATGATTGCTGGGCACACATTGTGTGCAGCATACAGCAGAGGTGATGAGGGTCAGGTTGAGCCTGGAGTTTCTCTGGGTTCCTCTGGTGTAACAGAGATCAGGACCTTACAGCAGGAAGGCTGACTGGGAGTTAAATGCACAAGGGACCCAGGAACTTTTAGCTTACCAGAGTGGCCATTGCTGACCACTGAAGTGATCCTAGTATGATGGCTACCTAGGACACTTCTGCTACAATTGTTGTGTACAGTCATCAGTACACTGATAACACTAACCCTCATTTTTATTTCTGCAGGATAGATCCTCCTCCTTGGGAAACCTGCTTTCCAGAGTGTAGGGGAGAGCAGAGCAAGTTGGTGGAACTCTATGCATTTACCAAGTCACTCTGGAAATAATAAATTAATAGGTATAATGTTATCCATTTGGATGAGAAGATCTATGGGTACAGAAGTTGCCTACGCATACAGTGATACTTACATCAAGTACTGGAAAATGGGACAAGGCAAAAGCACGTGTGAGGGTTGACCCTGACTCCAGTTACTGGCCAACTGTTTCATAAATCCATCATGACTTGTAGGGAGCCAAACCTCTGTCCCTGGAGCAATTAAGAAGCAAAAATGCTATGGCCTGGAAGAACTAGGTTGCAATCCTAAATACAGAGTGAGAAGAAAAATAAAATAAAAATAATTTGTGCTTTCCAGCACTGGAGTCAGTAGGAAAAGCAAATGCAAATCCAGTTGAGGTCACAAGAACAATATACGTGCCACTTCCTACGACTGTGCTGCCAGGGAAGCCCCTGATGGACAGAGACAGTGTGCTTGCCACTTTTATCTCTGTCACCCATCTCTCCCCTGTTCTCTGCTTTCATGTAGTTCCTTGCTGCAGTAGTTTCCTAACAGTTTCCCACTTCAGATGAATTCCTAGAAAATGATAAGGTTTAGTATTGCATGAGCTTTTCCGCCTGGTGTGCACCACAGAATATGCTAATTTTAATCAATCAGGGGTGGAGAAAGAGGAAGCAACACTGAAGGACCTGCACGCCTTCCCCCATTAGCAATGCTGGGATTACGTGTAAGGTCTTGATAACACCATTCATTCTTAAAGGGCCATTTTTGTCAGTCTGGTCACGGCAGCTGGCCATGAAAGCAAAGGATTTGGGTCTGGGAACCTCCACACAGGGCCTTTGTCTATACCTTATAAACAATTTTCAACACTTTCTTGCTAGTGTGATTTTTCCATGACCTTTTCCCTTTGTGCCTGCCCTTGGCTATGGATTCAGACCCTGTGCTATGTCCATCTACTCTTTGCCTCCTTGGCTTTTTAGATAACCTTCCATTTGGAATCTCCTGCCAGCAGCACTACCTGTACCTTTTCTCTCACCTGCTTGTGTCTGAGGTTCTCCGTTCACTTACTGGGCTTTAGCCACAGACATAAACATAAAGAAATGAGCAGGGATTTGCATTCTTTAAGCTTCATTAATCACCTGTTTACTGGAATTCACTATCTTTTGCTATCATTTTATGCCAAAACAAACGTGGTGGGTGTGGTAGGATTTTGCTCACTTAAAAACAAGAACCTGAGATGCAAAACAAGGAAGAATGAGGCTGAAGGACTTAATCTCTGCCTGTTTGCTGCTTAGGAGGGGCAAGCAAGGTAACTTTATTACGACTGACAATTACAAGCCAGGTACAAGGTAGACCTTCTCAGTGAAAATACTGCTGTTGCTTTGTATAACCAGCCTTAAGACAACTCAGTCTGCTGATGCTCTACAGGCAAAGTCAGCATTCATAAAACTTCTAAGTCTTCAGTACTTGATTATTGTTTTAACAAAGCGCTTAGAATAAAAGGAAGTAAAAGCCTATGTGTATAGAATAATCTCACAATGCTTTCTCATTCTCCCCTTCATTCTTCCTCTTTCCTCCCATTGTTTATTGTGATCTTTTTCTATGTTAAGCCTGGGCTATGCTGCAAGATCCCTTAGTTTCTTAAAAAAGCTGTGCATGCTTCTTGTGGTTTATAAATATATGGACCAGGCCTACACTGCTGTATAGTGAGTGCTGTCCCAGTGTGATGGAAAACAGCAATCCAGCTCAGAGGTCTGGAGCCAGTAACCCTATCTTCCCAAGAAGGCAGCTGTGCTTCTGGAAGAGCTATCCACACCTTTGTGGCGTTCATTAAACATGCTATCCCTCCAACAAGTGCAAGCACAATAGAATCAGGGAGAGTTAGTTTCTTTCTCCAGTTAGTATTTCTCTTGCAGAGGCAGTGGAAAATCTCGTTATCCAACTGATAGTAACACTACAGCTCCAGCATGCTATTCTCCACTGCACCAGACTAAATCTGGCTGTATTCAATGAAGTTACTCTTACTCTCACAGTGCCAAGGCAGTACCACGCTGTCTTTCTCCTTCTCATCAGCTCAGTACCTTCTGAATTATTACGGACTTACACTTCACATCAAAGTCTAGCAAGAGTCAGGGTTTTTCTTAAAAGTATACCCCACCTACTTAGCAGAGAATCTGAATCCTTTCATACAACTAATTTGGAAGAGCCTAACTCAAAAGACTGTGCTGTTAAAACCAATATTTTTAGAGACAGTTGAAACTTGATGTACCCATTTGGCTGCTTTTCACTGGTTCCCGTGTTGATACCATCTTGAGATCCACAAACCTCCTTCAGTGCTGGAGATGCTGGTAGATGGGAATAAAAGGAGTTTTGTTTTCTATCTTTTTTCAGGTGTGTTAGCTAACAGATTTTAGACTCCTGTCATTGACAGGACAAATTGTACTTTAATATGGTTTAGTTGGCTCACTCCTAGGGCCCATGTACACTACCTAACACATATTAAAACATTACTTGCTCAGCCTGCACCGGAATATATAATACAGTAGTTACAAAGAATTAGCTAACACATTTTGGAGAAAAATGTCACTTCCATTCAAGCCAAGATATTCTGTTAATGAGTTGAATATTCCTTCTAGCTCTTTTTCCAGTAAAGGGGAAATAGTTTTTATATTGTTCTGACCTCTGGCATGCATTTACATGATGGGAGAGGTGAGAAGGCTGGTGCATGGGATTGTGCAAGGAGGTGGAGCATACATGGGCCCTGCAGGGATGTGTGCTGGGCCATGGCCGAGTGCTCAGCAGCAGCTGAGCCTCACAGAAGAAGGAAAGGGCCAGGTGCCTTTGGCTGGACCATGCTATATGCAGGGCCACGGCCTCTTCCACCACTTGTGTGTACCACAGCACTGTAAATGGTAGAAAAAAAATGATGCCCGGGGGATATTATGATGGAGATGAAATGAGCGGATCCTCCATAAAATGAGTGAAACTTGACAGGTCTGTTACTCAAACAATAGAGCCTGATCCTCTGGGTGCTGAAATTACTAGGAAGATGCCATGACTTGCCTTGGTGAAAGCAGCAGGTAGTTGTGAGGGACTCACTTTGAATGCCTTCTGTCAGGAGTTTTCCCACATCACACCCCGCCCAAGAGCTCTCAGTTTCAGGAAACCCCAAATTATGAAACCAGACCTCATTGCCTTCTGTCATTTCAGTTAGTCACCAACAGCCTGTGAGCCCCCCAAACCCTTCAGTCCAAGTGGTCTCTGGATTGCTCAAGTGCCTCTGAAGTGCATGCATTTGGTTGCAGGTTTTTATATCTGGAGAATGGGCCTTTGGTATTTTCAGCACTTAGTACTATTTTACTTCAGGATTGGTTTGTTGTTTTTGTTTTTGGCCGTATTTACAAATTCCAGCAAGCTATCCTTAAAAGAAAGGTGCTTTTTACAACTCTGCCATTCAGCATTCATGGCACAAGTCATGGAAATTCCTTTAGGCTACATTGGTGCCAGACTCTGTGCCTCCCACTTTTATGTTTGGGTAATAAAATACTTCTATTTTATTTTGGCCAAACTATCTTGGTTTCAGTCAGATCAGGGAGGAAATACAATTGCATTAATAATCCCATATGTGGTGCCTGCTCTGTTGTTCCTCCATGTTTCTTTAGGATCTTTTCCTGCCTCAGCAAGGAACTTTCTCTTTTCTCTTCAGCTGTTCTTTTCTCCCTTTTTAGCCCTTTTCCTGCTGCTTCTCCCTCCTTCTTCTCCCCTCCCCCATTTACACTTAACCTTCTGTTTCTCCTCGTGTCCTGGCAGGAAGGATATAATGCAATCGCTGCTATACAGTGACAAAAGTAAATATGTAGCTCTGAGTAAGTGCAACAGGGTTGAACAGCCCTTTTGCAATATGATACCACATAATCTGCTTCCCTTCTAGAGATAGTTGCTTGAATGCTGAAGAGTTGCAGCCCCACTGCTTTTACAACTATAGTTTTTACTTTGCTTTTCTTTTGCTTTTGCATAAAGCAGTTCTTTTACTGGGACTGGCCATGGAGCTATCTTTCAGTCTAAATCTAAAACAGGAATAGAAGGCATGGGTTCGTGTTTCAGATTATTTGCTCGCCTTTTAAATGTCCCTGTATTTTTTCTGCACGTAGGAGGAAAAAGGAAAGCTGGATAATTTATGTGTGGCAAAGCCACACACGCACACAGACACAGGAAGACTTCTACTGCTAAATCCTTATGACTAAGCACCCAACACAGTAAGCGTTCTCTTTACACAACTGCTGCTGGCATGTGGGCTTCTTAACTTTCCCAAAGAAAATTGTTAAGGGTAAAAATTTTCAAAGGAGCCTACATGACTCAGGGGTCTAAAATCCATTGAAAATCAATGGGTCTTGGGCATCTAAAATTCCGTGCCATTTGTGAAAAATTAGCAATACTGAGTGGTGCCACTGGAGTGTGTTTTATTGGGTCTCTCACAAAGGGGTGCCTTTAATGTGCAACCAGAAGTTTAAATTACGGGTTAGCTATTTTATGCAACCAGTTAAATATGACTAGTTTAATTGATTGCTTCACTGAAACAGATGCTTTTTAATACCTGTGAATTTCATCCTTTAAAGCTAAAGGACAACTGCTGCAAATTCACCTGTGTTAGGAGACAGGATGTGGTTCTGGGTACATTTTCTTCGGCTGTAAAGCTGCCCTACGAGATCCTCTCCTGTATGCTCTTGCATTCCCCATGCCGCAGTTCACTGTCACCCTGAATTGTGCTGATACAACAGTCTGGGAGGCTGTGCTGTAAACACATAATTGAAAATTAGCCTCCACAAACCTCAGGTTCTCTCATTTCCTTGACCATTTTATAGTGCAGTCTTACAGTTTTATTGGCACACATCAGAAAGGGATAAGTTGCAATTGGAGAGCAGGAGCTTACGGGAAAACCGAGACCGGCAACGTCTTTAGTCCCCTTCCCCATCAAATAAAATGTACACAGAACGACACTCTGAAGCCACGGGTGCATGGTTACTGCTCCAGCAGCAACACCAGGTTCAAGAGGACTTACTCCCAGCTGTAAATTCCTCTGTCTTGCCTGCCCTTTCAGTTTGTCAGGCTGTGTGGTCAGTTGTATAAATGTTGTTACAATTGCATAAATGAATAGACAAATATAGATTAATAAAATACAAATAAATTATAGGTAAGTAAAATATAAATGAATAAGTAAACAGATGTTACCTTTTTCTACATTTTTTTATTTTTTGGCTGGGATGTAGCAAACAGTGTGGAAGGGGAAACAGTGGCTAAGCCTTTATTACTGGTAAAACATAAATCTTATAAAAGGCACTGATGACAAGTCATATTGACTTAAATGGTGCAGGGTGAATTCCTGCATTTTGCAACTTTTGTAATATATTCCTGGGAACAGGGACAGAAAAGAGTTGTAAGGTAAGGGAGCTAGAATTGCTGAAAGGGAGATAAGCAGAATCCTGAGATTTCCGAAGAGGTTGCTTTGGGTTTTATCTTTAAAGGAAAAATCCTTTCTGAAACACAAGCATCTAAACTACTTCTTGGTGTTCAGGAAGCATATGAATTTACATGACTAGGAACGAGGTAATGTCTTAATGCAAAAAAAATGCAAAGCAGCTTAGAGTTTAAGCAATTTCTTTCTCTGAAGATGACACTACACACTAAGGTGTCTTAAGTGCTGAGGAAGACAAACTTTTAGCCTGTACTGATTTGCACAGATTCAACAGCTGAAACTGTGCACCACAGCTACAGCGTCACACATACCAGAGAATAAATAAAAATTATAATCCCACCAGGAAGCAGAAGAGAACCAAATTCTGAGTTAATGAAAGTATTCCTTCATGACACCAAATAAGTCTCACCTAGTAAGATAAAGATGAAATGTTATAGCCAAGAACCTAATTTATAGGCTAAGAATGTCTCCTCAAAGCTCCTGTTCCTGTGACACTGATTTTGTGAAACACAAGACCTGCATTGTATAAGTAGGATTAAACCAAAAGCCTTATTTCAGCAGTCTCATAGTTCTAGTTAATATGGAGATATTTCAAAGATCAGGCCCATAAGAAGTCCTACAAAGATGTAATCAGATACAGATGATAAAATTTTCAAAGTTAAATCCTCTGTTACCAACTCTGGGAGGAGTCTTCAATACTGCAAACAAGCATGATAAAATAATAAAAGCTGAAGTTCTGTTATTCATATGATACTATCAAGCTCTCATTTGGCATTAAAGGCAGCTGCTATCCCTCCTGGTTCTGGAGAAAAAAAAGTATTACAAATAGAACTTTAAAGAATGCAGCATCAGCAAACAAAACAAATAATAGAAAAACAGAATTGCTTTTGTTCATGTTGTTTTTAATCTCAAAACTGTTAAGCTGATAGCTAGATTTTGATGACTCATGTAGTCTGGGCATATGGAGTTAGAAATGTCTAACCTGGCACCAAAACCTTGTCAACCCCCTCCCCCCACTATGAAGGTTTGATTTGAAGATGTTCTAGAGACCCACAGAACTGTAGACATTGATCTTCCTCCATGGTATGTGGTTTACTCAGATGCTTAAATATACATTTCAAGAACCAGTGTAAGGCAACTAAACTGAAAATATTGGCTATAGTCAGCTTAACTCACTAGGATGGAAAAGAATGGAGATTTTATATAGTTCTTTAATATGTGTTTTTCTATTATTTGTTTTGGTTGCTACCCAGAAACAAATGAAAGAAAAGCAGAAACAACCAAGTAAGGAGGAAAGACACTTCAGGGTTGTGATGGCTGTCACAGGATGCTACAAATCAAAGGAAAATTGGGGAATGAAGTATTGGAGGAGCAGAGTCAGAGCCAGTGCTGGGACCAGCCCCAGTCAGCAGGTGCAGCGCTAGCAAGAATGGCACTTGAGAACTGGGAGTGGTGATAACCTGCACCAGCAGCAGCAGGTGAAGAACACCCTAAGTACAGAGGTAACTTAGACAAAGTGAAAAACAGAAAACAGATGTGTAGAGATGATGTTGGCACTTACACAGACAGTTGCAAAGTCATAAATGTAGTGTGAAGTGGTACACACAGAAAAAGAATAGGAGGACTCATCTGTTTCGGCAACAACAGAGCTGTCTGGCTCCTGGGTTTTTCAAGTATTCAAATTTATAAAATTTAGAAAAAACTTATGTTGAAAAACAGAAAAAGAACCCAACAACTTTATTACAGATAAGAACTGACTATATTTTTATACATATATATATATATATATATATACACACACACATGGAGTGTTTGCTTCCACTGCAGAAATAGGAGCTGCAGTTTTATGAGTCAACTATTTTAGGTAAAGAAATAGCCAGTGAATAGCTCAACTTTATAGTCATATCCTGATCTAATCTCTTTGAATCCCCAGCAGTAATTCCATACTACATTACAGAAAGCTACTTTTATAGGTAGGGGTACCTTTTTAAAGGTGGAACGGCATGTGCATTTGTGTGTCAAGGTGCTCATCATCTTACCTCTTTCCAGTGTTTTGCAAATGTACTACAACTCAATTATTGCATATGCAAACTTTAAAAGGCCACCTTTTCATAATTATGCTCAGGCAATGAGTAAGAAAGGCACATGTGAACAAGGCTGAAGAAATACCCCTTAGCATCACCTGCCAGCACAGTACAGAGGGAAAGAGAAGAAGGGCAAAGAAAGAAGCAGTGTAAACAAATAAAAAGACTGATTTGTAAAATTGAGAGATGAAGAAAGCTGCTAAATAAATATATGTACTACTAGACAAGTTAATGCTACTCCTGCGGAGCGTTATTTATGTGGTTGGCCTTTACATGCCAGCTAATCCTTCTAGACACTGACCTTGTCAGCAGTGTTTTTGTAATCTTTGAATAAGAATGCAAACTGTTCTTTTAAATAATACCTCCAGGATGGATAGATAAGAATTTTTTCATGAGCATTAAACACATAAAGGGCCCAGGGCATGTTCCTCTTCCCACAGTGGGGGCACCAGCCACTTGTGCTCACGCTGCAATACAAACAAGCAACTTGTGACTTGGGAGGGCTCCATCACTGCAGCACAACAATCTGCTCTAGGGTCATTGTGCTGGAGAGTAGAGATACCACACCACGCTGTACTGCAACAACTTAGATCTCAGGCAGCTGGAATAAGATTGCATCTGGGAATGAGCTGAAGACATGTTTTCACAAAGCACAGTACAACTCAAAATATTTCTGCATGTTGGAGACAGCCAGGCCAACTGTAGCACAAGCTAAAAACTGAACTCCTGTGTGACACAAGTCAAGCAACTATATGTAATACTTATTTCCTCCAACCTGGACAGGAGTAAAGCTTTGGGTTTTTCAAATCAATTTGAAAATCCAAGTCATGCAAAAAAAACCCAACAAAAATATAAGGGCCGTATATAGGTATTAAATACTATTCAAACTTATTCTAGAGTGGAGATCTAGGCAGAAGAGAGAAGGACCTCGAAATCTGGAAATTTAAAGATGTTCTGTTGGCTAAAGAAGCTCTGGAAAATGCCTAATGCAGACATTAATAAATGTTAGTAAAAAATGTCAATAAATTGACTTTCAAGGCTCTTACAAATGCGCTCTGACAGAACAAAGTCAACAAACAATGCTTTATGTTAATAAAAGATAATAAAAAGATGCATGTGGAAGGTTTTAGGTATGAAGCTTTTTAAATGTTCATGGAATAATATAGAAAAATCCATGTTTTGTGAGAGCACAGCCTACCCACAAACAGTAAGTGCTGCTACCTGACCCCAGTTTCATTTTGTGTTTAAACCCGATAAAACCAGTACACGTTTAACATATCGCAGACTAGAATGCAAAAGACAGTTATGATATGCAACTAGTTTTCTACACATATCAAAATGTGCAAGGGGTAGCTTCAGATCAATTATTCTTTTTTCCAGAAAATTACTTTCTCTGTGATAACATCCAGCAGTGGAGAGACTAATTTTAGCTGGAAAGTTCACAGAATCTTACAGAGTCACAGCTATAGTCACTAGCTGATTTGAGGCAGAGAAAGTTAAAACACTGTCAAAATATAAATGCTTCCCTCAGCTGATTCATTAGTTTGCATATCATAACAAGGACTTTGTGTTCTTGGGTAAGGTTAGTGCCTCGAGGACATCCTGCAGATGTGTGCATTCCCAGTCTGAATTTCTTTAATTTGTTATGCAAACATCAATTCTTTTTTAAATACTGTAAAAAGAGGGACCTTTTATTGCAGCTAACAACCATAGGCATTAATGATAGCTGTTTCTGTGATGCTACTTTTCAGGACAAAGGAAGACTCCCTATTCTGAACAGATGTTCAAACGTTAATGAATGCTATATTTCTCATTAGAACAGGTTTAATTGGCAGATGAACCCTGAAATAGCTAGCAAGTGAACTCAGTAAGTCCTGCTCCAAGTCAGAAGGCCTGGTATTTTTTTGACACATTAAATACTTTTCACCTCAAGGAAACTGTGAGCTTTAAAAACCCTGAACAGCCTAATAGCAGGAAAATCCAAGGCTGGCTTGTATTTTTTACTTTTTCCTGGTACAGGTGTAATATAATGGTATGAGGCAAGGACAGAACTAGCAGCAGAGGGCTGGATTTTGGGAGGCTTGAGAAACATTAAATTTGGCAATTTTTGCCTCATAAAGGCAGTGCCTGACTCTCTCCAGATTAAGAAACCCAGTTTTGGTGGTCAGTTTATCCATTTTCTTTCATCCAGGCCGTCATACAGCTGAATTTTTGTTTTCCTGAGCCAGGGGTGGGAGGGTGAGGGCAAAGAGACAGACACCCAGGTGGTGGGAAGAGGCAGCACGAGGCCGCTCGATTCCCCAGCTTCAATTCCCTAAAACTCACAGCTCCCACCACCCCTCCAAGCCACCCCCAGGCTCACCTCCACCCAGGCTGCAGGATGAGAGGAAGAAAATGGGGTGAGGACTTTGGTGGCCTTTGTGGGGGTTGTTTCAAGCCAAATGCTCTTACCTCTGCTTTCGGTCATGACTAGAGGAGTTTATTTAGCTTTTTCTTAAAGCAGATGTGGTCTCCACCTGGCATTTGATTTCAGAGCAGCAGGATGGACCAGGAGACAGAGTGCCAGGAGGGTTCCTAGGGCTTCTAGATGATCATGGGAGCACTAAGGGCCACTGGTCTCTGGAGTCCCGATCCACTTTCCCAGTCCATGTGAAGAGGAGAACAAAGATGGTTTGGTTCTCTCAGGGATTAATATTGTGCCATTTGATGCTGCACACCTAAGCCTGACTGAAGGACCGTGATAAAGTGCCCCGAGGGCAGGACCTTGTCCCCTGAGCTCTCCCTCATGCACTGGCAAAAACCAGAAAGACTCTCTATGAGCCATACTGGTCTTGTAGGCTTTGTCCAGAGGGTGTCCAGGCCTCCAGATAATTTGCTAGGGAAATAAAAAGAAACCACAGGGACTGCCAGGGTTTCTGCTTTCAAGGTAGCCAAGCCTGTAATACCAGATGCTTGCTGTCTTGCTTTATCAGTGCTGCCAGAGACAAGCACAATCAGCCAATGAGGGAGCAATGGAGACAGCAAACAGACCATACTCCCAACCCTGACCCGTGTAATCGCTTTCTCTTTCCCCTTTTATTCTGTGGCCTTGTGGATAATGGTGTAACATTTCCTTCTAGGGGGAAGCGGGATGCATGTGAAACAGAGGCGCTGCAGTTAAGCAGATGCTGGAAGGGTCCTGACAGGAGTTTGACAGGAGGAGCCTGTAGCATTAACAGCAGAGCTGAAGGAGGGGAATGAATGCAACTAAGAACACCATGGAGGTGCGTCAGGAGGCCTCTGTGTGTGGATGGACCAGGCACTCCCACCTAGAAAGCCACAAGCAGGACAATCCCCTAAAAGTACAACTGCAAAAATACAGCATGTGCTTCCGTGCACAAGGGTAGGCTGCCTGCCACCTGTGCTGTGCTCTAGATTGTGAGTCTGGCACAAGGCTGGTCGGGAGCACATGCAGCTTGCACTGGCTTCAGTGGTCCTTCCAAAGCAACTTCTGCAGTTTTAATAGCTGCAACATGAAGGCCACCTCTTACCACCTCATCTTAGACTATTAAGTGAATTAGTGAAAGATGCACCTATATTTACATATCTGTAGTGGTACTACTGCTATGGGACCTAATCATGATCAGGAATTTATTTTCACTGCCATTTTCCTGAAAGCTTTGGTAATTTCACTTCCTCTTAATTTTTCAGACACCTTTAGATAGCACAGGAGAAGAATTTTTCAGCAAGTCAAATATAAATTTCATTTGTATGAGGAATTTGAAAGCTGGAATAAAGGAAAGGGGTAGAAGGCAGACTTAATATAACTAACTTTAATGACTAAAGAAACTTCTACATGAGGCTGGTTAATCAACTATTTCAAAAAGTCCTGATGAGTAAAGACAGGCGGATAAAATTATATACTTAACATAACCACTGACCAAAAGGCTGGTCTTCTAAAAGCCTGTACCTAGATGCAAGAAAAGTAAAGGTTCCAAAGAAATATGAATAAAAGGAAGACTTCCTATGTTTCTAACTTGAGCACATGCTCAAACAGCTATTCTTTTGCATTGTGAATAATTAGTGATATTCTTCCAGTTCCAGAAGAATGAAAAAGTTTAAGGACTCCTTGGACATAGCACAGCAGAGACAGCACAGCCTTGATCCTAAACTGATCAGGCATGAGCAGGAACTTGACCCTTATTGGTGTGACCCAGCAACAGCAAGGCCAGCATGGCACAGAGGTATCCTGGCATGAGATGCTCACTCCCTTCTTCAAGTGGTCGATCAGTGTTGTTCCAAAACACTAACCAGCTGCTTTCTTTGTCTAAAAAGTTTTTGTTTTGTGGTGCAGGCTCTTGAGGCACTGGACTAAGCAGAATGGCTGCAACTGTGGTTTGCAAGGCATCTTTTTCTTCACATTCCCCTTCTGACAACTGATAATTGGCCTTTTTAAAGTACCAAAAAGTCATCTGGGTTGAGAGAGCCCATTGCTCCGCTGCTGCTCCTTTTATGTGTCTCTGGGAATTGGTACACCAAGCTCTTACAAACTTGAGTCCTCAAACACATTTTCAGGACAGAAGGGAAAAAGGACAGCTGTCTTCCTATGAAGAGTCAATGCTTTGAGGAGGAGCACGTTATAAAAGCTGGAGACATATTAGGTGTTTAATGGCAGACAGAGACTCTTGGTCTTTTATAGGCAGCGTACTGTGCAGAGGGATGAGGCAACCCTGGGACTTCAGTTCTCAACCCACATCTTGAAAAGTAATGAGTTGTTTTTCTCTGGTTGTTCTTTTTGTCTTCAACCCTTCTCTCCCATTGCCTTCCCCCAAGATACAAACATCCAAGAAGCACATCATATGATTCTGGAAATAACTTCAAAACTTTGGGGCAAGCCAGCTCTCGGTGCACCCAAAAGGCAGGTTACAGTGCTGCGCAGCTAACTTAGAAATAAAACTCAACGCACAAGTCAGTCAGCCACCAGCTGAGACAGAGACACAACTCCAAGGCAAACACAGCTTAGCACTTTTAGACACAGGATGGAAAAATCTCCCTTCTTTCTGTCCATGAAAAGTATTTTCTTAATTTGTCCCTTCCTGTGGGGAGTGAGAGGTAAAAGCTACTTATATTGTAACAGGTTAGACTTACAGGAAGGTGATGACAGTGCAAGGGCAACTTTCCTTTAAGAGAACACCACCCCTGCATCTCTGAAACTGCATTATTGAAGGGACAGAAACTCTCATATTAATATACCATCGTTTCATTCAAGAAGCGTCTGATGGGCCTGATACAACACCCACCATAGTCCTTCCTATAAATGCAAGATCTTGCCTTAAGAAAAACACTTACAGCAGCATTTTGAACTCTATTATTATAAGGCAAATCAGAGTATGATTGTCTTTCAGTTAATGATGTGGCAGGGGATGGCTTTTTACCAGGTTTAAGTTAGATTCCTTTTAAGTTGCAGCCTTTAAGATCCACCTGGACAAGCAATAATCAAAGGGAATAGGAAAATAAGGGTATTAGGAAGGGGAAATTATTTACTAACTGGGGGGAGAAATAATTTATTAGAAAACTTTTCCTCTAAGTTGAGAGAGTCATGTTACCTCTTTCACAAATAATTTTCTCTGTTGTTGGTAAGTCACTTTCTAGCTTTTTCTCCTCCACGAAAACCTGCCTGCCCTACAAGTCTGTGGCTCTTCCTTTCCCTGGGGCACCATTCCCTGGCATACAAGGCTCAACCTGACATGCGTTTTCCATGCCTGCTCAAGACAACTTTCATTTTCCCTGCAAAACTATTTTGGGGCAGGGTGGGGGGATGGAGAAGCCTGGGAGAAGCATTCTCGGACTGACCCTATATACGCTCCAATGACAGAAATAATGATGGACACCTAGATAGAGCAGTCTGATGGAGAGGTCTCCCCTGAGGCTCCCCTTCATGAACCAAGCCAAAAATATACAGCTCAAGCCAATCAAATGAAATTGAAATGCAAGAAGTCACAAATGAAATGGGAGGCAGGTTGCTGCACTTTCCTATCAGATGAGCAAGCAAGGGCAATATTCGAGTAATCCCAATTACTGTTTATTTTTTTAACATATTTTTCCTGGTATGTATTATTTTATCTCTGCACCATAGATAGGTGTGAAATCCTAGCATCCATGACAATTAAAACCCCCTATTTTTATTAAAATCCAGTCACAGTTGCACAACATAGCATGCAATTATAAACATAAAACAGATGCAACACCATCTTCTCTATAGTCAGCAAAGACTGCAATGTGCAAAACCATGGAAATTTGTGTCCTTGATTTAATGGTTTAAAATGCAGGAAAGCTGTTTACATTCACTGTCAAAATGTTTGCATTACATATGCTCACTGCCCCTGTAGTGGAAATATTTTTTCCACTAACATTGCAGAATAAGCACAAAATGAAGATGCACCACTCTTGCTAACAAAGTGCTGGGATAATGCAGTTTCACCTCTGCTAAAACATTTGTTAATGACTCATCACACTGTGCTATTTGTTCCCTCTACCTTGGATTGGTTTCTTGAGAAATTTAGTCTTATGCACATATTTCCAATTCTTCACTGACCAGGTAGCATTTTGTACAATACTACAGACACTGTTTTCATGTTCTAAAAGAATTAGCAGTAGAGATTTTTTTTTTTAATTTTTTTTTTTAAGTCCTCTACTGCAATCTTTAAATGATGCAACTGATTTTGGAAAAGGTACAAGGACCTTCCATGGCACATGTTTAGGATCAAATAGGTAAGCTGGATATTTTAAATTCTATCTTCATTTAAAAGGTACAGTGATGATTTTCAAGTGTCTGTACCTTTAAACTAGAAAGGCTTTAGGAATACAAGTCTCAAGGAGAGTCAGCAGCATTTTTTTAAATCTCCAGCTAACACATCAGTGAACATACATTGCAGACATATAATATTCTGCTACCAAAAAGTCTTTTAAATGCATATCTAAACACATAGACACAGTCTTAGTAATGGGTAAGTAAATTGCTATGAAAATCAGTTTCTCACAAGTCTGCAAAAATTCATTTAATTTACACTGGCACTGTACAGACTTGCCTATCTTTTCTCATGTTTTCTTCAGTTTCTAAGGGAGTATTCCCAAGATTAAGCACATGTTGAGACCCAAAATCAAGGTCAAAGTGTTTTATATTGGCTGTAGAACACGATTCAGACACTCTTATTAAATGGCCAATTGAAAATAATTTCTTTCTACAGATAAGCAATTAATGTATCAATACAACACAAAAGGTAGGTATTTTCCATCCAAAGCATTCCAGGCTCATTTATTTTTATTCACTACAGTTTAACAGGGATTGCTTATGTGTTTGTTTCATCTTACGCAACTAAATCAAATGTATGAAATTCATAACAATGATGAAATCTCATGCAAGAATTTTCTGCTGTTAAAGCTCATCAGGTAAAGTACATTATTTAGTCAAATGTGAAAGATTCCTGCAGTTTTGTTTGCTTAGCTTTTTTACTGTGTGGTTTCTTTGCTTTTAAAAAAACAAGATCACTTACATCTGAGCATGTTGACTGAATTCTGCAGATATTTTGGCTGCACTAAAGGCTTCTGTTGACTATGTTAAAAAGTTTGTTGTCAAGAATATTTACTAACATATTCTCAAGCTGCCTTCCTACAGCCAGACAGCATCTACTAACAACAACTTGCCTTTGGTTAAATAAAAAACAAAACAAACAAACAAAAACAAACACAAAAAACCAACCAAACAAAACCAAACCAAACCAAAACAAAAAACACAAAAAAAACCCCAGTAGTTTATCCTAGATAAGGCAAACAGTACTAGACTGAAAAAATCTCTCTCTATGGCTTGATCAGGATGCTGCAAACCTAGGATCTTCTGCCTGCAGCTTCGAAAATTTCTATATAAGTTTAGAGGCTTGACTATACTGCAACTACTGGGCTTTACAACATGCTTAAAATATATTACCCCCATCAGTCAAAGTACGAGATTGTTAGGATATGTGAATGGTTGCTGTGCACACATGGAGAGCAACATGGATTTCTTCCATAACTGTTTAATAGGGCTGAGTCAGGCTTTCTGTCTTTACAACTGGGCATCTTCACTGTGTTTTCACTGTGAACAGATTCAGCTAACAACTCTAATCTGTTACGCGTGGGATAGAACAGAATATTTTGGAGACTTGTAAACTCCATTTCTGAAGGCGTTTAAACAATGTTCAAACATCCACAGATTCAAAAATGCATTTGTTGCCTGTCTGCTGATGCTCATTGCATGAAGATGGCATACATGTATTGAAACAAACATGACTCATATTTGAATTGCACGTACACTGGGAGTAACGTACTTTAACGTACTCGAGGTGCAGTCACCAGAGACAAATACACTGGAATAGATCTTCAGCTGCTCAGACTACAGGTTCTTCTATATACAAGTGAGCTACCCTCTCTCCTGAATGCCTTGTGCCATTGATGGTGGAGAAAAATGGGGTGTTGCCTGAAAGTTTTCCTCCTGTCTTCAGATATTCAAGACACTCTCTGGAAGAAAAAATACAATTTTTAAGAATATTATTTACTTCTTTCCTGTACTGAGATGTCATTAATTATAGTATGAGCTTGGGATAAATATGTGAGAGTACTTTAAAGTTGATCACCTTCTGACAGATCACAAACAGCCCTTTTCATACAGTGTGTGCCCAGTTTCTATTTGTGGCATTTGTTTTCTCAAAGCTTTTCCTCTTAAGTATCAGAACATGCAAGGAGACAGTAAAAGAGTGTAGGTAAGGTCTAAGAAGATCTGCATAAAATGCCTAAGATGAAAGGTACTTACCATTAATTAAAAACTTAGAATAGGGTCACTAATTCTGCAGCCTTTCAACTACTCTCAGGATGATTTCTGGGCTTGTGCTGAAATGCTGCAGCAAAATTAATGGTTTTGCATGAAATAGACATGGAACATGAGTATTTCCACTGGGTATAAGTTGAGTTTGGGAAAGTTTCAAAGTCCAAATTTTAAGCCAAATTGCTGAATTTTGAAGCATGTACTTCTATAAGGGCTTGGCAAATAACCTCAAATTAATGCTTGTCTGCAAATGCTACAAAGTCAGTTAACACCAAAATGCTTATAGACTTATACCACTTTTATTTAATTGGCCATTCTAAAAGGAATTAAAAAAATTCAAAGGCATTCCATGTCAACAATTTCTTAATGGGATGTTTCATATTTTCTTTCTCAAAATGTCCTTTTTTTTTTTTTTCTGAGAGAATTTCAATTAAGTGCCTTTTTCCATTTTAAAGTGAGCAAAATAGTTCATGAGGCCTGTTTGTTTGTTTGCTAGTTATCTTAATCAAGGTCCAGGAGTTAGGATCCTCTCTCCTAAGGAAATTCCAGAAGTCCTAGACATAAAAGTAATGCCTACTCTTTCTAGATGCTAGAGTCCTGCATTCCTTGCATTACTGACATGGAAACTAGCTCATTCTTCATCTTTTCTACAGCTAGATGGGTAGGGGACATTCCTTATGGGGAGAGTTGTCAGTTCAAGCACTCTCTGACCTAACACCTAGTTTTTTGTTCCTTGCGTAACTCCCATAGTCCCTTACACTGAAGGCTGCCATTGTTGTCTCCTCAAGTTCAGGTCTATAAGACTTAAGAAGTTTCAAGTTTTGACTGCTAGTCATAGTGAGAAACTGCAGGCTGCGACTGCATCTTAAACCAAGAAAGAGGCAGGAGTTGAGATTTCAGAGAGCTCTGGAATACAGAAATCCTTCCACTCCCTAGCTGGAGTTCATTCACAGCTGGGAACCCTGGGAGGATCTGAGGCAAGTGAGGTGCTGCAAGGCTTACTGTAGTAACAATGGAGACCTTTTGTTAATTTGGGCCTTGCCTCTCAGGTTGTTCTAAGCCTTAACCTAAGCAAAAAGTCTTTTAGAGTCCTCACCTGGAATTCTGGTTAGGTAGGGAATTGGGGTTTGGCCTATAATTTATTTGTCCCAAGCAAATCTCTAGCACAAAAAAAATACTGACAACCGGTCAGCTAAGCCTCATGCAGCTGTATTCCCACCCAGTTTGCATCTTTCCCTCCTTCCTGTGATTCTCAAGGAGCACAAGACTTAGAAATAAAAATATTTGGGCTACAGAACTCCACTGAATTTCCTTGGTAACTTCATATAAATACATTTGCCTAGTTGCAAAGTTCTATGATACACATACTTATATAGCCCTGAAGGCTTTTTGTATAGACATGACAAAGGTCATGCAGGCAGAGTTTGAGAGCAGCCTTTTTCCTTCTATCACTGTAAGCAGAGATGAAAAATGTTCCTTTCAGGTCTCCACCCCAACAGTCTACTCAAAACTCCAATTGTGAAACTTCGTAACAGAAATACCATAATTTTTCTTCCCTTGGCAGTCTAGTTTATACATCTTCAATACTGCATTTTTTAGCAAACCAAAATGTGCAATCCTTATGTGCAGTAATGAGGAAGAGAACTTCATGAATTTCATATTCTTAAGTACATTAATAAATAAAAAACCATTTGTAATGCCAGCCAGATTTATTGCTGAGTGGTTTTTATGCTGTAATGCAATTTTTAGTTAGCCTTGAAAGTTAGAGCTTGTTAGAACACTTAAAGTTTACTGAGTCCAGACTATAATCAAACTCTAGCCATAATTGTGCTTCACTGATTCAATATATGAATAAGCAAGTCCTCAAAATAAAAATTCCCTAGCTTATCTCACTTTCAAAAATGTTCAAATTAACATGAGCAACCCAGCACTTTATAGGGCAAAATCCAGGGATCACAAAAAATATTTCATGAATAGCCAGAAAAGACAGAGGCTTTATATATTTTAAAAAGTAAAAGTCAAAAAAAAAAAAAGACCCCAAAACCGTATGTTTAAAGCTGTACCTGTACCTATTTAATTGATGGTTATGATGTAAATGTCTTCCTTTGCACTCTACATAGCAACAACCTGAGCATTCTCCCTTCGTTCAAGATGGTATCCAAGTGACAGGAGAAACTAGAGAATTAATAACATTATAACAGGGATCTCATTTAAGTGTCTCACTTTTGTCAGCTAAAATAATTTCCTTCCACTGCACAGAATGGTTGGGATGGGAGACCTTTGCTCTAATGAAGGTGGGAACAATATCAGAAACGAAATAAAGAAAAATTGACTACTCTGACATTTCAGCACAATATTTAAAAGCAGCAATGTGAATTATTGATCCCACCTGTTAATAGCAGCTATAAATTTCTTCCAAAACAGCATTTCTGGAGAAAAAAAAAAATCCTTTATTTCCATTTATTTTCCTGAAAATGTCATTGCAAAGATAAACTGATCCCACCCTACAGCAACTCTGTGGGTGCAGGGAGATTTGAGAGTCATAGAGTAGATGGCAGGATAGGGACCTTTGCTTGGACTTCACAACAACTTTGCCTGGTGAAGTTTGTCTTGTAGTTTGACTACAGATTTTTAGACTTAATGACAATAAACTGTCACTTAATGCTGCTCTATTTCTTTCACAATTTGTTAATAGGATACAGGATTACCTACAAGCACTGGACAGGGGACACACACACACAAATGAGTATATTGGTGTGTTTCTTTGAGAAGTGTAGGTAGAGATGTGACAGTTTCTATGGTAACAGCAAGAATTTATTAATAACAGAAAAATAGGTGTTGATATAGTCTCTTGTAAATTGTCAGTGCATAAGTTATTTCTTGTCTCAAACATTGATTTAAATTAACACACATTTAATTTTTAAATAGTGGGACAACCTTCTTTAGGAGTTACACACTTCTCAGGTGTGTAATGAGAGGTGTTGAGTTTCAAGCACATATTAGGAAAAAGTGCTATAATGACTCAGAAGAAAAATGTTCTTCAAGGAAAACTTTCTGCTTTCTGTGGGATTCTCATGCTATTATTTTTGTAACATGGTGATTAATTTATTGTTCATCAAAAGAACTCACTACTGAGTTGAAACATTTCAGAAAATTCAAGCAAATATAATGAAATTGCAGTTTGATTCCCAGTAATGGTTCCAATTTTAATATAACATTAAGAAATCCTACTTTTGGTAGATCAATAGCTATCATGACATCCAGACATGAGCCACCAATTGCAGCCCAGAAGGCCAACCACATCCTGGGCTGCATCAAAAGAAGTGTGGCCAGCAGATTGAGAGAGGTTATTCTGCCCTTCTACTCTGCCCAAGTGAGACCCCACTTGGAGTACTGTGTCCATCCGTGGAGTCCCCAGCACAAGAAGGATGTGGACTTTTTGGAGTGTGTCCAGAGAAGAGCCATGAAGGTGATCAGAGGGCTGGAACACCTTTCTTATGAAGACAGGCTGAGGGAGTAGGGGTCGTTCAACCTGGAGAAAAAGACATCTGGGGGGACCTTATAGTGAGCTTCCAATACCTGAAAGGAGCCTACAAGAAGGCAGGAGAAGACCTATTCACAAGGTCATGTAATGACAGGACAAGGGATAATGGTTTTAAGCTAGAAAAGGGTAGACTTAGGTTGAACATTAGGAAAAAGTTATTTAATATGAGGGTGGCAGATCACTGGAACAGGTTGCCTAGAGAAGTGGTGGAGGCTCCATCCCTGGAGACATTCAAGGCCAGGCTTGATGGGGCTCTGAGTAATCTGGTCTAGTTGGATATGTCCCTGCTTATTGTAGGGGGGTTGGACTAGATAGCCTTTAGAGATCCCTTCCAACCCAAGACATTCTATGATTCTGGGATTCTATGATTATTTATAGTGAAGCATGCCATTTCATAGGCAAAATAATATGACCAGACAAGGCTTCTGTATGCTGGCTGAACGGGGTACAGTAGTTGCCCACAGAGAAAGATTCCAGCTGGGACAATTCTCTCAGTTAGCAGAAAAAAAACAATGAATGGTTCACATGCACATCTTTTTCGTAGAAACTCACATTTTCAGCCATCTTTACACCTCATGTAGAGGCTCCTTTTTAGAAAACCTACAGCATCAACAGGAACAGGGGCATGTTGAGACAGAAGATGGAATGGTTGCAGTACTCCGTTTCTATATTGTGGGTTGCAGGCACCTCATAAATTGGGTCATTCCTATCAATTCTAATCCATGTTAGCAGTGCATACATGGATTCAAAGCAGCCCAGGAACTACAAGTAGGAAGGCAACTTGTTAGTTTTCCTGAGCTTTGAGGCTGTAATGTACTGTTTGATTAACATGGCCCAAAATGTGACCAGACATACAGTTATTTTATTACTTTTTAAAGCCCATTGATTTGTACAGGCAACCTTGTAAATGGCAAAGGTAAGGTCTGTAGCATCTCAAGTTTTGTAACCTGCCCCTTCTCACAACAACAACAATCTGTCCTTTTCTTTACAGAACAATGTGATGGCTCCTTTGCCTCATAAGAGAAGTCCTGCCAGATCTAATTGAAACAATGACAGCTGTTTGGAGTTGCTGGAAACTCTAAACTGAGCAGATATTTCTCGGGAGAAATATGTTTTTTAAAAGTAAGTTTCTGTTGGTACTTAGCTGGCTGCATTAGAGTGAAAAAATAACAGCCTTCAATGTCATAATCTTCGAGCAAGGTAAACATTATTTCACACACATGTGGTCTTACAGACACAGAATTGAGAAATTTTTGTCCTTGTACCACAAAATTTTATAGGTCATGCCTGCATCTACACTTAATTTTAAAGTCAGATAAAATCCTAAACTTCTGTCAGTCAGGTTAGACCAGTTCTTCCAGCACCTCAAGGCCTGCACAATACAGGTCCACTGCTGTCATGCCTGTGTAGACACTCCTGTGTAGACATTACTTGTCCCTCTACAAGCACTTTTTCATTAACAATTCCACACACTATCACTTTTACAGGAGTTCACTAATTATACTTTACCACTTAGAGGTTTGGGACTAAGGTCATAATCAGTTTTGCCTTTGAGAGTCCCAGTGTTGTTTAGAAAGGCTTTTTTTCTGACTTTGTGAGTTCAGAATAAATGTCCATGCAAAGCAACTTAAGCTGGAGTATTTGCCTGAACCAGTAAAATAAAAAACACACAAGCCAATATCTGGATGCTTAGAAAAAATACACTGGAAAATGTCAAAGCAAACATGGAAGCAAAAGAAGAAGAGACAGTGGAACTGCAAGTGTACTTTTCAAGCCACATGGTACTCAGGGTTTTCAAGAGAATTCATAGCATTTTAAGGGAAGAAAAACAAATAAAGTGAAACAGCAGTAATTTAACTAAGATGTCATCCAGCTCCTCTACTAGCAAATTGAACTCCTTCAAACTACTAAGAATCAAAGTTTCCAAATGATGATGTACAGTCAGTCATTATACTGTGGAGACAATTCCTTATGCCTAGCATCCTCCAGTTTTCAGAATCTTGTACTTTCTACTGAGAATGATGGCATGAACTGGAAAACTGTCCTTTCCATGTGTCCCTGGCAGATGATAACAAGCTTAGAATGAACTCTCATGCAAATCAAACCAACCAGAATTTTCACATCTATTTTTATTTTGTTTGTTTGTTGAACAACAGTCTTATTTTGGTACATAGACTGTATTTTTTTCCCCTAAAACTGAGATATAGCGAGTAAGTAAGAGATAAAATGAAGAAGAAGGAGCAAATAAATAGCAGTTCCATGAATATGTAGGTTCCTCAGTAAGATTAATAAATGTTTATAAGAGTTACTATTGGCTAACTATTGCACATTAAGAAAGCATCCTGCTTTCTACCTCTTCTCATCACCATCAGCCACACAGGACTTGGAGAGGTTTTGGCAAGTGCCTTTGAGCTTAGATTTCTTAAACCTTTCTGCCTCCACCTCATGGAATTTCTCTGCTTTATAAATACTCGTAACCATTTTGTTAAACAATCAGCAGTCATAAAATTCAGGTTCTGAGCCAGCTAACAGCTGACCTAATCGTAAGTCATTTCCACCATCTTTTCTGGCTAACTACCATACCTTCTGCTATTTTCAGAGAACAGCTAAATCACGCTTTGCTACTGTCCAGGTCCTTATGAGCCAGAGGAGTGAAAAAGCATGAGTCCTTAAGAACCACATTTAGCTTTGCAGCAGCAGCTGAACATCTGTACACACTAGGATAAAACATTTTTTGTGGCTTTTCAGTAACTATTATTGAAGTATCAGTCATGCAGCTTCTCTAATGAGCAAAATACCCTAATGATTCACCAGAGCCATTTCTGTGTAGGTGCTCAGAAGATGAAAACAAATCAAATAGAAAGACGATCAAAGTATGTCCTAAATTATTACTTCAGGACAGTTCACTGAATCAGTCAAAGACTTGCAGTTCTTGCAGTTCCCCGAAGCAAATCTGTCTCAAAGGTCTTGGGTACCTCAGTGATGACAACCTTCTCTGTAGTTTTTCCCCAAACAGAGAGTAATTGAGAGGAGCTGCAGCCTTCCTGCTCTCCTCACCCCATTGCCTCTGCATTGCAGTGTGAGTCTTGTGCTGTTGCCTTTAGGAGAGGAGGTCCACTACCCAGCCCTGGGAAGCCGACCTTCCACAGCACAGCACAGACCTGGCTCAATTAGAAATGGAAGGAACTGAAGGACCTGACCCAAAGGCAAAGTTTCCTCATGGTGCACAGCAACACTTTCCAGAGATAGCCCCGTGACAGCTCCATGCAGAGATGGTGGGAGAGGAAAGGCCGGAGCACCTATCTGACGAGTCAGAGGAATCACATGCACCCCAAAAAGGCAAAACGCAAGCAAACACAACTACATAATAAGTAACTGAAGAAACTCTGGAGAAGACACACAGTCAGCAAGGCTATATACAAAGTCCAGCTGAGATCCAAGCTGACATTTTCAAGTCCTAGAAACATCCCTGAGCTACTATAGCAGCAGTGCTGAGTTTTGTAAGACTGTTGGATATGAAGACCTGTAAAGGATCAAAAACTTAGCAAAAAAACCCCAAAACCGAACAGGCATGAGGTACACATGGCTGAGCTCATCATGAAAGACAAGTAATAGTGAATAAATGGAACAAAACTTTATGCTGCAAAAGAATCTCCAAAATTTCTCTCGCAAGAATTTTTGCAGTGATTTCAAGACATAATTATTTTCATGCTCCTCTTTCCAGCTTAGGAATTGTGTCAAACATTAAGTCCTGGTCCTAAAACTCCTTTTACACATGGCTAGATTTATAAGCACGAGTAGTAGTCCTGTTGGCTTGCAGGAGGTTTGACTAAAGGTTACATGAGCAAATAGGTAATTTTATTCTTCTGTGAACTGAAAAGACCTGCTGAATCTTTGAGGTTAACCTACCCATAATAAAACTGGGTCATAGTCATCTCTTCATCAGCTGTGCCATCTAACCTGGTGCACAGTGAGCTGATGATAGAATATGCAAAATCTTTCTTTCTTAAGCAGTCATTTAAACACTCTATTTGTTAAAGGGAAGTTACTCTGTCATTTTGTTCTCCAATTTTTTACGGGTCTTTTACCAGATTGAAAACTGCACCTTGTTTTCTTCCTTTGCCTGAATCCCAAGCTGAGCACAGTTAATGCTGGTATTGCTTTGAATTACGTGTGTACTAATCATTACCATCAAACCTGGTAGCACTGTGGAACCACACAAAGTGACAAATATACTGCAGGTAAAGATATCACCGAGCTGCCAATCATTGCTTAAAGGCATTTGGTGTGGTGGCATGTCTGTAAGATGGCCACAATTCCTCTAATTTCACATGGAGTAGGAAATCCCAGTTTTTCTGCTTCCGATTATATTTCACTGGCTTAAAAACTCTTCATGTAGAAACAACAGTTGGGAAGTGTTAGTTTTTTGTTTGGTTGGTTTGCTTTTTTAATTTTTTTTTCTGTTAACCTGCAAAATCTGTGGGCGTTTTCCAGACAGGATTTCTGGCATTACTGATTAAAAATAAAAGCTTAGGGGTTTTAAAGGATTTATCAAAATTCTGGTTTCCACACCAGAGAGAATCTTCCTCATACATCATTTTCCAAAAAATGTTTTTTCACAGCTACTGAGCATCAAGAAACTTTGGTGTTCTGAACTTTGCTAAAAGATTTTAAGATTTAAACGCGAGCACCGTGAGCCTCACAACGGTTGCAGTCCCAAGGAACAGGGATTCGACGCTCTTCATTTTCAGCTCCCACCTGGTGCTTCTCTTTACTCCTCACCCTGCTCTGTCTGCCTTGCAAGAACCAACTCCTCAGACAGCTTTGGGTTTTAATTCGTTTTCCTCCTCCCGTGAAAAGCAGTCTTGGGCCAGCAGTGCTGCCCTTCAGGAGCTCACCCGAGGATGGCTGCAATTCAGCACGCCCCTTGCTGGCCTGAAGCAGGAACCAACAGCAGCAGCCATTCATTTTGCTTTACGCTGACCCAATAACTAAAACTGAGCTTGACTCTGTAATTTGGAGTCAATCAAAAGCAAGTAGAGAAATGTACCTGGAACGAAAGAAACCAAATGGCAAACAGATAGAGGTATGAGAGCTATGTTCTTTTGAGATTTGTTAAAATAAAGGGGGGGATCAAGTCAGTAGTAAATACACCGGTGATGAAAACTTCCTCAAAGGTATGACCATGGGGCATTTCTACAGTTCTTAATCAGTTAAAAGTTGTCTCAATGTGAAATTTATGGAGATCTTAGTTTTTATCTCTGAAATAATTTTTTCAAATAATCCTGGCAGTTTCAAATATTTTTTATTCTGTCAGAATTCCAGAATGGTTTAAGCCAAATGGAGAATAAACTGCCAGAAATGTACTGTTTTCTTTCTGAAATAATGATATTAATAATAACAACAAACACTCAAAATCCAAAACAAGCAAACAAATAAAAGAGTAAGGCTTTCTGGGTGCACAAATTTGACACCAAAAGCATTTGAAAGTATGACCCAGACCTCAGCATTAGCTCTTGGCTCCTCTGCACTGACGAAGAAAATTAACCAGTTTAAGAAATGCATATGAAATTTCCCATCTGGCTAACAACATGGATGTTTCTGCTCACAGTGACAATCTGAAAATGCTGCTGAGAAGTTTTAAAGTCAGTGTTTATATTTAAAAAGCCAAATCTTCCACAGCTAAGGTGGCTCTCCCTGCTTCCCTGGGATGGATATAAATTAAGACAATAAAGTACATCTGAAACTAATTTTTAAAGTTCCGCAGCCATGTTACATGTGCCTTGATAAGTGCTCTTTAAAAAGCTATTTCTTATGATGATGCAAGTTTTTAATTTCAAAGTTGTTTTTTCCCTCCATCAAGGAACATTTAATAATTGGGTTTAAAGCACATAAACCTGTTGTTTATATTTACTTGCTCATCAGCTTAGCATTGCTAAATACATGTGTCATATGAAGGTATACTGCTACAATTCTGAACTTTCAAAGGCTTCAGGCACTTTGGAAAAACTGATGTTGTGACAGACAGGTAAAAAGCACCATCAAGCTGTCTGCTAGGTACAGTGTATGCAGAAGCAATTTGCCTTCTAAAACTCTGAACATGATATTCTCTAATATTTTCTGGCAGATCTTCAGTAGCTAGAAAATAAGCATTTCCATATGTAAGAAAATATGCCTTTGAAATGTAGATTTTTCTTTACAAGAAAAGAACATGCAGAGAATTGCATTTTTAAGCTAAGGGTTCATTATTATTTATTTTTGTGCTTTGAAAAATGTTGTGCATTTCCCATAGAGCACTTAGGTGGTAATTGCAATTCTAGTATGAGAAAAATTAGTCTGAACAAACCTCCTAGCTGTCTTTGGCCATTAAGCATGATCTCTTAATACACAAATTTTGGCTAATACTTTAGCTTCTCACTGCATCCTTGGACTATGTTAAATTTGATACACTGCAGCATACATTACTGCATTGATCTAAAATTTAAAATATGTTCACAACACTGCCTCTCTATTTCACTGCTTTTATGGGGTGTTTTCCCCTTTAAGGAAAGCAGTTTAAAATGGTTGCTAGTCATCTCAGTTGCTGCAACCACATGATGCAATCTATTGTCAAATTAGTGGGTGGCAGCAAGTGGAAACAGATTTCACCAGCAATAAAGCCTGTCACATGATTTCATCTGTTTGCAGTCATACAGTCTCTTAGCCCGTTCCTTCTGTTTGATCCAAAGGCCCTGTCCACATGGAAGCTGATCTTTGCTGTCTTAAACGTGACTGCTAAATGACAGGGTTTGCCTTTGTGGTTGGTTTCCACTAAGTGGCATTTTGGAAGTGCACAGGGAATTAAACCACTTAGGACAGAAAATTTTGCACATGTATAAAACAGCGGTCCAAATGTCTGAATGTTTTGCATAGTCAGGACCAAACTTGAACAAAATTGAAATAAAATATTTGCAAAAAAGACTAAATCTAATTAAAGTCTTACAGAGAGTTATACTTTTAAAAACTGAGCCTACTGCATATATTTTATCATGCAGTTGAAAACTATATCTGTGGTACAAATAAAGCAATCTCTAGTATTAAGCAGCAGAAAAATAAGGGGGGCAAAGGTGCAGAAATACTTGGTATAAAAGCAGCTACCATCTTGTCATGGAAATGGAAAATCAAACTATTTCTAACCAGAAGCTTTTTGTTTGTCTTACAGAGCAGTGTTATGAGACTGACTTCTAATTTTAAGTGCCATTAAAGTCACTGTCCAAAATATAAAGCCTATCAAGTGTTCTTGGTTCTTTCTAAGTTTATGAAATATCTTCAGCCCTGCCTGGTTCAGCACAGCCAAGAAATTCCAGCTCCCAGGGCCAAGGTCTTGGATTTCCCTTTTCATCTTGTAATGATAACACAAGGGAGAATTGAGAATAGGATGACAGACAACAGAGTTTTGCCCTACCCCTCTGTATACCAAACCTGAAAGCCAACTGAAGAAGTCAGAAGGACTCGGGGACTCTCCCAGCCTCGTACTGCAGGCATTCTCTATTTCCCTAAAGACTTCTGAGAGAGAGCAACTGTCATGCGCACTAATAACCTACGGGAAAGAACATTTGTCAAGGACTGAATGTTCCCCTCTCACATGCCAACGCCAGGGAAACGCAGTTTCTTGTAGGCCCTGCTCAGGGCTAGGCCATTAACAAGACAATACTGCATAACTAATCACCTGCGATATTGCTCTATGATAACTCTCCCAGTTTGAAATGAGGACAAATGTAATGTTCTTCAGAAATAGCTCTTACCACCCTGACCCACCAGCTGAACATTGATTATTTCTGAATAATGTGATTCCCACTTAATAGGATGGCCAGTTAAAATAAACATAAATATTTGTGCTGTCAAATAACATTCAAAGGCCGATGCATAACTTTTTCTGGAGAGGTAAAAGTCACAGACTTAATTTTTTGAGAACTGCAAGGTAATGTGCAGATCAAGAGGATTACCATTTCCTTTAAAACTATGGAACTGCTAGATACAGTGCACAGCATGAGTTTGAATTTCTCAGCCCTTACTCAGACCAGCTTTGACTACAAAAGGAATCTGGCTATAAAATATATCTGACAACACCTAATGCTGCATCCTCTATAAACTTTCCATTGAAATCTTGTTCTCTTGCAGTATAGGAAATTGGGAAGCCTGAAAAATGTATAGCACTGGATCTGAATGTGGGTCTAATTCAGAAAGGCCCTGAAGCATGTACTTAACCTTGCTTGGGTCTTAAGCTCTACTAAAGTTAAGCACATGCTTAGATGTTTTGTTGGTATATCTGCTAGGTTCACTGCTAAAACTACTTTATTAGAGAGTTCCATTAAAGAAAGCAATTTAATAAATTTAAGAGATTATGAGACAGAAGTCCCCAGTCTCAGAGTTAAAGGGCCCTCTTTTTGTGTATGTAGTCTTTCATGTAAACAGATCTGTACTTAGTTGTATTTAATTTCATTTCAAACATATCTGTTTTGTATAGTCATTCTTGTAAACAGATCTGCTTGCAAAAAAATATTTATGCAGGATCAAGTATTTGCACATCTAAGGACGCATTTTGCATGGGCAAGTAGTTGTTTACATGTACAGATGAAAAATAGGGATACACAGATATGCAAGTGGCTCTGAAATCTTGACACACATTGCCTTACTGGATAAAGCTGGAGGAAAGTCAACAGGCAAGAATTATCTAATTAGAAGTTCACAGTCCTGTATGCATTTGCAATTAGTTCTAAAGGCTCCAAAGAAAGAATCTACTGCAGTAGACATTTCATCGTCATTAATTTTGTCCAGATCCATTCAAAGTAAACCCCCACTGAAGATCCATTATTACATTTTGGATTGAGAGGAAAATCAGCAAACTGTTTCTTCAGAAAATTGCCAAAATCAGATTAATCCTGAGACACATGTAGTAGAAAAAACATCAGGACTTCATTCATTCTCAAGAAAAAAATCATAATCAGAAATGCAAAACTACTGAGGATCTGAGAGCAAAATCTGTCTCTCAGTATTTTAAAACAAACAAAAAAAACTGAACATGCACTGGTTGCTATAGAGAGAAGCTCTTACTTTCAACCACAATTGCAGATGTGGTGGGGTTGAAGTGAGTATGTCTGTCTGATAATATTTAACAGGCACACAGAAGATGCATAAAAGTGATTTGAGATTTTTTTTTTCCCAAAAAAAATAATTAGATAATTGTGAATTATGCACTGACTGCTGAAAGGATAATAGGAGCATTCCACAAATAACTGGGACTTAAGTAACCTTAAATAAAGCATAACAGTTGGCCAAACAGTAGTGCTTGTTTACAGATAATACATTTAAAACAGTAAAATAAAACACACATTGAACAATAGTCAAATGTAAAGAATCTAAACACAGTTGCCTCAGTCTCTCTGTGTGGAAAACAGCGAAAGAAAGTCTGCAATCATTAATGAGAGGCAGAGAGGAGCACATCTTACCACTTGGAGTAGCAAAATTAGTTCACTGACAGAGTACCCTCATCTAGTTCCCTACTCAGAACAGTGCCTTTTTTTGTCATGTTTGGGTCCCTCCCACCGTAAATAAGGTTAAGGGCACAAGTCTTCCTTAGTACAACAGATAGCACAGCGTGGTTAAGAACTCTGTGCTGCTTGAAGCTATTAATACTTAAGGTTTCAATCACAGTAGCACTGATCAAGGCCATGTCATACTAGGTATAAGGCAAAAATGGGGGAAGTAGCGATCTCTGCCTCAAGGAGTTTAGACTCATTCATATTGCCTCATCAGGCAACTTCTGTACCATTTTCTAGATTTATCTTCTATATAACACAGGCCACATTGATCACCAAAATGCTACTTTTTAAATCCATTTTCATGAGGGCTTGGATTCAGATGCTTTCTTCAGAACCTCGTCAAGCCTCTTTGGATGCCTGCTAGTGGGTAGGAAGCATGAGTACGACCAGAGTTTGGCTAGGATATGGTGAGATGTTGCAGTGGCCATGCTACATGGTCCAAGCAGGGCTGGCTCACATGCACAAAGCCAGCTCACAGTTTTCCCACATGAAGATGTGCCCGTAGGCTTGAGCTGTTCAGGCTAGGAAGGTGAAGACTTAAGAGAACATAAATACATCTTAATAAATCTATCATGGAGACTAACATTAGGGATGAAGATGGGGTGCTGAAGCTAAGAAAAATTTTGGCACTAGAAGAAATAGCTACAAAATAGCCAGGGGATTTAGAATCTGTTTCTCAACCATCAATATAGTGAGGTTTCAGAGCAGCCAGACTTTAGAAAGGGCAAAGGACTGGCCTTGATGAGTAAGATCTCAGATTTCTAAAGAGTATTTTCTACAGTGTTCGTGTGTTTATCATTGTCAGACAATCCAGGGTTCACATGATGTTGACAACTGTAATATATTCTTTGTAAATTGCAATTGGATCTTTGAATCTCCAGACAGTTGAGAAACTAGTTTCTCTCACCTGTTTAATTAACCATGTCATGTTTTCCAAAGAGAATTAATTGTCTCAGTGAAGCAGTAAGGAGACTCAAAGGTTCAAAAGAAAAATAAATATGAGCATGCAGCAGAGTAAACATTTATCCAATAAACATTTTCACAGCTGAGTTTCAAACTTCTCACGTTCCAGCTTCTTATATTTTATCATCTCATCCCACTTGGTCCTGGCACCACATCTCTTAAAGATACGTCTCATGGGAAAACACTGCCTCGGTAATCAAAACATTTAGATTGAAGAAGAAATAGAAAACAATTCTCAAGGAAGTTTCATAGTACAGTGACTACTCCAAGACCAAACTGTAACATTTAACTGCCTGATCCTTAACAGAATTAACAGAATAGTTTTAATATCAGGCTAACTCTACCCTGATCATCTCAAGCTTTGGCAGATGTTCCCTCTGAACAGAAGCCACTACCTCTCCTGGTGACAAGCACAGTGCACCCTCTTGTTTGCTCTCAGATTGGCTGCTGCTGTTTTCCATAGTCAGGATTAACGCTAAAAGTCTCAATTTTAACCAAATTCAAAGAGCTGCTCTTTTTTTTGCAACTTCTTTCATTTCTGCTTTTAACACTATTTTTTTTAGCATTTCTCTGAGAATGGAGTAAACAGTTGCACATGAAAAGGAGAAATGAAAATGATCTTCAGATAGTTCTTCCTACAGTGGAAAGCATTTTTAGTGTTCAGCTGTGGCTATATGATGGAAAAAAAACCTTTAGGGTATCTGTGAGATAGGTAAAGTGGCAATCATTGAAATGATAATAATCATTGTCAATTCAATCCTGAGAGGGCTGAGGCCCTTTCCAAAGACTCTGAAAGTTTCTAATTCTCTGTAACATGATTCTGCGGAGAATGTTAAAGAAAAGATCAGCATTTAGCATCTAAGCTGAGTAACTTCTTCCTTTAAAAAAGGAACTGGTATAAGTAATGAGAAATATACATGTATTTCAATGAGAAGAGTTTCAGTTCGGGGGGATAAAACATATTCTGTCTGTGTCTTTGGAAAGATCCTCATCATTTTGCAGGCTTCATATTTATATACTTGAATATTTTTTGTAGTCCTTAGTAAACTTGTTGCAACACCTGCATTTAGAAGTAGGTTTTAGGGCTGATCTCCTCAATGTTTTTTTCTAGCCCTTTAGGTTAGATATAAAAAAAATAGACCCATATACCACAGCTTCAAAGAAGTCAACAGAGAAATGCCATTTATCATAACCAACTAAAGGTCCCCCTTTGCATATTTCAGCTCTAAAGAACAGTAAATCTCACAGAAAAAATAGACAACATGCTGTCAGATAAGTTTATTTTTGAAACCTGATGATATATTAAGTATGTTTAGATTTTGCATTAGTCAAAACTGAGAAACGCCTTCCTTTGGTTTGTTTCATTTTTGTACAGTTCAGAGTAAATCCTAAATCGTAATTTGAGGCTTTAATAATTCTATATCTGTATGTCCTTGATCTCATTTGTACTTTTTCTTCCACTCACACTTCTGCACGTGCAAGTCTATATTTAAATCTGCTCCTGTTCTCCCTAACTAGATGGCAAAACTCCTCCAGCTGCACTTCCCTGTACTTCTGAGAGGCAAAGACCTGGCAGCCCCTGTTGCAGTCCTGGGTGTTCGGCCCTTCTGAAATGAAGCTCCAGGTGTCAGAGGGCCTGAGTAATGGGGCAGACTGTATAGGTACTCCTGAAAGACCCAGCCCTTTCAAAGTATCATAGAATCATAGAATGGCTAGGGTTGGAAGGGACCTTAAAGATCATCTAGTTCCAACCCCTCTCCATGGGCAGGGACACCTCCTGCTAGATCAGGTTGATCAAGATCCCATGCAACCTGGCCTTGAAGGCCTCCAGGGAGGGGGCATCCACAACCTCCCTGGGCAACCTGTTCCAGCATCAGTAACAGAAATGCAGATTTTATCTTTCTGTGAATAAATGAAGAGAGACAGAAAGTCCTAGGACCTGTCTGATTTTCTTTGCTGAACACTACCCCAGTGCTTGGAGCAGCTACGACTCACTGACACTTCCCAAGGTGCAGCACGAACATCTCCAAACCAGATCAGTGGGCAGCGATGGAGGGAAATGCATTCACCCCATTTGAATTGTACAGATACAAGTGGTGCTGTGGTTCACCTGCTCTTGTTGAACTGGAGACAGCAAGAAGCAAGACTGTGATTGCTGGTTGTTGAACAGATGCCTGAGAAGACAAAAGCTTTGAGCTTCCCCACCTCCCCTCACTCGCACACCTGCTCCTGGGCAGCCACAGTCTGGCCACCAGTAAAAGCAATAATCTCTGCAGCATGAGAAACAAGCAGGCTGCTGAGCCTCATGTGGACCAGAGAGCCATCATGAGGAACTGAATAAGTGATTTTTTTTTTTTTAAGATGCACTTATAAATCATTAAAGTGACATGGTATGGGCTTGGGGTTTGTTTTGCAAGCTAGAATGGGAATTGTAACATCTGTATTTCAAAGTACATGCTCAACCTTATACTCCCATTTCCTGTGGATGGTGTCCAAATTTAACCTTTCTTTTCTTGAAGAGTAGTGTCTTGTATTTATTTGGTAGAATAAGCAAACAGCTGGGTACAGCAAATCCAGGGAGCTCTTTGAAAACTATCAGCTAACATCAAGATAAGTGCATTTCAAACATCCCCCAGGAACTTTGAAATATACCCCTTACCTGCTACTAGCTGTTCCACTTACTTTTATTTTACTGGAGCTGGCATAGGCTCTGCTCAATCCTTTGTGATCCCTAAACCCTGAAACCAGCCCCACCTCGGTTGTGGTGGACACAGGGGAAAACAGCAGGCTGAGAGGAGCCTGCTGACAAGTTGCTTTAAGATTTCCCAGTGTGTCTTTGGGGGGTCACGTTGTCTCTGACAACTGGTGGTAAGGCACCTGAGCACACCAACCATTATCAGAGTGCCCACCTAGTAAGGGACGTTCTCTAAGCAAGTTAGGTACACAAAATGGATGTCCCAACAGCACACTGGCACAGGCACTGGGGGCTCCACTTACGGGGTTTGCTGCCACAGGGAAATTAAGACAGGTTGCCTGTTGCAGTCTTAGTGCATTTAAATTCAGTCTCCAGGGTCACTGATTGCAGTTGAAGGAAGACCTGTAAAAGCTGGGTGATCAGGCTGAGTGATCAGCTGAGTGACACAAGCGAGCCTTGCTCTGAACAGCAAGGCCTCTACCAAAAGTTGTTCCCCATAAAGGGCAGCAGTAACAAAATAGGGAGATGAGGAGCTAAGCATCCTCTTCCAAGGCTTTTATGTAGTGGCTGGGAGAATGGCTTCAGCTCTGGGGCTCATCCCATAACTCATCCCATAACCAAAGCACATTCAAGCCCTGCAGTGACTGCTGAGGGTTATAGCCCCCTCTGATTTGCACCTCCCTCCCTATACTCCCACAAATCAGTGCCCAAGTTGCCTGCAGTGTAGTGGTCTGGCCTTGATGAATCAGAAATCCTGTGCCCAAGGTGTTGCTCTGTAACTTCATGCATTCCCCGTGATGAAATTTAGACCTGACCCTGCTTGCGGTCAAACTAATCCCTTGACTGGTACCTATGGTGAAAATGCTGGTTGCTGCAGTAGCTGGGCAACCAATTCTTGAATATTTCTATTTTTCCTTCTGGCTGCAGCTTCCTTCAGCCACTGACACAGTTACACTGCTTTCTCCACTGCAGCTCCCTTAGTCTTGGCTGTCAGCAGCTAGGGAGGCAACTGCTGCTAGGTTAGGTTTGGTTCTGTAGCCATTGCTGCTGGTCACATTGCTTCCCTTACAGCAAGGGGATTTTATTGGTTTTTTTCATGGAACTTGGACCATGTAGGCCATGTGTCACAAACCATGACACAGCAGTTCCCATTTACTACAAACACCTACAGACTGGTGTGCCAGTAATGAGAGCAATGTCCAATGTCCCTTCACTGCCTCTGATTACGTTTCCCAGATTTGGGATTACCACAAGAAATAGGTGGCAATTTTCCTCCACTAGCAGCAGTGGCAGGACCTTTGAAAACCTCGCTGAAGTGCTTAAGACCGTATTTGTAGGAGCTCCAGGACAGGCTCCTGTGCTTGCAAGTGCTGGCCTGAATAACTAGGGGTTAATACAAGCTCTTTTGATAAATCTGGCTCTGGTGTTTACGCCAAGGGTTTCAGAGGGTGGCAAGCCTGGGGAAGGGAGGGGCTTTCCACATTGGTAGGCCCATCTGAGAACTTTTTAATCCTTATTACTGTTACACTTTTCTATGCCTGCCAGCCTGCAAGACAGTTTGAAAGTCAGCCTGACCTCTTGTGTGTCTGATCTAGATCCAACAGGGAATGAGATCAGGGAGCTGTGAGAAGCAAGCTTAATGGGGAGACTGCTGCAAATGTAGCAAAACAAATAATAGAGGCTCAAGTTTTTTTGTTGTAGAAAATACAGTGCTATGGCTTTTGGGTGCCAAGAGGCAGTTCTTTTAATAGCTACATTCTTTGTAATGCTGATGAGTGGCAATATAGAAAGATGAAAGTAGGAGGGCATTGTATTATAGTCTTACATATATTATGCCACAAAGAAAACGTGGTTGCTGGGTGGGGATTCTTCACTCTCCTCCTGCTGAGCTATTCATACAATCTCTCCTCTTGGAGGGTGATCCCCATTCCATCTCTCCTAAATCCCAAGGGGTTTGCCAACTGACTTTCAATTTTTCAAGTGGAAATCGCAGGACTGAATGGCGCATTGAAATATTTCCTCTTACACCTCACTGCTCCTTTAGGAAGTAGCAGACATTTTTTTCCAAAAGATGTATGCCATCTCCTGGGAACCGTAGAAACTGCAAGCCCATTGTGTGGAACTCCCCTGTAAATTATATTTTCCTCTGCTTGGAGGACATTATACAAACCAGCAGAATAACTTCTGCATAGCTTGGACTATCCTTCATTTCTAAATGTGTTGAACTTTCTACATTTTACTTCAGCAAAACACAATTTGCATTGAAAATTTAATAATTTATTTTGTGTATCGAAAGATTTGGATGTATGCAAACTAGTACAAGGTAAGATTCGTCAATACGTGATACTAATCAGTTAAAAAGTGGCAGTGGAACTTACTGTACGCTGATGCCATGTTTTAGCACGAAGGAATAAGTGCTGAAATGCAGCCCACAGCGTTGCTCTGATGCATCTATTTTGTCCTACAAGACTAGTGAAAGAGACAGAAGAAAAAAGTCAGTGAAATCATCTGTAAAACATGACGATTCTTTCAGCACAAGAGAAAATAAGTTTCTCTTAACTCCTCAACTGCAACTTGCACGTGTCAGACCAGACGCCTGTCTCCACGTCAGCCTTATAATACACCATTAAGCTTTCCCCTGTTAAAAAAACAGTACAGTGAATAATATCCATAGATAGAAATAAATGTATTTTTTTCATTTTTAATTAACAGATGTAAAGGTGCATGAATCCTTTTTCTTTGAACTGGTCCTTAAAACAAGCTAGTTATTTCAAGTGGACAGGTTCTTGAAATAATGTAGGTAAGCGTGGATTCATGCATAAAATGGTTTTCTGAGTTATGTCTACTTAATATACTTGCAAAAATAATCAAAATAACTTAGTTTTCATGAAGGTAGAATAATATCTACTTTTAAATAATTTGGGATGACACAATATGCACATTAAATTTGCTTTTATTTGGTATACACTTAAATAATCTTAATCCTATTATTACTTTTTATCACTTAAAAATCTTGATTGTTTTTATCACTGTCTGTTTCTTCCAGAGACCTGAGGGACTTTGGACAAGAACTGAGATGGTCCTTTTTATGCGAAATATGCAATCTGGCAATACCAGTAACTTAATATAAAGCATAAAATGTAATGGCATAAACAAGTAAGTAAACAGTCTTCAAACAAAATTTATCATGATGTAGGTTGTAAAGTAATGCCATTGTTCATCCTTTCAGAATCCTGGGAGACACCAAGTTTCAGTGGGAGATGGAGATTGGCAAAACTTAATAAAATTGCTGGTACAAGAGTCTTCTCTCATTCTGTAAGCCAGTGTCCCAGGTGTGTAACTTCTTTTGGTTGATTCAGTAATGCACATGCACCTTTGTGTACACATCCTCTGTTAAGGAAAGCCAATGCTCATGAAACACAGTCTTCAGTTTGAAATTAAAAGGCCAGAGAAGAGAAACCAGTAGTGACCAAGAAACAAGAGATGACTGTGTGAGCCAGCCATGTTGTTTAGCAGCTGAGAGATCATCTCTTAACTCTCTGAAGGGTCAGACTACTCCAGCCCTTGCCACCAAATTTCCAGCTTCATAGGAACTTCCCTCCCTGGTTTGATTTCCTGAGATCTGCTGACTGCCTCCAGCTGCCATCTGGGGAGGGGGAAGAGCAAGGGGAAGGGTGGGAGAAGGCAGGAGGAGGTTCATTGCAGACAGCATGCTGGAGATCCCTTGCTAAAAGGAGTGGGCTTTTCCTTAGGTGGCTCACTGTCCACCTACACAGAGGTTTTAATAGACCATGCTCTTTAATTTTGTCCAGCTGATTGATTAATAAAGTAAATTCTGAAACTCCAAACCACAAATAAGTTACACTTATTTCACAGCCTTCGTGCAAGTCACTGCCCTGGGAAGACATTTCACCATCTAGTGAAAGAGATCTGTGTCCCCCAAAGCAGAGCTGGTGCAGCTCAACCCCTGTGTCACCCCTCAGCCCACCAGCACAAGCTTCTACAGCTGAACCCCCAGCTCCATGAAATCCCTTTGGAACACTTGCAGGGATGGAGGTTTAAAGTACTCACATGAGCATGGCTTCAATTATCAGGGAGTAAGAGAGAAAGAAGTATTTGCATGAGGCATGAAACTCTTTAATTTAGGAATATGTCATCTCAATAATTCTAATAAAAAATTGCTAATCAAGTAAAAAAACTTTAAGCAGGTCAAAATTCTGTAGATCCCAACTTACACCAAGATTTTAAAGTTTGAGCAGCCAGAGCTACACCATAGTTAGGTGCCCGAAGAGAAGGTATCTGACTTGCCTAGAAGCTGACAGTCTCCTGGATGTCCATGGCAACTGTGTGCTTCCCAATTTTGAAAACCTGATCATTTTCATTTACACTCCATAAGTATAGTGTGAGGAATCTGACTTTAGGAACTGACATTTTCAAGGTCTGGGCTTATACACGGGAGCACCCCGCTGGCTGCCTGCTTATTCTGGCAAGATGCAGTGAAGATTAATGGAAAGTTAGTACCATCTAAGTGGATTTCTGCAATGTGTTTGCTATGTGCTGTAAGCAGTTACTTGTCTTTTGAGACCATTAATTTTATATACGTGGAACAGTTAGCTGAGACAAACCACTCTTTTACAAACCATCAGTGCAATGGAGGACACTATTCCACAAGTTCTCGTTATAACGTCTCCATTGTTTGGGATGTCTCAGGAGCAGAATTTTGGAGGGTGGCCAAAACCAGAGGGAGAGTATATTTCTAAAGAGATATTATTGCTATGCATATTCCATCACTGACTTGGACTTTTCTTTCACTCTCTCTGAAGTTGCTTCTCTCAACAATGCCCATATTTAGAATTCTAAATCTTTAAAATTAAGATTCTGTGTTTATGTGGGTGGTTGATGTATCAAATTCAGCAGAGTGATTAAAGAAAGACTATTTTATTTTATCCTGTTATAATTTAGTTTACCTTCCCATTTGCAAACTCCACTTGACAACGAAATAAAAACTCTTTCTGAAGCAAACTCCTACAGCTAAAATCTGACTAATCTCTTTGTTTTGAGGCAGGATGTAGAATGTTCTGTGTTCCCCATGTAGCTGCCTGGAACACAAAGCACTTTTTAGGGTGGTTTTACTTCAGAAACTTATTGCACAACTACTACCACTGGTCCCATCAATCTGGGCTTATTAGTGGACTGTGCGATCCTAATGTAGTACATATGAATTTTTTTAATTGAAATAAATGAAGATAACCCTACATATATTAAAATGTTATTCTATGAAGTAAAAAGGTTCTGTTTTTAGTCTGTATCCTCAATGGATTTTTACTCTATGCAGGAAAACTATGAAGCCAACATACTACAGGTGAGCCCTGCTTTGCACTGAAGAGTCATCATTATTTATGTCTCCACACAAATTCTCCCATACTGTATCCCTGACCAATTGGAAGATACAAATATCAAATAACCTTAAAAAATGTTTTGAAGTTGAAAAATAAGACCAAAGTGACTGGACTGGACTAAACAGTGAAATATTAAGAGGTAGAAAATGAGGAGAAAACCCTCTGACTTTGTATCCCAGTGATTTGACATAACAATCACCAGAGTGTATTAATGCTGAAGTAGTTGGTGGTGGTTTGTTGGGGTTTTTATTTTTAATAATGATTTTTCCTCTTCCTGTTTAATTCCACAAGCTGTTGACTGAAGAGTTCAGGCTCCCCAGGCTGCTGTTGTAAAAACTGGCAGGCATCATTACAGAAATCTTGCCCAACATTACCCAATAAGGAAGCTTGAGTATCGGTATCATCAGTGGGAAACGGCAGCAGAACCCAAGAGAAGGAGGGGGAAGGAAAGTTTGAAAGATTGCAGGCTATTGAGATAGATACAAAGCACGGAAACAAAACATGTTTTATTTATTTGGAAGGTCAGTGCCCGCAGCTGGAACAGAGGTTTTGGAAATGTATTAAAGGAAAAGTTTAATCTATCACAAGCTCTAGCTAAAGCATGTTTAAATTATGTTTATGAAGCAGTTTAAGTAAATTTGGGCAATGGGAGTTCTGAAATTGTAACCACATTTGCCTAGTAGATTGCAGAAATAATAACAGCAGCCAAAGTTTAGGCATAATCCTTTCTGAAAAAAACCCACAACCAACAAGCAAAAACCAAAAACCAACCACAAACAATAAAACCCACCAAAAAACAAGCCACAAACCTCTGTACAAAGTGACATGGACAATACCCAATTCCCAGATCAGTGAAAATGCACATATTGACTGCTATGATCAGTAATGTAGATGAGTTACTTGACTTAAAACAACTATTTTCATAAGCCTTTAGCTTAGATCTAAAATGCCTGTGAAAGATGCAGCAGTCAGACTTGTCACAGAGCAATTAAATGAAAGGTCCATTCTCTCTGGTGTGTCTTTGATTTCTTTTTGAACAGCTTGAGTCAGTCAGAAGATTCTCTTCATAGTTATATCTATTTAGTCTTGGAGTAATGCCATCAAACTCAATGGTATTATATGGATTACATTGCTTAAAGGAGAGGAAAATATGTGTGTTACATCAGTAGAGTTACTCTAGCAGTGCATTTGGCCCAGAACATGCAGCTAATGTGCTAGATGGTTTAACTGTTACTGAGGTGAGAGCAGCACAGGACAAGGTCTCAGAGGCCATAGGATAGCAAATATTATATTTTACTTTTCAGCATTTGCATACATGAGTTGTTTCTCTTCCCACACATGTGGGTGGTTTTCCTTGAGGCCACAGTACATTGCATGCACACAACATACACAGACAATGCTTAAGAGGGTGAGGGAGAAGGTGTTACTGTGTGCTAGATATTAAAAGGACAAATGGCAGTCCAACGTGATATTTTTGCAGTATTTCTTGCAAACTCCACTATCTTCTTCTTCCTGCAAGTATGCCCTTACTGTGCTTATATTTGTGCACTTGGGTTTGGTGTCAGGTGGTTAACACTATATGTGGGTTCATGACACATACAAGTTATCCAAGTGCATATGAATCAAGGGGAATAATATAAATGCAAAAAGCAAATAATTTATCCATAGGTTCTGAACAGTATGAGACAAGCCAGGTCAGTGGTAATAAATTGTTTAAAGAGTGTGTTTTTGGGGAGGTAAGAAAAAAGGCTTCCTCCACTGGAAGTAGGAGGTGTCTACTCAATGGCAGCTAGATTGTCATTAGGAAGGTGTTGTTCCTACGTAGTAGCACTGACCAATATTTTTTAAAATGTGCAGAATTAAATAATCTGAAATCAATCTGATTAATCAGAACTGGCTTTTGAAGCACATCTAATCGTACTGCTGCTAGATTGCTGGTTTACAGTCACTGCATCTATGTGCATGGTTAGGTTAGTGAAAATAGAAATGGTCTGTTATTGTAATGACAGTACTGAGTTGTCGTGTCTCTGGTGAAGGAAACTGGCAAAACAAACAAACCCACAAATTAAATTAGCCCTTTCAGAAAAAAAAGATGTAAGTTCCAGTCAGGTAGTACATTATGGACATTCTATAAGGTAAATTTTCAGTAAAAAAAATAGTATGTATGAAAATCAGAAACCCTCATGTTTACTTGTATGTATGAAAAGAAATAGGTCAGTGACTTTGTTTCCATGGTGACCACTATTGAAATAAAACAAACTCACACCAGTGATGATTTATTTTCCTATTCTGCAACCTTTTTAAACAAGCACTTTATTCTGAGGCTGCTACTGAATGTAAACAGGACACCAGAGTGAAATTTCACTGTATGATCCTCTGGGGTTCATTAAAGAAAAAACAGTTGTAAAGAAATACCCAATTCTAAACAATTCAGCTTTCTGAGCAAGTGCAAATTCCTACTATCCTGCAATAATGTACTTGACATGCTGTAGAGCAAGAGCTCATTGGGAATTATTAGACAAAACTAATTTCAAACAGATTCATTATATCCGAAAAGTTTCCCAGAAGGATAGCAACATTTTCTTCTTTGGAAAAGTTTTGACTGAACAGACTCTTCAGGTTTATATTTTCCAGTAAAAAGCAGACATAGAAGGATGGACTTGAGATTCAGTAGTTTGGTAACTATGAATCATTCCTGGTTTTGCTGGCAGCTCAATCTCTGCTTTGATTCGGATGGGTGCTGCAGTTATGGGGTCTGTGACTTCAAGAAGATTTAGGCATCTAAACCAGTGACATATTCTGTGCTCCTGAGTGCAGGAATACTTTAATAGCTTTAATAATCTTACTCTTTGTGATGCTGATTTTCCAAAAACTCAAAATAGTAAGCATAGCCATTTCCTATTTCACAGAGGTTCTGTGAGGTTTCATTGAAGATTTTGAGATGGCCTAATAATAGGTTCATATAGACATGCTAGAAAGACAATCTTGCACATTTTCAACATGACCTACCAAACCAAGGATATCAACCTTGTTATCTTACCATAGCACATAAGAAGTAGTAGAGGTACCATGGTTTTTTTGGCCATATCTGAGGGATATGAATTGGCATGGATATGGAAATGGAGGAAAAGAACACAGTGCAATAATACTTGTAACAGCGAGATCAATATTTGTTGAGTGTACACAGTGCATTTTGTTTACCCCTGCCATTGTTTTGATCTTTTATAATTATTGTCAATACATTTATTTAGGCAAGGTAACTAGTGAGGAACATCCCTAGTCAGAGTCTTGTTGTTTCTATCCTGCATATGGTATCAGAGCAATCCTCCTGTTTCTGTTAGCACATATGAGAAAAAAAAATATGAAGGAACTCATAAACACTTTTTAAACCTCAACCTGTAAAAGCAAAGAAAGTACAATGAGATGTATTTATCAGAAAATGTGTGCCTCTCTACAGACACACAAGTCTCTAAGGAAAGAGAAACATAAAGAACTGAAATGACAACTATTAAACAAAGATAATTTCTTCCCTGTTTTGTATGATGAAGCCAGTGACTTCAGTGGAAGCAAGATTGGATTCTAGCTACCTTCATTTATAGCAAAGGAAGTGGTCTCCCCCTCAGCTTGAACCTCAAGTCCAAAATGCCATTGAATTATATTTTTGGTCAGGATAAGGCGCTGTTTTTTGTTATTTTTGTGGGTTTTTTAAATTTATATTATTTTTTTATATCCTCTTTCTTATAGTCCTTTCAGTTGGTTTCAAGTCGAGATTTGGATATGGCAGAAGCAAAAAGCAGTGACAGATGGTGCTGCTGCTCAGAATCATACTGATAGTAGCCCAGTGCAATCATTTTTTTAATGCTGGTAGTGATTTCCTGTCTAGGGTTTTACCATCAGAAAAAAAAGCAGCAGGACATCACTGCTACCAATTATCAGGTACAAGGCACAGAGTGGATGGCCACCAATTGACCACACATTATTTTTTAACTAGAAGAAAAGTTATCTTTTTAAGTTCACTATATACCAAACTCTATCATTCAAGGGCAGGCCATTCAAGTTGAGCTATTCTTCAAGATATTCTATGAGCAAGATGATTAAAAACATCAGCATAAGAAGAGTCCTTTTTCTATTCCCCATTCAGTAAAAAGGCTAGTAACTCAATGTCCTGAATATTCTATGTAATGCTGTGATAGTTATCTTCTTATCCTACAAGACCTCTTCTTCCAATCTATTTATTAAAGATCTACCTCATACATTTTGATTATTTGAAGTTAATGCAGATTCCTGTAAATCTCAGTATTTTTTTGTCAATTTATTGAGCTGCTAATGCTCAGCTACCTCTCTTTCTTAAGGCTTCTTGTCTCCTAGGTGTGTTTTGTCAGGAGATGTCACCTGTGTGATGAGGGAAGAGCTACACCCCTGGATGTGCACCCTTCTGAGGGTTATTACTCTTTCACTGTACTTAGGCTCACTTTTCCCCTCTACATCTGCATCTCTTTGTTCAACGTTTATATGGCGTCCTCTGCTTTTGTTTCAACATGGTTTAAAAATTTGGGGGTTCTAATACGGCATAAGTAGAAGGAAACTAAGAAGATTAATCTGTATACTCTTTGAATTCAGCTCACTGAAGTCAAAGGGCTATAGTGAATGGTTAATTGTAGCTCTTTACTAAATCTTGCCTTTTGGTAAGCAAGGGCATTCCTTTGAATTCCCAGTGCCTATTACAGTGAAATGAAATTGTAAATGTCTACCATGAATGGATATATTCAAGACAAAATGTCAGAGGGGTGAAGAGAAGCAGATGTCTTCTTATCAGGGATAGCTTCAGAAAGATTAAATCAAATTTGCTGCAACACCAACACATGGATGACTCGTCAGTGGTCATTTGCAACTCTGAATATGCAATAAAATACTAAATTATTTTTGTATGACATCCTTAAGTTCCCACAGTTCTTTTTATTTTCTTTCTTTCTTTTTTTTTTTTTTAATTTAATTGGCTTTTCCAGACTCTGAAAGATAACAAACAAACCAAACATCAGAAGATTATCCTTTTTCTTCATTATTAAATTTTTTTCTCAAGAAGGAAAAAGTCTTGTGAGCTGAGGAGTGTTCCACTTGACTTGAAAGTAGATCTTTAATACTGTTCAGAGGAGTACTGTGCAGAATAAGTTGAGGAGAAACACTTATAAGCAACCCAACCAATGTCTTTGGACCACAAATTTGCAATGACTCAACTGATACCAAGATTTGGCTAATAGTTTTCTGATACGTATGTCTGATTTCCACACTTACATAAAATCTGTCACTGAAAAAAAAAATAGGAGGGCTAAGGATGCCTCTACGTTATGGTCAGAACTCTTCATCTATTGCATAGTGTGTCTTAATATCTCTCTAATTGCACTGCACTTTTAGTTCTCTAATCACAACTTCTGCAAGTAGTGCAGGTACGCTCCTTCCCATTATCAAAATTATCTAGATTACAATGTAGCTTAAAGGATTCCCCACGACTTACCTAGAGATAGAGAAAGGCAGTTTTAAAAGGCTTTTTTTCCATTGAAAACTAAATCTGAGCTACAAAAAATGTAGGAAACACATGATATACAAGCTATGGAATTTGCCCGCAATATAGTGTATTTTGTCTTCCAGACTTTAAAAGAACAGACAAAATTAGGCTCTAGGTAAATGAGATAAGGTGCTTTGTCTCTGGTAACACTTGATGATTACAGCATTCCTCCTTACCTGGGGAAAAATAGGCATGCTTTCCTAAACCTTGCCCTCAAATAAACCTTGGGTTGTGCCCTGCTATCACAACTATTCTATTTATATATAAATGGAGCACATACATAGTAGGTGAGAAGTTATTTAGAAACATTAAAAATATACAGAAAGTTGTAATTTCCACACTTTTGCTCATATGTGGCCAAAGAAAAAGAGTAATTCCTAGTCCTACTGCACAACTTGCAGAGGAATCATCATAAAATTACAGAATCACAGATTTGTTTGGGTTGGAAGGGACCTTAAAGATTACCTGGTTCCAAGCCCCCTGCATGGCCAGGGACACCTCCCACTCAACTAGGGTGCTCAAAGCCTCATCCAGCCTGGCCTTGAATACTTTGAGGGATGGGGCATCCACAGCTTCTCTGGGCTACATGTTCCGGCGGTTCACCACCCTCACAGGAATCTCCCTCTGAATCTACCCTTTTCCAGTTTAAAGCTTTTATCTCTTGTCCTATGTCTACATGCCCTTGTAAAAAGCCCCTCACCAGCTTTTCTGTCGCCCCTTCGGGTACTGGAAGGCCAGTATAAGGCCTCCTCGGAATCTTCTCTTGTCCAGGCTGAACAACCCCAACTCTATCAGCCTGTCTTCACAGCAGAGGTGCTCCAACCCTCTGATCATCCTCATGGTCCTCCTCTGGACTCACTCCGGGAGCTACACATCCTCCTTGTGTTGAGGGCTCCAGAACTGGACATAGTACTCCAGGTGGGGTCTCATGAGAGCAGAGTAGAGAGGGAAGACGTAGTATGGCCATTTGCACTGCCCTGAGCACTAGCTGAGTGAATCCAGTGCAATGCAGGGCAATATCTCTTCCCAAAATAAAATGTATCTGAGCAGTCAAGAGTACTTCAAAACCACTGTAGTGTTCCTGAACTTCTAAGCCCAGGTATGCCTCTTGGCAAGGTATGGACCCCATACTGTGGTGAGGCAATGGGTTGCCTCAGACTGTCCTGTTTTGGTTTTTGGTGTAAAACTCATGTGTCTGGGCTGGAGGGAGCCCCAGGTGTTTGGTGAATGGCATCTCTAGGGTCTTGCCTGGCAGCAGGTTCCCATTGCTTCAGCTGAAGGCAGTCCTTCACACCCCAGGTCTGTCTGCTTTCCTTCAGGTTTGCACAGAGAAAGGAACCGACAATTATTCATGCTTTGGTAGCAAGCCATTAAGAAGGTTGTGCAGTGAATTGCATAGTTTAACAGCTTCTGTGCTGTAAAGGGTTTTTTTATTGAAGGTAGTTACTAATTTAGGAAAAAAAGCCCAAATAAACAGCAAACCAAATGGCATGAGCTCCAGTGTATGTAAACAGACATTAAACAAATGCTCACTAGAAATACAAAACAAATTATGACTGTGGAGGTTAATTAATTGCTAAAATTACTTGTATAGGGAGAGCTAAAGTCAGAACTGGGTCTTCCTTAAAAACCCATACCAACTCAAACACACATTAGGTGCTTGATGCATAAATTATTGGATGAGGTAGTTTGGCCTCTGTTACACTGAATATGTTACCAAAATCTAGTAATTGCTGAGCAGATCCCAGGGGGAATTACGGACTGTTCCTCCCACATTGCAGTGGAACAGTGTGTGTGCATCTATAAAATTTTAGGTATGCAGATATACTGAATACTGGAAGTAGTGGTATCTATCATTTTAGACATAAAATACTTAGGAGATATTTAGTAGCATAAACTGGCTCAGATTATCTGTGAATACACTGATGTTGCTCACATTGCAACTCTATATTCTGCTAATTCTATGGTGGCAAATAGGAAACTTCTATTTTAGCATTTTACCAAGCCATGATGCTTTTGCTCACATGGGTAAGTGGTTACTCATCTGACTAATCTTAGTCTGATCCCAACAAGGTTGAGGTAGGACAAGGTTTTATCTTGCCTGTGAATGTATCTAGAGCATCAGCCCACGGGGACATAATTCAACCATTTGATTTCAAGTGCTTCTTTTCAGTATGGTGACTTCTTTGCACACAGTTCTTTTCTTCTGTATGCCTAGTGCCATCTCTCATTTGGCCCCGAGGGTAATGAGCTGAAAGCAACACGGATGACTCACATTGAGTGCCAATCGAGTTGAAGAAGTCTGAATGAAAACAAAGCCTTGAAATGGGAGACTTGAAAATAAATCTGGATGGGTATATACAGCAGATATGCATGTCTGCTGCCTTATGTGATAACTGGAAAGGGGATGGGCATCCTTTAAATACACTCACAGTAATAGTCAGGACATGAAGCCTAAGGCAAAAAACTAAATTATTTAGCTCAGATGCCATTTAGTCAAGAGAAGCCAAACAACCTACACTGTAGGCCATCTGAATCGAAACCATGGGCCTCAGATGTCTCCAAGACAGTTTATGTCTCAGACATAAAACAGCACTCACTGCCTGAGGCATTTGCATCCTTGTAGAAAAGCTCTAGGACTTCTCCTTTCTGCTCTCTCCTCTGTCCTTGTTAGCAATGACAGGACATAAGCTGAACATGGACTGCACACCCTGTTGCTGACTGTGAGTCTTCAAATGACATTGGGAGAAGGTTCTGTTGCACGGGAACAGCAGAACAGCAAATGCCAAGTATGGTCCCGGTGCAATATTGGGAGTTCTGTGTAATTTCTGTCCCAAAACCCCAAGGTACCTGTCAGCAATGCCAACTGTACGGGGAAGGGGGAAGGAAACAGTGTGTGTCATTCCTTCCTACTGCAATACTTTGCTTTGGTTTTTATTACCAGACTTCACTGTTAAAGCTAAGCCAGGAACAAGTAGAAAGAGCCTACAAAGGTCTAAAAGCTCCCTTTAAAACCCCTCTTTTCTTGAAATTATTTGTCTAAGCAGACAATGTGTCCTGTATTCACAGTATTTTTACTGGGGATCTGAATGCACTTTTTCAAAAACTAGTTTATTTAGTCTCAGTATATCCTACTGAAACAAGTAAGACTTGTTTTAGAAGTATTAAAACTGAAGGACATAAGTGTTTAGTGACCAATTCAGGCAGAGAAGTGCCTGTTAGAGACATGAAGGGTATCTTTGCTGATTTCTGCTACTTTGTCCTAATCAGAACAGCTCTCCTTCTCTTCATCAAACAAAAAACTGAAGACAGGTTTCTTTTAGATGAAAATGTGCTTCTTTCCACAGAGAGCAGCTATCATTTTTCACTGTGTTTGACTTATCAAACTACATATTACATGCTTACTGTCTCTTCTTTTTCTTCTGATATACTTCACAGAAGAGCCCAAAACAAATAATTAAACATAGAAGGCCTTAGAGCAACATTGTCCTGTTTCTTGTGGGAATATTCTGTAACAATCACATATACTGGCAGAATCCTCTGTACATCTTAAAAGCTAGCAATGAAAAATCCTTAGTTGTTTAAAGTTTTTCAGGGTTTTTATTGAACAAAGAAAAAAAGTATTATTGAGGTAAAACCAGCCACAAAGGTGTGACTCCCCCACTCACTGTCACATTTGTATTCACACTCTGTACTTTCCCTAAAAGGCTCCCTGAGCAAGGAGAAGGTCATGCATTTGAGCACAGCAGCTCCTAATCAAACCGATGCTACACAGAGAAGCCAGTTTACTAATTTTATTGGAATAACTATACTACCGAATATGTGACTTACTTGGCTGGAAAAAGGAGAAGGAATAGAACACAGATAAAGTAAAATGAAAGTGTTTTTAGTAAAATAACACTCTACTGGAACTGCCTATTTCAGTTGTTCCATTGCTAAAATAAAAACTGGGACAATTCCCTCTATATATAACTGAGAATTTTCTACTGCCTTGGTATTGCTAAATCAATAAGAGAGCCTATTTATTCCTGGAACTGCTACAGAAATTCCTGAATGATAATTTTGCTCCATTTGGAAGGAAGTAGTGAGCACCAATTTTCAGGTATTTCTAACACCCTTGCTGGGACAGGAGACTTCAGGAGTTGAAAACAGGAGCAAAATCAATTTTTTTTTTCCCTCCGTTCTTTTTCTGTAGCAAAGCCCAAATGCAGAACCAAGCTCTAATTTCACTAGATATTATATTCTTACATGAGTAACATGGTTCATGAGAATTGCATCCCCTGCTACAATTCTCAGGGTTTTAACACTGGGCTCCCTGTGGAGATTGAGGCATGTTGGCAGCACAGCATGAGGAAAGCCATTGCAGCTCGCCCCCAAGCCTCACGGTCCTGTGAGCTGTGCCATCCTCAGGCCCATTCATTTTCCTCACTGCATTTACTTAGAAGGGAGAGAGCTGGAATTACAGCTGCTCATTCCTCAAAATGGCAATTGAGTAAAATCCTTCCGGACATGTGTACAGGGCAAGGTGTAACGTGGCATTAAGACGTGACATTAGGAGGTGGCATTAAGAGGTGGCATTTGTTTTCTCCCAGCACATCTCGGAGCTGGGATTGAGGTGCATCATCTTTGAGTTTCTCATTAGCCGCCACACTGCTGCTGTCGTGTTTGGGCTTCCAGCATTACAGGAAAACACGTTTGATTTAATATTTTTTTAATAAGGTTTGTACCTGCAATATTTAACAGATTCTCTTCACATCAGTCATTAAAAGGGAGCGTGGCAGCTAATGTATAAAATTTAAAGGTGGGTCTGAGCTGAGGAGACCAGAAGTGGGTCAGTTTGCTGATCTGAGCTGGAGGATTTTTGTGGAAGATTTTGGCTTGTGGGAGTCTGTGATTTCCGAAAGACAGTCAGAATATCAGAAGATTCTTAGTTCTCTGAAAAGCATGCCACAATCATTCAGATATATGCTGGCCATTTACATGTCATTGTTTAGAGAACTTTTTCTCAGGTATACTGGTAATGCATTAAAAAAAAAAAAAAGAAAGAATATAAAAACATTTTTTATCAAGCTGCCATGACTTTCCTTGTGCTGTGGTAGGTTTCCAGATAAATAACAAAAAGTGGGTGGAAAGGCAGAACCCTACAGTTTTATTAAGCATGAATTACATTAAGTGTTGGCGTAAACTACGGGTGAGTCAGTGCTGTTCACTGCGACACACTACGTCCATCTCGTAGTCATATGATAGAGAAGGAATGCAGCTCCCAGCACACACAGAAAGGACTTGTCTTGGCAGCACCAGCAAACACACAGCCCCAAGACATTACTGTGTAATAATTTCCTTAGCAAAGGAACAAAAACTATGACTGAAGCTTTCCCTGACCTTAGAAGTTGAGTCAGCTGGTTAAATTTGACCTACATTGGGCTTCCATTTTCAACATGTTTAACTAATGGGTTTTTTGTTCTGTGGCTCTGGTTTTCGATTTGTTTTGTGGTTTGAGGTTTTTTTGATGCAGGAAAGAGCAGTAGATCAAGGATAAGGTTTTCAAGCATGGAGGAAGATAAGTGGAGAAGATTTGCATGTTTTCTTATAGCATGTTTATTTGCTAGCAAATTTATTCTAAAGCTGACAGGCAACACATTTCCTTTATTATTGTCCTGGTTTGAGCCATACCTGAACATATCTGTATATAATTGTATATATTTTCTTATATCGTTAGTGTTTAATTAAAGCTGTGTAGTTTAGTTTTCAATCCAGCCAAGTCTCTCTCTTTTTCCCTCTCTCCTTCCCTACCTGGGTGGGAGGGGGAGGGGATCGAGAGCATTGTTGTCGGACCTGAGTCAAACGGTGACAATTATCCATCAGATATTTTGGTCAATCATAGCACCTATTAGTATGAATCCTTAAGTAAAGAAGAAAACACAATTACCATCATGGTTTGTGTCATCACAGAGTGCCTCAATCATGGACCAGCTAGGCATTATACAAGCTCCAAAGTACTTTTAATATTTGTTCCTACAGATTTTAGACATGCTGTGAAGAAACGGGGATGTTACTGTTTTTTCTTTACAAAAGGGAAGACTTAGGGTAGCCTGCTCTGTACAGTACAAAGTAGAGTTACCTATGTTTTTTTCTAACCACCCAAGGCAGCTGCAGGCAGTCGGTTTAGCTACAACAATGGGGATTTTCACAGAGCTATAAAACTCCCTCTCTGGCTAGAGACAGAAGACAGAGTTGCATTCCTCATCCATATGGGTGGAACCTCTGCAATTACTCATGAAAGTTTTTACACCGTACTACTGTTTGGCCTTTTGAGATAGGAAGTCTTACACTTTGGGTATGAGACTCACTCACTAGCCTCTTGCCTCCCACATGTTCATCCTGGGACATCATAGGCAGCCAGGCAGAGACCCTCTAATGAGCTGTACCTGGAGCTGAATGACACTGCAGCAGTGTGTTGTACAGTGAACAGGGAGCAAGTGTCCTGGTAATTTTGATTTGGAAAGGAACTCTTTTAAGGGCACGTCTTCCAGTCATAGTATCATACTAATCCATCTGTCTTATTTAAAAAATTACTGTATTTTCCAACCAACTTAGTCAACTGTGACTGAGTACTTTCCCTTCCCATCCTTCCTACCTAGTTTGTGGTAACCAGAAGACACTCCAGAAATTTAGAGCTATGTAAGAGCTTAATAGCTGTATAGCAGTGACTTGATTTTCCCAAACACAGAGGCAAAGCTAGAAATAAAACCCAACACCTACTTACCACCATAAATGCTGGACAAGTTTTGCTTGTTTTAGTGGAAGCAGATTATTCTATATTATGTACATGAGGCTGTGTTCTTATTTGGTTTGGTGAGTTTTTTGGTAGCAGGGGAAGGGCCCCAGAAGTGGCTCTGGTAAGAAGCTGAGATCTCCCTGCTCCAAACTCAGCCAAGGAGCCATTAGAGGGACAATAGATTAACATACAAAAGAACTGATATAGCACCTGAGCAGAGAAGGAGGGGGGGAAGAGCTGTGCTAGGGAGGCAGAGCGGTGCTGGTGGTTAGTGAGGAAGAAGGTGCCCAAGCAGAAGTTTCCCTGCAACCCATGGCGAGATGGCAGCTGTCCCCCTGCACTCATGGAGGAACATGGTGGAACATTCCCTGAAGGTTCCAGGAGGGGTGAACTTGGCCAGTGGACTTGGATTTTGTGGCCAGTGGATTTGCTGCCAGTGGACTCTGATTACGCAGCTTTGGAAGACCCCGGTGCCAGGGGAGGTGGCTGTTCCCGAAGGAGCCCCTGACTCTGTGGGAAGCCCAGGCTGGAGCAGCTCCGGACCTCGTGGGAAGGACTCATGAAGGAGAGGTTGGTGGAGGACTCTCTCCCATGGGAGGGACCCCGTGGGGAAAAGGACTGTAAGGAATCCTTCTTCCTCAGGAGGAAGGAGCAGCAGGAACCACCAGCCTGGGAAGTGACTCTAAACCCCATCCCCTGTCCCCCTGTGCCACTGGGGGGAAGGAGGGAGAGAAACCGGGAACAAAGTGATTTGGGCCCGGGAAGAAGGAAGGAGTGGGTTAACCTATGGAAGCACTGCTCTTGTGTTGTCTGTGTCCTGTGTGTGTCTGATTAGTGTGAAATTAAATTATTATTTTTCCCCAAGTTGAGTCTGTTTTGCCCAGGACCTTAATTGGTGAAGAACCCTCCTTGTCCTTTGTCTCAGCCCAGGAGCTTTGTCCTCCTCATCCCACAGTGTGTGTGTGTGGGAGTTGCGTGAGCAGCCATGGGGCTGCTCCTCTGTGGTCGTGTTGTGCCCAAACTGCGACAGGCTGGCATCTGAGCATGAAAATAATGCAAACTGCCAAAAGAGGGGGAGGGCTGTCATCTAGCACGGGCACAGAAACACCGTGAAAATGAACAACAATAGTATCTTATGGTAATCTGAGTTACCTTGAGCAATGCTAGAAGACACTATATAAATATTTTATTTGTTTGCAGTGTTCTTCATTTGGGCTAGAAGGATTTGGAGCCTGGCCATCAATTCGGAACCTCTGAGCCAGAAGTAGAGCAAAAGCAACATTAAAGGTGGTTAACTAGCCAAACTATGGTTTCTCTGCATCCTTATAATCCACCGTGCAGTTGCTGGCTGGGAGACAAGTATCTTATTGGATACTATTAACAATTCAAGCAGAGCAATCACAAGCAGCAAGTGCACCAACTTTCCCCAAAGCTGGGTTTCTACAAACAAAAGTACATCTGCTTCTATTCATAGGGAGCTGCAGTAAGCACAGACAAGCTAGGTCCATGCTTTAGGCCCAGAAGACACCTTTATTTTGTCATAGCTATAGATTGTCTACACTTTGGATACTTAGGCCAGATACTGACACCTTCAGAGTGTACCACAGTGTTATATTCTATAGTAATCCTGTTGTTTCCAATTGGACCATTCAATAGTGCTAAAGCCATGGACCATATTACTGGGTATAAACTCAGTGATCAAAGGACGCAAACTAGTTTACACCAATTGAAAAACTTTTTCCATTTTTTGCTTTTCTTTGATGCATAAAGTTATAAAACAATGAATGCTTGTACTCATTTAATCTGGTGAGAGAGGCATTCCAGTATGTCTCAACAGAATCACAAATCTAGGATCTTTAGAATAGTCTGGAAAGGGATCTTAGGGGCTTGATTTAGAAACACTTTATTTCTAGTGCTTCCTTTGTAAGGATGAAGATCATGGTACAGAATAGGGTGTAATGCTTCTCTTCCCAAAATACAGTTTTGGGCTGGTTCCTGCTTTATTTAGCATGGATGCCATGTCAGATATCCACCAGATGACAACAATGCAGCATTCACCATGCCAGTACAGACATGTGTCCTGCTGTTTATTTTCTAGAAAGAATTCAGATATTTCCAAGGAAAGGGCTGCTCTACAACTAAATTAATTTCTGGAGTTAAAGACGTGTTCTCACTCTCTGCATTATCACAAGTCTCACTAATTTAGAAGACCTGAACTCATGCAATTTTTTAGGGTTTTTAGATTTATAAACAAGTAACACACTGTTCCACCTGGGATCTTTTTTGCAGGCTGAACACATTTTATCTCCCAAGTTTCCTCAGTCTTCATTCCTCTGGTTCATTACATCAATGATGTTCATCAAATGAATAAAACTTAATGTGCCCCAAAGTCTTAACTAATTTTGTGTATCATGTATCTCATTAATGAAATTCTAAAAACCAGCAAGTAACAGAATACAATTCTAGTGCCTACAAAATAACACAAATAATTATCTGGCTATATGAAGAAAAACTGCTATGGTTTCTCTTCTGGCTTCCTAGGCTCAGCTATCTTCACTGCATATCGTTAATTTCTTAAGATACAATTTTCTTATAAATCTGTATAGAAATAGTTAAGCACAGTAACAATCAGAATACCTTATTTGAAAAAGTGGGATAAATTCTAATCTTATATTGTTTGATATTACTTCAGAAATTTACTTTAGTGTTGCAGGGGTCAGAATTTGCCTGAGAATTTGATTTTTTGTCACTCTAAGAATTAGTATAGACTAATATAATCATACGGATGCTAGATTAATTAATCTAGTAATTAAAATCTGTATAGAAACCAAAATTCATTAAATGCCTGATATTAAGTAATACATTTTTTCTAAATGTATCTGTAAGTAACATTTTGCACCTCAACAATTTTTGAACCTGTTATTCAGACAAAACTGCTTTTCTGTCTTTTCATATGCAGTCTAGCTTTGCAAGAAAATAAGGGTTATGTGATAATTATGTGTGTTGTCTTCTTATAAAATTTTATTTCCTTTTGCCCATTTCAACCCAATTCAATGGCACAGAGGTGCAACAGAAATAGATGCAAGTGTATATACAAGGCTCCATTGTTTCCGTAGAACATATTATGGAGGCCAGAAAAGACCCCTGGAGATCACCTTGTTGAACCTGTTTCTCAAAATGGGTCAGCTATGCTTGCTCCAGTCCTGACTGCAACATCTCTGCAGACTGACACTCCACAGCTTCTCTAGGAAACCTGCTCCAGTGTTTCACCATCATCCCTGTGGAAATATTTTTCCGGTATGGCAAAAGTTGAATATGAACCTCTTAAGCATTAAAAAATCTACAGCAGGAATAGAAGAGTTCCATTATGAATAACCCTGCCATGGCAAAAGCTCAGAATCTGTTAGATCTATGATGATGGAGTTGTATGACCCTTCACAAATCAAGATTCATTAATTTGATTGCTCCAAGAAAAACCTATTTTTTTAAGGATTTTAAAGATTAGCAGCAGCATTCTCTTACAGCTTATAGAAGTCCTTGAGCAAGAGCAATAGGATTTAATAATTTAAAATAAGACATGTCAGAATACTGGACAGAAAATAATTCCCCTAGAACCCTGGAAGTGCTCATACCTAGCAGTTTAATGAGGAAAGAGGGGTAGCAGGTATCCGTATGTTCCTCAGCACTCTACACAACACAGTACAAGAGGAGACACAGATCCCACTGACTCATTACGTATTCTCTTCATGCAGGCAGGCAGGAGCAGGCACTTAGAGATTAAGACTGGAGAAAGCTTTGCCAGAATGCCAGCCAGTGTATCTTTGGGGGTTTTGCATATATGTGTTTACCCTTTTTCTGGTCTGCAGGGAAGGGGTTTTCCAAGTGGAGCACAACAGTACTTTTCTCCTTGCCCTGAGCTGCTTCTGGAGCCCTTGGTGCTACATGGTGATTACGTGGTCTCCCCAGCTGGCAGGGCCAAGCTTATGCTGCAGTCACATCCCAACTTTGTGTAGCCTGAGACACATTTTCTATTCTCCTTTCAGCTTTATGTTTGTGGAAATGAAAGCACGGTATGTGGCCTGGAAGTGTGGGGAAAGGCACTTAACAGCTTGTTTCCCACATCGGCTAACTGGGACAAGCAAACCTGCCACACCATTTAGGATTACTTATGTCACCCTAAACTTAACACTTGCTCATTCTGACAATAAGCAATGCCTATATATTGCAGCAACCATTTACACTTTATTAAAACACTATTTTCCTTTTCTCATTGAAATCCATATATATATGTCTAAAAGGAACTAAAAATGTAAAAAGAATCTTAATGCAGCATTACAGGGATGTGGAGGCACAAAATGAAGTACTGTAAAACTCAGTGCTACCTTGGAAAACTCAAAACAGTGTGTTGTTTTTTTTTTAATCCTGAAGAAAGTAATTCTGTCACTTTAGCTCTATTCAGCACTGTCTACAACTCTTTCACATGCCAAATATAAATCCTAATGTATTATTGTATGATAATCTTAAAACAGAGATTTGGTGTGTATGATTTATTGTGTTTGGAAAAAGTTTCCCTTTTAGGATCTCCTAACCAGTAAGGGTGACCTTACATGTCCTATTTCACACCACCACTAATTTTTCGCATGCGAGACTCACAGTTGCAGACACACTGTATAGAGACTGACAAGTAATACTTTGTTTTAGGTTTTCAGTAACAAGTACTTTCTTCATTACCAAAGGACATTTCACAGAGTCACTTCAGAGAATGCAAATGAAATCACAGAGTAAATGTCTTTCATCTTACTTCATGTTGGAGGAAAAGTGCAGTCTTTCTAGAAAATATTCTATTTTGGCATCATTTGAAAAGAAAGCTTTAATTAATAGTAGGTTCAGTTTTCTGATGTTGAGTACTATTCAGAAATGTGGGCATCTGCAGCCAGCTAGAGGCCATTAAACATGCTTTTGCGTTCTGTTGACAGGGTTTTGCTTCAGTACAAAGAAAGCTCCAACAAAAGTCTCTCCAGCAGCTACAGAAAAGTGAAAGAGTAGGAGAAGACTTGGAAAGCATGTTAATATATCAGGTAATGCACACGAGACAGAAAATGAAATTGTGAATCTGTATATACATAGAATTAGCGGTTTATGCAAAATGGGAGCTGGGTGACTCATTTCTTGTTTTTCTGACTGAACAGCAAGTTTGCTCCAAGATAAATGTTACGGGGTTGTTAGACAGAGTAGGCAAAGGGAGAAAGCAAAAGGAAAAACTGGAAAAATCCACCTTGTCTTTTAAGTCAACTGAAATTCCTGATAGGCAATGACTTTTTCCAAAAACATAGTATCTGGGGGGTGGTGGGGGGAAGTGTATGTTTTTACATTAAAGCTAGTTCAATCCCTTTTGACATTTTGGATTGGTCACCATCAAAACAGGACTACTAATATACTGTGAACTTGATCTGTAAGGCTCTATTGTGCCTAAATTTGAAGTGACCCAATTAATCCATCAGAAGAGTGAGAGTATTCTGAGCATCTGCTGCAGGCACTTGTACAGTTGCATAATCCTCAGGAACAGGATCTTGAAGGGAAGGGAAAAACCTCTGGTACGTATTTGATGATGTGATCTCTAGGGGTTTGTTTGTTTGTTTGTTTTTGCTTTTTAAAAATATAAGTCTTGCAAATACTGTCACACTTAACCTTGGTGTCCCAGTCTGCCAGTTGTTTCACTTTCTTCCAGTGAAACGCTTTATACAGCAGCCGCTGGGAAACTCCCCTGCAGGTTTGATTGATCCTCTTAATGCTCATGCATTTATTTGCACCGTGCAGGGCTGGCACGCAGTTGCTAGGACGTCTCAGCAGAGATTGAGCAGCAGCAGCAGCTTGCATTCACAAGATAGCTGGTTGTGTTGCTACGCCTGCCAACTAGTGGACAGATGAACACTGAGCCCCTTAATTAGCAGAATTCATGTTAAGAGTTCATTTTCTACATCTTCTTTTGCATGTGCCTTAGGTTGACACAATACTGGTTAAAATTTTATTTTCTTTATGTTTTCTATCTTGAAGTTGCTTCCTGATCCTTGCTGAATCCCTGTTATTTGACTTAATGGGAGCTGCAAGTGTTTAATTATCTAAAAACCTGTCCATGTATTTAAGTGTCTAAAGGTAGATTTCAGAGTTTAACTTGGAGTAGTGACATATATTGTAATGTTTTAATTTTACATTTGTATAGCACAAAATTCATACACTGAGCAAGATCTAAGCCTAGAAATATACCCAAAGCCTTTTGATGTTGTTAGGAACTGTAGAAATTTAGTCTGAAGTGGATCACATGTCATAACGTCAGTCAGGATGCCGGTGTGCCTTCAGGTGTGCCACAGTAATTCTGTCCATGCCATCCGTTCATCACAAAACACTTTTTTGAAAGCACTAGGGCAGGTGCAGCTCTTCAGTAACACAGGGGTCAGAAATAAGGCTTAAATTAGTTCCAACTGGTTCCAGCAATGCTGGCTTATCAGTGGGCCAGTGATGTTGGTGCTGTTGATATATGCATTGTGGACACATGGCACAGTGTGCAGAATCACCTTTGGGACTCACAGGGCTTGAGAGATCTGCAAGGACATGTGAACATGGCTGCAACAGCCTTGAACATACAGAGAAGTGACCTCCAAACACAATATAAAGTGGCCATCTCTCCATTTCGTCCTCAAAGCTTCCTTCTTTTCAAGTCTGATCACAACTTTTGACACACAAGAAATAAAAGAAAAAAACACAAACCTGAGCATTTGTAGCTGTGAACATTATTGTAAGAGCAAGCATGCTGAAGAGGACAACTTAAGTTTCCCAAACATACCTTATGGGAGTCATGTCCAAGACCAGTCACTTGCAGGGTGTAAATAATGGCACTGAGAACCATTTGGAGATATTGATTCAACTGATTCAACCAAACCCCATAGCCACGCACATGCCCTGATGGGCAGCTTCAAAGGGCTGAACTTGCTCCCATTGCATGTCACTCCTTCACATGGACCAAAGACAGGCATCCACCTGAGTCCATGCAGTCCTGACAGCTGGAAAAAGTTGAGAGCAGAAGGCTCTTTTTGTCTTTCTTCTCCACAGACAGAGTCTCTGCTGGCTGCTGGCACATAGCACACACCTGTGGCATTCCAAGGAATGGCAAAAAAATTGAACTACTCTAGGAATTACAGAGCAAATCCAGCATGGCCAACCGTGATGAAATTCTGATATATCACCACACCTGTTTGGAATAGTTGAAGGATGTGAAAGAGGTGTTTAGGACAGTTTTATGAGCTTGTCTGACTGTGTGAAAACTGAGAAAGTGGCCAGATAAGTACGGATGAGGTGAGTTATTTGGAATGTAGGATGAGAGGTGATCAGATCAGACAGGAACTGGCTACACTGGAAGCTAACCTACCTAACAAGCACCAGATGAGGAATTCTTGAGAATATTATTGCCTCTCATGGTAAATATCTACTGTCTATTTGTCCAAGACCTACACTAAAAGATCAGTGGAGTTTTTTTCTCTTTGGGAGGATACATGGGATGATCACAGACCATAACATCGTGCTGGTGATACTTCATTGCCTATGGTTTGGGTAGCAAGTGTCTAGAAATATTCATTTCAGGTTGACCATTAAAGTTGTTTGAAAAATGATCCAGCTGTCATGATGTAAAAAAAAACCAACCAACCAACCTAACATCTTGGAGCCAACCCCTAGAATTAGATGTCTATGGCAGCTGCCTTGTGATTAATTTTGTGACTGCAACAAAATTAATTCAGGTAATGTAGAACTATCCTTTCAGTTTGTATCATGTCTACTAATTTTTTGTTTCTCTCCTATGGACAAAAGTCCACCTACACATATTGGACAATATTATTGCCCTTTGGTTGTACAATAACTGGAGTTCATAAACTAATACCTGTTTTTCTGGATCCATTTTAGGCAGCACTCCATTCAACTATGGGATGAGTGTATCTAGTCAAGGAATGTCAGAAATCTCTTCCTGTGATCCTACCATCATTTTCCTTGAACAGTTAACCCCCGAAGCTCTTATTTGAAGTAAATATGAATTTCCTTGGGAAACAAAAAACCACAAAAAACCAAAAACAACAACAAAAAAACAACACAAAACAAAACAAAAGAATACATTAAAAAAAAGGGGGGGAAACCTAGCCCAAAGCAATTTTGTTTTTTTAATAGAGAAAGTTTCAGAAAATCCAATGACTAGCCCAGTCTTTACTCAAGCAAAATACTTAGTAAAATTATGTTGCAAAGAACAACTGTAAAAATAAGAGAACTCACCTTATCACAAAGGCAGTTATCTGCCACATGAATTAAGTGAAGCTAAGCATGGCATTCCCAATAATATAGGCAACAGTACTTTCCCATTAAATATTCTTTTGGTGGATCTGCTAGTGGGTGCAGGTGAAGATGGTTTTCTACATGAATTTCAAATATGTGCAAAAGCTCTACAGATAACACAAAGAATTTGGGGAAGAGCATGACTATGAGAATACATATAGCTGCGGGGTTTTTCTGCTGATCTGCACTGAGAGCAGGTTAAAATTCTTTCTGTAGCAGGAAAATACAGTGCCTTCATATGCTTTGCTTGAAGAAGTATAAAGTGCTCTTGAATGGTCCCTTCTCAATGCGCAGAGGACCCTACACCCACACTCAAACGAAGATACGCTACCAAAACACACGCACACCACGTTTCTTTCAGATTTTTGGATAGAATTTTGTTCTGATAAACAGATATTTATGCTGACATAAACTACACATCCATACGTCAAGATGGGAAAATATCTAGCAGTTGTATTTTGTACCTTATATTTCTTTTCTCCTGACTAAAGTAATTTTATCAACATAATACAGGCAGTAGGGCAACACTTCATAAGCCAGATGTTTACTGACCTATGTGACCCTCCAAGTGTTTTCCTCCTAATTATTTGTGGTATGAACATAACAGATAACATCTGAAGTAATGTGGGAAAATGGGCCTATAAACCCAGTCACTCTTGATTTTGGTTTCAGATCATTTTGATTTAATTGGATTTTGTTTCCTAAAGGTAAGAACCTACAGTGAAAAAGACCAGGAAAACAATTTATCTGGCTCTTAAATAGTTCCTAAGTTTCTCTGTCAAATACTGTAAGAGAGCACTAAAAACAGAATGAAATGAGAAAAGGTCAGTAATTTGATTCTACAAGAGAACTTAAACAGCAAAATAGATGCTGCATATTCTATAATTAACTTTTTAGTACTATGAAGTGCAATATATTGGCGTAGTAATTAAAAAGATTATGAAAATAAATATTGTGGACTGAAAAACCTGAAATTGGTAAAATGCATTTGAAATTAAAGCTATTATAGAAGAACTGTAGGTACACTGAAGGTTAAAGACATGTAAATAAGCAAAAAAACCCTTTGGAAATCATTATGCCTAACAGTAATTAGCTATGACCAAAAAGTTATTTTTTCTTTCTGGATGGCATTTGAAGCCTTGAAGTTCCCTTATATTACACAGCTCCAGTAGAAACAACAGTGAAGAGAAAGGAAACACAGAAAGGAAGGTGGGTGCTCAGTCTCATCTGCCTTTTCTAAATGAGCAGTATGCAGCTTTTGGCTGGAGTTTCCCAGTTGTGAAGAAAACAATTGGAGAAATAACTGTAGCCCCTCCTCCTCTTTCTCTGTCTCCAGATATTTTAATGACTCTTCAATAGGAAACTATTTGCCATGCGGCTGATTTAGTGAAACAATTTGTGCACTCTCCTCATTTTGTTCTGTGCCAAGTCACCTGGATGCCATGAACTATCATCAGCTAGTATTTAAGGCAGCCCAGCTGGCTTTATCCTGAAATGTTCAAGGTAGTGATTTACCAGACTTGATTAATCTGTTTCAGCTGAGGAGGAAGTAATCATGAAAGCAAGGTGGTGAAACACAAACATTTCTGATCATGATAGATATTTCTGACTCTAGCATGGAATCACTCATCTCTCTCTCAAGAAAAGAGAAAGAGACTGTGGAAAAATTAACGTTATTTGAGTGATGGTTGCAGGACAGAAGTGTCTAATGAAATTACCCTCCTGCTTCTTTGTTCCTATTTCTATTTAAAGAACAGGTACTTCTGCATAATTTTTCAATGCACAAATTACATTAATTATATAACTGACTTGTCATTAATTTCTGTTTCATACCAAAAAACTTAACTCCAAAGCTCTGAATTTTGCTGCTATTTAGCAAAAGGAGACTATCTAGATACTTGCCACAGAATCACAGTACTTCATCACCACTGAAACCAACTGCCCACAAAGGCTATTCTTTTTCATTAAACGGAACTGAGGATTTGGCTAAACTATTTAGTTTGCCCTAGGTCTCATGGGACACTTGTAAACTGACGATGAACAAACTGTCCTGAATGCTAGATTCCCTGAGCTAGGGAAGATGTTGATGACTAATTTCAAACTGTATGTGGAAAATACCACCAGATTTACAAAAGCAGTTTCCAAGATAGCATTCACTAAATCTAACACTTTACCTTCCTTTGTATGTTTGAACTCCTGTCCTTCATTAAAGACAGTGTTAATGATTTTGGTACCATTTTACATTTTGACTGCTAGTTCGATTTGCTGAGAACAAATTTTTCAGTTCAGCATCAAAATAAATTACTAGGTTCATTAAACTGTCAGAGCAGAAACTGTTGACTTTTAAGCAGTAGCTCAGAGCCCTCATCCAGAACGTGAGCTTGAGTTTGACTCCATGTGCTTCAAACGGCACATGAGACCTGTTCTGATGTGAGTGAACATTTGAGTAAGCTGCACAAAATGAAGCCAGAAAAACAAGGTGGTGGAGCAAGACACACACTTTAGGCAGCCGGATGAGTGATGCTTAGGGGAATTGAGCAAGAGTCAGAAGATGCAGACCAGGGAATGTTTGGCTGTTTATACAAATGGGAACTAAGTAAGATAAAGGGACCAATTGCACTGGCTCCCCCATCCTTGCATACTAAGAACTTTGGGTTTAAGGGTATTAGTCTGGATAAATCAGGCTTAAAACAATGTAAACTCAACCTCATTTTTAATGGTTGTTACTTATTTCATCTTCAGATGCTTCAGTCATATTACCAGTGTTTCAGTCTTTGATACCTAAATTGGATAGAAAGAGGCTATATTAGAAAAGCAGCCATTTATTTCAGTTAATTTCCACAGACCACAGTTACTAATGTGCCTTAAATGAAGCATTAGAGAATTTTGCCTGAAGTAAGTTATTTATAACTGTCTTTAGCCAATAAAGCTAGGATTGAGATAGCTTTAAGTGTATAAATAGAAGTAGTAGTTGGAAGTCTTGTTTTAGTATTAACATGTTTGAGATTAGATTATAGATAACATGTGGAGGAGTATAAACACAAAGCAAAGCACTTCTGTTGTTGCATGTACTTAAGAAGGCACAGCCCCTCACAGGCTACCCCAGCACTGCAGCGGAAAAACACGGTTGTAACAGGGGTCTGAGAATGCCAGATGGATTCCAGAAAACTGGTCTTAAAAAGAATTTAAGCAGCGTATGGGGGAGGGGAAGTGTCTAGTGGAACAATAACGAAGATTACAGTGCTGCTTGGTATTGGGCAAAGCATTAGCCAGCTCAGGTAGTGTAACTACCTGTCAAAATCCAAACACAGAATACAGTGTATGAGTAAGAGACGAACAATAATTGGATTCATGTAGAAAATGTAAAATACTACAGTGGTTCTTCATGTAAGGCAACCTTTTCTACAACCTCTTTCGTGTTTCAGTTTGATATCAAGTGTTTTGAACAACAAAAGGGAAAGGAATAAAAATTTGGACTAAAGCCTATAACATTTACTGAAATGTATGAGTAGGGAAGTACCAAAGATGCCATACGGGAAGGTTTTGACTAAGCATTAGCAAAGCTTCAATGAAAGAAACTGGAAAGAACAAACAAGAAGAAAAAAAGAGCATATTTTGATTTCCTTCAACATTTCATTACAAGGTGATGGGATTTAGATGTCCATATGACACATATATTACCCATCCAAATGATAAACCCCCCTTATTCACATTCTACTTGGGTATTTGGTTTGGAAGAAGAGCATAAAATATTATTGAGTAGTGATATACAAAATATATAAACAAGTAATTAAGTATTCATTTGTACAAGCTGGAATGGTGATTATAAATTAAGTATCTGTGGATTTCCATCTGTGTGTGTATTTAATACAAGCTTCTTCAACAGGGGAAATAATATTTTGTCCATTCCACAACTATCTACCAAGATGTTTGTCTTCATGTAACCTCAGAGGACCAAACTCAGCTCTGATACAATCCCTGTCTTTTCAAAACTGTTACCTTTGTTATATGAGCTCTCAATACGAGATACTCTTCTGAACACGAGATACTCTTCTGAACTTCCGTGTATTTTCCTCTTTGCCCTATATTGCTTCCTTCATTACAACTATGTGTACATAGTGTTTAGATTTATCCTTGAAATAGTTTTCCTCAACTGTCTAGGAAAAAAAATTACAAGAGTAGTAAAAAAATCATCAATGAGACATAACTTAATCAGATGTAAATAAGGCAAAGATTTAGGGTGCGTGGTTGCTTTATCTCTCTTCCTACAGTCTCCTTTAATGGGACATTCCTAATGCAGACACAACAAAGCAGCTTGCCTCGGGCCACACTTTTGATTTGCCTTTATTTTACCCAGTTTGGAGAGTTTCAGAAGTTGTGTGTGTACAGTTGTGACATATTAGATTGCATACAGCGTCTATGGGCATTATTTTAGTCCATTATCTATATTCAACCCACATTTACTCACTATCTCCATCATTAAGTCTATGTCTCAAGTGCTTCAGGTTCATAGGTCGCTTGAAGAAGACCCTTATGTGCTTCATTATGCACCCTAAATATATACTTCATACCCTTTCTTTCCTGAAAAATGTAAAGAATTCCCAGAATTTCTGTAGGCAAATGCCCCTAATTTGCAAATAGTGGAATTCTCATGCTCTCCCTCCACTGGTATCTAGAGACAGTGGCAGTTTAACTTCCGAAGTTCCTTTGCATGTACGACAAGACAATGACAGCTCCATTCTTTAAGACACAGGGCAGTCCATGGCACCCTACTCTTATGGGACACCATCAAACCAAGGTGTCCAGAAAGACTGCTTTAGTGGCCAGCTGCTGGGTGGTGATACAAGAAACTCAGTGCAAAATCTTGTGAAATTCACCTGGAGCCCACATTCAATGTTTGGCTCTCAATTTAATTGAAATGCTTTTGTGTGTATGCTGGGATCATTACTCCTTAAGTCAGCAGTAAACCGAACAGATTTCTAACAGGAATCTGTCTCTTTCTGCATTCAACAAATGAGGTTTCTCTTTCAAACAAGATTCACCTTTCCCACAACTTTAGAGTAAATATTTACCCCTCTACATTTAAAAGGAACTATGTTTGGGCTCTCCAACTGCAACAGTATTTTACTTTCATATGCCTATTTCAATTTTAATGGATTTAGGTTAATTTGTGGTCCCTCTCTCTGTGTTATATTTTTAATCAAACCATATATTTCATTGCTATTAATGTTTTCCCCTGTAATTGCATCAAACATGCCAATAGCATTTATAGTATTTATTTTACAAAATCAGAGTCCTCAGCTGTCTCTGTCAAGATCCTTAGAGTAAAGCACATTTAAGAATTCCCTACTCAACATGCTGAACATTAACTCAATGTGAAGATATTCTCATGTTTTAACATATTTTGACTTAACATTTACAATTGCATTATATTCTCAACAAACACTGAATTAAACACAAAAAGCTCATGCTCCCCATTTTGCATGTTCTCCATTCATGTTTATTTTGGCCTTCATATGTCACAGTTATTTATTTCCTTAGGATTTATTCTTTAATTTACAGTTACTTATTCTCTACATTTCTTCTCTTGCATTGGCCTTCTAAGAAGGCATATAAACCCAACATACATATTATGAGTTGCATTTCACAGAACAGGATACATGGTGGTCCTTCTAATTATTTAACATGTCAGAAACTTTTAACAGGATAATACAATTAACCCTGTGTTCCCTAAATCTGTCTTTTTAGCAAATATATGTTAATCAAAACTATTTTTAAAATCTGTGATTAGGGCTACAATTTAATTGGTATCTTCAATGTAGCCTCAGAATCCTTTTAAAGCATATATTGTCTTCCAGATTATTTCTCTCAAGCACCTTCTATGCCTCCATCTATACTATTATTCATAAGTTCTTTGCTCTGAGTGTTTTGGTTTACTTCTCCAGTTAGGATATCAATTTTATAGTTATGAGAACTGTGCCCATTGTACTCATTCCATAATGGAGACCTTCTTCAGAAACTTCATGATGTTGCTAAGTCACAGAATTTCAGAACAGTTGAGATAGGAAGGGATCTCGCCTTGTCCAACCCTCCTGACCCCTGTCAAAGCAAGGGTAATTATAACAGGTTATTTCAGACCATTCAGTTGGCTTTTAGTATCCTGAAATATGACAACTCCCCAGTCTCTCTGGAAAACCTCTTCCAAGGTTCAACTACCCTAAGAGTAAAAAAGATTCCCTTATCTTCAAAGGAAGTTTCCCATATTTAATCTTGTCCCATTGCCTCTTGTCCTTTCACTAGGCACTACTGAGAAGACTCTGGCTCCATATTCTTTACTACCATTCACCAGCTATTTCTGCACATTTATATGATCCCCCTGAGGCTTGTCTTCTCCAGGCTAAAGAATCCCAGCTGTCTCAGCCTCTCCTTCTATATAGGATGTTCCAACCCCTTAATCATCTTTGTAGCCCCCCACTGCACTCACTCCTGTATGTCCGTGGCTCTGTACTGGGGAGCCTGGGACTGGACACAGCACATCAGATGTGTTCTCACTGGTGTTCAGTAGAGGGGAACCAGCCCTTCTGACCTTCTGACAATGCTCTTAATGCATCACAGGACACTGCTGGTCTTCTTTGCTGCAGGAGCGCTTTGGCTGACTCATGGTCAATTTGTCCACCAGCATCCCCAGGTCCTTCTCTGAAAAGTTGCTTTTCAGACAGTTGGCCCCCAGCATGTACTAGTGCATGGGGCTATTCTTCCCCAGGGACAGGACTTTGTATTTCCCTTTCCTGAACTTCATCCTGTTGTCCCAGTTCTGCAGCCTGTCTAGGTCCCCTTGGTGTATCAGCCATTCCCCTCACTTTTGTATCATCTGCCAACTTGCTGAACATGCACTCTATTCAGTCATGCAGGTCATTAATGAAGAACATTAATGAACAGATTGGCCTCAGTAATAAACCCAGGGGTACACCACACACTAATGACAGGCCTTGAAATGGACTTTATTCCACAGATCACAATGCTTTCATGCCAGCAGTTCAGTCAATATTCAATCCACCTCACTGTTCCATTTATCTAGCTCATACTTCGTTAGCTTGCCTACAAGGAAGTTATGGGAGAAAACATCAAAAGGCTTACTAAAGTCAAGACAAACCACATCCACTGCTCCCCTCATCCACTAAGCCAGTCATTTCATCATGGAAGTCTCTCAGCTCAGTTAAGCATAATTTCCTTTTCATAAAACCCTGCTGATTTCTCCAAATAATCTTTTTGTCCTTCATGTGCTCAGAGATGCTTCCCAGGATTATTTGCTCCATCACCTTCCCAGTGACTGACGTAAAGCTGACTTGCCTGTATCTCCTTGGATCGTCCAACTTGCCCTTCTTGAATACAAGAGTGACATTTGCTTTCTTCCAGTCCTTAAGGAACCACTCCCAGTTGTCATGACCTTTCCAAGATTATTGAGAGAGGCCTTGCAATGACATCCAGTCGAGTCCTTGTGTCAAGCCTGTTGGACAGTCCTTTTTCTGGTCTAACACTTGCTGATCCATCTATATAACTAATTTTGTGCTTGCTGCATGTTTTCTTCTGCTGAGGTATCTTTTGAGCTTCCAGTTTGGTTTGTAGATTGTTTTTTTCTTCTCTCTTGATTATTTTCTTGATTATTGTCTTAGAAATTTGAACAATACTTAAAGGCTAAAGTTTACTATTCAATATCGTGTACTTCAGTGCTGAGTGCTCAGTCATCCCTTCTGACACTGATTAATAATAATTGATTGCCTTCATTCTCATACTGAATGTAAGCATAAAGCAATATTAATATGAAATTGTTTGCCAAGAGTGTTGTTTATGGCAATAATAACTTGACAATACAGTAGGATATGAGTGGCGAGGGTGTGTGAACTTCTGTTTAATCAGGAACTTCTTAGATGTGAGTGGTACTTTGATCTGTTATAAAATAATCATGGCTTTGGCATGATAGCATATTTATGGCACCTTATGCCTTGAAGCTTTTATTACGAGTATTTATACTCAGCAGCATGAAGTTTTATTTCAAAAGGTTTCAAAGCCTGGACTTACTGTGACCCTGACTAATTTCATGCATCAGATTTGCAGGTTGCTGATAAAAATTCAAAAATGTTCCAGGCAAAAAGAAATGCTGCACAAAAATTAAATGCAGCTAAATACAGAGGTAAATGCATGCTAGCACTGGTAGATACAAGCTTTACAGAAACTATGCCCTGTCACAGAACATAGAGGTCAGTTTTGCTGCAACTTTCATCATAAACTAAATCATTACAAACACTCATAATTCTTCCAGCAGTCAAAATCTCAAGAGATTTTAATTTTATGTTTGGCTCTCTCAGTGACTTCAAGAAATGAATATATGGTCCACTCAATGCAGAGAAATAATGAGTAAAATGTAACAAATTATCAGTTTGAATTTATAAGGCTTTCATATACCAGAAGGTACCATGAGTTAATGAATTGCTATGTGTCACCTCCTCTGAGGTAACTGTTCACATACACATTCTTCCTCTCCTGAAAATGCAATATAATCATAGGCAGTTTTCCTCTCTGTGAAGGCTACTTCACTTTTACTCGCAGTAAGAGAATGCACACATGGAATTCAATGTGGCACTTTGCTATTTCCCAATAATCTGTACATATTTCCTACTTATCCTTAAGAGTTCAAATGCAAAGGTTCTACTAGGTTTACATAGTATAATATCCTACAGAGCACTAGCCAGGAAGTTTCACTCGGTAATTTCCAGAGTGATCTCAACAAATTCTGGATCTAGATTACACATCCCACCATAAAGCACACCATTTAAAGACAATTAATTGGAAACACTTCCTAACATATCATTGATTGTCCATTAAAAGCATACATATTTTGCTGCATTGGACTTCAAAACTGCAGGGGATTAAGAATAATATCATTTCTTCGTAAGCTATTTGAAAGGTTAGTTCACTTAACTTGTACTTTGAGTGCTTCTGGTATTATCTTCCAGGTACAATCCATCCTCTTTTCCTGCTCCTATATAAGTACCAAAATTACCATAATCAGGCAGATCAAAAATCTGTCTAGCTCTGTAACAGGTCAAAATTGTTGCTTAGGGAGACTGAATCAGAAACAGATCAAGTCTAGAGCAATCTTTCACAGAAATATCCTCACATATTTCCAGGGGGATGTTGCATCTGAGTCTTCTTTGAGGCTACTGTATTTCAAATTGCAATGGCCCTATACTTCTTCAGTTTGTCCAGTCCCTTTTATTTAAAGCCCTCATCCTACCTGCCAACTATTAATTTATTGTTACAGCTGATGAAGAAAGCTCAGCAGCTGTAAAGCTGGCACGTTTACCATGCAATCCCAGTAATTTAGTTGGATTGAAACCACAGAAATGAGGAGTGGATGGGTGCTTGTCATGGTCTGGGCCCAACAGGACCACAGAGGAACAGCCCCATGGCCGCTCACTCAACTCCCCCCCCCCCCCCCGACACACACACACTCTGGGATGAGGAGGACAAAGCTCCTGGGTCGAGATAAAGGACAAGGAGGGTTCTTCACGGATTAAGGTCCCGGGCAAAACACACTCAACTTGGGGAAAAATAATTTAATTTCACACTAATCTTCCTCAACAACCACCAGCTCTGGTTTCTCTCTCCAGCACGGCTTTTTTTTCCCCCTTAAATCCTTCCCTGCTCAGGTCTTATCTCAGTTCTTTCGTATGTTAATGGCAGAGGCGCATCTATGGTTCCTCTAATGGCTCCTTGGCTGGGTTTGGAGCAGGGGGAGCTTCTCAGCTTTTTACCGGAGCCGCTCCTGGGGCCCTTCCCCCACTACCAAAAAAAACACCAAACCAAACCAGAACAGTCCTCTCTCATTCTGCTCCAGCACTTAGGACTGGGCTAACAGTTACTCCAATGCAAATATGAAAGCAATAACCAATAGGTCACAGATTAGTTTTTTAAAGTACAGAATTTTAATGCATTGGATGCTAAGAATAGATGCTTTCTCTCATTTTATAGACAAGCAAAATCAAAACGGCAATAGGAAGTAGCTTTTCAACAGACTAACTGGAAGGAGCAAGTAAGGACCCCTTTGGGGAGTGGTAACTAAGTAACTAACTAAATAGGTTGCAATTCAAGAAGATGAGAGAGATGGAGAAGGTCCCTAGGGTGCTGGGAGACTGAAGGATGCATACATATGAGAGGAGTAGAAACCCAAAAGAAAGCAAGAGTTGTCAAGGGCATACCTATGTGAGCAAGCCATGCAGTGTTATTTGGAGCAAAATTTCTGGAAAGTCAGGCAGATTTTGATTTTCAAAGAAATAAGCTGTCTCACAGTAATTATTTTTAGTATATCCTAGAAAACATGATGCTCCATACATTCTTGTAAATTACCTGGCCTGTCACTATTGAGCTGTTCCCCTTTTCTCTTCCTAATGCAGAGAGGCTCTAAATATTGGCTAACCACTCCTACCAACGGCAATGAATCTCTTCTTTACATGCAAAAATGAGCAATTTCAAGCTTTTATAGAACGATGATCACAGTAATATTTGCATATTTTACAGCACAATAAACCAGTTCTTTTGTCATTAAGTACAAAACAGTGATGTGACACACGAGATTTATATGGAGATGTTAAACTCTGAAGGTTCACTGCTTGAGTTTTATTAGAAAATGAACTATGATTCAGTTTATCCAGGGTACTGTTTAAAAATCAATGACACAACTACCCTGGTAAAGTGATAAAAGATCATGAAAATATGACCATATATTATCAGTTTCCACTGTGATATGATGACCTCCTTTAGTAGCAATTTAATCCTATGCCTTTTTAAAAAGTGTCATGCTAACTACTTTCAGAAAAATTTGGCCTTAGTCTGGATATCTCATTTCACTCAAAATTGTTTACCCTGTCTGATAAATGATGGATAATCTGGTTAAATTTTCACCCAAATTATTTTCTTTGGAAAGTGACAACCATGCTGTATCTGACACAGACAAGGGAAAGTACTCACCCTCTTTCCAGAGTAAAAAAGGTTGTCTGAAAGCCCACCTTGCCTACCCTCTCTCAGGACTAAAACTAAACAGGAAATCTTGGTTTGCTCTCTTATTACTGTTTTAAGATGAAAACAGTTTCAAGGAGGTAGTGTGATATTTATGTTTATATTCGTATGTACATTTATCTCAATTAAAGTGGATGCAGAGATGCCAAAAAGCTTCAGTTTCAAGTGTCTTTTGTGTTACAATAAGTCCAGAGTGCTATTACCTGAACAGAATTCTGTCATTTGAAAAGAAGTTGTCTTTTTTGCCCCCTCCATTACTTTCTCTGAGATGCAGTTCCAAAATAACACTCCTCCAACAGTCAGAAGCCTGATTCTAAATTCACAGCTTAAATCTAATTATGGTCACTTCACAGCTATTTGTTTTTCTGCCAGTATTGTCCCTTAGCTGAACAGCTCTTTTATCGCCCTTTTGGTTTTCTCTCCCTTTTATGCATTTATGTCCACAGTGGCTACCATGGTAGGGAAAAAAAACAATATTGGGGTAGAATCTATCAGTGTCTGTACTTCTGATCAGTATTAGTTATTATTTTTCTTAAATGGTCATGACACAAGCAGCATGAAATATGTTGATGTCATGGATTTGGGAAGCATCAAAAATGCAAACCAGGACTGGAATATCACATAGATGTACAACTTTAAGCAGTGGAAAAATACCCAACAAAAAGCAACAGCTTAAAATGCAAGATGCTGTACTTAAAGACTAACAGCAGAAACTTTTGCTCTGAGAACTTTTGCTCTTTGTACTTGTGGCTGGAAATGAGTTTTGCACATTTTGTTCATACATGAAGCAATAGGCAAAGGGAATCCAAAACACACTGGGGAAAGCACTGCAGAGATACTCTCTCTGCCATCACAGAGTGGTGCTCAAATGCTTCAAATCTGAAAGGAGTGCAGAGAAGGACTGGGAGACAAGGTAATGAAGAAGGCATTTTTAACCTCAGTCTGTGCTTTATTTTCTAATTCCCCATGCAATTACAGTATTACTGTAAAGCATTATATACTTTAAATCTTCTGAAAATTGAATGGAAGGATATTGGATGAAGATGTTGTGATTTCATCCTAGTTCTTCTAACCACTACAGTGTTTTTATTTTACTAATTTTCTTCTTCCCCTGTACTTTTGCCAAGTGTGGAAATTAACATGAATCTCCATGTCAGTGTTCCCCTGCTGTGCAAGCAATTTCAAAACATCAGGTTGAACTGCGTATCTTGTGCTCCACACTGCTGCATCCAGGCTGCTTCCAAGATGTGAAGCAATTCATGTACGTGTACACTACATTTTAAACAGCACTGTAAAGGTGAGAACAGTTCAGAGTGTTTATTTTAAAACTCCTCGTAGTTGGGCAGAAGAACAGCACTCGAGAGGTTTAGTGGAGTCCACTTTCAGAGATTCCTCTTCTCATAAAAAATTCTAAGTGACTGTGACTGAACCCTTGTAACCAAAACTTTCCTCCAAAACCAGCCTTTAGAGTCTGTTTTACATTTGTTGGTTTCACACACCACTGCCTTTCCTCTCAAAGGATCAGAGATTTGCTTCTGTCCTTGTGGTGATGAAGGCTAACCACAGCTTGTGCTGTACTGGGAAAAGTGTAGCCAGCAAGTCAAATGAAGAGTTGTTTCTCATTAATGTTGTACTTAGGAGACCACATCTGAGGTACTGTGTTCAGTTTAGGGCTTCCCAGTAAAATAAGGACATGGACATACTAGAGTGAACCCCATGGAGGGACACCAAGATGACCATGTGGCTGGAACACATTGCACACAAAGAGGTGATGGAGCCCTGTTTGTGCAGCCTGGACAAGGGAAGTTAAATGCAGGCTCTTCTGCTAGCATAAGATGACAGGGACAGTTTCTTCTTGGTACACAGTGAAAGAGTGAGAGGCAATGGTCCCAAGTGGTAACAATAGAAACTTTGATCGCATGGTAGAAAAAATACTTTCACTGGGAGAATTGGTGGGTGAAACATTGAAACAGGTTGTGGAACCTCCATATTTGAAGCTATTCAAAACTTGTCTGGACAAGAACCTGAGAAATCTGGCCTAACTTCCAAGTTAGATAAAACTTCAAAGTCAGCCCTGCTTTGAGCAGAGTTCAGACCAGAAGTTACCTCCAATTCAAAATAGACTTTGGTTCTAGCACAATCTGAGTTTGCAATTTTACCTTGCCTTTTTGATCCTTTGTAAAAGTATGAAAGAGTCTACTGGTGTTATTTGTTCTAAAATAAGATGAAGAGATTGTTACTGCTAGCATCTTACATCTTTCCTCTTGTGGAATGGCTGGTTTGTTTCCAGGCCTAGTCTTGTGAGTCTTGTGAGTTAAAAAGGTAACTTTTCTCATTTCAACTGCCCTTCTCTGTGGTGTTAGCATTAACCTTCAGCCTTTTTCTTCCGATCCTAGGTCACACTGTAAGCTGCCATTTGAGGGTGGCAGAGGATGCCAGGTTACTTCCGCAGAATAGACAAGAGTATGCTCTCATCACAAATAGAACAGTCAGCATACAGGGCTGTATTAGCAGCTGAGTGGCTAGAAGATAAAGGCAAGTTGTTATCACCCTTTAGCTCGTGTTAGTAAGGCCATAGCTGGAACTTAAGTGTCCTGCTTCACTGGGGAGAAAACTGTTTTGGTGAAGAAGAAAATAAGGTGTGAGCAAATAGTGGCTCACCACTATTTGAAAGGGAAATGCCAAGATGAGAAACATTGTGGGGTAGCTGCAGATAGTTTTGCAAGGGGCAATAGCAACCATGTGCAGTGTGAGAAATTCCAGCTGGACATTACAAAAACCACCTTTGGTAAGAGTGTGGTGCAGCACTGAGAGAGCGAGACTGACTCCATCCTTGGAACTTTTAAAGACTCAGATAGATAAAGCGAATACTGACCTGATCAGCTGTTGAAAAGTCCTCCTTCAATTAGGCAGGTCGACTGGGAGATTTTCAGAGGTCTCTCCAACCAAAACATTTATATTTCTGTAATTCACAGCCTCCTCCACTGGAACAGGTTGTCCAGGGAATTCGTGGATGTGCCTCCCTGGAAGAGTTCAAGGTGAGATCAGATGGGGATTTGAGCAACCTGGTCTAGTGTGAGGTGTCTCTGCCCACGCAGGGGGGTTGGAACTAGATTATCTTAAGGTTCCTTCCAACCCAAACCATTCTATCATTCTATATTATACTATTTATTATCTCTCCTGCTGTGCTCCCTGCCTAGCTTCATTTCCCCTGTTTTATAGAGTGGTAACTTCTGTTCTTTCCAGAAAACTAGTCAGCTATTTCTGTCTCTTCTTTTCCTGGGCGTTTCAGTGATTTAAACAGTTTTCAGTTCTGCTTCTCCTCCATGGGAGATCTCTTCTTCCCTTTAGACCTGTTGACATGTTTTTTTGGGTCATGCAACTCATTCAAGCATCTCTTCTCTACGTCATCTCATTTAATAGGTATCTACAAATTTCAAGCGCCTGCACTGCCTCCTCTCTCCCTTCCTTTGCCCTCTATTTTCATATCACTCACCAATCCTCCAGCTGCACCACTGATCCTCAGATCTTCTGTCTGGCAACACTTCATCAGAAGGTAACTTCCATCAGGTCCCTATTCAAGATTAGAAATTATCCTGCAGCTTCTGCATCAAGTCCTTTTCATGCCTGTTCCATTTTTAGTCAGATTTTATGCATTAAAGAAACTGTCCCTTGTCTGTTTTTAATAGACTGTGGAGGTTTTTCTGCATGTGTCATATTGAGTCAACAACAATCTGTGCAGGCATGAAAAGGTATAGTAACTTATTAAGTCTATCGAGTTTGTGAAAGATGATTTTGCCTGACTTTTTAAAGACATGTGGTGTTTAAATTAGTTCTGTGAGTAAAAGATCAATTCAGATCAAATTTTCCTACATTTAAGGAGAAAATTGTATTTCCTTCATCTCACCCTATAAAAATATTTTTTTAAATGCTCTTTATTTCTTCACTTTTATAGTCCCTGGACTCTCCTCAACACTGGTTACTTCCATTGCTCAGTCTCAGCAGTAAACTGTCCATCAGCTGTGATTAAAAGCAGAAAGCCTCAGCTGCCTCAGCTGCCTCAGCTGCATGCTGTCTGTGTTACTCAGCTCCCCTGGAGAAAACCATAAACTACAAACTGCAGCAGACCACAGATCCCACAGACTCTAACCAAGCCAACTACCATCAACCCTTGAAACCTTGTCCTTGATTGGAAATTAAGTGGGAAACGGAGAGAGCACACCACAACTTCTGGTATTAGTTGAAGTTCCCTAAATTGTGGAGTTTTAATGTGACCAGGTAGCTAGAACTGGTATTGCTGTTTTGAGGTGTGACAGCACATGAGTAAGTAATGCAAATTTCTAGTGCTGCAAATTTGTTGGCATGTCATGATTCTCATGGTATTTTGGTGTTTTTCTTTAATATGACAGTTCCTAGAGTCATAAAACTACAAGAAAACACCAGGCTTCACAGATTTTGCACATTGAGGACACTTACTGCAGTCTTCTGCTTGTGGTGTACTTTAAACACATCCCAGTCCTAAAGATCCATTTATTAAACTGGTAATCATAATATTTGATTTATGCACAGAATGTTCATCACAATAAAATAAAATATAATACAAAACATTCATGCATCACATTGTCCCAACCTGCATTGATGGACTCTGATATTTTGAATAGGTGGCTTGGAGATAATTCAGATCTAGATGAAAAAAAAAATCTATAAACTGAATGTTCTAACCATCATTCCTATTTTTTTTTTTTGCTGCACAATTTTATGTCTCCTTTTACAACCTTTATATGAATAATCTCAAATATTTTGGAATAGCACTAGAACACCATGTCACAATGTGGAGACTGTTACTTGTAGAAGGAGGAAGGATTTAAATGAATTAGTGATGCTGAACAGAGTGGAAGGAAGAGTTTTAGAAACATTTTTTCAGTTGCTGGTAGAATATATCAAAACTACATATTTATATAGCATATATAGCATATTTAGCTTCATATTTATTTTCTAAAATCAATTCCCTTGGATTTTTTAAATGATTGTGTTAATTCATTTTTACTCCATCCTTTTTGTGTATCATTAAATGCAGCCCTGCACAAGCAGTGACACCATCTGATCTAATGCTGAAGATCTTCTCTACTAGCTGGATACTAAAAGGCTTGTTAAGGATATGCTGTAATAAAAGCTGACATTTTCTTCCTGTTCTGACTTATTTATGTTGCCTTACCACAGTTTTATGTGCTAATTTTCTGTAAATCTGAAGTCTCTGAAATATGCAAACATAATTTCATCACAAAAAGATACAACCATATCCTATAATATACTGATCCTCAGAGTGATCCTCTTAGGACCTTGGGCCTTTATCATCCTGATTTAAAAAAACTTACATAAAAATACAATGAGGGCGTTAGGGCTGTCACAGAAGCTTTTGTCTGACCTTTTGTGGGATCAGGGGATTTAAATTACTTCTGTAAGTAAAGAGTAATTCAGATGAAGATACTTGAATGAATAAATAACTTGGAGGAAAAGGGAATGATTTTATTCAGGTTAAAGCTGAATTCTTTATGCGTCCTTTATGCTGAGTGATTTTATTTTCCAAGAGAAAAGAATATCTGACAGAGTAAAAACCCCACCTTTTTTCTCTTATAAAAGATTTGCAAACGACTGTAAGAATCAGAAAAATAAGTGAAATTAAAGGTAAAGGCAAGTCAGTTATACTTCATGCATTAGGTACTTAAGATTTTAAAATGTATGGGGGACTGAATGTTCCTTTTCAGCTAATTTATCACAGGGCACAACAAACAAATTTAGTAAGCAGCAGGAAGTAGGAATAACAAGATTTAAAACTGTGGTAATTAACAAATTAAGATAATTCAAATAGGCAAACTGTTCACACCCAATCATTGCCCCACTGTTTCTGTATTGATATGGAACACCATTATCTTTTCATTCAATTCCTATATAACAAGTGCAGTTAATTGCACAAGAAAATTAAGCAATGTTTTGCAAAACCTGGAAGTCTTTCAAAACTATTTTTCTGGGATTCTCTGCCAGCCTATTATCATAATATAACCAAATCACACTTTTTACCTACAGACATAAATGACAACTATAGATAATATGCTATCCAGTTTTAAAGTTATATCATCTTCAGAGTAAGTAACTGGAATCAAAGACAATAATAGGTGTTGGAGAGAGAAGACTTTGCACAGAAGACAAACTATAAATATATATATTTGAAGAATGAAAAAGTTTGCTAACACAGGTATTTGAGACAGGATTTAATTTAAAATATTACCTCACCAATAATCACAAGTCTTTATAATCTTTGCACTGCTGAAAAGATTTTGTGGAATACACTGGTCAACCTAGGGCTATGTCTATGGTAGTGAATTAAATAATGCTTGTGAAAACTCCCAGACACCGGAATATGACTGCTCTGAAATTTTTAGAGCAGTTCCTGGCATGCTTTTGGCCTGTACCAACTAGCAGTCTCCCAAGAAATTCCCAGGCATGGCTTGGGAGTTAGAACATCCCTCAGACCATTCATTACTACCAAAGGATTTGCATCCAGACACCCTGTTCTGGAGGTTGGCTGTGTTTGTTTACTGCTGTACTTCTGAGTCAGTCCACGCCAGTTGGCTTCCATGCCTGGGAATATTTTTTTGAATGGTTTTATTTCCTACTATAGACATAATCCTATCTCTTTCCCACTAGTGCTGAGGACAAGTAGGAGGCTTCAGGAAAGTAAAGACCAAATCAGTGAAGTGTCACTCAGCTAGAATCACTTTTGATAGTCAAATCCGTAAGGATGGAGGTTTGTTCATTTTCTTGACAAACCACTTTCCCCTGTTATTTTATTCCCACTGCAACAAAGGTGATGCAGCACCAGTCAGAAAAAGTTTGAGGTGCAGCTTGTTTTTTCTTGATTAATCCCACTCAGCATGTTAGGCTGGAGTTACATTTTAAGACATAATTTGTCAATATCCAGTATTCTAAGTGCCTGCCACCTCAAGCACTGTCCTGGAATCCAAGAAACCAAGCACAGAGTTTCTATCTTGGTTTTGGGCAAATTGTTTACAGACCAATATATAATGTCACAGGATTATACTTCTCCTCTGTCTTCAGTGCAACCTATTTAAACCTACAATAAGACGATGCCCCAAAGCAGACCAACAAGTATCATAATGGCTAAGGCAGCCCCAGAGTGGTGCAGGTTTAAAACTCTTCCAGCTGAAGAGATACAAAATGGAAGGGCCAGTATCTCCCATTTTGCAGGCTGAGTGCTCTAGTCATTAGGATATCATATAAAAGGTACAGTACAACCAAAGTCTACTTGTTCCCTCCCTACTTTTCAGTATTTATTCTCAAAGGAAATCTAGATTCTTACCTTTCAGTCTTCATACGGATATGTAAGTCCTAAGCAGAGTGAGTTTTCAGACAAATCTACGTACTAACAGTACCTATGGGATCATTTTAAGTGGCTTCTCAGAACATGACTTTTTGGGGGTTATCCTAACTTGGCCTAGTTCCCAAATTCTTGGCTTTGGATTCCCCTCTTGAGTCCTAATCTCATAAAATACACGTGTGCTGTGCTGAAATTATGGACACAATCTCTATAATAGCTTCAGCTTTCAGATCTCTGCTGTATTTACAACTGTCTTGTTACTTGCAGTCAGGGTCAAAGTACCCTGGGGACAGCTTGCATGTTGACTATCACTTTAATTCTCATCTGGAAAATCAAGTGCGTCTCCAAAAAGAGAAATCTGAGGTGGGGAGTAGGACTGGCTTGTACCTGAGCTCCTGCTCCTCCGGGCCATATAGACATAGCTCAAGCCATTTGGCTCTTTGAATTCAAACACAGATTTCAAAGTAGGTAGAAACAAAGCACTGCCTTAATTCCCCATGTATAATATGGGGAGCAGCAGAACTTTTCTACCTTATGGGGATTGGGAAGATAACACATTCCACACTTGGAGACACTCAGGCAATACACCATGGGAGCCATATAAAACATGCAGCCAAAAGAGATTAAATATCTTTGGTGGAGCAGAGGGGGGCTGGATGATGGAGGCAGTTACGGATCAGTGATTCTGAGGACAGACTCACCCTGTCCTAAATTATGGTGAAAGCTTCTTGATGTACACCAGCTGAGTATAGCTGAAGGGCAAGGGACTTGCAGCTCTGCAGCACAGGAGCAGAGTGGGGCAGGAGCTGGAGAAGCAGGCGGAATGCCAGCTGAGTCCCTCAGTGCCAGGGGAATTCTCAGCTGGGAGAACCTGGCTGCCTTCCAGCCTTGCTCCTCTGCGTACATACATATATATGTATCTATGCATAGCAGAATTTTTAAAGGAATAATTATCTTTGTATGTCTTCTAGTTTGACTAGAAGATTTTTATCTCAAATGTAGTCTAGTATAGAATAAGCCTGCAGCTGACTCATCTGCGATTACCCTCAGCTTTCACATAAACCAGATTTTTAAGCAATCATGTTGACAAAAAATTCTATGCCTTTCTTCTCTGAAAAAATGAAGACTAACTATCCCAAAAGTGTACAGGCTGGAATGCCTGTACTGGAGAGGATATTCAAGTAGGCACTCCAAAGATTTGAAAGAACAGAAAATGTCTTTTCACACCTAGCACAGAAATATAGGGGTGAAGGTATTGGCTAAAAGCAGAAGGGAAGGGGAATACCTGCATGGATTTCAAGATAAAAGTGTTCATTCTTCCACCATAATAAAACTCTGACTTTACTAGTTACCAGGTGTTTCTAATTTAATTCATTTCATTAACTTCTTACAACTTGTTCAGCCAGCTCTGCAGACAATTGATTTTTATTACTACATGCTTCAGTGACTTTCTACACTAGATTTTTTCCACTGTCTATACAGTTATTTAAATCTCTTTAGAATTGCCTTTTTCTTTTCTGTCTTTTCAGAGTGCAGTCTGTCTTTTCAATCAACCTTCTGTCTTATTTAGCATGTTCATCTATAAGGCATACATAATATATTTTAATATATAACATCAAATATCTACGTATATGTTTGCTGCTTTCAGAGCTGTGATTTCAATTTTTTCATTACAGTGCTGCTGCTAGTGAAACCTGCTTACAAGATGGAAAAATAGCCTGATTATGATATTGTAGCTATTTTATATATATCAGAAATGTCAAATGACATTATTTGGAAAGTATTTTTGAATAATAAAGAAGCTTTTAAGATCCACAACTCAGGTTATCACGTGATGGTGCTGAAACTTCTTAATCAGATTGTTTTCACCCTAAATTATACAGGCAGAGTTCATACTGACACCTGCTGTTTAGATTGCCTAACTTTTCCCATTATAAGACCATTTTCAATTTCATTGTCAAATTAACTGTGTGGGCGGATCTCTTCTGGGATGAGTGTCATGTTCTGATTCAAATCAAACTAAAAAAGACAGAGCCAATGTTTCAGATGAAATGTTTTTGTGATTTTCTAGAATAAAAGGGGAGATAAGAGCTCACTTCAGATGGACTCTCTCTGTGACTTCATTTTTAAAAATCCATTATCTACATCCCTTGAAACAAAAACTTGAAAATCAGCAGAATGTCACTTACTGAAGTTCCCTAGAAATGCTCCATATTTGGTCAAGCTACAAGCCCCAGAAAAATCAGTGACATAAGCAGAAAGGTATTACAATTTTATGTTTTTACAACATCTTTGAAGACTCCATTTGTTTTTACCTCTGACATACTGCCAGAAGTGAAAAAAGATGGCTGAGGAAGGAAAACACAGGCAAAGAAAGTAGGATGATGCAAACAGAGATGTAGCAATGGGGTGAGTGAACCAGAAGAGCAGACAAGCTCAGTAAGGCATGCAATGCCAGTGAGCACTGAAAAAAGAACAAATATTAACAAGAAAAAAAAATAGAAAATACTGCTGGGCCAACAAGCGTTTAAATGATGAAGTATTTAAATCATGACTCCAAAGTCTTGACAATTCTCTGCTCTTTAGTAAATAATTATGCAGGAAACTGTCATGGTTTTCCATCTCTTTCCATTAATGTGTCTAATAAAAATATTTTTTGTTACCTCTCTGGTAATAAAATAATGATGAACTTCTGTGCTGATGACGTACAGAGCCTGAGCAGATAATTCACATGGAAGATGAGCATGCAGTTGTTTTAACCTCCCCCAAGATAAGTGAACATTGGTTTCTGTGCAGTTGACTGCACACATGGAAACTGAATCCAGATACATGCTATTACAATATTATTTGTTCTTCTCATAAAAATGTTGTTACCCAATACATGTTACAGAGGGTAAATTAAGGCAAGAATTCTGAAACACTCTTTGTGAAAGGTATGATGTTTTAAATTACTGGCATCCCTAAAATTGTTATTGTCAGGTGCTCATCTGCCAAGACCTACATGTGAAATTGATGTTTGTTTTTTAATTAGGATGTTTTTACACTTTCTTCACCTCCCCGTCCCCTCTCAGATAATTTGGAATCAGGAATTTTGGGTTTCTAACCCTGAGTTCGCCCCTAGTTTTCTGTATGACTTTTGAAACTTTTGAAAATGTGGCCTTTGCCACATACATTGTCTATAAAAAGATCCGAGTGTATGTGATCTACCAGCAACTTACAGACCTTCCCACATACACATTGGCAACTACAACTTGGCCCAGGTAAGCAGATGCTAATGTAGCAAGGACTAAACTCACATCAGCAAAGGGCAATCCTCAAAGTCTGTCTTTGATGTAACACAGATTCACATTTGTGGGAGATATCCCTGGCCCTGACATGGGGGCTGGAACTAGGTGATCTTTAAGGCCCCTTCCAACCCAAACCAGTCTATGATTTATACTCTCCTTTATACTCTCCTTCTCCTGTACTAATGACTCAAGCAACCCCAGCCTAACTAACATTTTGTTAAGGAGAACACCTGCAGTGATTTTAACCACACCCCACAGTAATTTAGCCACTAATGGTCTACATTACACTAGTCATCATAAACTGGTTGGAAATTATCTGATTGTCTCAGTTCTATGAGGTTTTAAGATAGAAAATAGATTATTTAAATAAGGAAGAATATTAAAATAAAGATTTGTTGTGATGCTGAATGAAGTAATTTTGGGCTGGTATATTCTTCAAATACTGACACAGATTATAGACAAAAAAATCATTCAAACAGCTGTCCTACTGGTGTCAATTGAAACTTATGAGTTTAATTAGTTCAGTTTAAATTCGTATTAAAAATTTGAATTAGCTTAAAGGCCTAGAAGGTCATTCAAAAGCTTCATGTGGAGTTGGACTCTGAAATATGTTAAAAGGTATGTGTTTATAATTTGTATTTCAAAAAAGTAATTAAAAGAGCAGAAGAAGCATACAATAACTGAAAAAACGTAAATGAGTATCAAAATAATTGTATTTGACTAAAAAATTTTACCCAGACCAGTATTTTGCATTTAGTTGTGGTCATATATCTTGCAATGCCTCTGTGCACAGAACTGCTGGGCAGCATTCATCAAGACTTTGGATGCCCTCAGGGACCAATGGATGCTATTAAGAGGTATTCTGCTTAGTAATAACCTTTGACTTTTCCTTTGACTCTTTTAAAAAAACAACAACACGAAACCCCTGTTATTGTTATTAATATAATTATTATAATTATCATTATTATTTTTTGTTGTCCCTTATGATAATTTCATTTCTTCTAGTTCCTTTATCTGTAACTTGCCCCTTGTAATCGAAAACATCTCTCCTTTTGGCCTAAACAGTTGTACCTTAAGTAATTTCACATATAGAAGTTATTCTATATCTCTAATAATCCTTGCTGACCTTGACTAAATCTTCTCCAGTCCCTTGTATTTTTTTGAGGTGGTAGAGAAGGACAAGGTCAAAACTGCACAACATATTACAGATACGGTGAAACCAGAGATTTACATAATGGCAGAGTGACATTCTCTCTTTTGTTCTTCGTTCTTCTCCTAATGGCTCTTAACATTTGATTTACTCTTTTGATCACTACTGCGAACTGAGTGATGCTTCTGAATGGCCATCTATCATAGCTCCCAACTCTCACTCCAGTCAGCTCAGAGCTCATGTAAGTGAAACTGGGATTTCTTCCCCTTATGTACCTCACTGTACATTTATCCTCACTGAATTTCAGCTGTCAGTTTATTGCTCAGTCACTAAGCTTTACTACCCTGAATAAATTAATATCATCAGACTTGATTACCTCACTGCTAACATGCTTTTTAATTATTTATGTGCATGTTGAACAGCGAAGGCCCTAGCATAGATCTTAGGGAACCTCATCTGTCACCACTTTCCACTGCAAAAAGTAACCATTTATTCCTGTCTTCTAGACATTTAATCATACATGGATCTTCCCTCTCATGATGTGGTGCTAAGTTTTCCTAAAGGCTCTAATAAGACACTTCGCAAAACCAGGTATGCTATGTCAACCACATCACAGTTATCCACATAACTGTTGATAAGACTTAAGAAAAGCCAACATGGTTTTTTGCAAAAAGAAAATTTTATCAAAATACTCAATAACTCTCTTCCTGCTAGCTAATCTGCATGGTAGAGATGGAATGCTTAAAAGCTTTATATTTCCTCAGGTCTCTTCTCAAAATTTTTAAAAATTTGCCTTCAGATTTTCAGCTGTCCTTGGATGCCAAGGCAGCTTTGTGCAGGAAGTTACCCAGTGTCACATCTGAGGAGCCATTCCAGTATTCTAGACTTGAATTTTCTTTTGTACGCTCCTGTGAGCATCACCTTATCCTGGTGGTGTGCTTGTCTTTGTGTGCACTATTTGCTCCGTATGTTGTCTTCTGTAGTCACTTGCTCTCCATATGGGTCCTCTAAGGACTGTGTCACAGAGAAGACTTTAGATCAGAACCTGCCCAGTTTCATGTGAAGCCAGCACTGATGCAAAAGAATTTAATGAATTTAGCTCCTCTGCAATGGCCTAGCCCTTCCCTCAGTGTTCTCTTTACACCATGATTATCACTCTGGTCCTTCCAACTCTGGCTTGCTTCCTGCTTTTCTTACATTTGAAGATTTATTGCTACTTGTGAATCCTTCTGCTGGATGCTCCTCAAAATTATTTTGTCTAGTCTTGCTGTGCTTTTACATGTTACCTGACAAAATTTACAATCCTTTCTGCTTTTTTAATATGGACATGAATTTTTTGTCTCCTTGCTTTCATGATGCATGTCACTTGCTCCTTAGCTATGTGGGCTTTCTTTTGCCTTTCCCCACACTTCTCGTCATAAGTAGGGTGTGTTGGCCCTATGCTCCCAATAAAATCCAGGTGAACTAAGAGGATTTAATTATCTTAGCTGAACATGGTGCTTCTTTTAGAATCATAGAATCGTTTCAGTTGGAAAATACCTTTAAGATCATCAAGTCCAACTTTTAATCTAGCACTGCCACAGCCACCACTAAACCATGTCCCTAAATGCCACAGCTACCCTTCTTTTAATACCTCCAAGGATGATGACTCCACAACTTCCTTGTGCAGCCCGTTTCAGTGCCTGAAAACCCTTTTGGTGAAGAAATTTGTCCTAATATCCAATCTAAATCTCCCCTGGGACCTGTGGTTTTGCACAGGCCCACTCCTCAGGCCTATCTGGCTGAGGAGATGATATTTGTGGGCTTTTGCACCAGTATTATTGTGCTTACCAAAAGCACAGTAATATACATGCTTTAAAATGGGGTCAGTTCCATGATCTATTTTAACTAGGGTGGGGGGATGTCCACCAACAATCATGCCAGCATAGCCCAGGGTGACAAGCAGTAGGGAGAGGATAAATCAATGAGAGCGTGGTAGGGAGGGAATTTTCGAGTGAGAACAGCCACCAAATATTTCACAACATGCAGCTACATACCCAGAAGGACTCTGTATACAGTAATGTTCCTTCGCATGAATTAACACTATAAAACCACAAAACAATTATTTACATTGTATTGTTATCATACAAGTTTTTGAAACTACTACACCGTGAACATGAGCATTCAGGTAAATATATTTGCTTAGAAAATGTCAGGCTTAAGTTTAAAATGGACATAGTTAAAAGACTTTTCTAATTTTTTCTTATTTCTGCTGTTCAGGGGAATATAATTGCTTAATATGTCTCACCTTACCTGTAAGCATAGACTCACTTCTTTTTGTGCTTTCTCACTGTGGCCTCATTTATAATAATAAATACCTCTGTGTGTGATACAGCATGACAGACTCTTATCAACAAGTAGGAAAAACAGATGCTTGTGAAATTATAAAAATCCCTTACCTACCTAGCTAAATCAAGTATGGATGAGCACTATTTGGTTTCAGCAGATCTCCTGTCTTCATTAATAAAGCTGGAAATCTTTTTTTTTTTTTTTTTCCTTCCTCAGGGTGAAAACATTGAACCTAAATTTCTGTTTCAGGGTAACTCCTGCGCATAGTCTAGCTCTAAATCTGTAAGTTTGTTTCCATTGAGATTCTGGGGAGAAACAATTCCTGTGCACTTGAGTCATCAGCTTCTACAGTCGCTGCAGAATCCAGATACCAGAGCTCAGTAGTGCGTCCAAATACAAGCAAATACAATATATTTGGACAAAAACAAGTAGTGTGTCCGAATGCAACGATGTTGTGGATTTTTTCCTATAAAAAACATCCTTCACATGAAAAGACCAATTTTCCAAACACAGTCTTCATAGTGAAGAAAAAAAATAAATGTCAAAGGTTATTTCTATGAACAAAAAGCCTTGTTTCAGGAACTGTTTTGCAGGAGAGGTCTTTTTTCGTGGAGGGCAGAATGAGATCGCAGAATGAGATCACAGGATCACAACTATCTTGGTTGGAAAAGACATTCAAGATCATTGAGTCCAACCTATCACTGACAAGTCCTTAACTAAACCATATCCCTAAGCACTACGTCTATAGGACTCTTAAATACTTGCAGGGATGGTGACTCCACCACTTCCCTAGGCAGTCTGTTTCAATGCATGATGACCCTTTTGGTGAATAAATTCTTCCTGACATCCAATCTAAACCTCCCCTGGTGTGACTTGAGGACATTTCCTCTCATTCTATCACTTGTAACTTTATGGAAGAGACTGATCCCCAACTCTTTACAACCTCCTTTAAGGCAGTTGTAGAGAGTAATAAGGTCTGCCTTCAGCCTCCTTTTCTCCCAGCTCCCTGAGGCTGTACTCTTGTCTTTCAACATTTGAAACTTGTACGTGTCAGAAACTAGTTTATTATAGCATATATGTGAAATCATGTACTCATTGTAGACACAAAGATAGTATGTTTAGCAACTGTGTGTTCTCTATAATGAAATAGATGTAGGAATGCATTTGAAAAGACATGTCTTGGTCATTACTTGTAAAGACTACTGCATATTCCAACAGCATCTGAATATACCAAGAGAAGACCAGGGAACTTCATGTTTTAGGGGCGTTCTAGGATTTTACATTCTCTCAAGAACTCTTACAAGAATTTTGTTGGTTTTTTTTTTTAAGAGTAACTGCAGTCAAGAACCTGGGAAGCAACACACCAGTACATTTCTGAATTATGCAAGATAGCTGAATTCATAATTGTTGGATTAAAATCCTCATAAATTAGAAATAGGAGTGAAGGTGCAGAAAACTGAAAATATGCAATAGCTCATTATATGAAGAGATACAGACAAATGCAATATGGACAGCAACTCTCCAACAGAGCAGTCTCAGACATAACTTGGCATGTAACATATGAAAAGCACAGAAACACAGCACAAGGCCAGCCCAAGAACCTACCCCCAACACTAAAAACCATCAAAAGAGCAATAGGAAGCAGAGAAGAGAAGCAAATTACAAGATCACATAAAATTCCTTATGTTGTACTATGAAGGAAAATAAGATGATGGATGGACCTTCGGTCTGGGGTCATAGACTTGTAACTGAAGAAACTGTCATGTCAAAACTTGAAGACAAGGTAAAATGAAAAAGGAAAGTGGAGGAAGAAGGGAAAAAAAGGGCAACAGAAAACATAAACCTCAGCCTATCATAAGACATCAAGTCAAGGGAGCACATGAACAGGAAATTAAATGCCAAGCACACAGTGAGGCATCAGTAAACCTAGTAGACTATGAATATACTCCTATACTATTACTTGAGAACAGAGAGCAAAATTGCAACCAAAAAAAGATTAAAATTATACCATGCATGGTGACCGTGAGATGCTATAGTTAAGAATCATGTGCAGCAGGTACCAAGCATCTATAGCAGCGTCAAACCCCTGGATTTCAGAGGAACAAATTTTAGCCTTTCCAAGAAACTGCTTGGAGAAATCCAACGGGATAGAGTACTAGTAGGAAAGGGGGCCCAAGAGAGCTTGTTTGATGTTTATGCTTAATGTTTAAGCACCACTGTCCTGGTTTGAGCCAGGATGAAGCAATTTTCTCTTTGCTGATTTTTTTCCTTCAGTGAACTTTTTTTTAGCAGTGCCAGTGGACTGATAACAACCAAGGACACTTCTGAAGGAGCAGAGAAGCTCATGTCTGCAGCTTGCCACCCCCCATGGGGAGCAGATTAGACTGAAGGCAGGATCAACAAATCAGAATATTCCCTTCTCATAATATTTTCTCTATTTGGCTTTTGGTATAGGTTAAGACATTACAGAAGTCAAGCCCTTGGTTCCCTTTCTCTCTCTTTTTCTGCTTAGTGTCACTTCCACTGCCCTCCCTTTAACTCAATTTTTTTCTCAATTTTTCTTCATAGCTGACACCTGAGGACCCCACCCATGCATCCGGATGCTCCTCCCTTCAGCCAGGAGTCACCAGAAAGAGGAGCTGCTGTGAGAGTCACTGGGGGAGGGGATCGGGTTTTGTACATCCCTTTTATATATATATATTCCTTTATCACTAATAATTAAAATTAATTTGTTTCACTTTTCAACCCAGAAAGTCTCTCTCTTTTTTTTTTGCCCTCTTTCTCTACCTTGGTTGGTGAGGGGGGATCAGGAGCATTACTGTTATTGGTTTGACTGCCAAGCCAGAGCCAAACTGGGACATCCTGAGCTCATCCAAGCTCAAGATCGAAGTGCCCCAAAGAGCAGGAAATCAAGTAAAAGAGCCAGGAGACCTGCATGTTTGAGCAGGGAATTTCTGAACAAACTTAAGTGGAAGAAAGTAATATATAGATCATGGAAGAAGGGGTTGACCACTTAGGAAGAATACAAGAATGGGGTCAGAGAGTGTAGGGATGCAACAAGCGTCTCCTTAGAATTAAAACTGGCAAGGGAAGTCAAGGACAACAAGAAAGGCTTCTTCAAGTACATTGGAGGTAAAAGGAAGACCAGAGGAAATGCGGGCCCACAGCTGAATGAAGCGGGTGCCCTGGTAACAGAGGACATGGAGAAGGTGGAGTTACTTAATGCCTTCTTTACTGCTAAGGTTGACTCTCAGGATTCCCAAACCTTCCAAACCACAGAAGAAGTCAGGAGTGAGGAAGACTGAAGTCTTGATTGAAGACGATTGGGTTAAAGATCTGTTAAGGAAACTGAATATCTTCAACTCCATGGGCCCTGATGGGATGCACCCATGTGTGCTGAGGGAGCTGGCAGAAGTCATCGCTAGACCACTCTCCGTCATCTTTGAAAAGTCCTGGAAAACAGGAGAGGTGCCTGAGGACTGGAGGATAGCTAATATGACTCCAGTCTTCAAGAAGGGCAAGAAACAGGACCTGGGTAACTACAGACCTGTCAGCCTCACCTCCATCCCTGGAAAGAAGATGGAGCAGCTCATTCTGGGGGTCATCTCTAAGCACATGGAAGAAAAGAAGTATATTAGAAGTAGGCAGCGTGGATTCACCAAGGGGAAATCATGTCTGACTAGTCTGATAGCATTCTATGATGATGAGACAGAATGGGCAGATGCAGGGAGAACAGTGGACGCTGTCTTCCTCAGCTTCAGTAAGGCTTTTGACACTGTCTCCTGTAATATCCTTGTGGATAAACTCAGGAAGTGTGAATTAGAAGAGCAGAAAGTGAGATGGATCGAGAACTGGCTAAACAATAGAGCCCAGAGGGTTGTGATCAACAGTTTTGAAGTTTTATTCGAGAGAGAGTAATGGACTCATCCTGACTTAAAATTCATGTAAGAGTCAAAATTTTCAAACACCAATTTCAATGGTGAGTGCAGCAAATAATTTTATGTGCCCTCTTAAATGGAAAGAAAAAAAAAAGGAAAAAAATTAAAAGTTGAAACATAATCTGACAAATAGAAGCAGTCTGTTTAAATCAGCCAAACCCAAACTGAAGTTATACAGCTGGCACGACCATTTTAGTCCAAGCGGTTCAAGTGTGGCAAAGCCATAAGCAACTGAAAATAATATCTTACAAGAGTAAGAGTCTGACAACTGTAACAGTAAATAGTACCCTACCGAGTAAGTAGCTTTCCTGAGATGGTTCACCAGATTGCCTTAAAATCTAGTGGCACATTTAGTTCTACTAGTTGGTAGCAAAAGCTAGAATTCAGTGTGTTCTGTGGCCTTGTGTTAACCTTACTCTGTCGCTATATTCTTTGTCTGTACATTAAAAAAAAGCATAACTTCTAATACTACATATTCTAAGGGCTGACACTTTAGCTGCTTCTCTTCCTAGAAAATAGTAATAGAAGATAAAATTAATGGTAGGAAGAGTTAAAGGCCAACCATCTAGCACTCTCTGTATTACATTACAGATTCCATCTGGGAAACAGACCCCTGTTTCCTTTAAATGGACAGCAGAGCATGAGTAATGGTCTGCTGGGCTGTAGACTATAATAGGTTATTTTGTTGTTTACAAAATACACCACATTTTAAATATTTTGAAGTATCATCATCTCTGCAAGTGTAGACAACAGATTGACAGTTTCAGCTGTGCATGCAGAGCCTTTCTTCCAGGAGTTGCAAACTGCAGGTGAAATATGTCAATCACACAGAAAAAGAAGGGAAAGACAGAGATTAAACAGCTCCAATAGATAGAAAATGGCTGTGAAGTTAAAGACAGTACTTTCAGGATATGGTTTACCACTGGATTTCCTTTATTAACAAAGTTATTTTCATATGCTCTTCAACTCCTACTCCATATACTCTTCGGAAACAGTTGTCTCCCAGTACCAAAGGCTTCTCGAGGATGTGAAGTAAAAGCTGATGTCTTTTCTACTTCTATGCAGAGCTCGTTTTGAATGGAAGTGCTGCAGAAATGCTAGAAGACTGACAGGCTACGACAAATGTACTCCATAAACTTAGAACAGATCATGCACCGACTTTTGCAGTACAAAATTAACCATGATTGTATGTACTGCTGCTGGACACTGAAAGACACGCAGGAAACAATAATGTTGAAAAGAAAAGAGAAATTAAAGTGGTCGTTCACATTAGACTTGAAAATTAGGTATAATTTTCTTAACTACAGACAGAAGCTGCCTGCACATACAGTCCCACTTCAATTCCAGTGAAGTGTACATCAGCTCATTTCAAAGCAGAAACAAAATCAAGATTTAAAGTTCTTAACCTTAATACAGAACACCTCAAAAACAACAACAAAAAGAGAATACTGAATACAAAGTTAGTATCAGGAGAAGTAGTTAAAACAGTGAACTTCTGCATAGTTTTTCCAAATACTGATTCAGTGAGGGCTCTTAATTTTGAGTCCTGTGCCTAGGGTCGAATTGAAAGCTTGTGAACAGCTGTCACCTTGTGTCATTTACTTGTAGGTTGTAGTTCACCGCTGAAACGACCGGCAATCTTAATTTTCAGCACAGAACCAGCCTATAACCACCAGAGGCCACTGCTGTTCTTTGCCTTCTCCCTGCCTGGAGCTGGGCTGTAGCAAGTAGGCAGCTGAAAAGGAGCTCCAGGCGAGGGCCATAGTTCACCTTTCCGTATTTATCAGTACTGCACTTCTGCACAGAAAATGAAACACAGTACACTTTTTACTAGCGGATAGAGAAAAAAACACACACTGAAGTGGTGCCTACCCAGCCTTAGCCTTCAGGAAGATATGGAACCCTGCATTCCAAAAACCTGCTTTCATTCTTTGACAGGATTAAATTTGGTAGCTTGTCCTGGCTCAAACGAGGACATAGCTAAAGGCAAGTGTTTAGATGTCATTTGGTTGGGTATCTGAAAGACATTTAACTTAGAACTGATGAAAAAGAATGGCTTCATACATTTCCAACATAACAAGATAAATTAATTAACAGTGATAATTAGCAGTAAACTATAAAAAACTACTAAGCAATGCTTTGTTACTATAGGTTGTAGTTATCAGTACACAACCTGACCTATTTTTTTTATCAGTGTTCTGAAGTACCTGCTTAATTCTATTTGCAGAGATGAGAGAAAGTGACATTAAAAGTAATAAATGAGGACCGGATCATCCAGCTTGCTTAACTAAGCCTACATCATACTAAATGTGTTTCAACATCGGTTACTGAAACACTGTATGTGAAATAAACCCGCCAGGTGCTGGCCATATGGGATTGGGGGAGGAAAAAAAAGGGGTATCTTGGAAAGCCGTGAGAACTTAAGCATTTTAACAGTGGACAGGCAGCTAAGCAGCAGCAACCTGGCTCAGCAGAAAGACAATTTGGGATCACTCTTTGGGTGAAAAACCGAGTAGCCAAAAAAAAAAAAAGGGCAAGTTTTATCACTGTCGGCAGACGCCCTTGTACAGAAACACACCCTTTTCAAAAGGGTATTTAAAAATTCAGAGGTGCAGAAAGGAAGTGTAACAGAGAGAAAGCTTTAGAATCTAAACTACTGGAGATAATGGAAACAGAAAAAGAGACTAATCAAGGCACTCGCCAAAATCAAGTGTTTTGTATTAAAAGCTTTATTGAGCAAGAAAGAGACATGACAATCATCTCACTTCGGAAGCCGAAGCCCTGTGAATTCAAAGACAGCATGCAGAAGCGCTGGAACAAGCGACCCATAAAAACACCTCCAGGGATGCCTGTCCAGAGGGTGCGCTCCCGCTACACGCAAGTCGCAGACGACAGACGCTGCGGCTTATGAAAACCAAACCTTGCCACTAAACGACCTCGCGATCTGCCACGACCCCCTGTCCCGCCAGGACGGCCTCACGCAGCACAAGGCCTCACGCAGCACAAGGCCTCACGCAGCACAAGGCCTCACGCAGCACAAGGCCTCACGCAGCACAAGGCCTCACGCAGCACAAGGCCTCACGCAGCACGGCCCGGCAGCCCCGCCAGGGACGCCCGCCCGAGCAGGAGGGCAAGGAGGGGAACGATCACCCCGGCCCGGCCCGAGGACACCCCGCCTGCTCCTGGGCACTGGAAGGGACGCTCCAGCCGCAGCCCCTCACCCGGCAGACCCGCCCCGGGCGGACGAAGGGCCGCTCCGCGGCTGCCTGCGCATGCGCCCCGAGCCCGGCTCCGCCGCCCCCCCCCCCCCCCACGTGCGCCTGCGCCGCCCCGCCCCGCCCGGGCAGCCCCGCCCCTCCCGGGCAGCCCCGCCCCGCCCCGGCAGCCCCGCCCCCTCACGGCGCGCCCGTGCGCGCCTGCGCCAGCCCCGCGCCCCGCCCCGCCCCGCCCCGTCCCCGCCGGCCCGTCTGCGGGGCCGGGCCCGCCCGCTCGCCCCCGCCCCTCGTCCCCCCCCTTCACCAACCACCGCTTCCTCCGCCGTTGCCAAGTGTGTGTGTGTGTGTGTGTGTGTGTGTGCGCGGGCTGGGGGGGGGGGGGAGCGGGGGGAGCCTGGGGCGGGGGGGTGGGAGGGGGCAGCCATGCCGAGGGGGCGGCCTCCCAAACCCGGCAGGGCGACTGGCAGGGCCGGCTTCGAGGCAGGTAAACGGCGCGGCCGGGCCGGCGCGACCCGCGCCCGGGGGGGGGGCTGGAGAGCGCGGGCTGCGGCGGAGGGAGGGAAAAAGCCTCCGCGGGCGCCGCATATAGTCCCCGGATATGGGGGAGGAAGGCCGGGTCTATTGTGCGAGCGCCTGTATGGGCGGGAGGGCGGAGGGGAGGGAGCCTGGCCCGGCCCTGCGGAATGATACCAGGCGGCGGCTCCCGCCGCCCCGCACGGCGCCCGCGGCCCCTCGCCCACGCCGGGTGCGGGGGGCCTGGCGGCGCTGCGGCTGTTGCTCCCGCCTGCCGCCTCGTCGTGGGGCTTTCCCGGCCCAGGCCCAGCGGCCTGGCTGTGCTCTCCCCCCCCCGCCCCCCCCCCGCCCCCGCTGCGGCCGTGGTGCGGGTGCGGTGGCCGCCGGTCCCGGCGCCGAGCTGGCTGGAGCTGGCGGGGCCGGAGGAAGAGCCCTGACGGGCCCGCGACGGGCAGGACGGGAAGGCTCCCGGTTCCTTCCGCCGCTCCCCGCCTTGTCCGCGCACCGTCCCCCTCCCCCCGGCCCGAAGTAACGAGATCTCCCAATAAAAGACGAGAAACGGGCGAAAATAAGATGCAGCTCTTCCATCTCTGATTGCAAGGAGGGCATTTTTTTGTTTGTTTTAGGCTTTAAAAAGCAGGCTTGAAGCCGTTCTCTTTGTGAGTGCACGTATACAAAAGGACTGGCTTGCTTTCCCAAACGTGTGTTAGTCTGTCTCACACTCTGGCTGCGAATTTTTTGCTCGCATTTCAGTGTCGTTGGTGACTAGAGAGTATGTCAGAGCAGGGCTGGTTTGATGGGCTTGGGTTTTTTTGACAGCAGCTTGTAGCTAGTGAGTTTCATGGCTCTTTTGTGTAGTTCATTCCTGCTGATGTTACTAGGGATCTGTGAGTGGGATCTGAAGAAAGCTCACAGACTGCGAAAATACTGTGTTTCTGGTAGACCTCAGCCCCTCATCAGGAGCTTCTCTTTCAGCTCAAGCATGTAGCAGTAGATTTTTAAAATTTTTTTTACCACATCGAATGAGGAAGAGATTTCATAAAACATTCAAATGCCATGGTTATTTCAGTCATTAGAAGTAATGCAGTTTATATATATATATGTATATATATATTTAAAATGTCTGGTTTTCTATAAATGCTTACAGACGAGCTCTGGCTCTTCCAGAGGAATGTGCAGGTGAGACTTCTGTAAAATACTTGAAATGTGCTGGCACACAAAACAAAATAGTACCGTACTGTTACGTGAGTGTTGCGAAGCTGGGCAAAACGTTTTCTCCGGTATGGAAAGCCAAATGGGCCACAGGTTTCTACCAGAAGTTTTATTATCTCATTTTTTTGTTGTTGTTGTTGGAGCTGCTGATCTCAGCTTATGAACACTAAATAATAGGTATTACAAAGAAGGCCTCAAAGAGTTCTGGGTCTTACCAGTTTTGGAAGCTGAGGGATTTTTAAGAGTTTATTTGAACTAAAATGTCATCTTAATTCTGTACTAGTTCTCACAAAGGTACGCATCTATCATGCATGTGTAAGCTCCTGTAATAATGCCACTGTGTATGAATGAGAAGAAGATCCCGGACTGAGACATGCTGTCCAGAAAAAGCTCCTAGTAGCTGTATCCCTTTTGCTTTTAGTCGGACCTTGATCTTAGATCCTCCTTATGGTAAGGGGTATGGCTGACAGGAGTTACAATCAGCTTGATGGTGTTTTGAATTTTTCATGTTTTTATAAAGAAATTTGCTAATTTATGGATTAAATTATTTCACAGAGGTAACTTGATTACAGACAGCAATTAGGAATGACAGGGTCTAGGGCTGCTATAGGGATTCAGAGACTTCTGCAGTCTGCAATTGCCAGGACTCTGCCCAGTAGAGACAAATATTGTCGGTTTCTGGAGGTTTCATCAGTTTGGGAAAACAACAGTGTCTGTTGGCAAGTGTCATGCTTTTTTTCTTCTCTTACATGTGGCTAAAAGAAGGTAATGAATGATTTAAGTTCAGGCTGATCGGGACACTTTGAATCTGGGGCCTTCATGTTCTCAGGACATTTGGCCCGTTCACATACAGGCTAACAGACTTTTAAAACTGGTTGTGAATTCCGTAGGCATAACTTTTAGCAGGAGGAATTTTATTTAGAAAATAGCTGTTTACAAAAATAATCTTAATATATTTTGCTTAGGAAATTACACGGTTTTAGGTTTTGTTCCTTTTTAGCGTGGTCCCCAGAGTTCTTACAACTCTGGTACAGTAGTGTCTTTCACAGAAGTGTTGCTCTCTGTGGCTACACAGTCTGTATGTATATGGTAATAAAGCTTTGTTTGGAAGAAAATGAAGGTGAAGCAGCTACGTTTTGCTGTGCAGATTCCTTAGACTTTAACCACCATGGTTGTCAAGTATTATAACATGTTCTTTGTTCTAGGAAAATTAAGTATGTTAGACAGAAAACTGAACTCTGAGCAGCAATAGTCAAAACAATATCTTGACCTCAATGGCTGCTATTCTAAGAGCTTTTTTTTCTTTTTGCATTGGTAGTGTTTTCCCAAAACTGTCTTGCAGTTGTGTTTGTTTGGTTTTTGTAAACTTAATTGAACTGTTCAGATTGACCTCTCTGGTGGGCACAAACTGAAACACGGAAGGTTCTATCTGAATATAAGGAGTTGCTTTTTTACTGTGAGGGTGACTGAGCACTGCCTGTGGTTACACAGGGAAGTTGTGGAGTCTTCTTCCATAGAGATAGTGAAAAACCATCTGTGTGCAATCCTGGGCTTTAGGTGGTCCTGTTTGAGCAGAGAGCTTGGATAAGATAACCTCCAGAGGTTCCATCCAACCTTAACCATTTGGTGATTCCTTTCAGGTGGATGAACTACACAGGGTGATTGATTCTCAAGAAAGTTTAAAGAGATAATCATACGTAGTTTGGGGTTTTACTGCTCCTTGCTTCTTGCTTTGCTTACCTGTGGTTGTATAGCAAAACCTTTTAGAGAAGTGCAGTGAGTCCTTGGCTCTTGCCTGTCTGAACATTTTAGGATGAGATCTTGAACGTATAGGAAGCTAGAAGAATGCATTAGAAAAAATACTTCTCCGTGCAGGTGTTTTTAAATAAAGGACAAGCAACTTTTGACACATAATTGTTGTTAATACACTAAAACAACATTTATACAGCTTCTCTAAGCTGAGAAATAATTTAAAAAAGAATTATTCTTGTGTGTGGCCTCAGTTTCCAGTGTGGCTGATGTGGTTCTAAGTAACATGCATTACAGTATTTCAACTGCATTACAGTGGAGAACCACTGGCTGAGCAGCAGTTCTGTTTACTCTGTTCCCTTAGGAGTCTCTGTAAGACACTAGAAAGTGACTTCTACTGCTATTGTGCAATGCAGGTAGCACAAAGAAAACATACAGGAAAGCATGTATTGTGTTCAGTTTGTATTGATATATGTTCTCTGACACCCTTTTATGAATATACTTCCAGATTTAAGCTTGCCTACTATTTTAGCAATACTTCCTTAGTAATAATCTGGCAAACTGTTACCTTTACTTTTGCTTTACTATATGACTGCATAAAATATGTTCTGGATTCACTCTTGAAGACAATAGTGTAATAGAAGGTGCTCATTTTAAATAATTTGGGGAGCTTGGGAAAAGTGCCTGAAAACTGAAAAGAAAGAGCTTTGAAACACACCTTTGGAAGGTGCAATATGATTTTGCTTTGAGAGAAGCTTTTACAAGTATGGTAGATCTATTGTAAAGATGTTGCTTTAAAACATCTTACTCAACTTTTTGTCTTAATTAGAATTTAGCAAAGAACAGTTGCAGCTGAGCTGGAATTGATACAAGTATCAGGCTTTTACTGTTCAATTACATAGTCAAAGAAGTACAGTGTTTGAAGATGTATTTGTTATAGATCCAGAAGAATATTTTGGATGCTTGTGGCTACTTTTATTAGCTACTGTAGTGGACATGAGTTTTCTCTAAGACCTGTGAAAACTTGAGACTTTGCCACTGGGTCTTTCTGCTAATTTGTGAGAGTTTCCATTTTGTCCCAATAAATGTGTAGTTGTGACCATGAGTTGGTAGTCACTGGTCTGCTGTTCCTGTTATTTCAAATGTATGTGGAGGATTTTAAAGACTCTGATACTGTTCTTGCACTTGCAGTTGTTTTTTCTTGCCCTAAGTTTTCTCCCCCCATAGTGAAGGCCCTTCCTGTTTGGTACAGTACTGCTTGTCACTGTTTGAGTAGCAGCAACATGAAAATACTATTTTTTTAGTTTCAGGGTTGTCTGGTCATTAGCAGGAAAGGAATTCCTTGATCAGCAAACTGAAGTATTTGCAGGGTGTACTGAAGCAGTTTTTAAGGCCAGAGTGTATGTACTATATTTAAACCCAAAGGCTGCTTTTACACAAGTTAAAATTGAATTCCTTTAGGAGTGCAGTTAAAACAGAGTATTTTGTGCCTTCAGAGGACATTAATTTTAACAGATTCACATATGATGTGTAGTAAATATTTATTATAACTAGATAAGAAACACGGAGAAAGCAATATAGCTTCAAGTCCATATATTGTACTAACTGTCTTATTTGCTGCCTCTCAGTTCTCTACTATGTTAGGGTTGTGGATATGCTGAATTAGGGGAAACTGAGTTCTGAGTCTTTACGTTCAAATTGTGTATTATTGAAGAAAAATGCAATTTGAACTCATCAGTTAATATAAATTATGGGAAGACTGACGTGGATTATTTTAGCGGTTGTATACTAGGATCTTACGTGGTCATCTCTGACTGTCAAGTAAAAGAACAGATGAGTGATGTTGTGCAGGCAAGAATGAAGAGGTTGTGGTACTGCTTCTGTGATGTGGGCTAAGTCTTTTCAATACAATGGATACAGGTAATTTTTTTTTTTTAAACACACAGGAGGGCCAACAGCTGAAACTTTTTCCTTAGAAAAGAGACTCCTTAGGCTATAATAGTACTTTTCAGTGTTCTAAATTACAAAATCTATATTAACAAAATTCTATAGTAACAAGTTTATGAAAGGAAGGGTATGTTGATTCTAAGCAAGAATATAGATTACACTGGTGTTCTTAATTCCACATTAGTTCCTCCTTGAAATATGTCTGCATTTTCTCCCCAGTAACCTATACAATTAAATAACCTGTGTTTAAGTTCTGGCAGTGTAATAACTTCAGTCGTGTTCTGTCCCTTCTCCATAGATTTCTGCCAGTTGCAGGTGTTCATTATTTTGTTCCCTATTGCAGTTGTGCTCATACCTTCATACGTCATTTAATCCTTTGTGTTGCTTCCATATATGAATAACTATTTGAGACCTCTTGTGCCTTTTAAGTTTTTCTGCTGTGGTTGGATTTTGTTCGCTTTCAGGGAGGGAAGATCATCTAGCGAATCATTTGAGTAATTCTCAGATTTCTATTAACAGTGTAGGGAAGGCACAGGAAAGGGTCAGGGCCTCAAGCATGAGACATCCAAATCATATAGAAACTAACAGCTGAAGAATGCCAGCTTGGTACATTTGTGTGCAGCTGTCAATAAAGTGTAACACATTCTGCAATATTTAGCAATAAATTACCTGAATGCCAAATTAAGCTATCCAAGTTGGTTATGGAAATGTCAATTTTCCTTTATTTGTGTAGATTAGGATGATGTGGATGGTTGACCAGCAATGATGGTGGCTGGCAATCAAGCACCCACCAGCTTACTTCCTCCTGCATTAGAGTGGCAGAGAGAATTGGAATAGCAAAAGCAAGAAGAAGCTTGTGGGTTGAGATGAGGATATTTTAATAAATGAGAAAAAAAAATGTTTAAAAATCCAAACAAGTGATGCAAAAGCAAACATTCACCACCTCCCACAAGCAGACAAGTGCTTAGTTGGGCTCTAAGCAAAGACTACCTTGGAAGGACTAGCTCTGAGTTTGCATTGCTGAGCATGCTATTGCATGGCATGGAATATCCCTCGGTTCCTTTGTGTCAGCTGTGCCCTCTAGTCTCTTGCCCACCCTCAGGCTACTCATGTTGGGGGCAGAGTGAGAAACAGAGAAGGCCTTCGTGCTGTACGAGCACTGTTCACCAGTAGCTAAAACAGCATTGTTTTAGTCACAGATTTAAAACCGCATCCTATGGGCTGCTGTGAAGAAAGTTAACTCTATCCCAGCAGACCCAGTACAGTCTATTCAGCATCTAACCAGCTACAATGGAGCTGTTAATTGTGTGTCCTGCCAGGCTTCTCTGCTGCCTGCAGTGCGTCTGCGTGGCTGTGCAACGTCTGGAGTCATCTGCGGTCCAGGAAGGAGTGCCACTGCTTTGTGTTGGCAAATTGGCACCTGGACATCCATCTCAGCAGTGTGCTCCTGGAAGCTGAGTGTCTGGATTTGTACTACTTGAAATTCCAAATTGATTATTGACCAAACCATAGTAAAATACCTTTTCTTATATGAGCAAATCTTGATTGACTTCCAGGTTTTGGTCTGATGTGTGAACTGAGAGCTGTCTTTCCCTTGCTCCTCCTGTTAGAAGTCCTGAGGAATGAGTGCTTATTGCTTTTCTTTAAGAGTACTGAGCTAGGTTTAAGCTAAGCCGATTCTTTTATGATTGCAAAATGTTGTAATGATTAATTTGTGTCCTATTACTTCATTCTAATATGAGGAAACATCAATTATCACCATCCCTGCTTTGTTCTCTTGTCCTACCACTTTTCTTTCCACTCATAAATTAGTTAACAGGTTTTGATAGGGTCAGACCCTTTTGTCCCTAAACTTGCCAGCTGCCTTTTAACTTAAGTGACAAGTTTTCATCCATGAATTCCACCAGCTTGTGTGTTGTATTTGTACTGTCCTGTCAGTCAGCGGCCAGTAGGCTGTTCGGGGTCTAATAAGGCTGTGCTGCCTTTACAGCTGACTGAGTCCATCTGTGCCTTGCAGGGAGGATTGCAGGCTGCCGCGAGGCACAGTGCTGCTTACATAAGGAAGGAATGGTTGGGAGTGCTCTAATTCTGTCCTCCTTCCACATTGAGTTGTCATCAGTGGCTTATAGCAGGGAGCACCTGCTTGTTGACTCAGCTCCCGAGGTCAAGTGTGCATGAAGGCTGTATCGCAGAAATCTGTAGCTGAGTTGACCTGAAGGTTGATTGCTGCTGAGCAGGGAGGGACAATTAATTTGAAAAGACCGTGAAGGTTATAACATTGAGAGTATTTCATTAAGTCCGTCTTTAAACGGAAAGCTTGTTGGTGTTGATAGGTGCTTTGCAAATCTGATTCTGGTGGTTTTGAGCACTTTGAACAAACTGTAAGAATACAGACAAAATATGTTTGCAAGTGCATAATGATGCGTAATGCTCCCTGTTTAGTTGTATTGGTACTTGACTACGATGGAATAGGGTTGATTTATGTGGCAACTAAACAAACATGCAGATCGTAACAACAAATACAAGTAGCTTTTGCATTGTTTCCATTGATTTAATGTTAATAAATGCAGTGTTTTAAACTTTGCAGCTGTTCGCTGTGGTTTATAATTTGTTGTGTAGACCTCAAATCTTTCAGGGGATTTGTTAATCTGATACAAATTTTGTGTTTTCTTTTTACCTGTGTTTGTTTATGGATGTCAGTCAGTAGCTTCTCTCTAGTAGGAGCATGCAAGTCTTTAATGTGATTTTGTTGACATTGTATGCTTAGTCAGTTAATGTCTTCTCTAACTAAAACCTCAAACTTTTAGTTCTGTGTTGACTTGAATGGCATTCTGTTAGTTCGTTAACAGACAACAGATTTGTGTTTTCATCTGGACCAAGTATTTCCAACAATAAATATGTTGCTGAGTCTGTGTACCTACTATTTTTTTTCTGGGAGCATAGGCACCATATTAGCTATTCATGATAGGTTGCTAATCTGAGAAATGATTGTGACCATCAAGTGCTGTCACTTATGTCAGTTTTTTTATTTTGTTTCCATTTGGTACACAGGGAAAGTTTAGAGTTAGTTGTTTGGGATTTTGTTTGGTTTGGTTTTTCAATTAACAAATATATTGGCGTATTTAAAAGTACAGGTTTTTGAATTGGCATCATATGTGTGGGTTTGGGTTTTCAAAAATCCTGGCCTTTAAGATAGATTCAGTATTTTGAAGAGTTTGGCTTGTTTCATGATCCAAGCTGATGTGCCTAAAACTATTTTTCTCTTGATATAAGGAAAGATGATTTCACATTTGGGTTTTATTGCTGATTTCCTTGAAATGTTGTAATGTAGGTTATTATTTTGATCTGCTATGGTATAGAGGTATCAGTGTAAATAGTGTCTTTGACTGGTTAAGTCTGTCAAACTTTCATTTGACAATAAAAGTCATACTTTACGAGTCTGTGACATCTGCCTGAAAAGTCAAAATACAGCTCACTTGCTTGAGAACTTTTTAATTGACAGTATTTTTTCCCCTTCTTCTGTCTTGGCAGTTCTTAACACAACAGTTTGTCCTCGCTGTTAGCCAGTTGCTTGATTTCAGCAGGAATATTATTCTGAATACTCTCCTTGTTACTGGAAGAATAAAATAAAAAGTTACTTCCTGCATCCTTAATAAAAGAGAGCTGTGCAACTCTCAGTATTTGGCTGGTAATAGAGGACCAGACTATTTTAGTGAGAATATAAGTGGAAAAAGGTTATTCTAGTATAATCTTTTCCTTAAGCTACTTCAGACATAGTCTTAATGAAATTAATTTGTATTTTAATCTGCCTTAAATCTCAGTCTTGCTCTTTAAGTGAAACAGTTGAACTTTCAGAGTTTTTTTAAATCCAAACTAGATTTTTTTTCTATTCCTACTGGCTGTAACTACTTAGAATAGTCTTCAGCCTGATCTTCCAGTAGTTGAGCCTTTGAAGATTTCTGGAATATAACTTAAATTGATTTGCTGTGCCTTTTACTTAAGAATTTCTGCAGTAAGTGTCCTCTGCCAAGTCAGTCTGGACCATACAGTCCAGTTGCTGATTCTGGGGTACAGTCCTAACTCCCAAGTCATTCTTTTGTTCTTCACCAGTATGATAGATAAAACCAAAAAACTGTAAGATTTGGCTTTGGAAAGAGTTCAAATTTTATTTGAACAAGTAAAGTTTAAGATGTTACAGTCATAGGCAATGAATTTTGTAAATGTGTGCCTTCTAATTCTTCTGCCTTGTGGTCTGAGTGCCTTACGGAAGGTGGGAAGGCTTGCAAGGGAGCCCAGGGTTTATGGTCACACATGAGCCAGTTTTGAGAAACTCCTGACACTGACACAAGGTGTGAGTGAGATGTGTTCAGCTTCTCATTTCCCAAAATTTATGCTGTATTTCTGTTCTTTCCAATGAAATATTTAAGATTATGCTCTTGTTACCCCTTTATGTTTATTTTAATGGTGACCATTTTCTGATTTTTAAAGAAAAGCTGAAATAGCTTCTTCCTGTATATTTTTGCATCAGGTGATATGATTTCATACACTTACAGTAAGAAATTCTGTTGAAACATCACAAGAATATTTAATTTTTCATCAACCTATAGCTAATTTCAAGTCAATTTTTAATTCCAGAAGAATTAATTCCAGAATCCATAGCCTGTGGATTAATCAATATTGTGGTTGATACAGATATGGTACATGTTTATATATATGTTATTGACCTAAAAAGTAAGTTATTTGGTAATATTATTCACACATTAGTGAGTATGTTGCTTTTTCTGTGTTTCAAATTTTAGAGAAATTAGGATCTTTAATTATTTCGGTTACACTTCTGCTATTTCAGTTGCTCAGGCATTGTTTTTGTATGTTGTCTCGTGTCTTTGATCTCAAGAGTGAATATTTAAAGATAATCTCTGGTTCATGGAGAAGGCTTAAAGCCTTTTCTAAAGTAATGGAGTGGATCATTTTTCAGTTGTCAGTTTAAAGTGAGAGGTCAGGCCTTCATGGGGTTGAAGAACTACTCCCTTGTCTAAGGAAAAGGAAAGCTTCTAGCAGTACATTTTCATACACTCCAAGTATTGGAGTAGATTTTTCTTTCACCGTCTTTTTCTTGTCATGCCAGTATTTACTGAAACTGACTTGTTCCCTTTGTTTTCCTTAGGCATGTTTGTCACAAGGATGCTCTAAGGACAGTGTCTTGTAATTAAAGCTGTGCTTTTCAACTTGTGAAGAATTGTGGCCATTTCAGGGATGTTACTGATAGTGTCTGCATATACTATCAATTTACAGCTGAGAGTCCTTTAAAGGATGCAGAAAGTTTAAGCTTATACATATTAAAGGTTTGTGATACTTACGCAAAGTATTTCTCTCTCAACAGAAAAATGTATAAGTAAACTTTGCAAAGCAAAAGTTAATTGGTCAATTTAGTCCAGAAAAGTGAAGGGTGAGTCCCCAGGATGTTGTTTTTAGTTCTGATTTCTCCCCCAGAATATCTGGTGGTGAAGTGTTTCCTAGAGCTTTCTCCACTACAAGCTTTTTAAGTTTGTTGATGAGAATTTTAGCAGGAAAAAAGAAAGTCTGGATATAAGGTACCAATTCTTTTTTTTGCTATCTTTTTTTTTCTAAATAGTGTGTTAAATGAAACAGGACTTTGATGTAGGTGCAGTACTGAGCTATCACTATATGAATTGTAATCTCATTATCCTCTTAAGGAAATGTAAACAGGACGTAATAAACTTCTAGTTGTGTTACTTCCTATGTCTCATTCTTACATGGTGAGAAGCACTGACTTTCTTAAAGGGAAACATCAGGCCTTGCATCTAGGTAATAAAATCAACATTCCCTTTTTTTGCATTCTGTTGTTGATAAACTTTGTTGAGTTGTGGAAGTGTTTGAAACACAGTTCTTTGTGTTTTTCTTTTCTCTTTAGTGTCCTTATCTGCAGCATGAGTCAATCAATTTTTATTTTCATTTGCTTAATACTGCTTTGAATGAGCCTAGGTATTTTAACCCTTCCTGCCAGTTGCTTGTCTTAAATTGTTTCTTAAATAAAGGTGACTTCCTTAGTAAGGAAGATACCAAGTGTATTCCTTAAGTGTAAAATATGTTTAACTTACTTGGCTTAATATTTTCTTTGTATCTTAAATACTTATAGGACTGATTTTAGCCATCTAAGTAGGGGTATATAGAAGCTTGCAACTTAATGTATCAGAAATTGTGTGTCTGTGGGAGTTCAAAACAAGAAAAATGTAGGGCTTAAACTGGGTTTATTTAAAGAAAAATCTTTTTCTCCATTGAATTAATGTGTACACATTTTGACTTGCAGTTTATTGCATTTATCTCAGCTATTTAAAATGTTGATGTTGGCTTTACAACTGTAAAAGTAACTAATAAAGGTTTTACATTGCCAGAACTAGAAGAAAAGATGCCTAAATTTTCCTTAAAGGAAAAAAAAAAAAGTGGAGGAGGGCACAAAACCTTTGTCGTGAGAACTGCTGGCTATGCCATATTAAAATGGTGATTTTTTTTTTTTTTTTAGAAACAGATGATCTAATGTTTAAAAGTAACCCCTGGCAGCATCTTGCTCCTACTAGTGTATTTGGCAGCATTTGTTTTTGTTGCAAACTTGATAGGTGTTTATTAAGCACAGAAATACTTTATTTCAAATTACTAGTAAAAGGTGATTATTTCTTCCCTTAGTGACTGGCAGTTCGAGGGATGCATGTGTTCTGTTGATCTGTGTCAATGGAAACAGTAATGTTTATGTCCAAGATCTTCAAGATCCTGTGAAATTAGAATGTTGTGCGAGTCAAAATCTTGGAGGGGTATGAATAGTTTCTACTTCAGAGTTCTTTTTTTACAATAAATTATAAGTACATGAAATGTGAGTTCATATAAATGTTTCAATGTTTGCTTTGTAGATGATGTTATGACACTGAATACAGAGAACAGTAATTTTCCCCACCAAGTACCCGACTTCCATAAGTGTGAGATCTGTTTGCTGTCTTTTCCAAAAGAGACTCAGTTCCAGCGCCACATGAGGGATCATGAGCAAAATGACAAGGTATGAATTTTAGTAGATAAAAATTTAGAAGATACCAGTGTATTTTGATGTTTTAATATACTGACAAGTAAAGCTAGCACAAGGCATCACTTTCCAGTTTGTTCTAATCACATTACTAATCACATGCCCCACTGCTTGAGGACCTCAGAGTTCTATGAAGATTGTATTTTGTACTTCCTCATACTTCCTTTGAGACGGGAGCTTACTTTGATGAAATTTAGTTAGTGTTGTTTCCAGTTCCATAATTTTCAATTTTATTTGATTTATAAAATATTTAGGTAGATGAGAAAATATATGGGTATATTTTAATTGAATTTGCAAACTGATTATACACATTAGCAATAAAAAGAAACTAATGCTTATATTGATTAACTGGTCCCTGCTAGTCTCTAGTAGCTGTTCGCAGCAATGTCAGACAACCTAATACAGTATGTATGTATTAGTCAGTAGGTTATTGTCATCATTTACAAATCAAATTTTGGAAAGAATGAGAAAAATACAGGCATGTGATTAAGACTGGAATGCCTTTTTAAATGGGGGTTTTTGCAGCAGGTTTCATCTGTAATCAAGCATTTAATTTCTCTTCCTTGCTTTATATTTCACAAAGCTAAAACTACTTTACATGTGATGCATAAATAGTTATATCACTGTTTGAGGTAGCTGTAGATACAGATAAATTTTTACAAAATGTAGGACTTTGAGATGATAATTCATATGTATACAAAGAACTATTTACAGAAGTTTCAATGTTGTAAAGTAGGTACCTAAAAAATTTAAATTAATGTTGTTAAAACCATGCTATTGCATACTTGTGTAAGTGCTCTTAAGGAATAAAAACTGACTGTGCAGATGCCAGCTGAAGAGCATTCAACCCTGGTGTAAACTAAGCTCTTTGCTGTTTTCATTTTTCATTTTGCTTAAGGAGAGTTCACAATCTCAGTTAAAGTAGGAAAATTTATTTTTGTCTCTTGCTCATTCTTATCTCCTGTTAACTTCACTGTCCTCATACAGCCTTCTTCCCCCATATGCTTTTGAAATGCTGTATTTGCATTTCCAGTAGTGAGATGAAAAAAGAGAAAATAATTAAGACTGTTATTAATAAGGATCATTGTCATATGTAGATAACCTGAATTGCTCTTTTATTTTAAACATTTTGATTTTGATGGTTGTATGTGTCACCTAGGGTATATATAACTTCTGCGAAGACTGAATTTTGTCTTTATTTTTGTGGTTTAAACAAACAGCCTCACAGATGTGACCAGTGTCCGATGTCATTTAATGTTGAATTCAACTTGACACTTCATAAATGTACTCACAATGGTGAAGATCCTACGTGTCCTGTGTGCAACAAGAAATTCTCCAGAGTAGCCAGTCTGAAAGCTCATATAATGCTACATGAGAAAGAAGAGGTAATTTGTTAATTATCATAATTTAAACTTTAAAAAGACATGTAATAATGGTTGTACTTAATCCCTTATATATATGCTTTAGAGTGGAAGATTTAATAAATGGTCTCATTCAGAAGAAATATAAAACCTGTAGTGAGAAGTTTGTTTTAGTAATAGAAGCAGAAATTGATGTACTGGGTATAAGCGTTTCCCTCCTGTCTTTGCTAACAAAGATTTTGTGCGTATTTGATAGATATCGTATCAGTGAACATTAACTGGTTAGTTATTTACAAATACTTCTATTTGTAAGGAATTTCTGTGACTTTATGTACATTGAATGATAAGCCCACATGTGATAGTCTGGGTGATCAATTTTGATGGCACATGTCATGGTGAGACACTCACCATCTATTTCTTGCATCATGAAACTGCTCCTTGTCTAGAAGTACCACTACTTTTTTGAGTGGTTGTTTCACTAGAGGGGAGTTCTTGTTCCTTTCCCCCTCATTGTCCATTTTTATAATGCATTGGTTAAATTCTTAGCAAACAGTTAATGCACAGTAGTATTTTGCACACTTAGTAGTCATTATTGCACTTGCTAGAGTTGAGTGTACTGCCCAGAATACCAAGTTTTCAATCATGTAGTTACCTCTTCCTTCTGCAGATGTTTGTTTTTTTTTTAACTGCAGTGTGTATTGCAGAATTGGAGTTGAGTCAGGAATGCCCTTTTATAATCAGGCTTCTAATCATAAACATAATTGTATGTTTCTCCATACCAACTGCAGACAGTTTACAGCAGCTTTGACCAGTAGGTTTGGGATGATAGGCCTGTTTACATTTTTCCCTAAATGGGGCAGGGAATGCCATCAGCCTTTTTTAATCTTGGTATCAGTTCATGTTTTATCATGTACACAGCCAAGTTAAGATGAGAGTCCTTGAGTACAATTTTGTTGCATGTTAATATATCTGTAATGATACATAGCCTGATGGGTATTTATTGAGGAAATTTGATTTATGAATTGCTAAAAACATGAGACTAAGGAAGCTGAGCATCAAGAAAGATGCATAAGGCTGATTTTAGTATTAATTTCTCTCTCTAAGTGCTATTTTGTGCACTTCAGCTCTGATTTTGATTCTTGGTGCAGATGTCAGAAGAATGGGTTGTGTGATGTCTTCCAATTTAAAATTCAGTTTGCAGCTTGAAAATTGAATTTTTAAAAATATGACCACCATTAATATGATTAATGTATTTTTATAATGACTTACAATTATGTGATTAAGCAGATGAACATAATTCGTGGAGAGTTGCAGGAATTACTTTCCTGGTAGTTATGCACAGAGGCCTGTAAGAGAGCTGGAATTTTAACTTGAAACAGAGGGTCTTGACAATGACACTAGCTGTCATTCAGGAGTTTTTATAATGTGCAGCGTAAGAAGCTACGTTATCAGTTGTGCACATTCTCCCTTCTGTTTGCTATTCTTACCTCTGCTGTTAGAAGGGTGTGTCTGCTTAGATTTTGTAAAATTTATTTTGTGAACTAAAGATACACTGAGAAATAAAACTAATCGTTTTGAAAAGCGAAAAGGAAGTCAAATAAATGAGGAGTTTTTAGTTTTCCTTGGAATAATATTTGTCTTTGAATCTGCCTCTGAATTTCAGAGAAATGGCAATGCTTTTGCAGTGAACATTACAAGTATCATTTCCATTTTAAATGATATGGAATACAAATATGTTTGGAAAGGGATATGTTTAACAGTGTTAAAATTAAGGCGTTGACGAGATACCTGTCAAAAGAATTGTGTCCCTATTTATTTCTGTCATCTTCTCTGTGAACTTAGCTGAGGAAAAGTCAGTAGCAGCTGAGGTGGGATTACTGTTAAAAAATAGATGACAATCTGAATAAATTTAACCAGTAAAAGTGTAAAATTCCTGAACTTACTGTTAGGAGAGTTTTGATTAAAAAATAATATATATATGTATTTTTTGCAAATGTCTGTGTAGACCATAGTGTAATGGTACTTAGGTAAATTTCTGTTGTGTGGATCAAGGAAGTAAGGAAAAGTGGTGAGGATGGTGCTGAACTGCTTGTTTCTGCTACTGTATGAAGTTTTTCAGAATTCAGCTTCAGTGGAGTTTCTTGAAATACAAATATTACCATAAACTTGCAGTGATTATTATTCATGATTCCATGATTATGGAGCTCATAAACCTTTCTCGCTCGTATTCTTTTCATTGCTGCTAACTTGCAGTTGCCAAGGTCCGTAGAAGGATGCATTCAACTACTTGAGCAAAGCTTGTGCATGTGTACTGCTGTTTGGGAATATTTAGAGAAATCAGTCTCTTATTATCTCTTTCAGAATCTTATCTGTTCAGAGTGTGGAGATGAATTTACTTTACAGAGTCAGCTGTCTATACACATGGAAGAACATCGTCAAGAATTGGCAGGCAGTAGGATCCACAGCTGCAAGTCTTGCAAAAAAGAATTTGAAACTTCCTCACAGCTAAAGGAGCATATGAAAACGCACTATAAAATAAGGTGACGGTCACAGGATTGTAACAAAATGAGCAGATGTTCCTTCTATGGTGGTAGCTGGGAAAAGCAGGAGTAGCTTTTCCAGTCAACAAAGTACCATGATCTATACAGATAATCTATTTTCTTTGGCATGCTGTTATGAAAATCATAAAACATTTTTTAAAGGTTTTAAAACATTTAAAAAACATTTCTGAAGTAGGTGGTTATTTTTGGAGACCATTTTTTTCCCCACCTGTTTTCGTATTTAGGCACCCATACTAAGCAGTTCTCTCTGCTAACTATTTGTAAAGACAGGTTAAGTTTTTCTGATACAAAGGGATTTTTGAAGTGTGTTTATTTATTTATTTTAAAGGCTAATGGCAGTATATTGAAGCAAATTTTTATTAATTTCACATAGCATTTATTGTAATTGCAAAAGTCCTAATTGTTACCTTCTGCAAAGACAGAAGTTGTTCCTTGCAGTTTATTTGTATTTTGCAAGTGGTTCTCATCACAACCTGCCACAAGTTTCTTGTAAATCTGACAAAGCACAAAATGAAGGGAAAAAAAGAGGCATAATACATGCTATTTTTATTTTCGGTGAATATTTGTTTTGTCTTTTCTCTCACCTATGTAGTTTAACCTTACTTTTAGGAAGGTAAAGGGAAGGTGTTTTAAGAGTTGGTTTTATTTCTCATTGCCCCTCTCTGATTTAATTGGTGATAAATGAAACCAATTTCCCCAAGTTAAATCTGTTCTGCTTGTGATGGTAATTGGTGAGTGATGCCTCCTGGCCCTTGTCTTGACCCATGAGCCTTTTGATGTATTTTCTTTCCCCTGTCCAATTGAGGGGAGTTGAGTTCGTTCAGTGGCTGGTTGGCACCTATTTTTTTTTTCCCTAAACATGGATTATTTCTAGTTTCAGAGCTTCCTTAAATGAGATTCACCATATTTATCAGTTCGGATTTAGAAACATGTTGCATTTGTATTCAGTGAACTACTGTCCATAATGGTGCTTTGCTGCCCTTTCACAAGATTTAACAGTGAAATAGATGTGAGTCGGGTTAATGAACTGCGTAAGTGTTCCTGCTCCACATCATCACAAAGCTAATCTAGCTCAGACCTTCTGTTATTCAGTAGACGTTATTTTGAAAGGATAAAAGTGCAAAGTTGGGTTTTTATTTGACACAATCTTCTTGTATTATTGAATATGAAGAGATGAATTGATGAATTATGAAAAGTTAATGTTTGGTCTAACTCATTAGACTGTTTAGAGTATATTCAAGTTCAAAGACATAAATCAATTTGATTCCTGCTTTTCAGTGTGAAATAAGCTTCAGAAATCTTTTAGGATTTAAAAAAATTATGAAGAGCCTTGTTTCCTTAAATTTTTTTCAGAGTGGTTGCACTTTCCCTTCCCAAAAATGTATTTTGTTTTGTCTCTAAACTATTTAAATGGAAAATTATTATAAAGTTAAAATTTAAATTTGGTATCTACCTTCTGCTATAAAGAAAATTGTCATTATAACTCTAAATGATTAAATACTGTAAGATGATCTGATCTATAAGGGTTGTTGCTACAATTGCCTCCAAATTGGATGTTACTTCTTCTATTAAAATACTGCAGCTATAATTGAAGCAGATGACATTGCTCATCAAGAGTGTAGTCCAACAGGCTGGTCTAGATCTGTCCTGAGATGAAAATAAGAGGTTGTAACATCTTCGCTGTTTCCTCTCCTCTTCTCCAATCTGCAGTCGACCTTACTCTGGATACTTCAGTAAATTGTAGTAGATAATTAATATGTAAAGTAAAATACATTACCCGCACTGTGCTTTCTCTGCAAGAATGTAAGAAGAGTTTAAAAATGCGTTTACTATTTCTTTGAAGTAATTGGAATGGAGAATAAGTTTCCCTTTAAATATACAATTAATATCTATGTTCTCTTGGGAGCAGAAATATGCAGCATTTGAGCAGAAGTTTAATGATTTCCTGTGTTATGCACAGACTGTTATTTCCCTGCTGTTTATTACATTGTTATACCAGCTTGTGTTTCAGCATGGTGGTGTGTTTTGCATATCTGCTCCACATTAGCTAATTCCTTGAGTTGTTCAAAAAAAACACCAGGTATTTACATTTGTGGAATTGCAGTTAGCTTTGAGCAGTACTGACAAGGTGGATTATTGCATAGGTGTAGATAGGCATTATAGAAGATGTGGAATGCTCTAGGTATGATAATGGTTTGCCCCCTGCCTTCTGGTGTCTGCTTGTTTTATCTGAGTTGTGATCCTTTTTTCCAGCATAAAATCAGTTGTTATTTTTCAACATTACTGTTGATGTTTTTTCAGCAGTCATTTAAACGAATCAGTTTGATTTATAGATAAATGACTTTTGGCACTATGTATCTGTGGAGGTTGTGGTTTGTCTTTGAGGGCCAGTGGTGAATATTTGGGTTGTTAAAGTCCTAACCTGTTTGTGTTAACTTCAGCAACGGTATTTGTACTCTAGTTCATGAGATCTTCGTGTTCTAGTTAAGGATGGCAGTCTTGCCTACGTACAGGCAAAAGAAATGGACTTGAAAGTTCCCACCAAAATAGTAGTTGTGAAGTCACACTGTACTTCTGGTAGAATTTACAATGAAAATGTCTCTAGAGAGCCTCTAAGATGTATTGATTTTACTACAGAAATAACTAAAATTCTTGGTAAATGTAGGTGCTTAGAAAAGTGCTGTTTACATTGTTCTTTAAGTATCATTAAAGAGTTTGTTTTTTAATTGTTGCAGCTGATACTATATATTGTCATCAAATTTAGACTGTGTGGGGTAGAATAGGCTTCTTCAAAATCATGTTTCATATTAAGATAACTTTATTTTTAAATGACAGGGTATCAAATACCAGATCTTATAACAGAAACATTGACAGAAGTGGGTTTACCTATTCCTGTCCTCACTGTGGAAAGACGTTCCAGAAGCCAAGTCAGTTAACACGACATGTTAGAATACACACAGGTGAGACTGTGAAAGTAATTATTTTAGTTTGTATTTATTTTACAAAATTCAGTTAACCTATGAAATGCTAAATATTTTTCTTCCATTTGTCACATTAGATGCTGTTACCTGTTGCTTTAAATCAACCTTGAAGTAATTCCTTTGCTTAGGAAATTTCCATGCTTTTAAAATTTCCAGATGTATATAATTAGAAACAATTTAAGAAAAATTTAACTAATTTATAGGTTTCATTTGTTACAGAGCACCAGTTTTGTTACTTTCGATTCAGTGGAGGTGCTCCAGTGATGTGCACTTTGTGTGTGCTTTCCATCTTGTGAATAAGTTGCTGTTTGTCTAGTTTTTAGCTAATTCAGGCAGTTGATTATGTAAGTGTGCCATGTTATTTGTATTAGCAGTCTGTTCAGAGTGATGTGATGAGTTGCCATTTACAAGAATTACTTTTGTTTACCAAGGGGAAAAAATAAAAATTCCATTGCATGACTGTCTTAGGATTTTTTTAAGTTTTACAGATCTAGTCATAGAGTCACAAGAGGTCACCCTTGTACCTGTTTTAAAGTTTCCTCAAAGTAATATAAAAAAAAGTAATTGAAAATTACCTTCCTTAGCTTAGAGTCTTGTCTCTATTAGAGACATTATTTCAGCTTATTTTAGTAAAAATTAAAGAAACAAGGTTATAGTTGATTGAGGACACTTTTTGTAAAGCTTCAAAAAGTTTAAAAGGTTTTGAAGGATAAAAATCCATTTGTCTACTGGGAAGCGACAGAAAATGTAGTCCCAATCTCCACATGACAGTGGGTCATTTTATGTTCCAAGTAGGTAATGAATACTCATTTAATTTGTGAAATAGGCTATTAGTCTAAACTTTCAGATGCTCTGTCTGGCATCCAGTTGCTTGGGGTACTGTAAAAATATATAGGAAAGAAGAACTCTGCTTTAAAGAATTTAGAATACTTTAGTCTTCACTTGTTAAAACAGCATGTACAGCATTACATTTAGTGTCTTAATTCTAATGCTTTTTCTCTTTATAGTTATTAATTTCAAGCACTTACACCCTTTGGGAAGAAAAAAAATTAAGTCTCAGGGATTGCAATTCCAATATTAATAACTAAGTAATGAACTCCCCATCCCCCTTCCCAAATCTGTATTTTATTAAGTTATACTCGAGGAATACAGAAATTCCACATTTCCACACTAGAATTAAGATTCAGTTTTTATAAGAGATTTACTTAAATAGGCAAACTTAACCTGAAGCAATACTTCTTTATGTCCATCAGCAGCTACTAGTGGAAGCTAAGCCTTTTACTTATGAAAGCCCAATAGGAATTTTGTCACCATATTTCAAGGTTTGAATCAGTGTTCTGTATTTTAATATATTAAAAAATATACAGTTAAAACCTACTGACCATGAAGAATTTTCAAAACCCATAAGCAGCAGAACAGAAAATAAACACTCCTGCAGAGTTTATGTGAATTACTTGTAATCTGTTTCAGAAAATAGCTGCTTTTATTTCAAGCTATATGAATTAAATTAAGAATATTGTAATATAAACATTCAAGATTTTAAAATTATTTTTTGAGCAGAGCTGTACGATATCTTATATAATTAAAAAATATTTTCAATAAGTTGTTGTAAAGAATGAATGGCTTTAATATTAGTATTAGGGAGCAGGAGGTATAGGCCAACTTGGTAGTGTTATGAAAGTTTGCAGAAAAATAAGACTTTTTCATTTTACACTAAAGAAAGGTTAAATTTTTGATTGTTGGTAATTTATTACTGTGCATTCTGTCCTCTGCTCCCCCCTTTGTGTCTTTGCAGGTATATGCATTCCATAGGATTTTGTGTAAATGAGTGGTGTATGTGTTTTGGTTTTACTTTTCCCCTTTTTCTTTTCCTCCAGTGGTTTAGCATAGCAGCTTCTGAGAATTTTGCAAACCCCAAGATCAAGGAAGCTGTTCTAAATAATTCTTTCATGCAGGTTTCATTTATTTTACCCATTTTAACTGATAATCATCAGCTAGGCCATATAACTTTTTCATTGGAGTAGGTGCTGAGATTAATGGTCAAGGTAAACAATTTAATTGTCAAAACACCTAATAAAGTTTATTTCTGTGTTTATGTGTGTATGTACAGATACATACATGCAGTATTTTATTTTAGCTGGTACAATTTACAGTTAGATACAGGAAACTACTAATGTTAATTTAAAGTTTAACATCTTTATTGATGACTTGGATGAGGGGATAGAGTGTACCCTCAGTAGGTTTGCAGATGACACTAAATTGGGTGGGAGCGTCAATCTGCTTCAGGGCAGGGACGCTCTGCAGAGGAATCTGGACAGGCTTGATCGATGGGCCAACCTATGGTATGAGTTTCAGTAAGGCCCAGTGTTGGGTCCTGCACTTCGACCACGATAAATCCCAACAGTGCTACAGGCTTGGGGAGAAGTGGCAGGAGAGCTGCCCAGCAGAGAGGGACCTGGGGGTGCTGATTGACAGCTGGCTGAACATAAGCCAGCAGTGTGCCCAGGTGGCCCAGAAGGCCAACAGCATCCTGGCTGCATCAGGAATAGTGTGACCAGTAGGACCAGGGAGATGATCCTGCCAATGTACTTGGCCTTGGTGAGGCTGCACCTTGAGCACTGTGTGCAGTTTGGGGCACTGCAGTATAGGAAGGCCATCAAGGTGCTGGAGAGGGTGCAGAGAAGGGCAACTAGGCTGATTTGAAGTCTGGAGAACAGGTCTTATGAGGAGAGGCTGAGGGAGGTGGGGATGTTCGGTCTGGAGAAGAGGCTGAGGGGAGACCTCATTGCTCTCCACAACTACTTGAAAGGAGGTTGTGGTGATGTGGGTGTTGGCCTCTTCTCCCTAGTGACTAGCAGCAGGGCAAGAGGAAATGGAGTCAAGTTGCGACAGGGGAGGTGCATATTGGATATTAGGAAAAATTTCTTCACAGAAACAGCAGTGAGGCATTGGAACAGGCTGCCCAGGGAGGTAGTGGAGGCAGGGTCCCTGGAGGTGTTAAAAAAATGGGTAGACATGGCACTTCGGGAGATGGTTTAGTAGTCACAGGGATGTTGAGCTGGTTGTTGAAATTGATAATCATGTAGGTCTTCTCCAACCTTAATGATTCTGTGATGCAATGATTCTGTTGCTTTCAGGTGAAAGACCTTTTAAATGCAGTGAATGTGGAAAAGCCTTTAACCAGAAGGGGGCATTGCAGACCCATATGATCAAGCACACTGGTGAAAAACCCCACGCTTGTGCCTTTTGTCCTGCAGCCTTTTCTCAGAAAGGCAATCTTCAGTCACACATACAGAGAGTTCATTCAGAGGTAAATACAATTACTCATAAAGTAGTTGGTGCTAATATACTGCTTATTTAATTTTCAGTATGTAACTTGTCCTCTTTGCTATTCCTATGCTCTCTAGTGCTTTCTGCAGTCAGTATAAATTTACCACTGTGGTATAGATGGTAGTTTTTTGTTTTACCTGTAAATTCAGCTTTCCTAAAATAGCTTAATCTGAATAAACGTTTACTTAGAATAATCAGCAAAGCCTTTATTTACCATTGCATTTTCAGCACGTTGATAGATTAATTAATTACTAGTGGGTTTAGGTGTATGAAAATGTATGTATGTCAGTCTTGGGAGAGCTAGGGCTAGAATCAGATGAAAGTAAATCAAAATCAGCAAAGCAGAAAATGGTGAAAAATTTCCAGGCCAAATAGCAACCCACCGATGCCATCACAGAGCATATTTGCAATTTGTCTTCGAAGTATGTATCTTAAAGCCTTTTCAGAAGTTTTTCAGTTAGATGTAGAAGAAAATTACAAAATAAGATTTAAAACGTTGTTTTGGACCTTTTTATACTGTTGTTTTGTTGTGTTATTTTTCCGTTGTGACAGACTATTTTTGAGATTCAAAAGGTACTGCTGTGGTAGCGCAGTGTAATCTTCTGAGCAGTATTGGCTATGCAACTTTGTTCGTAAATTTCTTGTTGACTTGAGTAATTTGTGCTTGGAAATACCTATAGAACAAGACCTAGTTTTGATTTCAAAGGTATAAAGTTGATAGAGGCAGCTTTTTTTTCTTATTATTTTTCCTGCATGCAGAATGTCATCTCTGCTCTCACTCTTTCCCCTAACTCTGAGATTTGCTTTCTTGTTTTCCACATTTGTGTTACAATAGACGTTATTTTTTGGATGTTTTTACTAAGGATCCTTTTAATGTCTTAGAGGTTCTTACTTTTAGGATATAGTCCTTTGTAGAATATGTCTTAGTGTTTTGTATTACAATTAATTATATGAAATCGTATATTTACATTTCACATGATTTTGTATGACTAGTCTTCCTCACTGTTCACAGCTCCCTCTGTGATACCTTTTGCTACATAAAAAGAACACACTAGCATTAATTTCATCATTTACCTTGATTTTTTTCAATATTACAAGATTGTTGGGTATCAAGCCAAAAATAATTTTCACTTTTTTCTCTGATACTCTATTTTTCTGTAAGAAAAAAAAGTTTTGAGATAAGGGACTAAGTGATGCCTCTTGATCACGTCTTTTCCTGTGTTTAGTGATCTTGAGTATATGGTTTAGTTATTCCTTTCAATAATTTGTTGATTTTTCTTTTTTCTTGCTTGCTGTTGTTGTGTTTACTTCAAAGCTGCATACAGAGCCCTGTTCTTTATTTTATCCTGAGACAGTTAGAAAATGTTACAGGCAGTAATAAAATAGGTTGATTTTTACTTCGTGTATCGCTGTTTAGTTATAAGAGTATTTTATCTGTTGGTACTTCTTTCTGAAGGTCTTGTCACCAGTTTAAGCTAATACCAGAAAATTCAAAATTCCATACTATATTAAAAGCAGGGCAGCATGTTTTCTTTGGAAGATTTTGTTGTTTGATAATGAAAAGTACTGCACTGGTTCTTACTGCTGTGTGATAGACGAAGGAGAAAGGGGGAAGTGAGGATGGTGGGAATCTGCAAATTTACCTGCTTTAATTACCTTAACCCCTTGGTCTGAAAGTTCCAAGCAAGTTGCTGCTGATCACTTTCTCATCCTCTGTGTTTAAATTCAGTTCAAACTATATACTAAACTTCCTTGCCCTTGACAGTGTCCTGTTTTTGGTGGGTTTCTTGTTTGCTTCTCTCATGCAGTCCCTATGGCCCAATCCATCTTGCTTTCATTCTGGTTTGACCCATACAATGGATTATATTTTTCTTGGAAATTTATAAAAGGTATGTTTGCAAAAGTAAGCAGAAGATACCCAAAATTTGAAGATAAATTATCTGCATTTTTTCTCTTCATATTTCCAAACTTGCATTTGTATTTTGTATCATGTTACATCTTCAGACACATCTCAGTTGATAAAGTTGCATTTTGGTTTTGTTTCTAAGCGTGTAGTGGTAGGAAATTGTAAGGAGGGAAAAGTATGAGGCCTCATTTGCCAGATGATGTTTGTTTTACTCTCTGGTGCTTCCCAACATGGAGAAGTGGTAATAGGAGATGACAGTCACGCACGTAGATTCCAGTTGACCAGATAAGTGTGAGATACCAGATAACAACTGGATATCAGTAACTTGGAAAAAAGAAACCATTTGAGCTCTCATAACCCCATAGTGTATTTGTTATCTGGATAACTAATGAAAAATACAAAATTTGATAGATTTAGGGAAAATGTACTCAATTTTTTTGTTTGTTTTATTCAAGGTGAAGAATGGCCCTACATACAACTGTACAGAATGTAGCTGTGTCTTCAAAAGCCTGGGCAGTTTAAATACACATATCAGCAAGATGCACATGGGTGGTCCACAGAATTCTGCAAGCTCTTCAACAGATGTATCTCATGTCACAGCGGTAAGCTTTGCTTGGTATATTCTGAAAATGCCTTTAAAAGTTTAATTTAATCTATATCTTAATTTCAGTAATTCTTCAAATAGGTAGCTAAAAGACTGTAGCTTCTTTTGGTCTTTTTAAAGTTTTGTGTCATTCCTGGAATTGATTTGCATAACTAAATATTGGCAGAATGTAAATAGGCCAAGTATATGCAAAAAAGGATTTACAATTTGAGGATTTAGATGAAAATAGAACATTTATCCATAAGTAAAATATAATTCTGGTGCTTACAGCTTGTGTGTGGAGGAAAGGTTTCCTCATCACAGAACATAAAATTAATTGTAAAGTTTTGTTGAAACAATGAAATCTAGAACTATTCAAATTATATATAAATTTTAACTTACTTTCAGAAACTGTTTATATGATTCTATTCCACATAATGACATAGTGGATTCTTCTTAGTATTTCTACTAACTTGTTTCAAATGTTAGATTTTTATTTGACAGATCATAAAAGAAAAATCTTAGGTTTATTGGAAGCACTGAGTGCTAGTTTGGTTTTTTTTCTCTTTATTTACCAAGATACAAGAAATTAAATTTCAGAAAATGCTCATGGTTTCATAAGACTTTAATTTTTTTTGAGCCAGTGCACATTTAATGTATCATAGTTGTTTTTTCTTTGACTAAACTAAACTTTTCTACCTTTATTCCACTCTGTTTCACATCATTTCCAGATTTTTTGCTTTAAAGGTCCATGGATAACAAGTAATATCAGACTTTGAAGGGGACGGTTAAAATTTTAAGTCTCCATTTCATTATCAGATGTATCTTGTTGAAAACAAATGTCTACTAGTGTTGTTTGGAGAACCATTTTTCATTTTTAGATTTCATAAATCATGGCAGATGCTATATGCCTCTTCAGGTTAATTAAAAGAAAAAAAAGACTAATGAGTCCTATTTGTTTGCAAGTATGTATGATCTCCGTGTCTTTTTGTACATGTCTAAGTTCACAAGCCTAATCTTAAAGCAGAATACTGTTTTGTGTTTCCTTTCCCTGGCCAGCAGTGTTTTCCTTGTTTTGGTTTACTTGAGTATTTTACATTTGCGTTGGACACTGATATTAGAAAAATGTGTTGTCATTATCTTTGCTGCATCATACTAATGTGCTTGCATGAAGGAGAGGAAAAACAAAGAATACCTCCATAAAGTAGTATAAGCAAATTGGGAGAAAAATTTTTCTCTTTAAAAAAGATGCCAAGAAGTTTAACGAGGAAGAACAAAGATAATAATTGACACATCAATCGCATATTAAGAGTGTTATACTTTCAGTGTGAAACTTCAGAGATAATGACTGATAGATGTTACATTCTGAGATTAGCACTAGCATTTTTATATTACAACTGACTTCTTTATACTGCTCACAACTTCCAGAGGTTCTTTAACAACAAATCTCCAGTATAATAATTCCCCTGTTCTGAAGTATACAATCAGTCTCTGGTATCCCTGGGGATGAAAAATGATTACATCCTTCATGTATACGTTCCTAAAATTGAAGTCTTCTTAATTGCTGTGCTACCTGTGAGTGCATTCTTTTGTGATACACAGGGACATTTTGTAAAATATGCTTACTCTAAGGCTGTTTGTTTGTCTTTTGCTCCACCAGTGCTTACAGCTAAGGCATTGATTTCTGTAACTTGTGTTTCTTTGATATATATATATATATATATATAAAAAAATTCTGAAGCAATAGTAGTGATTCTGTGTACTTTTGTATCTGTCCCATAGTCTCATTTTTTTCTGGCCCTAGCTTCCATACTGTGGGAGAATGAACTGTGCCACTTTTATGTGTGATATGAGCTATGTTTTTCTTCTTTTTGTACAAAGGCTTAAAATACTTTCTATTTATTTCTTTGTAGGATTCTGTCACCCAGCCTTTAACTACATCACCTGCTAATCTTTTGCAACCTGTTGATAGTAAATGGAAGAATGTAAGTGTAGACTTTTTGTCATATTCTTGTGTCAAAACTAAAAGTGGGAGAGACTTTACAGAATTTTCTAAGCTTTTGTGGAGCTGATGAAAAAGGATATCCAACAGCCCTTAGTGTTAATATGATTAGCTAATATCTGAAGGCAACTTTGTTGGTGAATACAGCTGGTTATTTAGGAGTGGAACAGGTCTTGAATGGCTTATATTCCCTCACTCACAATGCAGTCATAATTTTGCACATAATTCTGTTCATTACGTCTTCAAAATTGAGGCAAATATCCTCCTATATAAAAATACTAGAGGAGAGTAAGGACTCATAAATACCAGGTTATCCAGCCCTTCTGACTTTACTTCACAGAGATACCATAGTTTGGGTGGGGAGGGAAGGAGCTGTGGTTCTGGTTGAGTTGTTTAGAATTGAGGCATCATGGGAGCTGTGGAGCTCAGGAAGAGCCCATGAAGTGGTGGAGGAAAGGACGTTGCAGAACTGGCTTTCCTGAAGTACAGGGAAGGGGGATCTTGATGTGGCAGTCACAGTGCAGGCATTGCTGTGTTTTCTTGCAGCTACCAAGTGTGTTACTTATCAGCTGTAAGTTTCAGCTTGGTGTCTCAGTGACAGCAGTTATTTCAGTAATGGTATACTTACAGACTCTGTTCAAAAGAAGTTTGAGTGAAGGAGAAAAGCAGGAATCTTTATTTCTGGTTTTAAAAAGAAACACCAAGGCTTTTTTATAATTTCCTTTTCATATTTGTTACTAAGATAGCCTAAGACACAATTATCAAATCAAAGACCAAGAAATTTGAGTTTTAGTCTAATTTTTGGTAGTATTTTGACACAGCTCTGTGTATTTCAAATTTTTAGAGTATAAAGAGATTAATCTCAAGAGATCTAGAAGGTTGAAAGCTGAAAGGAAAAAAGTTAGTTTGTTGGCTCTTCAAAGATTGTGATGCAACAATACACATAATTTCATACAAAAAAAATCTCAACTAATAGAAGTTTATTTTTCCAAAGGACTTACCTTAGTTGAATGTGAACTTTAAAAAGACAGCCATGTTAGTGGCATTTATTTGTTTTGGAATTACTTTTCATGTGGCCTCTACATGTGGAATTCAGTAATTGATCCCCATGTTTTGTAAATTGGTTGAAGGTTCAGTAGTTGCAATACAGTTAGTTCAGGCAGTAAGCTTACAGTTGTGCACCCTAGGAAGAACTGTGTGAGAGGGATGCACAGAATCAATTCTTTAGTGGAGCGAGCAGACCTTTAATGAAAGCCCTGTATAATCCTTATGTTTTGTGCTAGATAGACAAGTAGACATAATTGCAATGGACAGATAACAGACATTTCAGATAAGGGAGCTGAACAGATCAGTTCATACATGTTTTTCATCTTCCTGTACATACATACTGCTGTCTATTTCAGGCCACACATTTTCGGTCTCCACTTCTTCAACAGACAGAAAACCAGATGTCTTCAGCTACTGCTCATCAGGGTCAGCAGGCTGTAACTGATGTCATCCAGCAGCTCCTTGAATTATCCGAACCAGTTCCTGTAGAAAATAACCAGCCTCAACAACCGGGTCAGCAACTCAACATTGCAGTGGGAATCAACAGAGATATTTTGCAGGTAAGACCTGTGTGTGAGAACAGCTTTACATTTCTGTGGTTTTACTTTCTTGTTTTTATTTTCGGGAAATTTGTTCTCAGTATTTTCAAAGATAGCATTCCTTCTGTGTTTCTAAATGATTTATCAGTTAAGAAAGAATTGTGAAGTTGTACTGGATGAGTATGGAATGCACCAAGATGCCTTTTGTATAGTTCTACAAAAACAAGGTTAAATATTATATGACCTAGAAGAAAGCTTGACACATACACACCCATACATAGACATTTTACTGATCCCCTTTTTTTTCCTGTTGCCTAGAAGCAGCTTGTGGCATGTCCTTAAGTTATGCCACACTTAAAACATGATGACATTTAAGAGGGGGAAAATATTTTTATCTGGTTAAAAAATGCGAATGTATATAGGGTCTTTATTCTGTTCCAGTTTCAGGGCTATTTGAGTATTTCCTGTTGGTGCAAAGAAAATTCTTTCTTGGGTCAGACCAATGTTTTGTCTAACCCATTATACTGTCCTTCATACCGGCAGTAGGAGAGGCTGCATAACAGAAGAAATGCAGGCAGTAATTCAGCTGTCTGTGCTTGTTCTGCAGCCTCCACTGCATAGTGGAACAGGACAGAGAATATGTTTCTTCAGTATTGATGGCAGACTGCTAACTTTTAAGCTATTTTTTCATCGGTAGTCTTTTAAGTACCATTTACATTTCTTTTTGGAAGACCCAAATGTTACATATAGGTTTGTGCTGGTTCACCATATTACCTGTTACGAGTTTTCTAATGTCAGCAATGATGTGTAGTTGCACCAAATTATAACACAAAATATAGCTATTGTTGTGATAGCTATTATAAAAAAATAAATTTAAAGGGTCTTCAAGGTTGGTTCTTTAACTTACTGCGTAAGTATCACTAGCCGTATTGTTGTACAAAAGAAAAATAAAACTTAGCTGTCTTTCAAGTGATAAAGTATCTGCACACTCTACGCAAATGTATCTTTGAAGTCTTTCATCCAGACCCTCTTCAGACACAGTAGTATCCATAACGATGCCTACACTCTAGTCCCTTCTAGGTGTACATAAAAATATGTGTGTTACTCTTGCCTCGGTTTGATGGTTATCAGTGGTTTAAGAGCAGCTTTTGACCTTTTCTGAGCCTTTCTGTGGTTTAGCATTTTTACTTTTTCTTTTTGTCATCTGTGATTTCTCTGCTAGCTGATGGGCTTCAAATTTGACCTTCTGTGGGGATCTATTCTCTTATGTAGTAGGCATAAGAGACAGCTACGTATTTCTGTCAGATGCTTGGTTCTGTAGAAGCAATTAGCTTCTGAGTGCAGTCGCTGGCACTTGTATTAGTACAGAAAATCCAACTTAAAATCTCACAATCAGAAGTCAGCATTGTGTAAGAATGTTTTCACAAATTTGAAATCCAGCTGAAATTCTGGGTGGATGAGACATTTAATTCCTTGATTATATTTTTATTGTATCTTCTAAGAAAAGTTGATCCAACTGTGGAATGTTTCTTTCTTAATCTAGAAGGTTTTTTTGTTCTCTTTTAGCAAGCTTTAGAAAACAGTGGCTTGTCTTCGATTCCTGTTTCTGCACATTCTACTGACTGCAACCAGGCCAAGACTCCTGGGGCCCAGGATCAGAACCCAGATGTCCCAACTCTCTCAAATCATCAGACTGACTCTAATAATGCAGAACAAGATAAGGAGCAAGAGAGTACGGATAAACTGGATAAAAAAGAAAAAAAGGTTATTAAGAAAAAATCACCGTTTTTACCTGGTAATGTTGCCACTGCTTGATATTTTTATGCTATAAGGAGTATAGTATTTGTGGGTTTGTTGGTGGCTTTATAAAGGGATGATCCCAAAACATATTCTGCATCAGTTACCAAGTTCATTTACTCTTATCTAAAACACAGCATGTATATAAGTTACGATCAGTAGCATTTTTAACTGTCATTATACTGATGGCAAAAGATGTTGAAATGGCATGAAGTTAAATTATACTCTAAGTCTTCTGGATTTAGATCAGTAGAGTTTTTGGAGGAGGACAAAAAGAAAGAACATTAATCTTTTTCCCTCTTTCCCATTGACTTCCTCTGAGAAGGACTGGGTTTTCATGGTCTGCCCCAGAACAGAGTTCTTGCAACCACTACTCTTTGTAAGTGAGGCCTCATACATGCAGAAGAGCATTGATGCTGCCCCATGCAGATCTTCACTGATCTAGGCTATGTAGGGTAGGATGAAGGTTGGCATTGTGGGTAAGACTTCATGTCATCTGTGTTTGAAATCACAAGTATAGCCATCATACTTCAGTGGTTGGTCTGGTGGAGGCAACTCTATAATAAGCAGTTACTGAGCTCAGTCTGTAGTATTTTCATAGATACGTTGATGCTGCTTTTTTTCTTTGCAAGGGATGCAGTAATTCCTAAGTGGAAAACTCATCTTGTCCAACATAACAGTGCTAAAATCAATACTAGCTTTTTTTCTCTGGCAATAATAGGGGTAATGGTTATAAGCTGGAAGAGGATAGATTTAGGTCAGATATTAGGACAAAATTCTTTCCTGTGAGGGTAGTGAGACACTGGAACAGGTTGCCCAGGGAAGCTGTCATTGCCCATCCCTGGAAGTGTTCAGAGACAGATTGGAGGGAGCTTTGAGCAATCTGATCTAGTGGGAGGTGTCCCTGCCCATGGCCAGGGGTGTTGGAACTAGATGATCTTTAAGGTCCCTTCCCAACCAGATCACTCAATGAATGACTGTTTTGTTCCTCCTGTGTAACAGTAACAACCCTTTAATGCTGATTGGAAATAAAATTAAAAGGTCACTGCTGTACAGGCAAGCACAGCTGCCTTTATACCTTGTTGAAATAACATAGCATCAGTTGTATTGATAGAAAAAACCACCATGTTATCTGATTTAAATGAGTGAATATCTGATACTAAGTAATATGTAAGAAAATAAAACCTCTAAAAAAGCTTATTTTGACATTTTTTTGTTGAGAAAAGGTATGCTGTCACTTTAGGACAGAGTTTAGGGTTCTTGCATCATAAAACAACTTTTGTGAAAAAGTAGATTTAAATTGTAAATATTTCAGAAGGACTTTTTACTTAATTTTTGCTTAAAAAATTAATAAATTATAATTTAAGTCTGATTTTGGGTAAGAGAGACCCATATAAAGTATCTCATCCAGTGAGTTAGGTAAGTGTTCAGAGCTTAAAATAATCTGGTGTGGTTGTGGTTGAGGAATTACATTCACTGTTGGATAATTTTATGTCAGGTGTGGTATTTACAGTTAACTAGTTTATTATATTGCATTACACCTACATTCTCTATTTCTAAGTGGCATGTAAACTGCATTATTTCTGTTTTGTGAAGTCTTAAGTTTTGTAGCTTTTTTTTTTAACCTCCCTCCCTTTCAGTAGCATAAAAATGTTTAAATTCCAACAAGATTCTCTTAGATTTCATTTTTGTGATTCCATTCCTCTGTTTTTCTGAAGTAGGATTGGTCTGATAAAGAAGTAAATGGTCTGCAAAGTGTACTGTAATGGCATCTGTTTGGCAAAATGCTTTTTGTTTTTGACTGCTTTGTATCATAGTGTCAGCGTAGGGGAGTTTTTGAAGAACTGTTAAAATGTTTCAAGCATGTTCATTTTGATGATGTTCCTTATTTTAGGTTCTATACGTGAAGAAAATGGAATAAGGTGGCATGTTTGTCCATATTGCTCTAAAGAATTTAAGAAGCCCAGTGATCTGGTGCGCCACATTCGCATTCATACCCATGAGAAGCCGTTCAAGTGTCCCCAGTGTTTCCGCGCCTTTGCTGTCAAGAGTACTCTCACAGCACACATAAAAACACATACAGGCATTAAAGCTTTCAAGTGCCAATTTTGTATGAAGTGCTTTTCCACCTCAGGGAGTTTAAAAGTTCATATTCGTCTACATACAGGTAAGGCCTTGAAGTTGCTTTTGTATTTTCTGTGGTGTGGTTGAGACCTTGAATGGAAAAGACAATGTGAAGTATTTAAATTATAAATCATGTAATTGATACCTATCAGAGAAGAAACTGGTTTCAGTGTCTTACACGATGAACTTAAAATTTTGTCATAACTTTTTAGTTTTTAATGACTTTGCACCTTTGGACTCTTAGAGAAGCTGTGGGCATTTAGTTTTCTAATGATGAATCAGTAGTTGCTCCCTTTTAATAGTGATATTCTCAGTGTATTTAATTGTGCTTTCTAAGAGTTGTACTCTTTGAATTTGAGTTCTGTTTTTACTTATCCCCAGTCATCTTTCATACTACTCTGCATCTTTTCTTCATTTTGTTTCCCCACACTTTTTGATCATTTCACTATATCACTCAGGACTATTAGGTTACTTCCTCTTGTATCTTCAACAATAAGGTGTTGCTTGGTGTTTTCACCAGCTTACCTGTTTTCAGAGTCGTACACTGCATACACTGTTAAAACTTCTGTTCATATGGTCCTGTTTACATCATATATGATGTCCTCAATACCTGTTTTTCTGTGGCTTAGCTTCTGTCCTCTGCATAGGGAAAAATGGATTTTCCAGACTTCATGGACTACTTAGTTGTTTTCCACCTTTTTTTATGATTCCCAGTAAATAATCTTTCAGCAACATGAGCTCATAAATGTCCTGCTGTTTCCTTTCAGTCCTATTCACATATATGTATATGTATTTATATATATATATGAATAATTGGCTACATGCATTTGGTTTTCAATATCTTTTATAGTCAGATGCTTCTAATCCATGGAATATTGATGTTGAATTAATCTGCAGTTTTTAACTCTTCTTTTTTAAACTTACAAACCAGGATTTTGTCTGTTACTTTATAGTGAACCTTACTTTATTTACAAAGGTCAGGCTCATTCAAAGCGGCAGAAGCACTAGGTATCTTGGAAAATGTGTTCCAGTGTTCATGGAACTCCAGCATGTAGTTAGCCTTCATTCAGCCCACTTGGTTTTCCTGTCAGAGATGTTTACTTCTTCTAGGTAGCAGGTTAGGCTTGCTGGGTCATGTTAGAGGTTCACCTAGCCCCTTATGCTGTCTGATAGCAATGTGTCGAAAAGGGAAAGCCTACAGTAGTGCTTCTTAGCAGCATACGACCAACTTCCACTAATCTTTGGGTTAGGGCTTTAGGAAGCAGGCTGTACCTCTGCACTAAGCAGCCCTTTGTTGATTTTTCTTCCAAGGAACTTAGCTAATTGATTTTGAACCCATGTGAACTTACTATTAGAACAATCTAACATAATGAATTCCAATGAGTGCAAGTACTTTTTTGCTTTAAATACTTTGCTCAGTAGTTTCATATGATGTTTCAGTTTACTATATCATGAAGAATGGCTCATTCTTATTTCTTGTGCATTTTTTCTACCTGTGATTTTATAGAGCTTTCTTGATAATACCCAGTCATGTTTACTAGCCTTCAAAGACCAAGATTTCCCCTTGAACAAAAGCTGAAAGTTTGGCAGCTTTGCCTGTCTGTAACTTACCAAGTTCTCCAATATCCTTTCTAAGGGAGATTTCTGCCAAATTTTGCATTGCAGAAGTGTTTCATAAGTCATGTTGGTGTCCTTTTTTTTGACTGCCATCAAACAATACTGACATTTTTAGAGACCTGTAATTTCTTTAAACTTTGTCAAATCACTTTTCCTCTGTCTTATCCTAATAATTTATTTGTGTGTTTGCTGATAATTTTTTTCTCACGGTTCTTTAACAGTTTGTGACATTTGACCTGCTATCTGCAATTCCTGGGATAGCTTCTGGAACCTTTTGAAAATTGCTGTAACTTCTGCATCATTGCATTTCCTGATAACAAGCTTGCTTAAAGTGATGTGTTACAACAAGTTAGTAGTTCAGCAACTTCATATTTACATTTGATTGGATTTTATGGTTCTGTTTTGAGAACCTTTTTGACAAATAGGTGATGGAAAACAAAAAAGAAAATACAGAAAAGAGAAACTACATTCCGAAGATAAATTTCTGGGGCAGCGGAAGTAAAATCACAAACTAATGTTTTTTTTAATCTTTTGCAGGTGTTAGACCTTTTGCTTGTCCTCACTGTGACAAAAAGTTTAGAACATCAGGCCACCGGAAAACTCATATTGCGTCACATTTTAAACACACTGAACTACGAAAGCTGAGACATCAACGTAAACCTGCAAAAGTTCGAGTAGGAAAGACGAGTGTTCCAGTACCAGACATTCCTTTGCAAGAGCCCATACTCATAACTGATTTAGGTAAAGAGGGAGTAAATCCGTGCTCTCTTCAAATGTGATTTTCACTGAAAAAATAGAGGTCACAGTTTAATCAAATACATTCAGTGCTTACTCAGAAAGATACGCTTTTGAAGTAGGTCATCAGACATAATCAGGCTTCAGGAAAGTGCCATGTTTTATAGTTCACTTTCAATAAAATTAATAAGTCTTTTTTTATTTAGAGATCAAGCCTTACCACAAAAAAGTGTGTGCATTTTTACATTACATTAGGAGAGCATTTTAATTTATCTGTGGTTAGACTATTGGTGTAGAAAAGATAGCAGACAGTTCATGATTTAGATTCTTCTTGAGATGATAATGTTGATTAAAATTACAAATACTAGTGAGACGGTGTATTATCTGATTTTGGTGTATTTGGTATAATTGTGACCTCAATTAGTGGTAATCATTAGTGGTAATATTTCAAAAAAAGGCAGGTTAATTCTTGGACATGCTATAGAGAATTCATACAGTTACTCTGTTGTAAAATAATTGCTACAGCATTATGTAAAACCACTTTTGGAAAATGGAAGTTGTTCTACAGCTCCTTCAAGGCTATATATCGTTAAGTAAAGGTCAATGTAGTGAGCAAGGCATTTAAACTTCAGTGTTGTTTGACTCATCAACCTGCAAAGCTCTGCCTTGTCTGTTGTGTAGTCAACTTTATATAGTAGAATATAATACTGATAACATATTTAGCCTAAAATTTTGATCAATCTTTAAAAATAATTTTGCATTCACTGCTTCCAAGAGCAGTGTGCAAGAGAAGTGCTTATTTTGGTATGAGGTATAAGAAACTTAAATTTTCAGAGTAGCAACCGAACTTGGCCAACAGCTTCAGATATTCATATCACACAGTATTTCTCTCTTTAGTGAACCCTGGAAACGGGTTGCAGTCCTATCTCTTGTTTCTAAAGAAAAAACACTTTTTTTCTTTAACAATTAAGATTGGTGCAGTAAAATTAAATAAATATTAATAAAAAAGAAATAATAGAAAACTTGTTTCTTATAGCTAGTGATAACGTGAACTATGCTGATATTACAATGTTCAGTGTAAAAATAAGTTCCACCATTAGTCTAGAGGGTGTCAAATTTTTTCAACCCACTGACAAAATTTCCACTGATCCCAGAAAAAAAAAAGTCTTATTTCTTTTACAAGTGTTAAGAAACCAGTATTGTTGGTCTGTGCTAGTGTTAATCTTTGAGTGGCACCTTTGGTAAAAGAAAAATATTTCTATATATTTTGCTTTTGAAAAGTTTAAATTGTTCTAGAAGTCTTATTAAATAGTCTGCAAATTGTTCTCTGTTACAATGTTTGATTTTATTGCATTAGTTGAAGCCATTTATTTACTAGGAAATACAAAAAAATTATTGAAACAGTATGGACTGTGGATTGGAACATGGAACTGATGGGAGGAAAAATAACAGCGTTTCCAATCAGAAGTATTTTGCTGACTTGCTGTGTCAAGTGTAGAACCATGTTTCACTATTCTAACATTGGAGAAAAGTTTCATTTTTCCCAGTTGCACAGGTTGAGTATATAGTTTGGAGGTGTTTGATTATCAGTCTGTTATTTCTGTTCTGATATGTATCTCACTAGGAATTTCTGCAGTTTGTCTGCAGACATGAACCACTGTAACCTGATAGATGCTTACAAGTTAGTCAGCTATCGTTTACTCTAACAGGTTAACTGAATTGTTTTGCTTTTATATCATCAAAAGTCACTGAAAGTAGATATTTGTCATACGCAGTTCCTTCTGACTTGTATTATCTCCTGTACATGACTACTGATTATCACAATGGAATGCCAGAAGGAATTTGGAAAGTAGGGCTGTGGTTTTGGTTTGGTTGTTTTTTTGGATTTGTTTGGTTTAGATTTTCAGTTTGTGTTTTGGTTGTTTTTTTTAAGAGAAAATGGTTTACTAGAGCAGCTGAGTTAGTTGGGAAAGGTAAAGGAAGTTCTGGCATCTACATATTTATAGATTTTTTTATATATATTTATATATATATTTATTTTTTATATATATATATGTATGATATACATTTCAAGTCTGAGATGGATGAACTCTTTTTTTTTTTTTTTTTTCATTGCTGCCATCGCTTTTTTATTACACTTGGGAATTGGCAGAAGCCCTTAGGGCTTTCCTTTCTCAATATGAAACACATCATGTTGGATGGAGTGGAGTGAAGAAGAAAAAGACAGCATAGAATGCTTTTGTGGTGAATATTTAGGATCATAAAAGGATTTCTTGCATATTTGTTAAAACTTTGCCTTGTTTATTAGTATTGCTATGAGGACGTTTGAGTTCACAGGTCATAGAATCACAGAATGGTTTGTATTGGAAAGGACCTTAAGGATCATCTGGATCCAACCCTCCTGCATGGTCAGGGACACCTCCCACTAGACCAGATTGCTCCAAGCCCCATCCAACCTGGCCTTGAACACTTCTAGGGATGGGGCCTCCACAGCTTCTCTGGGCAACCTGTTCCAGTGTCTCACCACCCTCACAGGAAAGAATTTCTTTCTAATGTCTAACCTTGAATCTTCCGTCTTCCAGTTTTGATCCATTACCTTTTGTCCTCTCACTACATGCCCTTATCGAAAATCCCTCCCTGGCTTTCCTGTAGGCCCCCTTCAGATACTGGAAGGTCACTTTAAGGTCTCCCTAGAGCCTTCCCTTCTTCAGGCTGAACAGCCCTATCTCTCCCAGCCTGTCTTCATAGGAGAGGTGCTCCAGCCCTCTGATCGTCTTCATGGCCCTCCTCTAGACTTGATCCAACAGCTCCGTGTCCTTATCATGTTGAGGGCTCCAGAACTGGACACAGTACTCCAGGTGGGGTTTCACAAGAGCAGAGTAGAGGGGGAGAATCACCTCCCTCAACCTGCTAGCCACGCTTCTTTTGATGAAGCCTGGGATACAGTTGGCTTTCTGGAGTGCAGGCGCACATTGCCAGCCCATGTTGAGGTTCTCATCAACGAGCACCCCCAAGTCCTTCTCCTCAGGGCTGTTCCCAATCCATTCTCCAACCAGTGATGATATTTGTTTACTTGAGAAGTCAGCTACTGTTCCCATTCTATCAAGATGTTTGTGATTTTGACCTTCTGTTGTCTGCTTCTGAGACAGCATACTTTTGCAATAGCAGTTGGACATTTCATGATAGGAACTTTTAACTGGTTTTCCAGTACAACACTTGACTGACTTCAGGGACCACTGTATAAAGAGTGTTTGTTCAAATAAGGGTTTTTTTAGGTTTTGGGGTTGTTGTGGTTTTTTCTCCAATACATTTTTGGAGGTACCCAGAGAACCAGGAAGACTGGCAAGCCAAAGTAGATGATGTACAAATAGAACAATTTTTGGTGGATTTTTTAAATCATTTAAGTAAAGGCATACATATGTATCAAGGTGCTTTGTACTTTTCACAAAATGCTTGTTAAATATTTGTCAAGTTCTAAAGTATATCTGGGGTACACTGATTAAATGTAATTTAGTTAAGGTGGAGGTTGAAAGAGTGAAGTATGTTTTGATTAGCATTGAATTCTTAAGTGTCAACTTTTTTTAAAGTTAATGTTTATTTTGGAACAGGTGAGGCTTAATGCAATGAGGTAGACCTATGGATAAAAGAAGAGCTATATAAATATTATGTGCAATAGAATAGGTATAATGCTAAATAGATGCATGTATAAATTCAAACATTCTCATTTTCTTTATATTCTTGCATGCTAGAAATTCAGTCACTTCTTTTGAAATCCTAGCTCTTCAGATGACTGCAACTTTGGAATAACTTTACTAATTAATTTTTCCTTTTTTGTGTGTGTGTGTGTTCACGTGCAGGTCTTATCCAGCCAATCCCAAGGAATAGCCAGTTCTTCCAAAATTATTTTAACAATAATTTTGTGAATGATGCAGACAGACCATACAAATGTTTTTATTGCCATCGAGCCTATAAAAAATCTTGTCATCTTAAACAGCACATCAGGTAAAATAAATTCAAAGATGAAAGGAAATGTGTGTACTTTTTGGAAAAGCATTAAATGTATGTAGTGTTCACTGAAAAGACTTCTTGCGTTACTGTCTCTCAAGTAGTAAATCAGTCATAATTGATATTTCTGGTAAAGCTGGAAGAGGCTTTGGACTAATTTATAGCTATTTCCAGTGCTAGCAGTACAAGTAGTTGTGTTTAGTGTGCAGTTTAGCTTATTAGCACTCAAACTGCTTTTTTCCTAAGCTGTGTATGGAAAAAGAAAAATTTAGGTTGCAGGAGAGCCAGTGGAGGTAACTAAACCAAAACTGTTTTCAAAAGAAAGGGTAGCTTCAAAGTGAGATCGAGTTACAATTGTACAGGCAGTAAGCTTTGACATTTAATTGAGTTACCAGACATTATTCCCTGGTTTATAAACTATGAATAGCTGGAGGAGAAAATACGAAAAAACCCCACCAAAGATAATTACTAGGATATAGAGAAAGATTCCATAAAAGCAGGTGGTAATCTGCTTGTTTCTGCTTTATAAGCTCTTTACCACTTTAAGTTGTGGTGAGTTCTTCATATTCTCCTTGCAGATCAAGTTCTGTATATGTAGATTCTCAAACTGGCTTGAAACATTCCTTGGTTTCTATATGCTGACTTAACAGGAAGTGAGGAAGCCTTGCAGTATCACATCTTTCTCTTTTGTAATACCCAACCAAGATTTCTCACTGTCTTTTGTAGACACAATCAAGCTGGATTGATTTAAATCAAAATAATTTTAAAGTAGTAAGTGTTGCTGGTTTGCATTATTGCCGCCTTCATTGCCCTTCTTTGAAACAGTTGATTTTAATTGTCTAACACTTGTCTTTTTGTTTTCTTAAAGGGAGTATAACTATCAATGGTTACTTACCAGTAAAATGTTAGCTGCCACTAAAGAGGGCCTTATCTGCCTACAGATGGCCTATGTAGCTAAAATAGGAGCTGAATTTATGCATATTTTACTGAAGCATATGTGTAGTTTACAGTTTTGTTTCAATTAATAATTTTTCATCTTTCATTTGTATTAGAGAAATGTGGTTGACTTATTAGTTCATTTTACTTTGACACAGGTTTTTCAGGATTCTTTCAATTGAAAGCTGGAAGTGTTTTAATGACACAGAACATGAACAGCTTATTACTTAAAAATTGGTTTACATGCACTGAGTACTCACAATTATATTTTTCTTGTCCAAATACATTTTATGTTGGAAAATTCTGTTCTTCAGATGCCTGTGCTTGAATTGATTCTGGTTTTTTGGTATACACATACTCTAGCTCAGGATAAAATAAGTTTAAAAGCCTCGTTACTTACTATGTTTGTCTTTGCTTTTCGGCTCCCAGACTGAAAATAAAAAGATGTAATGGGGATACCAGTCACTTGTCACTGTGCTTCTTTCTGATTGATCTTTGCAACAGAGTACTGAGTGAGCCTTAGCTTAGCTTGGCTTTGTTAGGGGTTTTGTAGAGGCATTAGAAGCTTTTCTCTTTTTTTCCGTGTTTGTTCTTTGCAAATTGGCATTGCTATACCTAAGCTACTAGATTTGACACTTGAGTGGTCAGTCTGTTTTCATGGAATGGTGCTGATCATTGCTTAGAAAGCTTGTTTCCTTCTCTGAAACCAAGGGAAATTTGTAGTATGGATAATTTCAATGGAGCAATGACTGAGTAGTGTGCCAGATTCACCCAAAGGTACACCATGGAAAGATCAGGATACCCTGCTGCTTATTTCTGTATTCGTAGCAAAACAGTAAACTTGAAGTCGGTCACACATTTTCACAATTCTGTGACTTCACTACATCTGGCATCTGATGGGGTGGTCATAGACTTCTAAGGCTCCTGAAATCATAAGGCATCCCTGAAATTTCCTGATTTTATTAAATACTGCTTTCTTTACCTTTCATTTCCTAGCATTCACAATGGCCTTCCTCCTACCTCTTGCTCCTGGGATGCAGTCATAACCCTTAAAATTCTCCTTGCACTCTGCTCCATTTCCTAACCTGTCCTTCAGTCTGTTTTATATCCTGATACAGTCTTAAAACTCCTCTAGCACTCTGGAAAGAAGGATATAGTGGGTGGCATATGCTGATGGCATAGGTGAGAGAGTTTGCCCACTTCAGTGTTATTTTCACATAGTGGTCTGAAAGACTAGTATATTACCTGGCATGGAAAAATTCAACCCCTCTGTTTTACATGAGGCAAAGTATGATCAGAAAAGGACTGGAGATTGTAATGAAAACTGTTAGTATTGTTTCTAGCCCTGCCAGCGATGACATGCAGGTTGTTTATAATTTGCTAAAGCTTTAATTTATGGATTTTCTTAACTGAAGCCTCTACCATCCATACAGCAGTCATCTTAGTTTGGTTTGCTCATTTTAGAATTTAGTCTTTTAATAGCTTTGTAAATCAAACTGTTTAATCTACTTTAACCTTTTCTTTCTCATAAAAAGGTCACATACTGGTGAAAAGCCATTTAAGTGCTCTCAGTGTGGAAGAGGTTTTGTGTCAGCTGGAGTTCTGAAAGCACACATTAGAACACACACTGGATTGAAAGCTTTTAAGTGTCTTATATGCAACGGGGCCTTCACTACTGGTGGTAGCCTCAGGCGACATATGGGGATCCATAATGACCTGCGGCCGTATATGTGTCCATATTGTCAAAAAACGTTCAAAACATCGCTAAACTGTAAGAAACACATGAAGACTCATAGGTATGTTTACCATTTTTAAATGAATCCTTCAGTGTATTTCAGTAGCCCTTCCTTAAAGATAGTTGGAAAGGCAGCTCTGCTCTGTGACCAATGCTAATAATGGAATAAGGATGTTTACTTATGGGTAGTTCTGAAGGAATAGTAAATTATGGTATATAATAAAAAATTAAAAATTGTTCGTGTAAGTCGTTAGGATGACTATCTAGATGAAATCCTAAAAAGAACTTCTTACCTTTCTTTGCAGATATGAACTTGCACAGCAACTTCAGCAGCATCAGCAGTCTGCTTCAATAGATGATTCTACAGTAGATCAGCAGAGCATTCATGTTTCTACACAGATGCAAGTGGAGATTGAAAGTGATGAGCTGCAGCAGTCAGAAGCTGTTGCAACAGATCAGCAAGCTATTTTAGAGTTAGACCAGCAGCCTGTAGTAGGCACAGAAGAAACAGCACTTGAACAACAATTGACTGATCAGCCTTTAGAGCAAGATGAGGGTGAGTATTTGAAATATGATAAGGTTTATATTGAGGTAAGTTTGCAAGGTCTCCTTCACAAATTTGGGTTTCAAGACCATGCAAGTAAACAAACAGAAAAATACATGGAGTAAAAGCTAACTACTTGAAGTATATAGTACAGTTTTTCTTTCATTGGTGTTTAGGTTTACTGTTAAATATATAAAAAGGTTGGTTAAGATTTGCCCCGTTTGGTTGTATCAAACAAAACTGCTAAACAAATATACAGAAAAACAATACTGTGTGCACAAAACTTTACAACATCACGTTTATTATTCATAGAAAGCATCATTATGTAGTTTGCTTTGGAAGTAACACCTGTGTTTTGTGGTGGGAGAATACAAAATATTTTGTGTGATTATTCTGTTACTAATAGTGGAAGAAAGTATTTTGGTTTTGCTTATTTGCTCTTTTTCATGGTGTAATGAGTTAGGAAGTTTTATAGAGGAAAATGAATAAAGCCTACAGTAAGCAAAGATATAAATGCCTATTCAGCTAATATATTTTAATTATTTTTAATGCAGTAAAAATTCAGATTACTATCAAATGTAGGTTTTGGCAACAACTGAATTACCCAATTACATCTTTTTTTCTTGATATTTATTCCTTCGTCTTTTCCTTCCTTTCCCCATTTCAGATAGATTTGTGACATCCCAGCATGCTTTACAGGAAAACATCACCCAATTTGAACAACAAGCTATAACACAGCAGCCATTTGATCAACAGGGCTTATCACAAGGTTAGTAATAAATAGAAGTTTTTGAAGTGATTTTTTTATAAGTCTGGCTTTACAACATGTCTATCATAAAGTAGTCTAAAAGTGGACATCTACAGTCCAAGGAACTGCAATGCAGAGACATTGCAAAAACTTTTTCTTAAATTATTATTTCGAAAGTATATTTGGTAGAATATTTTGAATACTTAAACAGATTTTGCTTTTGTGAGCTAATGTTTAGTCATTACAGAATGGGGTTTATATTCGGGCAATGTAATATTCTTCCCTTGATTGTGTTTGAAATTGCTGTGGCAGTAGGCAGTGTACACAGCTTGCCTTCTAAATACATGTGCTCATAATCTGAGATGGTCAGAAGCATGGTCTGAGATTTGACTGAATAGTTGTAGGGATTCATTATGGAAAAAGACAGTTCAAAATATAATTACATAAAAGTCATGCTTTAATGTAACTACAGCAGTTTCATTTTGTATTTTGTAAGAGATTGAAAACATTTGGAAACTGTTTTTTAACATAGAAAATACTGAGGAATGTGTCTAAAGTTTATGTAGCCTGCGGAGGATGAAGTGGTGACACTGTTCCTGTGCTTTTCGCTGCTGGATTTCTTGAGTTGTTGCTTTATACAAAGCTTTTAGTTCTGTTTTGGGATTTTTGTGGGAGGGAGGTAGGATAGGGGGTTTAATTTGGTTTGGTTGGGAAGCATGCCTCATTGGCTGACCAGCTGATACTCTTCCTGCTTGTTTCTGACTCCAGGAAATAATTTCATATTTATGTAACTGGTAACCAGTACTTGGTATTCCATCTGCTTAAGTTTTTTTGTTCTTAATTGCATTCCCTGTTTAATTGTATAGTGCCTGTAATTGACTATGCTAACTTGCATGACACTGAAGAAGTAGTATAATTTGTTGCCAATTTTAATTCTCTAGGTTCTGCTGCTTTGTGTGTAAACAAGAAAAACAATTTAAAGTCTCTGCCTTTATTAAACAAGACTGAACCAGGTCATGTTAAAACCATATGGATTATTTTCTTCAGTTATCTCTTAAGTTTTTCCAAATGAATAAAAAGAAACTGCAGAAAAATAGTGTTATTTTTCTCTCTCAAGAGTAGTGGTGGGTTTTGTTTGGATTTTTCCAGCCCCTTTGAATTTGAAAATCCAATACATAAACTTTGTCTTGTTATCTTATTTTGACTTCAGTTCCTGTGTATGTTTATCTTATTTAAATAAATTCTGAATACTGAGTGATTTCTTGGGGAGTGGGGAGACAATTCTAGATCTCACACATTTTTTTCATGAGAAATCTAAGCTGATCACCGGTGCGTTACAAAAGTGGTGCAGAGAATCAAGACATTGGTGGTGTGGTATTGTTTAAGTCTCATTTGTATAAGATGTCTCCTATTCTACTTGGAATCTCATCCACAGATTCCCAACTCTTTGAAGTTTCCTTGAAGATCCTGGAGCCCTTCAAAATTTTTGAATTTCAGGTAGGTAAGCATTTGCGCGGATGCATGCGTTAAATTGGTCGACCCTCTCCCTATGTCTGCATCTGTGCTTCATGCTCCTGATTTCTTTTTCCTATTGGCTAGGCAAAGTGTTGAAGCTGAAAACACTGTCTTTTTTATCCTTGACATTTTTAGGCTATGTTGTTGTTAAAATATTTTGATTCAGTGTTTATTAATAAAACAACATAAGGAGTTTTTAAAAATCTTCAGTAGGTTTTTTGATTCTTCTTTTTCCTTTTTTTTTTTTTTTAAAGGAAAAAAATTAATCTTTGTATTTCAGACAGATGAGGCTGATCTCTATGTCTGCATAGACCTGGCAGAAATGTGTTTATTATTGTAGAGTTTTTTTGGAATAGTTTTACAGACTTCTTGGTTTGTTCAGATAGATTCTATTTATTTATTTATTTATTTTTCTTGATATGTTCAGAGTTGTAAATAAATGCAGATCGTATGAGGGTGCTGCTGAAATATAATCTATTATTCATTTGAGCTAGATTCAAAGACTAGGAAAATAGACTTCAGTGTTCCTTGTAATTTGCGTATTCAGGCATCTTCATTTGAAGACTTACTTTAGTGAGGTCAGAACAACTAAATGGATTTTTTTATCAGAAGATGTCTTTAGGTTATTGGATATCATCTATCATTAAATGTGTTTCATATAGATTATGTCACCTTTTCTTCCTTTAGAAGTCTCCCTGTAAGCATGTTTGAATGTTAATAATTCAGTTAGTGGTGACAGGAGAGGGGTCTTTAAAACCTACAAGAAGTCCAAAAAATGTTACTCTGTAGCCTGTACAAATATATGCTTGGCAGCAGACTGTTTTGCTTTCTGAGGAAGCTGATCTGCAATCTCAGGAGTTGGAATTTTGATTCTTTCAGTAACTGTTTAAACATTTTTTCCACTTAGTACTGTTCAACTGGTTCCAAAAGTTGCCTAGGAAACAAACCTGCAGAACATGTAATTGCTAGTCAATGACCCCCACTGAGCTGCACACGTGCATGCAGATAAGCTTGTTAATGTTAGAATTCAAACGATCTGTTGGTAAAGACTTCAAGTTTTGTTTACTTTGAAATACTGTATTTGCTGGGAACTATCATACTGTTGTTTCATCATTCTAATGTGCAAGACATATTTTTACACTAGTAAAATTATTTCCACAGTATTCTAGAAGAGAACAGGTTGGGTGATGCCTTAAGGCCAAGAAGGAACAAGCAATACAAATTATTAGATGTACTGAAATAACACAAAATCCAATTCCAAGTTTAGAGAACTTTGGAGTGAGAGGCTCCCCTTATTATAAAGAGCTTAGATGCTCTCTGTTCTTTAAAGATTAAGGAAAAACTTCTGGAAAACAGTATATAATGATGAGAACAAGTAGAAAAGAAAGGATCTGAAATTTATTTGTCTTGTTCTCAGTTTGAATGTGTGTTTTCTGGTGTTTTTTTGATTGTGTTGGGTTTTTTTTCAATGCTGTTCTGTAGAAATGGTATGGTGGTAGCAAATGCCTTTAGCATGCTCAAAGTTGTCAGATCTTTTTAAAATTTGGAGGGGAAATTGACCTTCATACTAGATATTGAGCAAAATGAGGACACCTCATGTAAATTCTTGTTACAGCGTTGGTTTATATTTATTCCAGAATTACTTTCAGATGTAGTATTTCTTTCTTCAGTTTGTCCCAAAAGACCTGGAAATTCAGAACTTTTGTTCCTGAGCATTTTGTTGCATGATCTTAGGAAATTTTTCAGGATGTCAATAATTGCTTTCATTAAAACACTGAAGTGAAACAGGTCATGGTGCAGTAATATCTTTTTTACTTCTAAGCTAGTAAAATTACTTGCTGACTTAAAAAAAAGTTGTCATTTTTATAGCTAGTAATTTCTGTGTAGATTTAATAATTATGTCCTTTTTTTTTTTTATGGCGAGCATGGAAGTAGTATTACTTGCTTCAGTTTCTTAAGGCTTGTTTTTTTGGTGTTTTCATCAAGTGTAGTGGGAATGCCATTTTTCCATAAAGGTCCTTTTAAAATGTATTTGAAAATAGAAATTAACGGCCCTCTTATCATCATAAAGCTTTGCATCTCTGTTCTTCAGGCTACTTTTTCATTTTGTCATTTCACTAAGAGTAACCGAGGTGCAAGTTTCAGCTTGTTGAATCTTTTTTTCTTGTAGTCTTGGTAGGTCTAGAGGAGAAAATAATATACAGGTTGCAGCATTAGGTTTGGTGATGTTATGGCCTGACTAGTAATGCTTTCAAGATTTATTTACATTTGCTAGTTTTCATTCTATGGTATTAGCAATAGCATACAAATAGGGTTTTTTTTCCTGTGTTGATAACAGTATTTTTCTGCCGTGAAGAGTGTCTTTTTGGAAAATTTGTGCTTAAACTTAACACACCTCAGTTTTTTTATGTACTGTAAATCAAAATAGTCTTTAAGCCTTGCTTTTTGGCCTTTGATGCTGTGATCATCTGATGTGGATTTGTTTCTACCCTGATTTCATAATCTTCATCCTTTTTGTCTACTGAAGGCAAACTGCACAGAAATAGTAAAATTGTTGCCCTTACCTTAATTGCTGATAATTTTGGTTTCATTTTTTTCCACGTAATACTGTTTTTTAAATACTTGAAGTATTAGGGCTTAGAGAAGTTTATAAAAGAGCATCTCTGATAAAATAAAACCCTGCAAGCTGAGCTGTACTACCCTGGCTCTGAATCATTGATACTATCATTTCATTCATTCATTTAGAAAAGGAGGTTACTAAGATCTGGTATTTCAGAGGAACAAAACCGAAGGAAAAAAAATTCAGGTCTTGATACTGGAAATATGGATAAAAATATGTCTATTTTTACTTTGCAGTTTGCCTTTGAGAGGCTCTACTATACTATTATCTAAAGAGTGGGAATATGTGGAGGAGATCCAAAGTAGGAGAAAATGGGGTTACTTTATCAGAAACTGGAGTTCTCCTATTGGTCATCTCCTCCACTCACCCGCCATCCTCCCCACTGAGCTTTGCATCCTTGTGATCGGCTTCCAGTGTAGTTAAGGGAGCGTGGTATCAACATGGATAAAGGGAGATGGGTCAACCTGTTTGACACATGCATGCTTACATACAAGAAATTCAAAATTTCAGTGGCTCTAAGGTAATTGTGACACCCTGAAGAAACTTCAAAAAGTGTTTTTCTGTGGAGGAGATTTTCCAATAGAATTCCAGCTAATGGTAAGTAACCCTATTATGCATATTACGTAGATGCCAGAAACGTTTGTGTATTTCAACACTGAACAGTGAAGAGTATAAAACATGTATTACTATATGGTAATACTGCTTCATTTCTTTGAAGGTAGTCTTCAGGAACGTGTGGTGTTATTCACCAATACAGTGTAATTTCCAGGTTTCTGACTGTCCAATTTCTGGCAGGTTTTCCAGTGAATGATAGCTACAATCAACAGCCTCAATTCCCAGCTGTACAGCAGTTGCAGGATTCGAGCACACTTGAATCTCAGGCTCTTTCAACGAGTTACCATCCACCAGCCCTTCTTCAGGTTCCAAATACAGACACTATTAATGTCGTAAGTACTGCTAGAAGGCAGAATTCTGTGTTCAGAAGTTCTGTGTTCACTGATGAGTTTCTTTCAACTATTTTCTTGGTGATTAGGTGAACTGAGAAGTCAGAAAAGGTTAATAATTTCATTTCCAGGTTGCTTAGGTTTAACAACTGGAACATTGACAGGGGGAGGAAAGAGATGTACATTTTAACTCTCTAGGCTTAAAAAGGGTATCATAGATAGATTGCTATAAAGTTGAATTGTAAGTTTCAGGAAAGGATCTAAGGTTGTAAAATAATGTTATGTTATTGCACTATATTCTGTCCTAATTCTTTAATTTATATTAATATAGCAATGGTCAAGCGATAAAAGTAGCTCTACAAATGTGTAGTAATCATGGAGCTTACATATTGCAGTGTATGATGTTCTTTCCTGGTTCTCATCTGGTTAAATCTGTAAACAAGCTGAATTGCTAAAAATACTGTTTAAATATACTTTTTATGATGGTAGCAGTGTCTAGCATTAAGGTCATCTGTGATAATGTGTTTACCATCATAACCTTAATGAAATATTGTCCCTTCGTGCTTTTTTGCAAAGGGCAAATGTCAGTCACAGAACTGAGGTGGGTTTTAGGATCTGGAAGAGTTTGAGTGATTTCCACCTATTCAGATATGCTGTCATTCTCAAGTATTATTGCATGGTAGATTTTGCTTAGAGGAAAAACCTGTGCAGTAAAAAGCCTGTAGTGAAGTCTTTGACAACCACTGTGCATTTTGCTACTCAGTTTGGGGCTCATACTGTTTAAAATGTCTGCTTTAGTGTTAAATTTAACCCTATAAATACTAGAAAACCTACAAGACTCAAGACATGTTTTGGTCTGGTCTAACAGGGAGGTGTAAGTGCACAGCATTGTCTTTTTAATTCAGCAGGTGCAGATTTTCCTGCTTTCCTTCTCACTGTGAAAGATTGAGGTATCATTCGTTGCACTCTTAATTTCTGTGAAAATTTTACAAAAGCATAAATTTAATTACTTGTGTTGACTGTAAATCCTGTATTATTTTCTTGCCTATTTTTGTGACTTTATTTCAGTATTGTTACTGAAATTTACTTGAGGCTTTGATTTCTAGACTACTCGTTTGATACAAGATCAGTCATCACAAGAAGAGCTAGAATTACACCCCCAAAGGCCTCATTTTCTTGAGGATAATGAAGATCAAAGCAGGCGTTCATATAGGTTTGTTATACTTTGAAGTTCTGTCACAGAATTTCCTGAATCTTTTAGGGCTAGTCATCATGTGCAACTAATGTAAGCCATTTTTTTTTAATAGATGTGAATATTGCAACAAGGGTTTTAAGAAATCCAGCCATTTGAAACAACACGTACGGTCACACACCGGTGAGAAACCTTATAAATGCCAACTCTGTGGCCGTGGCTTTGTTTCCTCAGGAGTTCTTAAGTCACATGAGAAGACACATACAGGTAAGAGTATTAGCTCTGTATTAGCTTGACTCACCTTTAGGTTTTGTAAATGTCCTGTATAAGTGAACTTAAACAAATGGCATGCTACTTATTTGTTTCTGTTACTTTAAGGAGTTAAAGCATTCAGCTGTAGCATTTGCAATACCTCCTTCACAACTAATGGCAGCCTTACCAGGCACATGGCAACTCACATGAGCATGAAGCCTTACAAGTGCCCATTCTGTGATGAAAGCTTTCGAACAACTGTTCACTGCAAAAAACATATGAAAAAACATCAGGCAGTCTCCTCAGCTGTAGCAGCAGCTACAGAAACAGGAGGAGGAGGTAAATTATTTCATTTTTACTCTTACAGTCCTTACTGTGTAACAAATACAGATGTTTCAGGGGATTAGGTGAGTGCTGTAACAGTAGTGCTATAGATTAGCTTTCCAGAGCCACTGAAATTGCTCTTTTATCTACATTGTTTAAAGAAATCAGTTTTCCAGGAATCTGTTCAGTGTATTCAAGGTATTGTATGTTACAAAGTTATTTTAGTGTATCACTGAAGTAGAACATTTTTTGTTTCAAATTACTTACATGTGTATTTAATTACCGAAAACATAAGAATTTTAAATGCAGCTTTATATAAAAGTATAGACATGAGTAGCTGACCTCTGGAAGAGACTAAAGTCCACGCATGCAATGTACTAGCTACGTGTTTAATAATAAACCCTTCTATTTTTGTGATTTCACCTACCAGATTAAAATAAACAGACATGCCTTATTTTTATTTTTTTTTTTTTAAATAGTTGCATGTGCTGAAGATGATGATGAAAACCTTGAAAGAACTTCCAGGAAATCTAGGCCTGGTGTCATAACTTTTACAGAAGAAGAAACAGCGGAACTGGCAAAGATTAGGCCTAGAGAAAGTGCCACTGTCTCAGAAAAAGTTCTTGTCCAGTCTGCTGCAGAGAAAGACAGAATTAGTGAGATCAAAGATAAGCAAGCAGAACTGGAAGCAGAGCCCAAATATGCCAACTGCTGCAGTTATTGCCCTAAAAGCTTTAAAAAACCCAGTGATTTAGTCAGGTAAGGAACAGAAAAGTTTTGCATGTATTCCATTTTCTAAATTGTTCACCAGAATCTTAGCGGTAAGTTTTTATGCCTAAGCTGAAGTTTGACTTGTATTTATGTAATTTTTCAGAACAGTTTAAAAAAGTATCAAAATGTTATATATTCTGAATGTGACTAAGCTGGCCTTCCCATATTTTTTTTTCCTGCAGTATTAAAATTACTATCATGAAGTTTTTGAACAAACTGATTTTTTCTTGCTACAGGATTTGCATGTAAAAATCACTTTGAAAAAAGTAAATGCTTAAATAATCTTCTTATTTACAAGATTTGGTTAATGTAATGTTAATGTAAGTATTACAAAAGTAACTTTTTCTATGAACTGTCATAAAAGTAGAAATTCATACACATGTTCTGCAATTATTCAGGCACGTTCGTATCCATACTGGAGAGAAGCCATATAAGTGTGAAGAATGTGGAAAGAGTTTCACTGTAAAATCCACTCTGGATTGTCATGTTAAAACACACACAGGTCAGTAAAATTTTAAATGTCTTTGCTTAGAAACCAAGTCACTTCCTTGAAAGGCTGTTTTAACTAAAGATTTTGCAAGGAACAGTTTGTTTCACTGTTGTCTGGGAAAGAGCACGATGAATGGCAGCGCTAAGTTTGGTACTTAGGGCATCATCAAATGGATTATATGATGATACTTTGAATAAACCATAGTATTGCAGCCTTTCTTATTACTAGGCTTGTAAAGAAGTCATAGTCTTAGGTTATGGAAAAATGTGTGTATGTATTTATAATACCTTAATTTAAAATCTGCTTTAGCATTTTAATGCTGAACAATTTTTCTGGTTAAGGGGGTAGAGTAGGAGGATTTTATAAAATTAAGTTGAAGAAAAAATATTATAAACATTACAGTTTTTAATGTGAAATAGATTGAAAATAAGAGTCTAGACAACTTGAGCATTCAGCTATTTGGATTGTGCAATTTGAATATAAACCTAATTTCTGTAATATTTATTTTTTTCCAGTAGTTCCATTGCATTCCTGTGAGGTCTGATTTTAATAATATTTTTCAACCCAAATTTTGCATGAATTTAAAAAAATAAAAACCTCTTTAATTCGTTCATATTTGTTTTCTTCTTACCATTGAACTTCTGTAAAAAACCCAATCCTAAACTAATTAATTTCTAAAACTGGCTAGTTTTCCTAATGTACATTATAAGCATTTTTCAAAAATGCAAAAAAAAAAAAAAAGATAGAAAGCTTTTAATGCTGTGATATATAATTATTCTATTTCTAGTGTATCTTTTTACTCACTACCTTTACTGGAATATTGTAAATTAGTTTTATTCAATTGTTTTCTGAACCTAGAAAAACTGGTTAAAAATTAGTGGCCTCCAGTATATCCAGTAGTAGTAAGTTCCTTGATTGAAATTTGGGTTTCAGTGTGCCTTCTGATGGTTTTGTTCCTAAGCCCACTAGGAATTGAATGGTTAAGGTTGGAAGAGACCTTAAAGATCACCAGGATCCAACCTCTCTGCTGTGAGCAGGGATGCCTCACACTAGACCAAGCTGCACAAAGCTTTATCGAACCTGGCCTTGAACACCTTAAGGGAGGGGGCTTCCACTACCTCCCTAGGCAGCCTGTTCCAGGACCTTACTGTCCTCATACTTACTACCCTTCTTCCTGATAGTCTAAGTTGATGTCTAGTTCTTTTGTTTGAGAAATAATGAGAAGTTGTTTCCTGTTTTTCTTTTTTTAATTTTTCCATTATTTTACACAGTTTCGAATAATATAAAACAGAGCTTTGTAAGTTATTATTTTAATATCCTTAGCAGATAAGTTATCATTCATTCTCTTTTCTACATTATGCATATAACAATTTTTACTAGCTTGGATCACTGAGCTACTGAGAGAACTCCCTTGCTGACTTCCAGCCATAGGAAAATTGTCCATGTAATCCTACCTTTTGTATTCAGTCTTTTAACTTTTTCTTTTATTCATTAAAGAATTTGGTCCTTTCATCCTGTGACAGCATTTTTTTCATATAAAACCAGTGTAAAACTCAAAATCTAGAGGTAGTCTTGTCAGTAAAATTCTGGTCTCCCTGAAAGAGCTCTTTTAAATTTGTGAAGTGTAATTTTCACTACAAAAGCCATATCAGCTCTTCTCTATTATGATTAATTTGATCTTGCATTTTGTATTGGTTTCTTTTCTATTTTCTTTTGTAATTGAGCCAGCTTGTTTTGGATGAACATGAAATTCAGAGGGCGATTTTCATCTGTGGACAACACCTACAGCTAATAGTTCATTGGTTGTATGTTGAGCCATACTGACTTGCTTAAATGAACAACAAAAGTTTACAGTGTTATAGCCTGAATCTCCCCTAACAACAGTTCAGTTTTGAAAAGCTACTCTGCTTCTGACCTTTAAAAGAAAGGTGCCTGGATAGGAACCTAGTTAACTTCATCTGTAATAAACTTTAATGCAAGTAATTAGTTTGGGGATCTACTGTAGCTTCTCTTGTATCACTGCCTTTCTGATCAGCAGGCTGGCTGGAAGGTTTTCTGAGAGACATACAGTTCTATCACTGAACACTGAATTCCTCTATCCTGATGTAGCATATGGTGGGGGAACTGAAGTCACACATTATTGTTTTTCTGCCTTCATTGCTTTTCTGATTTCCTGTGTATGTAACGGCTCTTGTTAACATTTTACTTGGTTGCCCGGTAGTAAGGATAATTGGAGAGGCAATAAAACGCACTTAATTTTACTATATTTGGAAGCAATTTGGTGTTTGCCATTCCTGCATGACTTTTCATGCCAATTTGTGATCATCTTCAAGTTTCCCTTATGGCCACTTACTCTATGTTCATAGGTAGTTTTGTGTTCTAATTTATGCATCTTTTTCTTTTCAGAGCCCTAGTTTTTCTACAGAAAGCCCAAGAGTCAGGTCATAATCTGACTGAATATTTTAATGTTCTGTTTAAACAGAACTTCAGATGTTCAGGTTGTTCCTTGCTGCTTTCTTGGTTTGTTTTGATAACTTTTGACTCTCAGGTCTCATTTTCTTCTCTCTCCCTCCCCCCCTTCTGATGGATATTTTTTCTTTAGTGTGGAAGACTCCTAGATGGTTTTCTTTGTAGTGCTCTGAATGTGGTAGGCAGGTTTGCTGCAGCCTATATCCCCATTACCTTGCTGGTTCACGTTATTCTTGGGCTCTTTTCTTCTCCATTATTTGTATTGTTTTCAGAGGTTTACTTAGTTTTGTTGAAGAAAAAATTACATCAGGGTTTTGCAATCTAAATCTGTAATTTGAAGTAGGTTGAATTGTAATTCAGGAATTTGACGAGGGATTATTTTACATAAATGGAAACCAGAACTCAATAGCAGGAATCATGGGCATACATCAGTTTTGTGACTTCCTTACCAACTGTAAATGGCTCAATAGTGTCTTCTGATCTGAAAGCTGAGTTGCCTTTGTTTCAGGGTTCATCTCTAATGGTTTGCCAAGTAAAAAAAGATTACTTAGTCACACTTCGTACTACTTTTTTTTAATTCCCATCACAGCTGTATAGAAGTCTTGAGCTTTACCCTTTGGTAAGGCAGCTATACCAAATATGTTTGTTTCTTTCCCTTGTTTAGTTAGGTATCAATATTTTGCTGGAAGGTCTGGAAATTTCAGGACTTACAGTGGTTTTTTGCCTCTGTGGCATGTTTTCTGCCAGGTATTTTTCATTATACTTTTCATGAATTCTACAAATGTGCAGTTGATGAAGGGCACTCTGTAGTCAACTATTGTTATTTGTAGTATATTAAAAATCCCATTTGAGACAGGATTTTTTTTTTCAGGTGTTATGCAAAGAGGGCTGTATGTGTATAGACCAGATTTCTCTACTTCTAGATTACTGTGAGGTGGTTGGTATTTTGTTTAGAATACCATCTCAGTTACAAGTTTTATTAGTTTCCTACTTGCAGTTTATTAATGCTAGTTGGTATTGAAGTAAAGGCTGAAACAGCAGAATAAAGCTGCAGCAATTGAAGAGGAAGTGAGAGGCTAAGAAAGGAAGAAGCCAAATGCTGAAGAGGTTGAGATGAAACTTCTAATTCTTTTTTATGAGCTGCGTATTTGAAACAACTCAATTAGTCAGGAAGGTGAGGTGATGAGGACAGAGACATCAAGGTGACCAAAGAAAGTTCTGCACAAAAGTTTTAACAGCATTTTGAGTTTTGAAATAGGCAAGGAATTAAGATACCCATCATTGAAATCCTTAATTCATTTGAAAAGCAGCCAAAATTCCAAAGAAAAAAGCAGATTAATTCAAAATTATTCTGATTGAATTAGTTTAGAATCTGTATTTATTTATTTATTTATTTGTTGGTACAGTGCTATTGAGTTTTAAAGGTTTTATCACTTATCTTTCTGGTTTTGAAACTTTTCCAGGCCAGAAGCTCTTCAGTTGTCATGTATGCAGTAATTCTTTTTCTACAAAAGGGAGTCTAAAAGTCCACATGCGTCTCCATACAGGAGCAAAGCCCTTCAAATGTCCACACTGTGATTTACGGTTTCGTACTTCAGGGCGCAGAAAAACCCACATTCAGTGTCATTATAAACCAGAGACAAAGAAGGTTAGGAAGCCTGTCGCCCGTACTTCAGCTGAGGGACTACAGCCTGTCAGTCTTCTTAATTCATCTTCAACAGACCCTAATGTTTTCATCATGAATAACTGTCAATTTGATCAAAATTTACTTCAACAAGGACTTGTGGGCCAGGCTATCCTGCCTGCTTCAGTGTCAGGTAAAAATGGGTGACTTTTTAGTGGTGGTGTTAAGATCAAGTACTGAACTTCGCTTTCTGTTAGGGTTCAGAAAATTATGCCAAACACCGTTTCCAAACAGGTAAGAGTTGTACTGAGTTTGATGCACATTGGTGACCTAAATAGAAATTTATTTATTTGAAAATGAAAGGGAAAATATTAATGCAGTTCACCTAAAGAAGTCTCTTCAGTTCTGCTGTGGGTACGCTGCAGAAAGGAAGAAAATACAGAGAACAAGTAGCTGGAGTGCTAGTGTTCTTTTTCGTAATACTCAGCTGCCTTTCACAGATTAGATCATAGAGCAAAGAAGAGTGTCTACAGTAGTTATTTACATGAATAATGAAGAGTGTTTTAAGTGCACATGCTCTGCTGCACGTGTGGTTAATAGCCCAAAATAAAATAATAAAAAAAGCACATACCCCAAATAAATTCCAACTGAAAAACAAAAGTAGAAAACACTTTAGTGCTACAAAAAAAATACTTGTGTGGATGTGTATGTTAAATTGACAGTAACTACAGCTACATTAGCTTATTAAATGTGCTGCAGACTATTCTTTGACTCTGGCACAGGACACTCAATGTGGTTGATGTTGCAAGAAAATAATTGTTTGAGAATAATCCTTGCAAACTTCTAAATTGCTTTCAGGAATTTTTTGTGTAAGTGCTCACTGGGTTCAGGAAAGTCTGGACAGGGATGGTTTTGAGAGCAGAATACTGTTCAGGTGTTTGGAACTGTTCCCTGGTACTGATAATTTACTCCTGCAGTCGTGGGTCTTGAACTGTCCATCTGTCACTTCTGAAAGTGAGACCGATTTTCTGTGCTTCTTTGGCACTTTTTTCAGTAAATGTTTATGATTTTGAAGGGATGCTCACAAATTCACAGAAATGTGTCAGTCTCATATTTAATTGTAGCCATTCCAGCTTATATGATTTGACCTAAACTGTTGTCCAAAACCAATAAAATGGTGGTTGTTTGGAAGAAATCAGTGTTACTTGACAGCCACAATTAGTCATAAATTTGTGATTAAAAACTGTCTGATATTTGTTTGTTTTTTTGAGTGAACACAATAAGAAGGAGTCTTTAGCATGTTCAGATGTCCTAGAAAGAGGCAGGAACCTTCTAAAGTTGAGATTGGTGATGTGGGTTTTGCCCAAAGCAGGTATTTCTTGGCTGCATTGTGAAGCACGTGTATCATACTACATGATTTTGAAGAGGGAAAGGTAGATAAATATTTCTGAAGCATCAACCAAAGGAAACTGGTTGATCATACTGAAGGTATTTGGAGAAGCAGGTGTGTCAAACCACAAGGAGGCTTTTCCTTATATTCTCTCAAGACCTTTTGCAGAAATGGTCTGTTCAACTTTTGAAATTCGGAAATTTCTAAGTGCTAAAGATTATGAATTTCAAATGCTAATGTACCTTTATTTCCATCGATGTGAGTACAACTTTGATACCTTCTTGAACAATTTTTTCTGCTGTGCAAAATTTTGGCAGCAACTTCCATGTGTATGTTCAGAGTCAGATTGTACATATCATGTGTGAGTGCTGCTCATGTTTAGGCATAGCACACTTCCCCAGGAAATTTATAGCAAATTTCTCCAGGTTTCCAAAGCTACTCTGGAGAGTGGTTCTTGCTTTGTAAGATGGTACCTACTGCTTAAATAATAGCAGTCCTTAAGTCACATGGAATTTATGAAGCTTTAAAATAGGCAATCTTCTACTTCAAATTATTTTTCTTGGCATAAACAAATGTCTGTTTGTATATCTTTTGTATTGAATTAATTTATAAAAATTAACAAGCTAAAAGAGGCAGTCAGTAATAATAAAGAAAAACATTATAATATAACTGTTTTCTTTGGTAGCTGGAGGTGACTTAACTGTGTCCTTGACAGATGGTAGCTTGGCCACTCTTGAAGGAATACAGCTACAACTTGCTGCTAATCTGGTTGGACAAAATGTTCAAATTTCTGGAATAGATACCACCAGTATTAACAACATAACATTGCAGGTAGGTTCCTTATAGTTTCTTGCTTTTGATTTTAGTTGCATGGAGGGCTGAAGAAAGTTTAAGGAGCGTACATAATTCTGGAGGAGTTCCCTTGAGTTGAGAGGGCATGCAGCAATACCATGCTATATCAGTTGTACCATGTTAGAAGACTTACAAAATAGATGTACAAGTGGGGTTTTTTCCTGGTTTGATTTTTTTACCTGGGATTTTGGCAGATTGCTTTAAAATCTGCAATTTTTTTTCTTTTAATTGCATTTTGTATTTTTACTACAAAATCATTCTAGGCTCCTCAGCCAACACCCAGAAAGAAGTGTCCCCCCCAAAAAACGAACAAACCCAAATAATTGCACAGAATGTTCTTTTCCTTAATATAAGACACCTGTGTTATTTGGCAAGCTTCCAATATTTGGATTCACAATTTAAATTCCCATTGAGTTTGTGAAATGAATGACTGAAAAAGGTGAGATGATTACATCTAAAAATTTGTATTTTAAATTATGTACAAGAATTACTTTCATGAATTTGGTTGGTTGGTTTCACAGAATCATTGAGGTTGGAGGAAACCTCTGGAGGTCACCAGGTCCAGCCCCAGGTCAAGAAAGGAACATCTTCAGAGTTCCATTGCATTGCTTAGAGTCTCTCTAAACAAGAAGTTTTTAGCATAAAATGAAGAAAATAATTTTTTGCTTTTCCCAATCCCCATATCACAGAATCACAGAATCTTAGGGGTTAGAAGGGACCTCGAAAGATCATCTAGTCCAACCCCCCTGCCAGAGCAGGGTCACCTAGAGCACATCACACAGGAACCTGTCCAGGTGGGTTTTGAATGTCTCCAGTGAAGGAGACTCCACAACCTCTCTGGGCAGCCTGTTCCAGTGCTCTGTCACTCACAGGAAATAATTTTTTTCTGATGTTTACGTGGAACCTCCCACGTTCCAGTTTGTACCCAGTGCCCTTTGTCTTATCACTAGACATCACTGTAAAAAGCCTGGCTCCATCCTCCTGACACTCGCCCTTAACATATTTGTAAACATTGATGAGGTTGCCCCGCAGTCTCCATACATACCTGAAGTGTAAAATATATCTTTAACTCAAAAGAATGGCTGCTTGACTGTGAGCTGGGACCTTAATGAGCTCTAGGAGCTGAGACAATAGGTAATTCCTGATAGCAATCTTATCTCTGCTCCATGTCTTTTCACTTTCAAAGACCTGAAGACAGTGATAAGCATTACATTGATCAGTGAGACAGTACAGAATGCCAGCAGTGTAGGTACCTCGTGCTCAGCATGCTCATATCGAATTATGATCATGATTTTCCAAACATTTTGCTGAGGAAAGTGAGTGAGGTGAAGATGAGTGGTCTGTTTACATAGAGACTTTGGAGACTGGCTATGTACAGAGACTTAAAATATTCTTTTAAGTTTAAAATGGTTATTTATAAAGTTTAATTCTGGATTTATATTAAGAATATTCACTTCACCCGTATTTGTTAACATCAGATTGAAAACTTGCTTTTCAGATCGATCCAAGTATTCTACAGCAGGCGTTACAGCAGAGTAATTTACTTGCGCAGCAGCTCACTGGAGATCCCAGCATGGCTCCACAGAATCCCTCCCTCCAGGCAACAGAAAATGCAGTGCCAGCTAATGTGGTGATTCAGCCCATATCAGGCCTGTCCTTGCAGCCCACAGTAGCATCGTCTGCTAACATGACAATAGGATCCTTATCTGAGCAAGAGTCAGTGCTGACAACCAACACTAGTGGTAAGCAGTGTCAGTAGCTTTATTGTGCTTTGAATTTCTTGGTATTACTTACAGTATTGTCTACAGTGAGAAAATCCCCACCACCCCAATCCCCTTCCAAATACCTTATTTAATAAAATAAACATACAGGTCTTGTATGAGCATCTTCAGCAAATTTTACAACTTGTTACTATTTTTTTAGTATAATTTTTTCAGAAGGTGAACTGTATGAGGAAGTCTTTAGAAGAACACAAAACCCTTGTTCCAAAGCTCTTAACCTGGAGAGGACTAGATTGGGTATTACAACAATTTTTTCATTGTAGTACAGATTTTAGCATCTTACCGTGGCTATGTCTTTTATAGTAGTGCAGAAGATAATATTAATTGCTTTAAAAAGTTGTGTCTATTATAAAGAAAGAATCTTCATGGATTTTTTTTTTTTTCTACTCATATTTAGGTGCACAGGACATCTCTCAAGTCATGACTTCACAGGGTATGGTATCATCCTCAAATGGACAACATGAGATAACGTTGACCATAAATAATTCCAGTTTGAGTCAAGTTCTGGCTCATGCTTCAGGTTCTACTACTACAAGCTCATCAGGAAGTCCTCAAGAAATCACTCTTACAATATCTGGTTGGTATTTTTAAAGAATTGTAATGGTACCAGATATCCATTTTATAAGGTAGTGATACAGTAGTGTTTGATGATATTTTCACAGTCCAGAGCTTTCTCATGGTCTGTTTTTTTTATGTTCATCAGCTTTAAAAAGATATTCCTCAAATCTGCTTTCAAAAACCAAATCCATTTGCTATGAGCATGTATGTTAGATTAGTTCCCTGTTTTTTCCATAGCCCTGAGTCAGCAGGTGTTTATCTCAGTGGCAAATCCCATGTTAACCAGTTCTTATGTCCTGGCTGTGCCTCACTAGGGATGGTGCAACTCCTGGGTAGTGGCATGGGAACAAACACGGCAGGCATTGGGGATGAATTTACTTAATCTAGTTTTCTTTAAATATCTGTGGAACCATGTTTGAGTAGATGTTACGTTCATTCTTTGAGGTGTACTATTCAGTCTTTATAATATGTAGTTAATACTTCAGGTCTTTCTGAATAAATATACAACCACTGTCTTACTGCCTCTGAGACTGATCCTATATACACTATACATACCTTTTACTTCCGCCAAAGCAAATTTGCATTTTATATCATAACATTTCTTTAATATTTTTTTAAAATGACATTTTAACCATTAACCTTTAGTTTGCCTTTAGTTTAATGAAGTTGATGCCTTGAATCTAGATAAGCAAAATCAATATTTGCCTAAATGTTAATAATCTCAGGTATTTCTCTTCGTGTTAATATCTAGATATGCATAATCACATCTATGTTAAAAACTTACTGAACCTCTGCATAAGAATTTGCACGTGTAGAAATTTGTGTTGGTTGTATTTTCTACTTTTATCATTTTATGATCACTTTTTTATAGTTCTAAGTACAGTAGCAGAATAACATTGAGACATTTCCAGTTATAATAGGACTGATTTCTATTCAGGCCAAGATCTTATTCAGCATAATTCTGGAAGCAATGATCTGAATAGTGGCTTAAGGCTGACAGCACCAACCATCAACAGTCAGACTACAGGTGCTACATTAACTATAAGCAATGATCAGCTTCTTTCTCAGGGCACTTCCCTAAATGCTCCAGGTATGGACACAGTCATTTTTCTAATTAAAAATAATAAGATTTTGTTTAAATAAATACTACACCAAGTAACTGTATTTTAAATAGTATAATTTTGTGTGTTCTTACAGTTCAGGAGCTACATGGGTTTGTGTTTTTTTTCTCAGTAGTTTTGTTATGCCAATGTAAATGAACTTTACTCTGCATAGTAAGAAGAAAATGAAAACAAGACGAAATACCTAAAATTAGTACTTTGAGGCAGTTCCAGGAATACTGAAGGACTATGTCTATAAATTGGAGGATTAAAAAATCTGATATGTTTGCTGCAGATGATAAAATAGCTTTTATATCAAATTTGCTGTACTGTTCAAATTTTGAGATTTTAAAAATATATATGAATTTCTACCTATGTTTGTTTGTATGCACAAACACATACAAATGTATTTAGTTGTTCATACTTTAGACCAGTGCATCGATTGGCTTCAGCAGGTTGCGCTGATACAGACTTATTAATGATATGTGAATAATTTTCTTCACTCCTATGCATACTTAAATTTTCTGTCTTCCTTTTCCCATCTCCTTTCATAGCTTCCAGTAGGGCTCATAGATGTCTGTACAGCAGATTTGCTTTAAAGTCATACTGGGGGAAGCCTGCCCCAGGGTATCCTGTAAGATGTGAAGGTTAAGTCATGCTCTTGTCTAATGAATTAGTAAATGAAATAGTAAAAAGAGCTGTATTGCACTTTCTGTATCATAGATTTTTGAGACTTACATAAGCTGAGAGTTCTGAGGTCTGTAGTCACATTTTGAAGAATCTGCAATAAAATATTACACAGCTGTTATAAGAAACTGGCCTTTTTTGCTATTATGGGTTATCAACCACATTGCAAGGGTAAGGTGGGAGTTAGTGAATTTGGGTTTTACTGCCTGAGCCACCGTACATTCCATTGAGATATCTGAAAGTGGTCAGACTATAAGAGTGTGTCACCTGCAACTTCTTCAGGTGCTTTTTCAGTAATGAGATCCCATGTTACAAAGTTTCTGGTTATTGGTTTGTAATACGATGCTCCTCAAGCTACATTTAGATGTAATTTTTCTAATTATCATCATACTGACAGTTTTTGATATGTGATTAACTGTTTAACTCATTTATTTCCTTCCAAAAAGGAAAGTCCTAGCAAATAAGAAATAGAAATTAAGTTCAGTTAAAATGAGTTTGCAATAAAGAGTTTATGAATATAACAGGTTATTTTTTTTTTTTTCTACTTGGCATATATTACAGAACTTAATACAACAGGTGGAACAACCCTTCCTTCCACAACACCCATATCTCAGTCTACAGTTTCTGCCCAGAATTTGGTAATGTCTTCATCAGGAGTTGGAGGAGATGGTAGTGTCACCTTGACTCTTGCTGACACTCAGGGAATGTTGTCAGGTGGTCTTGATGCTGTTACCCTTAATATCACTTCACAGGTAAGAAATGCTTTTCTAAACTCACAGATGTTACTGTCTTACCGGGCAAGAATTGATTAACTATTTAAACAGAAATACAGATACATTTTGCTGCTTTTTTTTTTTTATGAATGGATAGGTTCTACTGTTTCACACATTGTTTGAGATCAGCTTTTAGTGATAAACTAAACTGTACGCTTCATCATCACTATTGAGTAATGCAACTCCATATTCCTAAACCTTTTGTTGTTTAAAATGGTAAATTTTTATTTTCCTCTTTGTAAACTTGAGAGTTGATGAGCAGTTGCAACAGATTATTTCGCAGCAAATAACAGGACAGAATCTAAATTAAATTGGCTGTATTTAAGAACTGGTAGGGGTTGTAAGACATTCTTTAAGAATAGTGCTGTATTGACTCTCATCTCCCTAGCAGCTTTAGCATTACTTTTGTTTTTATCATAATATTTTTTTGGTGGTGTCATCAGGATCCAAAGACATGTTGACAAATAGAATGCCTAGAGTGAGAAGAGAATAAAATAAAACAATCAATAAATAATATTAAAATACTAGAAAGTGAAAATGTAGGGTCATTGTGTGATTGACATTTCAGTGGAGATGTGACATCTGAAGATTTGGGCTTTTGCTTCCACTTTATGGACTTAACTAGATTTAAGCTGATTTTTACTTACTTTTTGACTCAAATTGAAATGTGTAAATGAGTATAAGGGAAAGACCGTTTGTCTAACCTATGGTGTGATTAAACCTTATGAAGCAGAGTCTGTGAGGATGATTGTGTGCTGCAATCTCTCTGCAACTATACTCCAGGGAGGGGAAGAAAAGATTTCTTAAGTAGTTCTTATGACACATTTGTTATTTCTGGCACCGCAGAGTAGCAAAACAACTCGTGGTTTCTCTTCAGACTTCATAATAATTTAAGCAATTACATTAGGCAGTGTTGATGTTTATTCATAAGACACTATGCTGGATGTTAAGGCAGGCATGAATAAAAATGAAACATTACTTTGAATATTATGCAAACACAGTCTGTGTTGCAGGAATCTTGATAAACAGGTAATACATAAAGGTACTGCATTTCCTGGGGAAGTTGAAAAGTCTTTAACAGTAATGTAGAAATACTACTGTGATATTAGTAGGTGTATATCTTAATTAGTAATGTTTACCTTGATTTAATGTATTTTGGAGGTAGGTTTAATTAAGAGATTAAAAGGAAAATGTGGGAAAACTATGCAGGGAAGCAGAATAGGGATGTTAAAGTATCAGCTGAAGAGACAAAGACAAGGGAAGGCTGAGACATTGAGCGATTGATGAAAGGCTAGGAAAAATTAATCAGAGCTGAATATCTACTATTACAGACTTGCAGCTGTTGTTGCTCTTATATTGGTAGACTTAAAATGGAGAGAGAAAAGGGGAGAAAATAGTAGTATTTGTTCAGATAGGATTCTGGAATGGACTTTTTCAAGGGAAAAAAAGTAGTTTTGAAGTATAAAAATAATTTACATGACTGCAATTAGCTGTTTAAATACGGCCATTGTACCTTTTTTTTTTTTTTTTCTTTTATCCCCTCTTTGACAGGGTCAGCAGTTCCCTGCCATACTCACAGATTCTGGTCTCACCAGCCAAAGTGGGTCAGGCTCACAGCAAGTCATACTGGTGAGCCATACACCCCACTCAGCATCTGCAAACTCTGATGAGATAACGTATCAGGTAGACACAATGTATTTCTTTATCTTTTGTCAGTAAAGTACATTATTTAATCAAAATACTGGCATGATTCCTTTATATCCTGAAGTGGGAAGGATGGTGTTATTCCCGAATTGGGAAGAGGTTCATTGTGACTTCTTAGTCACACAGCTTCTTTTTTAAGTTTTGAGTTAAAAACACTTTTTCATATTAAAACAAATTGCAGTTAATAATATATTTCTTTCAACAAATTGCAGAACCATACTCTCAACACTGCTCAAAAAAAATCTTAAGTACATTTGCAATTAGAAAATAGACTTTGCATTCTCTTTTTGTAACAAAATTGCTTCATGTAAAGTCTTTTTGAGTTTTTGTGTATTTGAATGTCAATAGAAACTTTTACATATGTACTATAGTGTTAATATTCAGAAAAGTAGTTCAGACTTCTCTTGTTGAAGACAAAATGAATGTTTTTAACCAACCTGGTAGAACAGGAAAAATGGGAGAGGCAGATGGTGACCCACAATCAAGTGAAGAAGTGGTGGACTAGATTGGCAAGCAGAAGACAAGATGTGGGCAAATTGTGGCTGATACAGGCAAGAGAAACCTCAAAAAGAATAAGGGCTGAAGGGAGGGGGCTGCCTCAAGAGTGTGTGTATAAATAAAGGTGCTGAGATTGCAACATAATGGAGGAAAATTCCACACTCTTCTTGAAAAAATTGTCACAGCTGAATGTCTCTCTGAAGTGCCTGTACACAATGCATGCAGCGTGGGAAACAAACAGGAGGAATTAGAGGTCTGCATGCAGTTGCAGGGCTGCCGTCTCATTGGAATCAGAGAGGAGGTGCTACAGCTCTCACAACTGAAGCACTGCCATGGCTGGATTCAGGATCTTTAGGAAGGACATACCAGCAAGACAGCAGCAGGAATGCATGGAGCTCTGCCTGGATAGTGAGCTGAGATCTTCTGGGTAAGGACTGGCAGGCAGACCAACATGGGTGAATACTAGCCATCTGCTGCATCTGATCAAGAAGAAATAGCAGATGAGGCTTTCATCGTCTTGGGCAACCTGCCCTATCTGACCCTTCTTGAGTTAGAGGAGTTGGACTAGATGAACTCAAGAGGTGCTTTCCAACCTAATCAATTCTGTGATTTCCGTTCCCTGGTCTATATGGCTTACTTCAGCCTGTCTAGTAAGATCTGCTGGAAGGGCAACAAGGAATCTACGAAATCTCTGGAGTACATTGATGATAACTTCCTGATATAGAGGACTGAGAAGGCAGCAGCAGTGGTGTTCTTCTGGGCCTGATAATTGCTAACAAGGAAGAACTGATCAAGAACATAAATGTCAGGGGCATCCTTTGTCGCAGTGACCATGGGATGGTGGAGCTCAGTTTCCTGAGGGAAGAAAATAAGGCAAGTAGCAGGCTAAGAGAGTTGGAGTTCTTCAGCCTGGAGAAGAGAAGGTTCTGCAGAGACCTTAGAGCACCTTCCAGTACCTGAGGGGGCTGCAGGAAAGCTGGGGAGGAACTTATTGCAGGGATGAGTAGTGAACAGGACAAAGGGGAATGGTTTCAAGCTGAAAGAGGGTAAATTTAGATTAGATATTAGGATAAAATTATTTTCTGCAAGGGTGCTAAGGCACTGGGAACAGGTGCACAGTGACGCTGTGGCTGCCCCATCCCTCGAAGTACTCAAGGTCAGATTGAGTGGCACTTGGAACAACCTGGTCCGGTGGGAGGTGTTCCATGCCCATGCAGGGAGATGGAACTTTAAGGTCTCTTCCAACCCAAACCATTCTGTTGTTCTATGATTGCAGCCTGGAGCATCAGGAGAGCAGGCTTTGATCTTTTCAGGGATCTGCTTGGAATAATTGTATGGTAAGGAAACCTGGAGAGAATGAGGACCAGAACAACTGGTTGATTTTAAATATTGTCCTCCTCCAAGCTCAAGAATCATCAGTCCCAATGTGTAGGAAGCTAAAGGCAACAGGAGGCCGGCATGGAGGAACAAGGAGCTGCTGACAGAACTCAGATTTAAAAAAGAAGCAGAAGTGGAAGCAGGATCGGGTGACCTTGAAGGAGTACAGAGACGCCATTCAAGGAGGCAGGGATGAGTTTAGGAAACTCAAAATCCACCTGGAGTTGACTCTGAAAGGGACATAAAATGTAACAAGATGGACTTTTACAGGTGTACCAACAGGAAAAGGGAGATGAGATATCCTGCTGCTGACTGGGGCAGAGTACCTGTTGACAGAAGATTTGAAACAGACCAGTGTACTGTCACTTCATTTTTACTGGTAAGGTTTGTCTTGTGCAATCCCAGATCATCAAGATCAGGGAGAAAAGGCAGAGCCTCTACACTGAGTAGTGGATAATTATATACAAATCCATTGGTGATGGGATGTACTGACTGCTAAGGGAGCTGGCTGATGTCATGAGACCACTGTCTGTTACCTTTGAAAGATCGTGGCAATCAGGAGAGGTTCCTGAGGACTGGGACAAAGCACAGGTCACTCTGGCCCTCAAGAAGGGCAGGTTGGAGAATCTGGGGAAGTAAGGTCAGTCACTCTCACCTCAGTCCTTGGGAAGGTGAAAGAGCAAATAATCCCAGAAAGCATTTACAAACACAGGAAGGACAAGAAGGAGTTGTCAGCAGAGATTTACAGAAAGGAAAACATGCCTAGCTGACCTGAGAGCCTTCTGTGGTGAGATGACTGGCTTGGTGGATGAGGGGAGCAGTGGATGTGGTTTATCTTGACTTTAGTAAGGCTTTTGATGCCGTCTCCCATAACCTCCTTTGTAGGCAAGCTGACGAAGTATGAGCTAGATAAATGGAACAGTGAGGTGGACTGAAAACTGACAGAACTGCTGGGCATGAAAGGGTTATGCTCTGTGGAACAAAGTCTATCTCAAGGCCTGTCATTATTGGTGACACCCCCCCCCCGGTTCAAATACTGGGGCTAGTACTGTTCATTAATGCTCTTGGTGAGTGATCTGCATGATAGAATAGAGTGCACGATCAGCAAGTTTATGGGTGATAGACCTCTGGAAGGAGTGGCTGACAAACTGAATGGATGTGCTACCATGTGGAGGGCTCTCAACAGGCTGAAGAACTGGGCCAACAGGAGCCTCACAAATATCATCAAAGGGAAGTGCAGTGTCCTGTCCCTGGAGAAGAGTAACCCCATGCACTAGTACACACTGAGGGCAGTAGGAAAGCAGCTTTTTAAAGAAGGACCAGGAGTACTGGTGCATAAGTGGTTGTCTGTGAGCGAGCAATGCAACAAAGAAGGCCAGCAGCATCCTGGGATGCATTAAGAAGAGTGTTACCAGCTGGTCAAGGGGGTTGATCCTCCCCTCTTCTCAGTACCAGTGAAAACACATTATCTAGAGTGCTGCATCCAGTCCTGGGCTTCCCAGTACAAGAGAGAGATGGATATATAGGTGTGAGCCCCATGAAGGGCTACAAAGATGATTAAGCGATTGAAACTTTTGGCATTGAAGGAGAGGCTGAGGGAGCTGGGACTATTCAGCTTAAGAGGGACCAGGCTCTGTCTGGGGGATTCTTAACAATGTGCATAAATCCATTATTGGGAGGGAGTTAATCGGATGGAGCCAAAGTCTTTTCAGCAATACCCAGTGAAAGGTCAAGAGGCAATGGGCACAGATCAAAATAATTCCATCTGAGCACAAAGAAACCCTGTTTAACTGTGAAGGTGGTTGAACCCTAGAAGAGGTTGTCCAGAGAGGTTGCAGAGTCTCCATCCTTGGTGACACTCTGAACATGTCCAGTCATGGCCCTGAGTGTGCTCTGGGGATACTGGACTAGACGATCTCAAGGCACCCCCTCCAACTTGAACTATTCTGTGTTTCTAATAACATCTTGTCAGTGTCATTTTTATATTTGCATATGCTTATATGTGTCTGTTTCTAGCAATGTTAATGTTCAAATACTCTGCTTATGGATGTTTTAAAATTTAACATGAACATATTTTCTTCTGAATTTAGAAGTAGATTTTTTGTCTTTTAATATATGTGCTTCATAAATTAGATTGCATTTCATAAGGTCATAATGTCACTTGTAAAGTGTGACTTTGAGCAGTACTATTCTAATAACAGTGAAAATGTAACACTAATGGTATGCTAGTTTTACCTCATACTTTGTTATGTCATGTATTTTATTTAATCATGGTGAGTGTATTTATTTTCAACATTCATTATTTTGTGTCTACAAGTTGAAGAAATTGTGTTATTTTATTAAGAAAGTTATTTTTTTCCAAACACTCATTATTTGATTAAAACAAACCAAAAATGCAGCACGACCCTATCCAAATTCTATTAGCTTGTCACCGTATTTCAGTACTTCTGAACAAGTAGCTCAAACAAGTAGCTCTAGGTAGCGCAGCTTTATTTCCATATGAAAACAGAGTCCCCAGTGAAGAGATTAAACAATAGAAAATCTCTGTAAAATCAGAGACACTTCTTTTTTGTCTGAAATACTTTTGGCTTTGATTTCGTTCAGTGAGAAATGTGAGAATCATCTGAAATGCTCAGGAATATATAACTGAATATAGAAAAATACTGATACAAACACATTCTATTTATAATACTTGTTTTCTTAAAATACATATATCTGTCATTCTTAAGAGCAATGAGATATAAGTTCATATTTACATAAAATGTATTTTCAAGTACTCTCCAAAAGTGGATTTTGAAAAATAAACCACTGTTGTGAATGTGCCTATAAAATTATTTGACAGTGTTTTTGTTAATTGTTATAGGTGACAGAGGTTTCTCCTAGTGTGACTAAAAGCAGTCAAGCAGAAAAAGAAAGTCGTGTGCACCAGTGTTTTGAGTGTAGTCAGACCTTTCCTTCAGCCACCATGTTGATGCACCATAGTAAAGAAGTCCATGGCAAGGAGAGAATACATGTTTGCCATGTCTGCAATAAAGCATTTAAGCGGGCAACACATCTCAAGGTATTTGGTAATAACAGTTAATTCTTCTTCTGTTAACTCATTCTTTTGGACTCCTTGTGATAATAATGAAAGGTACCTGTTATGCCTTTATCTTTCCTTTTATGGTGTGAGGGGTGTGCATCTGAGAGAGGGAGTCGAAGTGATAACGTATACACAGAGCAGTCTTTCCTGAACCGTGGAGAGGATTTTAATGCATATATTGGCTACAGAATGAAAAACATGGATGCCTGTCATGAAAATAATAGTACCAGAAAAAGATTTTACTTAATTCGCTTAATGTTTGTCGTCACTGCTAATCCCAATTTCCAGCTAAGCTTTTGGGATCATAGGGAGCTGTCTGCTTTGCAGAATTTGATTTTCAGGTGATCAGTCTTGTAAGTAAAATGACATCTGCTGAGGGAGCACTTGTTTTAAAATACCCTTGTATTATTCCTGTTGTCTGGTGATATTTTCTAGGTAGTTTTCTCGAGATTATGAACAACCTGATATTTCCAAGTCTTTAAAAAAAAATCGGTGGTGTGTTCAAGTTTTTAATTAGGGTATAGAATGTTCCTGTTAGGAATACTGGGCTGTACTACTAGTCAAGTGGCAAGTCCAGGCCAGTATCCTATCTCTGAAAGATACTTAAAGGCAGTGTTTTGAAGAAGTTTTTTTTTTTACTAAAAAAGCAAACATAATATGACTTACACAGATTTTTTTTTTTTCCAGCTTCCCAGAGTTTATAGAAGGAAATTTCTGGAGCCAAAGGCAATGTCTTTATACTAAGTAGCTCTTAGGAGAGCTTTTCCAGATTTTCTTTTTGAGAAGACCATTTTTTATTTCCCTGTAATATTATATTATTGTAAATACTATGATGATAATATTCTCTGGAACTGTCTCACTGATTTTTCAGTGAAAAAAAAATCTGCAGACACAATTTTCTTCAGTTCATGGAGTGGGGAACAGGACTTCAATGACATCAAGAAAGCGTATTGTTTAGGTGTAGTGAAGATGAAGTAATAATCTAATCTGTAATTAATAGACTAGAAAAGAATATCCACACACATTTTGGCAGGTGGACAAGTATTCACCCTACTGTTTCACATGCAGTTCTTGGTTAGATTTTTAAATCCAATATGTTTGTATTTGTTTTCTTTTGCAATCTGAACTGTATCTTGGTGTTAATAAAGATATTTAAATTTAAAAGTTTATAGATAACATAAGATACTCCTCTAAATTTGCAAAACTTCGGGGCTCAGTGTCAGTGAATTATAAACATTGAAGTTAGAACTGTTACTAATGCATGTTTGTGAAGATAAAACATCACACCCTCATTTTACTTCCTTACCTGTGATGACCTTAGTGATTTTTATTTTTCTGTTAAGAGTTGATTGTGAAGTGGCGCCATTTGCATGTTGACATTATGCGTGTTCATGTGTTCTGTTGATAGTCCCTTTTTTGAGGCCTGTACAGTTTTACAGTGATGCTTATACAAGTACTGGGTAGGAGGAATGCCTGTGTATCAGCAAGGAAGGGAAATGGATACTGAATCCAATATAAACTTAAAGCATACAGTTGTCCAAAATCCATGTCTGTAAGTGAACAAAGCATTTCACGAGCTCTGTTTTACTTTATTTTGTTTCATACAATTAGTGAAGGGACTACAGTATGCAAAAATAGCGATGAATGTACTTACCGACAGAGGTTTTCAGAAATGTAAAGATATTGATGCATCAGCATACAATACAAAAACAATTCCTTATTTAAAAGGAAAAAAAATGCAGGCTGCAGCCTTCTTCCAGCTTGTCTGCTGATGACTAAGATCCTCTGCTTTTGTCTTCAAAGTGTGAATGTATTTCTGTGTTAAACACTGAAGTTTTTTTTAAAATGGTGTGAAATGTAATTTTTTCCTATCCTGCCTTAGGAACACATGCAAACCCATCAGGCTGGACCATCACTGAGTTCCCAGAAGCCTCGAGTGTTTAAGTGTGATACTTGTGAAAAAGCTTTCGCGAAGCCAAGCCAGCTGGAGAGACACAGTCGCATTCACACAGGTAACACTAGAAATTGCTTTTATCTCACAACATTTTGTCATGAACATATGGGTGTTATATTCAGAGTCCTTGCTCATGGTTTCCAGTAACTGCATTTGAATATCAGCTTAAGCTTAAAAAAACAATGAAATTTCTAACCTAAAGAGTTTAGAAATTAAAATGAGAAACAGCAGACTTGAAATCTCAAACTCTGATTTTTTGTTTAAAGCCAGAACAGCATGCTTAGTGGTGTGACTAAGCTTCTCCATAGTTTGGGACTGGCAGTATTGTAACAGTAATGTGAATGCATGAGCTTGTATCTGAAAGTCTGTCAGTCTTTGAAGTGGGTTAATAAAAGCATGTTTTAAAACATCATTGAAAGTTGTGTGAAGACACTGGATGTGATGTTCAAATGTATAGGAGAATGTGCAAATGAGTGGGTGTGCTCAGTGAAGTTAAAAGGGACAGACTTGACTGCTGCTACTGACTGCTGTAAGCAATGCTTCATTGTCATTGAACTACTTAATATATTTCTAATGCCAGTGCTTTTAATTTGTTGTGTTGTTTCTGCTGAATAATTTTCTTCAACTTTAACTCTAAAAAGACTATACTGACTTCTCCTGTGGAGCACTTTCTCTGATAAAAGTGCTCTTCGGGTGCAGCTTCTGCCCTTCTACATATTAAAAGCTGTATATAGGATAGCCTAGCTGCCCTTCAACTTCTGTATCTTAACAGTGTTCTTAAGGACATGAGTTCTAAACACAGGAGTCAGTTCTCTGAAAAATCTCTCATACCACTATTACCAATAAAGAGCTGTCATGGCTTCTAGAGTTAAAAAGGACAGGGGAAGGTTGTGTTGCTACTAAGCTGGAGGGGACTGAGCAATTTGACTGTATGTGCTGTAGTATAAGAAGACTTACACAAAAGGATAACTCTTTTTCAGTGAGTCAGCCAGAGAGCTTTTTCTTTCCCCAGTATCAACTTCTGGTAGTTAGCTTTTGGTTCCCTTTCACACATTTAAAGCAAAGTTCCTGATCTCTTCCTTCAAGTTATCTTGTTAGCCCTGTCACTTTTCCTTGGTTAGCATCACTTGCCCTTCTTGTGACATGTAATTTGAGTTTCATCTTTCAACGAACCTTAACTTTGCACCTTCAGTATTCAGTCTTGCAGTTTTTAGTATGGTATCTCTGAAGTGTAAACTTGCGTATATATCCAAGTGTCTTGTCATTTAATGCATCAAAGCTTTATTTTCTCTGGCTTTGACAAGCAAAATCTTACATAAACACACACACACTCTCACACACATTCTACTATGCTGTTCCAAATGTTTATTCAGTAGTATCTTTGAGTTATTTTTCTGTGTCTGTATGACAGGCAATAGGCTGTTGATCTCTTGGAACCACTGCCAGTATTGATAATTTGCATTATCTTACTGTGTCCTTACATACTTGCCTATCTGTTAATCTATTTTCTCCTACATTATGTTTGTAACAAGTTGTTAAAGGTAGAGTCTGTCTCTGCCCTTTTTTTTTTATGAAACAGTTAATATGGTAGAGCTTCAGTCTTAAATCTAAGGCTGTGTACTGTGATGTTATGAGTAATAAATGATAAAAGGGTTTCCAAGGAAGAGGAAAAAAAAAGTAGATGAAGCTGAAAACATGCTAAGGTTGCCTAGTCCTAAGTCTAGGAAGCTGCTTTAACTTCCTGCCTAGCAGTGGCCGTATAGAAAAGTCATTGTGAGGTGATGAATGCTCATACTTAGTTCATACTTAGCATTGCACTTAGGCACATACTGAGACATAACTAGTTAAAACAAGGCCATAGTTTTCCTATCTGTGCTTTCTTACTAGCTTTTATAGTATATCATGAGGTTTGCAAAGAAATTAACATAGTCTGAGACTTGTTTTACTATGGAAAAAAAAAAGAATTGGAGAATAATTATTCTGTGATTCCAAATGTTTGTGGATGAATTAGATCGGGCCCATACCCTGTGCAGCCTGCTGTGGCGTTTTTTTATTTATTCTGATAAACTGAATTTGGCTCATTTCAGATGCCTGATTCAGCACATGATTCATATACTGTTAAAGTAGGAGCCAGTAATTCAAGAGCTGTTGCTCCTTCTTTGCATTTGAGTGTTTGAGCTTTGAGGTGTTAGTCCCAGTTCCTGGCCCTGGCCTCTCTTTTCACATTTCATTCAGTTGCTGAGGACTCGATAGCAGGAAAAGATTGGAGGTCGGATAGAGAAATCTCGATGATTTTTACAGAATTCTGCACTCTATTTTAATGTTGAAATGAGAAATTATTAAATATGTTTTTCTCTTTTCTAAGGGGAACGGCCATTTCAGTGTACACTATGTGAAAAGGCTTTTAACCAGAAGAGCGCTCTTCAAGTCCACATGAAAAAGCACACAGGAGAGAGGCCTTACAAATGTGATTACTGTGCAATGGGATTCACACAGAAGAGCAATATGAAACTGCATATGAAACGGGCTCATGGTTACTCTGGTATGTAGCATAATGATAGTAATGGTTGAGTGCAGAAAGACACATCCTTTGCTAGGAAAGCATTGAGGAATTGGGCACTAAGACCAGAGTTGATGAGCTACTAGTTACACATGCAACCCAAAAAGCAGGTTGAAACAGAGTTTAGTTACTGATTATGGTTTCTTGTTTTTATGTGGAGCTCTATAGTGCAGAAATAGAAAGTTCAAAAACTATTACAGGAAAATGATAATATTAGATGGTTTTTTTTAATTTTTCAAAGAGCTTGTAATGAATTTACAGAATCTGAAGTAGTTGTGTAACACATTTCCCACCATGATTCCTTTATTCCAAAGTGGTATATTTGCATTTTTTTTACACCACACACCACATCATACTCATTCATCTTTTTCTCTTGTACTTTGGTAGGTCCTGTTCAGGAGCCTGCTAGTCATCAAGAACAAGAAGGGGAAGATATTAGTCGTGCTCTGAATTTAGAAGAAGTGGTACAAGAATCTTCAAATGAGTGGCAAAGTATTGGCAATGTTTTTCGATGACACATCAAAATTTGAAAGCTAAAAATGTGTCTGGGAATCAAATTTCTCAGAACAAGTATTCAGAAAAATGAAAGATGAATTTTACATGTAAAGCTTCAAGCATTGAAAATATTAACAATAGAATAATATATTACAGTTTTTTTGATTATTTACAGAAATTACCTAAAAGTGTCATTCTTTTTTTAAGCTTGTAGAAGAGTATTGGGAAAACATCATTTAATCTGTGCTAAGTTATCTGTGAATCAATGAACTCAGGTAATACTGTATACAGTTTCATCTTCTAATTCACAGCCAGTTTATCTATTTGAAAAATAAACGGGAACTTTGTATCAGAAGGGTTCCCATTTTTAAAGCAGTTGACAAATAACTTTGTGGGAAAACTATGAAACTGTCAACTTCCTTTTCTACCTGTTTAAAGAAATAATTGAGGTTGGAAAAAATGTTACAGAGTGGATGCATGCAGTATAAAATAGTTTTGGGATTGGTTTAGTTTTGTTTTTTACTAGCCACAGGTAAATGCTGTAATTCCATTTTAAGCTTTTTTAGTATTTTCAGAATTTGTTGAAAAAAGTAAAATGCCATGAACTTACAGCTTTTTTGGGGGTTAAGCACTTGAGAGGGAGCATGTTCCTTTCCATTCCAACCGCAGAGACAGTTGTTAGTTTTTGCATTAAAAGTCTGAGGTTTTAAACTCAGCAATAATTATTTAGAAAGAATCCAAACTAGAAGAGGTTCCAGTGAAAGCCTCTTATTTCTTTTATGTTTGCAGTGTTGGATCAGCAGGTACATACCTCAGTATCTGTGGAAAACACAGCCATATACTAAATCTGGGAAGTAAACTTAAAATTTTGTTAGCAATGAGAAAGTTAGATGCACACTAGGTCACTTATATTACACAATATTTCCTGATGCTGTAAACAGTCAATAATTGCAAATCTGTAAATTCCTCTTTGTTTTCTTTGTGAATTTTGGAAAAATGTTACTTTTCTTTGTTGTTGCTTCAGTCGCTGTTTCAGCAAAGCTACCTAATTGACTAAGTAATGCTTTGAAAGGTGCCACTTCTTAAGTATATTCATAACAAAGAAACACTGGAGTAAAAACAGTCATCTTTTAGACATTCCAAAGACAGAAGCTCTTATTTTTACCTTGTTCTTTTGAATTTTATTTATATGTTACATATATATAGATATATATATATGTGTGCTTGTATGTGTGTATATATATATATATATTTAAAGTTATATGAGCCTCTGTGTGGCTGAACAGTATATTTTGTAAATACAAATACCAGTCGCAGGAAGTTCATCTTTTCGGTTTGCTGCAAGTACTTCTAGATCAGTGGTGGATTTGTTGTATTATAACAGAGAGCTGGATTTTAATTTACCTTCTGAAAGATAATTGCTCTCAGATCCAAAAAATCCCTTTCTGTAAATATTGTCTATACTTTGTCTATGATACAAACTAGTTATTTCAGAATGCTTAAGCAAGAAATCTCTGTTGGTTTTGATAGAGCACCTCTTGATTCTTTTGCTAACTCTTTGGCATATGTATATAAGTAATATAGCTGGTGACATGAAAATAACACTTTTGTTATGTGGAATATTTAATTCAAAAACATGTTAAATAATACTACTTTTTTCCAAATTCTGTTTCGTGTCTTTTTTAAGCATTTTACTCTGGATTCTAGGAAATTCTAAAAAGTCCATTTACCAGAACTGTGAGTCTCAATACTTTGTGTAAAGAAGGAACATTAAGTTCTTCCTGCAGGGCCTTTCCTTCCAGACAGCCCATTATGAGTATTTCAGCTGTTTAAGACATTGTGTTTTACAGTTGTCTGAGGGCATTACTGGCCCCAAGGCATAGTGCCCTGTTTATCTGAAGAAGACCGTATAATGGGCTGTGTTGCATGTACGTGAATAAAAACCTTTCCCTGTGCTTTCAGAGAATACTGTATAAATGCACAAAAACGCTCCATGGAATTGTTTTTGTTGGAAAAGACCTTTAAGATCATCAAGTTTGCTGGAGGCAATCTGCTGCATAGGGGATGGCGTTTTCCAGAGGCTGGCCAATCCAGTTTAACAGAACGTGATTGACAGCTGGTCACATCCAGATGCAAATCCATCCTTCATAATGGGAACATGATTCCCGAAAGCTTGAAAGCACTCTCTGCTACAGCTGTGACTGCTTTGCCAGCAAGTAAAAACTGGTAATGGTTGATACTCGGTGAGCATGTGCTAAAAGTAGATCTCAGGAGTAAAAAGATGCCATTTTTAAATCGTGATTTCAAGAGGCCTTGAATGTGTGTTGTAAGTTTTGGAAGTGTTAAATAAGCAGCGAGAGTTACAGAGTCAGCTGACATTTTTCCTAAATTCCTTTTGCTACTTCCCCAGTGCTTGGAGTCCTGTCAGTTACAGCAAATAGACTCTTAAACTTTTTTGTATTACGATACTAGATTTGCTAGCCTGTATCCTTCTCCCCCTTGACCTTCAAGAATTCATTCTTGAATATCCTGATCTGGGTTCCTTGGTAGGATTGAGTTGAAGGTTGTAAAAGAAGTTCCATTTAAATACGAGGAAAAACTTCTTTACAGTGAGGGTGACAGAGCACTGGAACAGGCTGCCCAGCGAGGTTGTGGAGTCCCCTTCTCTGGAGATATTCAAGACCCACCTGGATGCAGTCCTGAGTAATATGTGCTAGAGGATCCTGCTTTAGCAGGGGAGTTGGACTAGATGATCTCTAGAGGTCCCTTCCAGCTCTGACAATTCCATGATACTGTGATTCAGTACAAATTCAAGACACTCTAAAGAACAGGCTGCTGTTTCCAAAGCAGTGTTGAGGTAGCTGCCTTTTTTATGAAGCAGAAAGAACTCTTGTTCTAAGGTCTGTTTGAAGAGTCATATTGCATGGTGGGTACGTGAATAGGGCTTAGGAGTGCCTCTGTTTTTCTGGTTTGCTGCAGTAGTAGGCTCATGTTAGCCTCAGGCTTTCATGGCTTGTGTCTGCTCAAGTATTTCTTTTGGTTTATGTCAACTCCTTCAGTACAAGAAAGGACACTCCTAGTATTGGTGGTGCATTCAGGAAAAATCCTTTGCTTTCAAAGCGAATAACCATTTTAACAGCTGTTTATCAGCAAAACTACTGGTCAGTAATTAAAAGAATAAATTTCAGCTGAACTTTTAGTCTTTTTTGAGAGACTTGACATGGTAAAATAGTGCTTTAAAGTACCATACCTTTTCTTCTAAAAGAAGTAAATCTAAAAAAGCCGCTTCCAACCTCTGAAACATATGACTGAGAGGAAAGCAGTGATGATGGCAAGGAAGAACCTTTGGGTAACTTCTGTAGTTTTATAGTGCAGTATTTTGAAAAATGTATTATATTTTTTAAATTTTTTTTTAAAAATATAAACTTTCCCATTTTTGAAGGCTGCTTTAAAATTTAAAAAAATAACTGTTTTCAAATACTCTGATCAAAGAAGATACTTTGTGCTACACTTGTTTATGAAGGCTGGGATCTCATTCCTTATACATAGGCATTTTATGCCTTTCCATATCCCCTTGGCCTTAGTTGCCACTCCACAAAGACACTGGCCTCCTATAAATCCTGTGTGATACTGTCATTTTTGTGGGCAATGCTTAGTCACTCAATGTCACTGGGAGCCTGTGTGCAGGCAGCTGGGTCCTGGGCCCCAAAATGTCATTTTCTAGCATCTGAACATTATTGGTAAATCGTTAAAGAAAAAGCAAACAAACAAAAAAGGCAAACACAACTTTATATCAAATTATCTTCTCCATTGTAAAAGACAAAACTGGTCCAAGTTTCTTTTCAAGTTGATTACTTTATTTCAATAATGAATATTTTTAAAAGCTGTGTTCCTATAAGAACAATAGGTACTCAAATTAAATCAACCATTACGTTGCAGAGTATACATCTGAATGAAGCTACAATAGAAAAATACACATAGCAACCAGTGTAGGTAATAGAAGATGTAATATATGTGTGTGTATGCTTAATAATTTTGGTGGGTTTGTTTTCTTTAGTCTGTGTTTTCTTTCCTCTCATCTTGCATTGCTTCATATTAATGGACACTGATTTAATCCTACAGTAGATTTAGATGTGAAATACCATTAACATACATATTTATAGGTAACTTTTACTGGGCACTTACTAGGAATGCAGTTTAAACCTGGAAAGCATTAACTGTAGTCTACAATGCATAGACTAAAACTAAAAAAATAAAATCATTACTCAGACACTTAGATGACAGTTTGAAGAAATTGTGAGTTTTGGTAATAAAACAGTGCAATTCAGAAGAGCCTTTTTTATTTCCCTAAGTGTGGGTGGAAATACCATGGCCACACATTGGTTTTAGTAATTTGTGAACAATTAATAATTCTAACTCAGCTATGATTTATTTCTATAAGGCAACTACAGTACAACAGTTAAATGTTCACAGTAGTTTACTATGAGTTTGCTTTGGTGCACTGCCCTTAGGAGGCATCCAGATGTTTCTCAGGCAAAAGATGAGCTGATCAAATGTAACACTGCTGCAATACTGAGAGAATGGTTTGAAATTCTACTGTGAGATGTGCAGGCTATCTGAGATACCAGTACTGAAGGGCTCTCTTTCAGAAATTAGACTTACTTGTTTATCTATTTGTTTACCTATTTATTGTACTGCAAAGTTAATGCCATTGCAGCAGTTTGTGTGAAGCACCAGGGATGTCCACTGGTCACTTGTGCAATCTTAGATGTTTCTTCCTTGGGAATATCCCTTGTTTCTTAACGTTAGTCTAACTCAAATTTGAAATCCTCATTCTCTCCCTCATCTACTCTTAATTCTAATGGTTTGGATGCGATGAGCAATTCAGGGTGTGGAAAGAATCTCCTTATTACTATTGCTTCGCATCGTATTGATTCTACAACATCTGCCCCCTCCCACGCTTCACATACCTTGAACTCCCAAATGTTTGGTAAACCTTTCCATGACTGCCTAATCCTGTTATGAAAATATATTATTCTGTGAGTGAGAGAAGGAAGATTAAAACAAAACAAAAAAATGAAAAAAAAAATATTTGGATAAACAGTCCTTACAACTTCTGCACATGGTGGATCTTTTTTGTAAGCAGCAGTGTCTCAGAAATTCATTAACAGCAGTGCTCAGTATCCAAGACATTAGCTCTTTATTTATAATTCTGATGTTCACTAAAACAAAACCAGAAGACTTCAGCTTAAATTAGGTGCTTGGGAGAAACAATGAAGTCCAGCATATACAGTTAGGGCATCCTGAAGAAGAATGAGTAAAGTCAGAGGTCTCGTTACTTCACATAAAATAAGGAAAACATCTAGTAAAGCTACTTCTTGTGTTCCTTTCATTCAACTGTTGGTCAGGGATTGCCAATAGAAGTTGTCTCATCTACTGCATGCATAACCTAATTGGCACTAAGTAATGGATTGCATCTATCTAGGTAATTGTTGCAGTTGTTACTCATTTTAAGGCAGTTACACTATGAAGCAGAGTACATGATCCCTGGATGGCATCTTAGAGCTTCAGCGCCTAGCAACTGGTGAACCAGACCGCGATCCAGGTCGGGACCCAGAGCCTCCCTGTGGAGGGAAGAAGAGTTCAGTAAGTGAAAAGGTATTGTGTATTTGGAGCTACAGATTGAAAAACATCAATCTGCAGCACGACAAACTTTCAGATTTTAAATATTAGTCAACGAAAATGGCTCTACTATATTGCCAACTATGACTGGAATTTTTACTTCAAAGAGAAGTGAATCATCAAGAGATGATGGCTTTTAATATATTTACACATAAGATTAATTTACTCTTGATAAATCTCTCATACTGGGCTAGATCATATCTCGTGAATTATTTGTAGGTGCATGTTCTTATTTAGACTTCCCTAAAGCAAGCTATTTATTTACTTGGACATCTCAGAAATTTTCGTTTTTATGGCTACCCCTGAGCTGTTTGCATACTTTAAAACACCAAAACCAACCAAACACCAAAACCAAAAAAACTGCAAACCTTGCATACAACTTGTAATAGTCTCAAATCTGGAAAAATTGAAATGTTGTAATTTACATTTCATTGCATTTATTAAGGTAAATTGTTACTATATCAACATCATTCTTGTATGGAAAGCTCAGATGCAAATACAGGAAAAAATTAAGATGAGATACAGGGCTGAAACCTGGCCTGTTTTTTACAGGTAGTAAGAAAATGTCAGACTAGGGAAAACAAAAGCATGACAATTCATAAGTCTGCCCTACAGCAGATGAGTGTAATTTGGGATTTTATTTATTTATATTCTTACTGTCTTATCCTTAGTTTACTGAACAGTATCAAGGAAAATTTCATTAAACAATTGGGTAATTGGCTTTTTTTCTTTCAAAATTATCCTAAAGAATGGATAGCTTCTTTATTGTAAAAGGCTGCAAAACTGTATAAACAAATTCATGCCCCCTGCAATATTGTCAGACGTTTGAAATAAATTTGACAGGTAATGTCAGTATATATCCATGGTAATTCTTATATATGTGAACTTCACTAAAAAGCTTGAAGTGCGTGTCATGAAAATCAGACTTAAGAAGTAAATGTTTGTTTATTAACTGGGCCTCTGAAGAGATCATTGCTTTTCTTAAATTGCAACATAAGAATTGTTACTGTCTCCTTGAAATTTGTAAGCTGCCACCTGGTGATGCATGTTTGAAAACCAGCTCTACAGTAAAAGTTATGTACCCTAAAGCTTTTAAAAGATAAAAATGTGGTTTTGCTATGGATGATGATGGTGTTATGTCTCCTGTTGAAGAGTGAGAGTTGTAACAGTCTGTGATGGTTACAGCTCTGCTACTGAAACCACCTGTCTCAAAGTTAAGATTACTGCTGATTGCATCCTTCATATCCAAGTAGCATACTAGATTATTGTTTTACTTGTCAATGCTTCATTACCTTTGAGGAAAAATAGTCTTAAAGTAGCTGCCAGTGGATGTCATGTGCTTTCATATGCCTTTTTCCTGACATAGATTGTGAAAAACCCTTGTGACTGACTTGTTTTCCTGTTCTGTTTTCATTTACTAATCATATTCTTGGGGCTGTGTGGTGACTTGAAATGGTGAACTCAACCAGATTAATCTCACCAAATGTTTCATTTTCATGACACAGTTCTGTTATTTGCCCACTTCTGTGGTGTTGCAGCTCACTGTACTGACATATTGTAGGAGTTCTGCCACCAGGGTGGGAGACTAATCAGGGACAGGAGGGACTGATCAAGTCATTACTGCATCTCAACAAAATACTTGTCCAACACTGCCCTGTCCTACCTGTCATTCTGCAGCTTATCAGTTCACTTTCATTTTCACTATCCTAAATAATTTAGCAGCAGCAGCAAGTTTTGTCACCTCATTCATCTTGTGCGTTCCGAGTCATTTGAAAGTTCAGTGACAATATGGATCCGGATGTGGGTTTTTGTGGGACTTGGTGGACTTACCTTCTTTCCTGATGGTAACTGACTGTGTGTTTTTACCTTTATTTCCTATCATATAAGTAGTTGCTAGGCCATAAGATAGCCTTCTGATTTATCCATGCAAGTCTAGTTCCTTCAGAAGCCTGAAGGAAAAGTGATTGTTTCAAACATAGCAACTTCTGAAGAGGTTTGGCTTCTCTCTGTCCTGGACTCAATTTTTTGTACTTATAGTAAGTTCAATTGTACTTTACCAGTTTAAAGATTCTGGAAAGAGTGCCCTGGCCCTCATGATAGGATCCCTTATGTCCCTTATGAGCAGATTTATGCTCATAGAATTTTCCGCTTCCATATCCTGGCTTGTGTCCTTCACCGCCCTGCAAAGAAAGATTTTAATATATATTGCAAATTATCACATTCAAATTATCATATGCACATCGTAATCTTTGTTCATCACCCCTGAAATGTGATACACAAAGGAGAAATTTAGAGGTGTTGGAATAAAATAATCTTTTACATAGTAAACAAGATTGAAGGGAAGCGTTAGGAAATTATCTTAATATACTCAAATCTGAGTGAAGCACCAATCTGGAAAAGAGGAATTAATAATAAAAAATCAGATGGTTAACCTGCATGACAAAACTTAAAGTTTTTCAATTTCATGAGGTCGAATATGTCAAATGCATTGACTAATTTGTGTTCTTCTGACAGTGAAAGAAATGCTCAATGACTTGAAGGCTTTAATGTTTTGTCTTAAAATGCAAGTAATTTACAGATCCATCTCATATGAAATCAAACCTGTGGTAAAGAAGCAGAATTTAATTAGTTGTGAGACAACTGTGGGAAGAACTTGCCTAATAACTGTTTAGGCAGATGGCTTCTTACTGAAGGGGATTGCAGGAAAGGTGGGGCAAAGTACTTTAATTAGTGAGGGTGTTAGTTTTGCAGACTGTATAAGAGCAGTTGGAGCTGTGGAAGAAGTGCCTGTCTTGTCCCAGCCCTCCCTCCCATTTTTGTCCTTTTCAGGAAAAGAAAAATGCAGCAGATGAGTCTTCCAGGAGTCTTTAAGGGAAGAGAGCTTGGCCATGCAGTGGATTTTGCTCCCTTCACGCTGAAGCAAAAGAAATTATCGCTGCAAGGCTGTCAAGTTGCTGGATAAAAGCAAGCAATAAAATTACCATCTTAAAATGCTGTGGGAGGAGCAAGGAAAGTGCCAACAGGAAAAGCAAAACAACAAAATTGAGACAAAACAAAATTATCAAGTTGCTGCAGCAGCTTGAGGCAATAGAGCAAGATATGCTTTGGCCTGGTAAATAAAATGGCTGTTACTGGAAGCACATTTGTCACCTACCCAGCTAAATCTGGTGAGGGATAATCCTCTTCCCTGTACATGCAAGAAATAGAAACAATGACATAGTGATCACTAAGGAACATAGAATCTGGGTCTACCATAGACAGAAGAAGATGAAAATGCAGTAAAAATTATGAGATACTGGCCAGATAATGAACCAGGACTTGGAAACAACGGTTAGTGTACAGTCATTCCATGAAGCAAAATAGTTTTTATTGTCATTACAGGAACTGACTTCGCTAGCCATGGTTTGTTAGTGTTAGTATTTAGGAGCCAGCTGAGCTTATAGTAAATGAAAGGACAGTTCCTGGCGGGTGAGGCTTGTTTGTAAGCACTACCTATTATTAATTTATTACATCAAGCAAACACAATGTAAATTGAACATAAAAATCCCTGTGAGTGGCTTTGTTACATGACATGAAGCAAGTCAGGAAGCACGTGAGGAAGAGAACCATGGCTTTTTTGTCTTAGTCCCTTGCTTTAAATATTCCCACTGGTAACTCCAGGGTTTTACTTAGGGCCATTAAAGAAAACAGATCAGGCTAGCACCTGAATTGATATAAATGAGCCCACAAAAAATCTTGGAAGTTTCATGAACCCCTGAAAACACTTACCTTTGCTTGCATTGGGGGTGGTGTACGGGGTGAGACCTGAAAACCAACACAAAAGAAGTTGTATAACCAAGGCAACAATAGATGTAGGGAATCCTCAAGTTTTGGCATATTAACTGCGAGTTAGTAGGCCTTATGCATCCGTTCTTGTTTAATTTCATCCTTCTCTTTATTGCCTCCTGAATAGTTCAGAATGCTCATTATTAAAAGAGTTAAAAAATGAGTCATAGCATGGGTAATTTTCCCATCATAAAAATGTTCTCATTATTGATTTATATTTTTTTTTAAACTTATTGTAGGTGTTACACTTCAGATCCAATGATGACCACGTTCTAATCCAAGCAGAGACAGCACATTAACTTTTCTGGGTATCAACCTTGGGAAAAGTAATTTGTGTAGGTGGTTATTAGGAGAGACTCTGATACTTCATTCTGTCCTGGTTAAGCTTCCATTATTTTGCAGAGGTTCTTCATTCAGCCTTTGAGCATGAAAATACTTCCATTTCAGGAAAAAAAAACACATGGCAAATGCAGTATTTGAAATCTCTCTTTCTGGATAATCACTGTAGAGTGTTTTAAATAGAGTACTACATTTCATTAAGTATTTACAAGGTGCTCAAGAATTTGATGTCTGAGGACGTTCCATCTTTTCCTGGATGTTTTCTGTGAAAACTCTTAATGGCGTTAAACATTTAAATACAACCCATTTCAGAGCTTGAGCAGAGTTGCTGTTATCTTACATGAAATCATACAGAAAAAATGTTAGGCTGTTTTGCTTATGTTTCCAACTATATAAAAAATTATAAGCTGTTTCATATTTGGGAGTAGACTTAACATGTCCATTGAGTGCTATCTAAATAATTGCACTGAGAAGCTCCTCTGCTGCCTTAGACTCTGCCTAGAGTTCACTGCATTTTTGTCTCTTTGGAAACAGAAGATAGGCCTCAACACAGCCTGTGCTGATGACAAAACCTATTAAGGGTGAACCTGTGCCATTAAAGTGGCTGTTGCTGAAATTTGACTGTGCTAATGACCCACTTCTCTGTAGCATTTCAGTATTGTTTGTGTTTCCAGGTAAAAATTCTTTTTGCGTTGAATGGCGGGATGAGTCGAAAGGCACAGTACAGCTTCTGAAGCTCAAGATGATGGCTGGTGACTGGGGAGTGTTAGGTTACTGATGGATCCTAAAGAAAACATTCCAGTCTAGTACACAAGAAGAAGAGAGGAGACTTACGATGTTCTTGAAGAAGTGGACTACAGGGTTGTCATCCCCAGGCCGGCCATGCTGAGATCTCTGGGGGATGGACCCTACGTGGTGGCTAGCCCTGGCTGCATGTATATCCTGCAAAGCAGAACAGGCAGATGGCCAAGTCAGCTGGGAAGGAAAGATAAGAAGGGAAGAGCCATTTTCATCAGGAATGAAAAGAAGAAGAAGAAAAAAAAAAGCCTCAGAAGACTATGGAGAGTGCAATCTAAAGTTGTCAGTGCTGTGGAAGAACAATTTTTTATACAGTGGCAAGTACACAGTATGTACATTGACATATGTTGTGCATATATATATGTACACACACATATATATGGGTGTACATATTTTTTAATATTGCAGCCCAGCCTGGAATTAAATCTGTTATTGGAAAGTTTTTATTGGAAACCTTACCATTTTCCTTCTTTCCTAAGCAGGATCATAGGTTGTTCACCCTGTGAGAACAGGAATGGATCATACACAATATTCTCAGTTCTCAAAGGCTACAAAACACCAGAGAACTGCAAAAGCAACTTTTTTTTTTTTTCTTGAATTTTCCTGAATTTTCTCTTGAATTCCCTGAGAATAATGGTGTGTTATAAGCACTGGGTGGATACCAAAATTTTTCATTGGCCTCTAAAGAGACAATAGAATCCATAGTGAGAGAGTAGCTCTCATAAGTACTTCCCTAGTAGCACAAACTGAATGAACATTTGACTGTAGAACAGTATGATTAGTTATTTAAAATACAGTTTGTTTTCATCACATGTAGAAAAATGTTGATCAACTTGTCAGGAAAGAAGCTTAATCTGATTGTTGGAGTGGGTCTTCTGACTCAGGAGTGGTTTGGACAGAAAAGTTAATAACTATAACACAGACTTTCAAATGTTTGAAGAGTCTTTGCATTCCAGGTGAACTCTCGTGAATGCCCCAACTGCCTCAGGCTACTACTACTGAATATGGCTGCACAGAGATTTACATGTTCTAAGACTCTTCAGTAAAAGGTTCCATGAAATCATCTAGTGTTACTGCACAAAGCTGCTGCATGAAGGTTTTATTTTTGAGTGAGTGGAGTCAGATGTTGTGATCTTATGTTAACTAAATGGTTTTATATTATGTTGGATCATCAAGAAGGAGAGTCAGAAGTATCCATCTTTATGAGTGGCCTTTTAAGTTACATAATTCTGAGTAGAAATGAATTTCAGATGTGATGTTTATAAGATTAATTTCTTTAGGAAAACGAACCAGTGTAGAGATGTACTGTTTAAAAAGCAGGACTTCCTGAATTTTATTTGGCCTGTGAAATTTCCATAGTGTCAAGCAGTCATTCCTGCTTATACTTCTGCAGTAGTTTTAGTTTGTCACTAGTTCCAGTGTTGCCAAAATATCCTCTACTGCTGTGATGATCAGGAAGAGGGAGCCAGTGAGGTATCGACCTGTTTAGAAGAAGTTACTTTAGCCATGTCTTTGTCTTTTAAATCTGTGCTCAACTGTAGCATCCTTCACCTCTGGATCTAGCTGACTGCCTTGTCTTTAAGATCAATACCATGATAAATACCCCAGTGTTGCAGATCTAAACATCCATCATGAGGAGCAGAAAGTGGTCACCATCTAACTGCAAACTGTTACAGTCAGTGAAGCAGAAAATCAGTTTGGATTGCATGTAGCCTGCAACTCTGCAGTGAGCTGTGGATTACCCCCTGGCACAGGGAGAAGCTGCAATAGTAAGTTTTTAAAATTTAGATAAGGTTGAGCTTCCTCATGTCATTGTAGTCTTTGACTGGGTCCCCTTTTAAAGTGTACCAGGCAGAAGCAACTCCAAAGCTATTTTTAGTTGTGGTTCTCTCTGAGTTTAAGACAGTGTGTTTACTGGGGTTACACGTAAAGTGCATTCCTTTCATATCATCATCAGCAAGCTTCATCTGTGGTCAGAATCTTTGATATTATTCTCAGTTTTTGGCAGGTGATTACACATCTTCTTTTGATTTATTGTTGGAATTTCACCTGTAGTTTATCCTTTCAATGTTCAGACTCCTGGGAGCTGGCAGCAAAATCCACTGCTTTCTTCTTTGAGATTGCTCACATTCATTATTTCTGAAAACCATTTCCCTCCAAAGAGTAATAGCACTATAGGTGTTAAAAGTTAAATTTTAATGGATTCAGGCACTGAATGAAAGAAAACAAATCTGGTTTATCCTGCTAGGATGGGCTACTGAGCTGGTGTTTTATAACTGGAATTTTTTCAAATTTCACTAATACATTCAGATGACCACAATTCATTTTTTTTTTATGTTTTAAGCACTTGATCTTACATACTAGTCTTACTAAAACCTAAGAGGAATTCAGCAGAACAGCACTGTTTCAGGAAGGTGTAGCAGGACACTCCATCTCATTGTGCCTGCCTCAGTTTCCCTTTGTGATTCAATTGCTCTCTATCTTTCAGTCTTACAGGCCCAGGCCTGGAGTGGAAAGATTTCCATGGGAAAGGAAAGGGCCCAGCAGGCTCTGAACAGGTAACAACCTCAAGAGTACAAACAGAGGCCAAGTTGATGTTCATAACACCAGCTGCTCTCTGGTGTTGCAGAACACAGAGCCCAGCCTGGCCACAACTAGGCCAAAATATAGGCAAAATAAGAATGAACAGATAAGCAAAACAGTTTGCTTTGTGAGAACAGGGCATTCTTGGGGTTTTCCACTGTTTTCTTCTCCAATGAGAGATTTTGGAGGCATGGCTAGATAGTTAAACGAGAGCAGTCAATCCACTTTATTCTATAAACACCTGGTCCCATCTTTATCAGAGAGACCTCTGTACTCTTCTGCAGGAGGTTGCTGGACCTTCTCTCCAGCGGTGATGCCTGCCAGAGAGATTACTTCTCTGGAGTTGAGGACCAGGACAAAGGGACACCCACCTGTGGTCGCAAGTGGTGAGAGGTACCAACTCCCTATATGTTGCCATTAGCTGGCTTTAAGTATTAAGAAATCTTTCACTGTTAAGTTCTAGAACTTTTAAGACCTCAGGATCCTTTTAGATAATTGCAATTATTGTGTTACCACTTTGCCTAGGTATTATTTGAATCATGTTTTAGATCTAATAATAAGTAAGTTGCTAGCATTCAAACCTTTTTGCATTATTGCTTTAATATTCTGTTCTGCTACCCTAATATCCCAACACTCATATAATCCGGTTGTGCCTTTTGTGGTTCACTCGTTAAGACCCTGGTGCTGTTTGCAATAAATACTGTTTTGTGCATATACATCTCGTCTGCTATCTCTCCCTGCTCGGGACAGAAGGGGTGACATTTACTTGTTCTTTCTTTGTGTTACAGGTCTCTGTTGCTTGGCAGCTGCAGCGAACTCTCCCCACACCTCTTGCAGTGTTGTCATGAGTTTCAGTCTTACGAGCATTGCCCTTGCAAAGCAGGCTTGGCTTCCCTATCTGCACGTTGTGAAATGTACTTGGCAAGTATGAACCTGAATTCAGACCCCTTGGGGACCATTCATGAAGTTTAAAGCAGAAGTGCCTCTATTTGTGCCCGTAAAAAAAGTTAAAAATCATTCTAGAGTAACTGAATAGTTTGCAGTCATAAGCAGTCTTTCTTTAAAAGAAAAAAAAAAAAAAGTGAGAACACTCAGCTTTTTCTGTTCCCAGTTAACTTTGTGTTTGACCTTACTAAAGGATCCCTACTAAGTCAACTCTGCCGTACATTCAAAAAAGCCAAAAAGGTAAGATCCCTTTAAACTGAATAATCTGAATGATTATAAAATGTCAATACAGGAAATGTAAGCAGTATCTGGGAGCTCTGAGGACACAGATGCAGTTTGCAACTTCACAGTGAAATTAAAAGCTTTGACGATTAATAACGTAAGGACACTCTTAAAAATGTATGTAAAATACCCACAGTTATCCTGTAATGGGGAGGGGTTCAATCTTGGAATGCTTTGCAGCTCTTTCTGGTGATGCACAGGAAAACTGCATTATTTCACTGTGTCACCTACCTTATGTATCTTGGCCACTAAGGCAAAAGAAAATGAGTCACATTCAATGTAGTGGAAAGAAAACATACAGGAATTTTAAGTATTAACAGTAGCTGTGCATTGGCATCACATTCCCTGTGTTAGCCATGTACTTCCACATCAAAGTAATCAAATTTACAAGCACGACATATTACTATTTTGAAAGAGCTGTTGGTAAGGAGAATTGCCACTTCTCTTAACACAGTAACAAGAATCCATACGTAATTCAATGTGTGCTTCATTTTGAGTTTTGTGCAAGATTGACACATTTCCGATGGAGGTGAAGATACCTGAGTATTTATGCTCTTCATTGTTCTGAGGCAGCAGGCCTGACCGAGTCTCTTGGTATTTTCTGTGGCACTTAATAAAGGTTAAGGGGTGCTGCTGTCTGTGCTGGAACTCTGTAGGAGAGTGCAGAAGAGGGATCTTGCTTTGCTAAATGGCACTTCTGGCTTGTAGAATCATAGAATAATTTTGATTGGAATAGACCTTCAAGATCATCGAGTCTGACCTTTAACCTGACTCTACCAAGTCCAGTGTTAAACCATGTCCCTAAGCACCAAGTGTGCAAGACCTCCAGGGACAGCAATTCAGCCACCTCCCTGGGCAGCCTGACAACCCTCTCAGTAACAGTAAACCTTTTGGTATGTTTGGACACTGGGTTTAGTCATCCAGGTTAGTGATCATCCATGTATCTGACTTGAGGTGTGGCAGGATTTGGGGGATTACATTTATTTTCATATAAACAGACTTTGTTATCAGATTTGATGCAGAAGTGTAAAAAATCTGGTTAACAGTAGCAGACATTTTTTAGTGACCTTATGAGATCCCATGAAATGCATACCTGACTTTGCTTGGTATGATAAATCAGATCTGTGACTTGTACTCACTAAGGGGGACTTGTAAATACATATTATAAGCTCTCAGTGAGAGCTCTCATCCTCAACCAGGGAATTTCTTGTAACTGAAGATTGAATATACACGTAAATATACACGTAAGGCTGTAATTCCCAACCAGTAGGTTATAATAGTATTAAGGTATTTTTGGTTTGGAGTACTGAATTTGCAGCTTTTTCCAATTCCTTTCAGGATCATTGTTATGTAGCTTAGTTGCCTGCTTTAGGATGTGAAGTGAAAATCTAAAGAACATCACGTTTTTTCTGTAATGGCAAAATCCAAATGCATATGAAAAATGGAAATGGCCAATTTAAAATGCAATCAAAGCAAGTATTTTTGATCTTATAAGAATGAAAACCAGTGGATATTTTCACAGTTTTGGTGGGCTTCATGCTTTCAAATGGGTTGGCTTCACAAGAGACCTAATGAGTCCCTCTGCATTAATTTAAATGAAATAATACAAAATCTTCAAAATTCCAATTTGTATAGGTATGAAAAGTACGTTTAGGTTGCCTTAGAAAACTAAACTGTTCCATAACTGCAGGATGTCATTCTTAACCCCCACTAAGAAATTTGCAGCTGTAGCGGTGGACTAAAATTGGCTTTAAAGACTAAAATAAGTGTTAAATGATGAGACTGTTCGTGCTGGTTTGTGGGAAAAGCATGATGAAAGAGCAACAGGCAATTTGTAAGCCCCTCAGCTAACTTAGTGTTAGTGCTTGAATCCAAACTAAGGAAATTGCAAGTTTGAATTTCTGTAGTTAGTACCATTTCAAAATAGTATTCCAGACAGGAATTGAGACACATCCTTTCATTGAATATATACACTATTTATTTTAATTTTTTTTAAACAAGAGGACATTTATTACATACCATCTGACTAGAGAAATCCTGGAGGTCTGACAGGTGCTTGCATACAAAAATTCATCATCCTGGGATTCAGAGGTGCTTTGTGTCCCTGGGTGTAGCTGACGCTGTGTCAGAGACCCCCCTGGCCTGTCACCCAGTGTCTGATAAGGCAGCAATAGAATGTATAGCACGTGTGTGATGTGAGGATGTATTTTTCCATGTTTGTTCTCTTAGTATTATTCCTGCTGTAAACAGGCACTGCTAAACCAGAGCTGTGTTAATACTGGTGTCATTGCTTCCATTTTCGTTCGCATACAACCCAAGTATTGATTTCCTCTTTGTTACGATGTTTTTTTCTAGGCTCTTCACAACTTACTGATCTGTTACAAAAAGTGATGGGAATGCTGACATCTTCCCCACGTGCTGGTCTGATGGTGACATTAAAATGAATTAGCTAATTCAGCACGCTTTTCTCATCACTTCAGAAAGGATGAACCACACATCCTTGTAATGATGCAGTTAATTTTTACTAGTGTGGAAATTAAGACAAGTGAAGTAACTTGCTCGAAGTTACAGAGGAGAATTGGTGGGAAGAGAGATGAAGCATCCAGAAGATTCTGCATTGTGATGAATTCATGAATACAGTCTTTGTCTAGATACAGGTGATGAACAGAAAGAGGTAATTCTTAGCAGAAGATGTGAATAAAATCACAGGAAGAAGTACAAGAGATGACTGAAAAGTCAGGAAACCCTAAGAAGATGAGAAGAAAGCATGAAGGGGGGAAAATGGAGAACACTGACCACCAAGAGAGGTAAGTGCTAACTTATAATCCAGAATCACAGTTCTCTGTAACCATCTTATTCCTTAGTGCCTTGATGATTAGGATTCAGAAATTAGGTGAGAGGAAAAGAATTACTGAGGAAAAAATAAGAATCAGGAAAGTTGTTTGGGGTAGTAGGTTTTTTTTGATGGTGTGTCCCGAGTGAGGAACTGGTGCCACCTCATCTCCTGGGTTTTTCTTGTTTTACAGTTTATTCCATTGCTGTGACACTTGAAAAATGGTTTCAGGGGCAAAACCCAATGCTTTAATTTAGAATTTATCATTTTATTCAAATATTCTTCATGACAGAGGTTCTTCATCTCCTTGGACATAGTGTCTGGTGCATATTCACTGTTGTCCTCTGTGCTGTTTTATCAGTTTGGTATCAGTGATGCAGATTAAACATTGTTGAAATGATCCACCACAGAAACCCAGTGTAAGGCTTTGGGTTTTTTGGGTTGTTTTTTTTTTTGAGAATGATTACTCCAGCAAAAATAAAACTTTGGCTGATAAGTATTCTCAGGGTAGTTGCCAGGTTAGCTTCTGCTACCAACAAACATCACAGCCGTAAGAACTTCACTGTATGTGGCCAACATATGGAAGGCATCACAAAAAAGTATTCACAATGGTAAATTTCTACTGATAGAATCACAGAATGGTTTGGATTGGAAGGGACCTTAAAGGTCATCTAGTTCCAAGACCCCTGCATGGGCAGGGACACCTCCCACTTAGACCAGGTTGCTCAATGCCCCATCCAGCCTGGTCTTGAACACTTCCAGGGATGTGGCATCCACAACCTCCCTGGGTAACCTGTTCCAGGGTTTCACCACCCTCACATTAAGGAATTTCTTCCTAGTATCAAACCTAAATTTACCCTCTTCCAGCTACCAGGTGTACAGTATTGCTTTACAGGTGCAGACCAGAAATTAAGAGGAGAAAAATGTTAAGGTAAGATTAACGCTTTTAAATACTTCATCTCTCAGGTTCCACGCACTCACCCACCCACCAACTAGTTTATCAGTTCTCAACTTTGAAAGGACTGGCCCATTTTATTTCTTTTCTGCCTTTAATAGGTAAGAAAATGAAAAGCTAAATTCTTGTGCAGGTTGTTAAAAGTACTCTTGTCTACATCAACGTAACTTATGGGGAGAACGGAATAGCAAGGAGGGTTTAGTATTATCAAATAATTAGATGTGGCGAGGTTAATAGCTTATTTGGCAAGGTTAATAGCTTATTTCTTTGAAACAAAAAGAGTCACTTAGAGGTATCATTTCAATAATGTAGTCAGTATAAAATGAAGGGTAGACAGACCACCCAGAACTTGAGGCTTGTACAGTTTCCAAGGCATATTAATCATATGATGTATCAGATATGAAAAAGTAGATGCATCAATAACGAAAAGGTGAAACAGAGCTAAGGATCACCTTGGGTCTGCAGCAGCAATTTTGCCGTGTTTTACAAACATGTTTTAAATTGCTTTGTGAGAAATTCAGTAGAAGAACCTGAAAATGACAGTGGAGGATTTTTGGTGTAGCTGAGAAATGAAATCAAGCAACTTCAGCGTGAAACGAGGAACTGACAATGTCTAAGGGGAAGCCATTTCAGGAACAAGGCGAGGTACTTTCCATCAGTACACAAAATGAAAGCCAGCAATTGTTCTTAGTGGTGTGCCAGGGTGGGGGTACAAAATAAGGTCAGGAAAAACACTCTTAACTTTTGCCTCAGTTTTCTATTGGGCAGAGCTTGGCACTGTGCAATCTCAAAACAGCTGAAGAACAAAGTTACTAATTTTGGCATTCTAGGATGGAAGGTGCTAAGGTAACACAGTGCTTAGTTTGCAAGGAATTAATATATGTGACAGAAATCCCCCCAATATAAAAGTGTGTGTTAAAAGCAATTTTTTCTTTATAAATTTGGTCAATCTGCAGAGAAGTCAGCACAATGAGAAAAATTTAATGTTAAGTAGAGAAAACACATGCTAAATTTTGAATACAGCCATTTGACCTTCTGTGTGCAAGTTCTGGGGTTCTTGCCTGCCCCTCTCACTTGTTTAAACACACACACACCACTCCCTGGGTATATTGCAGTCAAATTAAATCCAGATCTTAAAATGCACAGAAACAGAGGAACTGCTGCAGAACAGCCTTCAAGAGCAGACCTTGAAGCTGCCACTGTTGCCTCTCCAGAGGCCCTGTTAAAGCCTGTCAACAAGGCTGTAACTTCACCAAGCACTTGAAAGAATCCTTGGAGCTCTTCTTCAGAGCACGCTGTTAGCTCCCTCTTAAATTTTATTATTACATCCTACTGGTGGATAGAAGAATCTAGAAATAGTCTAGCAAAGACTGAACTGGAAGATACTGTTAGAAGTTTAATGAAAAGGGGAAATAATTCATGGTAGACTAAGTAGAAATGGTGATCTTTAAAAATGTTTCAGCTGGTTAATTAGTATTTTAGCCTGTTACTAAATACATAGTCTCAGCTTGACAAGAGGTGCTGGGCCATTGCTCTGAACTGTGTTCCTACCTAGAAAGACTGAACCAGATGATCCTTGAGGTCCCTTCCAACCTGGCATTCTATGACTTCTGAATTTAAGAGCCAAAAAAAAGAATTCCACAGAAACGATGGTAAAAGCAGTGAAGTACATCGGTTTTTCCTGTCCACTCTGTCATGATGTTTTCTTCAACTTATACAAACCAGTGAGCCCCAGCTACTATGTCCCAGTTCTGAATAAACCCTGCCATCCATCTGCAGTCAGGCTGGGCACAGAGCATCACTAATGCTTTACCAAAAGTTGGTGCTTGCTCTTCTAGGCAGCTCTCACATGGCACTTAACCTAGTCCAACTTCCAGATTCCTCCTATGGTTTGTAATGATTGCTTCAGGCAATAATTTATTTGAAAATGCAGGAGATAATTAGTTCTGGTGCATTAAATAATGTGTTAATTATTAAGCATGTTGATGGTTATAAGTGTGTTAAATGAACGTGTCAGTTTCAATCCTATGTAATGTTGGCTCCTAAGCCTCTCACTTATCATGTACTGTCCAGGACTCACCCGTTGATACTTGCTTGTTTTGTACAGGTTACAATTTTTTAGAACAGATAAACGTAAAGAGCTCTGAGGCTTCCCAAACAAGCAAAATGAGCTTTAATCAAACTGGCTGTTCTGATACACCAATTAATTTTTAGGTTTCTTATTACTACTTGTTACAAAAAAAGATAAGCTGGATTGAGTTCCCATTATCATAAAGCACAAACACAGGATTTAGCAGCTTCAGTTATTTAAAACCTAGCCCTTTCCTTACAGAAGACAAGCTTTATCCATTTCTGTCCAATACACTGCTTTCAGAAACTCTGTAGGACATACCACCTCTTTGAGTGATCTGAAACCCTATCACACACAGCTAAAATAGTTTGTTGCAACTTCTGTTAATGGATTAAAGTTTTTTAAATAAATTAAATCATTAGTACATTGGTTTTTTGTGATGTAAACATTTTAATGAATACATAAAGCACATATAAAGCAAAGGATTAAAACAAAATCACTATTACAACCACCATAAACTATATATTAAAAAAAATTCTTTCACAAGCATATTGCTTGCACAGCAGGTTTTACAAAACAGTATCTCAATAGCAATCCCACTCCCTGAAAAGTAAGACTTGGAAATAAAAATCACAGTAAGTGTTTACTGAAATCACATAATACACTAGTCAGACTAGCATTGATTTAAAAGTCTTCATGGTGCTGCAGTACACGTTAAAGCTCGCACAGGAAATGTGAACAAAGTTTCAAGTGCAAAAAGAAAAAAGGTGCCTGGATGTCCTGATCAATATATTCATCCACATGATTATTTAAAACTGTGGTTTCTAAACTTTTTCCCTCTGAGTGTTTATCACAACCCTTCCTGTAGATCCCCATTACAGCAACTGCTGAACTCTGGGTGGGTTTGGAACTGCTGTTGAAGAAACGCTGATGCTAAACCCTGGTTCTCCTCAACTTGAGAAGAACTTAGTCCAGTGCTCCTCATACCTTGTATCTGTCTTCAGGAAGGAGAAGCCCCGTGTCAGCCTTGCACCTAAACACACACATACTGGTAAGGAAATAACAGGAGCAAGGCTTCACCCAGGCAACTGGAGAACGTTACAAGGTTGCATATAAAAGGGAAGCAAAATGTAAAAGGAAAATGGACGTAATCTTTCAATAAGTCTGGCCTCAGCCTGTATTTACCATCACTCACACTATTTTGGTTTGTTGCACGTGTGTCACAAATACAGTTTAAAGTTTAGTACATTAATGTGCAATGTTAAACCAGGACAGAGAAGTTCTTGTTTCACAATCCAAACTTTAGCAGGAAAAAAAAAAAATCACAGAAAAAAGAATTACAAAGCATCAACAAAAAAGCACTTGGTACATACTGAAGTTGAATACAGGCTAATATATCTTGGAGGCACAAGAAGAATTTGACCATTTTACCAAACTTCCTTATAAGCTTTACAAATGTTTAGGTAAATATTCTATAAAGATTAGAAAGGAAATAATTTATAGTTGCACTACTGCCTTGCACACTTTTTAAAATGTCTGCTCTGCAGTTTCTTTCTGTCAACCTTATAAATTCTTCTTTAATACAATTAAATTTAGGCTGTGCACAAGAATAGTTTTGTTTGGAATATTCTACCTTAAAAAAACCCTCTTAATACAAAACACAAGCTGTTTTTGATTGAGTTTCAGTTATCTGAAATCTTGATGGGGCAGGGTTTGGGGAACAATGGCAAATGCATTTGTTGCCCGTTAGAGGAGAAGGAACATTTCTGTACAGTCCAGTATTTCTATTTTTATTTACTCCCATGGAACTCCCATGGACTCTTAAATTAGCTTCAGAATTCCAGAGTAAGGGAGAACCTGCTCCATAGGAGAAAAGGGGGCCACAAAACAGTCACTGCTTTGTTCCTACCCCACCTTTCTGTACACAATAGTGAATATTATTCATTAATGTACTTTTCAGTTGGATGGACACAAGATGTAAATGCCTCCACAAAGAATTTCTACTGTGTTTTGCTTGAATGTCAGCCCTAAATCTGTACAAAGAGCAAGTCTTGTCTTTGCATTCCTGTGCTTGCTGGTGTGGGTAGTTGAGATGCACGTTCCCACTGGGGCACGGGCTGGCTGCAAAAGGAAGATTGCAAGAAAGGCAGCTGCAAAATTGCTTTGAAGTGCTTAAAAAATTAATCCAAAACAAGTGCAAGCAAATAAGCAGTGCAGCTCCTGGAACTTTTCAATTTAAAGCCTTTGAAATTCATCCTTTAAGGTGCTTTTCATGGGATCTTATTTACCAAAGATCTGTTCACTTAGGTGGATTCTGGAAAACCATCAAGGGACTTTATTTCAGCTCATTCATTAACATCTTCATCATCTGTCAGTACTCTGACACTCTACAAAATTCAGGACAAATGTTTAAGCACAAATAAGACTATCAGCCATCTAGATTTCCCCTGTACACACACATATATAAATAAAGGACACCACATGACTTCCTTGATACAAGAAACCAAAAGGCATTGATTCAAAGGCTAAATCAATAACAATTGAAATAACTGTGCCACTTGCTCAGTATTTTCCGCACTGAAACCCTCCTGCAACAGAGCTTCCTAGGACATGTTTTCATGCATCATATCATCCCACTGTGAAACAGTGCTAGAGATGCTTTAGCTCTGGAAGTCCTAATGTGACTGACTTCTGCCAGGGTAATAAAACTCTGTGCTTCCAGCTGAGATCTGCAAGTCAGAACTCTGTAACATTATATGTAATTGCTATTAAAAACACCCAAACTACTTCTGCTAGGTAAAATATTACAATTGACCATGATTTTGCACTGTTTTGCAGACATTTAAGTGGTTCAAAATAGCAGTTTAGTGAAGAGCAACAGAGATAACACAGATGATATCCTGTCCTCTCGTACATAATTACGTAGGGATCTGTAGAGAATCAGTGATCATGTTCATGCAAAAGGATAACATACAGAACCTGTACAACTTGCAGCCATTTTCTAGTCATTACCAAAAAGTGAGTTTGTTAGTTTATTTTATTGCTAAGCAAGGACGTACATACCTCTGTATATTCTGTAAGCAGAATCCAAGTTTTTGGTATTGTTTCCTTGGTGTACAAAGAGCATTTCATACACTATTTTTTCATTGAGTAACACAGTATATGCATAAAACAGCAAGAGTTGAGCTAGCCAACTAGGTTCCAGAAAATAGCAGCAACATGTGCAATAACAGCAAGAAAAGTGATTTACTTCACTCTATCAGCAACTGCTTGTTGGATGTATGAACATTGAATACCTACAGAAACTACTACGTAATTGCTAAATCTTTGCTGTAAGCATTAAAGGCCCCATTTTGTCAATGTGAGGAAAAAAAGACCAAACTACATAGCTTGCTTAGTACTGGCAACCAAGTGTGAGAAGCTTCTGGTTTTAAGTTTCTAGAGTATTTTTCATCCAGTGGTCTACACATTACAAGAGCTGTTATACATTGTGCTTCCAAGTGCAGAGCTGTGAAATACACTGACAGCCTGCAGCTGTCGTGTGATCACAAATCAGTTTTAAACCACAGAGTAGTATTTATCTTGTCCCACTGCAACACAAGTAGAGAGCCAGTTTGGGAAAGCTGCGTGTGCTCCCCCCACCCCGGCAAGCATCACAGGTTAGAACCATTGAACAGACAGCAAAGGTTGTCAAAGGTTGTTGAAAAATTTGGGCCCAACTGGCAACTATGAGAAATCCTTTTTGCAATACACAAGTCGAGCAACTCTATCAAACAATATATTCAGCTAAAACAAAGGTTTTACAGCCCTACAAGTAGCTCCATGTAGTAGCTTATGTAGTGCATGAACACACAAACACAAGACTCCACTTATCATTTAGATGGCAAAGGGTACAGTGGAAATATCTTAAAAATTGCCACTTGAACAACAGTGAACTAACAGCATCTGCATAAATTTTCAGAGGAGGTGAGTTAATCCTGAAAAAGGAAAGAGTTCAAGTAATATCCTTTGATCAATACCTTGTTTTTTAATTCAGAATGAAGAAACGGCCTGTTACACAATTTCTAGTATGAAATGCTTAGAATATAAATTTTCTCTGGCAGCTGGACTATTTTGTACACCTGGGATTCAGGATAATATTTGTCAAGCCATCTCCTCAGCAATGCTATCAACCGACCTTAAAAATACACTCTTGTGCAAGCAAGCTGAGAATCTGGCCACAGTTCTTTTTCTAACATCTCTTTCCAAGTCTGTCCCTCAGTTAGTGCTAAGCTATCCAGATTGTCTTGCATTCAGTGCTCTCATCCAGCTCAGTTTTGCAGGTATTTAAGAACAATACACAAAAGCAGATTGAAGTTTCTCTAAATGTCACAGCATACAAATGCATACTACATTGAATGTTCATAAAAATTCCCCTCAGTAATGTTTCTAGAGCCACCTGGATTTCTAATACTCCTTGTTACCACCCAGAATAGCTCCTCTTGTTTCCCAGATCTATGCTTTTTTTGTTGTTTTCAGTTTAAAGCCAAGCATTAAATTACACATCAGCAAGTACCATCTTGCTGGCTAAGTCAACTCTTGCGTTATTAGCAGTTACACCTGCCTTTCAGTCCCACCCTTCCTGTTTAATTGTACTTTATTTTTCCTGCTGTAGCTGTGCAGTTCTCTATTCCTCAGAGCTCACCTTGCCCGAGCCCCGCCGGGGAACGTGTCTTTCACCTCCAAAGAATCTGCCCAGCGAATCAAGTAGACCCGAGTCTCTGTGCCTTGGAGATCCATGTCTAGCATGGTCCGTAGTGCTCGCAGAGGCCATTTTTGATCCGTGCCGGAAAGAGGAGCGTTTTTGTGAAGCCATCAAATCCGAATTCTCTGAAGCTGCTGCACTGTCCTCTTGGATGGTCTGTAGCTCGTCTGACTCTGAGGGCCGATCTTTGAAGGTGTTGTCTTCTCTTCCTGGGGCATCTCGGGAAAAGAGGCGGATCAAGTGGGGGCGACCAGTCGTGTCAGCTGGGTTGGCCTCGGGCCAGGCATTCTTCGGATCTGCTGTGCCTTTGGAGTCTGTCACCGCTGGGCTCTTCGTGGAGGTCCCATTGTTCTGGTTCACATCTGCCTCTCCTGCAAACAACAAGGATGAGATATGAATACAGGCCTGTGAAAAACAGCCCTGGAACAATGCTGCTTTCTTTCCCTTGCCTTGAGATGCTCATTTCATACAAAACCCGTAATATGTGCAGTTGTAATGAAACTATGTTCTCTACCAGCCTTTAAGAACATTAAGCTGTCTTGGAACCGAAACCAGGATGATGCTCTCACACAAAACTTGCAGTAGTTCTAGGTGTTGGGTTTTTTTTAGTTAAACCCATTTCTAAGTAGATCAACAGGTTGTTTGAAGCACAAGTGAAACTAATTTTAAAGCTTACTGATGAGGAGGCTGTCAGTGAACAATCAGAATTCTGTCCTTTCCCTTGAATACCACAACTCTGAAATTTGCTGGTTTTCTCCAAAACAGGGTGTGGGGGAAATAAATTATTAAAGCAACAATGCAGGACTGCACCTTCCCAAGCACATGTTCCCTCTCCCCCATGTCAGAGCTTTTGTACCTGAAGGTTTTATCCCCATTTGGAATCCCTCACTGTAACTTTAATGCTGATTAAAAAAGTTCAACGAGGGGGGCTTTTCAAATTATTTCAATTGTTGTCACTTACAAAAGGCAGAGAACACTGAACTGCAATTTCTGTTTGGCGTCCCGTAACAGTTTTTCTCCACGTATGATCTTGGCCTCAACATACGACATCCTGGCAGTGATGCTGAAGGCCTAGAGCAAAACTGCTCCATTTGCATTTAGTGCTTGTGAAAAGTGACCCAAACATTTATCAGAAACTGCTGAGCTTTTAGCCAAGAAAGGTGCCAAGATGGATCTCTGTGGTGCAAGTTAAATGTCTGCTGCCTTCTCCACAGTTATGCTCTGATACATGCAGTAAAGAATCTGAAAAGAATCAGCTGCAGCACACTTTAAACTTAACCTATAGTAGCTCCTTCTATCAGTGACAAAAAAGATGTATGGAGGTTTCTTTAGTCTACACCTTTATTATTAGTTCTAAAGGAAACAGCATCCACTGAGGAATATGCCTTATTTCCAAGGAACACCAAAAGAATATTAGTAGGTCATTGCTTGAGAAGTAACCTTCAGAGCAGACACTTCCCACACACTCTGTGTCAGAAATGTTTTTTGGAGTTAATGGGGTGCAAAATTTCAGAAGTAAGTTACAGTTACTCATACTGTAGGGTCTTCTAATTACCTCATTACAGCTCCATTTGCTTTGGTACTTGTTGCCAGGAGAGGGCTAGGATCTGACAAATACTGTTATGTTCTCAAAGTACTCTGGGCTCAAGTACTTTGCTGATTCACCACAGCAATTTTAGACTCCACACAGTCATTCCATATGATTTCGCCCACCCACAGGGCACTAAAGAAACCTGTTCTCAGGCTGAGAATAATTCCGAAATAATTTTATGGGTAACACCACAAGACAGGAACAGCATGAAACACAATGTGCAGTTTTGCTGTGCAACTTTTTTTTTTCTTCTGTGAAAACTATGTCGGGTAACTGCAAGAAAATTGTCTTTGGTTTAGAACACCTGAAAGTATTTATTCGGAATGCAATTATTTTACCAACACTAATTGTCAATGAAGGCTTCACTGGTATAGAAAGGGAACATATTTGCTGGCAACTTTGGGATTTTTGGTTTTCCTGAAAAGATACCTTCAAACTTATTAGAAACCATTAAAGCCCCCAAATTATTTTCTTAATTGAATGAAAGAGAAAGTAACTAACATGGATATGTGACACGTTGTAAAAGTGCAAAACATTTTAAATAGCAACTCTAAGCCTAGATTCTATACCATAATACACAAATCCATTCAAGGACAGAAAAAGAAAAAAAAAACAAAAAAGCTATTGTATTTAATTAAATGCATTAACAAAACACCAGAGCATCTGCATGCTAATGAATTTTACAACAGTTGTTCTTTGTGTCACTGAATACTGGTATTGGTAAGTAACAATGAAGGGCATTTGTGCCACAAAAGTAGCTTCTCCCGATGCATAAGCAGTGAGCTATAAAGTATAAGTCTTTCTGTATGCTTTATTTCAGTAAAGAAAGCACACATTTGAGTTTTTCTCTATATTTTCTGCATGCTTGTATTCTCTAATATTTAAAATTATATAGCAGAGAGATGCTGTTGAGCTAATTGATCAAAGTCTTCAAGTGCATTTGGAGAGACAGATCACTTTAACAGGAACTTAAGGATACCCAGAATTAATGAAGCATGTAAACATATGCTTATTTGTTCACTTAGAAACAAATACTTAAGACTTCTATTAAAACCCATTATAAATGCTGTGCATATGATACTGATATTCTTTTCTTTTGTTTCTCCCTGCAAGATGAAATTCTCTTCTTAAAACAGAGTACCCTTCCTGTAGCATACAGGCCACTTGTACAAGAGAAGCTGCCCAGGGAGGAAGAGGTCTTCAGGCTTTTTTTTAAACACTTATCAAAGGGTTCAAGAGTAAGAAAGAATGCATTGCCAAAGGCAATTAAAGTGTCATCTCTTTACATTTAAGTGAATAAAGTCATTGAAAGCTGTTCAAGTGAGAGCATGAGAAAAACACATCCTCCCATTATAATGCCCAAAAGCAGCAGAGAGAGCCAGACGCTGAGCAGGGATTTGGGGATTTGACACAGGGATTTGGGAATTTGGCACTCCACCTGCTGCTGAAGACCACTCCTGAAGGCACCACCACCTTTCCAGTTCCCCTTGCTCTATGCAGCCCTGGAGCCTGCTGCTGGCACAATTTTTCCTGTGCATGTTGGTCAGAGTGAACAAAGCCATTTGTTCCCCGTATACACAGTGACTCCCAAAAGAAGAGAATATAGATGGACCAAAAATTCTCAACAGTCTGTTAATGAAACAAAATTGAAATTCCAAAGGTGCTTTCAATGAAACAATATTAAATCCAACCTCCCATTGCATTTGACATTAGTTAGGCCACATACAAGTATTTTCAAAACCACTGTGCCTTAATGCTCAAATTGACATGAATAGTTTATCTCTTTTTTAGTTATTTAAATTAACACTTTTACATAAGCTTCCACTTAGCTGGGACCTCTCAGCCCTGTGGTTCAAAAAACAGCTAACGTTAAGACCACAGAAACCTGTTTTATACAAAGTACAGTCTCTGATGGGACAGTCCTGGGATACAACAATCCTTCTCATGGGTCACTCAGTAGAGCTGTTCTACCTGTTCAAGTCCCTTAGACATACAGGAGCCTGTACTCTTTTTTCCATACAGACGACAACCTGGAAAGAGGTTGTTAGGTTAAGCTTTTTAATGTGTTAAGTTTAAACTAAAAAAAGGATTACAAGTTTTCCATGTCCTCCCACTCCTTTCCAGTCTTGCTTTCTTGCAGATACTTGTAATTCCTCTCACATTCTTACTGCTTTTCCCTCTACAAATGCTGTAAAATAAATGAGGAAAATGAAGCTGATAAAAACCAAAGCATATTCCTCTACTTTGGCTTCTCAAGAGTCACAGCATATTGCAATTATTGATTGTAATACTACATGACAGCAGCTTGAATATTTGCATGAAATCATAAGAATAAAGTATTTTTTACTCATTACAATCAAATTTATAACACCAAATATTTAATATGTTTTACAGTAACTACAGATTGCTGTGACTGATTATTCATTTCCCTTTTCTTGGCCTTCTTTTCTCAGGGTATGAAGATGAAAATTATCCTGCTCAACTTTAGGGATCTTTTGAATCAACTTTTCATTTTAGCTTAAGTCATGTATATTTTATAAAGCAATGCTCTTCAGTATATGAAACACATATGTGTATTTGCCCTTTTCTACTTGTTTGGTCCCAATTCTTCTAGAAGGCAACAACTGGATATTTAAATATAATGCAGTGCAGTTCTCAGTTCTGAGCCAACTATATGTCAGTATGTTTATAGAAATGATGATACTAAAAAAAATAAGTAAAGCATCTGGAATTTTGCACTGAGTTACCTGTTTCTTGTCATTCAAACAAAAAAAGGTTACAGCTAAAAATTACGCAGCTTTGTAACACCTAAGATTTCCAGATCTTAAGTAAGCTGTAGTAGTAAGGCCTACGTGTTGTGTATTAGCAATAGTTTGCCTTGCAGTATTCAAGAGGCTGAAAGCCACCATTCTGGATCACATCACTGTTAGTAACATTCATGGTAATATCAGGACATTCAAAAGAATGAAAAGGACAGAAAAAGCACGTCCATCATAACTACGTATGAGCTGCAGCTGGGGATGTCTGGGTTCCAACTCTGCATTAAGATTAACTGTTTTCCAACATTTTGCTTTTGCTTCTTACGCAGTTAAGTACTCTAGAAAAAGAACCTTAAGTAATTGTTTTGCAGGAAATACAGCATAAGGCACCACTGGTAGCCTCAGTCCACATCTTTGGATACTGTTATGGTGTCACACACCTCCATTTTTCCTGCACTATCACATACCTCACTTCAAGCTCTAATGTTCTTCAGTAGATAGGACAAAGGAGCTTTGGGTGCATGTAAAAAATATGGAGTCTGAACATGCAGCAGTACTTACACACTGTGATCTACTCCAAAAGCCAAGATCAAATAAAAATCAGGCTGACTTAACACTTAATTTCCTTGGAAAAGGGATCCAACTCTTTGGTGCTCAACTGTATCAAGCATCAAAAGTAAGTAGCAAAAACTGTTCATCCTGCAGACCAGTGCAGGTTATCTGTCAGAAACACCAAGGCCAGTCTGAGCTTCCAGCCAGAGCTCTACTGCTGGAGACAGCACCAAGAAGCGCTGCAAAGCTTAGCATGCAGTGGGAGCACCTGTTGATCAGACTAAAAGGAGAAAAGGGGATTAGAGAAAGGGTGCAAACCAGTGAATTGTTGCAGAGAAAATTTCAGTGAACAGGGCTACAGATTTGCTGATTAGCTTCAGAAAATACAGGAGTTATCTGACCAAAACGTTGAGGTGGTTCCACTCTCTCCCATGAGCACCAGTGAGAGGTCCAGTCCAGCTCCTGGTTTGGACTTTTACTGTAGAGCAGCTGGCAGCAGAATGGAGTGTCTACAGCCATTTGCCTTCACTACATAAGTATTTGGAGAGAGTGAGGAAGCGAATTACGTCTGCATTGTTAAATCTGAACTGCAAAGCTTGTTTTATCCTCATTATGCTAAGACACTGCAGATAACAAAATGCCTCGCAGCCTAACTTCACTAGTATGGTGAGAATGCAAAATGACATCAGACATTTCACTTCACAGATCTAATTACTGGGTTTGTATGATGCTTGTCAAACTGTTGGAAATCCATTTTGGACAAATATTTCTGTTTGGAATAGATGGCATGCAACACAATTGTGAAACAAACAGTTGGTCATAGCTCTGACCCACAAACATTTTTCTTATTTGCTAGCAGAATGAATACAGAGAGAAAAGCCAGGGTGTCTCATTATACAGATTCACATGAGTTTAACACTCCTACTGCTGTTAGGCAAGAGATTGCTTCCATTACAGGGAAAAAAAAAAATTCCACCCAAAGGCAAATTTTCTCTATAGCTTCAGAGTAAGAATATTTTCCTGAAAAGAATAATATTTTTTCTGCACAAGAAACTCAGCTTTTCCTACGAGCTAATCAAGCTACAGACCAATGCTCCACAAAAATGAGAAGCCATCTGCTAAGTGTAACATTTGACTTTCCTTCCTCACTGCATACGTTAAGACATGAAAGACGAGAAGGAAAGGTTGTGAGGGTGTTTCCATTCCCTTGTTGGGTTGAGTAGACATCTACACTGATCACATACAGCTGATACCAGCACCCCCAGGTCTTTCTCTGCTGTGCACCTTTCCAGCCACTCATCCCCACACCTGTGGTATTGTGTGGAGTTGTTGTGACCCAAGTACAGGACCCAGCATCTGGCCTTCTTCAACCAAAATCAAGCTGGAATGGTGACATGCCTAAGTTTTATCCCAAGAATTAGCAAACAGCACATAATTGTTAGTTTTGCTGACAATTTTATGATTTCTGAGGGTTGTTTCTATAAAATAAACACAAAATAAAAATTAAAACTAGAAATACACTATGTTAATTACAATTTGTGTTCTGCATTATTGTTCCACTGAAGGCAACTTTTACAGTTATGCTGAGTAAAAAGTCATAATATTATCTGAATCAGAGATTTTTTTACATACTATCACCAGGGGTCCACTTGCTGGAAAACTCTTCTGTATTGTCAGGCTTTTCACCAAGGCACCTCCTAGCACCTGTGTGTCAGAGATGTGAAAGCACTTGCAGTCTGTGCAGTTATGCAACCCAATGCTGCAGTCTGTGCCCAAAGTCTGGATATTAACAGGAAGCACATGTGGTTACTGTGGGCTCAAATGCGTTAATGTCCCGCCACCCGCTGTGAGGGGCTGCTCTCTGGGAGCCAGGTTTTAGATTTGATGGAGGAAAAACAACATCATACCATCATTAAACTTGTACACTCTGTATTATTTATGCCTTAAAAGTATCCTCTTTCCTCTCTTCTCTTACTGAAGAAACAGAGGTCTTCACACACATGCTTGATTAAAGCAGCAGCCGCTGAAATAGCCACGTTCATCATGGACATGTCAAAAGGAAGAGGTCAGAGCAAGCCAGCCAGCAAAAACCTCGAACAACATTTCAACCCACAGGAACTGCAGCAGTGACTGCATACCAGCTCTATGCATTCTCCCATTACAGAGGATGCTGAAGCTTAAAACCAGAGGTACAACAGACTTTTTCCTCTTACATCTACTCTGAAAGTCACACCAGATCCAATAGGCAAGAAATTAGCTGGGGGGCTTAAGTTAATAATTGTATGTAACTGCACTGAGCTTAATTTCCTCCTCTTCCCCTGTTCTAGTGGGGTTTTATAGCACAGTGTGTATATTTCTGCAATTCAGTGATGCACCTTCACAAGAAATTACCAGTTACTCATAACTTCTGAGGTCCTGCAGAAAAGATTTCTGCTGAGCCATCTGCTGCCTTTTCCTAACTGCATTGTCCAGCTGCACGTAAAGAAAGCCAGCTATTTGGGAACACATGGCACAAACCATAGCAAAACCAGAACTGCTCTGGGCTTTGTTATTTGCCTCAGACTTGTGTGAAGATATGGTAGGCTTGTGAACATATTTAAGTAAAGACATAAAAGTACAAAGAGGCGTTCAAAAAATTTAAAAATATCCCCTGTGGGAAAGCAATTTTTGATCTCAAGATCGTAATTAAAACCAATCCACTTGACTGCATGAACTGCTTTGCATTCTGCATGTTTTCACAGAGTTGGTCACTTGGTTATCTGTGCCACTGATTTACAATGAAGAGCTGAAACAAAGCCCACATGGTGGCCTACCATTGCAGAGGAATGCAGCAGTGTGGGCCCAGTTTGCAGCCTCTCTCTCTTGTTCTCCAGAACTTCTGGCATTGCCTCAATTTGCTGAACATTACAAAGGAGAGTACAGAGAACAAAAAAAGCCTGTGGTTGAAACCAGTGGGACTTGCTATGGCAGAAATTTGGAATCTATGAGAAGCATGTGGCAACTCTCCACACAACCCGCAGAGAGTTTTTCAAAAACTTAACCAAAGAATTTTATCCACCCACCAGTTTCAAAGAAAAATGTTTCTTTGTGTTACTAGAACATATACCTTTGTTTTAATCCAGAGTATCTCACAAAGGATCCTCCTACAGGAAAGCGAGCTAGGACATCATTTGCAACCAACAATTTAACGTACACAAAATTTAAATCACCCGTTCAATTGATCAGCATTTGTCTTTTGCAAAAATCATGCAACTGACTAGTATTAAACAAAGATTGCTTGATTATTCATCTTTTCTGCCACAGTCACATTGAGTATGAACAATCAGGTTGCAAAACCTGTACATATCCCCTGCTCCCCCTCACCCCCAAGTAACAGTACACAGGATGGCTATCACTTACTTCAGATTTCACAGCAATTTCCATTATCTTGTATTTTCCACATCAGTTATGTTTTCCTGAAAAATAACCTATTCCTGTCAGTGCAACTGAATACACACTGTTTCAGTTAGATTTCTTTCATAATACCATAGACAAACAGGGCCTTAAAATTAGCAGAAAAAAAAATGCTGGAGAAACAAGTGAGGTGAGGACAGCAACTCTTTCAAAGACAGTTGCTCTGAGAATGATAAGCAGCACAAAAAAACCAGCTGCAGAATATTTTCTCTTAAAACCCATCATGTAATCTCTCAAGAAGAGGGCTTGGTAATACTGCTGCTTTTTCTTGACTCTGTGTTAAGTGTCTGAGTTATAGATTATTATTTAGGAAGTATTACAATTGTATTTTATTCTGCATATTTTTACCCAAATATGCTCAATTCAAGAAACACAGTTTGATTGTACCCACAGGAAAACTACTTATATTGTGAGGCTACAAACTCCTATTTATATGAACTATGTTTCAGTCCTATAGAATAATACTGTTCATGTGTCCTAAGTTTTTTCAAGACCAATCTCCTAAACCTAACCCCAGCACTTTGCTGTAGTGATTACAGTCTGAAGTGCTGTACAAGAGTTCTTTATACGTTTAAAAGAAAAAAAGAGAATATGAATGCTTGTAGCTCCCCCCAAAATAACGCACTGATGGAAATCCACAGCCTTAGGTGTCCGGATGCAAGTCTTCCCACTCTGAAGGAAAGGACAGTACTTGCATTTCCCATTTGTCACACCAGCTGGCTGCTCTTCCATGACAAGCATCCTCTCCTTCTCTGCTCCACACCAGATGCCAGTTCTTCCCTCCTAACTCCTCCTCTTCATTAGCCTCTTGGACACAAGTGACTACCCAAAGCTCTCTGCCATGCCACCGACCCCACATCCACAGACATCATGAACCTGCAACATACTGCTGAAAGCTCTGGCAGGCTTCTACTGGCCCAGACTCAAATAACCCCTGCACAGAAATTCACCGCTCAGATCTTTCCTGGTCACAAAACCTACCTGCTCAACACCAGTCAGAGCTGCCAGAAGCTAGTACAAGCAGAAAACACATACTCACTTCTAATCATTCCAAGTGCTACCTCTCTCCTAACTTATGCTGTCAAATGCTTAAAACCTATGTAGGTCTTACAATACTGGGAGTTCACACAAAATTCCTAAATTCAAAAGGTTATGACTTGAAAAATAAACACTGCCTGGGCCTTTGCCATTTCTCAAATCCTGCTGCTCTAGATTACTGACATTTGCCTATGTTAACTAGGAGCTTCCAGAGTCATTTCACAAACAGCTATTGAGCCATACCACACCAACCCTCTACAGCTTTGCTAAAGGAGCACTGCCAGATCACCATCTGGCTGCAGTTCTCTTATCCAACCTTAAGTGTGCTTGGTGCCACAGATTGATCCAGTTTTGGAAGTTTGTTCTTTCTGCCATCAGGGATTAAATAGTTCATTTCTGATCCTTCACAGAGCAATTTAAATGGCTGTGCTAACACATGGACCATACAGTGATGCCTCCATCATGTTCCAATGACAAGTTTCTTCCCATTTCATTTTACAACAATCTCAGCTATACAGGTAGTGCATGAAATGAAAACAAAACATTTCTATATTGGCTGAAGGAAGGGACAAAATTACAAGATTACCAAAGTAGCCTGGGCCATTGGTACCATCTGCACAGCAAGAAATCTCACATTTCTAAGAGATGTATTCACATGGTGTTTGCTAGAGTGAGGACAAATGTGCTCTGCCTGTGCATCAAGTCAAAGTTGTCTTGTTTGCCATGCACTTCAGGCAAGCTGAAAGTTGTGCAGCTTTCTCTAAGGCATGAAGCATAAGCAGTTCAATCAGAAGAGATCCTGACAACTACCTGAAGTTTAGCACAGTGCTAAGGTGGCTTCCCTCTGACAGCAAAATGCAAAGTAGTCAAGCTCCAAGTCTCACAGTGTGCTTAAACTGAACAAAAGTGTGGTGCACAGACTTATTGCAGGTCCTTTTCATGAATTAATTTCCAGCTCACAGCACGGGCAATCATTATCTGCTCAATACTCTTTTGCTAGAAGGAAGCAAAGGAAAAACAGGAGAGGAATTTAGCACAGAGGTGGTAATCTTTCACTAGTTTTAAATCTTTAAATGCAGCTCAGTTACTGCTCTTTGCTGAGATTATTTGTACATCTAGTGCATGACTGAATTTCATGCTGTGAAGTCTATCAGGAAGGCCAGCATACTTATATAACATACTATTTATATGCACATGGATATGTGTTTTTTGCATACTGATTGAAAGCAGAAAAAATAAAATTCTCTAGCTGTCTCACCTTCCTATGTTCACTTCTGTTTACTTCAACGTCTGCACGGTAGATAGTTTTTAATGAAGTCTTCTGTTCTCAGCTCTGCTTGCAGAAATGATACCACTTTTCAACTTACTATACTACTTCATATCAATACCTGATTTCCTTCCATACATACAGAGACAAGTTCAAATTTCTTCTGGCTCATGCCAAGATACTCCAGACCAACATGGTTGAATTTACAAGCCACAGGCTATCACAGACCAATCTTTCTACTAAGCATCCAGTGGTCTTCAGTACAGCAGTTGATTTAATTTATGTCACTCTTTTTGGTTTATCTGATTAGTGTTTTACCTAAAACATGTAAAATAAAATATTTAAAACAGTCTAACCCTTAGCTGAATTTCCAGGTATAAACATGCACACAAGGAAAACTTCCTTTAACAAATTCAGTTGACTTGGTATAATTTCTTCATGGAAACTGACAATTGCTGTCAGTCCTTTTTTTTTTTTTTTTTTTTAAGATAAAAGCTAGTAAAAAAACCTCTCATGAATGCTTTGCTCCCTCTCTGCAAAATTAAACCACTCAGATCTTCAACAAGTGTTAACAGTTTCCACCTATCAGTTTTTCAGGTTAGTTCACCTTTGAAAAAAACCCCCACACATTTCTTAGTCCTAGTTCTATCTCTCCTCACCCCAGGATGGACATTATAGCAATGAACATACAGAGACCAGTTCATAAATAAAACTTTAGGCTCTCTTGGCATAGGGAAAAGCAGTAAAGTATTTACTGTGGTAAGCAGCAATGATGGTGGTGTCAGTTAGCACCCCCATCAATGCAGACAGAAAATGTGCCAAATGAAAGCGAAATTCCTGGTGGAATTACTAGAGCACATTCATTTTGAACCAGTTTGTTCAAATCAATGTTATATCAGAAGAAATAAATCAGATTTCAAGAAAACTTTGAATCCTTTAATAGACTTAAGAATCTTGGTTGGCAAAAGCACAGGGTGATGGGCTCCAGTAGCCTCTCCAGAGACCACAATGAACTCTGTAGAATTAGGGAAATACCAGTCTCAAAGAAGAACCTAAATTCATGGCATTTATCTCCTCAATTAAAGACATATATATAGTGTTTCAGTTGGATTTCACCTAAGATATAATATGCTCTTAGGAAAATTTAAAAAATGAAATAAAAATCCAGGAAATTAATTGTTCTGCGATTTCCCAATAAAGTAAATCGACATACAACAGTAGTCCATTTCTGCCTCTGAGCTAACCAACTGTCAGAACAGCCTCTTAGATTTTTGTCCGAGTATTTCAGTATCTAACCTCAGCTATTTCAGGTCTTTAGAAAATACATCCCACTCTCCATCATTACAAATCAGCTTATACACTTCTAAATATATGAACAAACCTGTTCTCATCCTGACTAGGCCACTTTGAACATATTTTCTATATGCTAACAAATCACTGGTATTAGATTATACATAACAAGGGGTTATTTTTAAAGGGGGAAGGGAGGAACCACTTTCTTTTTTCCCCACTGAACACTTGTGAGCTGTACCATAGTTCTAAATGTGACTCAATGCTATACGAAGAACAATGGTGACAAACTGTATAAAACCACTGCAGTGATCGATGGTACTTTACACAATATCTGCTTTTCAGTAGCAGCATTCTAAGAGTGAAAAACTGCTTGCACAGTACCAAGCCCTGTACCAGTTCGTGGGAGTTACTGCTCTTAAAAAAAGAAGAAAGGGGAAAAAAAAAAGAATTCACAAACTTTATTTTGCTATTTAAGTACATACAAAGTCACTTTGTATGTGATGAAGAAAACTCACTCAGTAAAATGAACTGTTAGTTCTGAAGACTAAAATGATAGTATGATCCAGCTACACATGATTTGAAATATTGCATCAGGCAAGAAATGCCATAAACACATTTTTGCAAGTGTAATTTGCTATGTGCTTCTCAATTCACCCAACAAGCATGAGAATGAGGAAAACCACCACTTTTAGAACAATTTATGAAAAGCCTGAGGCAATTCAACAGAAGGAATATCCCAGGCCAGCACATGTATACAAAGGACACACATGCCACTCATTCTTGCCTACCCTAGCTGAAGATGCAACCCTGGAAAGCCATGCTCACCTCAGCCAACAAGCCTGGCTGATACCTGGAGTGGACTTGGTGCTGCACTAACCTGGGACTGGCAGCCTCCAGCTGGCAGTTCCTCAAGTGCAGCACACTCGTGCCCACCTGCAAAGGGCTGAACAACTCTAAGCAATGCTCTATTTGCACTGGCACAACAAGAAATGTGTGTGTGCCTGTGTGTGCGCAGGAGCACCATGAGCAAACCACCAGGCACTTCTGAAATGAACAAATGACTCTGCTTTGATTTTCTCAGCAGGAAATTCTCATTTTTCTACCTCCTAGAAAGCTGGACAGACAACTCACAACAGGTGAAAAACATTCAGTAGACATAAAACAGCCGTGTTAATTTTATCCCTGAAAATAAAAGGTAATTTATTTCCCAGGTAAATGCTTTAAGGACACTTCTGTAGTCACAGACTGTGACTGGCAAATTAAGAAGCCTTTCCTATTCACAGTGTGTGCTACCCCAGAAAGTTATTCAGCATCCCTCTGAAATATATAAATAATGCAATCTATTTATAAGGTCCCTGAAGTTTGGTTCAGTTCTCAATTTAGGAGGTAGTCCATCATAATGAATCACTTTGGTTATCCTGCAAAACCAGGATAATCAGTACAGTCTGCCAAGGGGGTGCCACAGACTGTAGAAGCCCAGTGTGCTGCAAGAGGTAACAGGAAAACTCCTCATGTACCTCCAGATTTGTGTCCATGGCTTACTGAGGGTCTCATTTTTCTTCCCCACTGAAAGCCTTAACTAAGGGAGTAAACAGAGAATGGTATAATAAGAGGCAATTAAAAAAAAAAAAAAAAAAAAAGGCAACAAAGAGGAAGAATAGTTTGAAAAATACATAGCTTGAGGTCACCTCGCGAGGGCCCTGAGCACACCAGCAGGCTCTGCAGCCTCTTCCCGCTCATACATCTGAGAGCTTATCTGCCCATGCCCAAGGTCAGCCCTGCCATAGGGCAGCTGTAACCCATGCTCAGATTGCTGGAAAACAGCTCAGTTGAGAGAAAGACCTGTGAAGAGCTTTCCATGTGGCTGGTGTGGTGCAGAGCTTCAGTTCCAGCTCTTGGCCAGGCAAAGCCTTGTGTCTCACAGAGGTGGGACCTACCAGGTCGCAGCAGACTTGTCTGGTGCTCACCAGACAGCACCCAACTCCAATAGCCACCCCTGGTCCTGCTCTGCTCTCCTTGTTTGGGTACCTGAGGTGATTCTATGCCTGCTTCGCTGTCACCCTGGGTCCCATCTCACCTCCATGCTGGGTGAGCCACTCCTGCTGCTCCCTCTGAAAGCATCAAACGCAAAATGCAAATGCATTTAGAGTCCTTGCTTACTACCTTCAAAATAACTGCAAGAAAACTAATCCCTGCTCAATCTGATGACTGTAAGAAAAACAGAGGGTCCCACCTCATTTCCATCTGTAATTTCAATACACAGAATTGCTTTCAATTCACAGTGAATTATCCTAACTGCCTAAACAAAATGAGACATAGAAGAGGAGGAATTGAGCCTTGAGGATATCCCTTCCAGCAGCAAAAAAGCCCACTGAGGATAGTATTGCCTAAGAAACGAAAGTAAAAACAAAGTAACTGCATACTGATTAACAAACCAAGATATGTGTTATAAAAAAGTACTTCATAATTAGAACAAAAACTTGCATTTGCAAAATCCTCCAGCTCTGACTCCTTGCCTTTCAGAAAGAGGCATACAGAGGCATTTACTGAAACAAATCCCTTCCTCCCTACTCACATCTCCACCTGACAATTCTTCTGTAATGTTAAACAAGACAGATTTATTAAGCAACAAAGAAACCGGGAATAGAAGAACATCCACCCCATTTCTGAATTCCCAGTTTTTTATTCTGACAAGGAAAATATTTTTCGTATACCTGAAAGGAATAAAGTTAAGGCCCACATTTTTGCAGGTGGCTGACACAACTTGGTCGAAATCAGCAACTGTCAAATTATCCTACATTCACACTGATAAAACAAGCAGTGTCTTGTGATCCATATACAAAATGAGTAAAAGATAAAAGATAACTTGATTTGGAGCTGCGCCATGTCATTATCTGGGCATTTAGTTTTTTTCATACAGATCTAATTTATCATTTGCTACAATTTGACTAGATGATTGCAAGCTGAAGTCATGCTGGTTATATCTGTTTTCACTGACGTGTCTGCCACATATAATAAAAGCCTTTAAGCTTCCTGAATACAATAAAACTGGACTGAAACAGCAGTTCACATTTAACTAGTGCACAGTTTGTGCAGTCCTTGGAAGCTGTACAGGGCTAGCTAAGTGCTGTCATCTTCATCACCACTAACCAGCAGAAAAATCACAATCTTCAGAAAAATTGCACTTCTCGTCTGTTTGCACTGCAGACAGATCTGCTAATTTTCTTTAGGATTCTTTTCACTGGTATTCAAGTCATTACAAGCCACTTGTGCTCATGTGAGTATGCAGGGTATGTGACATTCTGACCAGTTCACAGGCACTTTACCATAATTTGGTAGATGCACAACGCTATATACCCAAGATGTATCTTGGATACAACCACAGATCTCAGCTCTGTTAAGCCATGCTGTGAAACAAATATTTGCATCTGTACAGCACAGACTCGCAGACCATTGAGACCTATTTGATGTAACAAATCTACCAAGTTTTGTAAGCAGAGGCCTTTTGGCAGCACTATCCTGCATATACACATCCACCAGTTTGATGTAATTAGTACATACCAGCCTACCTGCTGCCTGAATAAGGGCAATTACCTTAATAAACATAAACACTAAGCAAAGGGATACATGTCAGCAAAAGGCAAAGGTGGATGTAGTCCAATGCAGAGGCACCAAATCCCTGAGGAGTGCACCAGGATACCTTCTGCCAGTGAAGCTTCTCTCAGTGGGCACACACAGCTTCTCTAGCAGCACCTACATAAATATGAGCAGTAATATCTCAGGAATACCAGCAGCATAAAGCCTGCAGAAGCATTAGATAACTAGTTCAAATATGCCTTGAATTGTAGCCAGAAAAGGAATAAAAAATTAAAAAAAGCAATACATGTAAAAGGGGCAGTGATTGGAAGACGGAAATTTATTCAAAGAAACGGTCTTTTCATGTTTTATAACACCAACTGAAATACAGCAAGAGGCTCTGCTTCTGAAAAACATAACACTCAATGAATACCACTGCACTTGAATGCTGACTGGAGAGATGCCAGCGATGCCAGTGATACCAGAGAAACAGCTACGGCAATGTCTTTTCCTCCTCTACAGAAAGGCTGTTTGCCCTACACAATCTGTAAAAAGTCTTAAAAAAAAAAATGAGTGAAGTTATTTTACCTCTGACCAAGCATACATATCAGGGACTACATGCTTCATCTCTCTTACAGGAATTACACAGTATCATGATTCAGAACTAAGCTGATCCAAGCTTGGAAAACATCCATTGTTGTCCAAGCACTCCTTACCTCTTTCCTGCTACATTTTACACAGATTGAAAACTGATCAAGGACAGTCATCCCTGCAAATCACCGAAGAATTAGAAGGCAGCCTTAGCCATACTCACAATGGCCTGACTGTAGAGGAACAGTTTGTTCATATTGGATGCATTCAGGTTATATGTGCCCAGGCTATGTGGCAGGAAGAGAGTTCTGATGTCATCTGTAAGCCTGCCTGCACAGTAAGGTTTTTTTGACATGGGAACACAGGCATGGAGGTGTGGAAGGGGGAAGTGAAGGGACTGTGTGCACATGAATACAGGGAGCAGTCAGGACCCAGCCCAAAGAGAGAGCTGAAAAATGTTCCTGGGGTCCTGCAGTTTAGTGGGATTCTTTGTATCTTGTTCCTCAACTTCAAAAGAAGGGAGAAACACTTCTTTGTTTTTTAATGGTGCACACATAAAATAAATCATTCGCTGAGAAAGAATTTCAGAGTACAGAAATTAATCTTCAGATTCCAGGATCAGTTACGTGCTTGATCAGTCAGCTTTTCTATCCCACTTAGGATGTGAACACTGGTATTGTATCTGTACAGAACAGAGCAGTGAGGCAAGTCCTTAAGGCTTTCCTCCCATGATCATGGCAAGGGTGAGACACATGCCATGAACTTCAGACCAAGATTCAGCTGCAGAAGAAGGAAACATCCTGTTCCCCTACCATCAGAATTCTACTCTCCAAACCTGTACAACTCTTTTCGTTCCCTTTTCTTCCTGCCTCATGCAAGTAAAGCAAATAAAATCAACTACTACATCTCTTCTTTCAGCATACAATGGAATATATTCACACAGAGCAATTTAAAAAATAGCGGTCTCCAAAAGTGAAACTAAGTCTTTTTATTGTGTATTTACTGCCTTCTAGCTCCTCTCTCTTCAGAGAGGGCTTTTGCATGTCTCTTCATCAAATTGCTTTTTAAGGCAAACTTTTTAGCAGGCCAGCTTTCAGTCTTGCCACTGATGGTGGTTTTGGCTGTGAAGTCTCATGGAAATTAAAGGCAAACAAGCTAAATGTGTGACCACTCTACCCTGAAAACAGGCTTGGTTTGGGATGGGTTGTATGGAGGAGTTGGCAACAAACGGTGGCTGTCAAGTTCTTTTTTTGGACCATTATTGCTTACTTAACCAGCCATTCCAAACAGATTATAATGTGCTCAAAAAACCCGAATAAAATAATAGTAAAAAAAGATCAAATTAGTGCTTAGCCAAGTGAAACTGGGCATTACAGACAGCTGCTGTTGAAAAATATGTGTCCATTTAGCCATCTCACTTGGCTGACCCCAGTATCGTTCTTACGAAACACACACAGGTAGGGGCACCGCTACCAGCAAAACTGGAAACGTTTAGTGGTGTCAGTACTTGACCTGTCAGGTTAGAACCTTATACGCAGCCTGGCATCATATATTTTGACCTTCAACGCTTCCAAAAAAATCCCTGTACAAACTCCCAAATGTCAACAGTTATTTTACATCTCCCAGTTCCCAGAACATGGAATTGACACAAGGTTCATTAGTAACGCTTGCACGGTCCAGAATTTTCTAGTCCTTCCTTTCCATTTGCAATTTTCTTCTTAAAGTCTGAGCTGTGAATGTGAAAATGCTTTAGGATATTCTGCAGAGCTCACCTCTGTGCTTAGCCTTCTTTGTTATTGACAATACACAGAGGTTATGCTCTTTATTATAATTTTTTTTCAGAGTAAAAATTCTAAAAAACCCCCACAATGTAGAAATTGCCTGCTTAACAATTTTACATCTGCTTTTTATTTTTTACCAGTTTCATACTCTAACAGAGTAACGGTGCCGTCAATTTATCACACATTTTCATCTGCATTTTTAAATTTTAAATCTGAAGCAAGGTGTTAACCCAAAGGACTCCACAGAATTAAGAAAAAAGCAAAAAAGGTCAGCAGTCGATTCAGACTATGTACTAAAAAATCTCATACCAGGACACTAGGAAAACTGGCTGTGCTAAATACACTCTGCAAGATAACACCAGTACAACTTTCCCACCTCCACATTGTTCACTGGGACCATAGCAGCATTTTGTTGCTACCTAAACACTTGTTTTTGGACACATTATCTATCAGATGTGTTCTGCTCCATCACGAGAAACTCAGACTGAGAAGCAAGAAATGTGTGAGGCTTTTACTCAGCAGGGATCAGGAAGCACAGCTTGTGTTAGGCTCTTCAGCATGTGATTAGTACATGCGGTAACAGTTGTGCAAAACTCACTCTACTGTCTCTAAACTTTATCCCAGTCAAAACCTGAAAATTCAGTGACCAAGGCACCTACATATAGACCTGTAAGCTGAATAAATACAAAGTTGATGGAAAGAAAAGAACATATGACAATGTATAAAGAATATCAAGTTCATATGTCCCCATTTCTAGCCTCTGGCACTCCAATAATGCAAAATATAACAAGCTCCGGGCTTCCTGATTATAAGCAGCTGAAAGCCAACCCTCACAGTCTCTTCCACTGGGATGAGCTGGAAGAAGGGGAATGTTATCTGACTGTCCCTACAGCATCAATGGTATCGTCTGTGTGAATGGTCCCTGCTAAAGATGCCTTTGTTAGTGACCTACTTTAAAGTAAAGCAGAGTTTTTCTTCAAAACTTTGCAGTTGGGCAGAATAATCTATCCCAACCAGAACACAGTAAAATCTAAAATTCTGCAAGATGGTGCCTCACCTGAGAACACTGAACACAAGGAAGGTAATTGGGAAGGGAAAAACCAAACGGAAAAAATATCTTAGGCTCAAAGCCAGTTCTATCTACTAGTCATCATGTGATTTTAAATTCAAAATAGGTTTAGCTTTCATCTTTACCCACAAAAAACCTACTAAACTCCCACTGCAAGACTCCCTGCTTTAATAAAATCTAGATTGAAATTTTAATTTTAAGCAAAATAAAACAACACAGGAAATTCACAGCAATTACTTTTCTGTGAAGAAATCCCTAACCTTTATGCAGTTGAACAAGATTCTCATTAAATCATCTGCCTCATTAGACTGCAAACGACAAATATCTCACAGACAAAGGAAGCTGCAAGCACCCGTCAGCCTGATTTTGTTGGATTTAACAACACCAAGGTACTCTGAAGCAGAGCAGGACATAGTAGAGATGGCATGTACATAACAGCTGGTATTGTTTTTTTCTGAACTAACAAGAGCAAAAGGATTGGCAACAAACATGATGCTTTAAAATTGCTATTAGAGCAAAAAATTCTCAAAGTAGAAGTGTCAGAGGAGCCAGACACAGTAATTGGCCATATCTGAAATTTAGGGCTAAGGCTGAAATTCATTCTCTTACCTAAAAAGTAGAGACAAATCTGAAGTACAGATAGATAGTATAAATACAAAAGTAAAAATATGTTTCTTGATGCAAAGATGGCAAGGTGGCAGACTCAGACTAACCAGCAGTGAGAGAAAGGGGGGGGAAAAGGAAAAAAAAAAAAGAAGCCAGTAAATTTCTAAAACAAGGAATAACAGTACTAAATTAAGGCCTATTCAGTGGCTGAGAACTAGCCATTTTTCTTATGATTGTACCTTTTTTTTTTTTTTGAGATTTCAGTGGGGTTTGGGCATTGCACCAGCAAGAAGTGTAAAAAATGTAAGCATCTGATTTACAGTCTTCTACTTTTATTCTTCTTTATGTATAATGAGAAGATTAGGTAATACAAACATCCGAAAGAACACAGAATATGTTAGTGCAACACTGGTGTGTCAGACAAATACAATTGTACACACACATACACAACTTAAGGAAATACTGGCATTTTTATTAGTTTTCAGATGCTAAGAAAAGAATTCCAGACCTGAAATGAATAGATTTACTTAAGAAATTTTAAAATTGCTAGGTTAGCTAATTCCTTTGCCTTCCAAATATATGCATTCGATCACTGTACATTGGCCAAATGTTCTACTACGTGCTCAGGAGACTGAAGGCAAACCAGTACTGCTTCAGCTTTCCAGGAATGCTGTTTTTTTGCTAAAACCATTTAATATAAGTTCTGTTAACAACCATAAAACCAAAATAACTTCATTCTATTAGTAGTGACTGGAGTGTCTCAATCATAGTAAGTTAAGATCTGTGCACTGCAATGTACAAGGGATTTGTAGCTTATGAAATCTACTTCAGGATGCAAACACTTCAGTGGCATTTTTACAGCAGAAGTTCCCACTGGCATAATTTTACTTACAAAATTCCTGCTATCTAAGCAACTACAACTGAACACCCTCTCTCTAGAAAGCAGATGAGAGACAGGAGGTCACATTCCAATTTCAACCAAGATTTAGATATCTGTTATTTGTAAAACAAAGTAACCATGCAGTGATAATCGCATTTTAAGTTTTGAAAAGTGTGACCAACTTGTAACATAATTTACCCAGAGCCATATTTGTAATTTACTTTGCTATTTGGAAATATAGTACAATTCAATTGATTGCAACTCTTTATCTCAGGCCCAAAATCTGCTTAAAGACTCACTGACTACAAGGACTTTTACCAGAAAAGAGTATAATTTGTTACAAGAAACTTTTCAGAGAAACTTGCTTTTTCAAGGACATCCTGTTGCAGATGACATTTTGAGTCTTGACTAGAATTTGTTATGACAGCAGAATGGCCACAACAGATCTGAGCAGCGCTATTAACCCAGGTCATTTCACCAGTATTCATCTATACAAGGCTGGAATGTTTGCTGGCACATGACCTGCAGCATCTCATGCAGCATTATATCCTGTCAGCTTATTACAAATAAGGAAGAGCATCTGCCTTTTTAAGAACCAAAACAGAAAAGTTTAAATAACTTTCAAATTGACCCTTAATACATGGACTCTTTTTTCCCCTTTTTCTTTTTTTTGATGTTTAGGGATGCAAGAAGAAAGATGTGCTGAGTAACACGGTGTGGTATTGTTGTAGTAACATCCAAGTCAAGAATCAAGAAGCTTGCTAAGAGGAGAACTTTAGGTGTTTTGTGGGTTAAGTAGCTGCTAGAGAGCAGGTGAGGTAGGTTTAACCCCTGGCAGTAAAGGCAGGCCATGGAGTGGGGAAGAGAGTAATGAAGAAAAGGAAGGGACCAGCCAGATGGAAGGATGCAAAGGCAGCTAAAGGTCTGGCAGAAAGAAATGGATCAGTAGGTGAGAAGAAAATACAGGGAGAAAAGCACAAGGAAAAGACTGGTAGCAAACAAAAGTGGAGAACAGCAGTAAATTAACATGCTCTCACACTGGGAATGAGTCGCAGTAAATAGGAAGAACAATAGGTTGGAGAAGTGACCTAGTTCATAAGAAAAGCACAGATGGTGGTACAGGCTCTGTTTACATCAGGAAGATTTTTCAACTAATTAATGCAAAGCAGACAGGCCAGAAAAAAAAAGAGGGTTGAAAAAAACCCCAAACCCAGACACTATGCAGGTGATAACTCTACAAAAATCTATGGGTTAACAGGCAAAAAATCTTGAACACTCATTTATGCAGCAGGTTATTCCACCAGGGATGTGGCAACAGACTACGTTCATTCCTTGACTGCCAAAGTGGTTTAATGTGAGATTGTAACAACAAGGTAACACACAAACTCTGACTTTTCTCCTCCGAAAGCAATCATGGCAATCAGCGATCCTATTGTGCTTTGTTGTGGCATAATTGTTAAAGAAATGCTTTCCGATGCCCTGTGAGAGGGGGTACTATCTCGAAAGCTCAAAGGGATTGTTCATTTGATCACTAAGCACAGTGTTATTCTAACCACTCATGAACGCAGAGAATGCCTCTATTCTTATGTTCCCCTGAGAGTTGAGATCATCTGAGATATGTCGCCTACCGCATATAAAGGCCGAGGTAGAACTGCTGGCAAGACATTTTAAGTGAAAGATTTTCACAGACCTGGAATTCCTCTTCTGCCTTTTCAGACAGCAGTTGAATTTCCTGACCAGCAGCCTAATTTAGAAAGTGGAAGTGTACAAGCAAACCTTTATGTAAGGATTTCAGGCTGAAAAGCTTACGTGTTGAATAGTGAAGCCATTTCAAGAATGACAAGATAGATATGGATCCCTTTGTCTCTCCCCAAATCCACAAACCTGTAAGTGCATTTGATCCGAGACTCTTAGTACAAGCAGACACGAACACACTAGACACCAAACACAAGGAAAACCCCTACACTTAAAACCCACACGTCAGACTAAAAAGCTGCGCATAAAGATAATGCAATTAGCAAAACACAAGGTTACTCCATGCTGTCTTCTACCACCTCCTAAGAAGGAGTTTTTATTTCTGACCTCTTAGAATCTGTTTTACAATATTCCATTCAAATGTTAGCATTGCAATGCACTTTCATGATGCTTTAATTGCTTTGCTAAAAACACTAATTTGTTTACCATTAATTTCAAAAATTCAATGCCCAGCCTCTTACCCATACATACAGTAATAAAATAAAAAAATCCACCTGTGATTCATGCTACTTTAGCACAAGTAGCATGTAGGCAAGAACTCGAATCAGTACACACTGCTAAAATCTACAGAAGACTGAGGCACTTTGCAACTTTTGCTTGAGAGATTCAAGGAAAGTGCCTATGCATCTCCACTGCATACACATTACTGTTCTCTGAATTAACACACAAACCAGCCTGGACATCACTAGGAATTAAACAGATTCATCTACAGTCCACAAAGGGATATAAATATGGTCTATCAAATCCTTCCCCTCCTCAGTAATCTGAGTTGTACTTTTTTTTTTTTCCCCCCACTGTGGAAAACATGCCTTACTGGCATGATTCCTTATTTTTGTGTATAAATTATGTCCTTAAAATAAATGCATTATTGTTACCAGAACATTTTGAGGAAGCCTGATGGATTCTAAAAACCTACACTTCACACAAATAAACTGCAATTTTCATAAAGATGTGACCTCATTACAAGTTTTACAACCAAGAAATGTTAGGATAATTCACTCAGATGAAAAGGTCATTATTTTGCACAGATATTTTTTCTTTTCATACTATGGGTAAACAAAAAATTATACTTTTACAGCATTCTGACTGAGGACCTCCAAATCTAATCCCTTTTTATTCTCCGATAAAAAAACATCATAAGGATCAAATATTTCTACACGTCCTCAATGAAAACAAATCTGTTAAATTAAAGGGGTTATATTTTTATTTCAATCAGAATATTTGAATTATTAATTTAGCCCTCAGTGTAAGTCTTTTTGTTGCAGTGCTGCATCACAACTATGTCAACATGAGCAGACTAATAGAGATGGTTGAGAAAATGCTCTAATTTCAAATAGCTTCCTGTGTCCAACAAGCTTATATTCATCATTTTCCCATACTTCATTCCTCATAAAGAACATGATTATGATACTCTGAAAAACAAAGTGAGCTGACAAGGAAAGTCAGATATTTGTATATGCCAGTAGTGATTTATTACAAAGAGGCTGGGAGTCATGATGACAAGCCAAGAGTAACATGCTGATTTCAAGACAATTCTTGAGAGGGCAGCTCTGTATGCTTTTCTTTTTTCTTATTATCTTTCTATTAGAGTCTTGAAAAAAAAGTAGAACTTGAAAAAAGAACATTCAGACACAAAAATCTTGTAATAGGAATTTTAACTTCAGATAGTGCTAAAAAGGGTCTTTTTACAAGAGAACTAAGAAAATACATTAGAAAAGGCCTTGCATTTTCACTACAGGAGTCATTTGTAATCAGCACATAGGCTAAGCAAAAAACAAAGGAAAAATTGGTGGGAAAAATGAAACTCAGAAACTAGAAAGACATTTTTCACCCCTGATAATTATTTAGAATTTAAAGAAAAATTACAAGCCAATATAAAAAGATTGTTGATGAGAAGGCTGGAGTGAGAAATAACTTAAATGTCTGCCTTCAGGGAGAAGTCAACAGCAGAACTATATTGGTACAGGTATAACATTGTAGCTGACACCTCTGTCCAGAGCAGAAATAGCAGGTAGAGAGGGTGCTTCTGGTGCACACATGGGAACACAGTAATGGTGCTGTTGAGATTCTGGTACTTAGTTTTCTGAAGGAGAACAGGCTGCCTCCTGAAACTGCAGTTCATCTGCAAGAACTAGAGCAATTTCATTCTTGCACTACAGTTACAGGGCAAAACTCCTTGCTGCAAAAGTAGGTTGCCTGGCTGAGGGAGTATTTACTCTGAGAAACAGGACTCAACTGTAACAGGTGCGGAGCAACTTTCCTACAGTCTTCCCATCACATTTATAGATCTGTAGCCTTAACAAGGTCCCAGTCCTCAACTAGGTGCTTCTGCAGCTGGATTAATAACTAATACTAGAAATGAGTCTTTGCTTGGATTATGGTACTTTAATAACAAAGGGAAAAAACCACAAAAACATGTGCACCATAAAAATAACTAGAGCAGTTAAAAATTAAAAAGAAAAATCCCAACCATGGATGCATTTAAAGGTCTCATCTCCTGAGCTTCTCACTCTGAGAAAATCCTGTTAATTGGGTTCAAACCCACTGATGGCTTCAATCCACATCCTGAAAACAGTCCACTAAATACAAATTGCTACAATCAGGTGAGCACTGATTTTGGAAAATAAGCCAGATTTATTAGTGCTGGCAATTGGAAACAGATGTTAACATCTCTCTGCTGGAGCTCAGGGAGCTTTGTCACAGACGAAAAAGAGGAAAACATTTATTTTGCTCAGTCTTCTGATTTTCACTTCAAGCCCAAAATCACCAAAATATGTCAAAATCTGAATAGTATTTCAAAGTGCTAAAGCATATTCCTATTTCTGCTGAAATCTAGGCATGTTCTTCAGTTTAGTTTCATCTGCCATTGTCCATTTGTAGGCTGTGCAGTTTCATGATGTTGACCAGTCACTGATGCCTCACAGAAAGAGTGGAATAATTAGGTGGAGAAAAGAGAGAAGCTCTCATTTTTTCAGAGGTCTTTGTGGTTCTCGGTTGAGGATTTTATTTTAGCATGGATCTTGAAATAAGTTTGCTATCAGACCTTCATACTGGAATTATATATAATGTAACAAAACAGTAAAATAATTTCAGCAAATTTTGGTCAATAAACTGAAATAAGCGAAATTTCAGAATGTAAATCTAATGCTGAGCAGGGGTTTCAGACTGAAATTAGGCTTGCTGTGTAATTGGTATCCATGCATCTTAAGTTTTCCATTTCAACCTATTTTGTAATAGATTTCCTATTGGCAAATGCAGATGGAATGTGACAGCATAGCAATAAAATCTAGAGACCAAACTGGTCTGGTGATCATTTTAAGGATGGCCAGTTTATATAGGAGATTGAACACAACACACAAAACAAAGGATAGCCTGAAAGAAAGTAAAAGGTAACAGAATAATGCTAGCAATGTGGCAAAGTCCTGCTCATGCCATATCCTTACCTTACAAAAATAAAATACTGGAACATTTTAGACCTGATGACTACGTGAAGCAGAAGGAGGCAAAAACATATCATGCCTAGAACTAATCCTGCCCAAAAAGGCTTTGCAAAAAATTCAGTCTGCTCATGACAATAAATGTCAGAACTGCATTTAAAAAGTAGTTCTTTAACAGTTCTCTACTTCTTCCATTTGACTTTGGATTGCAAGGTATCTACAGACAAGAAAATGGAAATGCCCTTCTACCTGAAGCTGCCTCAGGGGTGCACAGGACACCTGATGCAAAAGATGGCTTCCTCAAGCCTGCCAGTGAAGCCAAATAGCGACCACATCCTGATAAACATTGAGGGAAGCCCACTTATTTTCAAGAAAGGGAAAGTTTTGTCAAATGTTAAGCACTTTAGATGCATCAATATTTTTATCTTGTCTCCACTGAGTGAAACAAAGTTTATTTATGGTAATGTTGTGTGGTGACTTAAGGGTCACTTTTGTTTCAAGAGCTTATTCAATCACTTTTCCACATGCAAAGGTTAAAAAGAAAATCCTATTACAGATCTTCCAGAACAGAAATGAAACCTCTTGCGGATTTATTTTATCTGCATCCAGTTTCTACTGAAGTCACGTGAGATAGACAGAGATTTAGAAGTATTTTTGCAACAGCGTCCATACACCTTTGTTTAAACAACTGAGTTTAGTCTTTTAAATACTGATTTCTGCTGCAATCCTCCTTGTCAGCACTTCCAGGGATATTTTTAGTTTTACATGGCTACTATCAGGCACAGCAGAAATTTTAAGATGTTACAGGAAGAATGCTCAAAAAAGAAAAAAAAAAAAAAAAAGAATATCAATGGGTGAGTTTCTAAAAATCCCTCTGACTAATTTAAAGTTTCTGTTTTGATGGAGATACTTTTTACCCAGTAGAAAAATGGTTCCTTCTAAGTAAGTGGGAATATTAAAAAGCCTAGAGAAAGCCAAGCTTTTCATTGGCAACAAGGAAGGGAAGCATAGGGAAGGCTCTAGAGAGGGAGCCTGCTCTGAACAGCACTGAAAATAAAGAACAGCATTATCATGGCTGTTCTCTGCTCCTTGCAAGGCTTGTAAGTGACTGCAGTCTTGTCGCCACCAGGATGTTTCTGTACAAGTACCAGTGTGTACACATCAGTAAATACTAGTCCTTTTCACTTCTATTTTCCTCATCAAAAATAGATAACCTCAGATGTGAATTTCTGCTCTGTGCCTCCTTGTCCACACTTAAAGGGACCCTGTCATGCCTGTAAAACTAAACTATTGCACAAGTGCTGCCAAGGCACGTACTTGAAGGAGTTAACCCAAACCACAGTCAGCCTTCTTGAACAAATGCGTAACAGAAAGCCATAGCTTTGAGTATGGGTTGGATGTGCTGCCTGACATGGTACTGGAGCCCTGGAGTTTCCAGCCCTGGAGCTCTGGAGCTTCAGAGTGCAGAGATGTGAGTGCCAAGAGGAAGACAACAGAGGCCAAGTCCTGTAAATTTTCATTCACTCATTCAAAAGCTCTGTGTTCTTTCCTGCTTTCATTCTTCCCCACCATTTGATTAATTATCAGTCTTGTGGATACAGGTGTAAGTGTCCTATGTTAGGCTGAAGAATAATTCAGAGTAACTTGGCACAGAACTAAAAATATTTTGTCAGGGTCACCACCAAAACAGCTTTCATGGGGTGTTGGCAATATGCCGTCATTCTGTACTTCCATAACCCTTTCATGGTAGGTTTACTGCTGCTTGACTCTCCCTTCCAGAGCTACACCCATCACATACCAACTCTGATACTTTGGCAGGGGAGCTGTTGCTGGACAGAAGGATGCAGCTACAATGCCTCTCTCACCACCCTTCCACACTTTTTGGGCAACAACTTAAACACAAGAAAATCCGCAGCTCTTTTCATACTCCAGCCCACTCCATTAATACTGGATGTTGATGGATTTTGGATTTTTAAGCTCAGCTTGCTATAATTTTGCCAAAGTCAACAGACCTAATTAAAATATTGTCAATAATCGAGGCTTAAATGGGGGTGTCAGTGGGAAGTACCACTAAGAAATCCAAGCCAGAATTCCTCCGATCCTGACAAGGAATCAAAAGGAATTGTAATTTCACCCAAATGACAGCATGCTGGATGTTCTTACGGTGTGTGGCACGGGCAGCCTAATGGAGTCTGGTCACACAATCAGAAGTAATTATGGGGGCTAGACCATCAGCAAAGTGCTTTGTTTTAATGTGGATAACTTGCCACTGAGAGCCTAAGGAACATATGTTATTTTTTTATACAAATCTTGCAATAGAACATTATTCTGGCTCAAATCAGATATTATGGATCTAATCCAGGAATTACCTGATGAAACTCCGTAAGTCTTATTCTGCAAGAAGCCAGAGTTGATGGCCTTCATATTTTTTAAAGACAGAAAAGGATTATCAATCTCAGTTGGTGTTTCCATATTCTCCTAATAGATTGTAGAAAAACTCTTTCCGATTCTCTTCTAGCCACTGCATTAAAAAGTGAGTCACATTGTAATTAAACTTTAATGACAACATCTGTTTAAGCTAACAAGACAGAAGAGTGGTTAGCCCACAGAGGACTACTCTGCTCACTCAAGCCAGAACTGAGCATTTATTCAGCTTCAACAAAACTGGAAATGAGACAACAGCAACATCCCAGCTACTTTCCCCAAAATAAAGATCTCACAGAAGCACTTTTAATTCATTTACAGATAAAATCCTGCCTTAACCAAATTGGATGGTACATAAGGATCAGTGATGAAGGACACTAAGGACTCTCTTTCTTCTGTGCAAACAGAATCCTCCCTTGGGCTGCAGCCTACTAACAGGACAAAGAAGACTAACTACACTGGGAAAGGAATAGCTTGTTTTCATGGCTAGCTAATTAGCCAAAGGCCTCATATCACCACCCATTCAACATGTGACATTAGACCACCCTTAGCCATACTCACTTTTACTGTAAGCCACAATGTGTGCTCTGGACAACAACAGGATGGTAAATGCCTACTGTGCTTCTCCCCATCTTGCATACAGACTCATTCTTACTGAATAAACAAGGGGAAAAATTTCAGCAGATCCTGTACACTGTATAACAACCATTCAAATAGTGAGTTAATTGATTTATTATACTGTTACTGTGCTGAAAAAATGCAGCCAGCACAGCCCACCAGCCCTGCACTGCTAAAAATACAGCATATCCCTGGCTCGGGTCCCTGCCTACACTAATGAATTTAGTAACAACTCCAGTCCCTATGAAAGAAGGAGAAAAACCCAAACCTCTGTTATGCATGTAGTTCAGATGAAAAAAAAAAAAAAAAAAAAAAAAAAAAAAAGGAGACAAATCATACCCTATCAGACTTGTTAAAATGCCCGTAAGTGCTTGTGCACTTATTTTGTGGCAAGTATCAGTGGCCTGCTAAAAGTAATCTTAAAGTCTTAGATGCTGCTGTAGAGCAGTACATTCATTATAATGGCTTATTAACTAGTTAGATATCCAAGATCTACTGTTACTGTTTAAAGCATCAGCTGGCTGCCAGAAAAAATAATTGAATGCTATTGTTAAGAAAAGAAAATCCATAAAAATGAGCCATAACCAAGCCAACCACAAAATTAACATCAAAATGCCAACTATACTTTACCAAAAGCTTCAAACCCTAAAATAACAAAAAAAACCCCATCTGTTGGCCAACTTCTACCTCTGAAATCCTGTGTGTCTCTTTCCACCACAGCAAGTCTCTAGTCTTTGGCTTCTCTTGTTCATATAAAAACTGGGCAAGGCTCCCAACATATAGTTTGTAAATAATGTTTCATGATATATAAGAACCTGCAAGAACAGTGTTCCAGCCCTCCTTCTGAGATCCATCAACTGCACAAAAAATGCCAAACAGTTTTTTGTTAAAATGTAAATCTATTCTTTCCATCTCAGAAAGCTAATCCAGTCTTGCTGTTCTATTTTTGATAAACCAGTGATCTCTGGATGGAAGAAGACAGGCCAAGTCTTGCAAGAAACTGGGAAAAGGGAAAAGAGGGTGAAGGAAAGTGGAAATGTGTGGACAGTTTCAACAACAGGATCATTACTTAGCTTACAATGAAAACTATGGGAGAATAAATTTCCCCATTTACCTCTCCTGCAAGAGTGAATAAATGCAGAATGATAATAACATCTATTTTAGAACAATTTGCTGTCTCACCAGACTGATTTTTTTTTTGTGTAAGCTTGCCATTATTTTGCATTAAAGTCATAGTTTGTATCCCACAGTTGATTGTGTTTACAAAGAGAGAAGCTCCTCGGTAAGGTCACTGAACGACAATAACCCTCAGCTTTTAGCATGCTCCTGACCCAACCAAATCATCTCCTGATAAAAAGGCACTGTGATGCTACATGCCTTCCAGCTCCTCCTTTTGCATTCCGCCCCCTCTCGTTTTTAAAACAGGAACCAAGTAGCAAAAATGGATACAAGAAAAGAGTGAAATCCATACAGATATAGCACAGAATCATATCTATTCCTGCCCTGTAAGTATATTCTGTACAAGCACTTGTTCATTTGTAAGAGGTTGACACTGTCTACTATTTCAGAAGAATGGGCTTTATTTATCAGCATTAAATGCCCAACTGAACCCCTTCCCCCAAAAAAAAACCCTGGTATCTGACAGCATCCAAAAATTCCTCCATGTGGATGAGGCGGGACTGCAGCAAATGTAGCTACCTGTGTCCTACCATGGTAAAGGAGGCCAACAGTGTGCATGACTACATCTGTCAGTCCATTACAAATGGAAATCTCAGGGAGAGATAAGTTCTTCAACCTGCGAAGGGTTATATAAATATCCACAGGACATTCTGCATAGGACACAGCAACAGGCATCAGCATAAGCAATGAGTCGGGGTCAGTCAGGGTCACAGAGGAATTGTGCTGAATCTACAGTTTCTAGCTTTACCCCTGAGCTCTGCACACAAAGGATATATCAGGACATAGCCAGTGCTGCAATTAGAAACGGCAGAATGACGGATGGTGCCGAGTCCAGCGTCACTTTGCCAAACTTGGAACAGAGCTTATCCCCCGCTTAAGGGAAAAAAAAAAAAAAAAAGCTCTACAATTCTGATGGGTTTTTTGAGATGGAGGAGTTCATGTCGCTTTTTTAATTAAAACAAAACACACCAAAAATTCCACCAAACCCCAACAACAACAATCCAACAGGGTGTATTTGTGGGGTACAACACCAGCCACACAGTACAGATCACTGGAAAGCAACAAGCCGTGAAGAACCATGGTCACTTCCACAGATACCATTTTAGAACTGATCTATTAGACAGAAATGAAAGTTTTCTGTCTGAGAAGATCAAGACTTGATATATCTTGAAAAGCTAGTACACTTGAACTTTTCATTGTCATCAGAAAGGGGAATATGCTGTCAACATACCACAGTTCCCCCATGGATAATTTTTCCTTAATTGTAATGTTATGCTAGTTCAGTCCCATGGAAAAAAAGTATCAATAAAAATCTGCAACAAATCTTGTTAATGCAACAAGGAATTGCACCAGAGGCAGGTCCAGTGCTCAGAATGACAGGCAGTTTGGCCCCTTGCTTTTGCCTCACAGTTGCAGAATAGCAATTAAACTAATAAACTTCTGAAAATTTTCTCTGGAATTAAGATCAGCAGTGGCCTTGTAGTCCATTTCTTTAAAGGCATAGGACTCAGCATTTTTCTTCTCTTGCTTAGACTGAGACGTCATTCATGATTTCTGACTACATACTGGTTGCAACAGAGACCATGTTGACTACGTGCAAGTTCAACAGGAGTTTGTAGCAAGCAAGACATTCTAGTTCCACATCATAGATGCATATTCAGTATATATCAGACAACAGAACTTTGTTGGGTGTCACAAGAAAATCCTTTCAAAGGACAAACAAAACTAACTCTTGTTAATTCAGAATTCCACAGTTACAAATACCATTACAGTACAGACTGGATTTCTCCTCTCCAATATCCTTACCCTTCTGCTCCATTTCTCCACTCTCTCCTCTTCGATAGAAAGTTCATCACCTTTGAATATGAGCTCTCAAACACAGGACATACCTGACTTGTTTGTTTGTTTCATAAAGCAGCTGGTACAAGGCAGCCTCATTGTTGGTAAGAACAAAAAAGTATTAAACAGAAATGCAAAAAAAAAAAAAAAAAAAAAATCCTCCACAGTGGTAAAGCTCTAATTTAACTCCTACAAAGTGGAAGAAGAAAACAAAGACATCCATGTTCACTCACAAGTGCTCCTCCACCATAGTGGATTAATTTTACTTTTATTTACAAAGAGTGCTGTTTGGTCTAGCAGACTTGGAAGAGATATCCACACTGCTTCTTTATCACCACAATTTCAACCAATAGTACTGTGCTTGCCTCCAAAACTGTAACCAGACGATAGGGACTGCAGAAACCATACTTACTCTGGAAGCAAGTATTCCAACAGTACAGTTCCCTCATATCTTCTTTGTAACAATCTGTAGTAATTGCATCTATTCCATGCTGTCCACAGTACAGAAGGTTCCCTGCTCCTAATGAATCATCTTGTCACCTGGTCCAAGACAATACAAACCTTGGAAAGGGGGGAGATAAGAGCAAAGCAGGAGATACCTGCCTCCTTTGCGAAGGAGCCTTTGAGCTGGCAGTCCAGGCAGTCTGGTGGCCGCCAGGGACTGGCAGCTGCTGCCACCGGGTGGTTCAGCGAGGAGGGACAGCCAGTGTTCTCAGGGGGACCAGACTCCCCTGAGAGCCTGCTGCACATGCAGGCACCGAGGCAGCAAAGGCAGGCAGGAGTCAATGGATGCTGCCCCTCTTTCTGAAGGGGGCTCAGTGGCTGGGTCAGGCAGCAACAGACTTCCCTAACCGTTCTCTAGGGGGTGGCGGTGTCCAGATAAAGCCGGGGAAAGTGATCTTTGTGGAAAGTAAGTAACTACAGCACAGAAGGCAACGAGCTGTGTGAAAAGTGAAGGCTGCTCTGAATCCACTCAAACAGACTGGAGGCTATTTAAAATTCTTCAGAAGAGGGATTCTAATCAAAGCTGAAGCTATAAATTAAGCAACTCCTGGTACATACTTGATGCTCATTGTAATTAGCATCTCTGGAGAGAAAGAAAGGAGAAAGAAATTAGGGATAGCTTGAAATAGATCAAGCCAGAGGGAGAATAACTGAGCAGGGTCTGTAATCAAATCATTTAAGTCACAGGATGACAAATAACTCACATAGGGAGCTTATAATTTATCCCCTATGAGATGGATCGGAACATCTTAAGAAAATGTCCAGAACAACAGGGGAAGGGAGGTACATACAGTAGAATCATTCACAGGGACATAACACTTCTATCTGCCAAAATTTCCTCCCTGACTCTCAGGGCATCTCACACTAACATGTTTTCATTTGCACCTTCAGTCCACTTTGATTTCCTCACTTGATCAGGGTGGAAAAGAAGACTGTAGACTCCATTTGCACCATACTTCCTCTTCTTTTTTGCCACTTTGATCTAATCTTAAAAAATCTAAACTAACTAGACTTTACTTGTGAAGTGTTAAAGGAGTTGATGTAAGACACTACAGTCCAACTGCTTTTGGAGTTGGAAAGAAATTGCCCTTGTGATGACAAGCTACCAAAGGTTGATAATTGGCTTATCTTAGATAAGTACTTGAGTTCATAGATTTTGAACGTGGAAATGTTAGTAAATCATGAGCTTTAAAGAACATTTGGTACACTGCATGCTGACGTTCTTAAATTAGTAGTGAATCTGTAGTGAGCATATGTATCACTGGATTGTGAATTTATGCCTACTTTATGGTTTTTAATTCCTATTTTTCTAAGTTCATGGACCCCATATGGACCACAGGTCTTGACTAACTATTCGTTTAATTCACTGGAACTTGAGTTTAGTGACCAGAATAGATAAAAGGTTGAAAACACTTGATATTTTGCTGTTAGAAAGAGGCAGATAGAGGTCTCGTTCCTTTGCTGTTTCCATCCTTCTCACAGAAGGAAAACCAGAGATAGCCACATTGAGAAAGGGGACAGTTGGAGATGCACATTACACAGTGCCGTGTGGCTCTATAACCAGAAACACTGCATCTACTGCAAATAACTCACGGAGCAGATGTAGAGGAAATGAGGTAAGAACCTCATCACTGAACTAATAAAGTTGAAACCTAGTTCTTAAATCCACTTAAGTCCACTTGTGGATTCTCCAGATGCCAGCATTATAGGATCAGTGTGGGAAACATTCATAACAGGAATTCAGGACCATGTGCCAATCACACTACATTATCTCACAGAGGAAAGCTGATTTAAAACTAAACCAGTATAAATGGTCTCAAGCATTGTTTCCATATATAGTAAGAGAGATTTAATTATCCATGCTCCACTCCTTTTGTACCTTAAAAGAACAAAATTCCATAATGTATTCACAAATAGTTGACTCATCAAAAAATTTTCAAGCTAGTTAGCCCTAATAAAATACACATGACTCCTGCAGATACTGAGTTTTCACTCTAAAACATAATGGAGCTACATATTACAGCAAGTGGTAAACTTTCAGCCTTGCCCTCACTTCTCCTGTATTAATGTTAGACTCCTGCCTTTTTTTTTTTTTTTTTAGTTCTACTAGCATGAAATCAACATAAATTTTGAATAATAAGACTCTCCTTGCTCTTTCCTAATTTTAATGCAGAAGAAAAAGTCAAACACAGTTTTCAGAGCAAAAAACAAAATTACCAGAAGAACCTATAGGGGAGGAAGCCAGGAATTCACAGAAAACTATGAAAAGGACATGAAGCTAAAACGTAGGCCCCCAAGTATCCTCAAAGGTCATCTAAGTCTGCCACAAGATGAACTACATTACATCAGTTTAGACAGTTACTTGTCTAACCTGTTTTTAAAGAATGATACTCCACACTTTGCAAATTATGTATCCCAATGTTTTAGTATTCATTTTAGGATTCCTTTCCCTATATTTAATCAAATCTTCTTTCTGTAATTTAAAGAATTCACTGCTTCCCCTACCTATCAGACAGAGGAAAGTTCTCTCTTATTGCATAGATCTAAGACTTGCATTTAATCTTTCTTCTCTGTGGTAACCAACTGCAAATCTTTCCTCAGAGAAGATTTTAAACCTTTCAACTCCCTTTGTTTTCATCTTGGTCCTTTCCTACACCTTTCCAAGTTCTTGTGGATCTGTATGGCCTGTACTCAAGATGCCCTACACCAACACTAAGTCAATCACAAGACCTTTGCAGGAAGTCTCTTTTCTGAACTAACAGATCAAATAACATTTTCCAGTTGTCTTGAGTAACTCACCAAATACTTCATTATCCTCTGAAGACTGCTGTGTTAATCTGACTGCTTTCGGACTCTCTTTAGCTGTTTCCTCCACCTTGGTTTCAGCATTCTGTAAAACAAACATTTCTTCAGATTAGGTCTTCTTTTATCGTTATCAAGCATAAACATTCTTCAAACTTATTAATTATTCACATATTACATTCTTAGTGACTATGGAAGCATTAAGACAGTGGGCTTAGGTATCACTCCTATTTCTCATATATATATATACACATATATACACACACGTTTGCAAAGTATTGATGGAAAATGCTCTCAGAAAACAAATTTTGGGGGTTTTTTAGTCTGTTCTAATCTGACTGGAGGACACAGAAGGGAGGATTAGAGAAGACATCTAAATAATAAGGACATCATAAAAAACCATGACAGACTTGTAAGTTTCCACCTTTCCTCCTCATATTTCATTTTCTTTCTGTTGACATCTTAAATTGTTGACTTAGTGAACCAAGAGATGAGAAGATAGTGCACAAATATTTCTCCATACAGAGCAAAGGTAAGTGAGCTAGAGAAAGCCACTGTTGCTTAGGAGCACCCATCTTCAAGTCTTTAACTTACATACTTACCGTTTAAAACACAAGTATTTCTCTACTTCTGAAATCAATCTGCCAATTAGCTACCTGGTGTTAGTCTGGGCTCAGAGTTAAGTCAGCAGCTTCAGCACTTAAATTGCCAGAAATCATGGCACTTCAGTGTTCACTAGAACAGACTGAAGAAAACATAACCAGGGAAACACTGAGCTTTAAATATTTATATTGCTACTAAAGAAAAAAATAACTGATGTTTTCAAATTGCTTTACTTTGGTACTCAAGAGAAATGTGTACGCATGCTTGCAGCAATGCAGACATTAAACTGCATACACAATCAACTGTTGAGCAATGAATATGATGTGACTGATGAAATATTAAATATTACTGGAAAGAGTTGAGGGGAAAAAAAGAGAAATGTACTATGCCTATGCTTTCTGAAGGACAGATATTGATCTATTCAAGTACATGCTCATTCAAAGACCTTCCGTGGTATTTTGGAGAAATCACCTTTGTACAATTTATAAATTCTGACTTATGTTTTGAAAATGCTACTGTACAATTAGTCCATGAAAATTACTGGCCGTGCTCTCAGAAATGTTCTGCACTTCCAAACTGTAAGTGATCTCTTGTTCCTCCTTATTAATAACCACACATAAGATATAAGAAGACAAGCAGACTAAGTCTCTCAACCTGCCTATAGAACACAGGAGTAGAAACTTAGGGCATGTAAACACAAGAGACTTTGAAGCAAGACAAAGTTTTGTCAGGAAAATATGAAAGAAAGACCTAGGTATAGGAAGCCTCCTGGTGTCACAGAGCAGCAGACAAGGAGAAGAGGAGAGAAAGAAGGAACTGTGCTTCAGAGAAATAAACACCTGCAAAAGAGAAAGAATTCTGCACTCCCTCAAAGTACAAACCTGAGCATCCTACACAGAAAACCCAGGCTACATATCTATCAAAGCTGAGGAGACATTCGGTTTTAGCAGATGCTCACCTCACTTTGGGTTGACTAATGTCCCTCAGGAAGATGGAGAGACTCAGTCAGAAACCTGCTGTGACTATACTGAGACAACTTGCTTTGGGTGAACAGCTTCATGATGAGCACAAATACGTGAGCCCTGTCCCCACAGATTTTGTTCCTTCGTATTTAGTGTATGGAAAAGCTGGTGGTGCAGGAGAAGAAGGATTGCTGTTCCCCATGTTTTTGTTTCTCTTGGGAAATGGCTTAAAGAGTCTGAAACCTGCTGCAAGAGCTGTAGCAACAAACCACTATGCTGTGGATACTGAGTGGTGTCCAAGTTCTTACTAGTGAGATGTTCGCATCCCTTACTTTCAAAACATGGTTTGGGCAGTCTCAGGAAAATTGGGAAGACAGCCCAGAGATATTTTGGTTTGAGCTAAATGACTGGAGAGAACTGAAGAGCAGCTGTGCTGTCTGCTCCCTGGATAAGCCACAATGTTGGTATTGACAGATGTCATCTCCAAGACGTTGACAGGAAAACTGTGTGATATATCAGTTTAAAACATGACAGCACATGGTTGGATATAAATCTACTTCACATGGCTTCTTAAACAAAATATAAATTTTAAAAATATTTCTTTGCTTTTGCTTTATAGTTTGCAGTAGAAAATTTACATGACACGTTATTATTGACATATTTAATATTTGCAAAACAAGGAAAATCACCGCAAAAGAACAAGTGATTATCCAGATGTTCTAAAACAAGTTACCTTATAAAACAGCACTTTAAAAGATAAGATGTAGCCAGTTGCTTAATTTGTTCTTCCAGTGCCCTAAAAATTCTTAAGTGCCTCTATCAATGAAAAGTAAAAGCAAATACACATTCCCTTACACTGCCTGTGCCAAGAGGGATTCCTTACCTACAGTTATAAAGTGATTGCAGTTGGTTATAAAATAAAGGCCCTTAATGCATAACATAGTAAATGTGATTCTATGTAGCTCCTGGTTTCTGTTTAAGCAATCAATGCAATTTCAGTATTGTGCAGTATCAGTTCCCAAGAACTACATATTACACCTGTTTTTAACATGAAGTAAATATTATATAGGCCTGAATTAACAAAAGCTCTACCTCTCTCCCCAAAAAACATCTCTTTGACCACCAAAAAAATTATCAATAAACTACAATTCAACTTTCTTGAGATTAGACTGTCATTCTTAGCGTGCTTAGACCCTTCCCTGAACTAGGGCCTCCAACCTGTACTTCAGAAAAAGTGAAGAGGATGTGCCCCATTATGCAGGTGTTCTGACATTAGCAGAGAAACTGCAGAGCACCAAAATCACTACCAAAGCACAGCAGAGTTGCATTTCTTACATGAATCAGGCCACTTGTGCTACAAAATACCATACAACACTGAAGTAGCAAGCCAGCATCTTAACAGCTGGTTACTTCTATCGTTTTAAGAAACAGTTACAAAATAAGATGTGCATACACACTGCAAATCTATACATGTGAAAATGTATATATGCAGCTGCTCTTGACTCAGCTCTGATAAAAATCAGAAATTGCATTATAATCTGCCACAGTTTTACAAGACATTTTTGGCTCAGCTTCCCACTGTAGCTGCTCACCAATGCCTTGTGACCCAGTTCACCCGCCTTCCCATTATCTAACAAGTAAACACCTCAGTCTCTGTATTACACAATTTTAGACTTTTGATAGGTTAATATACAAAGAAGTGGTAGCTATCCAAATATTTGCAACAAATGAACAGCAATATCAAAAACATGTTTTGGCTATACACACACCCACTAGTGCAAGAAGCAAGGTTATTTGTATTTTGCTGCTATCAGTGCCTATTCAGATGATTATTACCTAAATGGGAAATATTAAGAAATGCTGAGTTACAATGACCTGTGTTCTGCAGGCACTACAGTAACTGCCCAGGCTAAGTAGTGCAGTGAAGCATATTGTACTTACTGAAGCAGCTATTTCCTCAAGAAAACATAGGATTTGGAAATGGGAACTTGTACTCTAGAGCACTCAAGCCAGCTTCCTAACTGCCCTGCCAGTTTTGCATACTAGTTAGGAAGGGCTTGTTTCTCAATGAATAATTTTCCAAAGGAAAGACACACAGAAAAGCTGAAACTTCTCATCAGAAACCAAACAATTCTTCAAGAAGCATTACTGTTTTATCTAAAAGAGAATTAAATAAACTAAATCAGAAGCAGAGATTTGTATTGTCTGTGCTCTCATTCCTGCCTTTTACAATCTATTCTGGTCTTTTATTACATACTTAGCTGGTGTTTGTTCAGCTCCATCCACACGGCACAAATAAAAAACAGAGTGAAATTTCCATTATTCTCTGAAAAATATCCCACAGAATTCCAAGGAAATTAACAAAAAGGAAGAAGAGGAAATCTTTAAATCATGGATGAGTGCTCCCTCAAAAAGATGACAGTAACATGACAGAGAGATGCAACCAAGTCCATCAAATGCACAAACATTCCTCTAAGTACCAAAAACTGCTGCAATTGGCAGGACAGGGTAAGTAATTCCTAACAGAGATAGTTTTCTTTGTCACTTTTGCCCTGTGTTCTGCATACTAACAACATTGCCATCATGAAAGTTGGAGAAGTTCCTTTTTCTTTTCTTCTCAGAAACCTGCAGTCTGAATGCTTTAGCTCCTGTTCATTTTGAGGAATTTAAAAGGTACAGCTGAACACAACCAAACAGATGCTGTGAAAAACCCTTATTAGCAGCAAGAATTCATGGAATGGCAGTTGGCTTTCTTCAGGTGAGCAGAGATCTCCTGGACCTGCATTAATGAGTATGTTCAATCATTTTCCTAAACTAATCCATTAATTCTTCTTAAATGTGGACATTTTTCAACTCTTTTTCCATTAATACAGAAACTCATACACGTACTAGCAACTACCAGGCTTCTTGCACAGAATGTGAATGGTGAATTTTAACAATGCCATATTAGCTAATTAGTACTGCCATCATTCAGAACAGCTATACACCAGACTGTAGCTGGGGTCATGTTATCTCTACAGCTTCAAGCCCGTCAAAATGTTCCAGGAGCTCCTACATCATTTCCTCCTTCAGTCCACATCAGTTATGAAAAGGATTTAAATTTCTCCATTAATTTTCAGATTAATAAAATAACTCTTTTAAACAGCAAGCTAATCACAATCATTATGTCCACTTTTCTGGTGTACCTCATACTCTCACAGTTTAATTTTCACTCCTAATAATTCTTTCCATTCAGTTTCTAAAATGTAATACTCAAAATATCCTCTACTTAATAACTTCTATATAGAGTAATCAGTGTTGTGTTCCTGTACATGTTTCAAAATCTTATTTGAGATACAAGGTAAAAGAATGAAAAAAATGACAGAGCACTGGAAAGGGAGAGTTTTCCAAGGACCATTTTCTGTTCCACTCAGCTTCAACAGTACAGTCCTACTGCTGCTGCTGTCACCAGTAGAGAATTTAAAAAGAATTTTCAACAAAAGGATCCCATCACTAACCCCTAAGGCAGACAAAGGCCCTTTCAAATATGTTTAAGATGCCTCAGGTCTTTGAAGAAATGCATTCAGTCTATTTTAAAACCTTAAGAATACTGAGGGCTGCAGTAAAAACCACTAAATTTCAACTCAAAAATTTGCTACCTTCACCATTACCAGTTCCACGCTATTTTGCTATGTGCTTCCCTCTGCTTACGCATTTAAAAACTACTTCTGTTTGTGGAGAAGTTCTTACAAATCGAGTTAATACACAGGACATTTTGCCTTTAGAGCAATTTTGAGAAAAGGCTGCTGGTGACACTGGGCTTCTCATATTTTATAACTGAACTAAAATCTCTTCGCCTCAGAATGTAACAGATAAAGACAACTAATGGCTTTGCAGTACACTACTAGTCAGCTTCTGTTAGTCCATAAGGTATTCCCCCAGTGCTGAGGAGGGAGGTTCAAGCATCCAATAGAGAGAAAACAAGGATTAAGTTACTGTGCACACACTACTGACAGAGGCTACTTGCATTTGGGAGCACAGTGCTAAAACGACAGACTTCATTTGGGGGGGAAAAATAAAAATAAAAAACAGGACAGACAACCTGTGCAAGAATCAATGTTTTCCCATAAATACCCTGAAGTACAAAAAACCCCCAACAAACCCAAACTCATGCACCCTATACACGTGGGGGGGGGGGGGGGGGGGGGGGGAAGGGAGAGGAAAAGCTACGTGAGTGACCTGTTGCTGTGCAGATGCTCTGCTACACTGCCAGAATCAGGAATTCTCATAAAAGAGCAAGGAATTTGCAAAACAAGTTAAGACACAACACAAAAATATGCTCCAGGTCAGTATTTTCAATTTGAAGCAAGAATCCTGTCACATGTCTTTCACTTCAATCCTGAAACCATACACAGGAAACCTGAATGTGAATCACATAAAATTCAGACAAGTAGGGACAGAGCTATAACTTGCTATTTCCTCTATCGTTCCCACCCTTGTCCTACAGAGCAGGGCAACCACCACCACATCAGCTGTACAAGCAGCACAGTGGCACACACGATACAAAACTGTGAAGATCAATATAAGGGTCCTCACTTGGGAACACACTGAGTTTTCACAGACTCCAGAACACTTGACCTGAAACTAATGTTATTAAAGCATGTATGCTGCTTGCTTTGAACCCAGGTGTTTTCTCTATAGTGCCACTGCAAACAACATCTGGTAGGCACAATGATGGATGCAGCCCTTGACCTAATGACTCAGAGAGACTGCCAAGAACATTCAATGAACAAAACCAAAAAGAGAATATTGGACTTGAAGCACAATAGCAAATCTCCTTTACAAAAAGTGTTTAAGTCTAAAGAGTGACAGTTATCAAGACTGATACTTTCACAGTCCACTCATTACCATTATCGTATCTAGACTGTTCGCTAATTTACTTTCCTCTGAGCACTCATTTTAGCTACATGCTGAACCAGTACTAATATTTCACACTCTATTTTTTCAAGACAAGGATGTGGTTTAAATCACAAACATGGTACTGATGCTGCAGTGTAAACTCAATGTGTCTCCTTAACAGCTTCACAGATACACTGAACGAGGCCAGTACCTAACCTCAGCAGACTAGTAATTTTCAAATGCCACCACCTGAGGTCTTTCTGAAGAGTAATTACAAAAAAAGTATAGAAAAGCAATCTTGTTTCCTTCTGCTAAATAAACCACTTCTATATTCTGGCATATTGATGAATTCTGAAAGGGATTCACACAGATACCTGATACAAGAGACAGAGATTAAAAGGTCATCTGAGCATCCGAATACTCCATCTACGCTAGAAGCACAACAGAGATGCAAAAACTAGCAACTGGTCACAGAATGATGCACAATAGTTAAGAGGAAAAACCCCAACAAAATTGACCACTTCAAAAAGCACAAAACAAGAATCCACGAGTCAGGGAGAGAGCATTACAAATATGCCAGGCATTTTTTCAGGCAAAAATTGCCTTTCAACCTGGTACACTGAACTTCTCACATTGCTGGTTTGAGTGGCAGTTTGTAATGAACAAAAAGCAAGCGCTTGCCACATTCTCAGCCTTGAATCCTCCTTGGGGGCCTACACAGGACTGTCTGTGGCAGTGAACCTGTTGATTTGTCGCTTTTAACCACAGGAAGAGAGAAAAAGAGGTAAAAGAGGTGGCAGGTCTCTACGCGGAGCACAATGCAATGGCACAGCAGGGCATGCAGGAGCACTAGAAACTGCCTCAGAGCAGCACCGCGAGGATTTCCGCAGGGTGCTGGGCTACACGGCCACCCATCTGTGCTTTGGCAAAGCAGCACTGAACTGCAAAGAAAGCAAAGGCACCCAGAGAGCTCTTCAAACGCTTCCCTGTGGGCAACCTAGAAACAGCTAGCCACAAAGGAGTATGTCTGACTTTCAACATTCCCAACTACAATCCAGTGCGGAAGTTACTGATGTCCTGATATGCAGAGGAGAGAGAACAGCCCTTTCCCAGCCTCCCACTAACCACTGGCTCGGGGGCACTGCATTTGTCTGCTGCTTATGGGGCAGAGGGAGGTGGGTGTGGAAATTATGCCTAAAGTGACATCCAAATCTGCTTCATCACACAAAAGGATGCCTGCAGTGCCCCAGGAACAAGAAGATACTCAGTGTCTTAAATGACTAAAAATAAAACACTCAGTTGAATCAAGTATTTCATTCCTCTCATTACCTAGAAGGTCTTTTGAATCAAATATACTACAAAATTAAAGTTATAACAGAGAATCTCAGAAATATTCGCTGTAAAAGTGTCAGGCCTAAGAATTACATGAAAATATTAGAAGTAAACAAGTCTGCTACTTTATCAGCAAGAAAACATCTTCACTGAGAACTCAGCTGTGAAAACCTTCTGGCTTTTGTAGTAGTCCAGTTGACAGCAGAGAGGTATTTTTTGACAAAATCCCAACACAGCTGACATCCTGACTGCAGCTGACACGACCTTTGTTAAGATAAAGCAGGTGAGGTTTCACTTGTTAATATAAATGGCTGACTCTCCAGGCCTGCAGAAACAAACTGCAACATACTTGACCATGTGAGCTACAAACTGCTGAAGCATAGGTGTGCCAACTAAACACAGAGAGAATTATCTCAGTTAAGATGAAAGTTTAGCTCTGCCCAGTTCCCCCTCAGCAAACCAGACTGCAAGGAGGCCCGAATTTCACTTCCGGTATTTTATTCTCAAACACACTATGTTGAAGAGCCAGTCCTTCAGTGTGCAAAATAAATACACCAGCATACGCATCTGGGTCATTACTCTATGCAGCTGAAGACTAGCTTCACTGAGCAACAGAACTATCTTTTTAAGTGCTTGTTTTGTGTTAAAAGTGTACCACAAAAAAACAGGTTAAAAAGGGTAGACAGCTTAAAAAGACTTTCTTGCTGTTCTGCTTACAGCAATACAATATACTAATCCCAATCCCCTGCATGCTTAAGGACAAGGAAACACACCCTGAAGCAATTGCCACACCAAAAATGGACTTTCAGCTTCTTGATTTTAATTTCCCAAGTCTTAGGTCCTGAGAAAAGAAAGCTCAACAAAAAGCACTTTAGTTTCAAAATTACATCCCTTCAACTTTCTAAAAACTACCAAGGCATTTTAAGCATTTAAAAAGTAGATTTTACACTAATTTTCCAGTAATTAAAAGAATAATTAAATCTAACATTGAGCACTTAATTTTAGAAGGGAATTATTCTAAAATACTGATTTGGAAGATAATTTTCAGTGCTTTAGGTCACTTGGCAATCTCTAGCTTTGTGAAGTGTATTCCTAGGCTAAAGCTAAGAAAAAAATCACCCACAAGTTGCCTGATATTAAAATATACTTTATTTACCTATAAGACCTGTAGTTTCAAAGGTAATTTTGGCCACAGTAGTGAGTAATACATTTGGATCTTAAATCTTGCACAAAAAGGGTTTGGGTTTTTTTGAGACAAAGACACTTTTTTCTTTCAAAAGTGGCAAGGTATTTTAATCCAGAAAAGCTGATGCTTCGGCTCCTTATTAGCGTGCACTCCACCCCCAGCCCCAAGCCCTGTCCCATCCTCCAGGTGGGACCTCCCTCTTCACCATGCCCTCATGCTCAGCTGCTCCTGGGCCCTCAAGGAGCTGAAGGAGGGCTGGGAGAGAGGCTTAAAATAATCTTTTTAACAACGTGAGGGAAGAGAGAGGGAGAGAACTGAACTGGACCAGCTCTTGGATCTGATCCACAACGCAGCACCCCCTGCCCTAGCTTTAATGGGAGAAATAAGATTTGCTACGCAGCATTTGGTTAAGGGAGATGCTGCCATGAACTCACCAGTGGTCACACAGCACCAGGTCTTCATATAGATACTCGTCTATCCACCCAAGACAGAAAGTACAGACTTTGAAACTGAACAACACAAGACTTTCCATTTTCCCCTCTTTGATTTAAACAGACCAATATTAAATGCACAATCCTGAAAAAAGCAGGGTTTTATTACTCTATGTTCCCACAATGAACACAGGCCCCTCTGTGCTGTGTAAACAAACACACCTGAAAAGAAAATATTTTCAAACATCAAGATTTATGGGGGTGATATTTACAAAATAATCAAAACATTTCTTTTCAGATAACAGTTTTGAAATGCAGTTGGCATGTAAGCAAGTTTTTCTAGTTAAAGGAAACTGATAAAGATGCAAAATAGATTGTATAATTGTAAAACACTTCAGAAGTGTATGGTTTTGCACAAGACAAACTGAAGCTTAAGTCACCAGCAGATACTAGAGATCAGAAAATGGTAACTATCAAGAACAGGGACGTGATTGCCTGCAGTCAGTCTGGTTTCTCTGTTGTGTTTGAAAAGTGCATCTAGCCAACACTAAAGGTTCTGAAAAACCTCTATGCACAACAGTATGAGCACAAAAGTAAGAATACTTCTTTGGTCAGAATTCAAGGAGCATGTAGTCAATAGTCTTAGTTACATGGTTTAGTTTTAGGTAGTCCTGCAAGGAGAAGGGAGTTGGACTTGGTCTTTATACATACCTTCTTACTTGAGATACTCTGTGATATGTGAAGATATTGGTCGCTTTTTCAAGGATCCTTTTATCAAGCTACTAAAGTGTCAAAAAATAGTTCCTCGCTCTAAAACTGTATTAAAAAATACACTATAAACATTACATACTAAGTCCTATTAAAACCTTCAGTCTCATGGAGACTCACGAGGAATGTTAAACACTAAGCAAAAATTAGTTTTTGCTGAAGGATTATTTTTCTCAGACATCTGTTGAATAAACTTCTTCTTTCAGACCTGTTGTGTAGTGTCCAAGGTTCCTCTTGTCCATACCACCCTGCACCCACTGCTTGCTAACTTGGTCCACCACTTCCTCACTTGTCTGTGGGTTGTCATCTGCCTCCCTCACTGCTCCTAGTTTAAACATCTCATTATCAGGCTGGCCAACCCATTGGTAAGAGAGACGGTGATTTGAAAGTCAGTAAGAAGCCAAATCATCTTCAGACATCACATACTCTCTCTCCAAGTCTTCAGCAAATACCCAGTGAGTACCCACACAGATCACTTGTTGTGCAAGGAGACAGGAAATCTGTCATTAAATAAAAATTTGTATTTTCTCCTTTGATGGTTCTTCTGAAGCAAACATTTTGTGACACTGCTAATGGTGAGAATTGCAACTCCAGAGACTCAGGGCAGGAGGATCTACTGAACTCACCATCAAAGCCTGCTCTGTTTTTCACAAATGCGAATGCCTTCAAAGCAAAATCTGTCAGCCAACTTTTGTGTAAGTGGCATTACGACAACGGTTTGTGTAAGAACAGAAACCTCTTCCCATGTTTTTGCTCTTTATTCTGTTACTTTCTTTTCTAAACTCAAAACAAGAGAACAATGCTTTCCTCCATACTTTAAGCCAACACAGAGGCACTCTCACAGAAACTACTGTGCCGAGTTAGAATTGCACCAATATGATTAGAAGAAAAATGGACCATTGTAACACATGTACAAAGCTAGAAAGCTGAAATACTAACCTGCATATTTATTAACTGAACTTTCCCCTCTCAGGAGGGAGTGAGAAAGTCTCAGACCTAAAACCTTTTGAAAAAACCCAAACAAAACCAATTGTTTCCCTAAACATGCTCAGAGAGATGGCATTTCAATTGTTCTATTTCAGGCAACTGTTCACTCTGTGTTTAAAATGTCTAAATTGGCATTCAGATTGTTCAGACCACTGTAAGGAGGAAAATAGCAACAAAAAACAAACCCTGAAGAGCTACTAATGTTAATGAATGGCAGAGGCCAGTTTCACTAGTTGCCCACAACTGATATACGAATGTCATCTGAAGCAAGAAGCAAGCCACAAGAATACAGAGGATGTATTGTTTCATTCAGCAGCAATAATATCAGAACATTTATGCAGTTGTGAGATAAATTAATTTTAATGAGCACTTATTTTAGACTTGATCAGAGCACCTGACCTCACCGAGGCTTATAGACATTGTACAGGCTGTCACTCAGAGCCTTATCTTACTGAATTCTGGCTACCAGCCTACCAAATGGTTTGTTATACCAGTTCCACTGCCAGCTTCAGATACTGATGCCCTCCTCTTCGAGGCACACTTAGACTCTAACAGAGCCCAGACTGTAACATGCAGATGTGAATACTCACATATCCAATGTTATTAGTGGTTATCCAAACTTTGGTAAAGTGATGTGGCTAGTTTCTGACATATCTTGGTGATTTCATATGCAATGAGTAGAAGTAAAATGCTTCTTTTTTTTTTTTTTTTTTTTCTGATAAATCAAGAATTTAACACATTCCTAACTTTCAGAAATAGCCTCTTGAAGTTAACAATTGCTGCTTGCCACCATGAGCCAGTGGTAAGACAAACCTTGAGAGCCCAAGGAAATTACTCAGATTTCACACTTAGTGCCTCTTCATTCCCAGGTGACACTGATTCATCAGCAAATACACACTATTACTCACCTGAAAATAGGGGAGGTTTTCCTGTAAATTCACACACACATACAAAAAGACTGTGTTCAGAAGGCACTTACCAAAAGTATGTTCAGATATCCAATACAATAAGATACATTCTCCCTAATATAAATGTTTTATAAGGCTTCTCATACCTTTTGAAAAGCATGAACAGCTAATCTAATAACTGAATACTAAAGATGCCATTTGCACTATACATAATCCCGTTCTTTAGAAGCACCTTTTGGTTCATTGCTGTTTTTTTAAAAATGAAGCAGTTTGCAGGGACAGTATTGTTTTAAACAGTTGTAGCTACCATTTTCCAAGTATATAAAGTCAAACAAGGAAACCAAACATGAGAAAGACCAAGCAATAGGTATCTCCAACTGATTGTAGAAGTAAATGTCCATCTTCTCTACTACCAATATGAAGAAATATCAGAAGTGATGACAACAGAAGACTCGTGCATGTACAGACAGGAGAAATGGTAATACTGGAAATGCAACCACACCTGTGAGAAGCCACCTTATCACTCAGTGATCCAAAAAGCAAATAGAAACTGACATTTTAAAAGTTGACTCAGTTTATCAGTTTGATTCATTAACATGGTTTGAGTGGAAACCCTGCACACCTTCAGGAGAAAAGTATCATTGTGGGGGGAGGCAGGAACAAAGACATATCAGTACCATGTTGAAATTCAAGAACTAGATGATTAAAAAAGGTGATTCAAGTAAGTGCTACTTTTGCACCATTCACAGTCTATGCAAGCCCCAGGCTCTGTAGGGGAGAACAAAGCACAACCAGTGAACGCATCTATTCACTGTGTGAGTCTGTCTCAAACTCCAGGCAGAAACACTTGTTCTTCTCTTCTTTAACTTCTACCTTTTCCTTTGGTGCGTAATTGTCAGATCTTTCTTTTATTTTAGCTATTTAATTAAAAACAATAAAACAACAAAATGAAACACCTCAGCTTAGTCAGGCAACATTGCCTTTCTTGTATGACCACTCAACACTGAATTTTACTAGTAAGAGTTATCAAACACATGCCTAGTACCTATTTGTTAAGTCTTTGTGAAGCTGTGACCAGATCCCATCTTTGTAGCAAGGTCTCAAGCAAGTGTCATCATTGAACTAGGAAGTGCCCTTCATGCGTCTTCTATCATTTACGTGGATTTGTCTCAAAAGAAAAAAGCCTAATCTCCAGGATATTTCTCTTCAGTTCTCCCTAAGTGCAGTACCTTCTTGAAGTCTAAAAGACTGACAAATGTAGTGTACATTATGTTCTCAACAGACACTTCTGCATCTACAGTGAAGGGGAGATAATGCATCATTACTAAAGTGAGAGCTGTACTTCATATAGAGCACTTCAAAGCCTCAGCTGTTTTTATCTTTTCATTAAAGGCAAAGGACACAAAAGTTTTAACAGTAATTGTTCTCCATGGATAGAAGGTGAGTGGGAACAGCCTGCTTGGGTTTGCCAAAGGTGAATGGAATCTGACCAACCTGATAGCTTCCCATGACAAAATGACTGGTTCTGTGGAGGAGGGAAAGAGCATAGCGTCAGAACCCCTGACTTTAGCATGGCCTGTGACACAGCCTCCCACGGTCTGCTGCTCTACCCTTACAGTCAAACTGAGAAATTAAGGTTTAGGTAGGTGGAATACAGGGGGCGGATAATTGGTTGGACCACCAGGCTCACAGAACTGCGATCAACAGCATAAAGTCCAAATGGCAGTCAGTCAGTAGCTGTGACCCTTGGATCAAAACTAAGGCAAATATAATTTAATGTCTTGAAAACAGGCCCAGCTAATAACAAAACTGGGGACTGGTCAGTACACTGAAGAGTAGAGCTGCTATTTAGAGGGCCTTTGACAGGCTACAGAAATAAACTGACAAGAATCTTATTAAGTTCAAGAAAGGCAAATGCAAAGCCCTGCCTCTGAAATGGGGTAACCCCATTCACCATTGCAGACTAGAAGCCAACTGGCGAGAAAGTAGCTTTCCAGAAAATATTTTGTCTGGTTTTTGCATCTATTTCATTTAAATGACAATTACCATATTACAGATGTTTGGAACTGATGAGCAGCTCCTAAAGTACATGGCAAAGGCAGGCACTATTAGAAAAAAGGCTTAACTTGGGCATCTCAGAGAAAAGATGCACAAGTCCCTGTGTAGCAACAAGAAAGGGATTTGGAAGAACAGATATGTACTTCAAGTTCTTCTGACAAATTTTCTACCCTTGTTCTGCTTTGCTTCTTTTACAGACTTTAAAAATACTTTGCTTCGAGTCAATACTGTCACCAAAGATGACAGCCTCCTGAGGGAAAAGCTGTGGCTAATATATCAGTTTAAAACCACTTGAATGTCACTGCTGGTCACAGGCAGTTACAGAAAAACAGGAGTCTGACCGAGCAGTGAAGAACTCGGTGCTGATTTCTCCCCAGAAGGAAAAGTTTCTGGCCTCAAAATGAAAATGGGTGGACTGTATGAGAGACTGAGCATCTTAAAGACAGGCAAAAAATGCAGTCAGACAATACTTCAGGATTATACCCCACTGAAAATGTCAGGTGAATTTACAATGCCAGGAGCAAAAATCCATGCACACAGCTTTTACAGTGATGATGCCACTAGGTTTGGTTTTGGGTTTTTTTCTAGTAAATAATCCCTAGCAATACAAGAAACAAACAAAAAAACAAAACGACCCACAAATAAATAAATAAATCGGCATGATTGAATAGATGAAGGCAATTTTTGTAAGGCCAAAAAGTTATCCACACTATCCACATGACAGTAGCAATATTGGATACTGAAGAGCCCAGGTAAGGAACACAGTATCAACTCCTAGCTATAAGGCATTTCCCAGTGATTAGCAAATATCATCCTTGGATTCAGCTAAAACAGCATCACAAAAATCCAAGAAACTAACAAAGAAATAGGTGTTTTAAGGTTCAGTTTTCTCATTATCCTACTCTGATTTGATTGGTAATAAATGAAATTAATTTTCTCCAAGCCAAATCTAGTTTTGTGTGTAACAGTAATTGATGAGTGATTGCTCCCTCTCCTTATCTTGAACCACAAGCCTCTAGTTGTATTTTCTTTCCTCTGTCCAGCTGAGGAGGGCAGTGATAGAGCAGCTTTGGTAGGCACCTGGCATCTAGCCATGGTCAAACCACCACCACAAGCAAAATATACTGTTTACACATGGAAACTTTTGTATCTATAGGTAGGTATTATATTTTATATTATGTATCATATAATATTATATCATCTTATATCATTATGGTGTGGTATGAAGAGAGTGAGGTAGAAGGGGAAAACTGAGTTTTACCTCCTCTGTCTGCAAGACCAGGCTACAGAGAGACTCCAACTCTTAACTCCACTGCTTTTTTATTCCCCAAGGTTTTGCTCACACATAGCCCCCAGCAAATCCCATTACATTAATGTGCAAAATCTATGTTAATGTACTACTTGGCTGGCAATTTTAAGTGCACAGACGTCATGTAGTTAAAGACTGCATTTCCCTCAGCAACTGTTACTTAGTAACCCTCTGCACATAAATAGAACTTTACATTACTGCATATGTCTTGTGAAGGCTGAAGTCCATGCCTCAGTTCTATAGGCAAGAGGGAATTAAAGGAGTCATGCAGTGAAACTTGCACCCGCTATGTTCAACTGCTTCTCCAGGCAGGGAACTTAACTGGAGAGAGAAAACCTGTGCAGGAACAAAGAGGTATTTCCACTGCTGTTCTCTTACTGGTATTTCATCATCAAAAAAAAAAAAGCAGGTACAACTTCAAAGAAGTTATACCTCGTCCAGACTTCCTGGCATTATTCATTTACTCTGCAGTGCAGACTTCAGAAACAAGCATAACAGACTAGGCAAAGCTCTCCACCTGCTCCCACAGAGGTAGTATCATCTATTGGCTACATAACTACTAGGTAGAATTCATCATCATAGAATCAAAGAATAGTTTGAGTTGGAAGGGACCTGCCCTGCATGGGCAGGGACACCTCCCACTAGAATTGATACAGTCAGATCCACAGTCAAAACATTACTAAAAAAAGCTGTGCCAAACAGACACGGAGATGAAGAAAACAGGTGGAACATGATGGATTGAAAAAAAAAATAAAAAAAATAAAGCAGATTAGAAGATTAGAGTTCATCAATGCTAAATACAAAAACTTAAATACCTGTATTGTATTAACTTACATATTTGATCCTTCCCACGTGCAGACTACTTGAGAATTGACCGACAGCCTATTCAAGCCACTTGAAAAAATATCAATGGGGGACTTCAGAACCACTTTAGATCAAGAGACTGCCTTTTCAGCACTGAACAAAATATGTAGCCTAGAGGAAATACCCAGGCATGTTTTAAATTCAATTCCCTACCATTGTAAAGGATATATTACCATTACTCAGCTTCATCCCATCCTTTGCTTCTAGCACCCCATTTAACGTAACAAAAGTGCATTGTCTTGATAGAAAAGCAACCGATGAAATTTCATATACTGCATTTCCAAAAAAAATGTATTTGTATTAAAAGGTTACATGTAAACTACAGGTGCAGTTATACTGAATGACTAAGTAGAAGCATATAGATAAGCAAACATATTTCATTTGCAACTTTGTTAGCAAGTTTACACCCCTTTATGGTCTAGCAAAACTTCTTAAGTGCAGCATGCAAATAATCATTTCCAATTTCTTCCTAACAACTAAAAATAACTATGCTAAAAAAGCATTCTGGAAACTCTAGAAAACCAAAACACGCCCGGCCCTCCCCCCCCGCCCCAATTTTCCCCACAACTCTTCTGTAATAGGTAACACAACAGATGCAAAATTCCAGAGAATTCAAACTATGGGTTCCTAATTAAAGTCTTTTCTCTGTACAATCATACCTTGCTATTAACAACATAACAAGGAGGATTTCCTAACTCAGACTAAGAAGTCTTTACTTCTGGTAAGCATCAGGAAATTTCTTTCTTTCAAGAAAACCAAAAGGAGCTAGGAACCATTTCAAGGTTTGAAACTAACCATGCTAAATTGTGACTAAGAGAAGTCCAGATGTGCAGAGATTGCCCTGAAGTCCTCATTTTCTTAAAGCCACAAGACCCAACTTGGCAGTGCAGCAGCAGAATTGCGAACTGAGCAGGAGACCTGGCCGAGTCTTACTCAGTGACTGGGACAATTAGCTGGCCATCTGGCTCTCTGCACAGAAGAAAGCAGATCTGCACCTGCTCCACCATCCCACGGTTTGTAGCGTAATTGGTTACAGCAAGCTGATCAGGGCAAAAACAACTTGTCAACTGCTGAGACCAGTGTACAGAAGCTGGGATCAAAGCCAAGAAGCCCTGCTCCTGGTGGAGCCATCTCCCCTGTGGACTTCATGTAAGATGTTCAGACAGTCTCCTGTCCCTTGCATACAGCAGCAGGAAGCTGAATCAGAAGGAATCAGACAAACAATTTAGTTGATACAAAGCCTGTATGTCAAGACCCGTATGTTTCCAAAATGCCACAGATCTCTTAATCTCTCATAGTCAGGTGACTCAAGAGCTGCAACACAGTGTTATTACAATATTAACTGCATTATACTATTGCATTGTAAATTATCTCTGCAAAATTCCAGAGTAGAATCTGATGCCTGAAAGATCTCAGCATCCCTTTCCAAAGGCAGATATAGCACTTGTTCTCCTGGCTGCCCATGAACTTCGACTTAGAAATCATAGGCCAGGAAACAAAAAAAATCTGGTGGGTGGGTATCAGAACTCCAGGCTCCCCACCCCACCTGAATGCATCCACTGACAGGAACTTTGTAGCCTCCTTTCCCCCAGACTCCATAAAACCTTCACTTTTAGATGGTTTTATCAAACCTTCTAGAGCCTGCATAGCATAATAGATCAAAAACAAACAACAGAAGCCAAAGGAAAAGGGTGCAATAGGCAGAAGAGGTACACTGAGGAAAGCCCAGAACGGAATAACGTTCCCTCTCCTCTCAAGGGGATTACAGGAGAGAGTAACACAAAGCACAGAGCTTAAAGCAAGAGGAAGATGTGCCAAAGCAAGGGGGAAGGGGAGAAAACTGGGTCTGTTAGGGACAAGCCCAGGAGAAACATACCAGGGCTTGAAGGGGGGTGGTCTAAGGAGGATTTGGTCCCACCAGTGTGCTCTACTTGCTTCCTGAAATGCCTGTACACCAATGCACACAGCATGGGGAATAAACAGGAAGAGTTAGAGGTCTGTGTGCGGTCTAAGGGTTATGATCTGGTAGCAATAACAGAGACATGGTGGGACAGCTCACACGACTGGAATGTGGCCATGGATGGCTGTGTGCTTTTTAGGAAAGATCGGTCGGTGAAGCGAGGTGGTGGAGTTGCTCTTTATGTGAGAGAGCAGCTAGAATGTATTGAGTTTTGTGCAGGGGCTGATGAGGGGCAAGTTGAAAGTCTGTGGGTAAGAATTAAAGCGCAGGGTGGTATGGGTGATACAGTTGTGGGGGTCTACTACAGACCTCCTGATCAAGATGAGGAAGTTGATGAGGCTTTCTACAGGCAGCTGAAAGCAGCCTCACATTTACAGTCCTTGGTCCTCATGGGAGATTTTAACTACCCCGATATCTGCTGGAAGACTTATACAGCCAGCCTTTCACAGTCTAGGAGGTTCCTCCAGTGCATTGATGACAACTTCTTAATGCAAATGGTGGATAAGCCGACTAGAAGAGGAGCGCTGCTGGATCTTGTGCTCACCAACAAGGAGGGCCTTGCTGAAGCAGTGGTCATCAATGGCAGCCTTGGCTGCAGTGACCACGAGATGGTGGAGTTCAGGATCCTGTGTGGGAGGAACAGAATACCCAGCAGGACCAGAACCCTGGACTTCCACAGAGCAAACTTTGGCCTCCTCAATCAATTGTTAAGGGAAGTCCCATGGGACAGAGTGCTAGAAGGTAAAGGGGCTCAAGATAGCTGGACAACATTCAAGGACCACTTCTTGCAAGCACAGGATCAGTGTGTCCCAATGGGTAGAAAATCTAGTAAGGGAGCTAGGAGACCAGCGTGGTTAGAAAAGGAACTGCTGGGCAAACTCAAATGGAAAAGGAAAATCTATAGATCATGGAAGGAGGGGCTGGTTACTTGGGAGGAATATAGGACTGTTGTCAGAGAATGTAGGGAGACAACCAGGAAAGCTAAGGCCTCCTTGGAACTTAACCTTGCAAGTCGGGTTAAGGACAATAGAAAGGGCTTTTTCAAATACATAGCCAACAAAACTAATACCAGAGGCAATACAGGCCCACTGCTGAATGAGGCGGGTGCTCTGGTGACAGAGGATTTAAAGAAGGCAGAGGTGCTGAATGCCTTCTTTGCCTCTGTCTTTACTCCTGCAGGCTTTCCCCATGAGCCCCAGTTTCATATAGCCCCAGTAGAAGTCAAGATAAAGGAGGAGTTTGCCCAGGTAGATGAGGATTGGGTTAGGGATCACTTGCGTAATCTGGACATCCATAAATCAATGAGTCCGGATGGAATGCACCCAAGGGTGCTGAGGGAGCTGGCGGAGGTCATTGCTAGGCCACTCTCCATCATCTTCGGTAAGTCATGGGTAACAGGAGAGGTGCCTGAGGACTGGAGGATAGCAAATGTCACTCCAGTCTACAAGAAGGGCAAGAAGGAGGACCCGGGTAACTATAGACCGGTCAGCCTCACCTCCATCCCTGGAAAGGTGATGGAACAACTTGTCCTTGGCACTATCTCTAGACATATCAAGGAGATGGGGGTCATCAAGAGCAGCCAACATGGTTTTACCAAGGGTAAGTCATGTTTGACTAACCTTATAGCCTTCTATGAGGAAATTACTAGGTGGATAGATGATGGTAGAGCGGTGGATGTGGTCTATCTTGATTTCAGTAAAGCATTTGACACTGTCTCCCACAGCATCCTTGTAGATAAGTTGATCAAGTATGGGTTTGATGATCAGGCAGTGAGGTGGATCAAGAACTGGTTGAAAGGAAGAAGTCAGAGAGTTGTAGTCAATGGGGCAAAATCTAGTTGGAGGCCTGTGACTAGTGGAGTCCCTCAGGGGACCGGTGTTGTTCAACATCTTCATCAATGACCTGGATGAGGGTACAGAATGTACCCTCAGCAAGTTTGCTGATGACACCAAGCTGGGAGGAGTGGCTGACACACCAGAGGGCTGTGCTGCCATTCAGAGAGACTTAGGCTGGAGACTTGGGCAGGGAAAAACCTGATGAAGTTTAACAAGGGCAAGTGTAGAGTTTTGCATTTGGGGAAGAAAAACGCCATGCACCAGTACAGGTTGGGGGCTGACCTGCTGGAGAGCAGTGTAGGTGAAAGGGATCTGAGGGTCCTGGTGGACAGGAGGATGACCATGAGCCAGCAATGTGCCCTTGTGGCTAAGAAGGCCAATGGCATCCTGGGGTGTATTAGAAAGGGTGTGGTTAGTAGGTCAAGAGAGGTTCTCCTCCCCCTCTGTTCTGCATTGGTGAGGTCGCATCTGGAGTATTGTGCCCAGTTCTGGGCCCCTCAGTTCAAGAAGGACAGGGAACTGCTGGAAAGAGTCCAGCGCAGAGCCACAAAGATGATTAAGGGAGTGGAACATCTCCCTTATGAGGAAAGGCTGAGGGAGCTGGGTCTCTTTAGTTTGGAGAAAAGGAGACTGAGGGGTGACCTCATCAATGTTTACAAATACGTAAAGGGTGAGTGTCAAGAAGATGGAGTTAAGCTTTTTTCAGTGATGACCAGTGACAGGACAAGGAGTAATGGATGCAAACTGGAGCATAGGAGGTTCAAGGTGGATATCAGAATTATTTTTTTTTTACTGTGAGAGTGACAGAGCACTGGAACAGGCTGCCCAGAGAGGTTGTGGAGTCTCCTTCACTGGAGACACTCAAAACCCGCCTGGACGCCTTCCTGTGTGATGTACTCCAGGTGACCCTGCTCTGGCAGGGGGGTTGGACTAGATGATCTTTCGAGGTCCCTTCCAACACCTAGGAGTCTATGATTCTGTGATTCTATGATTCTATGATTCTGTGATTCTGTGATTCTATTTGTTTCTGCTTACCAATACCCTTAATTACAAGGCAGGAAATTAGCTGAAGGAAAAAAACAAAACAAAACAAAACAAAACACAACACAACAAAGCTCTTCTTAAGAATTATATTTTCTTGAATTGTACTGGGTGGGGGATGGAAATCAACATTAAAAGTAATTTATCAGGTAAATGAGTCTGCAAGAATATTAAGGCGAAATGCTGCAGGTCTACATTTTCAGCAGCTAGAAATCAACATGCTTCATTTAAAACAATCTGAATGTAATGGATTACAGTGGTTCAGATCTATCTCAAATAAAATATATAACTTAAGTTTTCTGTCACAGATTTGATTCCGAAAGAAACTGAAGATTAGCACCACATCATAGAAGAGGACCTCTTTCTACCAATTAGTATCCTGCAGCATAAGGCAAGTCAGTTATTTCAGTGGTAAAATACATAAGTTTAAGACTGTTTTGCTCAGCTTTTGACCTAGAATCTCATCTCACATGACAAAGCTCCAGAAACAACACTTGATCATTCTAAACACATTTAGTTTTCTGTATAACAGTACCAGAGACAAAACAGCCGTTACTTTATGCAGTGGATCTCACTGTGAGAGCTGAAGCCTTTCCTAGAACACTAAGATTTATCTATACTAGTACTATATATTTGTTCAATATAATAAAGATATTTAATTTTTAATCAATATGTAGTAGCAGTCATTACTGAAATATACTTAATGAAATATAAACATTCCTCAGCTGTTACAGGCACTGCCTTGAGATTCTCTAGAGTCCCAACCTTTCATCTTCCAAGTCTCAAGATTATCTGGAATTTCAGACACTTGACTTAAACAAACAAACAAACTACAAAAAAACAACAAACAAAAACACCACAAAAACAACCTAGTGATTGTTCAGACTTCATCATTGTGCCATAAGACAAGTTTCATCTGCCATAGAAAGCTGTGGCTCAATGTTAAGAAAATATTCAGCCTCTGGTTCATAAGGAAGATCAGAATGGGCAGACAGCCACACCCCCCAGGGTGGAAGGCTACTGCTCTTGCCTTCTGGAACTCACACGGGGAAGACACTTGCAGCCATACAGGGACAGAAGCAGAGTATCTATACTTCATTATACATTTGCATGTATACATTTTAAAAATATATACACCAGTACTTTTTTATATATGGACGTGTGCATACACATATATACATGCACACAAGGAATTAAAGTGAGATTTAAAGTTTCTGCACACAGTTCCACTTTGCATTGAGCAATTTTAGATGCTTCCCCAAAAGAACTCAAAAGCAATTATTCTGTTTTCTGCATAAAGGAAATTAACAGACACAAGGTAAAAATGCACAAAAGCAACACAAATTTATGATAAAACAGTATATAAATGATGATAGTTGGTCATAAAAATACAAGGATACAGTTTTGATTTTCAGCTTTCAAATACTGGCAATGGCACTACTGGATTTCTGTTGTCAGAAAAGTGCAATTTTTCTCTTTTCTACGGTGTTCTCACTTTCCTGATCAGTCTGCCTGTTAGCTGGCCATCGCTTCATTGTTTCTCAGCATGCACCTGCACTGTTAGCAATTAAGTATTCTTTCTAATACCTCAGAAAAAAATCAAAACACAGTACTAAATTTAGACTGCATCAGAGATGGAGATGCTGGCAAAAAGTAGCATGCAGAAAGAAATTTGGCATAAGGAATAGAAAGAAGATAAAGGGAGGAAGGAAGAGAGAGCATGTGAAAGGCTGGGAAAATGTGCCAGACACCTATGTCAGTTTTGACCACAAAACCAAAGAAAAAATAAATAAAAGTCACTCATATTTCAACCTCACAGTCTCGGATAGTAACTTTTAACTGAGATGTTTCCAGTATATTGGGATTTCCATAACTCATCTGTAAACCTCAGCACTACCAAACAATTCAATTCTGAAGCTCTCACACAGAACAGGAATAACCAAGAATTAAACAACGGTGACTGTTGTTTTGATAACAGGTGACTTGTTTAAAGGTAGATCTCCTTGGTGACAGACTTGCTAAGATTTCTGGCTCTTAGGTCTTTTTTGTGGCATTAGCTCATTCTAGCTAAGGCCAGCTACACCAACCTGAATATAATAACTCTGTGGCACTGTGACAAAAATGCAGGATTTCAATTATTGCCTCTTCTTGTTTATAACTGATGCTCAACGTCCCTTTAATTATCCAGGGTGTTACAAGTCATGTGGCTTTCAGCTCTATGCAAATTTTGATATTTTTATGGCCACATCCATGGGATGCTCCACTGAAAGATCAGATTGTTTTTAAGTGAACCTTATCTCAGCAATCAAAAATAAGGTTATATTACTCTGCTTAAAAGTTTTTCAATTTCCTTTTGTAAAAAAACCTTTTTTTTTTTTTTTTTTTTTTTTGAGTCTAGCAAATGCTACCTAAGTATTTCCATCAACTTAAAGCACAGGGCATGACAAATTAAGTAAAAAGGAAAAACACTGCGACATTTTAGCTCAAAATGGAAAAATCAGTTTTTTGAACTGCAGCTGCAGACAAGTTGGATTTACTCAAGCATACAAATAACTGCAATTATGTAAGAAAATCATCTTCAGCTTTTGAAGTGCAAAAATAAGCTACTGTTAAAGTGATACTTTGCATGGGAAAGCCTTGTATCTTTTTCCTTCCAATGTCCATTTCACACCTACTGAGTTTACAAATGAGAACAAGATTCAACTCACCATAGCAATGAGGAACTCCTTTTCTCAGGGCAGAACATTTAGCATGAGACCTGAGCAGCGCTGGGGCTTTGTACTGATGCATAGTGTAAAACCATGTCCCGTAAATAGTTACACTGACCTAGCTGCACAGCCAGTTAGGTTATCAGAAATGCAAGTGTGTGAAACTAAGACTTAAAATAAAACACTGCTCCAGCACTCTTCTTCCAGCTGCTGCCCAGGAGGATCAAAGACAACATTAGGGGAAGAGATGACAACAAACTTCCAAATGCACTTTTACCATGCTTTAATAATATGATAAGTACTACAAGACAGATCTACCACTCACTATCATAGCTACTTGAGATTCTGCTGTGGTTTGGTCCCAGGCACCTATAGGTAAAGCAAGCTCTCCAGTAGGAAAAGCATGCTTCACTGTAACTGATTTTACAAATATAACAACATTCTAAAGTAATACATTACTGCAAAATATTTGTTAGACTTTTCTCAAACAAAGCTATTCGAAATTCTAGTTTGTTATTTTGACTTATCTCACCCACTTTCAGAGCAAGCTGTATCACCGCATGCTGGTCTCTGAACCACAACAATGAAAGCACGAAAAGGTTATGTGGGGAAGGAAGAAGATACTTGCATTCCATGTCACTTACTGCTTCCTCAATATTAAAAATATAAACAACTTCAGCTTCATTTTTCCTGCATGAAGATGCTAAAGCACTGAACAACATACTCTCAGGCTGAAGTATGGACTGACTCTTATTAGAGAGCAACTAATCTCAACAACTAGCACAGTTCACAGAAAGAACAGGCATTGCATCACACTGCACCCCTTCTTCCAACTCCTTGCTGAGTTAAGTGGTGCTGTCATTAAACTCACTTGAGAGGACATTTATCTGGTTCTTTATCAAAGTTAACAAGAAGGGAACAATAGGAAACTATACCACAACGGCATGGCAGCTTAAGCACAAGACCTTGAAAAAGTACACAGTGTACTTCCCTCTTCTTCTAGCCAGTTCTGCAGGCTGAGGGTGGAAGAACAGAGGCTAAGACCCTGCCCCCTCCCCAGCAAAACCACAGCAACTGCACCTCTTCCTTCTGCACCCAGGCAGGCACAACCGCCAAGAGACCTAAATCAAGAAACGCTAGTAAGTAGCAGTTAGTTGCACAACAGAGAAACATGCTTTCCACTTAGATAATGTAACTGTTACCTACACCTTTACTCACATTGTCACTGAAATGCAGCTCTAGTGACACACTGCCAAGATGATACAATTCAGGCAACTCCTTCAACACTAGCAGCAGGCGCTGTGGCACTGACCAGAACTTGCTTCTCACTTGCTTCTAACTTTGCGTCCCCTCTCTTAACTATCCTGCACAGCAGAGGGCTGAACCCCCAGTGGCCTTCACATACAACTACGGGAAACATGGAAGTGCAACAGTACCAGCACTGACCCACAGACAGACAATCTCCCACACATACTCATGGTAAACGTAGCATATTTTAGAAATTAGAAAGACATAGTATTATAACTCAAATTGACCCTATTAAATTCAGCATCTGATGAGTTTAATGAATGGTCAAGTGTTCAAACACACGTCTTGGACTTACACAAATCATTCCCTTTAACTTTACATTAGAGCTACTTGCCTACTTAAACATTAGACATATACTTCCAATACCTTTCCTGAATTACGGTATTAAGGTTAATTTTTGAGGACTGATGTTATAGTGAGCGCATACTTGATGTTCTCAGAGGCTTCAAACAATACAGTAATTTCTGTATCAATGTGGTATCATCTCACTAACTGAAGCACATTAGTGCCTGAAGGCTCCACTCAAGGTCTTCAAGCATTGCTATTAATACAGAATGACACTGCACCTGTCCTAGCAAACAACCCAGTTAAGACACTACAAAGGTTAAGAAATTAAATAGGAGGACAGAGGGATCACAAAAGTATTTGCCAAGGCCAAATCTAGGTTGATGGCAGAATTCGAAGAAAACAGATGTCTATCAAATTGAATTTGTCTTGCATAACCTGACCACCCAGAACTTCCCTTCACACCCCAAAAAGGGATTTGTCTCATCCAAAAAAAGCACTTCCTTGTACCAGGCACTAGCCTAAACAGACACTGGCTGGTCATGAGGATTTCTGCAGTGTGTAACCTGTACACTGGCTGGTAAAAACACTCATCAAATCTCTCTCAAAAAAACCAAAAAAACACAAAAAACAAAAAACAAACAACCCACCGGAACTCTCAACATTTTGAGTTTTCCTCTATTTCCTGTGTTCTTTATTGCTTTACAGAAAAAGGTAACTCTCAGAAAACACACAATTGTAACCTAGAAAATAAAAATAGTGCTATTCAACTTCACTAGGGGGGAAAAAGTGACAAGGCTGCACTCCAATGTATGGTAATAAGACTCTTTATTTAAACATAATAAAATAAAATGCCAAATTTGATTTTTTTTCATTTGAGGTTTTTTGTTTGGGTGGGGGTTTTGTTTTTCCAGAAAAGCATATCCCAGACGTCAAAATTCACATGATCTGTATGTTATTTATCTCTCAAACGGCAAGTATCAAAGAAATAAACCTCTATCTTGCAAAAATAACACTTCAGAGCAATTAATCAAGCAAGTAAAATTACTTAATCTATTGTTTTTCTCTTCTTGGTACTTTATGATGCATACCAAGAGGAAGCACCTGGTCAAAACCACACATATGCCTCAGGTCTATAAGCAGTCTCAACCATGAGAGGCAGGGCATCAGATGAGATCTGTGTGAAAACCCTTTTGCTTGCTGATCATTGAACATCTATGAGGTGAAAAATGCAACAATGTACTGAGTCAGCTATCTTCAGAGTTTTCACTGCCCTCTCACCAGGGAGAGACAGAAAACTTTCTGTCAATGTTAACAGGAGTAAGGCTGCACAGAGTGCAAATTTGAAAATTAATGAAAAGTAGAGAAAACAGAATCTCCTTGAAAGCAGCATAGAAACCATCTGATTTATTGAGACATGCTCACTGCAGCAATTTAGCTTGAACTAATTTTGAGTTCTCCTTAAACAATTAGAACCAGTTAGTTCATTAAAATTATCAAAAATTATCAAATCAATCACTGCAAAATACATGTAGGTACATACACAGGTCAACTAAAGACAAGATTTTTCACAAGTTTACCACACAGCAAGTTGTGGTAATTGTTAACAGATAGCTTTTAGTTCAAACTTCTTATACTGTAGACTGAGTGCCTTATCATTCCTACACCTGTTTTCAGTTTTGAGCTGTGAGAAAGCAATCTATGGTGGCAATTTATATTTCCTGAAGTTTTTCAGAGTTAGATAACAGAGGTAGCGATTGGTTTTGGCTCCTTAGTATTTATTTATAGCACACCCCAAGTATGTCAAGGACATGAAATAGGTAAATGAACCAGTACTTCCAAAAATCTAACATGCTCCAGGCCTAAGTTTCTTAAGCAATCCCCTGACATCGCTGAGCACTGGGTTTTGATCTTTTGTTGTAGCTCACAGGCTTGATATCCAGATCTTCACAGTACTCTGTGACCTAAGACACATGGAAACCAGGCTCCATGGACCCTGCGCATTTGGTAGTTGCTATGGAATACATGGGACTCTGACAGAAATCTTCCTTCCAACCCCATCTTCCTGAACAATCAATGAAGTTAAGGGACAGTTTTGACAGGTATCAAGAATAATCAGTGGTATCAATGATTTTGGGATGGCAATATATGTGCTGTGCAGAATTCTCTGCAGGAGACAATCAAAAGAGACAATAGCAGAGAACTTCACTTAGAAGCAGCTCCAGTTATTACAGAAGAGCATCTGGCACTTCATAGCTTAACAGTGCCAAATTAATGTAGATCAACTACAACTTCAAACAAGGACCAATAAAACTTCAATCATCTACTCCTTCTACTCTTCTATATTTAGCTCTCTGAGAACTTAAAGAAACTTGTGGCACAAAGGACAGACCAGTCTTTTGCTATTGTTGTTCTTAGAAATATTTATGTAAGTTTAAAACTTAGGACAAAAATTAAGAACAAAGTTAAGCAAAAGAAATACTTACATGTTTACTAATGCATTAAGCAGACTGCAAAGTCTAATACCATTCTAAGTAAAAAAAGAAAGAAGATTCATTGCTGGGTTCGTTTAATAGTTCTTATGTATCTTATAAAACTATAAAAAACACCAAGTCCATTAAATCTGAGAGAAAGAAATCTGATAGAAAAGAGCTGGAGTATGTTATTGCTTTAGGTAAAATGTGAGGGTTTTGTAAATATTTTTAGCATTATTTAGGTCAACTAGTCCAAACTATTTTTCAAAGCATCCAATTAATTTCAAAGTGTCTCATTATTTATTAAATAATCACTGTAGCTTGGCATATTTATAAATCAAGACAAGAACAGTATTTTGAAAGTAGTATCACAGCATGGGAAGCCATCTTGTTGTTTTTGTATCTTTTCCAACTTTAAAGCATCTTGGTGTCATGCCAGACATTTGATAGAATAATTGCTTTTCAGATCTCTATTTCTAATTTTGTAATACAAATACCAAATTTACTGAAAGTGAAGAAAAACTAGATGCCAACTAAAAAAACCCCAACAAAACAAATCTATATTAATTGCTGTATTAGGGGATATTTGCTGGACAACCAAGAATTACGACTGCTACAGTTTGGCAGCAGTCTCTCTTGTGTCACTATCCATAAAACAGCTGTCTGCAGAACTGCTCTATCATTTCAGGAGCCAGAAGAGTGTTTGTGCAGCTAATCTGACCTCACCTATTCAAAGCAGCTGCCTACAACAATGCTGTTCTTTGGTACTGTACTTTTGGGAAAGGAAATATAGAAAACATGCTGAAGTAATGATTTTCAGAAGGATGCTAAGTGAGATGTTAGCCTCTTTCATTGCAGTGCTGTTGCTAAGAGCAAGGAGAGGCAGTTCAGCATTTCCACTGTATTCTCTGCAAGTCTTCAGCAATTGTCTCCCATACCACACTAGAAGGCTGGTGGGAAAACAGATCTAATTTACAGCTATATTAAACAAACAAACAAAAAAAAAATTTAAAAAAAAGAAAAGAAAAAGAAGAAAGATAAAAGCTATGTCATAGCTTAAAAAAAAGAAAAATACAATAGCACGACATGGTTACTGCTGCCGGTAAGAACTTTAATGCTGCCCGTAAGAGCTGAATCAAGATTGACTAGTTATGTGAAATACACAGTTGCACCATAAACATGTATTTCCTGATTTTAAATCTGTGGCCTTATCATTTCTCGTGATATGATTACTGTCTTACATACATATAGGGGAAATTTTGATCGACAATTGTCTATTTAAAGTTTAGGGGTTTGGTGTTTTGGATTTTTGTCACTCTAAAAGGATGAAAGATGGACAGAAAACATTCCTACAGAACTAAGTTCCTCCTTCAAAAATATTTCAGGTAAAAGACATATATTTTGATTGCAGAATCAAGTATTCTTTGTGAATTAGGAAAAAGGAGGATTTAATTTTTTTTTTTAATGGCAGCAATCTATTTCCTTGTAGACCTGACCCTCACTCACCACTGCAAACTTACACCTATTGCATAGGTTGCTGCAGTTTGAAGTATCTTTTCCTTTTTGAGGCCCCATGTGCCTGACAACTCACCCACCTGTCACACAGAAGCATCACACACATGATCCCACAGTGGGAGAATAGTTACCATTTGTTTTTCTACCCAAATTTTGTCCTCAAAGACCAAAGCAGGGAACACATGGTGCACAACAGCCCATCAAGCTCTGCATTCCTGCACTATCTCACCTGCAAGATCTCACACTCTTTGATCAGAAAGGATGAAAACATTTGGCTAAATACATCTGTCTGGTGCATTTGACTTTGCTGGATCTGCACAGCTGTGTTTTATGGAGGGGAAGACTACAAGACTGATCACTACAAGACCACATCTTGGGACTCATACTATTATTTACACTGAAGCTTTGGGCCACAAAATAGTTTTGCAAAATATTGCACAAACGCAAAACAAAACCACAGGTAGCCACTTGTCCTCTCTTCCTGCTGCTTTCCCCCTATTCCTTTCACTGTGTTCATGTATTTTCCTAAACGAGACAGCAAAGAACTACTAGCTGCATGAATTCTGGTTTGACTGTCTTTTAGGGATTGCTGCTTATCTGTTACAGTAACTCAAAATACCCACATTCCTCCAGATAAAGCACAACCCTACCTGTTTACATAATCTAACCAATGCAAAGGGCAGTAGCTTTACAAAGTGTAGGCTCAGGCTGTAAACCGTTATTCTTGGAAGGGGTTGGGTGGAGGGAAGTTAGCAATAGCTAGCAACAAGAGGCATCTTTTTATTTATATAGAAAGATGTCTTTTTTGTTTTTTTATGATATGTGTGAATTCTCTTCTGGTACAATGTAGAAAAAGAAATAAGCAAGATGTTATCACAAGGCAAACAGAAGACCACATTATGTACAAAATACATAACAGTGTCAGCAGAGGCTTAGAAAGCAAATAAACTTTTAACAAACATTTTGCCAGTTCTCATCTTTTTTTTTTTTTCTTTTTTTCTGGGAAGGAGATTTTTAAAGCTGTATCTCCTCAGGCTGACAATTCTCTTAGAATTCTCTTAATTTATGTGTTTGTATGTAGTTTCTTATGGATAAATCCAATGACTACTCAAATGGGAAGCTGTCAGCATGTAAAACATAATTCATTTTACTGGCTCTTTAAAAATTTCTGCAATACCATGCTTCTAAGGCTCATTCCATTCATTTCCAGTCACATTTCTCATTAAATCCAGCACAGCAAAACCCTGGTTTGGCCACATCTCATAGGAACTTCTTTTAAAAAAGGTGGTAATTTTACAGTAACAACTACAAAATAGTAATGGTGAAAGTGATCTGGTAAACACACTAATATACATACATATATATATATTTCATAACATACATTTCTGAAGTGGCCTTGCCTCTTCCATTTTCTGCACTCACCTTGGTTGCCTTGTCAGCACTGTGTTCTCTTTTTCCTACATGGTTCCCCATGGTGAATCACCAGAACTTCAAATTCTGAAAAGATAAAACCAAAAGAGCATTTTTTAAGCCAGTACATTTGTACTGAAATAAAAAATAATTTTTCATCTGACACAGAACAAAGAGGTATTTCTCATACAATAAGCATTTTTACAGTCGAAGGTAAGATCTGTGAACAATCCTACAGGATAAAAATGCTTAGCAGGTCTATTTTCCAAATCTAAGCAGTACCACAAAGCTCTCATTCTTCTAAAAAAAGTCAAAACTGACATAAACAGAGGTGTATAAAAAAAAAAAAAAAGTGTTTATTGTGAAATTTGCACCTATAACAAGACTAGATTATAAATTAGACAGAGGTCCTGTCTCTTAGTATTACATTAATAGTACCAGTGTTATACATATCAAATGATCTGTAACTACAAAATTTCATGAAATATCAAGTAAGTTCTTTTGAATTCTCACTTGCCAACAATTGCCACAACAATTTCTAAAAAAACCCCACCAAACTGCAAATTAACTTGCTAAACTACTGAATTGCAAACAATTTGCTGTGGGGGTGAGAATGGCTATGTTCTTTACAGTGCACACTTTCATAATAAGCACATAAGAAAGGAATACCAACTCTTTCTTTGCATTTTCTGGCTCATCCTGTTGTATCTCAGCTTTAACAAGTTATGTAGGTTAAACCACAACACTGAAATTTCAGCTTTTAGAACACACTTGTTGTTACACTACATATTTCTACCCATAGAAGTGTGTGTTTGTATAGGATCTTATACAGAGGTGCTGCCTTTAGCCTGTCAAATGCAGTGCAAGGCAGCATTTGAAGTCCCAAAACTTAAAGATACATGCCAAAGAAGTTTCAAGTGGACTTTTTCCCTCTCAGAATTATGAGCTGAACTTCCAGTAATGAAATTCAATTTCTGGTACTACCAGTAACACTTACTACTCTGCAATAAACAGAGGTATATATCGTAACATTTTAGCATCAGCAAACCTGGCAAAACACTCTATCAGTGGTCTAAATTCATATACACTGCATTTCAGAACTGAATTACCTCAAACTGGCCTTTCCTTCCACAATTTTTGATCAGCAGCTCACTTCTCACATCACTTACTTTGAAACATAAGGAAACAGGGTGGGATACAAAACTACAAGAAATGTCTAGAGTAATATAAAGGAATAATGTTCCAAGTGTTACTTAATCTGCAACACATATATGTGTAAATAAACAGATTATGGACCCAAAGTAACACCTTCAAATCAGAACTCTCATTAGTGTCCTCCTGCCACCCTGTTGCCTCCCTGGTGTCTTTGGAGTACTACTCCAGGAACAACCACCCTGTAACCATTGAACAGAGCACAGCACAGTCCCAGTCTTGCAGTGCCAAGGTAGAAAAAGATGACAGATACAGATGAGCTATGCAGTGAAACTCAGCCAGATAAATGTTTGTTGGGCAGTGAAAAGAAAAGCAATAAAACTTCCATGCTGCCACACTCCAGATACCAGAAAATCATCAGGCCAGTTTGCTGCTCAAATGACTGCACAAAATGAGCAAACAAAATTAAGCCCAAGCAAATGGAGAAGTTTATGAAATGGCTGATCAATGCACTCTTGATTCCCATGTGTGTAATTACATCAGGAAGATACTAAAAATTGCACTTGAAAGGGAACAAAAGAAGGCTAGGAGAAATGGAAATGCACAACACTATTCAAAGTCTTGAAGTGTGGTTTGAGAGTACACCTACATCTGGGATGAGTGGAATGTTTCTCTGAAACAGAGACTTAAAAGTGAAAACTAATGGCATTGATTAAGCCTGTAAATCTGCACTTCTGTTTCATTTCTTGTTTTGAATGTGTCAGAGGGACAGCATGTGGTTAAAACTCACATGATCATACCCTTCTTATTCTCTACTCATATCGAGAAACTAACACAACTAGATTTTACTTCATTTTTTTCATGCATCAATGGACAGCGATGTTTAAACTAAAGTTAGCAATAGGTACCTAGTATAAACTCCTCACATAGAGACAGAGGTACTTTTTAGCCAAAGGGACAAAAGCAACCAGCCAAATAGCAAGAATATCCTTGAAGTTACAGAATTCTTCATGCTGCCTATTAGATGGAGAGAAGAAAGTAATCCTTTGGGCAAAAAAGGCTTAAAAAAAATCTGACATGAATTAGGAAAGGAAATGTATAGTGCCAACTGTTTTGTAGATACCTGATTAGAAAGCAAAACCATCAATATATACAAGCCTGTAAATATTAAAATCATTTACAGCAACAAAAAGACCTATTTTTTCACTTCAGTCTCCAGCAGAAGTCTGCCTTGCTTGATTGAAAACTGAGTATAAGGGTCATTGTCACTTCAGAATGCAAGTACATCCTGAAGTGTTAAGACTTAAACACAGATTTTGGCTCTTACTGTTGTGAGCAGACCACACTGCACAGGTTCTACCTGTGCTAATCTTTATGCAATGAGTTGAGTCACTGGGATTACTCACTGTACAATCCTTGTAGGAACTTGCAGCCAACTATTCAAAAAATCTGAGCTGGAAAAGATTGTATTTTCTTTTTAGTCAGCTTCATAACATACAGGTTGCCAGACTAAGCTGCTCTGTATAAAGTTAAGCAGCTTCTTGTACTTACTAGCAAATGTCAGTCAACTGATCAAGATTCTTGTTTGCAGGGGAATTCAGACGTGCTTTAGCACTGATAAACAGCCACGAGAACAGTCATGAAGCTCCAAAACAATGTAAAAACTGTAGAAATGTAGTAACTTTCTTTGAATCCAACATGAATCACATCTAACAATAATCTGCCAAAACAGGCCTTAGCATGAGACTGAGTTTATGACCACAACAGCATTTGCCCAATGGCTTCTCAGTGAAACCTTCCAAGTTTTGTAAATCCTGTGAGATGAAAGATTTTGCACATGATCTTTGAGTCACAACATGAGAGGGGACACTATGCAGCTCTTATTATCAGGGTACAGCGCCAGCTACCCTATAAAACCTCCCATCAAGACTGGGGGGGCAAGGGGGACACATTAAAATAACAGGCCACGTGAGCAAACTGATTAAATAGGACTAAAAATTGAAACCATGTCTGCTATTTAACAACTTCTTTTGGGTTCAGTGAGTGAATTACAGCAGGGAGCTGCGAAACGCTCCTGCAGGTGCCACCAGCAGTCACCCAGCCACAACCACTTACTCAGCTGAATCAGCTCTGCTGCCAAGACCCACACACTTCCCAATGACTGGCACAGAAATAACTCCAGCTATCCAGAGTCTGCTTCATGTCATTCCAAAAATAGCCCAGGGATTTTGCTTGGGAAATAAATTAAAACGTCTCCTCCCATCAATTTACCTTCTTACAGAGACAGTCTAACAGGTAACCTAATGGAAGCCTAGACCAAGCTGCCTTCCCGCTTTCTTCACTATAGGAAGCCATATTCCAACTAGCAACAGCTACAGAAATGCCACTGCCTTACCCAAGGAGAGAAACTTCTTGCTGCCTGCCAAACTCAAAATAAAAACCAAACAAATACAAAAAGGGAAGGAAAAGCTCAGTGCTACACATCACATTCATAAACAATACCTGTAAAAAGACATATGTTGGGACTGCACAACTTATTTTTCTTCACACAGTTAGTTAAAAATAGGGGTTTAGAAACTTATATATTTCTATCCCATTCAAGTCTGCCTGTTGAAATTAAATGTGTTTATAGTTTAAAAAGAGTTTATAACCACCCTCCCATACACACACACATCATGATTTAGAATTTTCACTGAAAGGCAGAAAACTGCTCCTCTAAACTTGCAATGGTATCACTTTCTGCAGGTTATGCTGCCTTAGCTGCAAAATATCCTTTTCTTACTCACTCATGAGAGCTCAAGAAAAGTTTACCCTTTGTAATCATCAGACTCTAAAGAGTGTCCTTCCCCTATAATAGCTCACAGACCATTATAAGTTTTGTATATTCTAAATATAAGCTATAAACTTCAGCCCAGGAGCTGCTTTACAGTGACAGCTCATCAAGTCTTAACTCAGGAGGCTATAAGCCACTGCACCTGGAACACCTTTATTGGATATTAATGGTTATTTGATATTAATATACACAAACCACCAAATATAAATTACAGGATGCTGCAAATGGATTGTTAAATATGATTGTTGAACAGTAATTTAGTCATGTAAAATAAGGGTTCAATCTTACCTCTTCCCACACACATAATTATGACTCAATAGAACTACACATAATAATAAAGGTATGCAAGTACTTACATATTTACAAGTATCAGAACATAATTATTACCTTGTCTAGAAATATGTATTCACCACAGACTAATGTTGGATAATGGCACAGAGCTATAACACTAGATACATTTACAAGTACTCCTGGCCTTACTCACACATGGGAAGGGTAACCACAGAATACAAAAATATGTGAGGAATTTACTTAAAACTTCCTGCTGAATTAATGATTGTTCTCATCCAAGTAAACATTACATTTTGCTACTATATCCAGATCTTATTACAAAAATTAAATGTAATTACTTTTAACAAATGTGCAAGTTCTCTCTAATTTCAGCAGCCCTCCAACATCGACTCTTAATTACAAACCAAAATGACATGCAAAAGATTTTACTATTTTTTCCCCCCTACTATCAGGTCCAGGTTACGCAGCTTCCTGAGAAGCAAGTTGATACATTGTCCAGCACTGGCTGCCAGTTAGATGGAAATCTCTGAGTGGGTTTTTTTTAGGCTCTCAGTGTGATATACAATTGTGGAAGGAAGTGCTTCACTTCAGCCTTATTTCAAAACAGATCGAGACACAGGGCACGCCTCATCTATTTCTTCAGAATTCCCTCATTTTGGTAGCCTAGTACTCCAATGCACCAAGAAAAAACACCTCTGGCAGGTAAAGGTGAGTGACCCAGAGCCAATTCCACCAGCAGTCACAGTCAGATGCTTCAGTGTCAGATGTGAGCAAACACGTAACAGAAGTAACCTGCCTCGTGGGCAAGCTCCTTCCTAGGAATCCTGCTCTCTTAATTCAAGTGTTAAATTATTTCATAAAATATAATGCCTTAAATCTCTACAAGATTCATTGTTATTTAATGTAGAGTTAATTTTTCATTACTCATGAAAGCCTGCAATCCTTACTAGATCAAACCTTATTTCACTGTTGACTTTCCCAATGCTATTTCTCCAAAGAACACTTCCTGAAAGAAAACTAAATTATTCCAGACATACTTTGGTCATGAATGATCAAAACCAAGATTTCAGTGGTGACCATGATATTTAAATCAGAGAATTCACCAGGAGTTTACTACAGAGAGGTGTATTTAATCACGCTTGTACAGTGCCTTGATATCAGAGTCCTGCCCTTCCTGGTCTACCCAGACATTGCAATTTCCATGTTTATGGACAACTGAACGTGCTTTAGCAAGGATCCCTGACCTAGAAAACCACCCCTGTGAGAGACGGGCCAAGTTCTGAAACACTATTTATCTAAGAAAGTACTCCCCAGTGCTGCCACAGTTGCTCAGTAATTTACATACACTTCATATATCATTGCAAATGACACCAAAATGATTTAAGTCTCACTATAATTTTACGCAAACCACATGATACTGGAGAAAGACTACACTACTGAGATGGAATATATTCTGGGAAAGGATACTGCAGTAAACTCTTTCCTGAAATTGCCATGGGATAAACACAGCAGACAGAACCCAAGATTTTTTAAAGATTTTTCGGACTGCTTTGATTACAATTTTCCTCTATCACCAACTAGAAGGATATTTCCTTTTTTTATATAAAAGCATGGGATTTTCAGGAATCTTACCTCAGAGCAGCTAAGGATATAGACAGATAGCAGATAAGGATTATAGACAGCATTTTGTAAAAAACAATTACAATTAAATTGCTAAACATCATGTTTATTTTCTGTAGCTTCAGTTTCTCTTGCTCTTCTCTTCTTTCTTCCTTCAACCCACTCCACGCCTTTCTGGAACACCATCAGCCTTAACCTACCCATTAAAAAAATAATAATTTAAAAACAAATTTCTCAACAGGGTTTTTCTGCTTCTCTTCACCAGCAAGAAAATGCTCACCTAACATAACTTAGCATGCATTGATACCTATACTCCCTTATACACAATGAATCATCAATGATTGTAATGAAATGGCACACGCTTACTGTTTGTCTTCAAAACACAGAGTAGTGGAGCACTGTGACCTCTATCTCAATTCACCTGTGGGGTCATAAGGAAATTTCCTTCATCACCTTCACTTTGTAAAGAGAGGCCAGTGCATTGGATCGGGGAGCCAGGCATCAACCCAAAGATCTGCAGCCAGGTACAGATGTGCCCAGCATGTCCAAGCACTTGACCACACCATTTCTTCTGCCTGCTGCACTTCTATCCATAGCACCTACACCTCAGGGGCATAACAAAACATGGATTTCCTTGTATGTCCTCTGTACCTTTGCTGAGGTACTTGTGCCTCACAACTATTGCCAGCCTAGGGAACAGAGAGGACCACATATATGTCTAACATACATATCCCTTGAACAAACACCAAAAAGGAAACATTGCCCTCCTATGAAAATAGGACTGATTGGTCTATTTTTATCACAGTTACTAGTATCAACAAGTTTATTTAGTTTGCTACATACTGTCTGCTACACACAACACCAGAACTAAGACCTGGTTGGATGAGGCTTTGTGCAGCCTGGTTTAGTCAGAGGTGTCCTTGCTCATAGCAGCGTGGTTGGAACCTGATGATCTTTAAGGTCCCTTCCAACCTTAACAAAGAAAAAAAATAATAATTTAAAAAAAAAAAAAGCCCAAGAAAGCCCAAAAATAAACAGGCCAATTTTTAAATTTATTTATTTTTTTCTGCTATTGGAGGACTGTTAGGTCTGAAGGGCATACAAACCTAGGAGCAAGGATCAGTTTTTCCTAGCCCTCTGAAAAGAATCAGACACATAATCATTAGTGGTTTTTATTTCCAGCACCTGTCTGCTCCAGAGACAAAATAATTCAACATTGTAGTAAAATGAATTCTCTGATGAAAAAAAGTAACAACAACCACAAAAAAAATACGGATAGAGAATGATACAGAGAGAATGGCTAAGAACAGAGACACATCATAACCTCATTTTATATACTGTAAAGATATGCAGGAGACTCCTAAGACCACCACTTTCCACCATCATTGTTTCTGAAGTACTGTATTTCCTCTAGGAATACACCTCCACAACTCTGGACTTCATCGCTTGGCCTACAATGAAACCACAACTAAAAGGTACACACTTGTCCTAAACACTACATTCTCTTTTAAAAAGATAATCCAGCACACAAGAATATCTAACATAAGTGCAGTATTAACTAGAAAAAAAAAATATATTAAATTCAAATAATAGAGAATTTCAGGCCAAAGTTATAAGCTTACCAGTAGCAGAGGGGAAAAAGCAGAGAGCTACCAAGAAACCCTACAGACAAGTATCATTATTTGTTACTTGGAGACTTTAAGTTTCTGAGATTAAAGTCTGACATCAGACAAGACTGTTACATCTGTTTTCACATTAAAAATGAAAGATACCATAACGACAAGATATATTTGAAGACTCACACTTTTTTTTCCTGTTCTCTGCTTAGAAAAACAAGTTTTCTCCAGTGGCAAATGGAATATTCTCCCTTTTAAAGTGAGTTAGGTCACCTCAGCTTCCCAGGGAACACGGACACTCTGATGATCAGGGTTTCACTAACACACCATAGCGACTGATGACAAAATGCACACCTGCAGTTCTAAAGCATGTGTAGCAAAGGCACTGTATGCTGCCTCTTATCTCCCCATATTCAACAGACTGCTAGACGAGATAAGAAGATGATTCACCTTCTCCAGACACCGTTACATTAACTTTGCTGTGAGAAAACACTGAACCACTATCTAATTTTAAATTAAATAAATCAATTAAAAAACAAAAAAAGGGGTAAAAGCCTCTTTCTCTGCCCAACATTTCTCTCTGTCAGTTTTCTCTGACTTCATATATAATCTATCTATACAGTAAACATAAACCAATGGTTTCCTGTAAATGCTCTTCTGTTACATTTGGCATAAATATTGATATTACGAAAGGGTCTGACTTTCACCATACTCCAGGCTGACTCCCTCTTGGCTCAATCTACTGCTGTAAAGTCATGTCCCTCCCTTCCCAAAAACACACTGCCAAACAGGCACAAAACCCAATCTTTCTTTTCTGACATGAAAAACATGTATCCTCAACTACATACTTTCATTTCCCGCTTTTTGTGCATTATGTTTCTCACTTCCTTTAGTCTTCTTTATTACTAGCTTTTTTTTCTGAGGGTTCATGCAAGAGATTATGCTCTGAAAGTAATTTTTTAAAGTAACTTTTCAGAGACCTAGTCCTCAACATTTTTGAGTGTGGTTCAGACATGTAACAAGGTTCATGTGACAGTCTCCCAACAGGTCACCATTATCCACAGTCCACTAACACAAAAACAAAACAATTCTCCAGTTTGAAATGGTTTGCTATGCAAGTTGCAAGTGACATCTCAAGAAGCTCAAATAAGGATTTGTAAATTCTCCTGCTCCTAAATTAAAAATAAATTTTAAGCACAAAGCGACTTAACACAGCTGTGGAGAAGCAATTTTTCTGTGCTCATGAATGCCTGTCTGGAAACACAGACACTGTGACACCAGTCTGGGATTTTCTCTGGCAATGATACAGGGGTTTGCTTTCCCTTCTGAATAGAAAAAGCAAAAATGTTTTCTGCTAAGGGTAACTGTATAGCTGAGAAATAAATAAATCTATCTCCTTTTCAAATGGAATTTTAGCCCAGGTATTTTGGGCTTTAGATGTTTAGGTCAGAGGTTCAGCAGGTTAGAGTCACTAAACTGCGAGTTGTTGCACTTGGAATTTTAAATAATTAATGAGTAACAGCAGCAACCCTGGCACTGAACTCTGCACGAGAAACCACTTAAGTCTCTCACATCACTGTGATACCATTATTGTACTTGCATGCTTCTTCAAATGTGCTTTCAAGTACCTGTGCCTCATACTCAAACATTGCCTCATTTTATTTAAATCTTAAATTTCACATACAAATGTTGCTTTCCCAACTTTTATCCAGGCTGTGTACAAAGCCACTAAAAACAGTCATTACTGAATAAAAGAGAATAATGACAGACCCAGGGAAAAAACTGCTATTTGAACATGAGATTGTACAAAATGTACACTCGACTGTTGTCTCCTCTTCTTCCATTACAAATAAAATAAGGCTGTTTATTTCATGTTAAAAGGAAGAGGAAATAATGTGACAGACCAAATAGTTGTTTTTAAGCACAGTTTTCCAATTAAGTTCACCATTTATGCCAAATCCACTGTACAAAGTATGATAACATCTGGCAACATGTCAAAATAATGGAGTAAGAAAACATGTTTCAATAAGGAGACTAGGAGTGTATTCACTTCCAAAAATTATTACCAAAATATACCTCATATCCACGATATGATTAAAAGTTAAGTAAGGTTGTATGTAATATTCACAGCACCCATCACAAGAATATCTTGTGATTGAACAAGTTCTACTTGTAAAGCATGGGGACAAACTATTTTACTTTTATTCTTAATTGAATGTCTTTAAAAGAAGAAAATGTTTCAAATCCTATCATTAAAATCATGTCAGGGTCCACAGCATTTGACCAAGAGGGGCTCTCATTCCAGACAGAATGCAAATACAGCACGGAAGGTCCTTCCCTAAAAGTCTTGCAACGTAAGTATTGAAAACACATGAGTAGTGGATAAACCTTTCTCCCAAACTATAGATACAGAGCAACAGTGGAAATAAGTTAAGGGCAATATGTGAAAAATTACTTGCAGCCCACTTGAGAAGCTTAGGCAGATGTTAGAAACTTAAATCCAAACTTGTAATCTGAAAACCTGTTCTCGGCTACTACACAATGCTGGGGTTTGTAACCATAACAGGCATCCCTTTTGTTTCACAAGTGCTTCATGGACTTCAAGTTCTGCCCTCAGTCATACAAAATAACACTCGGGCCAGGATGACACAGACAAGCAGGTTCACATGATTTTACACCAGAACCACATAAATACACAATGAGTTTATTACTCTGCCATCCCATGTCTTAACTCAGCAGACTTTCTCAGACACAGAAAATGCTAACCATCAGGCTTGGGCTTATCACAAGACTGAGTAGAAACCACTGGAACACCCCTCTCCCTGCCTTGCTTTAAGCAGCTATAGCAGGAGGTCACCCATGCTCTTAGATAATAAGCTTGTGATTAGCATACTCACACAGGATGTGGGAAACCAGGGATCATTTTAGAAGATACTGAAAGGAAAGATCAGTCTGACTTGATCACAGGATAACAGTGAGTCACCACTGTGATCTGACAGAGGAAAGCTAAAGACAGACAAACAGACCTACTTTGTCATGAGAGGATATTTTCAGTCAAGATAGGGAAGAATTACTGTCATCATACTAGCCACTAATATAACCTCAGCTGAATACAAGGTACAAATCTGGTCAGCCATATTGAATTACACTATTTTTTTACTAGAATAGATGCAAGGATGATGACAGCAACAGGAGCCTATTACACAGGGATAAGACTAAAAGCCCACGACATATCAGTAAAGAAAAGCTAAATGAGTATTGGAAGAGGAGAAAATACATGCTGCCCATGTGTATATAAACCTAAGCTGTAAGTCAGAATGTTTCCAAATATTAATTAGAAGAGCAGGGCTCTCGAAGAACTAGAGAGGAGGAGAAAACCTAGCTACTTTCAAGACAGAAAGCAAAAACATGACTACTGTATTTCAGAGACTGGGAGAATGGCATGGCTTTTGCCATGGCAGAACAGCCCCAAATGACACAAGCAACTCCTTTTGACGTAGAATATTCCAATCCACATTTCTAGACAGTATAGCTGGAGCTATATGGTAGGGAGGGAACAGAGGGACTACCTTCTACTAAACCTGTTAATATACTGACAATTGACTTTATAAAAAGATTAAAAATATCAAAATGCCAAACGAAACAAAGCCACAAAATCAGCAATACCCTAGAAAGGGAGAGCAAAAATGAAACATGCTAGCTTTTAGCCAACTGGGTTTCACTGGGATGTGGGATACTGGACAATTAGGCTTTTAATCAATGAACTCTGAGTGGGGAATAATTCCTTTTAATCCATTTTATCCTTTAAGTGAGCAGTATAAAGTACAGGAAAACTGTAACTCTCTCTGCGCAAAGACACGCCTCTCCTGAAGAAAGGCACCATCACTCCAGCCCAAGAGCCTCTGCCTTTGCAGCCTGCTCCTTGGACTGGGAAATGCAGATCTGAACCCTTTGGGAAAGACACAGAGATTATCTCCATCCCAAACACATCACAGTCATAAGTAGGGTCTTGACTAGCCAGCTCGTCAGCAAGTTTGTGGGCATTTGCCCTCAGGAAAAGGTTGAGACACAGACAAAGCCCACCTCCTGTGCCCCGAAGCACTGGGAACAGGAACAGCAGCATAATAAACTTTGTTTGTATGGATACTAACTTTAAGGAGCCTTCTGCTCAGCTTCTTGGCCATGTTGGGTAATAATCTGAGATATCTAATTCTCAGCACAAGACAGACTATGTGCTTTACACAAGGCTTTTCAACTCACTTCAACCCTTTTCCACTCCTCCAAATAATTTACAAATGGACTTCTCTTTTCATAACATTCCTTCAGGACTATACTCCAAATTAGTCCTTGAAATAGCTTCCCCTCCTTGAGCATTCTGCAGTAAATGCTCCACCATGGGAAAGCAATAAGGAATAATATTTCTAGTCTTTGACTGACACTTTTATAATCACATAGGTATAACAAACCCTCCAGCAACAACCATTTAAAATTTGTGTGCATCGCATCGAGTCACTCAAAAATGGTGTCTTTCATTCCACTCCTTAATAAGAGCCAAAACCCTTCAGAACATAGATACTGAACTTCTGGTTTGGCTGAATTTCTTGTTTTCCCACCTCAAATGATACCTCTACCCAACCTGTTTCTGTCAACTCTTAATTCACCTATAATGATCTCAAGCAACAACAGCTCACAACACTACAAGTGCAATCATTGACATAAGTTACTTTCTAAAGTACACAATACCTGAATCAAAAACTGTAATTTATACATATCTGTGAGTGAAAACATGGGGCTTTTATTTAATTAGTGTGTTACTTAAAGCTGCTTTTATTGAGATTATAAGGGATCAACAGTTTGCAAGCAATTAAGCTATACTGACAGCTTTTAACCGTTTTAAAACTTTTTGCTTGTTTGTTTTGGTTGTTTGTTTGTTTTTAGTGGAAATCCAGCTATTGTGAGTCAGTGGTTAAGATTAGTTTGAGATGTTGCAGCTGGAGCCTTTTACTCCCAAATACATTGATGTTGACGACCTGTGTGCAGCAGCAGCAGTCCTTTCTTTATGCCAACACTGCCCAGCTGTGATCCCTAATATTTAGCCTGTGGCATTTAAAAATAATTCTGAATCACCTTACTTGCCCTTCCTAAGCTAATGCTACAGTTTTAATAACTATCTTATGTTGGTGCATCCAACAAGTCCAATGAATTGCTACAGTTAAGTAAGTATCTATTACTAAATCCATTCCCAATTTGCTATTTGAGCATCTGCCAAAATTAATGCCCCTGTCTAAAATGAAAATACATCAAAGCTAAGAAAAAAATAAAATACATGTTTTCCCCATTTATTATCTTGAAGCACGCAATATTGACTCAGAAGAAAACAACCCTGATCAAAAAAACAGCTCCACCCCCAAACCACAGGCTTCATAGTACCTGGCAAGGATGTTTAAAAACATAAGCTCCAAGCACTGCGGACTGTGTATGTTTAAAGTTAAGCAAAGTGGAAAGCAATTACCACCACAACTGTTGTTTTTAAAATGTATTTATCATAACTGCATGTAAACATTTCATCAGCTTGGTTACATCAGAATTCACTTACATTCACTCTTAAATTCAGTTAGCAATGCAACATAAATTTCCCTTGCTTTGCTAACTGCATTTTGTCCTAAAACACTTAAAATTACACTATACATTGATTATCTGCTAGAATGGAGGTTTGTAGATCATACCACAAATGCTCTCTCAAATGCCACATGGGGAAAAGGTATAAGCAGAATCAAGGAATATATACATGTAACAGAATCAGATGCACAGCAATGCCAGGCCCAGTGAGACTGGGACATGAACAGGATGATAAAAGAATATCACAACACAGCAGAAACAAGGGCACTTTATAATTTTGGTACCGATTACCATTTTGCTCATTTCAAGTCATAATGCTCCTGCAATACCAGTATTTTGCTCATCACTTGCTTATCCTCTGCATGCTGCAGAGGATTTTTCACAAGAGTTTTTTCATGCTCCCCTGCCCCAGCTGCCTGACTTTATATTACAAATGCAGTACTGCAAGCAGAAGGCAATCATAGGATCATAGAACACCAGGTTGGAAGGGACCTCAAGGATCATATGATCCAACCTTTCTTGGCAAAAGCACAGTCTAGAAATGATGGCCCAACATCCTGTCCAGCCAAATCTTAAAAGTGTCCAATACTAGGGAATCCAGTATTTCCCTGTGGAGAATATTCCAATCGCTGACTGTTGTTAATTGTGAAATCCCTCTTGGCCAGAAACACTGTATTTGTGTTCCGTGTTAATGTTACCCAGCATTCCTTTCAGTCTGGACTCTTAATTTCTTGCCTCCGTTTTCCCTTAAGATAATTTTTATTTTCTGTTTCATGTGAACAGGTACCACTTGGGTGACTTGCCTGCTTCAGGCTCCTTGCTACAAACTTCTGCTGGGACAGCAATCACAATAATCTCTCTAATGAGAAACCTGTCTTGTCCTTTATGACAAGGGTTCAAGTGAAATAAATTAAGTGTATCTTTTAGTTTCACCTAATGACAGCTTAATTTTCAGAAACCTGAGTGGTACCGAATCTCATAAAAATTGGTATTCTATATGAAGTTGGAGCAACAGATCATAAAATATTATAAAAATTACAGTCTCTGAAGAGTGGCAATTTTAGTTACAACAAAGAGTAAAATCTGTTCAATAACTTCACAGAACAATGTTACCAACCACATACAAAGAAGAAAAATTTCAAACATTTCTGAATTGGAGCAAACTAAATAGAAAATACTTAAAATGTTTAAACCAGTAAATGACAGGCAACTTATTCAACTGACACCACAGGAGGAATTTTTATACAAACAGAATGTAATTATAATCTGGAATTGAGTCAACATACTCTAACTCAACGCCTCTCCCAATCAATAAAAAAAAAATCATCACGATTCACTACCACAAAAAGACATATGCAGAATAACCTTATGTGTGTATATATATATATATAATTTAGTGTGACAACAAGCATTAACACCTTAAAGTCTTCTTGCCTTCATTTGATCTTACTTATTTGGGAGGTCTTTTCTTACACAAGCAAGCCCACTGAAGACAATCATATTGTTTTGCATCTGGAAGACACTGCAAAACCAGCTTTCATGCTGCGTGTGCCAGTATTATTGCTGTAATGCATGAGTTATCATGAAATTACTTAATTACTGTCTTTCGAAAGCCCTGGGTATTCTCTCAGGTTAAAGTACAGAGCTGTCTGATTGTGAAATACTTTTAATCATTCTGCCATCTTCAACTGTAATATTCTACCATTGTCATGTTTGCATGTTAATCTTTTATTTGCAGTGATTATTCTACTAAACTGGACTAAAGGAAAAAGTTACTTTACACTTCACAAATAACTAAAGCATAAAACCAGATCCATAAAATATGAGAGACATAGACATTAGAGATAAAAGTATGCACTTATGTATCTGAAACGTACTAAAGAGATACTATTTGCTATGTACCTTATAGCATTTTACTTTTTCTCCTGTATGCCTTTTTCAGTCTCAGTTTAGAAACTGCCAACATGATTTTGGGGTACATGTACAATTCAGTTAAAATACTGGCAATGATTTGCAATCTATTATGATACCTTTTTCCTAAAGGATATAAAGTCTTACTGCAATTAAACACTATTGGAAGTGTTTAAATGATAAGTTAATTACACATGCTATTCAATACAGATTATGAGGGCTGTATTATAATATCTGATAATCAATAAATCCCCCAAAAAGTATTTGTGAACTTAGTATTCAGCACCATACAACCAGGTTAAATTTGTTTGCTTTTTACTATGTGCAAATCAATCATCTCTCTCAGCTTTACTCCAGATCTTACTGCATTTGAACGTCGCTGGTGTTTTCTAAAGACCACCTAAACATTATGAATAAAAAGGGAATACCAAAATGGTGATAAGAAGAAAAAAAAGCCACCACATGACTGGAGAAGTTTTAAATGAGTATTAACAACAACAAGAACGAAGAAGCTTTAAATGCATGTTAGAACGTAAATAGAGATTACGCACATGCCCATTCACTGACACCTGCATATGCATTTTTTTATTATCAAGCTAATGGCAAAATTATGGAACTAAATCAATGCCAAGGAAAATCCAAGATAAAGCCCACTGGCTATAAGCAGATTACCAATACAGTGATCAAACCAATATAATTATTAAACTTACTGTCACTTTTGCCACCACCTTCCTTTCTTGCAAATTCCCCAAACACATACAGGGAGTGAGAACCACTCTAGCAGCAACATCCTGTTCCTAACAAGCTTGCTCCCCCAGGTCACATGAAGTCTCAACTCATTCATCACCACGTTCCCAAGATGCAGGTGCTCCATCCTGTGACCAGCATGCACTGACTCACCTGCAGATGGACAACAACTGGGCATCCAGAGCAGGAAGAGAATTATGCACGGGTTACCAAGTCTTTGGGATCACTGGGAAAGAAAAGCTTCACAGTCCAGCCTCCTTCCATTGTCTGTTAGTCTGCTCTCACAGTATGTTCAGACAATATAACCTCTTGGATGTAGTTTCTGGGCGTATGAAGGACAAGGTGCTGACTGGGGATAACCAGCATGGATTTACCAAGGTTAAATCATGTCTGACTAGTATTATTGCCCTCTGTCATAAAATGAGGGGATTTGTGGATGATAGGAGATCAGTAGTATCATCTACCTCAATTTTAGCAAGACTCAACAATGCCTACCACAGCATCTTTCCACCTAGCCTGATCTAAGTTACAGTCTAGATGGGTAGGCCACTGGATGATAAAAAACCCTATCTCTGTCATCAGGGTCAAACAGTTGCTGTTAATGGTTCACAATCTGCCCATAATCTGGTTACAAGTGGGTAGAGGTTAGGGCCCCTATTCTGTTTAGTATCTTTAACAGCAACCAGTCCAAGTGCACAGAACATCCCTGAGCAAGTCTGCAGATGCCATCAGACTTAGGGGTATGGCTGATACACTGGAGGATAGGGCTGCCATGCAAAATCATGAAGCTCAGGCTGACAGAAACATCATGATATCACAGCCTGAAGACCAACTTACTGGTGGTCAGCTCTGCTGAAAATGACCTGGGGGTCCAGGATGACAGTAGGTGAGCAGCCCACCTGGCGGCAGTGACAGCTAAAAACATCCCTGGGCTGTGGCAACAGAAGCAGAGCCAGTGGTCTAAGGACAGCTACTTTTCTGCTTCATGCACCACGCATCGCTCTAATATCTGGTCTTATCAGGCCCACTTTTGGATCCCCACTACGAAGCCCCAGTCAGCTGGAACAAATTCAGTGAAAGGCTAGAAAGACTATTAGCAGATGCAGCACGTACCCTGTGAAGAAAGGCTGAGGATACTGGGTTTGATCAACCTGAAGAGGCTTTGAAGCATTTAATAGAGGCTTTCCAATATCCAAGAGCAGATGACTGCAAGGTGCAGGGGGGGAGAATGAAGTAAACTAAAACCCAAGAAATGTATAGATATTTATTAGAAACAAGAGGAAAAACACACTATGAGGATAATAAAGCATTGGAACAGAATATATATATATGTATGTATATGTATATATGTAAATTTAGTCATCCTTGGAGATGTTAAAAATCCAACCAAAGCTCTAAGCAGCCCAGTCTGATCTTGCACATGACTGTGCTTTGGGCCAAATGATACACTGGAGACCTCTGTTGATCTCTTCTAACCTGAGTCTACAAATCCGTGCTGGAATTGCGTACATACTTTAAGCAGAATATGCACATTTAGGCACAATGCATCCAAGAAGACTAGAGAGACTTCAGGCATACTCAAAACCTGCTGTACAAACGACCGATGTATGCGCAATAAATTGAATGCCTTCACTGTTCTCTGAACTGCAGGCACTTATGCAGATCAAAGAACTGCGTATGCATGTCTTTATTTAGTCATGGGACTGACAAGGGCCCTGCAGAACATGTCCTTCAAATGCCTCTACAAAGCTACTTGACTCACTGAGCCAAGAAGACTGAACTACCACAACCACAACTCAGCCAAAATTCACTTGGTAGCACTGCAGTTATGGTGTAGGGGAAGTCACCAAGAACAAAAGCTAATTGTAAAGAAGAAACTACAGGTAGAACATACACTTCACAGCTGCTACAACAGCTAATGGTAGAATATAAACCAACAATTAATCCTGAATATTATGTTATTCACCATTTAAGTCAAGGAGCATAGTTTTGTTGTTGCTATAAGCTCTTTGTGGCAGGTATATTTTACCCACTTGGACAAAATATTACTCAGAGAAAAAATGTACAAACCATTTACAATAAAATACCAATTAGAAGTAATGAAGAGTATTTTGCAACTTTTCTCACTCTTCTTAGGGGCATTTAGAACTGTTAATTGCAGCTACAATTCCAGCCTTGGAACCAAATTTTTTCACATAGTGTTTTCATTAATGAAGATGGTTGTGGCATTCAGGAGCTGAATTAAGAAAACAAACATAAAAAAAAAAAAAAGGAAAACCCAATAACCGCACCACATACAAAACCTTTTACCACAGAAGGAGAAGAGAATATAGTATTTCGCAACCCACTTTACAAGTCAGCCAAAATTTAAGACTAACATTTCAACATCAACAGTCCTGCATTTGGTGGAAGACCACAACTTTTCCCTGTGATCCCAATATAGGTTCTTTCCCATTTGCCAGGAGTAACCTTCTGAAAAACAAAGCCAAATTATCACCTACCCTCCAGGTAAACGGTGCTGAGTCAGATTATGCTGATAAAAGCAGAAGCTTTTATTTCTCTCTTCTCCCCAAACAAGTCAGGGCAACGTAATACCACAGATAAAAGGTTACAAAAAGCCAAGCCAGGGAGTTTCTATTTGTAGAAGCTATACACTTTGGTTAGCAAGAAGTCCCTTGATACAGTAACATCCATCACTGGGGGAAAGATTCTAACAGTAAAAGGTCCAACAAGAGCCAAATTAAAAAGTAATTGCAGTTATTTTCCTCTAAGTCAATCCCAATTACCTGAGCACATAGATCAAGCTAAGAAACAACCATAAATAAAACATGGCTCATTTTTTTTTCTTTCTAATTTCACAAAAATAAAGAACAAGTTGACACCAAGGCTGACTTAAATGCAAAAAGGTCCTGCTGATCTTTGCTATCACTGATTTTGCTGATATATTAAAAGGTCCAGGCAACCATTTTCATGACATTTCACCACTGCCTTTTGGACTCACTTTCAGGCATTCTGGTTATTTCCTTTGAACTAAACAATGTTGAGATGAAAATGCCTGGAATCAAATTGCTGAGTATTTTTCAGTGACCATTTCACTGAAATGTCAAATTAAAAGGGAATCAGTGTGCAATGTGACAGTGGATTTTAGTATTTTAGGGGATTCTGGGTTTTGCTCCTGTTTTAGCTCTCTGGAATGCTGTGAGCTGTCAAAACACAAAAATGCAACAAAATAAGGGTCGGAAAGTTTCCTAATCTAATTATTATATTATTCTTCATGGATAAAGCTTTGAGGAATACGTCAGTCTCCGAAGTTACTACTTTGTATTGTTTCAGTAGTATTTTATCCCATACCACAGATCTACTGAAAGCATTGGCCAGTTATTTTCCTGATTTTGGCTTCAGTCTTTGCTGCCATAGTTTTTACCGTAACAGGCCATTTCTGGCCTCAAAGTTTTGCAGCTGTCCTTCACACACAAAAAAAAACAGTGGATGTGCAAATCCATCATAATTCTTTCTGTAGCTTCTTAAGACTCAAAGGAATTTTATTTTAGCCACTACCCATACTAGATTTTCTAATGATACTCCCTTTTCTCCCAGAGAATTAACAAGTTTTGACAAGACAGTTTAACATAGGACTGATTGTTGTGGTTTTTTTAATCAGAACAGGAATGCTGACATCAGGGGGGGAAAAAAAAAGTGTCAGAGGAAGATAAAAAAGCATGAAAATAATTACAATGCATTACACAACATCACAAAGCAATGTTTTGCTATTAACTATGAGATGTTGCAGACTTAACTGTGACCCCCCAGAAGCTGATGAGTCTCTTCTGAGATAAGCTGAGAGTCTAGGTTACTCAAGAAACTTGTCACAAACTCCACAAACACTTCCTGGGAGTGGGCACCATGCAAGCCAAGAGAAGTTCTAAATTATATTATTAAATATATTAGCCAGAAGAAAATGGCTGTGAGCTAGGGGCATGCTGCTGATACCCAGGTATACACACTGATTTTAAGGCCAGAGGACAATGACAGCTGTCACTGGGATCCACAGTATTGCAGCATTAGAAAAATTAAAATAAAATAATCTAGACTGTATCTTCATCAAGACACTAACCCAGCCTATATAAAGGCTGGGAAATGGGTGAGATTGGGTCAACAGTACTGGAGACAGGAAAAACTACCACTACCACTTAGTGCACCCACCCAACATCACAAACCTGAAGCCATTCCATCTTAATTCAGTACAGGAAGTCTATCTAGGAAGGAAAACTCTGCAGAAAACCAAGCAGAAGGTACAACAAAACTGTCCTTAGGATTCTGAAGTTATTGCTACACTGGAAACTATGATTTTCCTGTGACAGTTTTACCAGTGAAACACCTTATGTTCCAAGATGAACTTAACTCTGAGTTGGCTTCTTACCACCACGTCACACTTTGGCAATACGACACCTAGAAAGGGCTGCTGGTAGATCCCTAGATGCAACAGAAGCAGCAGCTATACACTGTTCTCTGAAAGACCTTTGGGTATGCAGAATATGCCTCTGGAAAAGTCTAAACTTTCATGGCCCAATTTATAACAGACATAAAAAAAATGGCAGGGCACTGACGTCTACAGAACAGCTGTATTTCAGGGCTTTTTGAATCTTTGGAGCACAAATAAATTTCCATTGAGATGAGAGACTGCTGTTGAACTACACGAGTTCTCTATCAAACCTATTCCATTGCAAGTTATCATTATGTTTCATGGTCTCGCAGGTATTCCAGACTACAATCAAGAAAACTGACTGAAAAATGCAAGAACACATTGGTATCTTTGATAACAATGTTTCCTCTCCTGTATTCTTAAAAATCTCTTTCAGAGAGTCAAGGATTAAAAGCAAACAAGAAGACCATGTACAAGGGTTGCAAATGATGCATAAACTTTCTCCAGAGCAGCTTTATGTGCATCTGTTAGTACAGATCTCTCACACTGCTAGGCCTCTTTTTCCAAGCCTCTGAACTCCAAAGAGTTATAACTTGTCCAACTGCATTGTTTTACCTCAATTTTATGACTTCGAAATAAGAAGTAGGCTAAGAACAAATACATTTTCACTTGTGATCCAAAGATTTCCACTCTTTAGCAGAAGCCAAAGATACAGCACCAGGTAGACACAAAACCATACTATATACCTGAATTAATTTTTAAAATGTATGTTGGTGTTATTTTCCCCTCTCACTTTCAAGTCGTAATAGTTAGATGTTAGATTCCATCAGTTCTTACTTTCACCAATCTGGAAAGGTTTGAATTTAAACATCCCCAAATGTTTAAGCTTTCCCAAAAGTTTAAGAAACAAAATGTTAAGAAGTGCAGCTACACACTAAGAAACTTTGCAAGTGTTGGAACTAAATACAAAAAAGATATAAAAACCATCTTTTCTTTCAATGTGTAAAAGGAACCCGGTACAGCTGATCCGTTGATCAAAAACTGGTAAAGTTTCTTTTAAAAAAATCTAAAAAAAACCCAACACACTTTTGTACCTTCAGTCACCGTGTAAATAAAAAAAAAAAAAGAAGAAGAAGAAAAAAAAAAAAAGAGAAACGTTAATTTGATCAATCTTTTCAGATGTATTGCTTTGCCCCTTTGCCTGTTTCTCCCAGTTGGAAGGCCTTACTAATGCTTTGGGGAAGGAGGGGAGTGGAAATCAGTGGTGAAGTAAAGATATAGAAAATAAATTTCCCTATGGAGTTATTTCAAAATCAATTCAGGACAGAAGAAAAAAAAAAAACTGGCTGGAAATTTCCATGTTATTTCTTGGTTTTGTCTCACTTGCCCTTTGCGTGGGCTTTCCTGGGTATGTCCAAGATTTACAGCTATTCCAAGTAACAGAGCTGGGATTTCACAGTTACTGCAACTGATTCAAGAAGCTTCAAAGGACCAGTCCCACTTTATATTAACCAAAGAGTTCTCCAATTATCTTAAATAAGAATTTTAAGCACAAGGCTTTTTTTCTGAATATGAGAAACCCAGAATGTTCAAATCTGAATACTGTTGTCAGAATCTGCTTAACAATCTGCTATTTAAAAAGTCTTTAGCCATGAAAAATTGTTCACAGTAGATTCTGAATCATTTAAAGAAAACAGTAGGAAGTTGTATGTCAATTTCTACATAGAAGTTAAACCCAGGATGGTCAACCTTTTACAGAAGGGTTGGTCTCTGCAACCTCTTAACTAAGAAGATAAGGTATAGAAAACTGAGACAAGGGTGATTATTTCCTGGACATCAAGAAAATTTATTTTCTCACAAAAACCCAAAAGCCAAACTCTGAAAACAGCTAGGAAGGCAAGAAAACATTAGTACAATTTGTTATTCAGAAAACTTGAAGAAATTGCTAATAATCTACATAACAGACATCAAAATTAATTATTGCTATAGCCAAAATCCCATTTACGACAAGGATTCACCCAGGATTATATTTGGTATTCCAATGGTCATTAGGTGGTAGGAGAGAGAAATTTCTCCATGTGCTACTAATACATGAAAATAACCAAAGAAACAAAGAGAGAATATCCATAGTGATTGGAATGGGATGATTAAGTGAAGAAAATCTAAACCCATCAGTGTAACATAGCATTTCTTTAATATTACTGAATATGTAACATCAGACACTATAATTCTACAGTGCTTAGCATAACTAAGAACATTTTGTCTAAATTCTTTGGTGGGCGAAACCCCTAGAGAACTACATTTTCATTGTGTCATTTTAATTTATGTCCCAGTCTGCATCACCATATTGTGTTCCTTTAGGCTGAAGGCAAGCATTCACATGTTCTCTCATCAGGGTGACAACAATCTGCCTGCAGAATGGTTATTACAGCAAGACCCAGAACTATGACTGAAGGCTCCAGTAATACAGTTCTAATGTAATCTCCACTAAAGTCAGCCACTGCCTTTGGCAACTGGATCAGATTCTCAGAGACAAACTTGTTCATTTTATACCGATTATCTAATTAGCCCCAAATTAAGTGGTTTCTGCAGAAGGCTGGCTGCCCCAGAAACTGGTACTAACACAAGTAATACACAAATGAAGTACTGAAGCAAGTGTTATCTGTATGAAACTCCAGTTGTACAAGTTATTTCAGCAGCTGAGCTCAAAAGCACATATACTTTTCCTTTTCTTCTTCCACTGGTTGCTTCCTGCAGGTCAAGGCAGGTGATTCTCCCCCTCTACTCTGCTCTAGTGAGACCCCACCTGAAATACCATGTTCAGTTCTGGAGTCCCCAACACAAGAAGGACATGGAGCTGCTGGAGCAAGTCTAGAGGAGGGCCATGAAGATTATCAAAGAGCTGGAGCACCTCTCCTATGAAGACAGGCTGACTTGAGTTGGTGTTGTTCAGCCTGTAGAAGAGACCTTACAGTGGCCTTACAGTCCCTGAAGAGGCCTACAGGAAAGCTGGGGAAGGACCTTTTACAAGGGCTTGTAGCGAAAGGACAAGGGGTAATGGTTTCAAACCAAAAGAGGGGAGATTTAGATTAGCTATTAGGAAGAAATTCTTACCTGTGAGGGTGGTGAGACACTGGAACAGGTTGCCCAGGGAAGCTGTGGATGCCCGCTCCCTAGAAGTATTTAAGGCCAGGTTGGATGGGGCTTTGAGCAACCTGGTGTCCCAGCCCATGGGAGGGGGTTTGGAACTAGATGATCTTAAAGATCCCTTCTGACCCAAACCATTCTGTGATTCTAAGTTGTTTGTGTTTTTTCTGTTTTGTTTTATTTTTTAGTAAGTATAAATTCAGGCTTCTTCACAAATGACAGTGTTCTGCTGATTTTTTTTTTTTGGAAGCATCCAACAATCAGAACAACTCTAATGGCTTTTTCCATTTCTATCTTCAACAGAATATTTTCAAGAAATCAGACAAAGGCCTGTTTTATAAAAGACTACAAATTGGCTCTATTCAAAACTGTATCTGAAGTTACTGACCTTCATCAACAGCCTCCTTCATTTAAGTAAGAGCCTCACCACAGAAAACGTATCACAGCTTCAAAGTGACATCTTGCCAGAGCAAAACACTATTTAGGTAATTAAACACCACAGGACTGGGCACCTCATCAATGCTCATAGAATGACAGAATGGTTTGTGTTGGAAGGGACCTTAAAGATCATCTAGTTCCAATCTTCCTGCATGGCCAAGGACACCTCACACTAGATCAGGTTATTCAGGGCCCCATCTAACCTGTCCTTGAACACTTCCAGGATAGGGCTTCCACAACTTCCCTGGGCAACCTGTTCCAGTGTCTCGCAATCCTCACAGGAAAGAACTTCTTCCTAATGTCTAAACTAAATCTTCCCTCTTTCAGTTTTAATCCATTCCCCCTTGTCCATTCACTACAAGCCCTTGTAAAAAGTCCCTCCCCAGCTTTCCTGTAGGTCCCCTTCAGACACTGGAAGGCCACTATCAGGTCCCCCTGGAGTGATGATCCAGAAAACTGTGCTATCTTTTAATACATGACAGAGTTTACACTTTAAACCTATATGAAAGACCAGAGTCTTAGACTGAAAACTTTCCAGCCTTCTCCCACACTAAGCACTGGTCATGCTTTCAGCACTTTAGCCAAAGAATACTAGATTTCATTCACATTAGTCCATGTATTGTGCTGATTGTCAAAAATGGTTATGTTCTCATCTGAAGTACATCAATTTAGCTCTGGTAAATAAAAATTTGAAGCAAACCACCCAGCTTCTGATATCCGAGCACTCATTTATTTTCACAGCACACCTTTTTGGCACAGAAGGAGTTAACAGCAAACACGTAGCATATAATTTTGAACATTTACAGACTTTTGCTACTTAGGCTGCAAGTAAGCATGAGATGTGGATTTCAGTTTAATCTGCCTTCCCTCAACAGTTTATAGTGAAAGTGTTTCTTTAGTCATAACAATCATGTAGCAGAGCAATTAGAGCCTAAACTATAATGACATGTTCTATTTGATGGAATAAACAACTGAAGTGGTTATTTCAACCATATGGCTAATTTATATCCAGTACTGAACAAAAACATCACAAAAAAAGTAACAACAGTGCATAAATTTGTGCATATGCAGCAGTACTGTGACTCAAGCATCTATATTCTAACTTGTGTGTTCCTCTGAGCAACACTGAAAGGGAACACTGGCATTTCCCTAGAATGGGTCACTCTTTTGCCTGATACTACCATTACTGTTCCACATACCTTCTTTTGTAATCCAATACATCCCTAACACTCATCTTCTTAAACTCTCAGAACTGGAAAGAACTGGAAGCATGTCCCAGTTATGGTATCAACTCATGAGGTGAGCAATGTCAAGTCTTGGGTGTTGTCATGCCTTAAAAACTGATATAATCCTTCTCTGCATGTGCAGCATACTTTGAGTCCATTATTTTTATAATTCTGAAAAGTTTGTCTTTAAAAAGGATATAAGACTACTAGAAATGTAAGTACCATACTGGCAGCTGACTTTGTGAGGCATAAAGCCCAATGAAAGAACCATTTTGTCAGGAATATATTAATGAATGTACAAGATTTAGCAGCTAACAATATCAAACTATTTTTTAGTAACATGCTGCAATTTCTCTCATAAAGTAAAGGGTTTATGGTTGGCCAAAACTTATCACTACAATAATGATCTTAACATTTACTACTTTATACGTAGTAATTCTCATTACAGAACAGGGACTTTGAAAGTTTGTGTATATTCTCTAGTTTTATAGCATGGCATACACTCTCAACTTCTGTTCTTAATTATATAGCTATCATAAATCCAGTGAAGCTGACAAAACACTACATTTTATTCACAGCTTTCTCCCAGCTCAGTGAAAATTAATTAATTTTGTTGGGTTACATTAGAAGACCTTAACACTCCAGGTTGGTGTGGGGTTTCTTCCATTATCAATACCAACCTTTACTTTAGATGGATTATATCAGAACTTAATGCATGAATACTTCTTGGAAAATTAATATCCATTAGCATAACTTTTACACATAGGCCTCTGCAAACTAGAAATTACTGTTTGACCACCTTATTAGTGATAAATAATGTTGGTAAAGTGCTCCATCTGGTTCCCTGTTTCCTCAAATGCCTTTCTATGATCTTACTGAAAGTGTACAAAAACTATAAGATAAAAAAAACCAAAACACACCAACCAAACTAAAAGCCCAAAACAGCTAACTTTGTCTCTGGCACAAAGGCAACACCTCTACCCAAATGAATCCCTGAGCCATAGACACATGAAAAGAGGATTCTGGGGAGCATCACTGCATGATCCTCCCTAGGCACCAACTCTTGGCCGCTGCCAGCAGAAGCTTTAGCATATCCTAGGATGGCATTTTTAACGTTCTCACAGGTGCTCTTTAGAAGAATTCAGAATGCATACAGGCAGAGCTGATGTGTAACACAGAAAGTACATAATCCATGATGCTTGAGACCTTTGACAGGCCCATACCAGTCATTGCTAACTGCTCTAAGACCACTTAAAGTCTTAAGAGAACTGTTTCCTACTCAACTGCCAGCAGTAATCAAATCATTAACTCAGAAACAAGACTGTCTCCAACTCTGTTATTATTTGCCTTGACTGACAGGGAGCACTTTGTCATCCTTCCAGCCAGTTATTTCAAGCCTTCACACACAATCACCACACAATCTACTGGTTAACTTGTACCTGTGAACTAGCAGTACTCCACAGACACAAAGTTACTTTTATTTATCCCAGTGTTTTAAAGATTATTAGCAGATATAACAGCAAACAGAATACACAGAAATAATATAGAATATTATTCTGTCAGTCCTGATCTCCTGTGGCTCAATTCTGGTCCCAATGAAAAGGGGAAAAACTTGAGTTTCTCCACCAGAAAACTTTTATTTTCACAGTTTCTTAATTTATTTTATTTATCTTTTTTTTAATCAACATTGCTCCAAACGTAGCATGTGATATACTGCGGGACAAATGTGATGCTCAGAGGAAATCCCACCATGAATGACCTACTCAAAATGACAAAATTACACATTCTTCCCAAGACAAACTGCGCAGCGATTTTTTCCGAAAGTCCCCACGAGCACAGCAAGAAACCAAAGCCTGCAGCGTCCGCCACCGCCGCAGCCCACCGAGCGCACACACACGCACACAGGGAGAGATTTTGAAGGCTGCCAAACCCTCCGCTAACACCGCACAGCCAGAGCAGAGCCGGGGACACGCAGCCAAAGGTACCAAGCCAAGCCAGGGAGAGGAGGAGGTGGCGGGTCCCCGAGCAGGAGCCCGGGGCCGCGGACAGGAGCCAGGGCGAGGAGCCCCGCAGCGGCCGCCCGAGCAGCCCCCGCCCGGACTTCGCCGCTTTTCCTCACATAAACTTCCAGGGAATCAATCTCTTAGAGGGCAGCCGGCGAGTGCCAGGGCACGGCAGGCAGCCGGGGGGATGGCAGCACCTGCCCCGCTCCTCAGCTCCCCCCGACAGCGCCTGTGGCGCGACTTTGCCCCGTCAGATCAAACAGGCGAACAACAACCAAAAAATCATTAAAAAAAAATAAAGAAGTTGGCAGTTTCTGTTTAAAACTGCGGGCACGGCCACGACGTGAAACCGGAAGCCCACGGTACCGACTCGGGGCCTCTCGCTGCCGCCCGGGACGCGCCAGGCGCTGCCACCGCCTCCTCCCGCCCCTCCCGCTTATGTAACGCGCTAGCGCAGCCTCCGCGGGGCTGGGGCCGTTCCCTGTGATCCCCCCCCGCCCCCCCAAAAGCCCCTCACCTGCCTGCGGCGGCGGGGAGACACCTCGGCGGGGCTGGGCGGCTGCCCTCGCTGCTCTGCCTTCCCCGGCCGGCTGCGGCTTGGGCTGCCCCGAGCGCTGCTCGCCGTGTCCGCAAGTACCTGTCCCGGAGGCGGAATCAAGGTGAGGAGGGAGCCCAGAGGGGTCAGCCACCGCTGCCCGTCCGCGCCGCCGCCACCTGCTCCAGGTGTCCCGCAGCGCCGCCCGCTCCCCCGCCCTCCGCTGAGCCCCCCCGGGGCCGCCCCGCCGAGGAGGAGGAGGAGGGACGCGGGGCACACAGGGCGAAGAGGAAGAGGAGCAAGACAAAACGCTACCCGCCCCCCCCAGGCGCGGGTGAAGCGCTCGCTCTATCGCCTCCTTCCCCACAGCACAACAACAACAAACACGGCGGAGCCCGGCGTGCTGGGCGGGCACGGCTCCGGAGCCGGCGGTGGTGGGTGCGGGGCCCCGCCAGGCCCCCCTGGGCTGCCCCTCTCCCTTCCCCACGCAGCTACCCGCCGCGAAGCCGCCCGGAGAGAAGGGAGGGAAAAAAAACAAACAAACAACCCAACACAAAACAGACCACAAAATAATAACAAGAAGGAGAGGAGTAAATCACAACGCACCCGGCGTGTTCTCCTGGGCTGCGGCGGTCCGGGGGCTGCATGCAGCAGGGGCAGCACCCTCCCTCTGCACCCCCGTCACCCGCCGGGAGAGACGGCGGCGAGGTGCGGGAAGAGGGAAGGATGGAACCGGGAGGGGAGAAGCCGCCGCGCCGCGCTCAGGAGCCCTTCCTCCGCCGGCGAGCGAGCGAGGAGCTCCCCCTGCTCTGTGCCGGCGCCTTGCGGTTTATTCCCTCGCCTTTTCCTGCCCCCGACCCTCCCCTTGAGAGCACGGCGGCTACAGCCACGGCGCTGGCCCCCGGTACCTGCGCGGGGTCCCCGCCCCGCCCGCAACCAGGAAGAGGCAGCGGGCTGGGGCAGCCGCCGCACCCCGCACCCCGCCGGCGCGGCGGGCGGGACGGGGACCCCCGCGGGCGGATCGGGAGCGGGGCGGGCTCTGCCCTCCACTGCCCGGGAGGCCAGTGGGCTCGGGGCAGCGGGAGCTGGATGTGCCCACGGCTGCGGCCGGGCGAGCGGTGGCAACCTGCATGCCCGGTCCGGTCGCTCGCTGCCTCCCGGGCCGGTAACTCGTCCCCGTAACTTGGCCTGAGAGGCTTCTAGCAAACCTGGCTTCTGGGGGTTTGGGGGGCAAGAGCTACCTGCAATTTTAGACTCAAAGTCATGCACCCGCAGCAGACACCCGGGTAACTCCGTGGTTTGCCTGCTCCGAGCCCGGGTCCCAGGGTGTAACTCGCTATTCCGACGGGAATATCTCGCTGTCAGGGTGGCCTTCCTGCAGCCTCGGCTCTCCGTGTCACTAGTGTGAGGCTTCGGTAGAGCTCGGCCACATTCCCGGGAAGAAGTTTCGCAGCATGAACCCCTGACTGGGGTTTAGAGGCAAGATAAACTGCCTTTTGAATTTCGTGTGGCTTCGGGGGGAAGCAGTTCACTTTTATGGATACTTTAGACAAATAATATTAGTTTCCATGGTGTGCAAAAATGCAAAAGCATGAAGTAAATTTATAGCTAGGTGCTAAGAAGTCACTTTATTTCGAAGGTTCACAGGTGATCACTGTATTTATCTGTTGCACCTGTCAAGTGAATCATGTTTAAACCTCGGCAGATGAGGAATTATTGAGTCAGCTACCCACCAATTCCTCCACATGAAAATCTTTCTTGGCTTTTCCTCTTTGAAGATAGAGCAAGTTTTAGAAAGCTGTTTTGGGCCAGATTATAAACTCTGTGTTCTTATGGATAAACAGTTATTTGGATAAATACTTTCTTTCTATGAAAGAAACATCCTACGAGTTAGTTCCTTACGGTGTGAGGTGAGAAGTTTGCTATGTGAGTCTTCTTATAATTATGAAGACCACCACACAGCATGCTAAAACCTGATGATAAAAAAACACTGGAGTGCAAGTTTAAAAAGATCACGCAAGCAAGGATTGCAGAGGCAAAGAATAGATGGATTATCACCAGCATAAGCAATTCTAAGTCTGGGAATTTTATCTTAGGAACACAGAGAATACTGTTTTGAATCACTCTCTTCACACTCCTTCTTTTCTTGGGAATTTGAGGAGCCAATTAAATTAGTTGATAGTTAAGCTTTATGCATACTTTTACTTTTAAATTGTAACTTTGTTAAAATGCATAATAAACCAATGTTTATCAACTTTAAGACAGCACTCAATTGCTGTCTCCAGGTGGTCATCTCTGCCTTTTTTTTTTGCATAAAATCTCAGGGTAAAATTAGGTAAAGATCTTACTGAAGGCAGATGAATAAATCGTGGCAAAGAGTCTAGAACCTCAGTCTTGCATATTTTCATATTACATGTAACTTTGAGCAAAAATAGTTTTCCTGCAGGTAGGGGGTCATGTGTTTACACATATGAACATATATTTGCATATGAATGTGCATACATTATATATATAAATAACTCTGTGTATGACTACATACAATTAAGCATGGCTACTCTGTTGAGGCCTAAAAGTGTGAGCAGAGTCACAGCTGCAGAATGTGGATTGTCATACAGCATGTGGGAGAAAAAATTTGGAAAAAGAATTGCCCTTCAACAGCTGTGTTGCATGGCACAGCTGCCTCCTCTCTCTTTCAATGTGTTGAACACTCCCCTACTTTTCAGTTTGCAGCTTCCCTTACTGTCCCAGGATTTTTGCATGTAGACAGATGTCAGTATGCTCATTTCCATATGCTTATTAAACTTCCGTGAAAACACTGGACAGTATTGATAGCTAGAAATGTAGATGTTCTGATTTGTAGCTTATAATTCTGCTACTAATGAATGCCAGCTCCTGGAAACCCTTACTGGAGAGAGCAAGCATATAAATTCAGCAGCAATGCTTCTGTGCCCCAGTCTACAAAACCAGTATCATTTCTTCTTCTGTTTGCTTCCTGCTGCATTAAGAAAAATATCTTTTTGAAATATTCCCCACCCACTACTTCACCCCTGCTCTTTGGGCCCCTGTAAAGAGCTCTACCTGAGGAAGTGACAGTATGAAAGGAAGTGACACAGTGAAATTAATCTCAATTTTTAAAAATTGACTGTCCAGTAAGAATTGCTTGAGCCAAGTATGAAGTGTTCCTTTATGAAAATCAGAGAAAGAGAATAGAAGGAAAGCAGAATTCAGACAATATTTCTTATGTACTTTTGTACTATAATTGGCCATTTATTATTCCTAATAAGAAACAATTGACCTGGTTGGCCAAGAGGTTAGACTTACTAGGGAAACTATAGTTTGGGTGTGAAAGCCTCATAATGGGTAACCAGATCAATGTCATATAAACTTAAACAATTATTTAATTAAAATTCACAGGATGCTATTGAATTAAAATTAAAATACAACAATTAACTTTAGAGAACTGAAAATTGCAAATGGCAATATGCTGTAATGAGGAACCATCCTTGAGACAGTGGTGACTGCTGATGTAAGATTAACAAGATCAAGCCCTACATACAGAGGAAACATGATCCAGACCAAATTACACACTTGCTTGAAATTTTTAATGAGTGGACCTTCAGTGAACTCCAGATGATAAGACTTTAAGCCTTAAAGTCAAGTCTTAATTCTAAAGATTTATGAGGTTCTTGTATTTCATAAAGTCTTTTATTATGTATGATTCCTTGAAAATAAGAAGACAATGCTTAAGGTACTTTTCTAAGCAGAATCGGAAGTTCTTGGTACTTTATTTTTAGGAAGACTCTGATACAAGAGCATTATCTCAGCAAGTGCCAGTTTGAGTAATCTCAGACTGTGTACACAAGCAAACATAGCACTGTTATCTGCAGATGCTGACATCTGTCACAACCTAGAGCTTTGTGTTAGTAATTGATAAATCCCAGTTAGACTTGTTTACTGGGAATTTCCTATATGGTCATGGTGGCTAAACTTCAGAAGATCTCCACCAAGTATTTAGAAAAACAGTTCAAAATGTGTTGTTCTTCAGCAGATGCCTGTGAAAGGGGCAGTGAAAAAAGCCACTGTTTCTGAAGTCTTTGGGTTTTAAAAAAATAAATAAATTGCATTTTAATTTTCTAAATGACCCTTGAAAATTGAGGGAGTGCTCTGCACACACAAGGGGACAGACCTGTTTTGGAGAGTTTGTCAGAACTCATAATTTCTTACTACCCATAGTTATTAAGGCACGTGACCTTATTGTAAATCTGCATCAGAAAGAAAATCTTTCTCCTGGTGAACCATAATTCCATACTGGATGAAGACAGCAGTAAATAGATGACAATACAATGGATATTGACATTCCTAGCAAATAACCAGTTGCATCCTTGCCTGAATGAGAAAGAAAAAAAGTAGCTTACAGAAATATTGGCATTTAAAGATCTGAGTGATATTATGTTTTAGAATAGAAATAACCTTAGAATGATCAAACAAGAACTTTTGTTCAGAATTGTTTACCTAAGTATTTTCTCTTCTAATACTAAAGATTTTTTCAAGAGGTGAATGTTATTTTTATTACTCCATCAATATCCTTTTTACCAAAAAAGATCAAATAGCTCAGTAACAGGTGTTTGTAGCAGTCCAGGACTGTGAGATGAACACAGCAAATTTTCAAACTTAATTTCTCCATGTTGTAGGTTTTTGTCTCTGTCTAATTGTTTCCTCTGACAATCGAGTTTTCTGTAAAACTGATCATCTCACAGGATGTTTCAAACAGATCTCATTGGTCCAAAAAGTCTTATGATAAAAGGAGCTTTTTACTGTTTCTTCTAACACAAACATTCCAGCTAATGGAAAAGTTAGCTGGAAGTATTTGATGAGTTGAAGTGCTGTTAAGGACATTATCATGTTTCTGGTTTTTACTAGCACTTAATCAGTAGGGAAGACATACCTGATCTGTGTGGTTAATCTACAAATGACTGAATGGAAAACAAGCCGGTGTATAAATTCCCCTTCTCTTACACAAACGACAGTGCCTGTAGTCTCAATAATTACTTAGGGATGTGTGCACCCACGTATAGATATGTATGATATCTGTGTACCTCTGCCTACACAACTGAGGATGGTAAAGGTTCCTGTAGGCAGACAGAACACTAACTTGAAGGGAGGCAGAAATGGATATATCCAGGGCTCTACCTACTTTGAACTGCTGTTCTTCTCATTTTTCCCTGATTACACCTTACATTGCATGTTCTTCAGTACTGGCACTTCTCTTTGGGATGACCAGCACAACACTTCCTCTCCACACGTTTTTAAAATAGCTGTCCTTGCTCAGCTCGGTGTCAGCAGAAGTTCTGTCTCTCTGTGTCTCTCTGAGATCCATTATCTCAGTCCAACACCTGCAGTGCACCAAAGTGCTGGTTTGTTTCTAATGTGAGTTTATTTGAGACATTTGGAGAAATCAGCTTTATTCCAGAGACGTTAAAGCTCTAATCGCCTATCACACAGAGTGTGGAAACAAATGTCAAATGCAGGGCTGTCCAGTTGGAAGTACTTTTGCTTTTCCTCATGAAAAGAGAAGAATGCTTTTGCTCAGTTTTAAAAAAGAAGATTTACAGCTTCCCAGGTAAAAGTTTCCAAAAAGGGTAATTGGAAAAAAAACCCACAGGTTTAGAACATCAACACTGACTTAATGTATTTACCATTAAGAATGATTGCCTGGCACCCCACAATGAAATAACTTATTTATTATTCTTTAAATAATTACAAGATTCTGATATTTGAAATTAAAATTTTGTTTTTATAAGGGAAAGATGTATTAAAACATGATGGAGATAATGACAATATTGTTGTGTTTGTTAGAGTGTAATTCTGGAAATTACACTCTGCAAAGGCTGAGATTTGTATTACATGCAATTTGTGACCACCTACCTCTTGAATTCACTGTATTTTGAAGCTAAATCACAGGTGAAGTATGATGTATCTTTACAGGAGACTCTAACATGTGCTCAGATCACTTTTACACTAAGTAAAACACGTTCCTTAAATGTGAAACATGATAGCTATAATTATATTTTCTCCTATTGCTAGAGAGAGAGAAGAAGCTGTAGTCTCTGTGTGGGCAGACGCGTACAAAGCTCTGCTTTATTGCTATTCAACACATTTCCAATGAGAGGAAGTCAAACAGTCTCACACATAGAACATACTCCAGGATCCCTCCATACAGCAGTATCAGCACAGAAAAATCATCAAACTGCTAATGACTGGTCTGAGGCCTTCCACTTCTCACTCTTTCCTCTTCTACTACCAAAGCAGCCGCATTTTGCATGTGGGTTCAGGGCTTCAGACTTGCAGGGTAGGAAGTCATCCCATTTTCCTGGTTTGCCATTGCATAGTCTAGAGGGGTTTGGAAACAATAAGCAGTTTTCAGTACAAATCTTTACAGGGTGCACAATTATAGGACGTCTACTTGCTTGCACTGCCTTCTCTTTTTTTCCTCACTGGGAAGTACTTTTCTCTTTCATACATGGCAGTGTGTTAATCAATCTATTTTCTTTCAGTCAGAGCACATTCAATATCTAGAAGGTATTCTACCAAACAACTATGCTTACAATGCTTGGTAGTAAAGTGCACATAAATTTGTTCTGCTCCTGGCTTTATCTAGAGCTGTCAATGTGTAACATTCCCTCCCCCAAAGTCTACATTTGCAAAGTGTTTTAACTTAGCAAACTGAAGGTGAACAACAAAAGGACATTATTTGCACCTGTGAAGTTTGTAGTGTTGGGGGGTTTTTGTTTGTTTGTTTGTTTGTTTGTTTCTTTTTTTAAAGGAAGATACATTGCAGGGTATTGCATCCCTATAATGAAATAGGTCCAAAAAGCATGGATGTCAGTAGGATTTTTAAAGATAAGCATGATAGTATCCCAAATTGTGCCAGAAAAAGTCTGTTCCTGCTGATCACATCTGACTGACAGGTATGTATTGACTTAAGCTGTGGAATAAGCCAATAGCCAAGTAGAAAAAGAAAGACTATGAGTAGCAATTAATTCCTTTACGATGTGTGCTGTACTGCCTTGCTTAATACTAGAGTTTATCCCAAACTCAGTCAGAGAGGATGGGAGGATGATTCAAACCTCAATCAGAAATCGCTTCAGGTTTATACACCTAATAAATTTAACCATAATAAAAGACTGCTATTTGGAGTGACTATGAAAAGGACTGTGACAATAAGAACAATAGAAAAGTCTGAATTATTAAGAGATACAATATTCAGTAATCACTGTAAATACAATTCTGATCTTCATGAACAATGGTAGATTGAATAGCATTGTCTTCAATTTACTTTGTATAATTTCTGTGATTTTTTTTTCCACACATCAGTCTTCTGGAGACCTTCTTTACAATCACACTGCAACAAGACTCAACTTTGAAAAGCAACAGCCTCCAGACAATCAGATGATACAGTACTAACTTTTCTATCCTGCAAGTTGAGCAAGAGAAAGAGCTATGCTTATGAAGGTTCATGTTTTTCATAAGTCAGTTATATGAGGTATTTTGCTTCTACATACAAGCTACTACCATTCTTACATGTCCACTACTTCATGTAGTGGTCATTGACACAAGTATATAAGTAGGGATTTTTGAGAGCAGGAGCCTAAAGCAAGCTATTTAGTCCATATTAAAACACCTGAATAAATGACCTGATTTTCAGTAGCAGTGCACTTCAGCAACAGCCAGTGTGATATCAATGGGGATTACTGAATGTTTAGAGATTAAACGAAGATTTAGGACTCAGATATGTCTCAACAGGAATATGCCCTACAGTTGCCTGTTGGGATTCCTTCCTGTTCAATATGAGCTTGATAAAAAGGATGCCCATAAAATGGGTGGAAGGTGCTGTCTGAGAAAGAATGCAAGTAATCTGCTAGGACAAGATGAAAATAAAAATCCTCAAGAAATTAAACTCTAAACCTTTTCGAGGTAATGCTTTTAAGAAAGGGAAAACAAAGGTATTAATACAAATGGAGAACAGATAGCAGTAGTGTAGGAAATTACTGAGATTTACAAGTATAGCATTAACTTCATAGGATAAGCTTGTGGGGTGAACCTGCGAATCTTCCAGTGTGTAAAATATTGTTAAGCAGGACAAACATGGGCATAAAGAATGTAGTTTCATTTGTAGCAAAGGAGTTTAGAGTTGGGGAACACTACTAAAAGCATGGGGTGAAGTACCAGAATGAGTTTCTATGGCCTCGAACATGTTCTGTCTGCAACAGTGCACAGGTACAATCAGTGATCTCTCTTCATGCCCCTGTAGTTCTCAGACTGACACCTGCACTGCTGATGGCAGGCACACCATGAAAGTCACACACATGATCACTTTGGTGCTTCGAAATATCCTAATGAGAACTAATCAAGAGGCGCAGTGGATGCAACCACAGTGCCAGACCACAACTGATGCTACTTGCAGCTGTGGCAGTTTTATGGAGGCAACGTCAAGTGGCCCAAATAGCTGGCAAGGCTCTTACCTTCTTCATAAGGTCCCATATCAGGAAGACATATTTTCATTACCTTTCTTGGGCAAGTCTAGGGTGGAGGTTTAGTGATGCTAGCTGACAGAGCTGTTAGGCTAAGTATTTTCTTTTTGTCATTTTTTCCTGAGTAGAACTGATTTTTGAAGGAGATTTGCTCTCTTATAATTGGTAATCAAAATTACTTGAAAGCTAAATATTGAAAGAAAATAGTGTTGAGTTATGCTATCTCTGCTGCAGTACTACTTGTAGCTGAAACAAGGATGTTTGTTTGTGCATGTAAATGATTGCCAGCAAGAAGAGGGGTGACAGCAATGCTGAAGAGGCAAAACTGTCTACTTAAATACTGCATAAATGACTATGTACTATCTTTGGTTAGTGGGAGGAAGCATCCAGTGCTCAATGTTTTAGAAGAATGCTCTTTTTCTAAAATTAAGAAAAAAGTAAAGTATACACCATTGTTGTACAGCTCACACAGCTGTAGACAGACTGAAGTCTGATGCATCACCAAGAGAAATGATGTAAATGGGAAACTTGACATTTCAAGGGGAAAAAATACTTTAAATGGAAAACAGGAAAAAATGCTAGTTACTTGTCTGCACAAAGCTGAATTTCCAAGAGGAAAAAGAGCAAGTGGAAACCAAACGGATCAAGATGTTTTTGTAAAGGTGTTTTAAACTTTCTATCAGCACCTCCACTGGGAAACAGCCAAATTCAATGAGTCAATGAGTTTAGAATTCAAGTGAGTATATTCATAAATTGTAGTATATTTTAATTATTTTATAAAATAGTAAAATCTTAAGGTTTCAGCTCAGAGCATTCAGTCCTATGTGCATGTTCAAAAAAGGCTTCTTAAATTATGAAAACTGTGAAGGCCAACATTTATGATTATAGGTTTTAATTCTATAGTGATAGATCTAAAATACTGGAAAAACAAATCACACCTCAACAGCTGCCAGTAGCTGAAACTATCCCAGCAAAAATGCCAGTGTGGGAAGTTTTTTGTAGACCAGGCTTGTCTGTGGTTCAGCCTTAGCCTATGGAAGTCTTTGTCTGAAAACAAATCTTTTTCAGTCATCCTTATTATGCTAGCACTACATATGTTGTGTTCAGATTACTTTGTGTGATGTTTCCTTCACATGCCATAAACCATTGCATATCTTTCATCAAATTTTGGGTTTGGTACAAGAGTAGGCCCTGGCTAGGTTTCTCTCCCATAATTTTCCATAATGCTCATTGAAAACCTGAAAAAAAATAATTCCTTAGGAGTTAGCAAAATAAAAAGCGTTTTTGTAGATAGAGTCTAAACAATATTCAAATTAATACATGCAATAAGAAACAGCTAATATAATTTTAAAATAGCCATTTTAAGAAGATAAGCCAAGAATTTATAGATTTTATTCGCTACACTTGGAAATCAAAATGATTCACTGTTCTGTTTTTACTTTGTTTGATAACTATTACTCTAAAATAGCACATATTGGAGCCACCAGCTTGTCCAGAACAGCAGAAGATTGTTGGTTTGGTTTGGTTTTTTCTTAATAATATATCTGGTGCATAATTTTTACATCAATTGTAAGCATCTCACAGCATGAGAAAATTATGTATTCAAAAAGGACATATATTACAGAGTGAAGAATATTGAAGTTGTCTACTGTAGAAAGCTTATTAAGGGAAAATGGGATTTTGGTTAGAGTAATGACCCATCAATCCATGTTAAATCAAGTACATATTTAATACCACAAGACCCTTAGACTGAACACTTCTTTGCAGTGGAATGTTTATTTTCACAGGTAACCTACACCTCACTCCCATTACCAAAATCTTGTATAATTAAATTTTCAGAGAGTTGAGCTTCATCAAAATGAAGGTAAGAGTATAGTATGAAGTGGAAAGGTATGAGGCTGGTTATTTTCTTTTTCAGTATATAACCCACTAAAAGTGACACAAATCCTTAGAGGGGAAGGTGGAGATGACCTTGTGAGATTATCTGCACCCTCAGTTCTTCCTGTAAACATCTGCAGAGCTACTTCATTATACTTCTAGTTGCTTTAATACTTTCAATTGCAATGATGCATATGTTTAAAAAAAACAACACCAAAAATGCAAAAACCACCCAGCCCCTCCCTAGACAAGAACATCCACCCGCAGCATGACTGTGGTTAAGCTCTTGGTGTACAGAGACAACTGCCGTGCAAGCTGACTGATAGGAATTTTGGCCAATAGCATTTGCCTCTTCATGCTCCTTCCCATCTGCCTGCATCCATCTGCTGCCTAGTAGTTGCCATCTTTTACTTGCATGTTGGAATCAGCATTTAACAGAAAAGGGCCTTGGGTTCATTGTGACCTTAATAAACATTATTACAGCTAGTACACTTTTATTACAGCCTGTTTCTTTCTCTTGGCTCCATCAGTTTCTCATGCTGTGGGATTGAAGCTTATGTAGAGCTTTGAAGAATTCTGTACTACCTGTATTTTTAATAAAAATGCCAACTCCTGCTGGTTTAGCACGAACTAAGGGCTCCAATACAATCAAATTTGCAGCCAGATGGGGAAAAAAAAAAATCTGTTTTAAAAATAAGCAGACATATTCCATTCATGGCTATTAATGAGTTTCTGTTTTTCCCATCAAATGGGACAGAACTTACTTAAATCATTGTTTGCAAGCCTTATGTATGTATGTAACAACTGACAATAAATGTAAGAAGTAACATCTTTCCAGAATGGGTTTCCACACTTGCTTTGTTGAAACTAAACTGCAAAAAATGAAAGGTTCCCTTTCAGAATCAGGCCTCCCTTGGTGATTGTAAAGGCTGAACAAGCCAAGCAGAATCTCTCCAGCCTCACTGGGAATCTTGTGTTTTGCTCTGCCTGTGCTGAGCGCTGAGAGTGGCACCGAAAAGCATTGCCCTTCTTCCTTGGGAAGACTCTCTGAGTTGGGGAAAAAAAGAGTGCTTTTGATGGGTGTTCCCCTTGCAAAGAACAGCTTGCTGAATGTCATCTTGCACTTACACTCACTGAAGCTGCCTATTCAAAGCGCTGTGCGACTGTGATCCTTGGCTCTAAATCTGGACTGCTGTAATCAGTCTCTTTCTTTTAAGTTAGTAAGCAGATCTACATGGATTTTACTGTCAGCTCAATCAGACTGTAAGCTCTTCAAGGGAAGAAATTGAATTTTCTGTGATGTGTGGCATGCAGCCTGCCCTCAGAGATTTAATTCAGGAGGATAGGTTTTTTTTTAAAAAAAAGAAAGAAAGCTGGAAACCATTTTACTAAGTAGAGAAAAGAGCCTTTTAATGATAACATCTGCCATAAGGCCGTTGTTCAAGTGAAATATTACATTAAAATAATACATATCAAACATAAGTGAGTATCTATGGATACTTTACATGTCTCTCACTCAGTACAGTCTATTAATGAAGTCTTCTGTTTCTTCAACAATAGAGAAATACTTACCAATTTCACATTCTCTGCTATTTTCTTTGCAAAGTACTAAATGTGGAAGAAAATTATTTTTCTGTTGTCAATTTCTCTCTCTTTGTATCCATGTCTTAAATATTGGATTACAAAGTAAATAAATACTGAGAATTAGTGGCCCAGTGCATCAGTGCCTGTACTTGTGCAATGCTTGAGTTTGGAAAAAACTCACTTTAGGATTAGATTCCACAACTTGTTAAAGCAGTATGGAGGACTTTTTTTACAAACACACCTATTAAAAAACGATTAGGCTAGTTGCAACATTATTTGCTATACGAAGTGCTAGGATAGGTGAAACTGCATTTTGTAAGATGATCTGTTTTCTTAAGTCTTTTACGCATGTGGATGTACTGTTCAAGAGAGGCACTGAGCTAATAGGTCTATAAAAGTGATGTTGTCTGCCCTCATGATTAGAAAGCTACATAATGTAGATTCATTGCCACCTGCCTTCTTCCACATAAATTGTCAGTGTTATTCCATTTCAAGGCCATCTGTGAGTTAAGTCCTCAGCTTCTGTGGCCGAATTCAATGTCTAGCTTGTGCTGAGACTGATCATTAGCTTTTCAGTTTTAACAGGCTTCAGACTGAACTACTCTAAAGAGGTAAAAACAGTGGATGTTACACTTTTCTGGGGCAAGAGAGAGATTTTATTTTCATTTTATATATTCTGAGATTTTCTTTTATTTGAGAAAAAAAGTAATTTGCCTACTGCTCTTGAAATACTAGTCTAATTGAGGAAAAGCTCCAGATATTTTCCTTCATTTTTCCTACCATTAAATGAAGAGGAAAAGACTGTCATTGGGAAATACAGGCAGATGTTCTGGAAAAGGATAATGTGATAATAGTAGTGCCCTAGACAAAGTTCATGCACAACTATTAGCACCTGATGTGTCTGTTACCTCCTTTGATTAATCAGATCAGTTTTATCTATTTTGAAACTTTTTTACCTATTTTGAAACTGTTTTACCTCGTCCAGATCCACGAAATTGTTAAATTTGGTTTCTGTACTGAATAAGATGAAAAGTTAGCAGTAGAATTGTGTAAATATTGCCAGTGCTTTCTGAGTCTATTCAATCAAGTAAAAAAAACCAAACCAACAAACCACAAATAAAATCAAAACCCCAATACATTAATTTTTCAATATTTCTTTCCATTTTTGTAGTGAGTTACCATGAAGAAAGAGACTTCATTGATTGAGGCTTCCTGTTATAAATATTTGAGACAAACACCTCGAAGGAGTTAAGAAGTCTGAAGTGAAGTGCTCATACAGTTGCACACTTTTGAGAGACCTTTGTAGAGGGCTCTTAAAGCCTTGTCAGAGCACTGGTGAAGAGGCTATTAACAAACTCAGCCATTGACCACACTTCTCTCTTCATTACTGGGAAGGCTCATGATAAAGAGTGGACAGCCAGCAGTGACAAGAGAAAATTAAAATTTGCATTCAGCCTCTTATGCTGTCAGGAGCTTAATTCTTACAGGAATTATGCTTCAGGTAGAGGACTTACATTCCCCCTCAAAAAGTAAAGATTTCCTAGAAGACAGGATCTTCTGGAACTCTCTAGCCCTTTCAGGGCTGAAACAGCTGTAGGGATTTTAACTTTTGGAGGATGGAAAGAAGGCTCGAGATATGAAAAACAGCTCTTCAAGCGCTGTCCATCTTTACTCACAAAGGACTTTTAAACACATGCTTATAGCAACTCCGGTGGAGTTCAGTCATTTGTTCTAAGCAGATATCAAAGGTGTTTTGAAGAATGAGGGTCAATAAGTATATATACTCCATTAGTGATCGCACAGTAACTAGTTGTTCTGGCTCATCAAAAAACTTGAATTTTGAGATACTACTGACTGGGTAGAAAAATCCCTTTGCAATGAAGTCAGATTTTCATAGTAAATTTAAACAAATACTGAAAAAAGCGTGGAAACTCTTTTCAAGTTTAACTTCACTTTCTGTTTGTCAGAGTTTCTGGTATAAATTATTCTTGAAGCTCTATCTTACAAACACCTTTTTCCTATCTTAAGATGTTTTTCAACAATAAGAGTATCACTTCAGAGAAAACCTGCCATTTCCACATCTGAAATACAAGATTGAATTGCCTCCACTTTGTGGTTTTGGTGTTAGTCACGCTGGCTATTCTTCAAAATACAACTTTTTACAAAGATCTGGAATTTTCAGTATTTCTTTTTAACTTGATCAGAAGTCACTATATTATCATTTTTGAAAGCACAAGTTAGTTTTACGTCTCTTCTAATACGTTCTTAAGTTACAAAAATATAGACTGCATTTATAGCTTTGTTATCCGAAAATCATCAGTATGTACAGCTGAATGCTTTGGAGTAGGAGTTTGGAGATCAGTCACCAAAATCGTCAGCCCACCATGAGATTCAGGCAATCATCTAATTTTAAGTGTCTTAATTATGGTATTAATGTACAGATTGCTATGGAATATAACATGCTGTGAAAGCTACATCCCACACTGAAACATGAAAAGCAGTCATTAAAGAGAGGAGGAAAGAATTTTACTCACAGAGGAAAGTATTGTCTACCAGCTGATTATATATATGCAGCAACCCCTTGGCTAACAAAGCAGTATCTACATATTGAAGCAGGAGAAACAATCCTGGTTTTCATTGAGAAGAATGGACTTATTATCTCCTGCATAAGCATGGATTAACATGAGTTTTGGAGCAAAAGAACACCTCTGTCTGGACTTGCTTGAAGGATTGAAGGGGAGGAGTGTTAACACTCCACCAAAGCGTAGAAAAGGGACCAAGCATAGATACAAGTATACCTGAAGATGCACTGTGAAGGTATTTTCCTGTTGGAAGCTAAAAGAAGTTCTAATGGGCGATGAGATTTTAGGTGGAGGCTACAGAGCAGAAGCAATCTGAGACAGGAGGCAAAGACCCAAGACCCAAAGGATAACTTCTCAAAACAGACACAGTATTAAGTGAATAAGGGGAAAAGACTTTTCTTACATAACCTTGCTTTCAGTACAGACAAGCTTTTCTTTCATGTCTGCGTGTGTGTCTTTTTGTAATGATTTGTAACTGCACTGGTTTGGGATGTGGTGAATAAATGCTTGTATTTGTACCGTAACTGAGCTTGCGTGGGATTTAATGTAACTGGAAGAGCATGATATTGCTCTAAAAAAAATCAATATGCTAGATTGCCTCAATAAAACCTGGCTTCCTTAGTACATACTCCTATACTCAAAGGGTAACACAACAGGCTGCATTTCAGTCACACAAGTCAGATGGAAGGGTCACACAACAGACACCAGGAGTCATGGTTCAATGTGAGGCTTGCAGGGAAAATGTCACAGTATCTTTACTGGATTCCACTGCATTAAAGTCTGAAAGATTTTTTTAAAAAATAGAGCAAAGTCACATACTCCACAAGCTGCTCAGTAACTTTGGAGTGAGAACTATATAGATGAGGCATAAACATTTAATAAACCAGTAAACCTAAAACATCATCTTCCAATGCAGCAGGCTCTTTCCAAAAGCTTTATAATGCATTGCTCTTGCTTCCTTTATGGGTTTTCTCCTTTTTGAACTATGGAATGATATGAATTCCAAAGGCAGGAGATTTTTTAAAGGGGGGAGAGAAGATGTTTCATTCAAAACCAAAATAGGAAAATTGTTATATTTATCTGATATTTAGACTTCATATTTATCTGTATTATGAGAGTCCACAGCATGGAATTGCTCTTCCTGCTTGTTACTCTTAAAGTGTAGGCTTAAGCGAAGGTCTCTGATCCTCAGAAAGACAAAAGGTTTTTTCTTTAACAGTTCTATATTCTGCAATAATTTATAAAACCAAAGTTATTATTTAAATTACTGTGGGTTTTTTTTTTTTCTTCAAGTATACATTGGTTATTGTATTGTAAATCGTTGTTATTACAACATGGTTTACAAGATCCTGCTTGTGATTATATTTGCTTGTCATAACAGCAGAGTCAAAAAACATGGCAAGGGCCACTGTGATGAAGAAAATCTAGCCTAAGTGGACAAGCCAAATTAAGAGATAAATGGCTGCAAAGACAGGTGAAATTTCTTGCTTAAATCTGCAAAACTCATATGCAACAGTGGATGCGGAAAACCTGGACCTTAGTGAAATAAGTTTGTCAGATCCAACAGCTAGCAAACTTTCAAACATTGGAAATTCACAGTTAATCTCACCCAAATTTCACATATCAAAGTGCAATACAAAAGCTGTCTAGGGAAAAATCAGAACACCCCATGTTCAGTTGTTTTCTTAAACTGCTCTTAAACTACTTCTTCCTTCCTCACTGCTTGTCCTCAGCTTAGTGATATCTGACCCCAGATCCTGAAAAACTGTAATATTCTGTACAGAAATGACTTTACAGCCAGAATCATCTGTGAATCAGATGACTCTCTATAAGCAAATTTTCCCTGAGAGACATGGTCAGTGGTGAGGAGAAAGCATCATGTGTTGCAGAGTCCCTCAGTGTTGGTTGCTTCCTCAAATCAGGAGGAACGCACAGCAGCACATTCTAACTACAGGGTAGGAAGAAACTTGAGCAAATCTGTGTGGGTCAGGAATCTGAGTCATTCTTCATAAATACAGAAAAATTAGCCAATGTAACCCATATATCATCTGAAGCTACATTGTTCAAAGCATGCACTTCTAAGGTGAAAATCCCTATATACCATTTAGCACATGGATGCATATGGTGGACTACTTTGTGTGAACAAAGCAGACAATGAAATCAAACAAGGTTTCAAAAAATTGTTTCCCCATTCACTTTTGAATGCTGTGCAGTAGGGATAGAGCAAAGATGCATTTCACCAAAAAGCGGTCAAAACCAGACACATCATTGTCTTACTATGTGACTTGCACATCTGTGAAGATGGAGGAGTACAAAGCATGGAGCAGCCATGAGTAATAGAACAGCTTGCTCCATTCTTTACGTTTTATGAACTGGAAAATACAATATACTGCATTCCTGCAGGCTTCTTATGTGGAGAACTCTAATGCCCTAGTGGAGAGCAGTTATTGAGAAATGTGATGGAATTTCTTTCTTAAATTTCCAATACAGCTGTTAGAAGAGTGGAAGGAAAGGTAAAAACACAAAAGACGGACAAGCTCTATTACAGGTTTTGTCTTTTCAAAACAAATGTACCCCACATAAATTCTATACTCTCTGCTGTCTGGCACATAACACCTGGTTTTAGTCTTCAAAGCAGATCAACAGGAAAAAAACATATTGTTCACAAATAATAATAAGGTGGATATACATAATCCTTTTTTTTTTTTTTTTTTTTTTCTGTAGTCAAGATACTACTACCATTGCATCTGGTGGCAGCCAATTGTGGCAGGTTACCAAAGCTCTAACCAAGTCTATTCTGGACAAGATTTGGGAACAAACAAGCATTCTGACACTTGCTATTTCAGGAGCTTTTCCCATACATTGTTTTTCAAAATGTGATGACCACAAAGAGAGTCATGATGTGTTCTCATAAATTAACAATTCCTTTTCGATGTGTGATAACAAGTTCAGCCTTCTCCACTCTCAGGCATCTATCAGACAGTGAAATATTGAAAATACAAAAAGTCACCTCATTAATCAAACTAAAATCAATATAACATATGCATATAATGGAGCATGGAAGAGGCAGAGTTCAAGAATGCTCACCCTGTCTCAATCATTTACAGTTTTGTGCTATTGCTTGTAAGATAGTGTCACTGTTACACAAGCAAGCATGGACCACCTTAAATAAGACTATCTGGTGCCAACAGAAATGTCATGTACTGGCCAAATGTCTTCTTCCTCTGGAACCTCACCTGTGATTTAATATATATCTCTCCCCCCAAGAGGTTCACAAGCAACGTTGAAAGAGGCAATTTTATTCTACCACGTGCCACATATCTCACCTTTCTGTCAGTGCTCTGCAAGTGTTGCTTGGCAGCAGGTGTGCCTGTCTCTTCACTGGTGCAGGTGAGTATCCCCAGCAATACAGTTTCTTGGTCTTGTTTACACCTACAGTGTTTTCCCCTTGGTGGGGAAGAAGTTGAAACAGTACAATTGTTTTTAAAAGCAATGGCATGGCTCAATGGCATGAGGTACCACCAGCCTGGTGGTCTGTGCCAGGCCTGGAAAAGAGCAAGAGATCTCAAACAGCTCTTGCTGAACAGAGGGATGGGTATGTATTTTCTCAGGCTTTTGGTCCAACTTAGACACACAAAGTGGGTGAATAGGAAACTCAGTTCTTCCCATCTAAAATGTATCCACAACAATTTAGACTTCTAGTTCATTCCTGTCCATTTTCTACTCTGAGGACCTTGCTTGCATGTGGTACTCTGAAATGCTGAAGGGGAAGAATGGAGAGAAAACACTAGCTGCAATGGGCAGCTAATGCTTTTTTGTTAACCAGGCGTATTCCTGGTGATTATTAATTATATGTGTCCCAAAATACTTGATAGTAGTTGCTGTCGCTCAGAGATGAGCAATATGAGAACAGAATATTAATAACTGTGTCGTAAGCAGCTCTTGCCAAAGTACATTTCAATTAATGGATCTAAGAAATTATTATTTTTCTAATTAAAATCAAGAAACATAAGATTGAATTTTAACAGCATCTGAAAAGGTGGAACAGACTGTCAGTGGTTTCAATGCCTAAGCAGCAGTTTGAGCAGTTACTCTCTAAGGTGAAGAAGAAATGCATGGGGAAAAAGCCTGAAAAACATTAAACTGAGTATTTTAGAAACAAATTAAAATGAGAGGTATAAGTGTTAAAAATGCTTGTCTTGGGATTACCAATTAAAATACATTCAAAGTCAACCTAGAGAAAATTAAGCAAGTGAATGTACAGAAAAATATGTCTTTGCCTGAAAGAATTCATGAACTAAATAGATGATAAAAAGGCAAGAATGGATGATACAAGCACGAAAAAACAAACAAGTGAAAGACAGCTGTATTTACCATATTCTGTGGACTTTGATTATTCATTATCCAGCCACAAAGTTAAACCCTGTGCATTAAACCAGTATTTAATAATGATGGAAACATTTAAATGGAAAGCTTGGGGGAGAAGGAGCAATGTCAGCAGCACTCAACAGAATTTGAATGAAGGAATTGCTGAATGCAGCAAAGATTCTATCTAGCTTCTAATACTTCACTGCTGCTTTTAGCTGGCAGCTATAATTTCATCCCCTCCCAGAATGGCAGAATGTACGATAAAAACCAGAAAATAAACTTAGCACTTAAGAATATGCTGGTTCACCTACTATCACCTCGATTTTACCATTTTTTCTGTTACTCACCTCCAAGTATTTCCATTGAAGATGCAAACTTTTGTATTGTAAAATTTACCGATGGGTGGGATTGTCCATCTTGATTAAGGTTTTGTTGCAACACTGGTAATTACCTGGCACAGTAGATTTTAGGCATACCAGGCACTGTAGCGGTGTTTATAGCCACATAACTTTTTGTGTCCTTGCTGCCTACATAAACAATCCTTTTCTGAATTAAAAATCCAAACTTGATCTTCAATACACACAATATTGATAATATGTGGGGAATTTTCATAGTTTAAAAAATAGCATCTTCATGCATATAGGATTTAAAGTTTTGAACGTTAATAATAAAAAAGCCGCTTTTGTCTATCTAGAGGGCCAAGGGTTACAAAGTTACCTATCCTGTTTACTTACCAAGATTTAGAGGGCCACAAAAAATGACAATGAGCCTTTCCTGAAAAAAAGAGTCACTATAAACGGAATACTTCAATTTTGCAGCATTTTGGCTGCACTACTACACAAATCGGGGGAATAATTCTGCACAGAGGGAAGCAGAACCATGCCAATGATGTACGGTGATGAATATATACAAGTTATTTTTCTCGGGAGCAATAAAACTTCCTAGTGCTGATGCTTAACAATGGAAAACCCTATTGAAATTTGTAAGTATGAACAGTCTTCTAATGCAACAAATTTTGACTAAATGTAGAACTGCCATTTGAGTTATTGCAGCTAGAACACAGTCTGAACTCAGATCCAGAGATCCCAGCTGTCATTTTCTAGTACATTAATTAATACATTGATCTTTCCTTCTGAACCCCTAATGAGGCCCAGCTTCCTCTCCCCACACAGAGGGAGAATCTTTAATGTGACTTAATCGTTAACAGAAGTGTGAGTCAGTATATTCATTATCCTTAATGGCAGTCATTTCCCCAGAGCAGGAAACTAAGAGAACCATAGCAAAAAGGAGGGTCCTCTGCACAGAATAGAGCAGACAGATAATTTTTTTCCCTGACAGCTGATTTAGGCGTGAATTGTGGAACACTATTAGGTGAGATGCAAGAAGTCATTGTTTTGTGACCAATCAGTAAGGAAATGTGAACTCTATCTTGATTGTTGTTTACCACGTTACAAGAGCTTCAGTATTCCTTGAATACATAACACTTACGAAACCAACTGACCAAAGGCAAGGATACTACTAAGTGAAGATTTCTGAAGTTAAGAAATGGAAGGAAATGCACTAATTGTGTAACTGAATGATACTCTTCAGCAAGATGCCTGCCTCATTCAGTGCAGAGCTGGCAGTACTCTGCAGATTGAAGCTATCCAGTCTTTTGGTTGTTTCCCCCCCACTTCTAGTAACTGTGCAAGTAATGCCTTTTTATGTCTTATTTATCATATTTACCCTATGCTGCAGAAATGATGCTCTAAAAGCAGAATTATCTTCTCATTAATTTTTATGTTGCCTCAGAGCAGAACGAAAAGGTAAGTACATAGCCCGTATGTTGATAGGCTCTCATATTTTCTACATTTTATGTGAAATTTGTCTTAACATTTGATTACAACAGAAAAAAAACTCTGTTCCACAAGACTGCTTATGCTGCTGACATAGAAGACTAGTGTAACTGAAGTCACACACATCAGGGAAAGTGGCTGCAAATTGGCTTTATGACAGTTACTATATTAATGATGCAATCAGTCTATGGCATAAAACTCAACATTTTGGGACCTTATAATGCAATACAAAATGCACGAAATACAATTCACTTGAACAGACAAGTGAAGCAGCAGAGGCCTTTTTTTTTCTTTTTTGCAAGATTAATTTTTACTTGTGTCAAAAATCAGAGAACAGCTATCTAACACAGACAGGCCAAACAATGTTAGCTCAGGGTAGTAAACTGACATTTTGTAACAAGTACTGTACTGTTTCATAATCATCATCTGCACCTGGCAGCTTCTGAATTTAGAAGAAATGCCTGTCTACACTTGAATTGTGTGTGAGTATAGAGATTAGGATTTGTTGTTTGAATATAACCTAACATCCAGGCCTGATATATTCTAGAATTGCACCTCAAATAAACCAGCATCTTCTTCCATCAATATTTTTATGCTACTAGCATAGAAGATAAATTTCATTTAAATGAGCAGAACTGAAGTATGTTTAGATTTCTTCACTTTTGTATTGTATCTGCTGCTCATGTTTTCAGCTATTAGCAGTTACATCTGATTAGAAAAGCACATCATCACTGATAAATAGGTTAAAAAATATAATAATCAAAGGAATTAGGCAAATACCTTGCTAACTGTTCATAATTATTATTGATTTTCCTATTGAGAGTAGAAAGAGTTTTTTCACTTCTAATATGTAAGGCACAAACTTCAGGTTTCAAAATTGTCTTTGCTTTTAGCTGAGGAAACTGCTTCTTTCCCTAGAACTTTGCAAATCCATGGCCTGGTCAGCATCCATTTTTCTCATAAGGGAGTGTTTAGCAAATCTAATGATAATCCTTTTAAGGGGACTGAAAGTATGAGAATATGCTTTTTTTTACACTATAGAAGCTGGTTGGAGTTGTGCTACCAAACTCCAGAGTATTTGAACCGCTTACAGAGAACTTGAACCACGTACTCTGAAACTGGCTTTTAACATGCACCTTTATTAGGCAGTTTTATCCTACTTCAGCTTGCCTTTGATTTGCTGATTGTGTTCAACCTGTCTTATTTTTTAAAGTTTCTGGATGAATTTTCAAATTCCAGTCTAATTAATCTCTTGCCTAGTCTTTACAGAGTTTCACACCTAACTGTGCATCTGCTTCACTATGCATTGACTTAAAGACTAATTTTCAAGACAAAGACTGAAAAGGACTGTGATAAAATTCTGGTTTTACCTCCTTCATATGATTCAGTCCAGAACATTAGTTTCATCACTTAAACCCATTATAACCCCTCTATACATGTTTCTATAAGCTTGACTTCAGTTGATAAAGATTTAATATTGTGATGTTTCTTCTCAGTTTCAATTAAACTAACCTTTAATTGAGAAATATCATAATGGGTAACCCAACAGAAGTAAACTAAAAAATACATCTATTTTAATTTTAAATTTCTGGAAGTAAAGTAAGTTGCAAAAAGTCACACTTAACAGCCATTATTATGTGGCATGTAATTTTTTTTTCACTGTTTTTGAGTCTTTGGACACCTTTAAATTGGGTAATCAAAGTATGTTTTTAGTGTACTAGATCTATTTGGTTTGAAGAGCTTTTTGTTCTGTAGAGGTTTTACTGGTGCTTTCTAGTTGGCACACAGAATTTTTGATTGGGTTGTCAAATAGTCCTTCTGAGAATGTTAATGGCTATTTCCAAACCCACAATAGTATCAGAAATAAACCTATGACAACAAATCCACAATCTTTTATGTTTTCAAAACAGCTGTCACATTTGGTTCATCAAAGAAAAGTCAATCTGACTGTTTTATCTTATGGATTAGAAACCACAGAATGATCTGATTCAAGGAGAAAGGGTGAAGTTAAGGACACAGGCAAGACCCACCTGACTCTATGTCACTGAGCTCCAGGCATGTGAACATTTCGAGGGCAAAGTTAAAACCCTGACTTAGGGTTACAGATGCTTCTGCTGCACTCAGAAGACAATGCCTGTGTACTGAGAGATGGGAGTCTGAACTAGCACTGTAAGACTGAAATAGTAACCTGAGATGTTGGCAAAAGAGGAAGACTTGGCTTTCTATATGTAACACCTTTTATTAAGAAATGGTGAATTAACATACTCTGGAAAGAAACAGACCCATGTACATATTCTGTTCATTCTTTCCATATGTCGCGAACCTGACGTACATTGATTCACCAGACTGAAACAGCCTGGTGATTCAGCAGTCTTGTGCATGGCATACAATGCTTTGAAGCTTCTTCTTCTGAGTCTAGATAGGAACCTGTCAGAGTTTGAACTAACCACAAAGCAGTGCAACCTCCTTCAATCTTTCTCTTTGCCAACTGACAAAACAGTTTTAAGAGACAGGAGCTGTTCACCTCACTGCATCATGATGAAATTACACATCACTTCTGATTAAAGGAGGCAAAAAAGAGGCACTGTCAGGAAACACAAACATAACACTAGTCATGTTAGATAACACTAGATAAGAGAAAGGAGAACTTTAACTGATCCATTGTGAATGTCTATGCAAACTTTATCTCACCAGTGGGTAGTACTTGCCCAAGTTGTTCTTCCCGTGACAGAATTACCAACTCATGGAACTGACTGAAGTCACTGGTGACCATTCCAAAATGTGTGAAAATACAAGCCTATACTGATAAAAGACTAGCAGGCTATCCCAATGCCTCTGCAGCTGCTTCTTCATTATTAAAATATCGCAGGCCCAAATATTCTAAAAAGGACAAAACATTGCCAGTCCAGAACCTAAAAACATGAAGCTGAATAAAAAATTGTTCAAACAGTGAAAGTGGGGATACTTTTCACTGTATTCTGGCTTTTGAGTAAAACAGCTGATCATTTAAGGAAAAAATCCAACACATTATTATCCAAAGGGTAACAGCAGAAGGTTGAGACTTTGAAACTCTGACAAGAATTAGAAATTGCTCCTATTCACTCTTTAGCACAACAATGCCACAAACTGGCTTACTGCTACTGTTGTCACTGGACTATTTCTCCAGCAGAGGAATTATTTTTGGTGAGAAGAAACCTTTTTACCTATAGCAAATGTTGCCTTTTAAGGTAGAAGTTTATAGCTGTCAGGAAAGTAATAAGATTAGAAAGAACTGAAGATCTGCACATGTTTCTAGTGACATTATGCAGATCCAAAGACTGTACTGTGTGATAGTTACTTTTTAAAAAAACATACCACAGGCCCCAATATATGCTTATCCGCTGTATAAAGTACATCACTCAGAAGGCATTTAGAGCAATAATTAAGTTCCAGAAACTAATACGAGACTAATCAGTACCCCTACTTGCTAAAGAAAAGTTTATAGCTGAACCCTTTGCCAACCTAGATTTCTTCTCTGGTAGCTGTGCAAGTGCTCTTAATCTAACCGTATGTTTTGCAGTAGACTCATGCTTGTGTATGCAAATAATGGAGGTTTGACAGAAAATAAGAGCAGTATGGGTGACTCATTACCAAGATAATGCTAACAAGAAAAAAATATTTAGTTGTTATCCTTTAGAACACTGGAAAAAAACCCATACTGTTTCCTTGTGAAAAACGACCTTGTGAATTTTTACCCCATGTCCTTTTCCCTCATCTGCCCTAGTTACCACATGGTTGCCTTCTGCAAGATTAGTATTCATTAATACCAAAATGTTGGTATTGGTGAAAAAAATTCAGGCTGAAAGAGGTCAGAGGCTGGAGTTGAAACACTGTTCCTGTGCTGGGTGTTTCATCCTGCAAAAAGTAATTACTTCATTGGACCCTAGATTTGGAACTTGGTGCAATATTGTCAGGGCATGAAGTTGCATTATGAATCAGGGATTTTTCCACTAGTTTAGCTTTTTGCAGGATGTTTTGGTTTTCATTGTGCATCTAGAATATCCAGCCAGTGCTGGGGCAAGTAAGTCAGAAGTAAGTTAGATTAAGAGAAGGAACAACCGTAGCGTGAGCAGGAGGTTTCTATCCTCTGAGCAGCTGATCCTGTGGGAAATACTGTCCAAGCAGCCAAAGCAAATTGTATTTGGCTTTTGAGTGAGATGTAGAAGCATGGCCCTACCCACATATCACCAGTAAAAATCTCAGTTCTTTTACTAGCTTGATCAACTAAGGAGCTTAAGCAAGTACAACATGACTTTACAAAGAACGAGTGAGTGAAGGACTTGTCCAGAAACTGCTGGATGCAACTGGCACAAAATGGCTGATTCCTGTCACCTGGCCTGCTGCAGATGGAATGCAGATGCTTGGAAAAAGCCCAGCTCTACACTAGTAACTTCTGGTGTTTCTGCAAAACTGAAATGTGGATGAACCACATGCGCCAAACATACCTGGTGCTTTAAGGATTTTTGCCATGTGAACCTCTTTGTTTAGGTACTGTGAACTTCTGATTCAAGAGTCTGACACCAGGCTTCCAGGGGTACTCAAAAGATAGATTTCAGATCCTAAAAAGATCATATTTTGGATTAACAGTAGTCATACCTCTTTTTACCAAATGTTCTCTCTGCTCCAAGGACTGTATATGTATAGTGTACAAGCTTTAATTTGTTCATTTTCTCTGATTAATCACCCATCACACATGAGTTGTTAAGCCAGTATTTCTGCACCATTATTCTACCTGGGACCACAGATCTTGGCCCAAGGATCTGGGCCATCTTCTGATAAGTACTCTGTCATTACAAGCAGTTCTTCCTCCTCAGTTTTAGAGGCCAAGGTGAGTCAGGTAACAGAATACCACCTGAAGGCTGTGGCTTTATTGTGGTTTTCTCTAAGTAATTTAACAAAGAAAAAACCTCCTTCTATTATGCAATCTTACCAATGTATTAAGTGCCCAGTTGCATCTCTAACAGCAAAGTCTCCTCAATTAGCTTATAAAATAACTTGTGCAGCAAGGGTATAAGAGCAATTGCTACACAGCCACTCAGCCAAGACAAAATTGTCCAAAGTTTTTTTGTTATTAGTCTCTGGATGCTCTTACCTAGCAGGAAGTAGCAAGAGCATTAAGCTGAGCAGACTGCCATCATACATGCTAATTACCTCTGTTTAACTTCCTCCAGTATCAGTTTGTGAGCAGGACACAGTTTCAAATAATTAGGTATATGAAATCTTTAAAACTTCATTAACCTTTACATTTTCTAACTGCTCTGCATTAGGTGAGTGATTTTTGAACCCTTTGGATTTGTTTGTGCTTTATTAGGGCTGATGCTAGGGAAGAGGTGTCCTATGGTTTCCCTTCTGTAGGCAGGAGGAATCTCATACTAACATCACATTCCTAGTTCAGTTTAAAAGGAGGCATGCTGAGCTTTACAATGCAAGAGCACAATGTAATTCCACATAGTAGAAAAGTGAATCAAGAGGTGAAGCAGATTTCCTTCTACTCGGGGAACGTGGACTGATTTATGTACAAACACAGACCGAAAAAAACCCCTTTTCATACAAAATTAGGAGAGGAGCATGGCCATGCTTCTTTGGAGCATGCTTCACCCCATCCTCTCTTTCCAGCTATCCAGCTCTGGTGTTACTGCTCCCAGTTTCAAGACCCCATCTTTCTCCTAGGTGAATATAATTTAAGTTTACTGCTACTCCCTACCTCCCTCCATATGCCTTTATTAAATCTCTTCTTGTTTGGGCTTGTTTGTTTGTTGTCCTGGGGAACACTCCAGCAATGATGTCCTCATGCTGCTTTGGCAGAAGAGGTAGAGGGAGCCAGGAAGGCCTGGAAGCTCCTCATTTTCCAAAGCTCACCCCCTCATTAGCTTTCCAGAGCAATCCCATTGCACTGCTCAGGCATTCTCAACTTTTCCCTCTGTGTTCCTTACAAAAATACCTATTTGTGTGGCCAAACTAGTGTCCTTTCCTGCCATATTGCACCTCAGAGATAAGCCATCACAAAATAAATCACCATGTATCAACAAATTCCTACATGAAAACTTCCACATATCTCCTGGGAGGCAAATAAACCCTATAGGTAAACAAAAACGTGCCAGATCTGCAATAGCTAAAACATTCCAATGGTTGGTGAGAAGTTAACATAAATGTGTTGTTCGGTTTTGGTGGCATGTGTTAAAGCAGAATTAGGTGCCAGAGTTTTTAAGTACATACCTTGCAGATTGAGATGGTATTTTATTGAGTAATTAGTGCTTTTTCCTGATAACATAACCGTGCAGCAAATACTTTGTGATGGGGAAAGTTAGAATTGTTCTCTTCCAACTATTGTACAGAAAAAGGAGAATGTAAACAAATGGCTAAATATGCAGAAGAGGTTAAAAGGCAAGACCTCATCTCTGGGTACACATTTTTGTCATGTTCAGAAGCGAGAGGTAACGGCAGGCAACACTTCCTGTTTGTTGAAGCTTTTCATTCTCTCCTCCTCAAGATTCATTACACTTTTTCTTTCATTCTGCAGCCTGCTGTAAAGGGTTCGTTACTAAATTGCAATCTCTCAGTGAGTCTGAGTCACCCAGTGATGCCTCTAAGGGTAATGACCACAGCCCACTAAAAACATACGTGTAGTAGGATTTGCCACGTTAAATACCACTGGCTCTATCACCTTTCCTCTGTGTTTCTGCTATTCTCATTGTTCCCTGTGCTTGCTGAACAGGTAGGTACATTGGCTGATCTTCACTGCTGTAGTGTTGAAACTGGACCATCCCCCTTGTACTTGGTTTGGTTTCTTCATTGTGTCATTGCCAACAGAATGCTTCCTGCTTTTTCTCTTGAGTGACATGAATGAAGGCTATGAAAGGGAGTGTGCAATCACTAAGTATGCTAAGGAAGGAACTTGATGTAGGCACCAGCACTTAGCTCTCTTGTGTTGTTAATTTCTTAGGCATAATTTTCTTAGTCTGTGCATATTATGCACAGAAAATTAAAACAGTTTTTCAGTGTGGCTATGAAAAAATATCCCTGTCAACTACTCCAAGAGAAGAAAGAATGGTATTTCACTAGAGGCTACTTCGCATGAAGCATCATCAGTGGCAACTCTAATACATTTTGACTGGTGAGATCTCAGCAGAAAACTTAATAGTAGATTTTTGCACAAGCACAAATCTGTGCATGTGTAACACAGTTGATATTTCATCAAGCAGCACAGCACAAAACAAGATCAGTGTATATTATTGCTAGCAGTAACACAATAACACTGACAGCAAAATTACTTAGATGTTACACTTTGGAAAACATTACCTTGTAAAGGGATTTTTAATCTTTCTCTACATGTCCCTTTTTTGAAGTAAGACTGAAGTGCCACATGCTCATCTTTGAAAGCCTGGGGATAACCAGAAAATTTCCTGCTGAGGAATACTGTGCAGGTGGACAAACGTGATAATAGTGCATTTAAGCACTCATTAAAACAACAACAACAACAACAAACAAACAAAAACCCCCTAACAACAGACATATATGGAAAGTACATGTTGGGACATGCTGTTACTTTGACATCTTGCATTTGTTGTGACCTGTTTCCTCCTTGTTACAACTTGCAGCTTCTTGACTGTGTAACGCTCCTATGTACTCTTTAAATAATAAAGGAACCTGGGACTTTTCCAGATTAGAAAACACTAGAATACCAGCAACTTTTCTACTAACTGATACAGATAACAACCTTCCCATATTCATGGGCTGTGGTAATTCTCAGGGAGAAGAAATAGTGCAGTTGGGATTTAATAGGGAAGCAGTGCAGGGACATTTATATTATACCAATTCTTTTGTTCTCCTTTATTGAAAGACCCATACTGAGAAATGCCTTTTTCACATCACTGTTGCGTCTGCCTCGCTCCTCACTCCTTGTGGTCTGAGTGTATCTTCTGGTATCACCATGTTTAAATCTCCTGTTGTTGCCCTGGCTTCTCCGTCTCTCTCTCTTGAGTTGCCAATTCCTGACTCTGGTTGGGTCACTCTGCTCTCCCTTGGGCTTCCCTGGCTCCAAGAATCTCCTCGTCCGTCTCAATCTAGTGCACAGCACTTACCATTGCCATTGCCATGCTCCTTGCTCCTCATGGTCTGTGATCAATGGTCTGTAATCCTAGTGATCAATGGTGCGGAGTCCAGCTGGAGACCTGCAACTTGTGGAGTTCCCCGGGGATTGATGCTCTGTCCAATCCTGTTCAACATCTTAATCAGCAACCTGGATGATGAGATAGAGTGTATCCTCAGCAAGTTTTCTGATGATACAATACTGGGAGGATTGGCTGATTCACCAGAAGGCTGTGCGACCATTCAGCAAGATCTGTACAGACTGGAGAGGTGGGCAAAGAAGAACCTGATAAGGTTCAACAAGAATAAGTGTTGTACGTGGGGAGAAATTACAACACGTGCCAGTACAAATTAGGGATTGACCTGCTAGAAAGCAGCTCCATGGAGAAGGACCTTGGAGTCCTGGTAGACAACGAGTCATCCGTGGGACAGCAATGTGCCCTTGTGGCCAAGAAGGCCAATGATATCCTGGGGTGCATTAGAAGGAGTGTGTCCAGCAGATCGAGGGAGGTTCTCCCACTCCTTGGCCCTAGTGAGACCTCACTTGGAGTATTGCATCCAGTTCTGGTGTCCCCAGTTCAAGACAGACAGGGATTTACTTGAGAGAGTCCAACAGAGGCTACGAGGATGATTAAGGGACTGGAACACCTGCCTTATGAGGAAAGGCTGAGAGACCTGGAGCTGTTTGGTCTAGAAAAGAATGAGAGGGGGTCTTACTAATGTATGTAAATATCTGGAGGGTTGTGTCAAGAAGGAGAGGCCAATCTCTTTTCAGTCATACCCTGTGATAGGATAAGGGGAAATGGCACCAAGCTACAACACAGGAAGTTCCACATCAACATGACAAAAAACTTTACTGTGAGGGTGACAGAGCACTGGAACAAGCTGCCCAGAGAGGTTGTGGAATCTCCTTCTCTGAAGACTTTCAAGACCCATCTGGATGCATTTCTATGTGACCTGCCCTAGGTGTTCCTGCTCTGGCAAAGGATGTTGGAGTCAATCTCAAGGTCCCTTCCAACCCCTAACATTCTGTGATTCTATTACATGGATCTGTGAATGAGGATAATTAGCAGCTGGCAGGAAGAATTTAACTTTTTATTAGAAACAGGCCAAAAGTTTTCAGATAAGAGAGTTCTGCATAAGAAAATACTCTTTTGCTATGTGGGCCATATTGGGTTTTTTAGGTCTGACTGCAGAGTACCCAGGAATGCTCTGTGCACGAACCTTCAACAAAAGCAAGGGAGATTTGCTTTCATTAGATTCTGTCTTTCCTGGGAGTAAAATAGATATAAGAAGCATGAGTTGCAAATGAACTGTCTTGCAATCATTCTAGGGAAATCTCTGGAAACTGATTTTTCACTGGAAAATGAGCTAATCATTACCATTTATCTTATCTCTGGTACTTGAATTTGACTATTCTGCAGAATAAATCTATGCATGTGTCATGTCAGATGCTGAATACTTCCCCTACATATATGATGTTTCCCCTCAGATGTGATGCAGACCTGGGACTTGGAACCACCTTCAGTGACATAGATGGAGCTAGAGAAGAGCTTTAGAAGTCTAAATCACAACTGGTATAGGTTGTTTTAAACAATGTAAAAATAATCTTCATAGCAGCTTAAACTGTTTTTGTAAGGCATCAAATACTGGAGTAGAATTATGTGGGCTATCTTCATGATAGTTTTAATAGAGCTTCCCCTCCAAAGAAATAGTTGGGTTTTGTTCCAGTACAAGCAGTAGAGTCACATTAAATGTAGAACAAGTTGTTCTCTATAATGCCATACTCTGAAAATTGATGTTTGCCTTTGTGCTTAGGGAATGTGTGAATTCACTTGATTTCCTTTGAACAAAGATCAGTACATGGAAAAAGCTTGGCATCCTTGCTTGGAAACAGGCTAAATTGCTCTAGCAACCTTTATGTTACACTATGGTGCCGACATGCTAAATCAAATAGAAATACTGTGTAGGAAAAGATGCATGAGAAGAATAAAATAAACAGTTTGGCATTATAAATGATAGCTCTCACTGTGCACTTGACAAATAAGAGGATAGCAGCCTTGCCATCAGCAGCCTCACAGAGTCCTGCCACACTCCTTATGGGCTGTGCTGCACTATGTGCTTGCCCTGGCAGCTGAGTGGAAAGCATCAAGCAGTGCTCAGTTACAGATCATGCACAGCAATCGAGCTGGTAGCAAGGCATCTCCAAGTAGATTTTTGCCGACTTTGCCCTTTCAAGTAAGTCTTTTTCTGCAGAAAAAAGGTGTCACTTTGGCAAAATTTTGGCAAAATTTCGCACAAATGAAAACAAAAATGACAAATGGTCCATTGTTGAGAGAGAGCGTTTGTTCTATAAAACTTAATAAATTACACCAAACCAAATTTCATTACATTCTTACACTAATTCATGATGTAGAATTGTGTGACATGAAGTAATTTTTATGAAGGTATTTGAAACAGCAGTAGGTAAGATGGTATGAAATACAATAGAAGCAGTACACCAAAAGCATAATACCTCTTTTCAAATTTATTTTTTTATTAACTATTAGGGGAATGTATGTGAAGTTTTTTGTGGGAAAGGTATTTTTTTAAATTGGCTTTGTTTCCATTTAGAAAGAAATTGACAAGGTGAAAAATTTCCATGAAATAAAAATATCTGTGTTTTAACCAGTTCTAATACCAATAATCCTTAAAAAGAGGTCATTCATTACGAACTATAAAAAAGCCAAATTAAGCCCCACAATATTCTATTAAAAATCTTATCCTTATTTGAAAGCAAAGGAAAGCAAGGCAGATGAAATCTTATTTTATCAGAGAACCATGAGCAACCCCTGTGATTTCACCTGAAAAACTTATAGAAGTTTGGTGAAAACAGCTCAGGAAACATGAAATTCCCAGAGACTACTGTGATATGACATGTTTCTGTGTCACAGTTTCATAGAAATTGCACTAATTGATGCTTGCTTAACAGTAAGAGTTTATTTCTAGCATTCAGTATCATTCTTAAAGAAAAATTATTCTTCCTAAAGAAAAGACAATTCACATTTGTATATGAACACAAAAGACATTAATGGACTGCCAGTTTGTGTGAAAATTATTATTCCTGTTAGAATATTTTATTTAAAACCATGTCAGTGTGAAGAATGGTTTCCATTTTATTATCCTAGGTTTTGCAACATTGATCTTAAATGCCCCCCATCAGATTTTAATAGATTTCCTTACACTATCTCTGAAGCTAAAGAAAGATGATTCCTTTTCCTGCAATTCCCAGTAGAACTTAAGAGGAAATGTTTTTGTTATAGGCACTGTGTAGTCTTCTAATGTACTTGAAAATTTGAACAAACCCTCTGACTGTTTCCAAAATATTACCTTCAATGAGCAAAGGAAAAAAGAGATAAGATTAAAAGCTTTGTGGGAACAAAGCAAGTTGTTTCATGTATTTACAGTTATAAACAAGATTAAATTAAGACCATAAATTATATGAGATTACTCCATTTTTGCATTAAAACTGTACTGTTCCTTATAAACCAGTTCTTCTACAAAATCTAATTTCTTTCCTTGAACATCTGTAGAAAACATCATCATCCATGCATGCTTTACATCTCAAACACTTTTAAACCCACACACTACTGCAATTAACCAATTGCATATTAATTAATTTCATATTGTAAAGGTTTTTCAAACTCGTGTTTAATTCAAAAATTGCAACTGCTGAAGACAAGAAGCAGCCATTGCTATCAAAGAAGCATCTACCTTGTGCACTCTGTTAAATAGTACATGGTAGGACTTCTTTTCTTGTTGATTTGCTCTGTAGTAGGCAGAACAGACCAACAGAAATAATGAAAAAATTATCAGGGGTATGATTTATGGATTACTTTGTAGCCTTGGCTTCGTGCTGACAAATGTACTGAGTGACAAGGCCAAACACCAGGCTGGCAATTAAATAAATGGCAGATTCTTGCTATTAACCCCTCTCTCTTCCCAGAAATAGGAATGAAAGAGAATAAAGAAAAGAGGGACTTCCAGTTGGAAACTAAACTTCTCAGTTTTAATGAAACAATAATGATGAAAAAAGAAAATAACAAAATATGTTCAAATACCTACAAAACCAGTATATTGCTCCCCCTAATAACATTCATGTCACCACCAAGGCTGCAGGGCAGGCCCTGGGAAAACCCTGGACTGGACTTCTGGCATCAGGGGCAGATGGGAACTGGACTGAGGAACACATGGAATCAGGCCTGCGCAGATCAGGATCAAAGGCAGACAAATGGATGGAGTCCTCCCAGGAAACTGTTTTATTCTCTGTTAAATTATAAGATTAGTACAATAAAGCTGTACAGTCTTACTTCAAATCTTCAAGAGTTTTCTTCCAAGCATTTTTGAAAGGACCTTTAAGCAATGTCTGGCTAAGATGTGCTGTCTGGGTTTTCCTGCAACATATTTCCTCCAGAAACTTGCCGTAGTTCTGTATCATTCCCTTCTAGCCTTCATTTATATTTGCATCTTGGCAGAAAGCAAGCAGTGAAGATCCCATCTGTCTTTGAAGGTGATAGCAAAATGTTCACAGATAAAATGCAGCACAAATACTTTTCCAGGAATAAATGTTTTGTCTGTGAGCACCGGCAAGAGCTGTCTTGACTCACATAACGCTAACATGTGCTTGAAGAATATTTGAAGAATCTCACGTTGATAAAAAATGAGTCAGGTTTCAAATAACATAGATAAAACAGCAGGAAGGAAGGACAGTCTGATGTTTGCATTGCTGTGTCTTTTGAAGAATACCTTTAGATATACAAGTCATCTGTCTGTCTGTCTGTCAGTCTATCTATCAGACCTGTAGCTGTTCACATAGCCTGTTGACCTTTAGTTAGGTACTTGAGCCAGCTTTGATTTCAAGATAAAATAAAGAAGGCATGTAGCCCTGGCAATTTTCAGATGAAAACCAGAGCTGACTAGAAAATGATCAAGCTGCAGAAAAATACATCTGTAGCAGTGTTCCTGCAGCATGTCATAAAGCCAAGATACATCCAAAATTAATGGCTGAAGAACACACCCAAAAAAAGTTGGGTTTGGAGACCTTTTCTGACATGCTGAAAGTTCAGATTGTATAATGCTGTTTACTCCTGTCAGCAAATAAGGATAAAAAAACTCCATGGTATACATAATTGCATGTTTCATCTTGTCTTTCAAAGGTTTGGAGAATGGTTCAGTATAGACAAAAGCACAGCTTTTATGTGAATGTCTAAATAGGAAAACTGCGGTTTGTTAAAACTAAGCTCATTTGGAATAGTTCTGAAAATTAAACAGTATCAAAAATGGATTATTTTCCTGAATTCCTAGAAAGCAAGCTGGCTAAAAGTCTTGGAAGTCACCATCTCTTCCACTTAGGTCATTTCATTCTCATGCTTTAAAAGACAATATCACTGCAGTTCCTGCTAGGATTTTCCCCTCACTCTCCTATTCAGTAGGAATGCCTCCACTGGTCCTGAAGTAGATTTCAGAAAGATTCACAAGGAAAAGGACTAGTAGCTGTTCCTTTGTCTGCAGAAGCTGCCTTCTACCTATAGCTGTAGAAGCTACTTCTACCTACAAAGAGACATCATTTTTTTTTCTCTTTCTACATACCCCTCTTTTGCACTTCTAGCCAAGAATGACAGACATTTACATTACCAGTCAATGAAAGATCGAATACTCAGGTGTGAGGGGAGGTGGTTATGCTGACTTTACATATTAGGCCTTTCTCTTTTCCTCACCCAAACCCTGGAGAGACCAAATGTTGGACCATCTAACAGAGCAAAATACCTTTGTTCTGCTGCCATGTGTAACAGTGAAACTTCACTGGGAGTTCTAAGTTTAGTAAACAAGATACTTTCCAAAATCAATTGAGTCAATATATTATATTGAACACATTTTTCAGTCAGACTAAGGGATCAGATTTGCTCAAGAGGCCTTTCTAAACTAAATCATACAAAAGCCTTTTCTAGCTCCATGGAGATTTAAAATAAGTGGATAATTAATGAAGAAATGCACCAGCACTGTCTTTTACTGGAGTGGCTATAAAGTTAACAATCTTATCTCCTATGAATAACTTGTGCAAAACTCCTTCAAAACGGCTGCACAATGCTTAATTTGCTCAAGGACATGCAACTAAGTAAAATAACTGAAAACTTTTATCATACTTTTTTTGTTTCTCCTTAACAGCTGAGTAAAATGTGCAGAACTCTAAAAACTGTGGCAACGGGATACATGAGCTATTTTTTGGAACTTGCTTCCTCCTTTAGATATACAAAGAAATCTAATAAAATGAGTCACTGTATAAAGAGTCACACTTTGAAAAGCATAGGCAGAAAGGGCCATTTCTGGTTTCTTATCTGACCCAGAGCAGAGATATACTAATATAATGAGCATTTCTTAAGTAGCACTAGCTTAGCAGGTGGTTACAGAATTGATCCTTCTGCTGGTCAGTCACATAATGTCCTCTCCACAGGGAGTGAGATTAAAGAGAGGGCTCATGGTGACCAACTTTAAATGAGGCAGACAGAACCCTATAAGCTCTCTCTCCATTCTTCCTTCCCCTTCCTCTTCCGCTTCCCTCTGCTCCATAAAGAACCTTTTTATAATAGGCCCAGTAGAACTGGTTTAACTATACCTCCAATGCTCCCCCCTGCAGTTTACCAGGGAAGTAAAATTAAAGGATTAAGAAAGCCAGGGCAAAATAATTCCAGCAAATCAAAGTACTCCTGGTGGGAACATACTGCCAGTAGCTCCCTGCTTGATAAAATAAGTGGCTCTGTGTGAGCAGCTCTCTGGGAGCAAGTATGCTGATCTCCATGGTATGACACTGAGAGGGAAGGGGAAGATCATTATTTCTATAACTCTCACCCAAGACTCCACTATACTCAGTGGGACCACTTACTTGGAGATGAGCAAAAGGAACCAAGATTCTAAAGTACATAGACATTCATAAGTGCAACTAATATTTTCCCAATGGCTATGTATTTTTCATAAGGGCCCACTCCAAAGATTATAAAAGAAAATAAAGTACTTCTTTGGAAAATGTCTTTTCCAATTACCTGGATCTTCACATCACTCACTACCACTCATGTGTATCAAGAGCTGTCACACAGACTTGGTATAGCAGGAAGACAGCCACAAGTGTTTTGGTTAGAGCAGATTCATAACATTTCAGGCATTGTAGGTCTGTTGTGTATTCATCTCCTTTTGGATTTACCACTGTAATAGAAGGCTGACAACAACTCCTGCTTATGCATCCTCTCTGAGGAATTAACTCCCAAGAACCACAGTTTTCCCAAGTGGACTTAAAACACGAGGTGTATTTGAATTTGAATTTCTAATAAGAAATCCCTCTCTCTCAGTCTGAGGGGAATATATTTATTTTAAGATAAATCCTGTCTAAGGAGAGAAGGCAGCCCACTAAGCAGCAGAAGGGATAAACATAGGCATATTATATAATCCAACAAACAAGACAGAGGGAGCTAAATAATTATCAAGATGCGAACAAGCTGAATTTGGTATTTTGCAACCACAACTGCTGCTGGTACAATTCACGTTCATGAAAAATGCTCTAAAATGGAAACTGCAGAGGCTATTTAGGTATGAGCCCTAAAAAACCTTACCTTTTTACAACTTGAGGAGATGATGTGGTGAGGAAGAACAACATCAAAATATCACTTTGGTCCAGTTTTGCTCCCAGTTGGGTAGGTGAAAGACAGGTGCCAGAAGGCAGCACCATTGCAAAGAAGAAGTAAGGCCAGTGCCTTCTGCAGGTTGCTTTTGAAACCTCTGAACTCTTGAGTAGTAATCATACATCTGCTCATAGGACTTCAGTTTGTGAACACTGGCATTAGACATGCACATAGCAATGTTCACCCACAAATGTTTTGCTTGAATAAAATAGAAAACTCATAGTACTACTTTGAGAATAATTTTCATATTACCTCCAACAGTTATAAAGCAAGACACAAGGGAAATGTGAACACTTTTTCTATGGCTTTCTATGCTCTGCAAGATGAAGGCTGGGCAGTCTTCCAACTATACTTCCTGCTTGAGGAAATCTCACAAGTTCTCTTTAAAGCATGAGTAGTTACAACTAACTGTAAGTCTTGGCTTCCAGCTTGCGGTTTTTTGTTCAGCATTGTTCTGCCTGAAAAAATAAGATGATGCATTATAAACAAGAGATACATGTTGCATAGCTAGGCAAAAAAAAGCTAGGTTAAAAATAGCACTCGATATTATGAATTTATGCTTGCATTACAAATGGAAGTTTGTACTTTTGACAATAAACTGAAGACTATCCATAGTTTCTCTTGCCAAGAAAACATCACTGCACCCTGTCTCTCTCTCTTTATATATACTCATTGTAGCTTTTATATATATATTCAAAAATCTTGCAAAATACCTCATAGAATTCTGCTGGTTTAGCACGGACAAGTAATTCTGCTGGCCAAGTAAAAGAGGTTCCTGTGCTCAAATCTTTTGAGTAGTACTCTTCGTAATTTCCAAAGTTTATCAGATTTATTGGAACAGCTCAGAGTTAAAAACATAGTGCAGAATACAAAGCCTGGTCTCAAATTTTCAAAATTTCTCAAATACAACATTTTCAAAACTTAGGAACAAGATTCACTCAGTTTTGTGGGCAGTCAGATAATTACTTGCAATGCAGCCTCCCCTGTGTTTGAATGCACAGAAAGCAGAAAAAGGCCTCACAGCAACGGAAGTCTCCTTTTACACATCCACCCGTTCTTTAATTTAAAGCACTTTCTCCCAGATGTTTTCTCAGAAACAAATTATTTGTTTCTTATTTCTGATGAGAATTCAGCTGCAAGCACAGAAAGCTCCAACAGTTTTTCAGTGCAAGGAATAAAGATCTTTCTTGTGCACACAAACATCAGTAGTACAGTTATTTTTACCGTTTCAGCTCTGCCGCATAATCCAGTGCCTCTACTGAGTATTTTTGAAGACCATTGCCACTCTGTTGACAACTACGAAAAAAAATCAGTTAATGTAGAATTTGAGAAGCTTGTTTTGTCTGTTTGAACCAAAAGTAATAGACTACCAACTTTTTAAACATGCTTTGGAACAAAAAAAGCATGTAATGTATCACAAAAGCAGGAAGTAAATTAATCAACTTCTGCTGATTTTCACATAAAATTGATTAAACCCTAATTCCTTGTCTTTAAACAGTGAAGTGTTGCCTCTTCAGTGAGCATTTTCATCTTCTCTTAAAGAATTAAAAAAAACTGTAGCCTGCAAGTAATTTGATAGAGTACTTCATAGCCAAGTATTGGAATGAGTAGTTTATAGCTGTTTAAGAAACTTGGTTGTAGAGGTCACCCAGTTTGTATGGAAACATTTTATTGACCAGAAGATTATCAACATAGTTGAGCATTGCTAACTGAACCATGCTGAGGCTGAGCATAGGGTTGCTTCCTCCTACTAAAAAGATTCCCAAGTCTTGCACAATTCTGCATTCTCCATGGCGAGCTTTCCCTCAGACATTCCTCAGCTGTTTTTGCAAGATGTGCTTGATGAGAAGGACAACACCAGGTCACTCACTCTCTTTTGTAGGATATGGGCCAGTGTATCCAAGCCAGATAAAGAGATCAGGGGTACTGAAACTTAGAAGACTGTAGCTGAGTTTAATCTGATATCTGTTAGGAAGTATACAATTACATGAACGCTATTTTTGGACAGTGTGAAATGAAAATGTTGCCTGTAAACCAGAAGTAATTTATAAGTAAAAATCTCAAGGTCAAGATAGATTAGAAAAAAAGGGGAAGAAAGGAGAGGGAGAGGGAGAGGGAGAGGGAGAGGAAGAGGGAGAGGGAGAGGGAGAGGGAGAGGGAGGAAGGAAGGAAGGAAGGAAGGAAGGAAGGAAGGAAGGAAGGAAGGAAGGAAGGAAGGAAGGAAGGAAGGAAGGAAGGAAGGAAGGAAGGAAGGAAGGAAGGAAGGAAGGAAGGAAGGAAGGAAGGAAGGAAGGAAGGAAGGAAGGAAGGAAGGAAGGAAGGAAGGAAGGAAATATATATAGATAATATAGTGTAGATCTGTTATAGCTGACTGAAAAACTAAAAAGACAATAATTTTAATATATATATTGACAGCACATAACTGAATTCTCACATTTACAGAAATTAATTGTTATTTGTTTTTGATATTTCATGGTTACCATCTATAAATAAATTTTGCTGGTAAATCAAGCAAAAAGACTAATCTGAAGGATGGCTCTGTTAATTTTCAGATATCACATTGCAGGAGGCAATCACACAGAGTAGGGAAGCAGCCTGTAACTTATCCATGTAATACACTCTAATTATAACTTATGTATCATCTTTCCAATACACTGTGTGTTTACAAGAAACTGTCACTGACTTTTGACATATGTGAGAGCAATTGGGTTGAAGAATGTTTTTAACCTACAGGAACTTGGAAGTGTCTTTTTCTATTTATGTTTTTACTTCCCAGTACGGTGCATACCACCATTTGCTGTAGAGCTCTAACAGGGGTGAGTAGTCTAGTTTTCCATGGTAGTCAGCAGAGAGAGTTGACCTCTGGAGACCACTTTAGAGTACTTAAATTCATCTTTGTCTGTTGTTTACTTATGGAGCTTAGATTACCAGCTGAAGGGACATAAACTAGGTAATTTCCAAGCACTAAAAAAATGCTGCATCATTAGAATTTCATTAGTGTATATTGATATCATATCTTGTTCAGGATTTTCTTTTAATCCTTCTCTGTCTAGGTGAGCAACTCAGCAAGAGCTTCTAAGCAGTTTTACCCAGTCACAGTATTTTAAATGACTGAGTCATATAAAATATTAGTAGAATGGCTGAGAGCACATAACGTTGTATATGTACTTTATCAGAACACTGCCATTCACATAAATTGCTGGGATACTCTTTTAAATATGTGTCTTGGAAATGTTTGCTTTTCTAACCCATTTTACATGTTTGATAGACTCATATGAGTAATAAGGTGAAGTATAAAGAATGGTGTGCTTTGTTGCTAATTTTGCCCTTTGCTCAGACACAAAGAATGCCTATCATGGCTCAATATTTATATTCCTTGGGAAGTCAACGTAATGTGAAAATTTTGAATAATTATATGAAAGAAAACATTGCAGATACCAGACTGGATGGCTGAACAGATCAAATTTTGGTTCCCAGGTCTTGAATTTTTGAAACTAGAGTTATAAAAATGCAGAATAGGAAAATTGCACAGGCAACGTTAGCCTGGTAAGCAGCTGCCAGGTGAGTGCTCTGTGAATTTTTCACTCAGTGATTGAGTTCTGGGCAGCGGTCTTGGCAAAGCAGCGAGGTCATGATGGTTGCTGGTTCCTCAGACTATTTTTGTAAAAGTTTTTTGTTTTGTTGTTTGTTTTGTTGTTGTTGGGGTTTTTTTGTTTCATTTTTTTAATGAATTTGATTTGATACTGTCTAGCCTCTTATACTTAATAACATTTTTCTGTCGTTATGCTTAATGTGATCTGAAACATTTCCATTTCCAGGGCTGAAAAAGAAGGAGACACACGTGCATGCATGCACACACACACATGAGCACACAGGAACAGCTCTCCACCCCCAAATTCCTAATAAGGAAACCAGAATTTTCAAAGTTTAGGCAGAGAACCACAGAACTGATTTAACACAACATATTTAGATTCTTGAAGTGTTCTCCAAGATTGGTAGTGGGGATGTTTTGTTTTGTTTTAAATCCACCTTTTTGTTTTAAATCCACATCCATTGGATGTTTTCAAATAAGCAGTACTTCAATAATAATGATGGAATTCCTGCTGCTCCATGACGCTGGGAAGACTGAACCTTATCTTTCCACAGTGTTCCTGCAGTATACTAACCTAGAAGGTCCTTTCTAGACCTGAATGACTTTACACAACTGACAAAGAAATAAATTTTAATTATTTTCAATTCAGTTCATTATTTCTAAGCATCTTTACAGCACTTGTACAATGCAAATGAAGGAGAAAGTGAAAATATTCAGTATTTTTTAATAAACAGATGCACAGCTGCAGCTGATTGTTAATTTTCAGAGAAGTAAGCTTATTGCAAGCCCTTATGAGTTCAAAGTAAATAGCATCTGGGTTTATTGCTCTATCTTTATTTTATGTAATTAATAGATTTCAATATGGAAGACCTTGACTTTCAATAACTCATTAAGTGAATCTAGCAATGCAGGAATCTAAACATCATTATTTCCCACAGAGTTGTCTATCTTTAACACAGGCTCTTAAGCAAATTTCAGGGATGATTAATAAGGAAACTCAGGCAAGCAATGCTCAAATCTGTTTTTCTTATGAATTCCCTTCTGAAGACCACTTCAAATCTCTAAGATTACTATTATGAAACCATTTTTATTATGAAAGACTAGAATGGGCTAAGATAACTATCTGATTATTATCATTCTTTACATGTCAAATAGTTGTGTCATCACTGAATAAGGATGCAAGTTACAAATTATTTGTGCAAATGGTTCTTTATCTTTAAAATTTCATTTTGTTATTTCTCACTATTCTAAGTAAAGGAGATCTCGGGGCAGACCCACTGCCAAAGTGTAGTTCTCATTACCCCAACACATCATCAGGGACACTCAGACTAATGAATGTCACTTGTAAACATCTGCAGCTTAAAGTGCCCAACTTAATACTTGTTCACAACATACACAGTAACAAAACCAGTTGCAGTTATTCTACTTAGTATAAGATGTACCCATGTTTATCCTAAGGGACCTAACCTTGGCCCGAATTCAAGAAATTATTTAACCTGTGATTCAAAATAATTATTGTTCTAGAGAGGTGGTTTTCATCCTGCCTTCAGGGAAGAGTTGCATTTTGGTTCTGTTATGGGACCAAGTAGCATGGCACAAGGAAATACTAGCCTTTAAAATAAATACAAAAGACAATTAATTATTCAGGGATTTTAACAATTCTTTATGGACCTATAGTGTTAATTCTGCTCAAGTTAATGACTTCAAGGTCTAGTGAAGCTGAAGTTAACTCTTTCTTGGGTGGGCTGTGCAGGGTAAACATAACTCAACAAATTTGAATCCAGGCATATCCGAGCAAAATGTATTACTATACTATGGAGAGCATGGGATGAAGGCAATGTTTCTTCCTTTAAAAATGCATTTAAATGTAGGAGAAGCTATTCAGTTATTGTCTGCCTTTGCATTTATGGTGACAAATAACAGACCTTCCCCTATGTTGATTAATGATGATTAGTTGAGCAATGTCATTTTATCCTTCAAGTCTTTTTGTACTGGCCTGAACCTGGCAGAGTTCACTATCGTTTAGCTTTACATTATCCAAAAAATTGAAACATGTTGTTATATGAAAATGCACTGAATCAAGAGATAGCCAAAGTAAGACACATTAATTGTGGAGTATTTCTTAGACTATTAATGTTCACTCTAATAACCTTGTGAATAAAACAGGTTTTAAAACTATTCTCAGCATGGTTTGTGATGAGAATGAATGTTTCTAACACAAATTCAGTAGCCAATTTGGCATTTAATTGGGTAGATTGGCATTGCTCTGAAAGTAGGATTTGACCAATTACCTAAAACTATTTGAGATACCGTCAGGTTTTCTGTTAATTACAGTATTATGGTAATTTCCATTATACCTTGTATTTCTGTGCACTTTGTGTACAGCCTCTAGGAGATATACAATGTTAAGAGGGAACGCAGGTATGAGGATGCTGGTCTTGAAGCAACAGATGTCTAATGAACAAATCCGTGGACCAGGGCTAGTCCTAACTCCTTGGTGTGAACTGCACATGTGGACCCCACAGGAAAAGCAAAGTTTAAGTCTTTATGAACCAATATCATATCTCAGCCCATTACTTATGTGGAAGCAGGTGGGTTCTCCCAAGGGAAAGGATCTTGTTCTGAAAGCAGGTAGATTTGATCCTGATCAAGACAGATTTAAGTTGCATGAAGAATCCGAAGTGTGGGTGTCACTGTGACTGCTGTTACATCTCCTAGCTAAGCTTCTCATGCCTCTAGTTTTGCAACTTGCTGGATCATTTCTCCTGCTGCTGTTGCAGATCTTACTCCTACCTGTTCATACATCCCTGCATTACACCAACTAATTAATACCGATAAAGTGTTCAATACCATTATAGGGTAAAGAATTTACGCAACTTTCCTTGTCTTTTTAGCATTTTTGCTGCTTTTTCCTCAAATTTAATGTTGCCTTTGAGATCATAATCAATGATTCATCCTTTTCAACATAAACAGTGTTGGGTAATTGAGTAATCAGTGATTAGAAAAACTTTATCCCAGAGAAGCAGCATAGCAATGTTTTTTATGCAAGTAAAAGACATTGCTGCAGAAACAGATATTGACAGAAATATTACCCTAAAATTAGAATTTTCTCATGAAATGACATCTTATTACACTATTTCTTTCTTGTCCTGACTTTGAGCATAAAAATGGCAGCTCAAATATTAAAATCAGGTGCCACAAATCAATCAGCTTTACTAGTGCTATGAAACATCATCCCTGTCCAGTATTATTCAGGCTTATTTACAGAAAATGTGGAAACTGTGATAAATCAAATTTGCCATTTGATTCTCTTTCCAAGCAACTTGACAGAATTTGTTTTCTTTTATTTCAGTACTGCAGAATCAAATTACTTTTCTTTTTGCAACACCAATGGCTTATTTATACAGGCAATATCTCCTCTGTAGACCTTAGAAAAGATTCAGGATAACTGATAAATTGCAGATCACTCCATTAAATGAAGTTTTGTCCATTTTCCTTAAAATCATTTTTGGGGTGCCACTTCTTGCCTTACAGGAAAAGATTTCCTTACCTTTCCTTTTCCTTTCTATTGTTTGTATGGTCTTTGAGTTATATTTTTTCTGAAGTTTATTCTATTGCCATTTCATAATTGTGTTTGAAGATCTTAATGCAATGTCACAATACTGCCTCATTAAAGGGATTTGCATTGGGCTAAATTGGTAAAACAACCCTGAAGTTTCCCTAAGTTGAAAGATTTTCAGGCAGTGTGCACAGACATCATCAGTGACCTGTTCTCTGGCCTTTCCTGCTTCCAGTAACGTTTCTATGCTCTTGCTCTGCTTTTTCTTTTTTTTCCCCCTCTCTGTCAGGTCATAATGTCATATAAAATGCAGGCAACTAATGCTCACTGCTCTAAGAACTGACCTCAGCCCAATCTTCATCTGTGAAATGGTCTGTAATGCTGTTGCTCTTCCAGTCATGAAAGGCCACAAATGCTCTTTTACAAATCTTCACAAGAAGGTAAGAACTCCAGTTCCAGTGGTTTACCTCTAGTTAGTGATAAAACTATATTGACTGAAAGGAATATATATATATATATTTATATATATAGCCAGAGCATACTATTTATAGTAAATTGTCCAGAAGGAAAGGAAAAAAGAGAATTAAAATATTTTGATGTTAAGAGCTGGTTCTTTAGCTTTAGACTTGGGGATGCTTTAAAAAAATGGCTTCCAATGTTCTGGTGGTACTACCACTTAGGCACATGATTAGCTATTCTGTTGGTTTTACAGAGATCAGTAAGATACCCTATGATACTCCTATCTGTAGGAGCTATAGAGCTAGCTACACGTACGGATATTTTCCACATGAATATCTGAGTAGCAATGGAGTATTTGCATTTCCTTTAAACATAAGAAGTAATTAGATGTTGTTTGATCACAAACACTTGTCCAAATGTTAGGAATATTAACAGTAATTAAAAGTTGAAGGACATTTTCTGGTTTAGGACCATTAAAATCCAGGAGTATTTTTAGTATTGCTGATAAGAAGCAATAGTTTAGGAAGATCAAACAGCTGCATGTCTGAGTTGGAGCTCAAGGTTTCTATTCATATTATTAATTGACTTTCACTTTGTCAGAGCAGATGAGGAAACTATTCTTTGTGGTCACTTGCTTTTAGAGAAAAGGTAACTCACAAGCATTAGAAGGGAACTGATAAACTGTTCACTTCACTTGTTGCCATCAGGTCCAGAAAGGAAAATCATACCATGACTGCTTTCTGCATTAGGTATTCATATGTCCTTGGCCAGCAATGCATCTGAGCAATTGAAAAACTGCCTGGGACTCCACTAATGGCAAGGAAGGGAAAAAAAAGATTCTAATTACTTCCTCAGTATAGCACTAAAAACTGCCAGAGAAAGAACTGAGTCTACATCTCTCAGACCTAGTCTTCCAGCTGTAAGCCTTTTCCCAGGGGTCACTGGTTTCTTTTTTCGACTTACAAATGCCTCAGCAAAGCTGAAGAATCAATCCAGCCTGCCCTGTTGCAGAAGACAATACAATATGTGATAAGATAATCTCATAGGGGATAGTGCTAATATGCAAAATAGGCCGGCTTTTCCCCTTCTGTCGTCCAACTTGAAAGTCTAGTCAGGAACAGTGGCTAGAAACAAAGGGGATTCTTACTGTTTCCTCCTATTTTTACCAAAGTTCAGAAACTCTGACCGCAGAGAAATGTTCTTTCTGTTCTTCTTCCATGCCAATCTGCCATTATCCAGAACTGGATCTTATCACATCAGGAAGCAACTTGTGAACCAGAGAGGCTGTACCATAACACAGAGTGCAGGAGGTTTAGCAAACAGAAGATCTGTTTCTTTCCCAAAATGTTCAAGGCTTGTTTCAACATTTTACTCTTTAATCTGTACATAGTGTCACTCAGAGAAATTGCCAGAGACATCATCTCACAGGTAACACTGTGTATTGTACCTTTACTGTACTTTTCAGAGGATAAGGTACAAACATGCCATCAGGTGTTGAGAGCTGAGGAGATGGTATCACAAGAAAAGCCAATTTTTACCTCTGAGAGGAAACAAGCACAGTTCTCCTGGTAAATTGCAGCCATATTCCCCATGCCATTAAATCATTGTGGGTTTTATGGAATCTGGCTATTGAGTAGCAGTCAAAATGCAAGCACATCCACTCATAAATCATTGAATGCTCTTGTGGAATATTTTCACTGGATTAGCTACAACTGCAACTAAAATAGCCCTTGACTTTATGTTAGATTTGGTTATATTCAAATTCTTAGAGCAATTAACTCAAATACCAATTGTATTGCATGAGCTAGCATGCAATTAAAAGATTATTTAATCCCACATTCAGACTACAATCCTAAGTGACTGAAACAAGAAAAAAAAAAACCCATTTTATTATAACTTCTACAATTAATGATAATACAGTAAGAAAGTTAAAGAGTTCTCATTTTTCTTCTAAGTATTTGAAATTGATGAAGTGGAAAAACTTGATTCATTCTATACTGTCTAGAAATACAGAAAAGGGCAGCATTAATTTTATGAGACAGTTTTAAAATTCAACCTGCTGGAAAATGAACCCATGCCCTTGAACAGGAGAATCTGGATATGCTGCTGGTGACATTGCTGAATTCTTTAGACCATCATCTTAAGAAATCACCTTTTAAAAGGACCATTCATTCAAATTATAATATCATATTTCATATATGACTATCAGAAAAAGGCTAAGAAAGTTATGGTGGATCATCACTGCCATTTACGTTTAGAAAAGTAAATTCTATTTTACACATGCAGATCCTAACTGTTTTCAAAACACAGATGCCCACATACACTGATGAAACCTCAAGACTTCATCTTCCAAATTTGTTACAGGTATTTGGGTTAAGAGCTTCCACAAGCCAAATTCTTTTTCCCTTTGTCTATTAAACATTTCAATATTAGCAGTCATTTAATCAGGTTCCCCCAAACTTTATTTTAAATGCAAGTGACCCCAGCAAAATAAAGCAGCCTCTGCTTCCCAGTTCAGCTGAAGGATATAAACTAGTAGGCTTTCAGTCATTAACTCCTTCTATTAATGTGTTTTCACCAGTTCATAAAGCACGTGGTAAAATCAAATAACATTTTGTTTTGTTTTTGCTGAGAATTTTAGGAGGCAATTTTGTTTATATATTCCAGTAGTTATTTCCCTTTTTCATAATAACGTGTTGTTTACTCATGATCCAGCCTCAAATCCACTATGACCCCAAGATCTTTTTCTGCAGCTCCACTGCCTTGCCTGTTGTTCCTCACAGGAGTGTGTGCAGATGCTGTCCGGACACTAAGGAACTGGTACTGCCACTCAGTTTTTCTCAGGTACTTTTGATTTCTAAACCTGCACTTGAATGTGTTGACAATAGCAGTGTCTGCAAATTTACAAAGTGTGGTCTTTATTCTGCAGCACAGATAACTGCTGAAATTACTGATAAGAATGTGGCTGAACTAAAACTTTTTGCAGTTCCCCATTTGATACATATGTAGGTTTTGACACTGAACCATTATCAAACTGGAAAATTATGTTCAAAAACAGTTTTCACCTATATATGCTGTAATCTAGATACCTGTGTGTGCTGTACATTTTTAATTTCTATTGCTGTGCTACCTTAGTTTCTCCAGTTGCTGTTGTGATGTCAAAGGGCTATTACCAGTACCAAAAGAAGAAAGCCCTTTTGTGAGTTTTCAACTCTAATACTTTTACTTAGTTGTATATGTTGAATTAAAGATAGCAATTATGAGAAATTTAGGCAATTTATCAGTTTTTAAAAGGAAACACTTTAGCTGCTGTGTACACAAAGAACCACTATGTATTTTTTTTTTTTTTTTAATAAATCTATAGATGAGATTTAAAGAAATGAGGATGCATCATTCAACCTTCATTGCCCTCTTGCAGGATTTCAGTCAGGAAACTGTTCAACCACACAGATTTTAATACTGAAACCAATGGAAGCATCAGATTGTGTAAAAGCTTCTAGCGCAGGAACAAAAAGGCAAGAACAGCTTTTATTTTTTAATTATTAAAAAAAAAACAAAACACTTTTTTGCTTTGTCACTTTTCTTCATGGTTTTCTCTCTAACGACTCACAAGGCTCCCTCTGGTGGTTACTTAAAAAACCAATTGTTTCACTAAGTGCCACGTATAAAACCGCAAATTAAAGACTAATTTAATTAGCATTTATTGCTCTAATAACAATTAATTAACTATAAATTTATTTAAGACTAAGCCTTTCTGTAGCCTACTGTCGTGTAATATAGATAATAATCTGCTTTCTGAGCTAAAAGGATTTGAAAAATCCATTGAGATTTATTTTTTTCTGAAAGTAGTTTGGGGTTTAAAAGGTGAGAAATGGGTGATACAACTAACCAGTAGGTTAATATCCCATAATATCTTTGTTAATGATCCAAAAAGAACATCTAAATCCCTAATTTTAGTTGAGTGACTTTTAATGTTTCTCCTTACTCAGGCAAAATTCTCCAGTAGTCTGGGTATGTCATACTCTCTCATCTGATAGTATCAGGCATGGATGTGGGTCTTTCTCTTGATCCCTGGGACATTGCAGACAAGAATGGAAGAATTTCTGGCTGAAAGCTCAGGAGACGTCACCTTCTTTTCAGCTGACGGTGAGAAAATTTTAACATTACTTTTTTTTTTTTTTTAAGAGTTTTAAAAAATCTTTCCATAAAAAATATCATGAATAGTCATCTCTACAGGCACAAGGAAAATAAGATTTTTTTGGTGTTTGTTTATATCTATATAAAAAAAATTTAGATTTATATGTTAGAGTTACACTTGACAAGTCTATTTTACCTTCATCACCTTTGCAGATGAGCAGAATTATGACTAAATAATTTCTCACTGAGGTGAAGCTTTTGACACTTCTTGCCTCTTCAGAACCTCTCATGGTTAAAATACTGGTATTTCAGTTCCAAGAAACAACTAAGTACAGAGATCATGAACAGTAGAAATTGGGCGATAAATACATATTTCTTCATTATCATTCTAGGTGATAAATGCTTAAATGATGAATGTAACAATGCAGAAAATGTTCTTCTTGTGTTTACACTTGTTATGTTCTGTCTGGAGTATCAGACAGACTTAGCCAGAAATGTGCAAAGAGTAAAAAAAATGCACTCCTTTTGGATCTGAGCACAGTTATGGCACAGGAATATGTTTAAGACTATTCTCTCCTATCTGCTCAGCAACTCTTAGGTCTTTCAAGACGTTTTATTGAATGATAATGGTTTTATCTGTTAATATCCCAGAGATACTCTTTCCTCAGCTCACTACTCTAGGAAAAAAATATCCAGAGAGTCTCATAAGCATGTGCCTGTCTGTATATATATGATATTTTTATTAAATTATATTTATTTATAGATAGATTCATTTATACATGCACACATATGTTTACGCATATGTAAAGTCTGGGACGCAGAGTACTTGCTGATGACTGTTTATAGGAAATGTCAACATGCTCAAGTTGATCAATTGCTGAGAATTTGATGTTTTCTAGACTCTAACATAGATGCAATTTTTGGAAAAGCATTGTTGAGACTATAGCTGAAGCGTGGCTGCTGGTGACAGGGGATTAAAATAAGTAGACAAAAAGTTCTCCGTAGTTTGTAACTCAAGTGAGCTCTTAAAGTATTCACATTATTTTTAAGCCATCCTCACACATTTCACAGTAGTTTGTCTTCAACACTAAAAAGCTACTTGCTCTCCAAAGTATTGAGAAAAAGAATGTTCTTAGGTAAATTATAATTTTGTTAGAACAAGCTTTTGGAACACTTACGGGCAGCTCAATACATCACTTCTAACGATGCATCACAGGGGGGTATATGATTTCCTGATGTACAGTCTCTCTTTCTGATATTTATGGTGATCATTCAAGGTTGTGTTCTGCATCTCAGAAGCAATATTTTTCTCTATTCTTTACTTTTTCTACATTGAAAAAATCGGAAGAGTTAATTCTATCTCCAGAAATCAACTGACAGATACAACTGATAGTGGTCTTGACTACTACATGGTATTTTTGGTAAGAACAGAGAAAGAGCATATTTAATGAATAAAGTCATCCTTTCATGACTGGAACACTTTAACTAATATTAGCATGGTCTCATACAGATAAAAAAATAATTCTGTATGCATTTTCTGTGTATTTTTACTTTAAAAAGCTTTTAATAAGAATGAACAAAAAAACAGGAGAAGTAATTTGAAGTAATCAAAAAGTGTTTTTACTCCTTAATTTCTGTATCCATACCTTTTCTTTTTAGTGTTTTAGTTCTTCTTTAAAAAAAATAATCAAAGACTGGATCACAAAACCACAGAATGTTAGGGGTTGGAAGGGACTTCCGAAGATCATGGAGTCCAACCCTCCTGCTGGAGCAGGACCTAAAACTAGGGCAGGTCACTCAGAAAGGCATTCAGATGGGTCTTGAAAGTGCACAACCACTCTGGGGAGCCTGTTCCAGTGCTCTGTAACCCTCACAGTAAAGAAGTTCTTCCTCATGTTGAGGTGGAACTTCCTGTGCTCGAGTTTAAAACTATTACCCCTCATCCTATTACAGGGCACAAGTGAAAAGAGCTTGTCCCTGCCTTCTTGATGCCCAGCCCTCATGTATTTAGAGACATTAGTCAGATTCCCCCTCAGTATTCTTCTTTCTGGACTGAAAAGCCCCAGGTCTCAGTCTTTCCCCGTAAGGGAGGTGTCCCAGTCCTTTAATCATACTCGTAGCCTCTGTGGGACTCTCTCATGTAGATCCCTGTCCCTCTTGAACTAGGGACACCAGAACTGGACACAGTACTTTAAGTGAGGTCTCACTAGGGCCAAACAGAGGTGGACGAGAATCTCCCTCGATCTGCTGGACACACTCCTCCTAATGCACCCCAGGATATCATTGGCCTTCTTGGCCACAAGGGCAGATTGCTGTGACTTGTTGTCTACCAAGACTCCAAGGTCCTTCTCCACAGAGCTACTCTCTAGCAGATCATCTCCTAGCCTGTACTGGTGCATTTTGTTGTTCCTTCCGAGGTGCAGGACTCTGCACTTGTTCTTGTTGAACTTAGGCTCCTCCTTGCCCGTACAATAACAAAACCAATAAGCTTGGATTTTAATGAATAGTAGTGTATTAAATTCTTAAATGAATTTGTAAATATAGGCTAGGGTTTTCTTTAATAAAAGAGTTTTAATCAAAAGTTAACACAGCTACAAAACCGAAACAAACTGACAAGGCTTCAACTGACCCAAATTATATCAATGACAGATTTCAACCTTTGTGAACCTAAGAGTCAAATACTGTTAAATAGAAGCAGATTCACAGTTATGCAAATTCTATAATCTGCTGACTTGATGCTGTGATTGAATTAGGTGTTTCTGGACACTTACTTACTAAGATATCAGTGGCAGCTGAGCATAATTAGCCTTCTCCAAAACTGTACTTTTTTATTAAAAAAAAAAAAAGAAGTCTCAAAGGCTGGGCTTCCAGAATGTTTTTAAAAAGAGAAAAAAAGAAAAAGGAATAGCAAGAAGCCAGCCAACCTAAAAGAAGTTACTTTGTCCTCTTTTTCATTACCAAACTAAAACTCAAAAGAAAATAATTTAAAATACAAAAGGAAATACAGCAATAATTTTTCTTCTGACAGATACACAGAGTTTGTCACTGGTTAATTAAATATGGAACTGTCCCAGTTGCATGTTGATTCTCACAGGTCATGAGCCCTGGGAGTGAAATACCTAAAAAATAATGTCCTGAGGGGTTTTGAAGACTGATAGCAACCACAGCTTCCCTTGCTTCCTGTTAGGGCTGATGACACAAAGGATCAAGCTGTCTGCAGGACTGAAAGGAAAAATGAGACATCTAAAGGCACACAATATGCATGCTCCACCATTGTGTCCACTTCCAGTGCTTTCTAAGGACAGCTTGTATAATCCTCTGAATGCACAAAAAATTATCATTGTACATAAAGGTGCATTGCTACTTTCCTTCCAGGAGTACAAACATAGGAGATCCTTGTAGTTTGAATCAAGCTTTTTCCCTCAAGTCCCTCCACCAGGTAGACAGATGTAAACCTGAGCTGCTTCTAACAAGGGCTTTGAGTCTTCAAATATTATAAAATGTCTACAGAAGGAAATAGAATAAACTGTTTTCCATATCCACAGATCAGAAAGGACCATGCTTAAATTGCTGAACGGAAATGCAAGTTAACAACAGCAAACAATTTTCTGCTTGTAAATGATAGCTGAGCACTAAAACAGAATGTCTACAAAGCTGGCAGGGTTTCCATCAGTGGCAACTTTTAAGGAAAAATGGGTATTTATGATGATTGGTTACACACGTTTAATCATTCTCTTTTCTGAGTTCTGTCTGCCTCCTGAGATGGAGGGCAGTTAGATCAGGAATTCCTTCAGCAGAACGCTCTATCGTGGTGCTCTGCACAAACCCAGCATGTCCTGAGGGAAGAGGGAAGGGAAGACAAAGTCATCTATATTTTCAGTAAGCTTCAAATAGACTCTAAGTAAGAAAATCTCTCATGAACTCTCAGAAAAATAAAAAATATAATTGGTCTCATGGTCCGTACTCTGAACGAAGCCCTCTCCCAAAGCAAATCAGAACACCATACAGCTGTGCCTGAATCAGTAAGCACCAACTCAAGTAGTTATCAAAAGCAATAAAGAAGAAAGGTCTGACTCAAAGAAAATGAAGCTTAAGCTTCCTCCATCTACTGCAATAAGAAAGTTTCACTGAATACCTGGAAGTAAAGTGCATCTCTTTTCTATCAGAAAAAAAGACAAGAGCTAGAAAAAGGATTCACCAAAACCCAGAGAGCTGTCAGAAGCACTGAAAACTGGCTCCTGCAAGAGCTTAAGATCTTATGGCAATTATAAAATTATTTCTCTATGTTGAATTTGTCATTTTGATCTCTATTTTTTAACGTCCTTTCCTTGAATACTGACACAGCCAAAGTCATAACAGTAGTAAAGTGATGGGCAGCATACAAACCTGTGAAAGAAAATAAACTTCTAGTCTTCCCCAAAACTTTTTAACTGAAAATAATTTTGTCAGGCTATTTAACTAGAAGATAGGAAACATGTTTTGTAAAGCAGTCAGGATTTGTTAGTAATTCTAATGAAGACTGTTAACTCTGCCTTAGGATTTTCTCTTCCTGCTCACAATTTATGTGACAACAGTTTGCCGTATAAAATCAACAAAAATAGTGAACTAGCAGTATTTGTCTACAAGGAGTCTGTTTTTATTTGCTGTATCTGCACAAGGCATTTGCACAGCTATAGAATTATAGTTGTACCCATTTCATAGAAGCTATACATCTCTGCTTATATAGGCTTCCATATAACAAGTTTTCAATGTTGCAAGAGCAATCAAAATCATTATTTACACACTTTTTGGACAGGATGTCTGCAGGAAAATGGCAATTCCCTCATATTTTTTTCTTGCATAATTTACTTGGAGCCATCTAGAGGCTCACTAGCAGTGTGGACAAATGGGGGTTTACTTCCCTTGAATGGGGAAGACTGGGCTCAAGCCAAGGCCAGGATGTTGCTGACCAAGGTTGTTGCTGCAGCTGCTGCCAGGATGGAGGGAGGGTAGCAGCTGTGGCCACCACTGGAAAGGATGAGTCATCCACTCTCTGCTGGCTTCTGTCTCCCTGTCCACCCATTTTCTTTCTTTGCCCAAAGAGCTGCCCTGGTGACCGAGCTCTCTAGGGACTGAGTCTTTTTACTTACTTTACTGTTCACTGCCTTTGCCAACTGCTTCTGCGGCCTGTGTCTGGAGCTGACCCTAGACAAAGTAACCTGCAAATTCCTTGTTGCTTTACCAGCAGTACACACCTGCTCCAGCAGCAATTGTGCTTTTCAAGTTGCTTCTTTCCACTATGATCTCTTTTAGATAGAGAACTTCGATGTTTCCCGCACACCTGGGATATCGTCTCTAGCTTGTATTTCTACTTTTCCTATATAAAAACATGAAGTTCATGTCACAGAACTTAACCCTTTCTAATCTTGCCCTATTACCTCTAACCAGTCGGATTTTATTTTATGAAGCTACTTGAAGGTAGACTAAGTGTCCATTCAAATCAATTCTGCAGATGCTGCGCCCATGACCTGGATGTCTGCTGTGCCCTCCCACGTTTACAAGACTTGCTCTATTGTGCTATATTGTATTCCAAGTGTCTGTCAAAATACTCTTGATTCCATTTCATGTGGGGAAAATCATGTATTGATGCTCTCTGTTTTAAATAAAACACAGTTGTGTCTTTATGCACAGGCAATTTGCTTCTGCAGCCACCTTTAAAAGGCATCCCATGGGGTAATTGTCACTAATCAAGTAAAGTGAAACAAGCCACTGTTTTCACCAACTATAAAGCAAGAGCATGTTGTTAGACAGTGGTGAATAGCTTTTGCCATTTTTACAGAGAAAATTGCTGGGCATTAAATAAAGTATGGGTAAATGTTTCAATCTGTAATTTTGAAGTCATATGTTTAGAATACTGTCTTAAAGCACTACATTGTAATAAAATATATAGATGGGATTTTAGAAATTATAGCTTCTAATTTAATTCTCCACTTTTGTTTGCCTGCACTTTAAAGGCTATTTTAGAATGGGTATTTGAGAACTGGAATAGAGAACTAGGAGAAAAATAATCAGCACAACCTCTGTGATGGAATGGCAATGGCTCTCAACTGAATAGAAGGAGATGTTTACTTCTTTCTAAATGTCAACAAGGAGCAATAAACGTCAGTTTATTAGTGACATCTCTCCAATACAGAAATCTGAACATAGTGACAACCGTGACCTCAGGGTTACATTATTCCCAAGAACATAAGCAGAAGGTGAGTAAATGTATATAGATACCTGACTTCTTCCATGCTAATAACTTTACAGAAGGTGAATCAAAGGTAGGTTATGAATAATGAACTTTTTTTTTTTTTTAGTGATATTTGAAGTTCACATCCGCCTTTAAAATGTAAAGTTCTACTCTAGGAGCTGTCAAAAAATAAATAATGGGGTATGGTTGATGTGACTATTGTGCCTGATCGTGTTTCACAAATAAATAAAAAGAGTCAGTCTTCAAAATAAGCCTATTTTCAGCCTTTTTTATAAAAAAAAACATGACCAAGACTGAAGAATATTTTTGCAGCAAATAGAACTGGTGAATCAGCGAAGGGCTGAGTTGTGAAAAGACCTGCTTTAATGTAAGTTCACTTTAAATTGTTTCTGCACTGACACTGGAGTGCAGTTTAGAGGCTTGAACCTCAATTCCAGTTTCATCTTCAGTACAGGGAAAAAAACCCAAAAAACCAAACCAAACCAAAAAAATCTGTACAGAATTTTACTGAAACACTTCTCTGAAGAAGTTTCAAGTCCTACTATACACATTTTATTCCTGTAAATGATACAATGTATAAAGACATACACCCATGTATATATGTCTATAATCAGCCCCTGATTTTTGTGCCTCACTTATTCAATGTATCCTAAAAATGAAAAGTGGGACTGTAGACAAAAAGTGTAGGACATGCCAATTAACATATGCACCATTTATTGTTTCTGAGGTGCTAAGTAAATTTTCATTTTTAAGTATAAGAGCATTTTACCAACATTGTTTTTACCACATGCTTTATTATACATGCATTACATAGAAACAAAATCTTTAATTAGTAGTTAATATTTTAAATCAATTTATTGGCTTGTTAAATAGTGAATTTTCTTTCCTGAAACAAAAATTTACCAGTGTAAGTCAAGCTGTTTTATTAATGGAACCATAAAAAAATAAGGTACCTACCACTGGAGTAAACAACATGAAGGACATAATCTCAATAATATCTTCCTGATTAAGCCACTGAAGAGCAAACATGTAGGTCTAGACTTAACTATGTTCCTGGCTCCTAACTAGACTCGCTTTGGTTCTGTTCTCCTATACAGATTACTTCCACTATTTCCTATCAATTCCTGTGGAAAATTACAGAGCTAAAATACTTTGTTGGAGGTCAGTAATACAATCTAATAAAAGCTACTACTAATTCCTGGCCATAGACAGAAGAAAATTGCATTTCACTTCCTGTTGTCTGCCCAACATGTCTAGTCTTGCCCTTTCTGAAGCTCAAAAGCCATTCCAGTTTTGACAAAAGTAGACCTTTCATGTCAAAAGTGTTCAGGACTAAATTCAATAGAACTAGGTACAGGGAAATGCATGAGGAACACACTTAAGAGATCTGTTTTGCAAAGGTAATAAATTTATTTTCCGAAAGTGGGATGTAAATTTTGTACTGATTTTTTTCCTCCCACTTTTTCAGGTAATTTATGTATTTAATTATATAAATTCTTATACTGAATGAATAAGATTTTTTCCCTTTAGAACTTTCTATTGCATTAAAATGTTACCAGTTTACTCAGTCTAGATCACAAGAACAGTGGATTAAAATGTCAACATCTGTTTATTTGTGGAAATCTTAACAGGAATAATGAGTGCTGTCAAACTTCACTGATGTAAACGCTGAAGGCTCAAAAGGTCTGTCAGCCTCTTTTCCTAAGGCAGAAAGCTAAAATAAAGTTGTCTTCTCCGGGTTTTTCTCCCCTACTGCTCAGGGGCAGTCTTTTAGGTACTGTATATGTTATGATACATGCATAACATAAAAGAAAGGCTTGAACTGCAAACCTGTCAATTGAACATCTAAGGAAACTAATAGAGTCAAGACTCCCATGCAGATCACTAGCATGATTTTCAGGTTGCTTTCCCTTAAAACTGATCTTGTTTCGGTACCCACTTTTCCTGCTTACTTGTCTGTAAAACAATCTAATATTCTCCGGTCACCTTTCAGACTATACTATTGAAAAGATAATATTTCTTAAGAAGACAGAAAAGTGTGAGCAATGAGGATTAACACAGCATTTCAGATGGAGAGCTGTGATCAATGCAATGTTAGCATTAACTTCAGCGAGGCTCAGGTTGCACTCCTGACATCCTAGAAAACAGTGATGTCTGGAAACCAGATGGGATTCAAAAGCAAAACGTCAGTGGTATTCAAAACTATTTCGTGTATCTCAGCATATGAAGGAATTCATGGTGGCAACCACAGGCATCTGCAACACTAAGGAAATCTGTGGAGACTTCTATTGACTTCCACAATATCCTCAGAGCACTTCCAAAAAGTCCACTGTATCTGATATATTCTAGAAATGTATAACAATGTTCATTCTCAAACCCTTCACAGAAGTAGAGACTAGTAGGTTTGAATTGTAATTGAATGTGTCAACATAACGATAAGGTACGCACAGAACAAAAAACCCCACAAGACTTGTTAGGAATGTAACTTCTACAGCAAGTAATTTCTAAACTGAGTTATAACAGATGTAGAACACAGTTCAATCCAAATAAAAATTTCCCAGATCTGTAGAAACTGAACTGTGCTCTCTCATTATGTGTTCCCTTGGACATAATGGACCAGACCATACATGAATTTAATTAAAACTAAAATCCACAGAAGTCAGTAGCTCTGCGGTCGGCTGCTGCACAGCCTCAATAACAGCAACAAAAGAAAAGGTAGAAAAAACCCTGTCAGATCGTGGGCAACAAACAAAAGCTCAGTGCCTACAGCAGCATATCCGAGCAGATCTGTTTCTCCCTGCTGCTCCGGCAGGAAACCGGCTGCCGGGGAGCACTGAGCTCTTGAGCAAACAGGGCTCTGGCTGGAGACAGCGGTCTCTCTTCCAGCCTACACCTTCCTGCACCCCCCTGCCCTCTACCACAGAGGGATTTTTAACAATTAGCAGCCAGGATCCCTAGAGAAGGGAGATTAAAATACATCGCCACCTGTAGCCCACTCAATGGCAAATCGAAAACAAATGTGTAAGAACCCTCACGCAAATCTGTCCCGTTCACAAGGCAGATGTGCCTGCGTGCGCATTTACACCAACTCGCACCCATATTCTGCAGGAAGTTTTGTATTTCGTCCAGTTCTGCAAAGACTGGCCTTTCAGCAGGGCCCATTTGGGCACCTTTAGGCGCTGCCCGGCGCCCAGCCCGCAGCCGGGAGGTGCTGGAGCAGAGGAGGAGTTTTGCAACGGGGGCTTCGGGATTTGAGCCTGGAAAGCGGCCAGCCTCTTTTTTTTTTTTTTTTTTGAAAGGAGTGACGTCTGCCACCTCTTGTCCCTTCAGCTACTGTGCATTACGGAATAATTAATGAAAGCCCGTCAATTAGGTGCAAACAGAGAGCAGAGGCCGAGCTTAGCCGGACTCACGCTCGCTGCCGGCTACCTGTTGCGGCAGCTTTACGCAGGCGCTTAATTCTTTCCGTCTTTCCCAGGGAGTTCATTTAAGCCAAGCTGCACCTGCCCAGCGCCCTTCCAGCCACGCTGCAAGACGCGGCTTCTGTGCCTGCCCACCCTAGGAGCCAGGGCAAACAGCAGAACGAAGTTTCCTGAGCCTGGGCGGACAGAGCCAGTCGGTCCCGCGCTCCGGCTGCCAACCCGGAGCAGCGCTGCGGAGGCAACTGCAAGTTGGACTGGGGCGGGGGGGGAAAAGGCGGGAGGTGGAGGTGAGGGGGGAGGAAGGGCAAAAAATCCCCTCCCCTCCTTTCTCCGAGGAGACACCCCAGGGATCGCAGTCTCACGGAGCAGCGGGCGAGACGCGGAGGCCCCGCAGCTCCGCGGGGCGGGCCCCGGGCGCAGCGCGAAGGGTCCGGGTGCCTCCCCCGGCGGGGCAGCCGGGCACAGGGTGTTGCCTGCTCGGGGGCAGCCGGGCTGAGTCCCCGCGAGTGGCTGGGCACTCCGCGGGGCGGCATCTCTTCTCTCTCCCTCCATCCCTCCACTAATCCATCCCTCCGTCCTTCCCCCTCCCCTTCCCGTCCCTGCTGCCGCCCGGCGCTGGCAGGGGGCGGCCGCCCTTTGCTTGCCGCGGTCTGTGGTGTCAGGGAGCGGCAGCTCCGCTTTCCGCCCGCGGGAACTTTGGGCGGCTGGGAAGGGGGAGGATGGAGCCGGGGGAGCCCGCCAAGGTGCTCCGTAACCTGTCCCTGGCTGGGGCAGAGCCTCCCCGCGGGGAGTTCAACCTGTCCGGGCCGCTGGAGGCAGAGGGGAAGCTTCCCCTCTTCGGCATCGGCATCGAGAACTTCATCACCTTGATCGTCTTCGGCTTGATCTTCGCCCTGGGGGTGCTGGGCAACTCGCTGGTGATCACCGTGCTGGCGAGGAGCAAGCCGGGCAAGCGCCGCAGCACCACCAACATCTTCATCCTCAACCTGAGCATTGCTGACCTGGCCTACCTGCTCTTCTGCATCCCCTTCCAGTCCACAGTCTACGTGCTCCCCACCTGGGTGCTGGGTGCCTTCATCTGCAAGTTCATCCACTACTTCTTCACTGTCTCCATGCTGGTGAGCATCTTCACGCTCTCGGCCATGTCGGTGGACCGCTACGTGGCCATCGTGCATTCCCGACGTTCCTCAACCTTGCGTGTTTCCCGCAATGCCCTACTGGGTGTGGGGCTCATCTGGGCACTCTCCTTCGCCATGGCCTCGCCTGTGGCTCACCACCAGCGCCTCTTCCACCGTGATGCCAGCAACCAGACCTTTTGCTGGGAGCACTGGCCCAACCCCCGCCACAAGAAGGTCTACGTGGTTTGCACGTTTGTCTTTGGCTATCTGCTCCCTCTGATGCTCATCTCCTTCTGCTATGCCAAGGTGGGGCAAACTGGGAAGTGGTGAAGGGTTTGTGAAAGGGAGGGGGTGAACAATGGTGGCAGGTGTCCTGGAGCTGTGGGGACGTCTCTGGGCATATGGAGGGACATGGCACTGTCTGGAGCCAATGGGACAGGGGTGAGTTTAGCATAAACGGAGAAAGCACATTTTACAAGCAAGGGCTGACTGGGGATCACACACGTGTGTGTGACACAGAAAGGTCAGGACCAGGATTGCCCACAGTGAAGACAGGGGGTTTGTACAGGCCATTACTGGGGTCCCCTCTGACAGATTTCCTTGTTCCAAAGTGCTAAGAAGCCTCTGTGCTCTGCTCCTTTCTCTGTCAATGCAACTCTCCTACTTCCTTGCAGTGCTGTATGAGGAGTTTGATTCAAATAAAATACAATAAAGCAACAAGGTGTTCAGGCTTCAGATGAAGCATTACAGTTCTTTAAAATGCAGTGCACTTAAAAATGACAGAAATCCACCAGCTGGCTCTGATCAGGTTACCATGTTGCATGCAAAAGGTGCATCATGCTGCCTAATTCCTGTAGGCCAGGTCTTTCCCCAGTCCAAGTGGATGGGAGATTTACCTCTGGCTTTGGGAAGGGCACATGGTGCCACGGAACAGTGACAGGAGGACCTGGGTAGGAAAAGGCATTGTGTAAGGGTGCCTGGATAATGATACTTACGGACTTTTCTGCTCAGGCAAACTGTCACATTTTTCTGGGAATATTTATTGCAGCCTTCAGTGTAGGGTCCACTGCTTGCTGTTGGATGGAATCCGGAGCACTGGCTGCTACCTGCTGAGTTAGGCAGAGATCCTCCTGCTTCTGTGCCAGCAACTTTCTGTAGCAGCATTTCTCCTTAGGCGGTAACTTACATTTGAGGGGATAGGTCTGCTCTCCCAAATAAGGACTGTTTAAGTGTTGAGAAGTCTTTAATTGACAAGTTAAACAGATGTAATTAATCTATTAGATTTGAACAAATAATTTTATGCTCTGTTCAGTTTTATATGTATTACATCAGCTTAATTGTGATGTGCAAATTTAAGATAGAATGGCATCCAATTAAGCGAAAACTGAGTTATGCAGCCCTCAAAGGGCAGCATTTCTTAATTATGGTTTGTAAGGAAACAAGTCCAACCTGGCAAACGGAGAAGAAATACATGTTTTCATACATAAACTAAATTCTGTTTTCCCTAGGTGAATACACTGGTATTTCATCTACTGTGGTGAATATGACTGAGCTGTGAGAAGGATGAAACTTGCCATAGCCAGAGAACATCAGAGTTTTAAGAAAATACTATATCGTTCAGGGAGACTGTTACCAAATGCATGCAGGGGGAGCTTTTCAGCTATTAAGAATCTTCCTGGTATCTTTCAAAGGCAAAGCATATTTGGTTTCAGCATGAAGTACCAGCCTTCAAATTATATGGCAGAAGACTGAAAACAAGTCTCAAAATTATGACAGCCCTGCATAGTAGGGGGGGGAAGGAAATATGCCTAAACAAGATGTAAGCATAGTAAATGTAACACACCATGTTGTCACAAAGCACCACTACAAAAATAGATACCATAATATCAGTATGAATATGTATTTTGGAAAAAAACCCTCAACAAACAACAAAACAATTGTGTGAAATATGTGCCCAGAACTAGTTAATAAAATAAAGGCCACTCAAAGTTCCAATTAAAATATTTTGCTTAAATATTGCCAAGACTAGGGTATCTCCCTTACTGGGGGATGTGTTTTGACTCTGTAAGTATGATCCTGCTTGCCATGATGTCGGGCTGGAGAACCTAACCCGAAGGGGTAAGTTCTGGGAGACACCTAGGAGATATGTGGCATTCCCATCAGTGTCAATGAAGCTGAAAAATGCCATGACTTCTACAAGGTTATTTGATGTATTTGCACCCTATGGCATCAAGGCTCATTCCTGCCCTCCTTAGGAGCTGCTGGCAAATCTTCAGCTGCAATATTTTAGCACATGGAACGGAGTGAGGATAAATTAAGGATGATTTGTGTTGAAAATGAGAGCTGAAGCTTTAGGTTTGCCAAAGCTATTGCTGCGCTCACAGCTCTGCAGCAGAGTGGTCACTGTGGGCTTCTACTGCTGTCAGTAGAGTACCATGAAGTACAACAACAATTTTGGCTTCTGGATGCACACAGAATTTAGAGGATTGCTGCTGTGTAAGAGCCTCAGAAGTGTTATAAAAATAAACGCATTAGTTTCTTATGAACTTTGCTGGTTTTCATGAACCATGGGCCAGATAAATAAGACAGTCTTCTGATAACAGGAGACTCATTTTTCTATTTGCATATATTGCCTCTTCCAGAATCCTTTAAGGCAGTTCTGTTTCTCTTGTAGGCAAATTGCAGCTGAACTTTCAGTTTTCAAAGTCTCATTTTTTAAGTACTCTAACAAGGAGTTGAGTTCTTTTCTCTCCCTCACTCTCTCTTAAAATATGTTAAATTATTTGTGTTTTCCCCAGTGGGCAGCAAGACTGTTGCAAACTACAGAAGTGCTAAAATAGTGCTAGGTATGTGGAAAGAGTGTCCCCCCACAAAATCAAAACAGTGAAATCTCACGTGATGTGCTCTTAAAGCAGAGATTTATGAGATCGTTCTCTGTCTTGTGTGTACAGATACTTATTTCCTCTCTCCCATGAAAACTGGGTCAGTTTCAACCAAATTTGACAGGGGAGGGAAAATGTCAGAGGAATGAATGGTATTTCCCTAGTTCTGTGGAAACAGGAGTCAGTAAAGAAGGTGGAGTCTCCCTCTACTCTCTCTTTTAAGGAGTCAATTTGCACTCAGCTGTTAAAAATATGACATAGGGAGAAGAGGTCTTATGTCATTCTGCTTATGGAGGAGACTTTGGGAACACACAGTCAAGATATCACAAATCCATAGGAAACCAACTTTTATTGGCTCACAAAGCTACTCTTGAAATGAGCTTACCACTTCAGCCAGAGGAGCAATGAAAATATAGTTACCAGTAGAGTTACAGTGCTACACGCTTCTAGACGGCCTGTATTTTTATTTCATTACTTATCATATCCCTTATATATTTTTTAATAACTGACTTTTTGTATGTGTTTTGTAACATTGCTACAACATTTGCTCACTAATGTCTTCTTAAAGGGATAAATGATTCCTAGTTAGCTTTTAACAAATAACATGTGCCAAGGTGAGGCAATGTGACAACTGATTTTGTGTACCTCTGCTTTTGAGTACCCAATTATGAGGCTTCAGTCCTTGAAAGTCAGGCCTCCTATCAAACATTTAGGTTGGACACCTAAAAAATTTAAAAAACTTTTCTTCCTATAGATATGTTATCAGCTTTTTTTTTATTATTTTATTTGCCTTAAAAGTGTTTCTATTATTATCTATCATTCTGAATATTCTGAATTCATGGAAGACAGTTATGATTTATAGACTTGCTTAAAAGTAAGCCATAAAATGTAGAAACCTCAACATAAAATACAAGCTTGTGTGGTGCTTGATTTAAGATACTATTATCTTAAATCTTGCTGAGCAGCAAGGGAAAACTACTAAACTACACTGACAAAAAAAAAAAAAAAGAAGAGTATGATACATTACCAAAGATTATTGAATGAAAGAGGGTGAAGGATTTGTTGTGACAATAGAAGTAGCATGATTTCTTTGAAAAATGGATTGCAGGCAATGGCACTTGGATTTAAATCAGGTTCATACTATAAAATATGGTTCAGCTTGTAATACTCACATCATGGCTCTGTTAAACAAGCACTTTGTTCTTACTAGATTATGTCCTTGACCAGGCTTTCTTGCTGCATGATTTTCAATGACTGAGAAGGAAGGTGTAGTCAGTGAAATGTAGCCAGATGGGAAATAGTCTCTGCAACAAGTCTAGACTTCAAACTTTTATATTGTTTGGTAGACCTATACGAACAGGTACAGATCTTTTAAGCTATTTTTTTCTCTCTCCCTTATTGGAAAAAAAATCCCCTTTTCAGCTTTATTTGGTCATAGTACCTCAACTTGGGCTGTCAAACTATCTGAAGGTAGTCTCTGAAACAAATGAAAAAAACCAAATAAATTAGAAATTGGTAGTCTGTAGGCAAAATTCAGGGCCTCCCAAGTGCCATCAGTGGGAGTTGTGGTAGCACAGCCTGGACCATCCTGGACCTTCATATACTTCTGTGATCCTACAAGTGTCCTTACATTCTCTTTCCCAACAGTGTAGCTTTCTTCCCACAACACCCCACCCTCATCTCCAGGAAAAAAAGGAAACTATTCTTTCCCCAAGAGCCAAATGCACTCTCAGATCAAGACATACATGAAAGCTGGAGTTAGAAAAGCTTCCTGTAAAGGTTTAAGTTTTCCACAGAGCTGAATTTTTTGAAAATGTAACACTTTGTTTAAGAATGTTGTGACCTGTTTTTCAGCAAGGTGAGTATTTAATTCCCTGAGTTAAAAATGCACCACATTTACATTTATTAGCAACTATTTTGAAAGACTTTCCTTGAAGAAATAACCTGAGACAAAATGAGATGTTCATTTAAAATTACCCTTCATTTTGGTGGTGCGACAGTGTTGTTAGAGGAGCAATTGCTTATTCATTGGCCCAGAGAAGAGGTAATTTGAACAGGACAGTGAGGAGAGGTGTCTTTGATTTGCCTTGTACTGTTTATGCATAAAGACCGCCTTTAATATCTCTCCATGGTGTTCTCTATAGGTCTCTGAGTGCTGTTCTACAGCTGTTGATAGGTAATAAAATTCTGCCTATTCCTCTCACTGCTGCTTTACATACCACATACAGGCAGCATGTTTTCTTTGCAGAGACTTACTTTATGAAATATGTATATAATTTGAAAGAGGGGAATTTGAGAAGCATTAATTGGAATGTTATCATCTAAATTTTCAAATATCCCCAAAATACCCAATTTAACAGCTTTGCCTACTGCATCTGTCTTTCTTACTGCTTGGGGATATGGTTTAGTGGTGGCTTGGCAGTGCTAAGTTAACAGTTTAACGTGATGATATTAAGGGTCTTTTCCAACCAAAACAATTCTATGATTCTATTCCATGATCTTTCATTGGTCTGGAGAGAGATGCAAAGCAAAAAGTTGTGCTAAAAGTTTCAGAACAAAAAAAATAAATAGAAATGTTCATAACTTTAAAAGAAGATTTTGCAGTCCTGATTTCTGGGAAGAGTTTATCTGACTGTAGTTTTGGGCTGTGAGGGAAAATCCCAGCACAGTAAAGTCTCTGGGAGGCAGCTGCTGGGATTTTCAAATGTCCAGTAGAAACAGTCCATCACTGTAAGTTATGTGAAAGGGCTATGCTAGGTGAAGCAGCAGAGATGGGAAGTGAACTTCACTTTTTTTCTCTCATGCTCTTTTTTCTTTTCACCCATGGACTAAGAAATTCAGCTGTCTTGCATGCCGTGCCAGCAGGTGGAAAAAGAGTGTGTGAACCAGAGGATCATGTCCTTGGTCTTGTGCTGGACCTCAGAGCTTCTTTTGTCCTTTCCTTCCACTCTGCTACATCCTGGAGGAGGAAGAAGGGCTGAAGCCAAAACCAGACCTTTTCAGAGAAAACCCATTTATTTTTCTTCTGTCTTTCCTGAGCTGCCATTAGCCTTGGTAGTGGCCTGGCTGGTGTTTCAGAATAGAGAGAGTGTACACAGCTGAGCCTTTCACACACAAGAATGTTCATGCACAGATAAGCACAAATGAACTGCGCTTCAAATGTTAAGTAGTCACAAGTGAATTTTCTTGTTGCCTGTGGTTCATTGGTAACTAAGAGTATATACTTAAAAAGTGGAATCTACTGCTGAGCTATGGTTACTAAAAAATGTCGTCTTATTTCTTGTAATTAATGTAATTAATTTCTTGTAATGTAATTATGTTTCTAAGACTCAAATGCCAGAGTGGGATCAAGTCAGTAGGTCATCTTGTCTGGTGTCTGTCTTGGCAGTAGTTAGCTGTGCATCCTAGAAACAGAGAATGTCCTCAGATGATATAAGATAATGTTATTTCACACACTTTTCCTACCTCAAGAAGCCTCTTTATAAGCCCTAAAATTTTCTGTTATATTCCTTTAAAAAATAATTGTAATGCTTTGATGATCTTACTTATTAAATTGTTCTCAGCTCATCTTAGAGCTATGTAAAATGCAACCTAACTTTAATCATCATCTAACTAAGCTCTACACTTTGATGCTCACTCTAAAAAATTCTTCTTACCATATTTTAACTAAATGCTTGAATTGCATTAAACATTTTCTTTCTTTTTTTTTTTTTGTGGTTTACAACTTGTTAAACAAATTCAGCTGAAAAGCACATTCGCTGCCCCCCGTGCCTACAAATCATGCATCCACTATCCAAAATATTATGTGTAAATAATTTTTTTTTTAACTTTGGACCTTGCTTTTGGATGATGAGCCTTTTGAGACATATGTTGAAAATTACATGTGAAAGGTACATGCTCAATTGTCATCAAATTGTTGAGAAAGGCCATACCTTTTAGTAAAAATTATTTCTGAATGCCTGGGCTTCTTTCAAAGATCAAATAGTGCCAACATCCTAATAATATTAACCAATGATCCATCTGAAGAAAGCAAATTACGCAGGTGACTCAGAAAATCTCTGACTCAAAACATGTATTTTCTATGTTACATGCAGTAAAGGTCATTCTAAATGAACAAGCACTGATATTTTTATGGAAGAGGAATGATTGTTAATTCTTGGTTCATGATGCATTTCCATATCTTGCCTTATTCATTTGTAATATGTATTTGCTATGTAATTCATCTGAATTGTTATGTAATAATTCAGTAGCAGTCTGCTTCATATTTGTTGACTCACACAAATGCAGATACGTAATTCCTTTGGATGTTATACTGTGCACTTTTGAAATGTGTAAATTGCATCAGTGATAAGTGACTCATGCAGTACTGGAAAGCATACTCTGAAATAGGTTTGAATTTTAGAAAATGGTGAAATACAAGATGCAAATTAATCTTTTCAGGTTCTTAATCATCTGCATAAAAAGCTGAGAAACATGTCAAAGAAGTCAGAAGTGTCCAAGAAAAAGGTAGAGTGTTTTCGTTACCAATATTTGTTAATATTTTAGTTTTGTGTCTAAGCGAATTCGATATTATATTGCTTGTTGCCAAACATGTAATGGAGAGAAGGAATTTAAATGAAGCATTTAATTACATATTTGCTGTCGCTCGGAACTTACCAGGACTGAACTAATCTTTTCTGATCCAATTTTTCCACCTCAGTGCATCAAGCCATTGCCTGAAATCCCAATATTTTGAACTTCAGAGCATCTGAAATTTAAACATGAGGGGTTTTTTTTGCCTCACAGATATTTTCCCCTAACATTTAAATATCATTTAATAATGTTTTTTTTTTAACTAGCTGTTTTTAAAAATGTTATATTAAGAATTCCTAGGTTTTATGATGAAACGTTAAAATGAGTTTTATTATGCTTCCTGGTAGGAGTCTAATAAGGGACTTTTAATGACTCTGCAATTCTATCAGTTTTCCACAGAATGTCTTTTTCTCTTCAAGACTTAAGTCATATACTGGTTACAAATAGAATCATGGAGGTCTTAAAAGCAAAATATAAGCTTTGTGATTTAGAACATAAATAGATAATATTTAAAATATATGGTTATATATTGAATTTGTCAGTTAATATAACATGGTTCTGATATTCGAGCAGATTTGACCAGAGACATCATTTGCCTAACTTCTCAGTTTATGAATGTGGAGTCAGAAAACCCCTTAGGCTACAGCTCTTCACTTGATCTGATCGCTATTACCATATGGGCAAGCAGACTGTCTGCAATGTAAATGAGGTATACATGGGCTCAACAGGGAATAAGTATGCATTCTCTATGGCTTTGAAAAATATCCTAGTCAAGAAATTTTAATTCCTAGAATTAAAAGCATTATGGCCCTGATTCCGTAAAATACTTAACATACATATTTTCGCACTTAATGTCATCAAGACATTAAGACACCACAAATGTGGTGTTTTCAAAGGCGTTCTGTAGATGCCATCTCTCTACTCCATCTAAATTATTTTCAAACTGGAAATATCTGTGCAATTCCTTTTAAAAATTGCAAATAAAAATCAGATCTGGCTAGGAACTAGCTTCATAGCTTCAGGGAAAAGCATTACAGATATGCCCAAGACTGCTTGGACATATCAGTTTTCAGTAATCAAAGGGGACCAAAAAAAAAAAAAAGGCAGCCCCAAACTCTTTTTGCCTTAGAAAGTAAGTTTCTGACCCTAGGGCCTAACTTAGGTTTTCCAAAGCCACTCTGTTTTCACTACTGTGCTGTCTCTTTCTGGTTACTGTGTGTTTCTTTTTTTCCTTCTACTGTTTTGTTAAGAATGCATTTCAGGCCTAACTATACATTTCTAGCTTTATTCAAACCCTTAAGAAAATTTTGGTAAATAAAACTTTGTTTTCATTTTTTTTCCCTGTGATTTTCTATAAGAGAAGTCATGTTGTGATTAGGTAGATCAGTCTGAATTACTAATGACCCTTAAACAATTCAAGAAGCATAAACCAAGTTCAATAAACCAGCAAAAAGCCTAGATATTCTCCATGCTGCAGTATTTACCACTCTGTGGCCACTGGGTTAGCATCCTGTAAAGAAGAGCTTAAGTTATCTGAAAAATTATGTTGTAAAGTGTTAATACAGTAATTATAATGGTCCGTAACATAATATGCTTTGTAATTAATATTTGGTTTTTGTTAGGAGAGTGATTCAGCTGAATGAGGCACTTGTTAGAGGAGTAGATATTAATTAGTTGAGCAACTGCAAAGCACTGACTGCTGTTTCTGAAGTAAGTGAAAGCTAAAGAAAGCATTGACTGTCAAACTCCATTGTGCCCTGGCAGAATACCTGCAGCTCCTGAGAGGGCTGTACTGACTCACACTGTAGCTGTCTGGATGGATCTAATGAACTGGATGGCCCTTCCTCTCATAAATAACAGAAGTGGAGTCAGGAGGCAGCACTGAGGACACATTGTGTTCCATTTTTCTGAATTCAGTGTTAGGTGGTGAGCCTTCATTCCCAGATTTGTTTTGACAATCTGCAGTCACCAGGTATTTTAAGCTCCTTATACTTATCTCTGTTTTTTCCCTAGTTGTATCTTGGAATGTTGTTGAATGACTCTCCCTGTGGAAATGTTATATTTAAAGGAGAGACTTTCAAAAAAGCTCTGCTCCTTTTGTAGACGCTTGAGCAAAATGTTTGAGTGCTCTAAGATCTTCCACCAGCTGCCTTCGTGTATAATAGATGGCTCTAGAATTTTGGTCAGAAATCCCTGTGCACTGTACTAAAATATGATTCACTAGATCAGGATGAGACTTCCCAAAGACCTATGTTATCATTAATTTACCTGAGGCTTATGAAAACCTCAGAGAAGGCTGGGCTTTTGTGTGGGAATTCAGGAACATATTTTTTTACTTTCAAGCAGAATTATACATTTGCCTTTTATGGTGGCATATTCAATGCTAAGGTGCTTCTTGCAGAAGTTCACTATGCAAAATGAAGCCCATCTAGGTAATGGAGTAAAATCGGCAATAAATATTCCAAAGTGTGTTCTTTTTCAGTATACCTTTCTCCCCCCCAGCCCCCAAACAATGGTATTGAAGCTGGTTAAAGCTGATTCTTCAAATGCTCATCAGACATCTGTGTTTTCCTTTCCCTGTCTCAGACAGCACAGACTGTGTTGGTGGTTGTGGTGGTTTTTGGCATCTCCTGGCTGCCGCATCATGTGATTCATCTCTGGGCTGAATTTGGAGTTTTCCCACTGACTCAAGCCTCCTTTCTCTTCCGAGTAACTGCACACTGCCTGGCTTACAGCAATTCTTCTGTGAACCCGATTATATATGCATTTCTCTCTGAAAATTTTAGGAAGGCCTACAAACAAGTCTTCAAATGCCAGATAGGTCATGAGTCACCTCTGAATGATGCTAAGGAAAATAAAAGTCGGATAGATACACCACCATCTACCAACTGTACACATGTGTGAACTTTGAAAAGTCCTGTATGTTGGCTCTTCACTTGTGTGAAGTAAACACCTAGAAAACAAAGCACAATGAACTTTATCCCTGGGGTTTACTTTAATAAAGCTAATCAGTATTTAATATACTGAAGTTGCATTTGTAGCAAAAGTTTCTGAGACTGTCATGAAAGAAACCTGGGTTGATTCTTTGCATCTTAAATAGCTTTGTCAAATTAAGGTCTTGGACTTTTAAAAGATACTTGGGAGAAAAGTTGGAGATGTTGTGTCTATGTTCTTACTAAGCATATGGTGTATAAACATTCAAACATGCACAAAGGAAATGTTGATATGGACAAGTAACTTTCTGACATCTTACTCCATCAAAGTGAAGAGTTGGCTAAATTTTCTGGCTTACAGATAATAAATACCATTGTACTATGATTTCTGAGAGGAAAACTTGTTCTCTTCTCAGATTGTTTTGAGAATGCCTTTTCTCTTTATAGTAAGGATGGGCTTTATTCGGCATTGTAATAACCTGTCTACAACTTGAAGCAATTGCTTTAGAGAGGAAATGCTAATTTTGTCTGTTTAGCTGTCTTTTTAATGTAATATACTGATTTATGATGGACTTTTCACCACTCCATATGTCTGCCTTACTGTATACATGGAACTTTTGTGTACACTATATAGGGTTTTATTTATGGTTGGTATGTCATTGTACCAAAATGAGGATTGTGTATGTTTTGTTAACTTTGTAGACTTGGAGATGGAGATAGAATTTTAAATGTGCAGTGCATATGTAAGTTTTAAAATATTATGTTCCATAAAACAACTCTGTACAATGCTTAAGCATTTTAAAAGACTGTTCCCTTAAAAGCTGTAGGAGTGGCTTGATATTGTGTAACTCTAAATTGGAAAAATTCAGGAGGTGGCATTTAAATCCATACAAAGTACATAATGGAAACAGTCCAATTCTGCAAATTTTTAGATGAGTAGTTACATCAGTTTTATGAAAGTACTTAATGAGTCTCTAAGTGGTAAACCACCAAAGAAATAGTGGAAGGGCACTCAATCCCTTGAGAACATTATTATTAGATGGAGTAAGATATGCTTTTGCCTTTTTTATTAATGACCTATAGACTCATAAATGAAGTAGAAGGAAGCTCTGGACTTAATAGAGTCATAAAATCATAGAATATTAGGGGTTGGTAGGGACCTCTGGAGGTCATCAAGTCCAACTCCCCTGCCAGAGCAGGATCCTCTCAAGGCAGGGCTACCCTCAGAGTTGGATTGCTTCCTTGTCTAGGCACATTTCAAAAATTTCTAAGGATGGCAACTCAACAATTTTTTTGGGGCAACCTGTGCCAATGCCTAATCACCCTTACTAAAATTGTTTTTTGTTTGTTTTTTTATCCACAGTTGGGATTCCCCTTGATATAGGTTGTGACTGTTGCCTTCTGTCGTTTCGCTGTGTGCTTGTCTTCTCTGTATTTAATACGTAATATAAGATGGCAATTAAAATTTCCTCAAAGCCTTCTCTTCTGAAACAATGTGTCAGTCTCAGCCTCTCCTCATCTGTTGTCCTTCAGCTCCCTGACCAGATTAGTGGCCTTCCTCCAGTGTGTCCAACCCTTTCATAAACTGGGGTGTTCAAAACTGAACAGTGTGTTCCAGATGTGGCCTCATGAGCACTGAGTAGACTCATCACTTCTCTTGACCTGCTGGCTGATTCTTGCTAATACAACCCAGTATTACAATAATTTATTGATGCAAGAGTACATTGTTGGCTCATATTTAATTTCTGCTTTACAAGCATCCTTGTGTCCTTTTCTGCAGAATTGCACTGAGTCCAAGTCCATGTTTCAGGACTTTGCTTTTGGCTTTGATAGCTGTTGCTTCTATTCTCCTGATTTGTCAAGGGCCCTCTGACAGGTAGCCCTGCCCTCCAGCATATCCACACTCCCCTGGGTTTAGTATCAAGTGTAAACATGCTGAGAGTCCTGCATCCTTGTCTGGGTCTTTGAAGATGCTAAATGGTGTTGGCCAGATGCTCAGTCACATTCCTTTTTCTCCATAAACTTGATTTTAAAAAAAATTTACATAGTGTTGGAACCACTTCAGCTATGGAGGTTTATTTCACATGAAAATGTCTATGTTTATGTGTCAGTATTGTCTGCTTGGAATCAGTAAAATCATATAGAAGACATGCTATTACATGGATGTGTGCATGGTGTGTATGTCCATTCTTTCACATTAAGAGACAGTTTGATGATATTGCTAACAAAACAAAATATATTAAAAAAACCTCTGCTAGAGCAGAAGGGCTGTTCTGTGCAGGAAACCATTTCCTGGGTTAGGATTGAGGAAACACAGCCTAGAACGATGTTGAAGTTCCTTTGAATTTTCAGAGTCGCATCATCCACTAATCACTCAAATCATTAAAGCACTATCAGAATTCAGCTGAATTCATAACACTAGGACATTCTACAGCTTTGAAAATTACGTTTTTCCTTTAAAATAATTGCTTGTTATTTTCTTACTTTGAATAAAAAATTACAATGTAAATATGTAATTGTATAAATTTAACAAGTTGAGTTTATTGTTTTATCTAGAAAAGGTGGGGGTTTTTTTCTTACTTGAACATAATTTTAAACCCAGGTGCTTGATAGTAATGGAGCTACATCTATTTGAAAATTTAAGGATGGGCGAATGGGGGGAGACTGCAGTAACAACTACTTAGAGAGGCCTCACCTGGTTCCTGGTGAGTGTCAGTAAAACTTCTACCTCCCTTTTCAGAGAAACCTTAAGGAGCAGCTGACATGCCAAGGCTGTTTCCTGCCTAAAACACACTGTTGCTGATCAGTGTCTCCAGAGTGACTTTGACGTGCCCAGCTCTGACATGGAGGCTGTGAATGCAAAAGCAGTGTTAACATATGCTGTGAGTTTGGTCTAACCTTTGAGCAGCTGGACAGTTGGGCAAGAAGCTGTCATGCTACAAAACCAGCTAATATGGGCAGAAAAAGCAAAAGTTTCACACCACTTACTTGTCTAATAAGCTTTTTTTAAAAAAAATCTTTTTAAACAGAAGGGTTAACTTCAGTGCACACTGCAGAAAAAGAGAAAAAAAATTATCTGGACAAGGCTGAATTTTCCACTCACTGAAAGGTAAATAATCCCACTGAATTCCACCCTGTTGTGTGAATTTGAAAATATTATTCTGTGCAAAACAAAATAGGCAACAGGAATGAATACTCTGCTTCTTATCTCTGCAGAACCTTGTGATAGAGCCTCCTTTCTTGCCTCGGCTGGAAAGAAGCTCAGTTCTGTCCCTTTACTGAGGCATTCACAAAACCACAGAATGTTAGGGGTGGAAGGGACTTCTGAAGATCATGGGGCCCAACCCTCCTGCTGGAGCAGGACCTAAAACTAGGGCAGATCACTCAGAAAGGCATTCAAACAGGTCTTAAAAGTTTCCAGAGAAGGAGACTCCAAAACCACTCTGGGGAGCCGGTTCCAGTGCTCTGTCATCCTCATGGTAAAGAAGTTCTTCCTCATGTTGAGGTGGAACTTCCTGTGCTCGAGTTTAAAACTATTACCCCTCATCCTATTACAGGGCACAAGTGAAAAGAAGTTGTCCCTGCCTTCTTGATGCCCAGCCCTCATGTATTTGTAGACATTAATTAGATCCCCCCTCAGTCTTCTCCTCTCTAGACTGAAAAGCTCCAGGTCTCTCAGCCTTTCCCTGTAAGGCAGGTGTTCAGTCCTTTAATCATACTCGTAGCCTCTGTGGGACTCTCTCATGTAGATCCCTGTCCTTCTTGAACTGGGGACACCAGAACTGGACACAATACTCCACGTGAAGTTTCAACAGGGCCAAATAGAGGTGGAGGAGAACCTCTCTCGATCTGCTGGACACACTCCTCTTGATGCACCCCAGGATACCATTGGCCTTCTTGGCCACAAGGGCACATTGCTGTCCCATGGATGACTTGTTGTCTACCAGGATTCCAAGTTCCTTCTCCACAGAGTTGCTCTCTAGCAGATCACCTCCTAACCTGTACTGGTGCATTTTGTTGTTCCTTCCCAGGTGCAGGAAGCTGCATTTGTTCTTGTTGAACCTCATTAGGTTCCTCTTTGCACAGCTGTCCAGCCTGTCCAAATCTGTCTAAGGTGGGTAACAAAATCATATGCTATAGTAGATTACAAAGGTCAGGCTGAACTGGCTGAAATTATCACAGAACCTTAAGTGTTGGAAGGGACCTCAAAAGATCATCTAGTCCAACCCCCCTGCCAGAGCAGGGTCATCTAGAGCACATCACACAGGAACGTGTCCAGGCGGGGTTTGAATGTCTCCAGTGAAGGAGACTCCACAACCTCTCTGGGCAGCCTGTTCCAGAGCTCTGTCACTCTCACAGTAAAGAAGTTTTTTTCTGATGTTTATGTGGAACCTCTTATGTTCCAGTTTGTACCCATTGCCCCTTGTCCCATCACTGGACGTCATTGAAAAAAGCCTGGCTCTGTCCTCCTGACACTTGCCCTTAATGTATTTGTAAACATTGATGAGGTTTCCCCTCCGTCTCCTCTTCTCCAAGCTAAAGAGGCCCAACTCCCTCAGCCTTTCCTCATACATGAATTATATGTAAAAATTATGACTGTATAAGGAGAAAACTAATTTTGTAGTTGGGTGTTTCCATCTGCAATCTTGATATCTTCCAGTATTTTGTATTATTAAATTAATTGGATCTTTGATTATTTACAGATTCCTGTGTGCTATTTTTCTAAATTTAAACATTGAAAAAGCATTTGCAAAACTATTACATTTTTGGCAAGAAAAGACATTTTAGTGACATGTTTTGACTTACAGTCCTTTGGCTTTGTATTCACTTTCCCTTTTTATGCTTGCATCTCTTTCTTAAAACCTTAACTTTAATGTGTTCACAATCTACTATATCTTCATTTTTAAAAAATATCACTATCATCAAGGGACAAATTAAGCTTTGTATATTTAATGTTGCAGTTAAGTCAATTCTACCTTAATTCCCACATTGTAGGGAAAGGGGGGGATATTTTTATAAAATAATGTTGTGAATGCATTGCTTTAGACACTGTTCTCTTCATGGTTGCTTCACAGTATAATGTGTCACATTGAACCTAATGATATCTGTGGTATTTGAGGAAGGGATAAACACAAGGAAAAGAACAGCTTCTAGCTTACAGAGCTTGTATTATTTTTATATATTCAGTACAGGTACAAATGTTGAAGAGCAGAAAGCTAAAATTTTGTGTTTGTTTCGATGTATAAGGAATATAAAGTAACATGCAGTTGTTTTAGGATACGCTGTTCTTTGCATGAATGGTCAAGTGATTTTTTTTCAATAGGTCTGTACTCTCTCTGCTTATAAATACAAACTGCTTTTCTTACAAAATACTTACATAATGCTCAAAACCAAGCAATGCCCTCAGGAAAACTTAAAAAATGTGCACAAAACTCTATAGAGTTTCATGCCTAGATGTCATTATTGATTTAAAATACCATTTGAATATTCAACTTATAGAAAATATTTAACTTACAGGAAAAAAATCTCATTTTCAACTATTTAAGTGCAGGAGGCATGGTCCTCCTTTCTTCCAGGCTGGTAAAAGTCAGTTGAAATGGATGGAATTGGTATTTCTTATTCAAGCACAATTTAAATTTCTGTAATTTACACATTGCTTACGGGACACACAAACAGACCCAGATCCATGTGTTTGAATATGACAAGAAACAAAGCTCTCCAGTGAAGTGAAATCCAAACCTACTTTATTATATGAAGCCTGTATGTGACTCCCCTTTTAGAAGGAGACAGTCAAATCTGTGCATATTTCTGCGTAGATTTGCATTAGCATTGAGCATTGGCTATTTCAGTACAGTAAAAATAGCTAGATGAGCATGAAACCAGAATGTCATCAGTCCTATGCCTAATGAAATGTACTTTAAAAAGCAAAAGTAAATGTTACAGCATGGATTTAAAATTACATGCACTCCAATATCTCAATTTTACGGTGCAGTACTCAAACAATTATTTTTATCTGCATATGTACTTCACATTTCTAGATACATTGGTGCACTTTGACCAGATACACTTACTGGATGCAGGCTGGTGTCTTATTTTTTTAGAAATATTTCCTTAAGTACAGCATTCTCCCCTTGGAAAACTTTGTACTATTTACATTGCATGGTTATTCTATTCCCTGATAGACATCTAATTATATTTAAAATTTTCTGAGAAAAAAATAGTCTCTCAGTAATAAACTGTCTCAGCTGCATAGATGTTCCTAGCAATACCTGTAGAGAATTTATCAGCCTATCTAAGTTTAATATCAGGATTCTGAAAGAAAACACATAATAAAAATTAAAAAAAAAAAAAAGGAGGCGTTTACACAAAAAACGTCAAAACACCCAAGTTGAAAAGATTTAGCTATTCAGCTTAGAGGGAGGTTCAACAAGACAAAGTGCAGGGTCCTGCACTTTGGCCACAACAACCCCAGGCAGCGCTACAGACTGGGGGAAGAGAGGCTGGAGAGCTGCCCAGCAGAGAGGGACCTGGGAGCACTGGTTGACAACTGGTTGAACATGAGCCAGCAGGGTGCCCAGGTGGCTCAGAAGGCCAGTGGCATCCTGGTTTGTATCAGGAATAGTGTGGCCAGCAGGAGTAGGGACGTGGTTCTCCTCCTGTACACAGCACAGGTGAGGCCTCACCTCGAGTCCTGTGTGCAGTTCTGGGCCACTCCCTACAAGAAGGATATTGAGGTGCTGGAGCAGGTCCAGAGGAGAGCAACAAGGCTGGTGAAGGGACCAGAGGGAAAGTCTTATGAGGACAGGCTGAGGGAGCTGGGGTTGTTTAGCCTGGAGAAGAGACTCGGGGGATCTTATCACTCTCTTCTACTACCTGAAGGGAGGGTGTAGTCAGGTGGGGGCTGGGCGCTTCTCCCAGGCAACTAGTGACAGGACGAGAGGGCATGGCCTAAAGCTGCACCAGGGGAGGTTTAGGATGGATATTAGGAAGCACTTCCACACAGGAAGGGCGATCAGACATTGGAAATGACTGCTCAGGGAAGTGGTGGAGGCACTATCCCTGTTGGTGTTTAAGGAAAGACTGGATGGCACTTAGTGCCATGGTCTAGCTGATGTGGTGGTGTCAGGTCATAGGCTGGACTTGATGACCTCAGATGTTTTTTCCAGCCTCAATAATTCTGTGATTGTGTGATTCTGTGATATGGTTGAGAAGTGGCTTAATTCCAACATAACTCTGTAGCCATACAGACAGAGAAATAACTGATGCTGTTCTGCTCTTAAATGGGTGGTTGAGTTAGCAAGTTCCAGTACAGTGAAATTAAACTTTTAACAGTTAAATCTGGGGAAAAAAAAAAAAGGTGAAGGTCATTTCATTAATCCATAGAATGTTTGATGAGCAAATGTGATGTATTTGTCTTGCTTCAAATCACATTTTGGTATTTCTCAAAAGATGTTTACTGTTATGGGAAAAAAATTGCAGCCTACATTACAGAGTATGTAGACCTGCTGATTACAGTGGTCCCTTCTGGCCTGGGTCTAATAGCATTCTTACTCTTATTTTTGTAATTAATAGTATAATAGTTAAGCAGGTACAAAAAAAAAAAAAAAAAACAAACCACAAAATGGTGCTATTATTCCATCTATAAGTGATCATCTGAAGATGTAGCTAGAATAACTCACAAGTGGGCTACAATCTGAAAAGATCTTATGATGATTAAGAAATTCGATTGAAATCTCTGGCATGTGGATTGTCACTGTTAGAGAAAGTAAAATGATGCTCTGTGCTCTTCTCATTTTACGTTTGTTTGTTGTTTTGTTTTTGTGGGGTTTTTTTCCATAATTAATCTAAATGGAATCACTCTGCATTACTCTTGGAAAGCAATTTATTGTTGTTTTGAGAACTTTGAGCTGACAGTTTCCGGCTCGTTCGCAACACCAGTGCTAGTTTCATTTCACTCCATAAGTCACTGTTGAAGCTTTTTACCAACCTATTGTGAAACTATATTGGAAATCTTTACAAGACAGAGGCTCTCACAATAATATTTTCATTTTAGCTCAGCTTAAGTGAAACCTTGTAAAAAGCAATACTACGCCAAATACCCAAGAGCTGCCATGGCATTTCTGATAGAGCAGTCAGCATTTTGGGGAAATTTATACCTGTTGGATAGTAGGTAAACCTGGCTAGTTCTGAGTGCCCTGTGTGAGTTGCAAGAAAAAACAACTTCAAAATTTCTCTTGTTCTGAATTGTGCTCACTTGGAAGAGTTGTCCAGGGCTCTGGTCATGGCACCCTGTCTCTTTGGAAGGATGTCCCCCTAAAGATTTGTCAGCAGTTAGGCTTTGCTAGCGTGATCCATGGTCAGGCCAGCATCTTGTTCTACTGATACGCTGCTTCCCACCTTGCTTACCTGCCACGCAAGGCTTCATGTGGGGTTGTAAGGTGGGAAGGCTGATTTGAAAGTGGGCTCTGCTGTTTTCAAGACTCGTGGTTGCTCCCTACTGAAGTGTATACAGAGCAGGAGGTTGTGTTGTGCTTTGCTCTGTTTTCCCCTTACCCTCAGTGTAAGGAAGGAGCAAAGAGACTGTTTTGTCCTTTGAAACTAAGCAGCCTAACTGGGATCTAGAGCATCAAGGAAACCAGTTCTGTACTTTCAACCATGAAATCTGTGATCCTGCAATATCGCAGCAGTCACAGGGAGTGTCTTTTCTCTTCCTTCCCATCTTCTGCCATCTGCCACCCTAGGTGAAATTCAACTTGTTGTAGCTATTCATTAATCCCACAGTGCTATGTCTGTAAAGACAAAATGTGTTGCTATAGATTCAAAGGTATCCTGATAATATGGCCTGATGCACTAGATTAAAAGTAGTACTTAATATTTAACATCAGAGAAGGAGAAGGAAAAGGAGGAGAAGGAAGGGGAGGAGAGGGAGTAAATGTTAAAGACCATCAGTGTCAGTAACAGGAATATATCTAGGGTTCCAACCTTCAACCTCTACCTAGGCAATATTTAGTAGTTTGGAGGCAGTTTGTCAGTATAAGGTAAGAATTTAATCTTCTGGACTTGAGTCATTATTTTTTACAGGTATTTATCTCTCCATATGTACAATAAACCTTGCAGAATTGTATTTCTATTATGTTGTCCCTTGTTGCTCTACAGAGCTTCCTTGAGATGTGTTTTCAAAGGTTCTTGCATTCCTATGGATGAAGATTTAAATATTCTTTTTAACTCTTGCGGTAACCTTAAGAAAAAAAGGTCTTTTACCTCCAATTCTGCAGACTCCTGACTGCAAGGCACCTTTTATGTATAAATCACTATTAGGCATACAGAGACATAATCCAATAACATTTGATTCTTGGGGGAAAACAAGACACACCAAGTAGGTTCAAATACGGGCTTAATTTTCACCTGCAGCATTACAATTGATGTGTATGTGTGAAACTTGCTTGGAAAGAATACTTATCCTACAATCCCATGCTGGAAAAAAAAATTGGCTAGAAGTACTACAGAACAGTATCCTGAACATGGACAGAAAATACTGTCCAGATAACAGGCTCAAAACCATTTTGCTCTGGATGAAATACTATGAGAATGTTTAGAATGTTTTGTAATGACAGAACCCTCATTAGAATGTTTTTGATGTTTTCTGATTTTACTACATCCATAAGATTTCTATAATGCCAAATGATTTGTAATCTTGTTTTAAAATTATTTATTCGATAGTTGCCATTAATATATGAAGGCAAGAGATTGGTTTTTTTTTGAGGCAGCAATATTATAAATGGTTTAGTTGAGTAGAAATGAAAGTAAATGGAGTTTCCTACTTCTAATTTGAATCTTAGAGTATTTACCCACTCTCACATGTACTATTCAGAGACCATTCCCATTTTTCATTGTGAAATACTGATTTTCATGTGATTTGAAGTACAATCACTTACATCATGTAAAAGGACACAGTAATAAAATGGCTGCCTCATGTTGGATAAAGAGGCAGCTATTATAGGAGGAACTATGGTGTGTACATTATTTTGTTTCTAAAATTTGACTTGAAAGTTATAACTGTAATCCTTTTCTTCTTATGTATGAATGATATTTGTTGTATTTAATTCTGCCTGGCTAAAAAGATGCAGACGGAACATATTATTTGCTTGGTGACTCAGATTTCTAAAAAACTGTGTATTAATAAAATTAAAGCTCATAACACTGAATGCCTGTTCATGTCCTGCTTTTCTAATCTGTTGAAAAAACCTTTCACTCTTAGTGAAAAATACACTGCTTTAAAATTACTTTTCTCCTTCTAACAACTAGAGCACATGAGAGAGAAACAAGAGGAAGAATATTTTTAAGACTACAATTCTAAAGCAAAAACTGTATTACACATCATTCTAAGAGGCAAGAGGGTAAATTAGCAAAGTGCAGAAAAGGGTGAGACTGATTTCTTGCTGCTGCATACTTACATAGATGTCTAAGTCAAGTGCATCCCTTTTTTCACTAGAAGAGATAATGAAAAATGTTCCTGTCTACCAAATTATATTCTATTCTCATTTTACTTTTATTGTGACTTCTAATGTAACTCACCTGAGCAATAGAAAAGTTTTCATTAAATTAATAATCTGGATTTTACTGAAGAAATAAGTGGGATACTGGGGTTGCAAACTGCCATTGGGCAGTTGGAAAGTTCTCCAGTATGCAATTTTTTGGGTTGGATCACTACATGATTTAGCAGGTCAGTAAACTTTCCTACCAGCCATAGGCCTGTTATGATCTGTCACTTACTTAGCTTTTTTTGTTTGCTTGTTTTTGTTGGTGGTTTTTTGATTGTTTTGGTTTTGTTTTTTAAAATCTGATCTAGCTTTTCAGGATATTAGTTAGTCTTTCCAATTATTTCCATGGAAATTAGATCCAATTCCCTCTCCCACTGCAAACTGGTGTTCAAATTGCTGCTTCTGCAGTGTCTCTCCATGCTACAGAGCAGTGCTCTAAAGACAGAAAATGAAGTATGCTCTAAGGAAGAGGAAAATCTCCTGATAAGCTTTTGATGTCAAGAAATCTGAACTTATATCAGGAAAGCTACAATGTCTGTCAGATAGTACTTGACCCCATTTGCTGACTGCTGAACAATACAAAATTGATGGCTTAAATTCATTCCCGAAACTACTTTGAATTTCTACTGCTGAAAAAAGAAAAAAGAGAAGGATGATCTTGTTTGTTATAGGCCTCGGATTTGTGGAATAATGTTAAATTCAGAAGTATCTAGACAATGTGTAAACGTTCTATTACATTGTTTAATACACACAGCACACAGTACTTAATTTTATGTTAAATAACAGGTACATAATATGCTAATTACCAACAGGTTAACTGATTGATAAAAAACAAACCCCTTGAATGTTATAACTGATAATTTGGTTAAGGAATTAGATAATAGCCTTTTAGAGTGGCAGCCAACACATATTAATGAAACTTTTTGATCGAGTTGCAGAAAGTGGAGGACATTTGGTCTTTCCTCCCTGTTTTCTGTATCTTATCTTAGTATTGCTTCAGATTTTACTTCGTGCTTTCTGCTTATTTTACTTTCCTAGTATGAATTACAATTTTATTTTTAAAAACCCAAACTGCATTTCTACAGAACTAGTAATTTAAGTGTCTGGTATATTTATATTGTATTAGTATACTTTTACAGGTTGTCTTAATAGTAAATCAGACATATTTGATTGCATCTATCCCTAAATGCTGGTGAAGTGGTTACCAGCTCTAACACTGTGTAAACAAGTGAAACTGTCAGTTTACCCAAATGTAAGTGACCAGCCCAAGTAAAATAAAGTTTCCAGAGAGACATCAAACGGATGTCACCAGAACATCTCATTTTGCACGCACTGTCAACTAATTAGGAGCTCTGAGACATACTGTTCCATTAAACCAGGAACAGTCAAGCTGGAGTAGGTGTCTAAAGCATTGTGTAGCTCTGTGGGTCTGTTTACTGTACTTGGTCAGGCTTAATCTCCACTAACAAGGTTTTCAGTGAAGTTAATTCTGTTACAATGTTTTGTCTGTAAGAGCTCTAGGACTGCAGTTGCAAGACTGCTTAGGTTAAATCACTGAAAGCAGGTACCCACTGCCTTCTGAAAGGTTATTTTGGTATAGCTTTTTTCAGAGCTTTTTCTTTTGTTATTGTTTTGTATCTTAACTGCTTATTATTTGTCAAAGTCTGCTTTTATTGGTGCTAAAGGTACTACTACTCGTAGTTGTAGATCCTTCATCCCTTGAAACATCCAAGGACAAGTAGGATGGGCCTCTGAGCAACCTGATTAGGTTGAAGATGTCCCTGCTCCTTTCAGGGGGATCAGACTAGATGACTGTTAAAGGTTCTTTCCAACCCATACTATGACTCCTGTTGCTTTAACCAGGAGAAAAACAAGAAAATGATGGTGTAAGTAATGCAATGGATCAGGACCATTGGACCAGGACCTGGAGGAACTTGGACATGTTGTGTTCCCTGACATCCCTCATGTCTTTTAACTGAGACAGGCTGTTGCTGTTGACAACCTGGACCTGCTCAACCTGGAGCAGCTTGAGGCCATGCCCTCTTGTCTTGTTGCTAGCTGCCTGGGAGAAGAGCCCAGCCCCCATCTGACTACAACCTCCCTTCAGGTAGTCAAAGAGAGTGATAAGGTCCCCTCTGAGTCTCCTCCAGGCTAAACAATGCCAGCTCCCTCAGCCTATCCCTATAAGACTTTCGTTCTAGTCTCACTGCCTTCTTCACAGGCTCTTGGTGAGAGAGCTCTGACAGTGCAGGTTGTTACTGACTTCCTGGGCAATATCATGCACCAGGTGCTGGGATTGCATCTAATGGCACCTAATGCAGCAGCTGGGGGGGCACTTCTACTAGTGACTGATCTCACAGTTGCCTGGTGCAGGGCAGTGCTTCAACATTCCCATTATTTCTGGCATGCCTTGAACAATTTTTTCTGTACAAGTTTAGCTCACAGCACATCTTAAACAGTGTGTCTAATACATTTTATTCTTATTGGAGTAGTGTTCCTGAAACCCAAAAGTAGGTTTCCACAGCCCTTAGTGCTGTCCTTTCCGAAGAAAAAGAAAACACGCTATACCAAACTCTTCCTAGCCAGCAAAGCTAAGGAAGTTGGGATAAGAAATATGGAAAGGATTAGCAGCACAGCTGTTATTTTGTACTTCAGCGACACGTTTAATGTTTGCAGCAAAGGGAAAGTTATTTGTTGGTTCACTAGGCTGTTTACATTTCTGAGCACAGCAGCTAAGCGACGGAGCCAGAGGAGATGATTGAAAATATGTTTTGGAAACAAATACTTTGAAGAGTGCTAAAGAGAAAATTCATAATGAGGTAAGAACAAGGACAGAGCTCAGATTTCTGACAGTTATATAAATGTATGAAAGAGGGACAAAAGTATCTTCTTTTCATAGAGTTCTCTTGCTAACTAGACAGGGTAGTTCAACATGCCATGATTTTTTTTTATTTTTTTTTTTAAAGCAATACCTGTTTTTTTAATGTGAGGGTTGTGAGTTAAGAGGCATAGTCCTGGTGAATACACATACGTACCAAACAATTTATAAAGTTGACAAATTAATCCCCTTCTCAGGTAAACAAAGAATGCTAGGAAACTTCTGTAGTGGCTTAGAAGTAATGGCAGATTATGATTTACCTGTGCCCTAGATGGGAGGATCAAGTAGCCATTTTCACTAGGATGTCTTGTTTCTAGTAATTAAACTCTAGGCAAAAAATGTTGTTTTCTTTTCCCATTTTCCTTCTATTCAACTTCTCCTTTTTCTGACCCCTGCCATTGGCTGTACTCTGGAAAAAAACTACATGCCTGAGTTTTTCTCACTCTTTTTCTGTTTTCCCACCAAGTCTGGCTGCTCACTTTGATTTTTTGAATACAAAGCACCTCTTGTCTTCATTTTTTACAAAGACAGAAGTGAAAAGTGGAAACAAGATTGCTAATTGCATCTTTTATTTGTTATCTCAGTATTTACCTTTTAATCTGATAAAATACTCAGAGGTGGGCAACTGTGGCAGCTTCACCACTCAGTTGTGGTGAGGCAGGGCCATGGGGATGTGAGGGCCATTATTCTGGGCCACGCTGTGGGCCTCTGGGTGGGTCTGGCTTGAGGGCCCGTGGTTGGGCAGGGCTGTGGGGAGCTGAAGATGGGTCCTGCTGCAGCATCACTGGGGCAGGGGGTGATGGTCCTAGGGGCTAAGATGGAGTCTTGAGCCCTGGGCAGGTGGAGGGACCCCCAGAGGGGTGAGAAGGGACAAGCAGGGCTGTGGGTGCTCTTGGGGCCCTGAGATAAATAACTGTCATTTTTATTTGCAAGCTCATCAACACTTTAACCATAAGATGGAGCCAGTAATTAACTTATACTAATGGTGCAGAGCTGACTGGACAACTTTGAAGAAATGTCATATAAACCCCATGCAATGGTGACAGAGCAGATAAGTCTGATGAAGACAGACAATACTATATATATTTAATTCTGAAGAAATTTTCATGCATTCATTTTTTATTGGGAGCAGAGAGATAATTTTAGGGAGTTGAATATATAAGACAAGACTGTATGTTCACAACTGTAGTGTTTAATAGACAAAGTATGCTATATTGTACAAGGCAGTATTTCCCAAGTAGTCCATAAATATAGGGATACTGTCAAATGATGTCTGCTTTTGCAAAATGTACCAGACTATATCACCATCCATTAGATTAGCCCAAGGGCATGTTTCTTAGTAAAATATTTGCCTAATCATCTTTACAATGTTTTTGTTTGTTTTCGGGCAGGAGCAAAGGAAGTAATAAAAGTTAAATAAGATTTATATGAGAGGATTATGGATTATTCCACTTTTATCAGGTAGAGTGAGAAATAACAAGATTATTAATAGAGCTAGAGCTTTAGAGAGCCAATAGGTTGCTATGCATCCAATTTTTCTATTATGATGCAGATAATAATTTGTGTTTCATAATGTCTTATAATTATCTGCAAGAATGACTTATACATCACGTGAAAACACATTTTCAGCTGTGTTTTTATAACAGCAGAGGTTTGAACTGATATTGTTCTGCACAAATTTTTATCTCATGAATTTTTGTTGCATGTGGAATGAGGGATTTGGAATATTGCATGTTATTGTAAGCATAAAATAGATATAAACAAGGCCTGATGATGAGGTAGCTGTGGGATCTGATGACAAAATCTGGTTTTAGGCTCATAGTTCGAGACCAGAAAGTCCACCAGCCTCATGATACAAAGCACTGATCTGATATAAACATGTTTGGTTGGCTCTGCTTCAGAAAAAGTAGTCAATTTACTTGTTACTAGAAAGCTTTGTGCTGGATAAGGTTCTGCAAACTCTACAACACACATAGAAGTATAAACTGACATAAAATCCATATTGTCTACTTTTGCTTTTCAACAGATACGTAGTTCTACTGTCATATGTAACAGGGACGAGGCTTGTGTTGCTGAATGATTGAATGTTGCCCAGAGGTAATTCATAACAGTCAACCAGGGGAGTGCTGTAATAGGAGACATAAAACAGAAATATTGCCTCTTTAAACCAGAAAAGCTCACAGCAAAAATGAGCTTTGCAAATTCTGATAGCAATGGCAGCTTAAGACAACATGATCTGATTTAAAAAAACCCAAACTTAATTAAGTAATCACTGGTTAAAGTTCATATGCTTTGCACACTAAAACTATTGAAATGTTTTTCTCCTGGTTGATCCAGCAACACTGCAATTCACAAAAAAGAATAGAAGCAATATGAGTCAAATCTATAAATTACATACTTAAGGCCTGATAATACCCTAAGCTTATATTGTATTTTATATTTGCTTAACATTAATGCTAGTTCTAGTGACTTCAAATGCTGTGTGGGTAATCTATGAAGGAACAAAATGATGAATCCTCAATTCGGTAGCTGACTTGCATGCTGTGCTTTTTTGCATTGTATTTTGGCATGCCTCTGTCCAAGGATACAGATATTACCTTTACTTTTACACTTAGGAAATTTGTCCCCCAGGGCTCAGTTTTGGGGCCAGTCTTGTTCAACATCTTTATCAACCTTCTAGATGAGAGGATTGAGGGGCTTCCTCAGTAAGTTTGCTAATGACACCAAATTGGGTGGGAGTGGTGATCGTGTGAGGATAGGAAGGTTTTGCAGATTGATCTGGAGAGATTGAATCGACGGGCTGAGGCCAGTTGCATGAGGTTTAACAAGGCCAAGTGCTGGGTCCTGCAGTCTGGTCACAACCCCAAGCATCACTAAAGGTTCGGGGAAGAGTGTCTGGAAAGCTGCCTGGCAGAAAATGACCTGGGGGCATTGGTCAACAGCCAGCTGAACATGAGCCAGCAGTGTGCCCAGATGGACGGGAAGGCCAATGGCATCCAGGCTTGTATCAGGAACAGTGTGGCCAGCAGGAGTAGGGATGTGATTCTCTCCCTGCACTCGGCACTGGTGAGGCCTCACCTCGAGTACTGTGTGCAGTTCTGGGCCCCTCACTTCAAGAAAGACATTGAGGTGCTGGAGCAAATTCAGAGGAGGACAACCAAGCTGATGAAGGGGCTGGAGAATAAGTCATACAAGGAGTCACTGATGAAACTGGGATTCTTTAGTTTGGAGAAGAGGAGTCTGAGGGGAGAGTTAGTCACTCTTTACACCCACCTGAAAGAAAGTTGTAGGCAGGTGTGTGTTGGCCTCTTCTCTCAAGTAAAAAATGATAAGACTAGAGGAAATGGTCTAAAGTTATGCCAGAGGAGGTTTAGACTAGATATTAGGAAGAATTTATTTACTGAAAGAGTAGCCAGGCATTAGAACAGGCTGCCCAGGGAGGTGGTGGAGTCACCATCCTTGGAGGTATTTAAAAACTGTGAAGATGAGGCACTTCAGGACATGCTCGAGTGGGTTTGTCTGTTTGTTTTTTGGGGGTATGCCGGTTTGACAGTTGGATGCAGTTACTTTAGAGGTCTTTTCCAGCTTTGACAATTCCATGACTCTGTGAAAACGAAAAAAAAAATCATTGCTACAGAACTAATTTTAAAAACAAATAATAGTAAACTCTGAGTAGACAAGTCAGGTTTTTAAATCTATTTACTGAAGAATCTGAGTATGTGGTTCATTCCCAAGGTGTTGATGTCAAAATTCTAAATCGTGTTTGTTTTGACGGATCTCTTTATTTTCCTCTTTTCCTTGCCAGGATGCCATTATTCTATTCTGTGAGAGTGAGAGGTTTTTTTTGTAAAAAAAAAATGAGCAGCTTTGTTTACCACTAAACTGTTAGTATAAATCTAATGTTATTAATAGGTAGAAGGAAAGTATCTTGTTTAGATTTAATACAAGATTAGAGTTCAAACCTTTTTTGAAAAAGCCTGTCTCAGATCTTTTCATTTTTAGAATGGCAAGTGTCAACAATCATACAGAAGTGTGTGGTGAGTATATAGATATACTGACTGCACAAGAGACTAAAAAATGAGCCTTTCCAAGAGCAGCAGATGGATTTATAACCCCATTAAAAAATTACAGGTATGCATTTTTTATGATCACTGATATATCTATCAGTGAGCAAGAGGATTTACTTTTCACAACTTATTATAAATGTATATACATTTCATTTTTAGTATTTGCTGGCCGCTTTCTCTCTCACTCAGTTGAAGCTGTAATGGGAGTTTCATGGTCACCTTAAGCTGAAATCTCCTTGATCAGATTCTTCATGAGCTTTAGCATATAGCTAAATGCTAGTAGCTGAATGCTACCTGTGCCAGTAGAAACATGGGGTGATGCTAGAAAGAGAGTTGGCACTTGCAGACTGCTTTTTTTGACAGCTGTGCCAGCTTTATGCCATTGTAGATTGTCAGTGAAATTACAGCTTTTCATTTGATTTCAGAGACGCCTTAGAAATGTCCACCAGCAAGGGCAATGATTAACATTATATCTTCTTAGCTCATGACAATTTTTTTCTTACCTTAGAGTCATAGAATGGTTTTAAGATGAAAGAGGGTAGATCTAGATTAGATATTAGGAAAAAAATCTTTCCTGTCAGAGCTGTGAGACACAGGAGCAGGCTACCCAGAGAAGTTGTGGATGCCCCTTCCCTGGAAGTGTTCAAGGCTAGGTTGAGTGGAACTTTGAGCAACCCTGTCTAGTGGAATGTGTGTAGCAGGACGCTCCATCCCTCAGTATGCCTGCCTCAGTTTCCCTTTATGATTCAACTACTTTTTGTCTCTAAATTTTGCAGGACCAGGCCTGGAGCAGAAAGATTCTCATGAGAAAGAAACAGGCCTAGCAAGGTCTAAGCTGGAAACAACCTTGAAAAGTACAGAGGCCACAATGATGTTCATAACACCAGCTGCTCTCTGGTGTTGAAGAATATGGAGCTCAGCCTACCCACAACTAGGCCTGAAATGGAGATAAAATAAGAATGAACAGATAAACAAAAGAGTTTGCTTGGTGAGAACAGGACCTTAATGTTTTTTCTACTGTTTTCCTTCTATTCTCCAATGAGAGATTTTGTGACATTGCTTTTAGGTAGTGGAAATTTCCATTTATTTAAAATTTTTATGTTTAGCTGACTATATTATGCTGCAAAGAGTTTTGAACATATTACAGATGTACTAAATAGTCATGCATATTATTGATGTATTTTATACATTTAGATATTTATGCTATATTTTTATATTTACTTATTCATTTAAACTCACTGAAGATGAGCATCCAAGTGGAGGCAAGTGATGAGTGGTTTCCCTCAGGGATCAGTACTGGGACCAGTGCTGTTCAACATCTTTGTTGGAGACATGGAGAGTGGAATTGAGTGAATCCTCAGCAAGTTTGCTGATGACACCAAGCTGTGTGGTGTGGTTGACACCCTAGAGGGAAGGGATGCCATCCAGAGGGACCTTGACAAACTGGAGAGGTGGGCCAGTGCCAACCTCATGAAGTTCAACAAGGCCAAGTGCAAGGTCCTGCACCTGGGTTGGCACAATCCCAGGCACAAATACAGGCTGGGGGAAGAATGGCTGGAGAGCAGTCCTGAGGAGGACTTCGGGGTGGTGGTAGATGAGAAGCTCAACATGAGCCACCAGTGTGTGCTGGAGCCCAGAGAGCAACTGCATCCTGGGCTGCATCAAGAGAAATGTGGCCAGCAGGACCAGGGAGATGATTCTGCCCCTCTGCTCTGGTGAGGCTGCACCTGGAATTCTGTGTACAGCTCTGGAGCCCTCAGCACAGGAAAGACATGGAGCTGTTGAAAAGGGTTCAGAGAAGGGCCACCAAGATGACCAAAGGGCTGGAGCACCTCTCCTATGAAGACAGGCTGAGGGAGTTGAGGATATTCAGCCTGGAGAAGAGAAGGCTCTAGGGTGACCTTATAGTGGCCTTCCGGTACCTGAAGGGGCCTACAGGAAAGCTGGGGAGGGACTTTTCACCAGAGAGGGTAGTGATAGGACAAGGGGTAATGGTTTTAAACTGACAGAGGGGAGATTTAGATTAGACATCAGGAAGAAATTGTTCACCCTGAGGATAGAAAGGCACTGGAATAGGTTGTCCAGGGAGGTTGTTGATGCCCCTTCCCTGGAGGTTTTTAAGCCCAGGTTGGATGGGGCTTTGTGCAGCCTGGTCTAGCGTGAGGTGTCCCTGCTTATAATAGGGAGGTTGGAACCTGATGATATTTAAGGTCACTTCCAACCTTAGCCATTGTCTCATTCTATGATTCTAAGATATATTGAAGATTATCAAGGATCCAGGGATGACTGGAGTGCCATAGTAGTTGCAAAAGTGGCACAAGAAACACAGACATACTCAAAGCAGTTAACAAACACTCAAGGCCAACACCTTGTAATGATAAAGCTCTACCTTTATCTGGGTTTCAGAAACAACTTGGAATAAACAAACTACATAAATGTATTCAGGAGCACAAATCCTCTAGAGTAAATGTTAAAGCAATTTTAAACTGTGGTGTCTTTAAAATCAACAGCTAATCCAAAAAAGCATGTGTCTGATGACTGGAAAACCAGTCAATTGTTTTTCAGACATAGGTCTGTAGGGACAAAAGTGAATCTTTAAATGTCACTTAGGCAGAGCAGAATGGAAAGGAGGAACTCACAAAAGTCACAGATGAAACAGCAGAGATCTTCAGTGAATTTTGATATCTTGACAGATGTTCTTATGATTAAGCTTGGCCTTGAAAATATAGATGTCATTGCTGGTTTACTAGTATGAGACAATAAAATGTCATTAACTCACAAGTAACTGCATTTCTTCTCAGACAGCCAAGAGGGTAATATAATCTTGCCTAGTTCCACTATAAGTAAAAGAAGAACTTTTAACTCATTCTTATGGAATTAAATAAAAAATAAGTCTGAAGCTTAATCCTGTGAATTTATTGACATTAAGTGTCTGCTCATAAAGCATTTATTAGGAACTAAGTCTGTGTTTAAGTAGCTTATTGCACAGGGATAGAGCTACATTGAACGATACCCAGCTCATGTCTACACTGTCAATTGCAACCCTCTGGAATAACATCAGAATATGTTTCAAATTAGATAGCCCTACAAAATGGAGACAGCATAGCCAGGTGGACTGTTTATGTGGCTTGGCCAAGGCTGAGGACTATACTGTGCTCTGTAGGCATATAATTGTTTTAGCTAAGCTGAGAATCTAAAATACTGCTTTATTGTTTAGTACAGACATGAAACACTGCTTTTTTATTGTTAACAAAGTGAGCACTGGAATCTCTTAATAGCAACAGATGTTTCCATTAATTCAGTAGGTCTAAACCTAGTAATAGGTGTTTGCAAACCAAATGCTTCCTGAAAATGGGAAAAGATTTTTCTGTAGTACTATGTATTGCCTATTAGTTTAAACACGCAAATAGACTTAAAGATTGAGTATCTGAATAGCAATAAAGGAGTACTATTGTGCAGAGAGAAACTGGAATCTGTCAATCTCCTGATTTCCAATAAAATAGTTCTATAAGATGGATTTGAAAAGGATCTTGTCTACAAAGAAAATTTTGCTTTTATGACAGCAGAGGGAGCAGAAAGAGGTATTGAGTTGATAAGCTTGTCTGATATCCATGATAATGAAACCCTAGAAAATACAAGAAGGAAGAAAAATATATGCTGTCAGTTCTTCCATATTTCACAGCTAAGGAAAAAAGCTGCATTTTAGAAATGCAAGTGGTTAGATTTTCACCAGTGATTAAATAAAGCAAAAGATCTGGGCAATGGACAATTTTCTATGTGAAAAATCTGAGGTTTTAAAACCTAACATTTAATTGCATTCTGGATTGTAGATTTTTTCCCTGCAGTATACTGTGGACAGCAGCCTGAATGAATAATAACTGTGGGAGCTGTGGAGAAGCTTACCAAATATCCTGAGTGCTACCTGACCATCCATTACATTTCAATTAGCCAGGGCAATTGCCAAACCATTGCCTGGCAGAACAGACCGAACATTTCCTTAGTAGTATCTTGATAAATGCAAATGCACTGGTTTTGGAGAGGTGGGCTGGCCTGGCAAACAGATGCCCCAGCAGCACCCACAGTTAAGGTGAGGTTGGAAGACTGACTCTTCTTGCTGAGGCCAAACAGCCACTTAACCTAAGATCTTGTTTTTGACAGTTGCCAAAAGTGAATGCTTAATAAATGATACATGAATCAGGACAGATTTGTGGTTTCCATGTACTTTGTAATGCACAATTATTTTTTTCCTTCTGTGTATTTGACCAACTCCAGCAAAGACTACTGCATCTACTGTTCGGTCTTTGGCCCTTTGGAGACCCCTAAATTGCAAATTACCAGAAATAGGGACAGTAATACAGGGATGCACTCCTCTCTCATTCTCCAAAACACTAAGGAAAGCACAAACCTCAGTATGTGCCGTAGCAGTGCAGGCTTGCCAATAAAGTTCAGGAGGCACTCCAAAGCTGCAAGGGTTGTCCTGTCTCATGGAGCTGTGTACTCCTGCAGGCTTTCCTCATCTTCAAGTAACAGAGTACATTAATGGGGATGGCAAAGAAAGGAAAAAGCCCTTGGTTTAGTTTACTCTAAAGAAGGCATTGCAGAAGCTGCTGTCTGCGAGTCCTGACCTGAGCAGTGTCAGTGGGAAGAGGTTGTCCTGTGCATATTATCTCAGAGGCCTGTGGAACAGGAGCTGCTTGAAAGCACTGCAGTGCCAAGGGAAAAGACAGTGACCTTTGCAGAACAACACGTTGCAGAAAAGGTTGTTTAAGGTCCCTAGCATCTTCCCCTGTGTCCCTGCCTTCTCTATACACCCCTGAATAATAACAAGTGTTGCTGTTATGCAAACCCACTGTTGCATCAGCTTGTTGATCTTTCCAGCCTTGAAATTCCCTGTGAGCCCCTCTCCTATCCTGAGACATTTGCCCTGCTCCTCACCACTGTTCAGTGTTTACCAAACAACTCTTCTGTATTTTCCATCCACTCCACCCCACCACTGCAGAAATCACAGGGAGATTTTTAACTGTTTTCTGCTAAAAGGCTGGCTCAAGTGCAGATCCAGCTGGAGTAAGAAAAAGTACATTTGTTAATTGTTCAGTTTCCATGGCACCACAGACTTCAGGTTTTCTCTTGTTTTGACATGCCTGCTTTGTACTGAGAGACTATAGAGATCACAAGGGGGTTTTATGCTGAATCCTTTTGTGATATCAGCTCCTTTATTATCCAGAAGTGGCAAATACACAGCTAGTAGGATTGCCAGACATAAGGGTGTAGCAGTCTGTCACTCTTCTTCATGCCACAGAAGTGGGCTAAGAGAAATGTTGATGGTATGAATGACAGGAAGGTGCAGAGCTGAAGACAGGTTGGTAGTTTCTCTGAGGCTTTTTTTCCCATTGAGCAAGCTGCCTTTCTGCATGACCTGGAAGCAAGTATTAGGTTCAGAATGATGAGAGAAGTGCTCATTTATGTTATTCCTTAGAAAGGGTCTCCCTGAAGCTCTGCCGAGTATACACTTGCCTGTGCTGGGCAGAACAATGCTACTTTATTAGTATTAAATATTTTCTATCTCCTGCCAATATACATAAAAAGCTACTGGGTATTGTGCATAGACTGCATAGCTCTTGGAGCTAGAACTGCCCTGGCTCTTTCCTACCTTGCTGTCTGCACTGTCATGTACATCTAAAATATTCTATTGACTATTGAAAAGTGACATTTTTAATAGGAAAAAATACTAGATAGAATTCTTTATTTGGGTTTGTTGTTTTGGTTTGGTTTTTTTTACATTCAATTATTAAATGCTACAGAATATACATCCAGTGATTAATCTGCTTCATGGAATTAAGCATTATATAGAAACATAGAATGGTTTGGGTTTGTAGAGACCTTAAAGATCATCTAGTTCCAACCCACCCCGGCATGGTCAGGGACACCTCCCACTAGACCAGGTTGCTCAAAGCCCCATCCAGACTGGTCTGGAACACTCCCAGGAATGAGGGATCCACAGTCTCCCTGGGCGACCTGTTCAAGTGTCTCACCACCCTCACACCAAAGAATTACTTCCTAACCTCTGACCTAAGTAAAAGAAATTAAAACTGTTCCAAAACAAAACTTGCTCAGTCGTGTCTTCTCCATATGGCAGAATGTCAGGGGCACATCAGTCTCCTGTCTTCTGCCTTTGGGAATAGTCCCACTGTTTGTCTCAGTGATGTGTCTGTCTCTGTCTCTTTGGAAAATTTCAGTGTGGACAAAGTCAGATTTATCAACACTTGTTTTTTTTTTTTGCCCAGAAACAGGAGCATTTTTCAGCTATTTAAATGCAGCACTTCGAAGGATAGGCAACCAGAATTTTATTTCTGCTTCTTTTTCTAATCCGATTTTGGAGAGGAAATATTGCTATCAATTTAATGGAATGCTTGCTTTTCTGAAACTGATCTTTGCCACAGCAAAAGACCAAAGGATACGATTACCTTGGGTATTTATGGATGTATTTCCTCAACTGTAAATACATTTCCTGATAAAACAGACAATAGGATATTTTATCAGGGAAACAGACCTCTTGTCTGTTTCCATATTGATGTACAGTCTGACATTGCAATTTATTTCTCAGGCTGGATATATAAAGCCTGAAAAGAAAGAAGTAACTAGTTTGCTTCACCCAGAGTGTTATTTTTTTAGTTTACATTCTGTATTGCTGGTTTGATATTTTTCTTTTTTTTTTTCTTGCTTTTTTCTTCCAATTGATCTTTCACAGGAATATGCAAAATTAAAATAGAGAAAATTACAAGACACTCCTGTTTGGCATCTTCATAACCTGAAGATTATTTGAAGCTTTGAAAGCCTCACTACTGAATTTCGGAACTGCTGTTGTGGTAGTTTCCCTCCCCTCCCTTTCCCTCCCTTTCTCTCCCCTGCTGTTGTAGTAGTTCCCTTCCCCTCTCCCTCTTTCTCCCTCTCCATTCCTCTCTCCCTCTCCCTCTCCCTCTCCCTCTCCCTCTCCTTCTCCCTCTCTTCACCTCCTAGGGAGGCTCTACAGAGAGACTTGGACAGACTAGATCGATGGGCTGAGAATAATTATATGATGGTCAACAAGGCCAAGTGCTGGGTCCTGCACTTGGCCACAACAACCCCAGGCTTGGGGAAGTGTGGCTGCAAAGTGTCTGGCAGAAAAGGACCTGAGGGTTCTAATTGACAAGCGGCTGAATATGAGCCACCAGTGTGCCCAGGTGGCCAAGAAAGCCAATGGCATCCTGGCCTGTATTAAGAACAGCGTGTCAGGTAGGATCAAGGAGGTGATCACCCCTCTGTACTCGGCATTGGTGAAGCCATATCTCAAGTACTGTGTCCACCTCAATACAAGAAAGACATCAAGGTGCTGGAGCGTGTCCAGAGAAGGGTGACCAAGCTGGTGGAGGGCCTTGAGAACAAGTCTTATGAGGAGCAGCTGAGGGAACTGGGGCTGTTTAGCCTGAAGCAAAGGAGACTGAGGGGAGACCTCATCGCGCTCTACAACTACCTGAAAGAGCATTGTAAAGAGGTAGGTGCTGGTCTCTTCTCACAAGTAACTGGCAATAGAACAAGGGGGAATGGCCTCAAGCTGCACCAAGGGAGGTTTAGACTAGACATTGGGAAGAACTTTTTCTCTGAAATGGTTGTCAGACATTGGGACAGGCTGCCCAGGGAGGTGGTTGAGTCACCATCCCTGGATGTGTTTAAAAGTCATCCAGATGTGGGGCTTGGGGTTATGGCTTAGAGCTGGATTTGGTAGAGTAGGGTTAATGGTTGGACTTGATGATCTTGAAGGTCTTTTCCAACCTAAGTGATTCTGTGATTCTGCAATATCTATATATATTTGTAATTCACCATTGTTATTACTATTATTACTACTTCATTAAACCTAATCTAGTTTGGTTTTTTCCCAATCTTAAAGTCTCTCTCCCTTATTCCCCTTTTTATCCTCCTCTGGGAGGGTAGTGGGCATCTGCCACCCAGTTATTGGCTAAAACTGTGACAGTATGATACATTCTATTCATTTCCACTACCAGTTTTAGCTCTGTGGGTCAGTTATATCAAAGCTTACCCCTTTTCAAGAGTTAGAATACTTTTTCCCTGTTTCTTGCTGTATTTTAAGGGTATAGGACCATATTCAATGTTTAGGGCTGCCCACATACTCTTCCATTTGGATTAGAACCAGGTAAAAATAAATTATAAAATTATAATATTATAATTATGGTAATTTGCCATAGTGGATCAATGGAGAGGAGCTAATAAACTGTTACCAGCAGTGCCTAAGGTTGTTGCTTCCTGATGTCTCTGAGACAGTACATTTCTACCACACCAGAAGTACTGGGTCCTGTTTATACTGACAAAAATAATTTCCAATTCCTGCATTTTTGCATAAAGAGGGTTTTTTTTGGTGTATGTGATACCACAGTTTCTTCTGAACTAGCTGGTAATGGATTCTTTCAGTCACTTTTTATGGAGATGAACTGGAAAATTTAAGGGAAAAAGGAAACAAGAAGAGAAAAATGAAAAGGATGGGGAAAGAGGAACTTACTTTTTTAGGGAATAATTTGTTACATTTCCAGCTCAGCATGCTCATCAATAATGGTAGAGAATCTGCAGTACATGTTAAACAGTTCCTTTCTGCTTTGTAAAACTAGGCATGATTCCCTGCTGTGCACAAGAGAAACAATTCCACTATCAATAACCTACAGAAAAACTTCTACCAGACACCTCTGCTTTTTTTGAAAAATTCCATCTGCCTAACACTTCTGACTTACTAGTATTTGATACATACTTTTTTATTATTTTCTTCTTAAAAAATTGGTCAAGACCAATCTGAGTTATAAACCTCTAGATATTTTTTAGGTTTTTTCCAGATAATGTTTTCCTCACCACTCCTAGAAATATTGCCCATATGACCTTCATAACATGTACTTTTATATCTGTATAATATATGTGGCTACATACATACTTGATTTATCTTTTTATTGATACAGCGATGTCTGATCTATATGAATGACATATACTGGGTTAGACTTCCTGGTAACAACAAAAAGCACAAACTTTGGGTTTCACATCCTTTCATTAGAACTTTATCCCTTCTCTATTCCTATGTATTTCAACATTTGGTTTAGAAAGTCCATTCTTGCCCCAGCAGTAATGTAAAAATTCCTCATGAATCAAAGACGTAGCTATGCAAAAAGAATGTTGACCCCTTTTCTTCTAGTTATACAGGCAGATGATATAAGGCAGTATGATGGAAGACAGAGTATATTGCACCCTAAAACTGGTGAAAATAGTACCCTTTGGAAACTAATGAAGCTTAAGATAGTGAATTAAGCTACATTTTGAAATAATAATAAAAACTACTACTGGATTAGGGCATTGTTGCATAGCAGAAAGTAGAAACTTCAGCTCTGGAGCTCAGAGATCTGATTTGCTCTTTCTGGACTTTTAGAGAACCATCTGCCTCCCAAGTGACTACTGCTGTGTTTTGGCAGATGCTGAGCTTTTGTTATGAAAGCACCAGAAGCTCCCAAAAGATACTGAAACCTTGTTGTGACAGGCCTGAAACACTCTGCCTAGGAGACCCTCTCCTAGGGACAGTGTACTCTAAACATATTTAACTTTCAATTTAACTGATTTCAGATACTTGTTTGCATTATACATGTTTAGTAATAAATGGCCTTCCTCACAAGACTAATCTGTGTGGTTTATTTAATAACAGGAAAAGATTTGGCTTCATCACTTTAAAAAAAAAAATCGTGGTAACACTGAAGTGTTCTCCCTTACCTCTCTTTCTAGGGAATAGGTGGGGTTTTTTTTAGGAAAAATGCAAAATCCAGACAGGTGGCTTTGCTCTAGATGTCTTCAGAGTCTGCAGAATGACTCCTTGAGAAGGCAGGTATCTTATCATAAGTTACACCGCTGGGAATTTTACTCCTTAGTAAGGTATGAGAATATTTTGCAGTCGAGCTACAACACAGGAAGTTCCACCTCAGCATGACAAAAAACTTCTTTGCTGTGAGGGTGACAAGGCTCTGGAACAGGCTGCCCAGACTGGCTGTGATGTGTCCTTCTCAGGAGACTTTCAAGACCTGTCTGGATGCATTCCTGTGTGATCTGCCCTAAGTGTTCCTGCTGCAGCAAGGGAGTTGGCCTTCAGATGATCTTCCAACCCCCATGATTCTATGATTCTGTCATTCAGCCTCCATTGAGGTTATTTAGTTAGCCTCTTTGGAAGCATATTTGTTAGGTAGTCACTCATTCTTCAGAGAGTGTGCATGGCATCTGTTTAAACCTGCAAAGCTTATGAGGCTTAAGAAAGCCCTACTGTGAACAGCAGGTACCACATTTCAATACACAGTTCTCCAGTTCAATATCTAGGATGCAAAGTCAAACAAGTGAGAAAGTACGCAATGACTGTCTTGATGTGTTTCCTCTTCTGTTGACCCTGGATGAGTGGCAAGTTGAGTTTATCCATTGTTTTCCTCTCAGACTGAAAAATACTGTTCATTAAACGAATGCCTCCTTCAAACACTTTTAGCTTTGCCATTTGTTTTTTTTCTGAGCAGCATTACTAGAAAAGGTGAAAACTGTATTTTTATCACTAAGAGCATTTTACTGTCTAGGATGCATGATGTTCCCTCTTTTCTACTGTGCAGTTCAAATAGGCCAAGCAGGGAGCAAAGTTGCTGACCATCTCACACATTGAATTAAAGTCTGTGGATTTTCAGACCTCAGTTTAAGCACCAGCTTTATAGTCTCCTTATTTACTGACATTTCTCTTCAGAAGGAGAATGCATTTGATGTAACAACTTGTTCTATCAGTAAGTACTGACCTCTTTTTAGGATATTCACTCAAAAGGCTTGAATTTGGTATCTACTGTAAGTATTTATTGTCTATTTTTTGTATTTCCTAATAGGTACAAAATGTTTTTCTGGTTAGTTTAATTTTTTGTGCTGCTTAGACTGTATGGGACATTACGATAACTTGATTTTGGTGACTGGAAGGCCATTTCTAAAACTTAGCAAGAAAAAATGCACATAGATTTTTCAGGCATGAAATTTCAATAAAGTGACCTTTGCAATATTATTTGAATTACAAGAACACAAGAACTTAATTTGAAATGTGACATTTACTTGCAAATATTTCCATTTATCCAGCCAGTGTTTTTTCTATGGGTTTATGTTTTAAAGATTGTTTTATTTGTTGTTTCCTTTACATCACTGCTTAAACTTGAGTATTTGAGTTTGCTGTAGGTAGGCAAACGGAATTTCTAATGAAAGCCAGCCCATAAGACTAGTTTACCTGCATCAGTTGGAAAGCTGACCTTGTATCCTTTTGTTTTTCTCCACAGCTAGGATGATATATATATTTTACTTCACTCAGTATCTTAATTTCTATCATCCCTGGAAGCAAGTAAAAGCGCAAACAAATCAACACTTGGACACCACTGACATTGCATGATAGGAACTGTATGTTATATTTTTTCTTAACTCTAGAGACCTGAAGTTTCCCACTATGTGTCTGACTATATGGGCTCGTCTTAGCAACAGAGTCATCAAAGAGTTTATTCGTTTTTTTAAGTAGCGGTTAAAAGTTTTTCTTCTGTCTGTGCAATGACTGGTGTCAACACTGATGTTTTGAACCTGGACAATTTTTATGCTGCTATTTTTTATTTAGCTCACATGTTAAGTTTTAAACAATATTGAATTTTTTATCCACAAAGTGGAACAATTTCAGTTAAATCAGTATAACTCTATGGAAAGCTCATTCCCCAGAGCAGCTCAGGATTGCTCTTCTGGCCCTGACTGATGACTCCCATGGCAAATGTGCAGCAAACTTTTCCTGTCTCCAGGTTGGAATGGACACCAAAGAGTTGGTCTTGGGGATCTAACAAACTCTGTCCTAGGAAAAGTGCTTAGGAAATCCTTAATGCACCTGATTAATAGTGATGTTGCAGCATTTTGTTGTTATGTGCTAGATAAGGGGAATTCTCAAAAAATTTGGTCAGGATTCTATAAAATGTGCAGACAGTGTAACCCCTTGGCTCATTTGCTGTTGCTAAGCTGACTTGATCTGCATATAGTCATGACATGTATTATTTTTATCAGTCAGGATTTTACTGATCTCTCTTTTTTTGTTGATTTATGATATGAAAAGTAACAAGTATTGCTGGAGCTTGACAAGATGTGAGAATTGTAACAGAAACCTCAATTTTAACACTAAGACTAGTGAAGTCCTGAATTGCCTAAGTCTCAGGCAGGTAGTTAAATAACATCTTTACAGACAAAGTTAGGAAGCCTTCACTCTCTAAGAAACAGGTCTTAACTAATATCTTCTAATGCAATGGGCTAACTACGACATTATGTTTAAAACTATGTTTGCTTGTTGCTTTTTATTAAAAGTTTTGAAAATCTACCTTACATTATGCTATGAGGAAAGAAAGATACTGAAACCATAAATTAGAAGTTCTGACAAGTATTAAGAATATTAGCAAGTATGAAAAAGTGAAAAGGGTATCTGCTTTCTTGAAGAAGATGGTTAACAGCAGTGACTAGTAAGAGGTGACTAACTCGTGTAATACAAATATTGATTATTTGAACATTGAGTGGATAGTTCATTAGATATTGTTTATAATCTCAATTGTTTTAATTAGAAAAGTGGGCAAATTATCTGAGGGTTATTCTTAAACATATTCTACTTATAACTTTATGAGAATTTTATTTCGTGCTAATGCATTCAAAGTTATTTTCCACCTCAGAGTAGTACGCTTTCATGGCAATGTGGATAATCTGTACTTTTCGTAATTAGGTCCATTTTTAGATACATAAAAAATAATTTTAAACTTCCTTTAGACTACTAACTTTTTAAGAGGGGGAAAAAAAGGGTCCTTTATTTTTTCACCTCATTCAAATAATGTTATTTCCCAAAACGGTTTATTAGCAACATGTTAGATATCTAATAGACTAGGCAAACCACACTTTTTATTTTGAACTCCAAACATTACTTTATTCAGCTCTTGCCTTTCCTGGAGATCTCTATAGTTATTCCTTTGCCTGTATCTCACATTTTGCAAATAAAATTAATTTTGGTCTAATTTAAGTCATAGCTTGTTTCTGTACCTATGTTCAGGTAATGGACAATAAACTAGGTTGAGTTCTTGGCTGAAAACCAGACTTCTAGTGTAAATATGGATGACTTTTTCCCTTGTTACATCAAAATGCTTTTTACATCCTTTGTCTTAATCCATAAATGCAGGTTATCCCGTGCTGGAACTGTCTCTCCCTCTCTGTGATATATTGTGCCTTCCACAATAAAGTTCTGGTTTCACTTGAAGCCTTGGAGCCCTACAGTGGTATTAAACTAGCTGTGAACAAGCAGATAGCAGAAGGTGCAGGTAAATAGTACAAAAGATTATCCAGATTACCACTGTTATTCTTTCAGAAACAAAAATTCCCAAAGAATTTAATGTTTCAAAAACAGGACTGTGAGTTTCTAAAAAAATGAAATATCTTCAGAAGACTAAATGAGACAATTGATTGCAGAGAAAATGCCGTATGTGAAATGTGTGACACTGCCCTGCTGGAAAGAGTGGCATATGATTTGGTACTTTAAAACTGCAACAAAGGCAAAGCAGTATCAGTAAAATTACAGACACCTGTATGCTGTTATGAATTTTGAATGCTGGAATACACTGAATTATATCCTGGATTAGACAAACGTTATTAGTAGTACTGGTGCCTGGAGCGGTAGTGGCTGCCTTAAATTCTCTTTCATAAATATGTAACTTTTGCAGCCACTAATATAAATACCTTTTAAAAACTTTGAAACATTGTTCTAATTAGCTCCTTAGCTAACATTATTCTTAACTCAATTGAACCACTGGCACAATTAAGATACATTAGTGTTCTGTTTTTTATGAACAATGTTAAAAGTTGTATTATTGGAATTACTTATTACAAAGATGTTCTCTGTAATGAAAAAAAAAAAAAAAAAAAAAAAAAGACCTCCTTGTCAGCAAGCACAGAGCTTTCATGTACACTGTAATATCTCCTATAATTATCCTCTGACATCATAAATATGGAGGTATTGGAAAATTTAAATTTCACAGTATTAGAAGTTTTGAGTAAGATGTATTACCTTTATTGCCCAATATATATTCCCTTGCCAAGTATTTTAAGAAACTAATTTGAATGGAATCTTTTCAATATGAAAATGCATTAAGCCATTTTACTCTATTACTCTATTATCCTACCCCACTTCATCTATCATTCTGCTTCATTCTTTTGTCTTCACATTAGTTCACTTTTTCAGCTTTTGTTAAAATCTAATTAAATATAATATTCATTTTCCACCTTACTTCCTACTTTTTTCAGTATGTTTAGTGCAAAACCAAAAATCTTTCAAACCACTGAGATAGAAATATTCTTATTTTAAAAGTGTTAGAAATTTGCTTTACATCTACTTCTTTTTAAAGCATTATATCCTTTTATGCATTTATCCCAAATGCAAGAGTTCTGTGTGAAAGAAGAAACTATAAGTTGTGAACTACCCTTTTATTCCTGCTTAGCTGGCCACAAGTACCTACTACAATTGTAGAAAATGTTTCCTCTGTCAAAGAAGTATTTAATTTAATTCTGAAGTATTTATGAGGTTTTTATATAACTTCAAAGAATTACATATTTATAGTAATAATTTTTCATAGACACTTTGTACAGAAAAATATTCAGGTCATTTAAATTTTCAGGATTTCAAGATTTAGGCAGATTTTTATCAAATAACTTCATTATCTTTGATCTGCCACCTTGGACTTCTGGAGGACAGACTTCGGCCTGTTTCAGAGCATCATTGGGAGTGTCCCTTGGGAGACCATCGTGAAGGGCAAAGGAGCCCAGGAAGGCTGGTCACAGTTCAAGGAGGAACTCTTAAAGACACAGGAGCAGGCCAACCCCAGGTCCTGAAAAATGAGCCAATGGGGAAAAAGTCCAGTCTGGCTACATAGAGAGCTTTGGCTGGACCTCAGGAACAAAAGGAGAGGGCATGGACTTTGGAAAAGGGGGCAGCCAACTTATGAGGAATACCAAGATGTAGTGAAGCTATGCAAGGAGAAAACTAGAAGAGCTAAAGCTCAAGAAGAACTCAATTTGGCCACTGCAGTGAAAGATAACGAGAAGAGGTTTTTTTCAGTATATCAATAGAAAAAGGAAGACTAGGGAAAATGTAGCCCACTGACGCTAACACTGTCTTAGTTTACCGTAAATTCTTCTTCACTTTGTGAAGAATTTTTGTGGGGTACCTGTTTTGTCATCACTATTTAAAAGAGATTTCCAGCAGAAGCAAATAAATCTCCCTTAAAATAGAGTCTGAATATAATATACATTCTATTCTTACTGAGCCAATTATGAATTTCTACTGAAACTTTTTCTCTACCACTTAACTAAATATGGGGAAATTCTCAATTTCTCCTATGGCTACTGAAAAACACATTCCAGATCATTAGCCTTGCTGAATACTTCCTTCATTACTTCACTATGGATTTGCCCCTGAAAAGACCTTTTAAAAAGTGGCATTACAAATTTCCCTCTATTGACATTTAAGCTATTTGGTCAGTCGTTCGGAAAAATAGATTAACGAAATATGTTTCTCCTTTCCAAGATCAGCAAATGACCAGTAATGATTCTAATAACGTTGTCTGGCTCTGACAGATGAAGAAATGTTTATTTTTATAGTTACAGTATGAACTGAGTATAGAAAACAGCAGCAGCAGAACCTCTAAAAAAACCTTTAGTTTCAGTTGTTGACTTGAAACCTTCTCTCTATGAAATCAGTTCATCTATCGGATTGCATGTGTAGAAAGACCTGATCTCCTGATGCTTGGTGATGTAGTTTATTTTATGAGTCATGTGTATCAATAACTTCTTGAGTAAGTTCTAGTTTTCTTGACTAAGAAGCTAGACTTGATAAATGGAGTATGATTAGAGACTGAATGTCTTAGACCTTGAAGACCTCTGTAATGGGCTTGAGTTCAAGAACAAACATAAGGCTACCAACACAGAGGGAGGCCTTATGCCTATTCACCTGTTACCAGTCCCTCACAAAAAAGTATGCTACAGGCCAATCTGTTATACATGAAAATCCCATTTTACTGAGATCTGAAAAAACTGAATAAACCAATACTGCTACCAAGGCAAGACAAAATGAGTTAAATAACATGTCTAGGATGACCTATGCCTTAAGGAGTAAATGAAAAAAAGTATTAAGTAAGTATAACGTATGAAGGATATTCAGTATGTTAAGGGATATTTGATGTACTTGGAATGTTTTGAAGCAATTTAAGAAAAAGAAAGATTAAATTACATATATAATATATTCTATAATTTTTCATATTGGAGAGAAAAAAGGCTAATAGTGAATTTTTTTTTTTTTTTTTTTCAATGGAAGAACACATGAGCCTGAGAAGTGTGTAATTTAGAATCTCCAAGAACTGCTGAAAAGAGCAGAGAGATTATCTGTGATCTGGGGAACCAGCAGTTTGTCTACCCTAGGCTCCTTTAAAATGTTTCTGTTGACAGATTATACATTTAGTCTCTACTGAACATTATTAAGATTAGGAGGCAATTATATTTCTGAAATAGCAGGAGTATTTAAGTATTTGGGCTGTTGGTTAAAATTATCACATAATGGAGAAGTGGGGAGTTAGCAAGATTAGTCAGATTCCTGATCTGTATTTACTCTTTCTGGCTCTGAATATTTTGGCCTTGATCCTGTTTCAGTTGAGTGGCTTGGTTTTTCAGTGGAGAAGATGACTACAAGTTAATTACAGTGCCCAATCTGAGAGAGAAAGGCCTAATTTATTTGTCATCAACTAAGATGTCCAAGGAAGCTGATGCTTGCTCAGTAGAGGCTTCTCTTTTATCTACTTAGTGCTTCTTTTGTGTTAAATGTGAATAGAGTCCACATCACTTAGACTGTGGTTCAGGTTCTCTGAGGACTAATGTTGCCCCACTATGGGGGCTGTGTAATCTAGAAGACAGGCAAGGGAAGAAGAACTAAAAATATTTGTTCATTCCCCAAGACTCTTCCAACAGGAGTCGAGACAATTCCTGGCCATGGATGTATGGTCAGGACTTGAGGTTGCCTGTGCAGATGATTCAACTTAATTTTGCTTTAAGATGTCATTAGATGGCTCCCCCTGATAACTCTTCTGAACATTGTAAACTCCTCATAGGAATACCTTGTGCATTGTAACTTCAAGTAGGGCAACCAAAGCAATGCTCACAGGTGCCAGAATTAAAGACTGAAGTTTGCAAACAAAACCAAAAAAAAGTAATCATATTTAATTTACTGACTTTGTACAAACTCAAGTGGAGTTTGTACAAATTTCTGAAATTTCTATATTTCTTCATTTTGAAGGCCATAAACACTAAAAACTCTCTCATTCCTCTTTCACACAATTTTTTTTTTCCTTTAGGCTATTTTTTCTTGAGGTAAGACTCAGTTGAAGACTGAAAGTTGTCCTGAAAAGATAAAAGCACAAAGGACTGTTTTTTGAAATGTCTCAGGAGCTGACCTTGCACCTTATCTCTTTTTCCTTTGTCACAGAACTATATTGATAATATTAAGTTCCACAGCTTCTCCCTTTGGAGAAAAAATGCACAGCAAACTCTGCCATGGCACTTCCAAGACTTTGACATTCCCTAGTTCATCCAGAAACAATCTCCATGCATGTGCGGTTCAATACAGTTAATTTTTTATGGCCTTTTTCAGTCTGCCCAACCAACTCCATTCTCACTTACTGTTCTGCCCTGGTGATGAATTAGAATTTTGTTTTTCACATTCAAGATGTGACATGTGGTATAAATACAGTTTTAAAAGCACTGCGTAAGATTTGAGAAACCTAAGTTCAGCCAAAGTGTAAGAAGAAATATGTTGCAATGTGCACTTTTGAATCATACATGGTGCTCCTTCCAGTGATAAAGAGGAATGTTTTACTGTACAGTGGTTCTTAAATACATATAAATACCTAAGTTTCTTAGCAGATGTTACAAACAAATACAGTGTCTAACCAGAATTACATGAAAGTTTCTACAGGCAAACTGAAGGTGAGGCAGATCATAGAAATATGTGTAAATGGAGGTAGGAGAAAAAGAGAAAAAAAGAGGGATCCACATTGACTCTCAAATTCTTTGTCCACTAAATAGGTACTTGATTGTAGTAGAGCCTCAAAAGTGAACTGTTTCTAAAATAGTATTTGCAGTACTAGGTTTCTTTACCACCAGGCACATTCATGCAAAAATGCAACACAGTACGCAGCAGTAAAGTATTGGAAAGCTTTATTAGATTCAGCACTCTCTCACTGGGCCTCCCTGGACAACTGTAATTAATTTGAGTTAATAGGATGAGACTGCAAATGTTAGATGAATGTGTACCGGAAAGTTCTTGCCCTTTCTTACAGGGCAATCAATGTATACAGCCAAAAATAATTCAGTGGATGTCCTTTTCAACATACAGAATATTAATAATTTTCACAGGTAAATACAGGCCACATGGTTAGTTTTCTACGTTTGCCACCAAAGCAAAAACAGATTTTAAAAAGCTGACCACCCAATCCTATTCCCATTCAAATTAATATAGCCACTTAAAGAAGGGTCAATTAAGGCTTCTTGCCAGATGGACCACATTTCATATTCAGTTACAAATTAGAAATGAGAAAGGCATAATCTAGTTTAGCCCCCAAGCAGGCGGTTATGGCACAGTGATTATAGAGCGGCTTTGAGCGTGGAAAATGGTCATAGCTGGAGCCATAGGCAAAGAAGTATTCAAGCTGCACATAGCTACAAAAACTAGCCAGTAATGGAACATGAAAACAGGTCAGCATTTGCCTGTCTCCGCATCTGAGACAAGAAAACCAACACTTTTCAATCATTAGTTGCCTCTGATAAATTACTGACAAATTACTATATCAGATCCAGCCACCAGTACTCTATGTTACTGTGATTGTTTTGATGGACTAAATCTGAAGAGAAAACCCAGCTACACATTTGTTAAGATATTTTGGATTGTTCAATATTTACTAAGCACATAAACAAGTACACACATACATACATATGCAAAGCTGATGAGCTAGAATAAAAGTTTAACACAGTGTAGTTTCCTTTCTTTTCTTGCAGGTTTAGTATGCTAAGCAAAGCCAGACTTGAAAGTGTTCTGGCAGTAAATAATTAATTTAGGAAACATACATAAAAAGCAAGTAGCTATGAAGAAAGTGATATATTTCATAGTAGGCTACGAAAGAAATTATGACTGCAGATTAATTAATTTGCAAATACAAAGGTATTTTGATGTGTAAATGTGTTCTTAGTTTCTTCAGTTCAACACTGTGTGATACTCTTCAGTGAAATAATCTATTGCCAGCCACCTTGTATTGTTACAGATATCAAGAAAGGCACAGGAAGCATCCAGGAACACAGGTTTGTTTAACAAAGCAGAAATTCAATCTTTTCTACAGAATTTGGAATATTTGAATATTTGGGGGTTTTTTCTGCATATTTGACAATAAAAGTAACACATAAACCGTCAATAATAAATTGGTCCTGTTTGTCTGCAACGCTTTGTAAAATCTCAGGATCCCTTGTAATTAGTATTCTATATACTCACAGTAAATCTAAGGTGCAAACTACTTATGATGTGTCCCACACCAACTGAAAAATAATTTCAAGCTTATAATTAAGACAAGAACTTTTTTTTTTTTTACTTCATGTAGTGCTCATACATATGAAGTGAAATCTGCGTGTTTGCAGAACTCAAAAAAAAGTGGAGGTTTTTTTGCTACTGAGAAACTTGTCCCTTGAAGAGGCAAACCCATCAAGCAGTGTCCAGCAAAATTAATTATTCCTCTGATTTAACTATAGCAAATCCTGTCTCCCTGACAGAATCACAGCTCAAAGCCCAAGGATTTGAAAAAAGGCAAAAGAAAGCCTTAAAAAAACCCTGAAAAAATAATTTCAAAATTATAAATATCTATGGAAAGAAAAAGAGGGAAATGGCTTTACATTTTTTAAAAACTATTAGATATATAGAAGTGATAATCCAGGAATCAAATACCCTTACCCTGGAAGCTTGCATCTTTCAAAGTCCTAGGACATGAAGTTTGTATTTTTACCAGCGAAAAGAAAGGATTGCACAAATACTGAGATAACTTTAGAACCAGAAGGGATGTTGTCCTGGCAGTTCCACCACCTTGCAGTGTCTGTCCAAGAACACTTGTGTGCTGACCAATGCTGCCTCAGGGCTATGGGGTAGGTAAGACCCTTGTGATTTTCTTTTTTACTGTAATGATACCCATTTTTCTTCTGCTGGATTAAGATGTCATTGGACTAAGCAAACAATATGGTATTAATGACTAATGATGATGTTCTAATTGTTTGTCATGAGATATATGTTTGACATGGCAATGTGGTAATTTGTGCAATTAAGTTAGTTTGTCCATCCATTCTAGAAGCAGCACTTTGCAAACATTACTGGATTGAGACAGAACAAACATTTACTTCAATAGTTAATAATTAGCATTGTACAGATCTCATAATAATAGAAAAAGTCAGATGCTTACAGCATGATTTTATTTGGAGGACAAGGGTAAACTTTTTTTAAAAATCTGTTGTTTTAAGAAAAAACAGCTGATTGTGTTGTGTTTAGATTGAGATATAAACTCAATCCTTTGTCATGACTTTAAATTAAAAAAGAGTCTGCACACAACTACTTCATTTACTTCATATAGATAAAAGTGAACCAACTCTTGTCTTTTGAAATACCTGCACTTTGTAGGAAAGAGAAAAAGGAAACATATTCTTACCTGAATTCTGTTGATGCAAGTGTGAATTTCCAATTTCAGAAGTGTCCCTACTTCATTTTACAACAAACTAAAGTTCTGAATCAACATTCCCAAACTTGGAGATACTGTGTCAGTACTGACATATCTAATTTATTTTTAAGAAGCTTTTTACAGAGTTGTTACTTGTTAGCTGTTGAAAGAAAGCAGTGTTCCTTCCTCAGGGTTTAGTCCAACCAGCTTAACACTGAAATGCTTCCAGCCACTTAAAATGTGGGAAGTAATTGAATTTAATATCAGATTCACTCCTTGTAAAAACATGCAACTTCTGGCTAATACTCAGTATGATCCACTGTAAAAAAATCAGAAATAAAAAAAAAAAAAAAAAAGACCAAACATGTCAAAGTAGAAAACCACGAGAGAGGTTAAACCCTACTTTTCTCTATGATCATACTTTCTCTTACAAGTCTAAGCAAACATAAAAATATTTCAAAATGTAAAAAAATAACAAAACACCCTTCCCAAATACTCTCTCTCCTGCTGGCATATTTGAGAGTTTTCCATAAAAAGCAATACGTATCTTAGGATTTTATGGGCTTTCAGTTATTTGGGAACATGACTGAATAAATCAAGGACTAAGTTTTCTGGCTTAGCTTTCCTGAGACTTCGTGCTGATGTTTCTAAGCCCAGTGTTACTGCTGAGAAGCTTTTTGGGCATGCTGAGAATAGTACCTTTAAAATATTATGGCAATATTTTAAGACACTGTCATGTGATGGTGGCCTTTCAAAAAGCCAAAAATAATGAAGAGCTATGTTTAACTGTGGCTTTTCTTTATGTCTGAGCCACTTGTTGAGGCCAGAAGGGAAGCAGGGCTCCCAATCTAAGAGCAAGTTTCTTTACTTTGAGCAACCCTCTCCTAGATTCATTCTCTCATTTTCACTTACAACCAGCAGAGAGGCACGAAGCCCCACAGCCACAGGGCCTGGGCAACCTCTTACATGAGCATGATGACTTCCCCCACCCCAGCTGATGACGCCCCAGAGGACTCCACACCCTGCTCAGCAAGGGCCAGGCACCTAGGGGCCAAGTCTGGTGCAAAGCCACAGAGGAGGCTCCTGCACCCTCTAATTTGCCAGTGCCACGACTCCCCATGCACGGTGGTACCAGCCTGGCATGATGCCGGGTGCAGATGAGGAGAGGGGTAGTGGTGGGAACCTGCATTGCTGGCAGCCAGAGGGGCAAGACAGGGTGCTATCACCCTCAAAAGTGGGTGCTGGGGCCACAAGGCAGCTAGGGGTAATGGGCATGTGGCTGGCAAGGGCTTGGACAGGGGCTCTTTCCCTTTCTGATCCCTGCAGCAGTCTTTCACTTGTGCTGTGGAAGTTCCCCCTGTTGCCTGCAATAGTTAATTGCCACAGCATTACAGTCCTTAAAAACAAATCAGAAAACAAGTCAGGTCTGGAAAGAGGAATTAAACACATGGTCCTAGTTTTTACACATATTTAATTAGAGTAAAATGAGAGGTTCCCCTGCCATTCTGGTTTCTCAGCTGGCTCTGTGAGCTCCAGTCCAAGATTAAAGGAAGGAGATTTCTGTACCAGTGATCACCCTGCTAGGCCACCCTTGCAAAAAGAGATAGCCAACTGGGATAGGGATATTAAAGTAGGTAGGGGTTTTTGAAAAAAGAAACAATGTCAGCAGGATAGAGTTTTATAACCATATCACCATACCGTTTATAGTTACAGGGAGTGGTGGAGGAGCCAAAACAGAAAATCCAAGTTAACTGGCAGGCAGAGCTTCAAGTGGTTTTGTATCTCACCATGTAATTTTATCTTGAGCAGAATCTTTCATGTAAAACTAATTTTTACCCTTTTTTTCTGTTGGAGAGCTCCTGATTAAAATGAAATTTCAAATATTTCTTAAATAAGTGCAGTCAACCCAAAAGTTCAGCTGGCACAGTATCCTGTCCCATGCAGCTGCCAGAGGCAGCTTCTAGGGAAAGTACGTCATAGCATTATCCACCTTGCTTTGAGCTGTATTTGGCCCAGGTTTCATGAGTTGATTATGATGTCCATGTATTTCTAGTCCATGAACACATAGGTCCTTTCTGACCCAGTGTTAGCTCCGTTTCCAGCCCATGCATGGGGAAGAAGGTATAAAGCCCGACAGCTGCAAACTCACACAGTGTGGAAGCTGGGAGAGAGCACAGGGAGGTTGACTTTTCAAATAAATTACTCAAAAAAAGTTGTAAGAAAATTCTGATTTCCTGAACACCCACACCATGCACTGTGCAGTACTTTGTTGCTTTATACGATTTCCTACCACATTGCTGAATTTTTGCACTATATTTATGCAGCTATTTCCTGAGGCACTGAAGCACGTTTCATGAATTAGAGCACAACTCTTCTTTAAAATTGGTTTCAAGCAGCTCTTGAACAGTGAGTCACAACAAAATGTGGCACTTATAAGCATCCTAACATAGTCCTAACACAGCTAAACATCCAGATTTAATGTTCATGTTCTGAACAACCCTAGAGATAGCAAAGATTTAGCTCTCTGCTCTGTTGGGCACCAGAGCCTGCATGCAGTTGGTAACTTTCTAGTACATTCCAGGTGTTATTTTCATGTCATGGGTTTACAAGCTATACTGGTAGCTAAATAAGTCAGTCCCCAACTACAGTTAACAGAATGTAACCATTGCTTAAATTTCAGCCGAAATTTAATTCAGGCTTAAATGAAGCATTTTTATTATAAATTTGCAAATCTCTTAATGCAGTTGTTTAAACAGCTGTCCTTTTTATGCAACTAAAGAACTGAAAATGCAAACTCTGTAGCAGGTCAACTAAATTAGTTTTTAAAAAGGAAAACAGGCAATTAGACAGAAGGAAAATAAATACATAATAATATTAAATAACCCTTTATTGTTCTGTAGTTAATGAGACTCCCTCAGAGTATCTGTAATTTCTTAGTATAAGAATGGTCAAGCATTTAAACTTGCAATGTAAAATTTAAAAGGCAAATTCTCAGTCTCTGGAAGTTATTCTCATTTATTATATATATAATATTATTATAAAATTGTACATTGGTTGTATCTGAGTTTATGGGGGTAGAGTGTGTTTCCAAAATGAAGAAAGCCATTTCTATTTTTTATAATTATCCTGTATGTTATTCTGTTTATTACTATTCATAATTATTCTGTTTATTCTGTTATTGTCAATAATACCTTGTTGATAATATGAAGAAATTACTGAAAATTTCCTGTCTGGATTTGAAAAAAAAAAAAAAAAAAAAGACTGTGATCAGATTTAAGTAAAGAAAGGAGATAAAGATATGTCTGTCAACATGCACAGTTCAAAAAAATCTAAGACAAAAACAACTCAGGATTTTATTTTAGATACTTGATAGTCAGCAGAACTTTTTGTAAAGGCAAAAAATGAAGATTAATTTTAAAAAAGAAAATATTTTCTTTCACATGAGGTAAGTTATTTTTGATCATTCAAAGTCGTATTATACCTGAGAAAAGTGATCTGTAATTTAACAGGAAATTCTGTTTCTGCCCATTCAGACCATTATAGGTACTAGGGCCATATCATGTGCCATAGCATATTTTGTAGTTTTTACACAGCCTTCGTTGATTTCAGCAAGTTGTTTGTTTTTATCAGGTTACATTGGTTCTGAAAAGTACAGCTATTCTTTTTTCTTTCAATTTGACGTAAGTTAAAAGCTTAGATCTTAGACAACACTTATCCTAATGAAAATAGAGGATTTTATTCTTAATATATTAAAATGAAAAAATACAAATAACTGGGATTTGTTTTTTACATGCAGTCTGATGTAGATCATTTAAGGTTCAGTTTCTGAATACAATTCAGCTACTTCAGCTGTGTATTCTTCCTCTAGTTCAGACACTTAGACATACAAACAGCCACATAAAATTGTCTTTGGAGTTTTGTGGGTGGAAAACATAAACCTAGCTGAGTGTACAACCTCTCTGTCCATTTTTGTGTTTATAGGCCATTTTGTCTCATTTTGTTGGTTGCCATAATGCAGCAGGCTTTTGCAAATATTGGTAAGTGTTTGTAACAAGTACCAATTGTACACTGCATGCGGTTATTCCTGCTGGTAAGGTAATATTGGCCCTAAATGTGAAAGACATTCTGCTCTGATTCAATTTCCATTGATTTGGGTTGGGACTCTGTTTGAGAATAACATAATTAGGATCAGCTCATTCCCATCTTTTGCCAGTAGTATCCAAGTGCTTTATTTCAGGCAGCGTAGCTAAGCCAGCCTCCTATACTTTGTATGTTTGATAGCTGGAGTGAGCGTTTTCCCCCTTTATATCAAACTTCCTAACATGGTTAACCCAAAGAAGGATGCTGCTGAGAATGCCTTCAGGATTCAAATGCTGTATCAAGTGAGATTTGCTACAAGTAATTGCCTAATGCAGGACTACACCACAGCAGTCCTGACTGGTAACTGCGATATTTTGTAATAACTTCTTGTAGCCTTGACAACCAATGATGTAGAAGAAAAATGCTAGTATCATCTGTAACCATGGGAACCCAGACAATTTATCAGTAACTGGATAATCTGACCTACCTACATGATATAAGAGATTCTTTATATTTAATACCTCATGACACTATCTTGATCTTCAGAACTTGCAATTATCACTACAAAGCATGAAGCAAAAGCTACATAGAAAAACATATGGAAAAAAAAAAAAAGAGTTGTCTTTTCTCTGGAGCAAACAGATTTTATAGAATTTTTATTAGCACTGTTTTGGAGAGTTTTGTGGGTTTTTTTTAATCTCTTATGGATAGACAGATTTCCTTTGAGCAATATATTAAGCTGAATTATCCCTACTGTTTTGTGATATCAATATTTGGTCATCAAACTGAGAAAGTGGAACTAAAGTAGAGTACTCCAGTTGTAAGTAAAGCCACTCAAAATCCCGGTATTTAAAATCAGTGCTTCACGGCTGCATATTCAATGACCAAAAAACCACCCCCTTCTTTTATTTATTCTAATTGACATAATGCTACTGTGGAACTCCTTAGTAAAGAATTCAGGGAATTACTGAATTTTGATCTGCTCTTGATCTGGCTTTGAAATAAATTATTTATTCTCTTCCCTGTTATGTCCTTCAAGAAAAAAGATTCCTGAAGGACCAACAGTGATCAAATTATATTAAGTACTTTCCTAATAAAAAATTACGACTGTTGCTGTTGCTGTTTCTCATTTTTGCTTGAGAAATCTGAGAGGAAAGTCTGAGAAAAGAAATCTGAATATTTTCTGATCCCTCCAGCCTGGACTCCACTCTGCTGCCAGCAGTCTATTTCCATTGCTCTGCACCAGCACTGTCTCAATATATGACACAGCTGAGAACTGTCTCAGGCTTAATAAATCCTCATTCAGACTGCTAAGGGAGACTGTGTAAATGTGTTTTGTTTTGTTAAAGTCCTCCTTCATTATACTCTGGAGCAAATACTTTTCCTTTGTTGGGCAGTGGGACACTGTGCATCTTTGTAGTCCTACATAATTCACCCAGTTCTCATATTTTCCTCTATATGGAGCCTGGACACACTGGGAAGGTTCCGTACATAGATGGGGAAAGACAAGGCTGGGATGAAATTTAATACACTTTCAACACTAAATCACTTGTGAAAACAGGCAATATTTCAGAAAAGCAAATGAAGTTTTCTTTCTAAGTATCTACTGTCAAGGCTGAAACAAGTAGGGTTCTGCTCAGTATCATGAGAAATTTTATTTCCTTTTGCAGTATTAACCTGCTGCTTTGGTACTCTGGTTGTACCTGGGAATTACATCCAAGAAGAGAAGCTGCAAATACCAGCCAGTCCTGCTTTGTCTCATATCGGATGAAAATGCTTTAATAGATCTTGAAAGAACAGTGTCAAATATTAAACACATTTTATTTGTAGCTCATTAAATCTGTGCTACATTATAATTTCTAAGTGAAGTCTACCCAAATACTTACAGTTTTTTATCTATACCTTGGAAAGTAAGACATATTTATAATTTACTTCAGGCATAAAATAGATTTTGATATGCTAAAAGCATTAAATGACATAATCAGCAGAAGAGTGTAGCAAGCTTCAGCTGTACTCAGTGAACCCTATAGGAAACAAGTCGGTGAAGACTCATTAAAACAGACCAGAGAAATGTACCATGTGAAAATGAAGTAAAATGGGAACAAAACCTGGTTGTTTTGGGGAGAAACAAGTATGGAGCAGAGGAAATCTAAATTGGTGTGGGAGTCTTGATCCTTTGTTTCTTTACCTGAAATTCTCGTGCTGTAGTTTTAGTAGCAGTTTGGAGTGCTTACTACTGACCCTGGTAAGAGAACACATGAGGGGCACAGCAGAAGGGAGCAGGTTTACTACAGTGAGATAATTAAAATTGCAACCAAAGGTTTCTATAAAGAAAACTGACTCGTGGTGGCCAGAGCTACTGCATCCAGACAGGAAGCATAAACCATATTTGTCCCAGTTTACTGCCATGGCCTCACCCAGGATGTTGGGAAGCAGCTCAGACAGGGGATCTGATTACTTTTATTTTCTTTTTAAATCAGGGAAATGAAAAGAATGCCCTTGGCAGATATTCACTGAAGGAGTACTGGAAGCTAATTGCAAGGGAGGGAGGGTGTGTTGCAATAAATGTCCATTATACATTATGTCATCAAGCTCCCTGCAGGAAAAGTCACTGGTACAGATTTAGTGTATGTACATACCTGCCTTAATACAAAGAACAGAAAGATAATTACAGATGGGGACTTTTACAAGAAAAAGTCAAATAGCAAGATATCTAAAGTCAAATTAACTGCTGAAAAAGAGATTTAATGAAATGAGAGACATTTCCGAAAGCAGCAATGAAGGCCACCAGAAAGTTGAAAGAAATATCTGAAGAGTGAAAGATAAGAGAGAAATACAGTTTTTTATTCACAGAAAACACAGAACAGTTTAATTATTCTTAGGATAAATGTGAGTTTTGTCAGATAGTCTAAGAAAATAAATCTAGGAACTTACAATGACATTACAAAACTGGAAAAGCTAAGCCATATGAAAGGATACCTCTTGAAAATGGAATTGACTGGTTAGAGAAACAGAATATGTCACTAGTGAAAGGAACAGAGGAAATAATTCAGGGATGAAGATTTAATAGAATTATCACATCACAAAAGATTGAAACCTGAACTGCTAAGCTGTTCAGGACATATTCACCAAGGCTGATGTAAGAGTGTGGTACATAAACAAACCACTGTTAGAAAAGCATGACTGTACAGAGCTGCTCCGCAGTAAGTGTTAGTGTGTGACCTTGTAACTTGAGGAAAATGTAAGACATATCACCTGTTCTTTCTTGGAGCCTTCTTTAATTTAGATATATGATAAAGTGCACCACAGGTAACTCCTTGAAACATTCAACTGCTATTTCATTAATGACATTTTGAGAGTTTTTCTGATTTAGTACTCCAAGGCACTTAAGAGACCTTGAGGTAAGTAAAAACACTAGAAAAGCTAAGTTCAACATATTCATCAATGACCTGGGTGAGGGGACAGAGTGTACCCTTAGCAAGTTTGCTTATGATACCAAAGTGGAAGGGCTGGCTGACACACCAGAAGGCTGTGCTGACACCCAGTGTGACCTGGACAGGCTGGAGAGAGAAGCTGGGCAGAGCTCCTAAGAGCTGGGTGGAGAAGAACCTAATAAGGTTCAACAAGGGTAAGCATAGGGTGGTGAGAAGCAATGAAATTATTTATTATGAGAAAATGCTCCCTTACATACTTTTACAGTGGGAACTGAGAAAAAGCAACTGGGATACAGAGAGTGTAAACAGCACTCACACCTGCTCCTTGGCACGTACACAGTCCTTGGGCTCCCAGGAGGTAGCCAATCACACACTGAACAAATGATAAACAGTGTTCTGATTTTTTCAACATTCACAGTGCTGCTCACAGCAAGCCCTGATCCTTAGCTCATATTGTTTTGTCTATTTCTTTACAGATAGAGGAGGCCCTTTTTCTTTTCCCATGGCTATTCTCCACATAGGGTCCTCCACCTGGGAAGGAGGAACCCCATGCACCAATATAGATTAGGGGTGGACCTGCTGGAAAGTAGTTCTGAGGAGAAGGATCTGGTAGACCTGGGAGACAGTAAATTATCCATGAGCCAGCAGTGTGCCCTTGTGGCCAAGAAGGCCAATGGAATCCTGTGTTGCATAAGGAAGAGTGTGGCCAGTAGGTTGAGAGCCGTCATTCTCCCCCTCTATTCTGCACTGATGAGGCCACATCTGGGATACTGCATCCAGTTCTGGGCTCCCCAGTTCAAGAGAGACAGGGAACTACTACAGAGAGTCCAGAGGAGGGTAACAAAGATGACTGAGGGATTGGAACATCTCCCTTATGAGGAAAGGCTGAGAGAGCTGGGACTCTTTTGCCTGGGGAAGAGAAGGCTGAGGGGAGACCTTATTAATGCCTGTAAGTATCTAAAGGGTGGTTGCAAGGAGGATGGAGCCAGACTCTTTTCAGTAGTTCCCAGTGACAGGACGAGGAGCGATGGGCACAAGCTGGAACACAGAAAGCTGAGGAGGGGCTTTTTAGAAAGGACATGTAGTGAGAGGACAAGGGCTAATGGCTTTAAACTGGAAGAGGAGAGATTAGGAAGAAAATCTTCACTGTGAGGATGGTGAGACACTTGCCCAGGGAAGTTGTTGTTGCCCCGTCCCTGGAAGTGTTCAAGGCCAGGCTGGATGGGGCTTTGAGCAACCTGGTCTAGTGGGAGTTGGAACTAGATGATCTATAAGTTCCCTTCTAACCCCATTGTCACGATCCAGTATTCGGATACGTGGCAATTTTTTACGATCTTGCCGGGACAGAACAAAGATAACACAACATCGGGTGCACAAAGAGGCCCCAGGGCTGGTGTGTGGTCTTAGGAGAGATGGGGCAGAACCCTCTTGCTTTCCAACACTCCTCACCGCAGTGGGAGGCTGGGATGGCTGGACTCTGCCTTCCCTCTCCTGGGATGAGCTGCACGGCAGCTGCACCCTTTATTGGCCGGCAGGACCTGAGAAGAAGTTTAAAAGTGATCCCAAATGGTGAAATTAAGATGCAAACGAGGTCAGATGTCATGCACACAACAAACTTTGATTAGAGTAACACAGCAAAGTCCCTAGAGCAGATAGAACAGGGAGGAAAACAGAGACAGAAAAGAAAGGAGAAAGCAGAGATACAGAGGACAGCAAGCAAGAGCATAGTTACCACTGCGATCCAGCGATGTCATCAGTGGGGAAGTGGTTCCTGGTGGGGAAGTGCTTCAAATGCACCCATAGTGTCCCAGATTTTTATACAGTTCTTGCCCACTGCACCCCCACTTTTCTCCCCTAATAAGGGAGAAAATCCTTCTATCTTCTCTGTGCTCTTCAGAGATAGCAGGGGGCAGGTATGATGTCAGGGGCTATATAGTCTTTGTTTGGCTAATTGCTGAGATCAGTCATTACAAAAGAGGAAGTTGAGACAACTGGCACCGCAGGATTAGTTTGTTGCAGTGGAGTTTCAATCCTAGGAAGTAGTTTGAGACCGACACTCTGTCTTGTCCTCCTAAGTAGGTGGTTTTCATGAGATATCAGGGCCTGGTTATCACTGGATATTCTGCTCCCAGCACCAGCTGTAGAACTTTGTCTCCGATCTCAGCATGTCCCACACTAAACTCCCCAGTTCTCAGGTACTCGTCACAGGAGGGGAAGCAAAATGGTTGGGTGGGTTGCTGAGACATCTCTTTAGTCCATCAGCAAATGTCGTTTAACTCTCAGATGCCACAAGACAGATGACAGATATCCTGAGTGCCAAAGTCCATCACTTACCTCTTGGATTGTTCGAGACAAGCACTATACATCCTGAATGCCACACCCATCTTCTATGATTCCATGAAATTGTGTTCTGATTGAGACATCTAACTGCAGTCACATATTTAAAGTAGAGGATAGGTATGTTTTTTCATTTTTTTTCCCCCAGAAAGCTTTTCTATTAGCACAGACTCTTCATCACCCTGAGCACCCTTTGTCAGATGCACTTTAACAGAGCTGCTGGGGACAGAAACTGTGTAGCTGGGTGATAGAAATGCTAAAGCAAAAGTAGCAAATATCTAATATCTAATTAATGCAATGTGAAAGGAATAGAAAATAATTATCTTTTGCACAGACCTGCACATCACTGGGTTTTTAATTCTTAGGTTGTAAAATTTTTAAGCAGCACAGCCGGGGAGTATTCTGGAAACCACGGAATGTGTAACGTGTGTACACCGATGCATATTGCACAGAAGGGTACTGACGTTTGCATTCAGAGCATGAAGACAACAAAAAGATCTACTTCTCTAAATCTGGCCCAAGATTTCTTCAATATGAATTATTCATACAATGGCTTTGCATTTTTTGCTACTTTTAAATAGACAAAGAATGCCAAAAGGAAAAAGCTGTTCCGTCAAAAATCCTCAATTTTTTTTTTCTTTCTATAGGCAAAGGTTGAAATTTGCATGTACTATTGCCTGAAAATTTTACTGTTAGGTCCTCACTTGTGAAGAAGAAACAGAATATATTGTTTTATTTGACACATACTAAACAATGTAATAAATCAGATATTTTAAAAACCAACCTGAAAATGAAATTTCTGTACTGTAAAGTTTCTTAATATCCTAGGAGAAAAAGAAAAAAAAAGGGGGGAGGGAAGGTAAAAATGTTAACAAAGCTGCATGCTTGTATATCTGACGTGGCTTCTCACTGTCAGGGAAGTTGCCTGAACTCCTCTGTCATTCCTTAGGATCATGACATCTGGCAGAGGTTTCCTTTATCCGGCATCCGAACCTGAGCTGCCACACAAACTTCTCCCTCTCCAGCTGTCTTCATGGCAGAAACACACAAAGCAGAGCCTCAAGTTCCTATTACTGCTTCAAGATGTCCTGACTCCAAAAAATGTTCTTTTTGAGAAGTTATATGGGGTAATTTTCCAGTGATTAATTCTTGTTCCTGGAAGGCAGTCAGTGGGGCTTTTTTTTTTTTTTTTTCAAAATAAGTTGAAAAAAATACGTTAAATTAAATATGCCTGTCATTTCCACTGCCAAAATTATTCTTTACCCTTAATTACTGGAGATACTGTAAATTGCAGGAAGCTGGATGACCAGTAGGCTGCAATTTGTAAAATATTTTGGGATATTTCAGTATGAAAAGCTCTATAAAAATGCAAAACATTAATAATGAACTTGACAGTTCCAGACTGCTCATGCTTAAGGACAAATTCCCATTAGAGGCAAAATTGAAATTCAGATCTACTCTATTTTTCAGGCCAACATAATTCAAATAACTGATCTTTAAACAAAATTATGTCTGTTGTTGTGGGCCAAACAGACTCAACTCAGGGAATTTAAATTAATTCCTTGCCAATAAATTTAATTACTGATTTGGGTATTGAGAAACAAAGAAGACAAATATTTAACTACTTGGGGAAATAATCTTTAGACACACAATCAGGTCTTCTCAGTTGCCATGGTCAGCTACAGCAGGTTGGAATGGGCTGGAACTGTCTGGAACCAGCTTGGCGATGCCCCAGCCTCTGCTCACAGAGGCTGCCCTGCAGATCATAGCTTCCAGAGCCTGGGCACCTGCATCCAGTACATCTGCTCTGTCTGTTTTCCATATTTTCATATGCTGAGTCTATTTTTGCAGTGTATGTGTAGGCCAGCATTTGTAATTTCCCACCTCAGACCTCTGCAGATCCCTGCTGAAACACCTGTTTCCACATGCAGTGTCCTGTATTATATAAAAAAAACGGGATGAATGTTTTACCTAAAGAAAAATGGACCATGCCGATGAGTAATTTAAGTCCTTAAGCTATTTGTTTTGAGAGAGTTTCACAAAATTAAAGGGTCTTACCCTGTTTTTTGTCTCTGGTGGTTTTGCAATTCTGGCAGTGCAGCTGTAAAACCCATTTACTTCAGGAAGTATCCAGCTATCCTATTTTCCATGGCCTACAGAAGATCTAAAATTTGTTTATTGTGTCTTTTCATTTGATTTGATGCATCAGAAAGGCTGTTAATGTAGCCTGTACTATTCACATCAGGTGAATCTATGTAAATTAAAATAATGCAATCACAGAACAGCCCAGGTTGGAAGGGATCTTGAAAGATCATCTGGTCCAAACTTTCATGGGAAAGGGAGCCTGGAGAAGATAATCTAGCACCTTGCCCAATCACTTCTGGAAAACCTGCAGCAATGAGGACTCTACCATGTCTCTGGGGAGGTTGTTCCAGTGAATGGTTGTACTCAGTGTAAAAAAAGTATCTTTTATGTCAAGATGAAACCTCTCATGATACAACCTGTACCCGTTGCCTCTTGTCTTCTCAGTGTGGCTCCTTATGAAGAGAGAGCCTCCATCCTCTCTGTAGGTGTCCTTTGAATACTAGAATACTGTGATGAGATCCCCCTTGAGCCTCGTTTTCTCGGATGAAAAGACCTGACTCCTGCAGTCTTTTCTCATAGGGCAGGTTCTCCAGCCTTTTGATCGTCTTCATGGTCCTCCTTTGGACCCTCTCCCAGCTGTCCATGTCTTTTCTGAATTCTGGGAACCAGACCTGGACACAATACTCCAGGTGTGGCCTGACAAATACTAAGTAGAGTGCGATGATTGCATCTATGTCTCTTCTAGTAATGCCCCTGAGGACACAGCCCAGGATCTGAAACACATACTGTGCTTTCACTCATGAACAAAAAGAAGGAAGCAAACAGATCTTTTCCAGAAAATAAACAGTGTAAATAATCAGCTTGGTACTTGGGATAAATACTTTTAGATACTGGTGAATTGTATTTGTCAATAACTTTGCAGAACAATAGGCTTTCACAGGATTGCACATTCTGATTGTAATTATGTGAGTACCCTACTGGAGTATAAAATTTACAAACAGTGTATCTAATATTAATATTTAGAAAATATGACACAAAATTCTTTTTAATGAGAACAACCAAAATCTGTACAAAGCCAGAGTAGCACTATAATAATTTATATAGCTTGCAGTGCTGTGTATAAATGCCGACAACAGGCTGAAGATTTTTTTTAAAGCTTAATTGCTTGTTCATATGTAAAAAAAATTTTTAAAAGAGATGTGATTAAAATGTAAACATAATTATTTCTTTTCCTTATAGTTGAAAAAGAACTATGAAGAAGAAAATTAATTTCCATGCCAGTCCTTGGTTTTGGAGCCAGTGACTGTTTGCTACCCATGGAGTTTTTTCTGTAATATTTAAAACTGACATATCTACTATTCTCCATGTAAATGAAGAATAAATTGACTTCTTCTAAAGCAAAGGTATTGATTATGCACAGAAGTAATATTCCCTACCAAGTAATACCTTTTAGTGGGAGAATATTGTGCTTTATGCAACGACAATTTAAGATTTCCTTATTAAACCTTGTAAGAATGTAACTTGTTAAAAAGAAAGCATTATACTTTATGCTTGTTAGTGTTATGCATTCACCATCAGATTTCTTTTCTTGTACTTTCATTGTCAGGGGCATGAAACTGAACTCTCTTCTTTAGTGTGAGGGTGGTGAGACACTGGCACAGGTTGCCCAAGGAAGTTAGGGATCCCCCTCCCTCGAAGTGTTCAAGGGCAGGTTGGATGGGGCTTTAAGCAACCTGGTCTAGTGGGAGGTGTCCCTGCCCATGCAGGGGGATTGGAACTAGGTGATCTTTAGGATCCCTTCCAACTCAAACCATTCTATGCTTGTATGATTCTATTAATATCAACAAAAGATTATCAGATCTGACACTGATGCATTATCAACTGATGCCAAATAAGCAAGGACCCAACAAAAAAAGAGAAAATGAGCTTACTATACTAATTCTATTTCTGTTAGCTTGAGTGCATGAAGCTTACTATGAAGCACAACTCCACAAACTAAGTGACATATGAAGCATATGAAAGGCAATAACTACAGGAGGTTGAGATAGATGTAATTCATATCAGTCTTCTCTAAATCATTCTATTACACTTCTGTGTTTCTTTTTATTTTCACAAATAGAGAAATTAATAATGCAAAAATAGATTTTAATTCAGCAATGTAGCCGTGTGCATTTTTTAGCCTAATAACTAATTAAGCCTTATTGATTTTTTTAAACATAGTCTGTAATGCTAAACTTAGGCCATAATTGTATTTGAAGCTAGATACTGATTTTTACAATGCCATGTACTATCTAATATGTTAATAAATTGTTATTATGTTGATTGTTATTATTTTCCCCAAAAGCGATACACCAGAGGAAAACAAACATCAAAAGTAGAAATGAGCAAAGTCTGTAACATTAAATAATTCATTTATACAATATATCATAATTATAGATGTTGTAAAATAAGCATTGCCATTCATAGGCAATACAGTAGCCTACAACTTGTGGCAGTAAAAATTATAACATCTAATTTTATAACTTATATTTTTACCATCAAGAAGCGTTCTCTGACACACAAACAAACCTGATAAGGACAACAGGTTTGATTTTGTTCAAGAGATCATAAAGACTGTGGGGCATTTATCCTGTTTTTAAACAACTGCTTGATTTTACAAAAGAGGTAATCTTAAATATTATTTGAAATAATTTTACCAAGCAAATGAATGGTAAGAAATCTGTATGTATCTTTTGAGTAATTCAAGTATAAATAAAGGAAGAAGAAATCTGGTGAAGTTAGAGTACTGCACTGTATCAACCATCCTATGGTTTTATCACAATTTAATAGAAGTTTGTGAAGAAAATATTCTAACTCCTTTCTTTGTGTGTATTTCTTTCTAAAAATTTGTTTCTCTTTATTGCAGTTCAGTTAAAAACCTGTTCTGAGTGGGAAGACCTTGAATCTATAGGTTTTGCTCCTTCCAGATAACCTTTTGAGGCTTCTGTCCTAGTTATAAAACAAGTGAGGGATCCTTCTGGAGTAATAAAAACCAATAAAGTGCTAACAATCATAGGAGTGATAAAGAATTTAAGACTGGGATGGAGACTTTTGCTGCAGATTGCTTACCTGTAATAATTTTGCTGTAACTATACCTATTTCTTTAAGGTTTTTCAGCTTCCAAGACTAGGTTAGGTAATTAATTGTCCACTTTGTAGAGCTTGCAATCTCATTTTTACATATAGACAGTATCCATTACTTCTCAAAGACAATGTTTAGATGTTGATTGAGTAATGGCTGCTCAGTCTGGAAAGGCAACTGCTTGTGATATTCACTGGATTTGTTCCTTTCACAGTTTCATTAGAAGGCTTTGGGCTGGCTGTGATGTCATGCTTACATGGGTGGGTCTTCATGCAAAGATCAGTCATTCAGGTAAGATGTTATTAGGCTTAGCCTTTTGCTTTTCAGTAATGCTGGCACACAGTATCCTCATCACAGATTTCACAGCAGATGTTCTTCATATAAATTGTATCCTTCAATTTGAAAATATTGTCACGAGCCAGTTACATTATTTTCTAGAACAAAATATAATGAAGGCGAAATGAGGAAGATGGTTATGAGGAAGATGCCAAGAGCGAGTGTTCAAAACAAAGCTTTCCAAAGCTCAGCCATATTAAATTAGGGCTTGGATTGAAGGCCAGATTTTGCTCTAACTTCTTTCTCCTCATGAACTAGTGAAGTTTTCCATTCTCATCTAAGAATTTTCCTGAAGAGAAAGAGATAGAGCCTCCTTCTTCAAGCTGCACTTTCTGTGATTCCTCCCCTGGCTAGTGACAAGAATTACCACCTGTATTCAGCACTCTTGATCTACACAAGTATAGTAGTACCTCCCTCATTGCCCACAAACCAAAGAAAACCCTGGCTCCAAAGGAATCCATCCTACCTGTAGGCCTGATACTTGAGGAGCCCTTAAGAGAAAGATGCAGGCCACAGCCTGGTCGAGCCACCCAGGTAAGCTACAAACAGTCCACATTTGATTATTTTGCTTAGACAGTGAAGATTTATACCAATGGTAGTATTTTTGAGTTAGCACAACAGTGACTGTAAGATTGTACTCTAGATCTCCTTTGTGGCCTAAAAGGATCCCTTTAAGAACCTCTCTGCTTTCTTGGCTTCCTAAATAATATCCTATTTTAAGGCTTGTTTTTAACTAAGGTCAGACTACAGCTCTGATCAACTCACTGTTAATAATTTCTAAATCACTTACCATACAGATCTTTAACATATTTTCTTTGATGATGTGAACCTACTCTTTCCCATTAGTGGCTTCAGGATATTCATCACTGTAGTTAATGTATAGACAAACATAAAAAAAGCTAATCTAACATAATGCCTGATTGCCAAAAAACTCTGAGCCATATCTCACAACTTTACTTAACAAGGGTCTGCTTAGACAAAAGAAGTATGTGCCAGAATTCTAAATATTATGTCACCGAAATTTTAGGCACAGCTAAAGGAGGTCTGAAAATAAGGATATTTCTATGACCTAATCCTAAAATACTTGACAGAATACTTCTGCCCAGGCTGTTCCTGTATGACTATAGCCATCAGTAATTTTCTGTTCAGTGGAATGTGTTGCCAGGGCACTTCACTTTATCTCAGCCCTCTTGCAATCTGAGCTGCTTACACCAGCAGCAGCTGGCTGCTTGAGGCACTGCATTTTTATATGGTTTGGACACAAAGATTTAGTACTGTCTGGTACTGTAAGTTGTAACAAACTACAGTTGGTGAGATTTCATACAGGCAAAGAAGTCTGGATGAGTTTAGACATAATCAACATAAGCAAAGTAATCTCATTTTTCTTTTTAGAATAAAGTTCTACAAGGCAACAAGAGCGGCGAATGTGGACCTGCAGTCTGTGGACTTGAATCTGCAGCCGTGGAAGACCCCAGGCCAGGGGAGTTTGTTCCCGAAGCAGCCTGTGACTCTGTGGGAAGCCCAGGCTGGAGCAGCTCCGGACCTCGTGGGAAGGACTCATGAAGGAGACGTTCCTGGAGGACTCTCTCCCATGGGAGGGACCCTGTGGGAAAGCAGGGAAGAAGGACTGTAAGGAACCATTCTTCCTGAGGAGGAAGGAACGGCAGGAACCAGCAGCCTGTGAACTGACTCCAAACCCCATCCCCTGTCCCCCTGTGCCACTGGGGGGAAGGAGGGAGAGAAACCGGGAACAAAGTGATTTGGGCCCGGGAAGAAAGGAGGGGTGGGGTAACATGTGCAAGCCCTGCTCTGTGTGTTGTCTGTGTCCTGTGTCTGTTTGATTACTGTGAAATTAAATTAGTATTTTTTCCCCAAGTTGAGTCTGTTTTGCCCAGGATCTTAATCGGTGAAGAACCCTCCTTGTCCTTTGTCTCAGCCCAGGAGCTTTGTCCTCCTCATCCCAGAATGTGCTGGGTGGAGGGGAGTTGAGTGAGCGGCCATGGGGCTGGTTCCTTGTTGTTGTCCACAACAACTTTATACTGCCTACTACATGTTAGTTTGGGCTATAATCTCTTTAGATTCTCTTCTATTTTTTCATCAACCACCAGTTTCAGGGATCATCATAAAATCATTACTCGTATGATAGTACTCTGGGGAAAATGAAATTATGTCTTTTACAGAAACTCTCTAAATACTTCAATGTAAAATAAGAATATAGTATTACATCTTGGGCATTTCCTTGGGCATCTTCCCTTTTGGCTCCATAATATCCTTCAAAACTTATTTTTCAGTTCAGTAATAAATCTGAATTAGTTGAAAAACACCCATTTCACTTACATCCCTTGAAAGACAAATTAAATAAACAACCAAAAATGCTATTAGTGGTATTATTATTTGATACTTCTTTTTGTTTTTTTTTTTAATGAATGATAGCCTCTATCAAAAATCATGAAGAACTTAAAGCCATAAATCCCTGTAACATTTATACACAGCAGACAAAAAAAAAATCAGGGTCCTGTGCAACCTTTGTAATCTTATCCCTTGCAAATTAACAGGGTTGCTCTAAATCTAAACTGAACTTGAATGTGAAGGAAAAACACAGGAAATTGGCTACAGAGCTGACAATAGAGAGAACTGCCTGAGGAAACTCCTGAGGAGAGCTGAGAACAAGTGGTACCCTATCATTTTCTGAAGTATACTTATATCTGAGGGATTTCTGCATACAAAAAAGAATTTTAATCATCTCTGGTATGATAGTTCATAGTGCTGGGTTATCTTTATGCAGAAACAGAGTTTAGAGCATTAATAACATCATAGCTTCTTTTTTTTTTTTCCCCATTAATACATTACCAACATGCTGCATTTTGACTGCTTTCAAATAAAACAGTTTCACAGTAAGACTGCCTGCTAACATGATGCAACTCTTTCCTAGGTCTGCATGGGTATTTTGATGGTAGAACTCAATGAAATAGAATGAAATGCCATGGAGGATCACAGCTGACTGTAATTACAAACCTGGAGTGCTAGCCTTACAATCCCCAGAAGCTCAATTTTAAAGCCAATTCAGTGGGTTTGTTACAACTTTTTATTATTGCTGTTCCCTTTCATTTGCCTTGTTATGTATTTAAAATACATGTAGGTATAATTTTGGGGAAACATCCCTGTGACGAACCTTGAAGATAATAGGATACTGAGACATGGAGGGAAATGCATCTTACCTCCCTGAACTGATGACAGTAACTATTCGACAGTAATTGAGGGTGGTCATCTTTCGTTTTTCCATCCAGGCATCTGATTTTTTTGGTTCAGCTGAAATCTCATCTGGAGAACCTCAGTGAGGCAGAAACTGCTGTACAAGGTGGTGACCTTCGCCTCTCTTGACCCTATGGAGTACAGGGCTTTCTACAACCCTGTCCCTCACCACTCACAAAGGGGTTGTTCTCCCAGCACCTGGAGAGAAGTCCTGCCTTTCCTGCCAGAGAAGGGAGGGATTGGGGCTCACTTCCAACCAATCTTGTGGCTGTGGAGAATAGCAGCTATGCAGGTAGCATTACTGATAGACCCTGCTTTGGGAAGAGAGAGGTGTGGAGGCAGAAGCAGGGCTGGTGCAATGCAGCAGTGTGAAGGGCTGTCTGGAAACAGGCAGAGGACTCATGTTAACCTTACAGTGAGATGTTGGTAGCATGCGCATCCTATAGTTTTGGTACTGTCTACATTTAGAAGTCTAGTACTGCCATGGGTCTATTGCTCATATTTACTGGGATAACGTGGAAACAGTAAGGGGGGGCTGCAGTATGTCTGCAAAGACTTTTTGCACAGTGATAATTTTTGTAACATGTAATACTGGATTTTCATGCAACAGGTGTAACCAGCAAAATTAAAACATCAAAGAAAGGTCTATGATATACTCGTTACTCATGAACATTTCTATTAGACTCTTGTTACCCAGGTGCCAAAAAATCTCACAATGCCATTACGTATTGCAAAACCAGTGACATTTTAGGCAAATCATGAGTGACATTTATAGAGCACTTTGAGAAGGCAGTGAAGCATCTACTTGTATGTATTATTATCTACTATTAATAATATACCACTTTTGAAAGAGATATTCATTGCCATAGCAATAAGTGGCTGACAATTTTAAAAAACACCCCACTAGCAGAGAAGGCCACAGAGGACTGGCCAGCTATCATCTGTGTGGTTTTAAAAATACACTTCTCCAAGTTAAATTAATATAATGCAGCATATAGCAACCACAAATGTAGCTTTTCAGTTTTGAATGTATCTTGTCCAAGGGACTTTATTTTGCTTTTATCACAGCTGCTCATAATGAGATAGGAAATGAGGAGGAGAAAATTATATTAAAGGTGGACAGTTTAAACCTACCCAGAAAGTGACTTGTGAGAAGAGAGGAAAATGAAGAGGAGGTTGCTTACATCAGAGAAAGAAGAAAGGACCAAACATAAAGGCAGCTGTGGATAAAAGGGGAATAATGAGGCAGGATGACGACTGGTTCACACACCTCTGAAAGCAAAGGTGAGATGAAGCAATGAAGAGCCATAACAATGGCACTGCTGACAAAGATTTCAAATCAGATATGGGGGGAAAAAGTATTTCGACAGAAGTAGTTTTGTTCTTCATCCTGACAATCTGTACAGTCTGCTCTGATGCCGGATTTGCTCTTACACTTGATGTGTGAGAAGGCCTCAAACACATCAAATATATTGTAAGAGGAACCATATTTCAGATGAAAGGCAGCTTTTAACAGCAGAAAGGCAGCAGCTTCTCTGTCAGTCACTAACAGCAGGAGGTCTGTTATACCCCTTCACACAGAGTGCAGCTGATAATAAACCACTTGTGTATGGAGCTTAACTGTCAGCTTGCACATTCCTGCAAGACTGTTGGCCTAAAAAAAAAATCAATGTATTTTGTTGATATCTGTAAGTGTGCTATTAAAAGGTAGTCACAGTCACCTTTCCTGAATAGTTAGTGCCATTCAAAAAAGGAAGAAAGCTCATCATGGATTTTCTTTTTGCTCAAGTCTAAGCTGTAATCTGAAGTATGCAGTTTGACTCCACACTGAAAATGTTGGGAAGCCCTTATAATCTGAACAGGATCATTCAGACATACCCCAGATGGAAGAGGAATTAACATGTTTTACAAAATGAAGTCTCTCTGACTTTCCTGATTTTTCTTTTTTTTTTGGGGGGATGCTGATTATTTTACTACTTCAAATGCTGGTGACAAAGCTCAGTATCTTTCACATAACTACTATCACTGAATCAACAATAGTTTAACCAGGGAAACAGAATTTGTCTGCTTTTGTTCCTCTTCCCCTCAGGTTCACAAAAGAAAGGGTCTGTCTTTCTCATCTGAAGTCATTTTTCTTATACTTTGGAAGGGTGTGCGAAGTGCAATTTAATTTGGCAACCTTGAAGTTACATTAATTATATATAAGATAATGTTTTATGTATACCATATATGATGAGCTATATATTACGGCTTACTTGCCAAAATCAGCTATAAATTAAACTGGAAAAATTCAGTGTAGCAGCCTGTCACCAACAGTATCTTCAGTGAGAATTCTTTAACTATATCACAGAGTTTTTCCTCATGTGGATTTTTAATAACATAAAAAAAAAAATAAATAAAAGGTTCTCTGTTTTTTCCAGAAATTCATGTTGGATTTCCAGTGACGTTAGGGTCCCAGCAAACCTATTCCTATTTCAGGCACTGTCACCATTTGACTCAGGTCCGACAACAACGCTCTTGATCCCCTCCCCCTCCCACCCAGGTAGGGAAGGAGAGAGACAACAAGAGAGAGACTTGGCTGGATTGAAAACTAAACTACACAGCTTGACTTAAACACCAATAATAAAAGAAAATATATATACTATTACATACAAATATGTTCAGATATGTGCAAAAGCCTCTCGCCTACCCCCCACCCGCTCCCACAGCACTCCCCTGAGCTGGAACAGTCCCGAGAAATCCCGGAGCTGCTGCTGGAGAAAGCGGAGAGTGATGAGGGTCAGGAGAGCTCGAGCCTGGGGGTCGATGGTGATGGATGGACAGAGTGCTCCCCGGACACCGGCCATGGACGGAAGAGAAGGGAAGAAGAAGCAGGAAGGAAGTTGTCTTCTGTGATCTCTGACCTTCCTCTGAGCTTACGTAGATATATGGAATGGAATATCTCTGGCCAATTTTGCTGTCTGTCTAACTCAGCCTCCTACAGGGGGGTCACAGATCTCTCCATAGTGTCTGAGCCGGCAGAGTGAAGGTGCGACCTTGAAGCCCCAGCAGTTAGAAAAACATTCCACTATCTTATCAGTCTTAGTTGGAACACACTGTGACTAGTTAAAAGAAAGCTTGCTGAAGGAAAAAAAAAGATCAGTAAAAGGAAAATTTGCTTTATCCTGGCTCGAACCAGGATAGGCACAAAACCATTTCTCAAGACACAAGATGTCGTATTGTACTCAGTCGGCTTTCCCATATGAGGAAGGATTTTTTATGAAGCAGCCAGAGCAGTTCTACTAGAAATTACACTTTTATTTGTTACATCGCAACATTGGAACAGGCTCCTCAGGGAGACTGTGGAGTCTCCTTCTCTGGAGACTTTCAAGACCTGTCGGGATGCCCTTCTGAGTGATCTGCCCTAGTTTTTTTGGTCCTGCTCTGGCAGGAGGGTTCGACTTGATGATCTTCGGAGGTCCCTTCCAACCCCTAACATTCTGTGATGCTGTGATTTATTATTAATGTGGAAAGTTCAAGTATGGATTGTCAACCTAAGGGATTGTTACAGTTCACAATATTGGGCATATCATGAAGGAACATAGTCTAAGTAGAAGCAAATCTTCAGTCATGTAGTGTGCTGGGACATGATGGTTGTATTTGAATGCTCATGAAAATTTACAGTGCTGGAGCAAATATTTATTTGTTCTGAAAGTCTATATCAAAGTATCTGCATTAAACATATATAATAAGAAAGACAGCAAAGAAATTCTGAAACTTGGCTATGCCACAAATTATTATTTATTGTTTTCTTCCAGAGAATTCAGTTAAATTTAGGAGTTTCAAAGTATGGGCTAATTAGCACTGCAGTTTGGATGCTGAATAAGACCTGTATTTTTGGAAGTCAGTTAAGACAAACTTACAAGTTCATGTGAATAAAAATTATTAGTATCAATTTTATTTTCACTCATCTTCTATAATGAGTCTGTGCTGTGAAGTGTTAAAAAATTTACTGTCTTCACAGGCAAAAAGACTCAAACAATTTCCGGAATATTAAACTTCTACAAATACAAACAAGTTTTCTGTGAAATTTATGTGAGCTTAATACTTAATGCATGTTCAGTCTCTTGATTTCTCATGTCAGTCACTGTTTTTTGTCACTTTTTAATGTATTCCTTGTATTTTTATGTTGTTGGTTTGGGTTTTTTTACTTATATTCCATTTTCTTAGCCATCTATATTTGTCTTAACACTTAGCTAACATGTTACTACTTCTCCTCATACTAATGCAATATGGAACTAAAATCTCACATCAGCACTGCATTTTTTAGTAGACATTGATATGAATCTCAATGTGGTCTGCCACGACCTGCCACTTTACTGCTGCTAGTCAATGCATCCTGTCTATGACAAGGGCTCAGGCACCTGTTATGGGCAGTGCCTTCAACTACGTTTTTGTATAGATAGAGTGAAACAATATCAAATGAAGGATCTTCAGAAATCAGGATGAGAAAGGATGCAAATGTGTCTATGAGTCTGCAAGACAGTCCATTTTTTCCTTGTAAACAACCTTTTCCTTATATCTTTAATTCAGACGTGTATTCTGTTGGAATGATCAGTTAAAAAAAGATAAAGTGGCAAAGCCACCCAGAGTGTGTCCTTCTCTATCAGCAGGCTTGAGCTGCTGCTTGCAGCAAAACTGACTATAGATGTGTCCACTGCACTGAAATCTCAGGTTCATAATTAGATATACTTTAAATGTAGAGGTGGAACTCTCCAACCTTGCTGCTTGGAGTTTGTACCTAGCTGCTTGTTTAGGCTGTTAAATGGTAAGCATGCTGAATAAACTACAATTCTTTTCGTGGGTACTCCATAAGTTTGAAAATCTGCAGGTAGGCAGCTACTGGTCAGTCTTGGTGACTACCTTTTAGATGCCCAAATTCTGTGCTATTTTGAGTTCCATGAACTTTTTGGTCTTAAATGGATCTATGCCTTTCAACATCAGTCCTCTGGCATTCAACTCCCTATAACATCTCTACAGCTTTTTAATCTTAGTCCTCCAAAGGCCTCAGAATGATGCCCACAAAATTATTGCTGCTCCTGCTATTTGCCCAATAGCACTGACGTTCTTCTGATATATTTGTAAAGACTTTCCTATGAAGTATACTGATTTTTTCCCATTGCTCTTTGATCCAGGATATGCTGAGAATGTTCTTCAGTCTTCTGTGCCCCTGAGAGCTCTCTGGGTACATTCAGAAACATTTTGCAGCCTCGAGGCACATGGAGAGAGTTTTCTCTCAGTCTTCTCTTCATGCTCTAACAGGTTGCTATGGCAACAGTGAAGCACATGTGATAACTCCTTAAAGCATCAATCAATTAATTTTTCTAGTCTTCTAACTTGAAAAAAGGCTTCAAAGGGTTGTTTGGGTTGGTGTGGGGTGTTTTTGGTTGAAAAATAAAAAAAATCTGTATCAAGTACCAGCCACAGTTCGTCAGAACAAAGTACAGACCAAATGGTAACTTACATCTATCTGTCAACATAACTTGTGTGAGAGACTTTAGCAAAGGAAAACTTAATAAAATATTTATCTATGAGAAAGCTCACTTTATTCAGACAAACAGTGCTCAGGGTTTTTGATGTGTTAGGAAGGATACACCTCGAACAAAAAGTTTGGCTTCATTGGGAACTGACCAGGTGCATCATCTCTGTGAACAGCCAGGTCAGTCACATCTTAACAGAGACAGGGCTCTTGCACTGCAGAAAGACTTTTGTGGCCTCAGGGAAATTTAGATGTGTGTAAGATAGAGAAATTTTCAGCTGTCTTGGTTGGGTTTTTCTTGAGGTAGAGGGATGCAGCAAAATCTTGTGTGCAACACACTCTAGCTGGATTAGATAAATTTCTTCTCAATGAAGCTTCTGGCTGAGTTAATGTAACTGGATAGAGGTAGCACACTTAAAAACACACAGTAATATGTCCATGATATGGAGTCATATTGATATCTCTAAAAGAAACCTTTTTATTTGTCTTGATTTTCTATTTATTTTTAGTCATGTAAAATTACTTTTATATTCAACAGATACACAGTATCTGTGAGCCCTCTTACAGTGCATCCCACTCCAATCTACTCTGAGAGCAGAAACTATATTGAACACTGCGAACATAAAGAGATTTTGTTCAAATAAATAAATAAAGCACATTTTAAAAGACAGGAAAAATACAATTAAATTGAATTCCTTATACAGCAACAAACTACAATTAGCTGAGGATGTAATTTGTAATATTATTACTGTGGGTACAGTTCATATCCTTGTAGTTAATTTGCATCAGTTTGGAGTTTTGTTGTTTGAATAACCCATACAAATTTGCTCTGGGTTGGAACGTGGCTTAAAGGACATCATTTAGTGCCAATTGTATTTTTCCCCCATGTCAATAATGAAAGCCTCTTTTTCTACTGAGAACTGTGTTGTGTGATTGGAGTATATGTAGGAGACAATTGTTTAATTTGCAGCTGATGCTGAAAGAACCAACCATTCCAGAATTTTAAATTAGATTGTGACAGTGAAATAGTAAGCAAACATGCCAAGATTGCATGCAACAATCCCTTGAAAAATTATTCTACATCATGCTAATGACAAAAAATAATTTTCTGCTCTTTCTTTGTTCCTCATAAGTCTTCTTTACAAGCATAGGTGAAGACACTTCTGTAACTGAGCGAGAAACGGTTTGAGTCAGGACGAGCTGCTTTATCCCGCCTTTGTAGGTAGAGGTAGTGACAAGATTGAGAGAGAAGCAGGAGCCCATCTTTCAGCATGGGTTAACATCAGGTGTGCAGCTGGTTCATCAGATCTGTTTTCTGTGCTGAAATCCCTTTTATCTGGGTCTCCTTTGCATGTCTACCCAGGCTTGCCAGAGAAGAGCTGATGAGAGGACAGGTAAGATGCCCACAGCTGCAGTAATCATATACAAACTGGATTCAATAGCCCAGGCTCTGAAACAACTGCAACAAGAAGGTCCCCAATTACACAGGCCAGCCAGCAGTGCCCAGAGGAAGTGAAGTGCTGGGCAGCATGGCACTATGAAGGTAGTATCCTACAGGGCTTCACTGCCATGCCCCATGGGAACCAGTAGGCCAGGATATTGCAGGACTGGGGCTTGCTTGTGGGAAGATCAACGAAGATGAGGTAAAATCCATTTCTGCAAAGGAAATGTTTTTGTCTTAAAATTATATCTTCTGTGGATCAGTTGAGAAGACGCATGGTGAACGATGATAATATGTTAACAGAAAACCAGATGGAGCACTTTGTTACTAAGCCCTGAAATGAGATCTTGCTCTTGGATTTGTGAGCAATCATATTCTTCCTTAGGCTTTTATTCACAAAAATTGGAAGTAACCTCTAGATGGGAATAGTTTGTACAAAGGAAAATTGGAATGCCATTTAAGTAATGAGAAGATGCATCACCTTCACTTTGCTTGTGTCTGTGATTCCAGATGACACCATACCATGAATTAAAGCCTTTCTGCTTTATTTGAATTGGATTTGAAACTTGTTGCATTGCACTGATTCACCCACAAAGGTTCTGTCACCAGTGATGAACAACCCTACACGATAAACATGAAAAACAGAGACAGACTGTAAACTAGAGCTGAATCTAACATGTAAACATTTTGCAGTTTTGATAATGCCTGAAAACTGCTGCAGCCCACCCCAAACAGGGAGACCACAGAGCTCTCCACTGAGAGGCGCTCCCATAAATCTTACAGAAATGTCTTAATTCTTACAACATGTTCTCACGACTGCTTTGCTGCATATTAATCTTGTGTTACTGCCAAGCCTCTCAATCAAGTTCTCTTCCTATCCTTTTAAATCATTATTTTTCAGGTCTGATATATAATTTGATCCTAAGTTTGGGCAAGAAAGAGTCAACATTGCCATTCGAGTGTGCTCCAGGCTAGGACTTATTTCTCAGTGACAGCTTCATGAAGAATCTTTGGTATATCCTATGACAGCCATTCCTCTTTGCTGGTACTCCGTTACTTTTTTGGTTTCCCTTTTTAGTCCCTCTCAGTTTAAGACTTGTAGGGCAAAATTAGGGTAAGCAATTGTGCATGTCATGTAAAATAATATGCAATATCTAATTTTCCACAAGCAGGTAAGAAAAACCTTCTCTAATAGCAGATTATTCCACATTTACCTACCACTGATTGTTCTTAAATGTTTTTCTCCAGAGCATCTGTTACTGGCCTTAGGATATTGTAGTGGACAGTTCATTATTCTGAATTGATACGGCAATTTCTATGTCCATAATTGTGCTAACAACAGCACCCCTGAGTGGAAGACAGGCTACAGTTTTGTGAACTCTTCTCTAGGTGTAGGTCTAGCAGGATGGCTGCAGACATGGTCTCCAACCTGAGGCAAATGCTGGGAAAAGGCTGGAGTACAGCCCAGTCCTGCTGTTTTCCAGTTATTCTTGTTCAGGAAAATGTTTAAAAGGGAGATGTTGCAGAGGAATTTAAATTAGAGCAGGCTGAAGTTTCCCTGGGTCTTCCAGCAAGAACCAAAGCTGAAACTCTGATGCAGGAGGCACACAGCTAAAAAAATCAGCTTCGCCCCCTCCCTAGACAGATGATGAACACATTTCAGAAGCAAGGAGGCTACAGCACGAAGTGCTGAAGGACCATCAGGCAAAGCTGTTCCAGTGTCTATTTCCAGATTGCTTTCAATGCAACTGCTGTGTCATTTTCCATGCATACCTACTGCTCCATGCAATCAACACGTGGTTGAATTAAAGGCCTTTTTCTGAAACCCTAGGTTATCTTCCAGTCAGTCTCAGTCTTTTGGAAATGCTCTAGGTTCAATCAGAATATTTATGAGACTGCTTCTGAAATGGCAGAGGTAAATTCAAAAAGTTCTGCTTCTGTTACAAAATAATCTGCTCATTTCTACTAATTATAGCCTATCCAGAGGTTTCTCTGTCGCCTGTAAATGTCTGTGAGAGGAAGTTGAAAGTCCTGTAGAGTCAAGAGCAAAGAAACGAGTAAACTAAGCCATCCATAACTACTGTGGTAACTTATTTCCCCTGCTTTTTAAAGAGAAAGATGTATTTGTGCTATTGTTTTATTTACTGGAGAAATCACACATAGTGAAGTGGCGAAAGCCCAGGCTCATTAAGCATGATCCTTCTCCAGAGTTAGCCTTATAGCTTTGTCTCTGGAGAAAGAGCAGTGACATCTACATGTAATAAGATATTGCAATTAAAGAGAGATCCTGGTAAATCAGCTTTCAGCAAGCTTTTCCTATTAGTAAGTTTGGTAATAGCAGCTTTCATTCTGCTAACACAAAAAAATGCTTCCAAAAACGGCATGACTTCTTCAGTAAAGCTTCTTAGAAAAAAAAAATTTGATACGTGGACTTGCTTTTGTCCATAGGCTTTACAAATTGAGTGGGATACTGGACACCACTCAGTGTAATGGCTGGTACAAAAAAAGAGAGATCATGACAAAGGAGACCTTAACAGTGGTGCAATATAATTTTATGCCATATGCTGTTTCTTTTACCATCTATAATCAATATGTGGAATTCATATGGACAGATTTTTGTGAAAAACTAAAATCATTAAACTACATTTCAGTCAACAGATTAATCTGCATAGATGGGGTATCAGGACAGCAACATATATTTTCTTACACAGTTAAGGAGCTGTTTCAAAGGTAAGCAACATATTCCCAATGACAGGATGATGGAGAAAGTAATTTGCAAATCTGGGGGTAATTTTTGAAATGAATTGGGAGGGGAAAAAAAGGGATGCCAAGGGACAGGATCTCGCATTGCTGTAGTGTCTGGGAGTGACCAGGCAGCTGACAGAGATGTAAGTGGAGTGAGGCTTAGTGTTCAGCCGGCTGCTTCTATGTGCAGCTTCTATGTGCAGCTGTGGTGATGCCACCATTCTGTGGTTGTGTCCCTCTTGGGAGCCTCTCAAAGCCTTTCCTTTGGGACAAAAAAACCCCAAACAAACAACACCAAAAAACAGGAAGAAAGGAAAAAAAAACAAACCAGTACCTTTTCTGACAACTCTTGCAGCAGTCTTGCCAGGTTGCTTACTCATACCTGTACCTGCTGGGAAAGCTCTCTAGTCTCAGACGCAATATCTCTTTTATTGTTGTCCAGATTTCTCTATGCCTTCAAGTTACCTTTTCATGAATTTCCTTCTGCAGATTGCAATAGTTTGTCTTTAGCAAGGCTTTAGCAAAAGTCTATAAAGTACACAAATTTGGTGAGCACTGTGCCTTGCAGTAGGACTGGTGTAAACTTCTTAGTCTCAAAATCTCTCTTTAGTTTATTCTAGATTTGACATAGTTTGGGCTCTGACCATCTTATATTAGTTAAATGACTTTTCAGAATTATTTTGGCAGATGCCAATTTGCTGATATTGTTATCACCATGAATCATTTCCAAGATGAAGCAGGTGCCTGTGTATCTTTTAAAGGACATAACAGCATTTGACTTGTTCACTGTAATACATGTGAGCTATAGTATAGAAAGAGCCTAAACTCACCTTTCAAGTTTATGCCAAGCTCACAAATCTGTAATCTTTTGAGGATTTAATAGCTAGCAGGCATTTCAACAGGATGAGATACTTTTTTTAATTGATTTGAGGCAGTGAAGAAATGAAATAAAGGACTACATTTTTCTGCATGTACCAGAGATCTGGGATTTTTGGAGGCCACAGAACAGGGATTTGTAGGAAGTAAAAAATCATGACTGTTGACCTGGCAAAAGACTTTATCACAGTGACATCTAGGCACAATAATTTGGAGGCTGATAGGTAAGCTCATAAGAGAGGAAATGTGGGAAGTGAAAGTATAAACTATGATGAAGCATAAGAAAAAGGGAAAATGCTATTATTCACAGAAGCAATTGACATCATAAAGAGGATGCACCTTGGGAGTCTTGATGCTCAGATTACTTCTTGGGCAAAATGACATGGAGCTGTGAAGCACGATAAACATTTTTATTCAAATCACGTATTCTGGCAGGAGGCAGCCTGCCTGAGATCAACAGGGCAGTGCACAGCATAATCAAGCTATACTCCCACTACTGGATTGTTCCCTGTGTTGTAACCTGTCATAGGAAATTTATAACATCTTCTCAGAAAACTCCTTCACAGAAAAAAAACAGAACTCACCATTAGTATTTTTTTTTTTTTTGGAAGAGTAAGCTTGACATTCCTGTACTTTGTCGCTACGTAATCCAAGTTACTTCTCTCTAACATATTTTCCTGAACTTAATGTATTGTTGTCTTTTGTTTATATGAGTCCAAAAAGGATTATTAAAAACAGTGATTATTGTTACAGCAACTCAACTATAGCCAAGCTATCATGGTACTTTGGCATCTATGGAAGGAAATCAAGAAGTAGGTTCACTGCTTCTGAATAAAGGGAAACCTTTTCAGCTTGCCAGCTAGTTTACTCACTCTAGAATGAGATATTGACATCCCCTAAATTTAGCCTGACTTCCTGGTAGCCTTATGTATCTGGTGGGCTTTCAACAGGTCCCAAAATTTTCTCAGAACATTGCTGCTCTCTAATTCCTCTATGAGGGGACTCATTGAATTGGTTGTATTAGGTAAGTTCATATAGCCAAAAGTAAGATATGAACAGTGTTACATAAAATTGCATAATTGTCAAGTCATTATGTCCATCTTGTGCAACTCATTATAAACTGAAAATGAGCTGATAAGGTTTGAACATGAGCAGTGAATTGTATAATCATTTGTTGAAAATTATGTTTTACGTGTTATCTTCCAAGGTTGTTACCTTATTGTGCAACAAATCCTTATTTTGTATTTCTGTCAAAGCCTACAGTTACAACTTTCAAATGTCAAATGTATCATGTACACTGTAAAATAGATTTAATGGCTTGAAAGCAAAGGATAATAATAACAACATGCATAAAATGCATGATGAATAACCTCTTGTAGGAGTATTCCTTAAATACGGGCTTTTCAAAGAAACATGTGAGCTTAGTCAGAACCAGAATTTGCTGGATCATTCACCAGAACTTTTTTGCTAGACACTATCCATGATGCTTTCATTGTGAATGACATTTGATTGGGAAACAGAGACATACATAAAGGGATACATATATTCTATTAAGCGTTCAAATGAATATTCTAACAGAAATTAAGAACTTATTCCTTTCATGCTGCTAGATGAACACTAGCCGCCTTTTTGACAGAGTGTTCTTCCTTATGAACTTATGAACTACCGCTCTGCATCTCTGTGGAGCTATAAGATACTTCCTCTAAAGTCAGAAAACCTTACATTAATTTGAAGTGACAATGCAAAACACCCTAAGGATTAGCTCCTGACTGGGAGATGAAGGGAATATTGATCCAATTAGCGACAGTTACCGTGGTATTCACCATGTTAAATTCAGAAATTACAACACATGCTTCCTTGTTTGTATTAGATGTGCTGGGTTCCCTTTATTCCCAGAGGAAAAATGGGTCATTCTATAGCATTCATCTGATTAATTCTAAACATTACTCTTAATATTAAATTCATTGTGTCTTGATGTTCATCTTTTGGTCCTCCACTATAGAAGAAGCATAAAGTAAGGTATTTTAGAAGTGATCATACATATAGATAATGACAGCTGGTCAGATAAATAAACCTTTTTTTACTTACTGTGAACAATACCTGCCACTGAAAAATACCAAGATAGATAATTTTTTATGAAAAAAGTTTTTAAAAACAAAGATCCCGCTGGGACATGAGACAATATGTATATGATGTCATCTTCTAAAAGTATATTAACCAGAAAAGGAAGATCAGCAAAGCATTCCCACCCTGATGAGGGAGACTGGCAAACTGGTAACAATGGAAGAGCAGAGGGCTGATGTACTCAACAACTTTTTTGCCTCAGTCTTCACTGGCAACCTCACTTCCCACACCTCTCAATGGATGGACTGTGAGGCAGGGACTTGGGGAGCAAGAGTCCCTCCCACTGTAAAACACCAGGTACATGACCACTTGAGGAACCTGAATACATGTAAATAGATGGGGCCTGATGAGGTGTATCCCAGAGTCCTGAGGGAACCAGCTGATGGTGGTCAAGCCACTCTCCATGATATCTGAAAATTCATGGCAGTCAGGTGAAACCCCTGGTAACTGGAAAAGGGAAACATTGCACCCATTTTTAAAAACGTAGAAGGAGGACCATGGGAACTACTGAACTGTCAGTCTCACCTCTGTGCCTGGAAAGATCATGGAACAGATCCTCCTAGAAGACATGCTGAGGCATACAGAGGACAGAAAAGTGAGTTGAGACGACCAGCATGGCTTCATCAAGGACAAGCCCTGCCTGACTGACCTGATGGCCTTCTGTGATGGAGTGACATTACATCGGTGGAAAAGGGAGAAGCTCAGAGAAGGGCCATGAAGATCACAGAATCACAGAATCACCAAGGCTGGAAAAGACCTTTAAGATCATTATGTCCAGCCTATGATCTAATACCACCACATTGGCTAGACCACAGCACTGAGTGCTGCATCAAGAGCTGGATCACCTCTCCTATGAAGACAGGCTGAGTTGGGGCTGTTCAGCCTGGAGAAGGCTCAGGGGAGACCTTAGAGCAGCCTTCCAGTGTGTGAAGTGGCCTACAGGAAAGCTGGGGAGGGACTTCTTACAAGGGCTTGTGGTGAGAGGACAAGAGGTAATGGATCAAAACTGGAAGAGGCGAGACTTAGATTAGACATTAGGAGGAATTTCTTCAGTGTGAGGGTGGTGAGACACTGGAACAGGTTGCCCAGGGAGGCTGTGGCTGTCCTTTCCATGGAAGTGTTCAAGACCAGGCTGGTTGGGGCCCTGAGCAACCTCATCTAGTGGCAGGTGTCCCTGCCCATGCAGGGGGCTTGGAACTAGATGATCTTTAGGGTCCCTTCAACTCAAACCATTCTATGATTCTATGATGTCATCTATCTGGACTACTGTAGGGCCTTTGACATGATCCCCACAACATCCTTCTCTCTAAGTTGGAAAGATATGGATTTGGTGGGTAGACTGTTTGGTGGATAAGGAATTGGTTGAATGGTCACATCCAGAGGGTAATGGTTAATGACTCAATGTCCAGATCACAGAATCTTGAAATAATCTAAAGGTAAAGGTGGTAGTTTTAGACTAAATATTTGGAAGAAACTTTTTGTGATGGGGGTGGTGAAAAACTGGAATAGGCTGCTCAGAGACATGGTATAAACCCCGTCCCTGGAAATGTTTAAGGCTGGCTTGGATGAGGCTCTGATCAACCTCATCTAGTGAAAGATGTCCCTGTTCACTCCAGGGAGGTTGAGCTAGATGACCTTTAAAGGCTCCTTCCAACATGAACCATTTTAAGACTCCAAGATGTTTTTAGAGTGTTACCATTATAGAATGTGAGCTTTAATTATTTGCAAAAGCTGAAAAATATAAAATGAATGTAAATCTGATTTTCTGTCCTTCTTTCCTTTCTGCTGACTGATTAAATAGGTCAGCTAAACTGAGTATCATCACTGAAAAGGAAAGGCAAGTGGTCATCTTTTCATATAAGAGATTTGATGAGCAGAAGTAACTGCAATATGTCTGACTTAGTCCTTTGATAAATTTTTCTTTCTACATTGTTATACACATAAAATTTAACTTTCTTGCCCATTGCAGATGATTAACTGCTAAGATACTTTTTTTACGTTATAAAGCTGCATGAGCAGCTGATGAAGTGAATGCAATCAAATCTTGAATGCATAAGTAATACAACTGCCTTTTTCTTGATAGCCTTCAAAAAAAATTGTTCAATGGCTTTTTCTCAGTAAAAGATCCACTTCATGGACTAAGTGGTGGTCATGGAATAGAATAGAACGTCTCATTATTAGTTTTTCTTGAGGAAGTGTCCATATCTGTCTATTTATCTGTCTCTCTCACACTCTTAATTCAAGAAAAAAGCTCCTTTCTCAGAAATGTATCTTGAGCATCAGGGACGGACTTAGACAAAACTGGGGCTTTCAGCTTCATTTCAAGAAAACTAGAAGTATAAATGCCTATGTATGTGTCTGTAGTTTGTACTCTCTGTATTTGGTTTTCTTGTTCAGATCCCAAGAACATAAAAATGCTACTTCCCTTGAACACTAAAAAACATTACTTGATTTAGAAGAGTTACGAGAGAAACATTTTACAATTGTGTAATTTTTAAAGCATTTTGCATTATTTTCTGTGGTAAAAAATACTCCCATTAGATTAGTCTTGAAAAAATAGTACTATGCATATGAATCTAAATATTTAACTATTTTCCCATGCACTTATAAATGCACTGTGACTATAGAGTGTGAGATCATCAAGGCTGGAGAGTGGTTTTCAATGTTATTTGCAGTGTGATTTTTGGTACCTCACAGAAGGCATCACTACTGCTGGAAACAACAAGTGTGTATCAAGCACCATGGCAGGGAACATTTTTCAGGGTTTCTACTTCTGCACAGTCAGGTGTAGCTGCTTCCTGGAGTGTATGGGATACTGTCAGCACTGAGCAAGAATTAGCAGGCATGTTCTACTTCCATTTTGTTTCTCATTCTTTGGAAAAGTGAAAAATACCATTAATTCTTTAGGGAGCTAGATGTGGTACATCCCAGGACTCCTAGAATTGTCTCAGTAATGTGACATTACATGAACTGACAAATAAAAACCCCGGTAACAGGAAAGAGCTTCTGCTACTTTCCACTGAGGAAAATCATCTTTTTCTAGCTGCACTGTAGGAGAGAAGTTCTGAAGTAGGAAAAAGAAAAATCCATGGTAACTGCTGTCAGAGCTGAAAGAATTGAGAAAGAGTGATAAAATAGTCTCAACAATGCATCTCCTTTGCCTCTGTTAACCTTTCTGAAGGCTTGGTCTTGGTTTCCTGGGCCAGAGCTACTCAGCACTGATAGTGATGAGGGAGGCAGTAACAGCTCTCAGCCTCTTTGGCTTAGGAACCCATTGCTCTTAACTTTCTTCATCCTCCTACCTTATCACCATAAGGTGATCGGCCAACTATAGGATGCTTAGTTGCTCTGCCCTTATTGAATAAGAACTCTATGTCAATGGTTTTTGTCTCTGCCTCTAGAGATGTTTACTCTTCACGATCTACTAAAGTGTTGAAAGGCCGCACTTCGTCTGCCCAGGAAGCTTGTATTTCTTTGGATATGAATATTTAGACACCAAAAAAACCTCAGTTCCTTTGCCTTATTATTAAGGAAACTGACAGTCTACAGGCTAAAAATATCTCTTTCCTTGAATGGTTTAATCTTTGATTTCACAAACTTGTAAATATTTTTTGCCAATAATATGTTTACCAGGATCTGTTTTATCATGGTTTTATTATTATTATTATTTTATGGACAGTCATAATTTCGAGTTCACTTAAAACCACAGCATGGTTCACTTGCTTTTATAGGACTAGACTTTGGGTGGTTGTAAGCAGCTCAGGTTTCTCTTAATTAGTTGTTTTCATTTGTGCAGTTTCCAATTACTTTTATAACTATTTTATTGAATGAAGTGTAATTCCTTTAAAGTGTTTTCTTCTAATTAATATAAATAGAGGGTATATAATTCAATATAATTCAGTTTTGAGAAGGTTCCTTATTTTCACTTGTGGTCATAAACTGACCACTGATGGTAACCAATTCTAATTTTGAAAATAAAGGAAGACAAAACCCCCTATTCACATTTTACTTTTTAATATAACTGGAACAGTAGGTGTTGCAAAATTTCAGTTTATTAGAGGAAATAGTCTACTTTTGTCTTTGCTTAATTTGTGTATTTTTAAGATTGACTCAATTAACTCTGACCCTGTCTGGTGGTTTGTATTTTTGTTTGCGGGCAGCCTAAACTCATCCTAGGGTAACTTAGGGATTGAAATGGAATTATGACAGAGATAAATATAATCCAGCTCCTCTCACATGACACTATCACTTAGTGCTGACTTGCCTTCTAATGCTCTACAGCTTGCTTTTATTTCTTGGGCAGTAGGAGCAAACCTGCTTATTTAAGATATAGCAGCAGCAGCACTGAAGAGTGGTCCTGCTGGCCCACTCCTGACTGTATTCCTTCAGGCACTAAAAGATGTGGGAATAGCAACTTTTTTTTACAGTATGCTTATTTGGTTTTTTGACCTTAAGCATGTCAAATCTTTCTTTACTTCTGTAGTCAATCAGGCAGACACAATAATTCCTGCAGTCTTTTGAGGTCCAGACTTCCATGAGTCTTCCTGATATTTAAGTATGCCAATCACATAACAAGTATTTTTTAAAGTCACTAAATGGGTTATGTTCAGTGGGATTTAGATAGCAGGTTTTGCCCTCAATGGGATTTAGGTTCCTAACTTTCTGAGAAAAATTTACAAATCCAGAGAAAAAAATAATTTCATTTTGAACCAAAAGCCTTTTTGTATTTGATATTTAATATCTGTGTGTCTTTTTCTAATGTTTATCACCTTAATTCAAGACTTCACTGTACTGATCAAAGTCTTGTAGCTGCTACTGTGGCTGCAAGTCAGTCTTTTTTGCCTTTGCTGCACTTGAAAATAACAGTGGTGTTTCTGTGTAAGTTTAGTTTGAGTTTAAAAACAACCAAAACAAAACAGAGGATGTTTTGCAGAAGCGAGACTCAAATCTGTTGACTGATCAGGACCATAACAGATTCATCATTCCAAAGTGCTCATTACTGAAAAAGTGCTGCGATCAATGTGATGACTACAAATGACTATATATCCTTTAGTCTGACTCAATAATTCTGCCACACATTGTCCTTGAAAATATTCCATTTCATTTCCTTATCAAAGTATATGTCTAAATTTTTATGTATATATATATATGTATAAATAAAATTATTGTGTAAAATGAAGACATAAGCATGAAATGGAGTCAAGTTGAGAACTAAAGTTCACCTCTAGTAGTAGTCACTCCTAGTAAGGAATAACTAATGACGAGTTTGTTAGTCAGAATCAAGTGGATGCCTCCTAATATCTACTGCAAATATGATGTGTTTCATAATAATTTTGACCCTCCAAGATTGAAAATAAAAACCTGTATTTAACATCAGAAATACATGAGGAAATGCTGAAATATAAAATATATTCAAACTAGTCAGAGGTATGAAGGTAGGTATTGATGGCTCTGCAGAAAAACAAAAAAATATATCCCTTCCTGTCTCTGAATTGACATTCCTTCTACAAAAAGTAAAAATTACAAGCTGGATTGTTTACATCTCATCTCTTACATTTATTAATGCTTTCATCTGTGATAGTGATTTTTAAATCTATACAGAAATATAAGCAGAACGGATTTTGAAACTTAGCCCAAAGTCCTCTTTTATATGGCAAAGCTGAGAATTTTGTCTTTTTTCTTTCCTGAGGAATATGTAGGTCAGATGAATCTTAAACTATATGTTTATACATGGAAAGCTAAGGAATTATTTTTGTCTAATTAGAGTAATTTGATACCCTGGATTTTCTAAAATGTAAATTAATAGTAGAATATTAGTCTCTCAGATCTTGCTATCATTATTTAACAAGTGATATTAAATGCAAGCATTATATTTAAATAGGCTTACTTTCATAATTAAAGAGAAGTGCAATATCTATTTTTCCCACAGTGTTTTATTTTATATGCAAAGTCTTAGTGAGTGAAGTTGAAAAAAAAATCAAAATCACAAACAAAAGCAAAATACATTGAGCAATCGGTGTCAAAATGAGTACCAGTGCTGAAATTGCTTGTGCAGAAGATGCCACTTGTGCAGAAAATACCAAGGTTCAGGAAAAGCCATCTTCATCATCCACTCAGATTGAGGAGACACTGTGTGATTGTAGGTTTGTGCGCCCCTTCTGGGAACACCTTAAAAATCATAAGTACACTCCCACCAGCAATCAGTATGTGTGGATTTATGATGCCTATAAGAGGGGAGACTTCCATAGCATCACAGACAACCCCGTGGCCTTGGATAAGGGTATCTTTTTAGGTAAAGATATCAAAAGCCAGATGAAGAGATATGGAATTACATCTTATTAGTATTTTTGCACTTGTTTCTGCACCCGAGGAGGGGAAGGATCTAATGTGAGGAAAAGAGTTTGGACAAGAGCCTGTTTGATACATACATTGATAGACAGAAAAGACACCAAATTATTGCTGCCTTAAAAGCCACGGGGTGAGACGTGGGGAACGGTCCATCTTCTCTCCTCCCACATAAGACTAAACAAATTGCCTTTCAAGCCAGCAAAACAAGAGTGGCATCTTTTTGCTGATTTAGCCAAGGATGGACTGGAACTGGCCCTCTGCTCTACCAGGTAAGTCCACAACAAGAAAGAAGCATAAGGGTTATGATAACTGTCAGAAAAATGGGCAATAGGTAATGGAGTGGTAAATAATAATAGCATAATTATTTAATACTGGCATAATTATATGTATCAGTAAATATCTAATAATTACAGGTTAATTATTTTGTTATTGCCAGAGAAGTTTTCAGGTGATCTGAGGTAACAGAGATAAGTAATGTGGAAAAATAATTAATCTTCTCAATAGAAGTGAAGCAGTTCTACCGCAAGGGAAACAATATCATTTATTAAACACATTTTAGAGAAATTAAGTATGAATTAAGGATTCTTTAGGTCACTGCTATATAAATCCTTTCAGTAAGAAAAACTCATTATTTATTTGATTCAAACTAACAACATATCTTAAAAAAGAAATTCAGTTTATAACTAAAAAAATTTAAGTTCATACATGGACCTCAATTGTACACTGTGACCTACCTACATTGATAATTATAATCTATAAATTGTGCCTGCACAAATTACAACTACAAGAAAGCAACTTTAAAACTGTGGCTGCAACTTGTGTGTGTAGCCCCTAATTGCTCACAGTGACAGCTTGGAGGTACCTTCAGCCCTTTTGGTGGGGAAACTCAAATGCAGACAAGTGGCTGCTGAGAAGTTGTATTCTGCCATCTGATGGATGCTCATCTACACCAGCCTCTCTCATAGTTCTCTGAAGGTATCCCATCAACCCTATACTTTCTTAGCTTCCCCTGAAACCTAAACCCAAGCAATCCCTGCTTTGCCGTTCCCTGTCTAAAAGGCATCAAAGTAGCCCATCCATGATTTGCATAATTCCACTACAGCTGTGTGTGCTGGTCATCTGGCTGGGCCTTCTCTAAGGAAATCTTATCAGATTAGAGTAGTTTTGGGGTAATTTCATGGTAAAGCATGGTTACCTCTGCAGAAGTGGCTTCATTGATCTTGGGAACAAGTTTAAGTTATAGTTTAAAAACTTGGTGGTGTCACACTTAAATTGTAAAGTGTTTTCCTAACATAAAGATTGCAGTCAGATTTATAGAGGCTGTCACCTATGCTCTGGTAACCCATGACAGTTTCTGGTCAGAATTAGTAATCTGTCCTCAGCCTTTGGTATTGTTGTGTTAAGCTGAATTATCTACAGTCTCAGTCAAGGGAAGCTGAGGAAATAAGAGTCATTTTTCTCCCAGGTCACACCAATGGTAAAATGAAAACCCCACCCTATCCTGTTGTACAGCTGCCAGGATCTCAGGATCAGTTGGAGGGACATTTTATGTCTGCTCAAATTCTAGCAACTGCAGGAGCAGAAATATGTTGGAAACCTGGAAGTCAAGATTTAGGGGCTGGGAGCAAGCAAGGTCTGCTTGAGGGGCACATGAGGATGGGTAGAAGTGTGTGGCAAGTCCCAGGTACACCCTTTTTCCCTCCTCCTGCTCTGTCCGTCTCCCAGAGAGACATGGGAATCTCATCCTGGTGACAAACATGGTCAGATGTGCTGTGCAGGCAGAGCCAAATATGTCAATCTAGAAACTCAGCAGGACAGCAAAGCATGTCCCAGCCTGGGCCAGTGCAGTCTGAGCACAACAGGTAATGACCACCTCCCTTTGTAGCCTTCCTGCCTCATGAAGGAATTACATTTTGACAGGTTTGTGTCACAAAACACCATTCCCAGTCAGAGCCACGCAGACCAGCTGGTGAGGTGGCTATGGCAAAACAAGAGCTACATTTGAGAATGAACAGAAGAAGGACTGACCTGGGTCTGATATCAAAAGCTGGCCCATAAAGTATGACTAGTAATAAGATAATTCCCTATTTCTCTGTGAGTTTTTGAAGCATAAGGGGAATCTTTGCATTTTTACAAGAGTTGGAGGGGGGGGGGGGGTGTTTATTTCTGGTTGTTTGTTTTTTTGTTTTGTTTTGTTTTTAATTTTGGCTGTATGCATATTCTTCCTATTTCTCTAGCAAAAAAATCTGGCTATTTAATTACAGATTATAGAAATACTTCATTGCTACAGGCCATTTTACTCCATCATAAATATCCAGCCTCTCAGACAAGCTAGTTAAAAAATGCCTTGTGTTGCAGGACTGCAGTAGGGATCAAGGAAACACATGGTCTAGTTGCCCTAATCATCCCATGGGGGAAGCAGTTAGAGCTTGGGAATCTCACTGATCATAGTCATCCCCTCTGAATGTATGTCAGAGCTAAAGCTGAGAAACTGCAAGAGGTACTTGTTGAGCAGCTTGGTTCCTTAAAGAAGAAGGTGGCAGAAAGCCAATGTTAGGAGGTTGTTGAACAAGACTCCTGAGCAGCCAGATGTGTGGGACAGTTAGGATGGCGTGGCCAAAACAAACTATCCACCCAGGCTGGGGCATCCAGAGTGTACCTCAGTGCTGCAGTCATAGAGCCTGGGGTGTCAGTGAAGGGTTTCTCAGGAATAGGTGATGCCTGGTTGATATCATCTAACTTCTCTGTCTCTTTTTCCTCTTTTCCTTCATTCTTGTGCAGACATAAAGAAGATTCCAGTTTCTGCTTAAAGCAATGACAATAAGGGTGATGTAAACTATCATTAGAAGAAAATCACAGCTAAGGTGGTCATATCTTCAAAGGCAATTCATGCTCAGCTCATGAAGGCAATTTCCTGTCAACTTGATTTCAGCAGTATGACTGTCACTAATTATGCTTATGGTGAAAGTTAACATGTGAGAGACTTTGGTAGTAGGACACTGTCTTCAACATAAAAATCGAAGAGTATAACAATTTGCTAGATTTTTAAGGTCAGAGTTGTAATTGCACTGCCTTAATTTAATTACTCCAATTTAATCTTTTAGACCTGCTTCTTATCATGTTTTAGTCAGTGTGACTCATGAACCATGAGCATGCTAGAGCACTGAAAAAAGCAAATTTAATTTTGGGGACTGGAAAGTAAATTATATGTGGGCATGCAAAAATAACCCATTCCTCTAATGACCCGCTACGCAGTAGAATTTACTACATTTATCCTTATTACATAGAAAACATTTTACAGTTATGGAAAAGTAAAATGACTTCTTTCAGGTTAAATATAAAAATAGAACTTTGTTATTGTAGCATGCATTTTGCCTAGTTAGGATATTATTTTTGCCCCTTTGATTCCGCCCCTCTCCCCACTTTCTAAATTCACTCTTAGTTACCACTTTCTAGGTATTTTTTCTCTATTTTGCTCCTTTAATTTGTTGGAGGGACAGCCAGGGGCAGGGCTGGGAGTGCACAAGAATTTGGGGAGGGGGCTGGGACAACTGACCCTAACAGACCAGAGGGATATTCCCTACTGTGTGGCATCATGCTCAGCATATAAAGCTGGGAGAAGAAGGAAGGGGTGATGTTCGGAGCGATGGTGTTTATCTTCCCAAGTAATGCCTACGTGTGATGCAGCCCAGCTCTCCTGGGGATGGCTGAACACCTGCCTGCCCATGGGAAGCAGTGAATTCCCTCCTTTGCTTTGCTTGAGTGAACAGCTTCTGCTTTACCTGTCTCTACCAAAATCCACAAGTTTTCTCACTTCTCTCTCCCATCCCACTTGGAGGGGACTGCGCGAGCAGCTGTGTGGTGCTTGGTTGCCAGCTGGGGTTAAACTGTGACAGTAATGAAAGTAGGACTTCTAAGTTAGATCCTGAAAAGAAATCAAAATCTTAATGTCCCCAAACCCTGTTTCTTTACTTAAATATGTAATTTAAGCAGAATTGAATAGGCAGGAAAAATTCCTTAATGTAATGACAGAAGTATTTTGGCAGTTATCAAAATGGTTTTTTCTAACATACAAGCCCTTCAATGAAAGCATTCCCTCCTAATGAATTTAGAATTAATATAGTTTTACCCTATAATTGTCTGATTTTACGATTGAATCTTCTCAGAAGTAAATTAAGGTCTTTTAATCTGACATTTAGCTTCCTCTGCAATTACCACTGTGTATAATTTTTTAAAGACATTATAACTTTTTTTTTAGGGACATTTTATAAAAGTCAGGCAATCAGTTACAGAAAAAAGTTGCTTTGGTCTTACTTGACAACAGTCTAGATAGAGTCCAAGTGTATCCTGTAATCTTCCTCAGTGCCCCAAGAGATTTAATGTCATTATTCTGTTGCTTGGTCTGAAGCTAACTTAACGTAGCATAAGGACACTCTGGAGATACTACAAATCCATAATCCATTACCTCAAATTTATTAAAGTTAATCCGCTATGGAGATATTCTTCTGAATCTCTCGGTGATTTTCATCAAGGACAACATGGAAGTTTCTAGGTCTGGAAGTATGCCAGTAAATCATTTACACATATGACTATTCATCCCTTCTTATCCCAGATGAATAGGCTCCTCGTTTCAGTGGAAGAGAGCATACGGCTAACGTCAGGACTTCCATAATCCTATTAAAGGAAATGCATCTCTCTTGTGGTCCTTTCAGTGGATGTCATTCTGTGGAAGGAAGTTACTAATGGTTTCATGCAGAGCAATTATGTCTTTTGAAGGCCCTCAGCACTGGTTTGGTTTTGATCTGTTTTTTTCACAAAATAACATTTGATTGCTTTGGCTGTAATTATGAGAAAATAAATAGTCATAAATTCTAAAGATTTTGGAATTATAGATGACATGCAGAATTATCTGTTGCCTGTTGTGCATCTTCCAATCCAGCCTGATCAATCATGTTAGAAGTTTGAAAATGCTTTTATAAGGGCTATAATGTAATAAGCTTTCATATTACATAAGGAGGGAAAATTGGCTTTGTTTCTTTAGATATGATCTGCTGGATTTACTCTCTTATCAGTTACAAAAATCACCTAGAATATCAGATCCACAGAATCACAGAATCACAAAATCATTACGGTTGGAAAGGACCTCTGAGGTCACCGAGTCCAACCATCAACACAAAAAAAACAAACCGCAACCAACCACACACACTCCAGCAAAAAACACCCACACTGTTCTGTGAAATGACGCAAAGCACATTAGCAATTGTGTTAATTTAAGCTACTCGTCATTAGTTAAATGCAATTTTTTTTGTCTGCAAAGTGAAATACGTAGCTTTTAGATGAATAGCAAAAGTGACCTGATGCATCATCAGCTAGACTAGGACACATATTTGCATGGAAGGAACCATTTGAGAAATAACAATGCACTGTGCATGTTTTCTCAGGTACAAACAAAATACTTGAAATACTCCATGACACTGATGCAAGAAAGGTTTCAAAAATTTTCCCCCTTCATCAGATCCTCACTGTAGGGAAAGCATTCTCCAGATCCCATGATTTTTCATTACTGGTGCTCAGTGAAATTATCGAAGGCTATAGATACCTTTTAGTAATTAATACTGTATCTTAACTTCATGTCCTTTATTGTTTAGCTCCACTTGCAGACTGTATCAGCAGAGATAGGATAAGGGGTATGTCCGTCTCCTACAAGAGTTAGAAAAGTTTCCTTTAAACAAAGCTTATACTCACAGAAGCTGATCACCATACAGAATTGTTGCTCTGGTGGACTGAAACCACTTGAATCATCATTTGGAAGACTGGTTTTTTGATCATGTGTTATGATGGAAAATAAATGAGTGTGGCAGAGAATGTAGTTTGCCCTAACAAGAAATACTCTGCAATAACAGCAGTCACTGACAACTTAAAAAATCTGATAGCAAGGCTTCAAATTACCTGAAATTCACCAAGATTACAAAAGACAGCAGGGAGAAATAAGACTGTTGCAGAGGAATTACAAAGTCTTTTTAACCATCAGACAGCAATTCGATAGGCAATTTACATTGTCCTTGAAATTTGAAAGTATTAAGCTGTTAAAGTAACCACTTGCAATTAAAAAACATGGCTGTACAACACTTTACATGACTTGCTAGCATTTCAGGGTTTTCACAGTAGAAAATTATTCCCTATATAAGGAAAAAGACTTTGTCGGAAAGTCCAGATTAAATGCTTTTCATTTGCTCGATGATTCATAAGACAACAGCACTTTTTAAGTACAAATAATTTTGTTGTTGCTTTAACTCACTTGTTCATTTCAGGGCAAAAAGCTTCTAGCTTCTCTTGCTAGGGTTAAATCCCTTCATTTTGTGTCTTGGTATTACATTTTCAATTTTCAATATGAAGTAAACCTTTCAACTGTAGATGAATCAATTAATTAACAAATTCAAGTCTAACCAGTTAAAGAGCTCTCTTGGCTTGGGTAAAGGGAGAATGATCATGCCAAGACCCATTGCAATTGTGAGAGGGAATAAGATATGATATAGTAAGTCAACATTTGTAAATCCATTAGAACTTCATAGGTGGATGGTCTGTGGTTTTTATTCACAACACTATTGATATACATTAGGACCAATAGTAAAGTGTCTGACCATTGAAGGCCATTTTTTTTCACAAATTTTGGCAAGTTGAATTTTAAAATCAGAATTCTTCCTTCCAACAACTCTGCTGGACAGTGGATGCCACACTAAGTCTAAATGCTGCTGGATTGTCCTGGAATAGGACAGCAAAAACTTAAACTGTGCATTCTCTTTAAGTGAAATAAAACCATTATAATTCTGCAGAAAAGTATGCAGATGTTGCTTTAATGCATATGAGCTTGGCACATCAAACTGATTTGCTATTTGTAAGTCTGAATTCTAAATGCTCTCCTTTGTACATTTAACAACCTTCTGGTTTTTTATGTGACAATTCCCTATCAGATTTTACTTTCTCCAAATTGCTTGAAAATCAGCTTTGTCTTTTTCAGATATAAGGGAATATGAGTGTGAAGAATGTGCAGATACGGTCATTTTACTTTTATAAAAAGTAGAAATTTGTTAAATATTTGTTAAAATTTATGTAAAAAGCTTTACTGCAATTACATGACAAATCTACAGCTTTAATGTGTTTCCCATACTGTATTAAAAATCTTAACTGTCTTAATTAAGTGAACTAATTATTGGCTTACAGCTATAACAGAGCTACATCTACTTACATGGAAAAACCTTTTGAACTTATTTCTGGGAAGACTAATAGGAAATAAAATTAATCAAGGAGTATTTGTCTTCAGCTCGAAACTGCAGAAACTTCAGTTTTAAAACATGAGGTAATTTAATCTTCTTGTCTGGGATGGCTTTCTTTAGACCAACTTCCTAGTTTTCTGGGTTTGCGGGGATTTTTGTCTTGCACTGTTGGTTTTTTTCCCCTTAGAAAAAGATTTTCCTTTGCTAGGGCCATTCCCTCAGGCCTTCTTGAGATTGGCAGGGAGGTTTGTTTATTGCTTACTGTATCAGATCTGTCTTACAGGCATGTTTCATTTTTATAAAATTATCACCTTTTTTTTGCATGGAAACCATAGCAAACTCATAACTCTAAATGCCACAGGCTAGCATAAATATAGATGATAACATGTACCAATATTGTGATTTCACTGCATCCTAGAATTGTGAATTCCATGATCTTCCTTTGAAGCTTATGATCTTTCTGCCTTTCATATATGCTTCTTCATCTGTGATTAACTTCAAGCCACTGAGTACATAAACTCAGTAATAAAGTCAGTAATAATACTTCAGTGTGCTGAGGTACTCATGTGAATCCAGAAAAAAAAAGATTATTTTTCAGGGATGTTATTAAAAAATGCAATGAGAAGATGTGATATCTGAACTTTATTTATGTTCACTGGGATTTTGAGCTGGCACAAATTAAATCAATTTAATTTCATCATTAACTTCAATGAGAAGAAAATTCAACCCTAGCAGAAGAGAGAAAAAAAATGAAAGAGGAAAAAAAGGCAATTAAAGAAAATAGTTCTAATGCACTGAAGCACTACAGTAACTCTTTTTAGGCTTTGAGTTACAACAACAAGGGCCAGGTTCAAATTTTAGGAATCCATATAAAACCCTTGCTCGGCCATCTACCAGGGGAACATCACCCAGTCCTCCCAACTTGCAGACATGTTGGTTACTAATGCAAGGAGGAAGAAGGTAAACAAGCAGGGTAGATAAACAGGTAGTACAATACCTGTGCACTTGTGACACAGATCTGGACCTGAGTGCCCAAAAGAGGCAAGGGCTGAGCCAGGCCTTTGCTTCCCTCAGCCTGTAGCGATGCCCCCCACACAGATACTTGTATGCATCTCCATATTGGAATTATTTCTATTTTCAGATGCTCATGTTCTGTAATGATACATCTCACTTCACAAAATACAGTTACTTGTGTGCAGAGGGTCAATTGTTTCTGTCAAGGAAATGCTTCTGTGAGCTTTTTTTTGCCAGAAGATGTCATGTAGTCTTTCAGCATGAGTGCTTCATTTCACCAAGGACAAAAATGAAATGGGTATGAATTCATTTTCAAGAAGGTGAATATTGACCAGCCTGTTTCTTCCTGAAAATTAAAGAGGTTTTGCTTTAATTTGTTCAATGCAATCGATTACTTCATGGATGTTGTAGAAGACTATGGTAACACAGGAAAAAAAGACTAATAAAAAGGGTAGAACGGATCTCACAGAAGGTCCAGACTAATGGCTTCTCACCAATACTGGAAAAATCAGGAGCCTAGTGAAGAAAGTTATTTTAAAAAAAAGGAAAAACAGTGTTTTGAAAAATAGTTATTTGGACACTTTTCCACCCTTAAACTCTGTGAGTAGAGAGGCTTTTCCCTAGACAGAAATATGTAAAATAAAAAGCTGTTGCTAAGAGGAAAAAAACAAACAAACAAACAAAAAAACATAACAAAATGAAAAACCCAAAAAACTTTGGGCTTTGGAGAACTGCAAATGGTAAACAAACAAAAAGATGCACAGTTTAGTTCTGGATAAAGTTTATCTTCAATATGGTATTCTTTTTTAAGTCTGAACTTCTGAGGTTGTGAGCCACTGTTACACTGGTTGGAAAAAAAATCTTATAAAAGTATAGCAGTACCCTTGAGATTTCTACTCTCTGAATGCACACTTTGTCAGGACTGGGAAAGACATACATCTCTCAACACTTTTTTTAAAATCCATGATGCTCTTCCCCCAAAAAGAAAGCAGTACTTCTCCTTCAGAGCTCTCTATCTAGTTGTATCCATGCTTAATTCTAAACAAAAAAATGTGTCTCTGATTTACATGTATTTTACTTTAGCATGAAAATAAAAAGACCATATGCACACATTCAGAAGCCAGAATTAATGTTATCTTATTTTTTAAATGGAAAGTAGAAGGTCTCTAGAGCTTCTGTTTTGGGGTTGTTGTTGTTTTTTTTCTGTAATTACATGGCAAAGACTTACTAGGAAATAATGTATTTATTTGTATTTATTTGTAACAAAGAATCAGTGGTGACATAGAATGCAATGTTTCCCAGCACTGCCAAGAAAGCTTTGGGTTTTGTTGGGTTTTTTTCTTCTTGTGGTCGGTTGTTTCAAGCAACATTAGTCTTAAAATCACTAGTAGGGAAATATAGTTCTTTCAATGTATTTTTCATCCAAATCCAATTTAAAAGGCACATGCTTAATTTAAAAATATTTTTTAAAAAACCCCAAACCAAAGCCAAAAACCCCAAAACATTCCTTGTTTGATTTAATTCAGGAAAGCCTAATAGGACCTTTTTTTTTTCTAAATTTGAGAACTTCTAGAAAAAAAATGCACCAATATTGCCAAGGGAAAGATTAATTAATTCTTGAAACCCAGCTTTATGTTTTGCCTGATGTACAAAGAGTAGAAACATACAGTTTCAGGAACTGATACATGCATACTATGCAATTCTCTTTAAAAGCTGAATTTCCATTTTAATCATGAATACTGCTGTAGGGTAGTTCATAACAAGTTAATACCCTCCAAATACCATTGTGCTGAAGTAGAACTGCTTTATGAGTCCATCTGATTGCATGAAGACTGGCTTCTTCATGTATTCAGTGTTCTGAAATGCCTTAAAATAAATAATTTCTGGTAATTATGTTAGCATGGTTAACAAAGTGTTAAATAACACAAAGGATTTGTAGGGGATGACTCGAGAGCAAAGAACTAGAGATTTCAGCATCATTGAGTAATATCAACTGACACAATGTTACAACTGTACAAATATTCATTCTTTGTAAGTGCTTTCTTTCTGTTCTGAAATTAGAAAGAACAGAGGAATTGCTTATTCTTGCAAATAAAAGGAGCTACATATAGCTCCAATGAGCTAACTCTTACTTGAAAAATGAAGACGCAATCAGAGTACCAAGAGAAAAATGGCATTGCAGTCTGTGAAAGGAAATGCTAGAAGTAATATCAAAATATGAGGCATAATGGATGCATGATGCAACAGTTTCTGAAACGCATTGTCTTTTGTTTTTCCTTTTATAAAAAGCCAAAAACCCTCAAATAAACCAACTCTGTGACATTCCTGGAAAGCCCTTCCATGTCTCCTTCTTCATCAGATCTCCAGACCATTAAATGTTATGGACAAAACTTCCTGCAACAAGATATCTTCTTGTTTGTTATGTTAATTATTTGGGCATTTACAGGGACTGTGTGACTTTCCCTGTATCTGCATTGTCCTTGATAGTTTTTCAAACGTTAGCCCAGTCTGTTTTGTTGCATTAGTGTGTATCACTCTTGACTTACTTTGTGCAGCATCTAGGCTCCATCTCATGGGATTCATGCTCTGATTGCCAATAGATAGAAACCAGAGTCAGGGCATAAAATAGATGGAATATATTTTAGAGAATGTATCTACAATGTGTTCTGTTGGCAAAAGCACTTCCCACCTGATTTATCTTTGCAAGATTTTGCTAGCAGTTATTGTCAGTGGGAAAAATAGTGAAAAAATCTATTATCAACAGATATGTAAACATCCGTATTTCATTGTGACAAAAGTAATGTTTATAGTACCAGGATAAAGAGATCCTAGTAAGTAATGTTCTTTTTTTTTTTTTTTTTTTTTTAAAGACAGATCTGATACTCTGTGCATTTCTGTTATGGAACTGTTTCTTTTAGGGAAAGTTTCAGAGTGCATAAGGCAAATATGGCTAATTTAATTTGTTCTGTTTCCTCTTTATCTTATGATTGAACTTGTAATTCTCTCCGTAACTCATCTTTACCACCTGAGAATAATATATTTGTAGAAAACTATATTTGTATTCTGAAGCACTGTTTATTCAGTAACAACAATTTCAGCCAGTGCCCATATGTCTTGCCTTCTCACTGAGAATCTAAGGGGTTTTAAAAGCAACAGCCTGCAGGATTAATATACACACTTTCTTAATCAATTGCTTTAAAATAACATAGGTTGGAATTGCTTGCCAGTTTCTCAGCACCATGTTATGACAGCATAGCATAACCCAGTGACATAAGGAGTCAGAACTCTAGTAGACTTGTAGTTTCCCATCTCGATGAGCATTTGCTAAAGCTTAGTTTTTTCCTATTAATGTTGCTGTTTACTTTCTCATATTTCATATAAGACTCTTTATCTAGTAGTTGTTTCTCTATTTGCTGGAAAATATCGTGATGTGCCTGAGATCAGCAGTGCTCAAATTTGGATGCAGCAAAGACATTTTTGTTTTTAATATGCTACCTTAAAAAATGTAAACATGTTTATCCAAGTACAGAATTCAATTGTGTAAAAGAAACACTAAGTCCTAACAGTAAGATCTAGAAGCTGGTTAAGAGGTTTGGCATCAGCCAGCAAAAGAAAAATGCTCATGAGGTATGGAGAGGCTCAAATTAGCCAGTGCTGATTAGTTGAAATATGGACATGGGAAGAGGCTAGCATCCCACGGGACTAGTTGCCTTTATGAGTGCACCTGCATCAACAATTTAGTCCATGAATAGGTTTGTTTCAGCTTTTCAGTCTCCTTGTGTCTATACTTGATGTGCTGCGTGGCCCAGGTCTTTGCACCACTGATGCAGATAAGGGTTTTCGTGATTTATTAGAGCAAATGCTGAACAGTATGTGCTGAGAAATTGGTACTGAGAGGTACACTTCTGAAAGATTATTAAGAGCTTGGTTCAAACAAACCTGGATTAATGAGGTCCTTCTGTATAAATTGTCCAAACAAGGTAATTAGACTGAAAAAGTTCTTTACCGAAACTCATCAAGCCTGCCCAGTCTGCATAGTCACGCAGCTGAGCCGTGTACTGAAACCACGTATACAGAAGGGGGCAGGCTCAGGGAGGAACCATTTGTCTTTTATTTTAAAATCACCTCGTGAGTGTTTTACTAATTTCACTATATTATCTGCAAATTTAGGCTGTGCAGCTTAATTGGCTTCACACTGAAGAAGGAAAAGGCTTAGAAAAATGATCTGTGGTGTTGAACTACTTTTTTTTTTTTATTATTAAAAATATCCACCTTCTTTATATATATCTTTATATGTCAAAGTAGATTTCAAGTTAATAATAAAATCTATTATTATAGCATAGCATTAAGTTATACACAGGTCACTTCAGGTCTTTTTGTCTAAGTTATCAGAAACTGCTTGACCTCACGGTCTGTGCAGTCAATTCTGCCCCAAAATTTTTAGTGCCAGTGAATTCTGGTGCTAAAAACCTCAACATTGTAAGACTTTTCTCACTGTCTAGCCTAAGTACCCCTTCTCCAAACTTAAGTCCATTGCTTTTTCCTTTTTCACTTTCGAGACAGGGAAGATTTATTTACAAACATGGAGTGTCCTTCAGTTTTTCAACTCTAAACTAATCTCCACTGAGTTCCAGCCTTCTTTTATGAAGACTTCTTATGGACCTGCAATTATTCTTTTTGCTGTCATTTCAAAATCTCTTCTTACTTGAAGTGTGTTACTCACAGATGGATCTAGTACTCCATCTTCTTGATGCTATCTGCTTTAAAACAGAAGGAGCTCACTGGATGGCCTATAGCTCCATGCCTCTTCCACTTGGTGGTATCATCACAGAGGGGCACAAAGATGTTGACTCATGTTCAGCTTGCAAGATAGTAGAATCAACAACTTTCACAAGAGCCTCTAATCTATCCTCAGGCCTTTTATTCTGTCACAGGAGAAGATTTGATTGATTCAGTGTTATCAGAAGAGTTTTGGTCAAGTAATTTTTTTAAATAATACTCTTCATTTTTTCTTTCATATCTTTAAAAATAGTCCATAGGGATACTTCTTGCATATATTGTAGCATAATAAATAGCATTTTCTGGATCTCACTTATTCCTTTTTAAAGACAGCTATTATTTTCACCTCTGCAAACCTTCTGCTTCAAAAGTTTCTGGAGATCACGTCAGCTAATTCTTTAAGCTTATTTGCTTATTTATCAACTTTATTATTTTCCTTCTTATCATTTTTTCCCTTCTCTAACATATTGTGTTGAGTTTAATTCTCTTTAATTCTCTCTCTGCTTATTCCTTTTAATAAAGGATGAAATTAAAGACGTGCTGCAGTTATCAAGGTCCTTTCTCATGACATGTCACTTTTCAGATAATTTTCCAGTAGATTTCCTTCTCACAAAATCAGTAGAGTAAGACTGTCCTTGGTTCTTTCCCTGTCCTAGCATTCAGAGAGAAGAGGTTGTGTCTCCTCAAGTTCCTTGGAGAGCAGACCAGGAATCAGTAGCTTTTGCACAACTAGAAATCTTCTCAGGGTGAAAATTTTGTTATCTAAGTGATATGAATTTCACGGCTTTCTCATCAAGAAATATTGCTAAGTAACAGTGCTAATCAACAATGTTGCAAAGAGAAAAGCTTTCTTCTGTGCCACTTTTGATAACAAGAACTTTTGAAATTCCAACATGTGAAAGCTAAAAAACCAAATTCTCAAAATGAGAAAGACTACAATCACTACTGAAGTGATTGATTGCTACTCTGCCTGGTGGAACTGATGAAATCTACCATTTATGTAAAAGATGAGAGGAAAAAAACAGAAGACTAATAATTCTAACCAATAACACACAGTTAATGGGAAAAAAACAAAACAAAACAAACCCCACAAAGTTGCAGGAGAATATGAGTGCAATTAACACTGAAAGTCATGAAGTAAAAACATCCTGAATTACAAAAATAAGGTGTAGGGTGTGAAAGCAGTATGATGGTGAATAGTTGCCAAGAACCAAGAACCCTCTTGGTCCACAGACAAGTATACACTCACTGACCACTTAATGCAGGGCCTATTCACAGGAACCTGAGAGCTTTACAGCATGATTTCACACAACAATTATGACTGAAAAGTTACTGTTGAGGGAGCTGGCAGAGGAGCTTGTCAAGACACTCTCCATCATTTATCAGCAGTCCTGGTTAACAGAGAAGGTCCCAGGTGACTGGAGGCTTGCCAGTGTGATGCCCATCTACAAGAAGGGCCAGAAGGAGGATCCAAGGAGGAACAGATCTGTGAGCCTGACCTTGGTACTGGGGAAGATTACACAGCAGATCATCTTGAGTGCATTCATGTGGCATGTACAGGACAATCAGGCAGTCAGGCCCAGCCAGCATGGACTCATGAAAGTAAGATCCTGCTTGACTAACCTGATCTCTGTTTATGACAAGGGAGGTCACCTAGTGGATGAGGGAAAGGATGTGGATGTTGTCTACCTGGACTTTAGTTAAGCCTTCGACACTGTGTGCCACAGCACTCTCTTAGAGAAGCTGGTGGCTCATAGCTTAAAACTTTAAAGCACTCTTTGCTGGGTAAAAAACTGGCAGGGTGGCTGAGCCCAGAGAGTTGTCATGAATGTGGTGTTCCCCAGGGCTCAGTTTTGAGGGCAGTGCTCTTTAATAGCTTTATCAATGATCTGGACGAGGGGATCAAGTGCACCCTCAATAAGTTTGCACATGACACTAAGCTGCAGGGAGTGCTGATATGCTCGAGGGTAGCAAGGCTCTGCAGGGGAGGACCTGGACAGGCTGGATCAATGGGCCGAGGTCAATTGTATGAGGTTTAACAAGGCCAAGTGTTGAGTCCTGCATTTCAGACACAACAACCCACAGGCTTGGGGGAGAGTGGCTGGAAAGCTGCCCAATGGTGAAAGTCCTAGGGGTGCTGGTTGACAGCCAACTGAATATGACTCAGCAGTGGGCCCAGGTGGCCAAGAAGGCCAGCAGCATCCTGGCTTGTATCAAGAATAGTGTGGCCAGCAGAAGGAGGAAGTTGATTGTGCCCCTGTACTTGGTATGGTGAAGCTGCTGCTTGAGTACTGTGTGCAGTTTTGGGCCCCTCACTACATGAAGGACATAGAGGTGCTGGACTGTGTCCAGAGATGGGCAACAAGGCTGGTGAAGGGTCTGGAGTGCAAGACTTACGAGGAGCAGCTGAGGGAACTGCAGTTGTTTAGCTTCAAGAAAAGGAGGCTGAGGGGAGACCGTATCACTCTTTACAACTACCAGAAAGGAGGCTGTAGCCGGGTGGGTGTTGGTCTCTTCTCCCAAGTAAAAGAAATAGAACAAAGGGAAATGGAAAAAAAACACTTTAAAAGTAAAGATTCTGTCCATATTCGAGTAAAAAAAATATAAATTTGCTTTTAAAGCATGAGCTCCTGGAGGGAACCAGCAGCCTACTGCTTTTCCCTATATTAAAATTATCCACTGCTGAACAGGCTAGAGGAATTATTAAATAAATAATACAAGGAAATAAGGCTGGCTTCCCAAAACTTCAGAATAAAAAATTATGAGAGGGCACGGCCTGAAGCTTAACCAGAGGAGGTTTAGGTTGGATATTAGGAAGTACTTCCCCACAGAGAGGGTGATTAGATATTGGAATGGACTTCCCAGGGAAGCGGTGGATGCACCATCCCTGGATGTGTTCAAAGAAAGGCTGGATGTGGCTCTTAGTGCCCTGGTCTAGCTGATGTGGTGGTGTTAGGTCTTAGGCTGTACTTAATGATCTTAAAGGTCTTTTCCAGCCTTTGTGATTCTGTGATTCTGTCAAATTACAGAAATGTAAAAGGAAGAAGGTGCAATTTAGAACTACATGGAAAAGGAATAGTAATAACAAAGAGGAGCTAAATAATACACATTCAAACATAATATTACAAGTACTTTCAAGATCTGCAGAGGGAACATGAAACTCAGATTGTCAATACTTTCCCTGGCTAGAGAAAGTTGTTCAGATATATAAATCTCTCTGATAGTTTTTAAAACATAGACTCATAGAATTGTTCAGGTTGGAAAACACCTGTAAAATCTTACAGTCCAACCTTTAACCTAACTTTACTAACCTAGCTCTACCAGCCCACTGCTAAACCATGTCCCTAAGCACCATATCTAAACAATTTTTAAACACCAGCCAGAGACAGTGATTCAACCACTTCCCTGGGCAGCCCATTCCAGTGCTTAATAAGCCTTTCTGTAGACAATTTTTTTCCGAACACCCAAACCAAACCTCTCCTGGCTTAACTTGAAGCCATTTCCTCTCATCCTGTCACTAGATACTAGTGAGAAGAGACCGACCCCTCTCCTTGTTTCAACCTTCTTTCAGGTAGTTGTAGGGAGTAATTTTGATTCCTGCAGTTTTCCTACAGCCAAGAAGAGCTTCCATGTTTTCTTTTCTTACTGAATGTTTAAAATGTTTTCTCACCTTTATTTTAAAAATATTTATAATAGGCAAGGAATTTTCTATACCTACTTAAGTGTTTGATTAAATCTCATGTGACTCCAGTGCTCTGCAATGGGAAGACAATGCTTCCTTAGCTCATGGTATCACAGCTGAAGAGAACTGTAACATACAGTGCAGAAATGATTCACTGGACAGGTCAGTGTAAGGAATGGATAGTATTTTTCATAAATGAGATATAGTCAGTACATTCTTGTGTGGAAAACATAGATAATAAAGTGAAGAGGGAGTCTGAAAGATCACCTACTTTACTCCACTTCATCTAATACAGCCATCATTTCTCACGACACTATAACCTCCAAGTACAGCACAAACTTTTTTATTGCTGAAACACACTACATCAGATGGTGATACACTATGTTCTTCAGGTGCAATTTTGCAGAAATACTGTCTGCTCAATCATTCCCCAGTTTATACCAGTGCTGCTGATAATTTCTCCTTATTTGTGTATATCATGCTAGTTCTTGCTGAGTTGAAATGATATTCAGGTGTTTCCAACCCTAATCTTACCCTTAAAAATACCAATCTATCTGGTTTTTGTGACATCTCCAGGTTTATAAGCATGTTATGTACCATCCAATTTTGCCACAGAGACAGCATTAGGGAAAAAAGAATTTAGTACAACTGAGGAAAGAAAAAAACCACCAACAACCTTTATCATAGTCTACCTTGCTAAGAGAATGTAAACATTTAAGTGCGTTTTTCTTTGCTTGCTTGCTTGGTTTTTGTTGTTTGGATTTTTTTTTATAAAGATGATTTTTTTTTTAATTGAGGGAAAATAATAACTTGTTTGAAAAACATAGCAAGATGTGGATCTGGATAACTCGTGCTGGGTGAAATTTTTGTGTAGATACACGAATCCTCCTAATCTTGTCTCTTTTAGAGACTGAATCCTGGATACCAGAATGCCTTAGAGAAGCACTAGACCTGCACTGAGAGAGTTTCTTTAAATCCACAATACCCAAACTTCCTTTTCCATGTCTTCGGAATAAAATAGAAGAATCTGAAGTACCTCTCAGCTTTGCAAAAGCATATTTAATACAGAAGACTCCTCATCTTTATTCTTCTGTAGGAGCTTCAAGCAGTGAAGGATTAAAAGTATATTTTTAGGTAGTATATTTTATTTTTCCAATGGTGCAACAGAAAAGTTTCCACTACATCTTGTGGCTTTGAAAATACAAAAATCCATGTCCCTTTTTCATCAAAGTGAAATAGTTTTATATCAGTTTCATTTCTAAAAACTGATACAATGAAAAGACAGTAGAGCTGTATCTCCCTGTTGTTTTCCATTAATTCCCTGTAATCTGAATTCACTGACATTTTGTTTCAATGTTTATAACAATAAATTCTGAATCCTCCCTTTTTGATTTATCAGTGTTAAAGCTTTGGAAACTCGATTATACTCTCAGTTAAATACAGGAATATACACACACATATGCAGTATCAGCCTTAAGGAAAATAAGGAACTGACTTTATTACAGTCAGCAGTGTGTGACTACACAGACAAACAAGTCATATGAAAATGACAGCATTTTTTGCATAATTCCTCTTTAGAGATGTAACACAAAGCTCACTGCAGTCCTTACTTACTGTACAAGGTGTCACATCTGGCCGAAGAACTCAAAGGAAAATTGCTCTTAAATTCTTTTTTTTTTCTTTTACTTATTATTTAAAAGAAAACTTTTTTTTTTTTAATGTGAATAAACCTTTTCTGAGCTACATTCCTTAAATGCTTCAACAATAAGACCTTTATCAGTTGTGAACTTTGCAATTTTTATAATAAAAATTTTCATAATCTGGTACACTTTATGGGATTATATCTTCTGAAATCTTTAAAATATGCCAAAATTCAGAGGGTTTTAATCAATTTTTTAATTCTCTGTGCTTTGATAATAAATGTGCTTTATGACACACAAAAAAAAGGACTCTGGATATTCAGATTTAGTTATGGGAATTTGTTTTACAATTGAAAGATAAAAAGATATTAAAATTAATATACCCATCAGGTTCTTTCTCTTCAAAAACTCTAGGAGTAAGCCATGCATTAGACAGATAACAGGAAATTTGTTTGGTATATTTATTCGAGAAAAATTGGTCATTGCATTTACAAACTTGACAGACATAGATACAGTTAAAGGATAATGAAAAGCAAAGGATTTTATGCTGCACTGTTCTACATTGTACAGAGAGAGGTTCATTGTTTTGAAGATGCATTGCTACCATCTTGACATGTATTCATTATCTGCAATTAAAGGAAATCAAATTTCCTATTGATATTCCTACAGGAATGAGGTTCTGGGCTCAAAAAAGATCAATCAAAATCTAAGTGGACTTAAAAGGAAGAGAGTAACAGGTTCTCAAAGTATAAACGTGATTTAAATGCTGTTGTCGCACCTGCTTCATTTCTAGCTATTGCAGTGCATATTATTCTTCCACTTTTTGAACACTGAACATACCACAAAAAAAAGCATGATACCTCATTAGACTAATGAGGTCAAATAGGCCTGGGATTTCACAAAAAGATTCATTTTGTCCAGCTTTTGGTTGAATAACCCTCCTTTGTTGGTGGATTAAAGTTGGCAAGCTTTGCAGAAACAGGCCTCCCAAAGAAAGTTGTGTTCAAAGCAAAACAAGAATTTTAATTCCACGCAGAACCAGTAGTGACATATTTGTTTCTACTTCCAGCGAATATTCCTATACGGAATTAACTCTGGACAAACAAAAACATATTTTTGTGACAGCTTTTGATAGTTGCTTACATTCTTATTATTGTGTTTTCACACAAGACTGAAAAATAACACCTGCAATGCAGTTTTAAGAGCCTCACAAAAATAAGAAGACATAAATGTGTTTTTGCAGCAATGTTCTTTGTAGTCAATAACCCTCAGCATCTCCCATCCTGCCCATGTCTGTAGGTAGTAATTTCTTGGCTGAGGGATGGTCTTTCTTTGGTCCTTGCACAATGCTGAGCATATGGCCAGACAAACGCAGACACAAATTCTTTGATCTTAAAACTAAGCTAGGTTTGCTGCCATTGGGTAGTTTATGGAATAAATGGACAACCCACATTATCTTTTGAGGGAAAAAATGAAACACCTTTTGGGGATTGGACTAAATGATCTCTAGAGGTCCCTTCCAACCCCTAACATTCTGTGTGTCTGTGATCACAGTTCCTTTAAGAGGATAAAATGGTTTTACAGTAAAAAAACCAAACTGTGCTACTTACGAGGGACAATCAAATTATGAGCTGCTTGCACTGAAGCAAAAATTTCAAGTAAACACTAGTATTTATGCAAGTCTCTTATTATGATCAAATCCTCTTTTGCTATCTGTGGAATTGGTATATAGTTTATTATTCTGATAAGATCTAATGTGAAGAGATTTATTCACTACAATTATGGAAATAGTAGGGAAAATGTTTTTGTTTTATGTCAGTAAGATTGTGCTCTTCGTTTTGAAACCATATCAGAGAATGCTGAGCATGATGCATTGCTACAACACCCAGAAAAAGTCAGCTGAAACACAGAGGGAAACATAGAATTCAATTATTCGTTTTCACCAACATGAATTCCTATAAGCCTTGTCTATAGCTCTGTGCAAGTCATGAGACAATACAGAATCACAGAATCTTAGGGGTTGGAAGGGACCTCGAAAGATCATCTAGTCCAACCCCCCTGCCAGAGCAGGGTCACCTAGAGCACATCACACAGAAACGTGTCCAGGCGGGTTTTGAATGTCTCCAGCGAAGGAGACTCCACAACCTCCCTGGGCAGCCTGTTCCAGTGCTCTGTCACTCTCACAGGAAGGAAGTTTTTCCTGAGATTTGAAGTTGGTACATGATGTTGGTATCCTGCCAGGAAGACTGTAAAAGATATGCAAGAATATCTTTCCATGCTGGTACAAGGCAACAAATGGGGACAAATACATTTTAACCAAGAAACTGAAATAGGGCTGAAATAGGGGTGAGAAACTTGCATTTTTTTCCTGCTAAACACACTCTAAGATAAATTTATATTTAATAGGTGCAATCATAAGACACTGAATTTACATTAAATTATTTTGAGGATCTTGTTCTTAATGGTTACTTTGTAGTAGATAATTACGGGGACCAAAGTTAAGCATTAATTCAAAATGACAAAATTGGACAGAGAAAATGATGTTGTTCTTCACTGCTATCAGATCTTTGGTGAACTTCTGAAAGTCAACAGGAAAACAATAATGCATCTTCCTCTAATACACACTGTATTGTAATGACACCAAGAAGACTAGGAGGGAATAAAGATACTCAAGTTTAATAACATGGAGTCAGTACTAATACCCTGCCTTACTTACATTCCTGATAGAAAAAAAAAGTGAAGAAATAAGCCTTGACTAGGTGGAACTGTGCTCAGGATCAGAGCCTGACCTGAATCCTGCCTCAGTCTTGCCAGGAGACCTTGTGACATCCAGAGGAGAGTGCAAGGCCAGCCCAGGCCACAGGGACCTCTCAGCATCTCTTGTGAGCCCTATACTGTGCAGCCTCTCTCTTCCCAAAGAGAGGCCAAGCTGAGGCCTGTTTTCTGTTGCTTAAGGCTATTTTTCCTTGGTACTTGGTATTCTTAAAAATATTCCAACTGCATGGGCTCTTCTTGTGGTTTTAATTTCCTTTGGTTTCCTTCTCTTCCTAAAACCAGTACTTTGAAGTGGTTGTTTTCCTCTCACTTATGTGAAACTCCTTGTTGGATGATATACAGCATATTTTAGACTTAGTTTTAGGTTAGAAAATATGCCTTCAGATTAAAATCTCTATGATAATCACAATACTGCTTCCACTCAGCACAGCTTACAAGCACAGCTATCTCCCTCTTGTGGTAGCTTGTGTTTGGTTTAATTTGGGTAGAGCCTCTCCTGCCAGGGCAGTGCTGAAGACCAGATCACCAGCAACGCAGTGCCTGCCCAGCCGAAAGCACATTGCAGAATACAGAGCCAGGCGCCTTGAAACAGAGCAGGATCATTACTGTAAGGAAGCAAAGAAACCTGACTATAAAAGGCTGGAGTAGTTACTGGTTAAAATTAATCTGGTATGACTCACATTCCATTTGATGCAAAAGAAATGTAGAAGTCTTGATGACCAATGCACCTCTGCTTACCAGGTCTGTCACTTAATTGGTTCTATTTATTTTAAATAAGTAAATCCACATTTTCAATAATATGCCACTGTAACAACTTATGTCTAGAAATGTCTTATCATAGCAACAAAGTGGTCATGTTCCTGCTGTGCTTAACAGACGTGGAGGAACCTCAGTAAAACCCTCTATTTAGAAAGCAAGAAAACCTTCATACGCCCCACCTAAACCTGAAGTGCATATTAGAATATACTAGAAGCTCCTTCAAAAAATATATCATCCCCTTCAGTATGGTATTTCTCAGTATTTTTCTTATGTGTTTACTTACTTTCTTCTATTTTTCTCCTTCAGTTCAAAGTATTTCAGAGCATTGGGGGATTGTCTTGTATCTCACTAGATGAAACTTTTATGGCAGGCTGTGCACTGCAAGTGCTGGGGCTAGAGGCCATCCAGGGGTGCTTGGAGGTGCACAGGTTGTTAGGGCAGTAGTGGAAGGCTCAGTAGCATCCCCCTCAGTGCTCTAGGTAAGCACCTGATGGGGTAAACTGTATTACTCCAGAGTGCTTCCAGGTTCTTCTGGAGAGAAAGGTTGTAGGAATACTGCAACGCAGAGCAAGGGAGCAAGCTGTATGTGTAACCAGGATCTAGTCCTTATGTATGTTCCCTCTAGTAAGAGTAGCAGACCCAGGAAGCCTTACTGTATAGCAAGTTCAGTGACAGGTTGAAGACTCTAAAAAATAATCTTCACTAAAAAATAATCTTCAAACTTGATTTACCATAATGTCGATGAGTCTGCACATTTGTGTGTGTCTCTACAGTCTGACCTGAACCAAAAAAACCCAAAACATTATGAAAAACAAAGAAAAAAATCCATTTTTTAGACTACTAGGGAGGTATTTGTAGTAGGGCAACAGGGGGCATAGCTCTAGTCAACATCTGGAAATTAAAACAAAAAATCACTTTGAGGCAGTGTTGTGGTTTGGGCCCAACACAACAACAAAGGAGCAGCCCCATGGCCGCTCACTCAGCTCCCCCCACACACACACTCTGGGATGAGGAGGACAAAGCTCCTGGGCTGAGACAAAGGACAAGGAGGGTTCTTCACCAATTAAGGTCCTGGGCAAAACAGACTCAACTTGGGGAAAAAATAATAATTTAATTTCACACTGATCACACACACACAGGACACAGACAACACACAGAGCAGGGCTTGCATATGTTACCCCACCCCTCCCTTCTTCCCAGGCCCAAATCCCTTTGTTCCCGGTTTCTCGCCCTCCTTCCCCCCAGCGGCACAGGGGGACAGGGGATGGGGTTTAGAGTCAGTTCACAGGCTGGTGGCTCCTGCTGCTCCTTCCTCCTCAGGAAGAAGGATTCCTTACAGTCCTCCCCTGCTTCCCCACGGGGTCCTTTCCATGGGAGAGAGTCCTCCACGAACCTCTCTTTCATGAGTCCTTCCCACGAGGTCCGGAGCTGCTCCAGCCTGGGCTTCCCACAGAGTCAGGGGCTCCTTCGGGAACAAACTCCCCTGGCGCCGGGGTCTTCCACTGCTGTGTAATCAGAGTCCACTGGCAGCAAATCCACTGGCCACAAAATCCAAGTCCAGTGGCCAAATTCACCCCTCCTGGAACCTTCAGGGAATGTTCCACCATGTTCTTCCATGAGTGCAGGGGGACAGCTGCCATCTTGCCATGGGCTGCAGGGAAACTTCTGCTTGGGCACCTTCTTCCCCTTCTTCCTCACCAACCATCAGCACCGCCCTCCTTCTCCAGCACAGCTCTTCTCCTCCAGCACAGCTCTTCCTCCCCTCCTTCTCTGCTCAGGTGTTATGTTGATTTTTTTGTATGTTAATAGCAGAGGCACATCTATTGTCCCTCTAATGGCTCCTTGACTGGGTTTGGAGCAGGGGGAGCTTCTCAGCTTCTTACCAGAGCCACCCCTGGGGCCCTTCCCGCACTACCAAAAAACCCACCAAACCAGAACAGGCAGCAACACAAATTTTACTGCTCTTGACATTAAATATGTAATTAAACTCCCATTTATTGAGTCATTTTTTAAATCTCTTGATTTCTCTTCATCCTGCAGTGTTTTAAAGTGATGTTTCTCAAGTAGGTTATTGAGTCAGCTTACTTAACTTGCTGCCTTGTAAAAATTCCACTAATGTTACATGTCATGGTTGCATTTAAAATAAAAATAATATTATTAACTACTTTTGCTTCTGTTTATTTGCTAGCAGTCAGAAAAAAATTATACAGATTTGCATCTTTTCCTACATTTCTTTGCTTCAGATTAACAGGCTGTATATAGAGGCATTAAGAATAAGAGGGGAACTCTGGGAAATTCAACCTTGTCTAATTTGAAAGTTTGAGAATTGTCAATTATTTAGGGGGTTTTTTTATGTATGCTTATACCCTTCTAATTGCCCAAGAGGGGAAAAAAAGAAAGTCTATTATTAAACTGCTTCTTTTTGTTTCAAATCAAGTCTGCTTTCCTGCTTTATAATAGTTAGCTGATTAAATTCTCCCCTTCTTCTCTGAGAGCTGGAGGCTTCTTCAATTGAATATTCAGTTTTCACTCTTCTTTCTTGCCTTCCATTAATCAAGATAATAGCCATTAATGATAGTAGGGGGCAAAATGCATCTCTTTCTTAGATATTATTTTTTACTGCTGTTATTAAATAAAAAATCATAATCTCACTGTTTCTGTTGCAGTATAGAGATTTTAAAACTTTTCACTTACATAATCAAGTTTATCAAGTTTCTGTTAAAACTTCTCAGGAAAAGTATTCGGAAAAGTATCCCAAAAATAACCAAAGTAAAAGTCAAGTGACATCTTTTGACAAATACAAGACATACACACAGGTAAGAAAATCTCAGTCATCACAGTGTAGTAATTTGGAAAAAAATCATAATAAGTTTATTTTTGCTACTGTTGTTGCCCAAGTGAGTTACACATGGTCTTTCTTTGAAGCACTGTAAGTTTCTAGACATGTTACTGTGTATGCCAGGGAAAAGAGATAATAGATCTTCCCAAAGAAGAGACTCCATGCTAACAAGATATTATAAATGTGAAAAATAGGCAGCAAACATAGAAGAATCACAGTAACAGGCAAATGAAATTGGCATTAATTTCAGAGAGGTGGATTTTACCGGCTTTTCTGGAGAAAAATGTTTTTGTAGTCATAAGTGTCAATAATGTCTTCTATTCTGACCATGTAGTTCTAAGAGAAATTTTCAATGCTTTCATCAGAAGACCATAAATGTTCTGAAATCAAGACAGAGCTGTAGGGAGAAATAGTATCTTCCATTAGACCAACAAATGGAGATGAAAAGATCAAAGATTTTCAGAGCACGAACAAAACAGTGATCAGCCTTAAATCTCAGAAACACTGACGTTTAAAATATTTTTGTTTGGAAAATGAATCTGCACGTCAACTGAGGCAAATCCTACTTGTTCAAAAACAGGCAGAAGATTAAATGGTAACTATGCAATTTTCACTTCCCTGCTGAAACCCAGCTTTTTTTCCCCTTATTCTATGCTGATTATGTGCAGCAGTGATCTGTGATTCACATACAGCCTGAATGCTCAGGTTTCCATTCTGTGGAGACCAAATAGCAAGAGGGCTACTGCGTGGGTTAATATTTCTTCAAGGTATTGATTAGACTGGAGCATACAACCCAGGTATTTCCCCTACATATGCTGATGAGAATATAAGAGGGAGCTCTGCCTGAGCTTGTAAGCGAGAAGCACTCCCACGTTCATTGGTGTAACTGTGCAGTGTGTGAGAAACCTTACATGAATCAACAGCCCTTCGAATCCCTCATGTAAAATCATCCTGTAATATTTTGCTAGAAAAAGGTGAGGCAGTATGACCACTTCTGGTCCTCGTGTTGCCTGCCTGGGCTTCACTTCAGACATTCTGTCGTTGGTCATATCATCAAAAGAGAGAACAGATTGTTCTCCTGCCTTACTGAAGCAGGCATAACTCCTGTTGACTCCTGTTGAATGAGTTTCATTGAGGCAGGTTTGTAAAAAATGTTCTCTGCAAAGACTGACCACAACAGCTTTAAGGAAGGTGAGTATCTGTAGCAGAAAAGGAAGGGTTCTTGCAAGATAAATAGTTGGCTAAAAGTTAAAAACCAGACAGTGAGATGGAAGAGGCAGCACTCCCAAGAGTTGATCATTTAGCTGCCACAGACATTTATCTGTCCTGAGACACCTGCTGGTTATCAGCTCTCTCCTACAAGATAGCTGAGGCTAGGTAGCATTACATTTTCATATACATTATATCATCTTACATTGTTAGACCAGCGTAAAAGGGATTGAAAAGCAGATGTAAATTAAATTGGCGCATGCATTGTGGTTCTGTTGTACTGTTGAGGTCATGCCAAGTACCTTCAGTGTAAATGAAGTACTGGTTTCTGCTGTGGCTAACAAGTGTACCCAGTTACATAGTCAGTACCACATTGGACAAGGGATATAAACTTTCAGACCTTGTGGAATAAGCCAATGACTAATTTAGAAGGCTTGAAAAATATTGGTTTGAACAACTGACTGTTGTGTTTTGAAGGCCATACATTTCTTCTGATTGCTATTTTTTGTTACATTTTTAGGTAACCTCTTATTGCTTTTTTCTGGGTTACTGGAGTAGGTGTAATGACTCGGGCAATTCTGCAAGTTCTGCATTATAGAATTCACTGAATATTCATTAAGTAGAGTAATGTTTTTCAGATTTTGGAGAAGGTAATTAATTCATTTTTTCCATTTTAGGAAGTCTTCCACTGAATTGTATGTTGCTCTTTTTGACAGATTCTAACCAAGCCATATATTGAGTAGGAATTAAGTTGTTTCAAATTATTTTTTTCTGAAACTTTTCATTGCTCTTTCCTGGAAGAATTATTAACACACTTAGGAAAAATATTAATCACACATTTTATATATGAATTAATTTTATAAGAGTTAAAACTTTCCAGAATTATTTACTTGCATAAACAAGTAAATAAGAAATACACTGTTTGCTGATTAATGTGCTATTTCAAAGAATGATAATATCTGGGTAGCAGAGAAGAACAAATCGCAGCAAGATGTATAAGAGCAAAAATGGTAATACATAGTTAGACACCCAATGAATTCTTGGTACTATACAAGCTAATCAACTAAAATGTATCCATAAATCTTTGTAGTTCTCTAAGCCATCATATTTTTCAAAAGGAAGCCACTCCTGGATCCCACAGTCAAGGAAAGGTGTATTGTACATCATAGTTTATGGTAGAGCACCACTGTGCATGCCAAGGTCTTTTTCTCTGCTTTTGTTCGGAGCTTGTCTGCACACTGATAGGTGTCATGGATCTGGGACTGAGCTGTAAGACTTCATGAATCCCGGAGGGCACTGCAGGATTTATGAACTTCATAAATCATGCCATTAGGTGCAAGTCTAAGTTGAGCAATTACTAAGCTAATAAAGCTAATATTAGTAGAGAAGGGAAAGCATGGCAAGTAAAACATCAGACCATTTCAGGGCTCTGACAGTTTTGTTGTTAAGCAGACACGTACAATGGACATTGCAGTAACCCAGTCCAGGCCTTTTGCTCAGACTCATCTCACTAATTTTAGCTGTCTAAAAATTAGGTGTCTGACCTTAGAGCTGAGCAGAGGAAAAGGCAATTCTTGAGGGTGATTAATTTGGCTTATTTTACCAAAGTGTTTATTACACGCATATGTTGGTTTAGCTTAATAACTGAGCTGCTAGGGTTTAAATAAGCAACTTCCTAGCAAACATGGCAGGGGGCCCTATAAATTCTCTGTGCTTTTTATGGCTAATTCACAATGTTGAAAGCAATTAAGATCAAGTAGGAGAAGTAATTTTTGAACAAACTATGTTTTCAGCTTGGAGAAGAGAAGGATCCTGGAAGACCTTATAGCGGCCTTCCAGTACCTGAAGGGGCCTACAGGAAAGCTGGAGAGGGACTTTTTACAAGGGCTTGTAGTGACAGGACAAGGGGGAATGGTTTTAAACTGGAAGAGTGCGAAAAATTTAGAATAGCTAAAATATCTTCCTACATAGGAAGATATTATTTCCTGTGAGAGTGGTGAGACACTAGCACAGGTTGCCCAGAGAAGTTATGGATCCCTGGAAGTGGTTAAAGTCAGGTTGGATGGGGCTTTGAGCAACCTGGTCAAGGGGGAGGTGTTTCTGCCTTGATGGCACAGGTGCTGGAACTAGGTGATCTTTAAGGTCCCTTCCAACCGAAACTATTCTAGGATTCTATGACATGTAGTTTTCACGTGTGACTACAGGAAATAAGAAAACCTAGTTTCCCACAAATCTCTGTCTGCTGATGCATGAATGCTGGCTGCTCCCTCCTGTGACAAGTGTAATGCCAGATGGATCTTCTGGGGCAGGAGAATAAGATTGCAGTCACCCCTGCAGTTACCTTTCTGCTTTATCTTGTCTGATGATTTTTCATTAATTTATTGGCAATTTGGGGGTATCTTAATACTGGCAAGTGGAGGAGAAAATTAACTATAGGCTCAAATATTAGTGGGAATATGGAGGAAGGAAAGATACATGCACGCAAAAAAAAAATTTGTAGACCAATACCAAAAGCTGTGAGTTATATTCAAACAATGATAGAAAACGGATAAATAAAGAAAAAAAACAAAAACAAAACAAAACAAAACAAAACAAATAAAACAAAGAAAAAAACCACAGAAGCAGTAAGGACATTACAAAGAAGCTTTCAATGACTAAGAGAAAAAACAATGGCCTACTGGTATTGGCCTGTCCTTAGGTAGGTATTGTGGAGTTCTCAATAATAATTCAGAGAAACACAGATTTTTTAGTGAAATTTATGTTCTGTTTTTGGGAAAAAGGAAATACACAGATGATGTATCCCTGTTGAAGAAGAATGATGAATAAGTATGTGCTAACTAAATTGTCACTCAGAATGGGGTGGTGAATAAAGATAGAGGTTTCTAAAGAAATAGTGGCATTGATCCTGGATGAAGTGATAGAATGGCTGCTGCAGGAGTCAGGAAAGATAGAACTGAGAGGATCAAGGAGCAGAAGCCTCATAAACTGACTTTGCTGGCAAAGGAAACATGATAAAAGAAGAGTGTCTGTGTGCTTTCACAGTTGCAAAGACATTTAATTTTCTGCTGCTAATGGAGTCACTTCTTGATGAGATTGCATATTCATTATATTGATAAAGATAATATTTTTTGTATAGCAGACTTGTTCCTGTAAGTCATTTCACTAAGTGTTGTATGGCATCTTAATCGGTTACCAGGGTGGTACAGTATCAACATGGCACTAATGAATTTAGGACAGATTAAATTACAAGTCCCAACAGCAACTGTAAACAATGAATCATTACTGAACTATTGTGTTTCTCGTGATACCCTGCAGAGATCAGCTCTTCGGCCTCTGATGCTGTGACATTCAGGTTGTATAGTGCTTGTCTCAAACAACCTAAGAGATGGGCAGTGTATTTGGACACTCAGGATGCCTGGTGTTTGTCTTGAGACATCTAAGAGTTTAACAGGACCTGTTGCTGGACTGAAGGAATGTCTCAGGATCCCATCAAACTGTTTTACTCCTCCTGCCGTGCACCTGCAAACTGGGGACTTGGGTACAGGACACGCTGAGTTGGGACAGCAGGATATCCAGCAATAACCAGGCCTCGAGATTTCTTGTAAATCACTGAATTGGCCAGAAAAGTAAAGAGCTCCAGTGTCAAGCTGAACCTTCCACCTAATAAACTAATCCTGAGGTGCCAAGTTGTCTCAACATCCTGTTTCACATGGAAACTAGTCAAGAACCATGTTGCTGGCCCAATCAATGGCTTATCTTGTTAGTTAGCCTGACACAGACCATCTGCAAGGTATAGCCTGGCACCATACTCCCCCCAGTCCCCAAGGAGCATGGAGCCTCCCCTGCACAGGGAGAAAGGGGGAGAGTAGGCAAGAACTGTATAAAATCTGGGACACTATGAGTGCAGCAAAGCGCTTCCCCACCGACGATGTCGCTGGACCGTGGTGGTAACTATCCTTGCTGTTCTCTGTATTTCTGCTTTTCTTTTTTCCTTTCTTCTCTGTCTCTGTTTTCCTCCCTGTCCTGTTCGTTCTAAGGACTTTCTTATGTATGTGACATCTGACCTCATTTGCATCTTAATTTCATTTGGGATCACCTTTAAACCTTTTGACAGGTCTTGCAGGACAACAAAGGGTGCAGCTGCTGTGCAGCTTATACCAGGTCGGGGAAGGCAGAATCCAGCCATACCCAGCCTCCCACTTCAGTGAGGAGTGTTAGAAAGCAAGAGGGTTCTGCCCCATCTCTTGTAAGACCATACACCAGCCCCAGTGCCTACTTGTGCACCCAATATTGTGTTATCTTTGCTTTGTCCTGGCAAGATTGTAAAAAATTGCCACATATCCGAATATCAGATCATGACTGATGCTTAATGATTTTATCCATGGTCTGAAAGAAAGTCAAATATCAGTGATGAAGTTTGCAGTTGAGATGGAATATTGAGTGTTGAATTAGAGGGGGTTTGCTCATGAAGGGAATGTGTATTCATAACAATTCTGTTTCTGAAAGGGCTGTGGAATTCAGTCTATCAACAGCTAGAACCAGGTAGAGCAGTGGATTGATCTCTGCAGATCTATAAAGGATGGTTTAGACTTAGATTTCTGGTATGGTTGAGACAAAACTCTGGGTATTGTTCTTAAAGCTCTGAAGCTCATTCCAACTATTTTTCCATCTCTAAGCACTGTAAATCTAGCTACAAAGAATGATGAACTGTTTTCTTCCTGATTAATGATCTGATATGGCTCGCTGCAGGTTGATGTGTGCTGGACCCAGCATGAAGTGGACAGGGGGAAAAACATGGCAGAGAAAAGGGGCTCTGAGGAGGGCAGGACCATGGTGATAAAAAACCACAGCACATGCTGTGAAATGGTCTCTTCCCAGAAGGTTCCTCAAAACCTTATCCACAATATAAAGGTTATCACCTCATAATTCTGTTTTATTTACTTGTGGGAACAAGTGCATGCAACAAATGCATGCAGAACTAACCCAATTCTCACTTGAGAGCAAAACTGAGAGCATGGGGTTGGTCTGGAGTACAAGTACACATATGGCACTGTGTCCTCCAACAACATTTATTAGAGGATGCTAGCTAGGTTTTAAGGAGTGTTGGTGGTGCCTAGAAATTTCTGCAGCACCACTGCATTTGTTCCCCCCCTGCTGGCATTGGCAGAGGGCAGAGACCTGTCATGTTACATCACAGGCAAGCCAGGGTCACAACCTGCTTACATGACATTCCTCTGGGGGCCTGTTTTTTTCCCTTGTACAGGGCTACAGCTGAGCATATGGCCTGAGATAATTAAGCTAAAGGAGCCTGATCCCATTTAGAAGCCAGTCTCTCTTTTTTTCTTAAATGATTCCATTTTCACACCAGTGCAACTTTATCAGATTCATTGGAGCTTTTCTCTGAGAAAAGCCACTGACAAACAGGTGGTTCTAGGTCTTTCTGTCCCTGATTGATAAGGCAAGATGACCTATCAGTTAGACCTACATAGCATACTTTCTTTTGCAGAAAAGCCATTTTTACTGATTCCTAATTTTCCTGTTGTAACTGCTCCTATACTGTCTTTTGCTGTCCCTCATTTGCATCACTTCAACTGTTTTTTGTACTAAAGACTGATGGAAAGACCAGGTAAAAATAATAGTTTTCCTTTTCAGGACTGATTACTTTAATGGAGATCATCATCGCACTGACGAAGTGTTCCACAGAATGTTGTACCAGCACATCTGATAGGGAAAGGGCTTCTGCAGGAGTCGGGAAAAATGGGCCTGAGAGGACCAAGGAGCAGAAGCCTGACAAGCTGATTTTTCTGGCAAAGGAAACATGATAAAAATAAAGACACTATGTGCTTTCTCAGTTTTATATTTTGACCATTAGTTTCCTGACATGTCTGCTTAGTATTCGTGTAACGGCTTTTGTGTGTTCCAATTAATATTTTAGCTGTTATAAACTACCTACATCCTTATCATATCCTTCTGCTTTAAAGTAGAAACATTGTCCACTTCAAAATAAGAACACTACTCTCTCCTTGATCCATCGCTTGCAAGGTACATTCAATATAGAATTCATTTCAGACTAGATCAATCCAGAATAAACTCTTCTGTGTGGCTTTCAGTCGGTGAATACACCATTAATTTTAGCTCATAGACATATTACAAATTAAGCTCCCTCACTGTGATATTTTAATTATACCAGTTGGTGAAGTAAAACTTTAATATATGGGGATGTCAACATTTCTAAGTGATAAATACTTAAGATTGCTATAATCTATCTGGCAAACATTTCTCTGTGTTTCACAAAGAGGTATGGACATTTGCCTGACTGCTTATGAAATGGCAGAATAATTACACTTTCTGAATGAGAAAGACTGAAGATAAATGGTACGTATCTTCGAGGATATATAACTTTAATTCATAAAGTTGAACCAATCCCAGCAACTAATAGAAGATGATCATTCCCTTTTTTTGTTCTTGCCATTGGACCTTTGGACTTGCCTTAGTAACTCCATACTGACTGGGGAGATGAAGAAGAGTTGTTAGAATCAATATTTATGCTTAAAAACCAAAAAGTTTCATAGCAGAGCAATTACTTACTTCAGAGCAATTTTCAGTATCACAGTTTGGGTGAGACATAGTAACTAAGTTTGCTTGGCTTTCTTACATAGGTATTTTTTAATTTACCAAGAAACAGCAATATATCTATTCCATTACATAGATTTTAAAACTATATCAGAAAGATCGTGCTTACAGTCTCCTAAAGGTACTTAAAACATCCTGAATAGGTAACAACTACAAATACATTTTTGTAACTAAAGCATAAACAGAAAATACATCATTTGTATTGTCACAGTTTTACTGAATTACGGGTGTGCAGGTGGAAGCCTGACTTTAGGAATCATTATGTATTTATAGGGCAAGAGTTTAATGGCTCTCAGATGACTGTTTGCATAAGCCTGTGACTGTAAATCTGAAACAGATAAAGTCTATAATTTCTGCTATAAAAAATTAAAACAAAGAACTGAAAGGGAGAACTTGATGGTTATACAAGCAGTAAATATGCCCCACTGGGATTAAAAATGCCTAGTACAGCCATCTTGCTCTTTTGCAGTGACAAAAAGGGAACTAAAGCTTTAGAACTTGATTTCAAATAGCAACATTTTGTCATGACTAATGTATCTCTATAATAAAAGTAATTAAACAGCATTTACAAGATCAAGCATGTACAAATTACTTTACTATACATGAAAAAAATAAGTGAGAAATCTCATTGATTTTTATAGAAAGTATTAATCAGCTTTATTGTAGACAATTTTCTCGAAGTATGAATCTACAAATTTTTTTTTTCACTGGAGTAGTAGAAATTCTCAGTGGTAACTTGGTATTATTTTATTCCATACTAACTTAACTGCTAACTTGTTGCATTCATGCATCTTTCTACAATTATGCTTAAGCAAACACAGATACAGGTAATAGAAAGCTGTTTTAATTCAAGAACTAGATACGCATTAGCCCTGAAAGAGGAAATGCTGAACCTGAGCTTGCATTGCTTGCTTCTTTTATCTGTGCATGTGTGTGCACAGACTATAGCTAGATGACCTCAGAATGACTGAAATAGCTGCACAGCAGGCAGGAGTCTCTTGACTCCATATCCAGTTCCTTTGGAGAGATGTAAATTCAGGGGTAATCTTCCTTGATGCTATTTACCAGCTTTGTTTCTTGGTCTGGTACATAATTGCAAGAATGGGCTGATTTCCAAAGGTTCCACAAATAACTATTGGAATGATACTGCAGTTCTTTGCAGGTAAATACACAATTACCTACTCTTTCTATAAGCTAACCATACCAGTGCTTATGGATGTTGCTATGTCACAGAGATCTTTTTTTTTCTTCCCAAGATAATTTTGGAAGTTCTTAAAGTCTGCAAATAAAAAATATCAGCAGGAATACACTTGCCAAAACTGATTTGAACATACTGCTGTTTTTCCCACCCATCAGTAGTCACGTATCTACTGTCTCACTAGTTCCTGTTCCTGGCAGTAACAGACCATGCTGACAAAATCAACATGTAGAATACATACCTGAAATATATCATAGCTCTGTGATACCTGCATAGTTAGGATGTACCTGTATGAATCAAGTGGACTTTCAGACTTGGCCCCAAAGCAGCCTTTACCTAACCAAGTGATACAGGGGTATCTGGTAATTTGAACTGCAGCCAAAGGCAAATGGAGTTTCTCTCAAGTTGTTGGCTACAAAAGAACCCTTTAATGCCATGGAATAAATAGGAGAGAATGGAGAATTTGAAACTCAACCCTGGGGTTTGCTGCTAACAATTTATTCAGATCACATGCAGGAGAAAAAAACATTGTGACACCACAGCTCTCCCAGTGCTTTCACACGTCACATACTGAATGCTGTACTCTTAGGAGTTTGACACATGAAGAAAAAATGCAGGAATCAAAATAAAAAGGTTAGAGAGCAAGTTAAACAGTCCTAGCCTCTAAATGTCTTAAAACAAAATTACAGAAAACTGCAGCATGTGGCCAGGAGAAAGGCAAGGGCTGTTACCCCGGCCCATAGATGATCATGTTGGGAAGTAAAAAAGAAAGGACTGCCCTTAGACTGCCTCTTTAAGGAGAGCTGGGGCAATACCAGAGAATAATACGAGCTGCCAATTCTGTCCACATCTGTTGGCAGAGACAGGCAAAATTAAGTGGATGGGGCGGCTCAGTTCTTAACATCAATCATACGCTCCCATAGTAACCAGAAGAAATTCTGGCGAAGTCAGGCAGGAGTCCTTTTGCAACACTCACATCTCCCACTACTCAACAAAGACAGCTGTCTGCACAGAAACCGTTTCCTCTTGCCCTCAAATCATGTCTTGTAAGTGTTCATCCAGAAGCCACCACCTGCCTTGTGCACAATGGACTCTATCAGGGACAGCCTTTCCCCAGTTCTTTCTTGATGCCCTTTAATCACAGAATCATAGAATGGCTTGGGTTGGAAGAGACCTTAAAGATTATCTAGTTTCAACCCCCCTGCATGGGCAGGGACACCTCCCACTAGACCAGGTTGCTCAACCTGGCCTTGAACACTTCTAGTGAGGGGGCATCCACAGCTTCCCTGGGCAACCTGTTCCAGTGTCTCACCATCTTTACACTAAATAAATCTGCCCTCTTCCAGCTTAAAACCATTACCCCTCATCCTATCACTACACACCTTGGTAAAAAATCCCTCCCCAGCTTTGCTGTAGGCCCCCTCAGGCACTGGAAGGCTGCTATAAAGTCTCCTCTGAGCCTTCTCTTCTCCAGGCTGAACAGCCCCAGCTCTCTCAGCCTGTCTTCATAGGAGAGGTGCTCCAGCCCTTGGATCATCTTTGTGGCCCTTCTCTGGACCCTCTCCAACAGGTCTATATTCTTCCTGTGTTGAGGGCTCCAGAACTGGACACAGTACTCCAGGTGGGGTCTTACAAGAGCTGAGTAAAAGAGGAGAGTCACCTTCCTTGACCCGCTGGCCTCACTTCTTTTGATACAACCCAGGACATGGTTGGCTTTCTGGGCTGCCAGCTCGTCTTTAGCTTTTCATCAACCAACACCCCCAGGTCCTCCTCAAGGCTGTTCTCAATCCATTCCCCACCCAATCTATATTTGTGCTTGGGATTGCCCCAGCCCAGAGGACTCCCCAATTCTTTTTGATCTTTTTGAAGACAATATCCAGCGTGGTCCCATGGGCCTGAGGACAGATAAGCACAGATCTTATAGCTATTGGTCCTCTGGTTCACAGAAAATATGTGGTGACCCCCTCTGGAAGGCTCTCTGTTTCTCAGCTGGAATGGGTGGGAATGAGCAACACACTTGTCAGGAACAGTCTGGGGGAGAATTTCCTGGCATTACAGCAGCAGTAACAGAGTTTGCCCTCCAAAGATCTGTCAAATTACATTCTTATGAAAAACATTTGTCCTGACGTGGGGCGCAGGTGCTGCACCTGAATGAGTGACCCATGGGACTGATTTGTTCTGCATTTTCATCTTGGTTGTAAATTTTCTCCATAGATTATTGTGATAATCCTGAGCACAGATTCTTCTAACTGCCTTTGGTTTCTAGTTTCTGCAGCCTCCTGCCACATTTTCCAGGCTAACTTGCACTGTGAAGCCAAAACCACGAGACCTGAATTTCAATTCACAGGCTGCTAAATACTCCTAAACTATTTTAGGGTGATTTCTCAGATGAAATCCAGAGTGGAAGGAATTTGACAGGTGGAAGAGATGAAAAGGCAGTTTGGCATGGCAAGTAGAAAAGGAAAGAAGTGTGATGTAGCAAACTGCTGGGAGGAAGAGCAAATCTGTACAACTGTTTGAGATGAACACCAGGCAGTCTCAATTTACATAATTTAATGGCTAGCTGCAGTTTTAAATGACCAGGTAGTAACACTTTAACAAAACAATCCAGAACCAGAGTTAGCAGCCAGGTTCCACTATCCGTTCCAGCCAGCCTAAGGGCATGATACCACCAAATGGGGAAGGAGATGCTGGTGGTCCTCACCCAAACTTTGGTCCTGTGTTCACACATTTACTCTTCTACCCATTAACGAACTCGACAGCTGAGAAATGACTGGAAGAAAACTTCATAAAGAGGATTTGTGTTCAGTCAGATTAATAAACTGGTCAACCTCACAAGACTGTGTCATCATATGGGAATACACAGTCATAGTCAGGGGAAGTACTAGATCTTTGGCAGCAACATGGTTTTAGACCAGCTTAGTTTGTCTGAAGAACACACTCATGCCCAGAATGTGATACACAGAGGATGGAGAAACTTAACTTCACAATGAGGGTGATACTCATTTGAAAGGGAGCGTTACAACTTTGTTTTCCAAGGCACACAAATAATCTGCAGCAGAGCAATGTCTCCACTGGGTCACTGACCATTAGCGCATCCTTCTGATCTGCAGCCTGGGAGAGCTGCTCTCATCACCAAGCCTGGGAAGAGAAGCCTCCCAGTCCATCACCTCATTAATACACAAGAAAAAATTAAACTTGTGGGGAGTGAAAACTGTGGAAAGGGCCTTGCTCTTTTTGCTGGGGCAGGCAACCAGCAAATCTTTATTTCCATGGGATAATAGGAATACATAGCAGGGCCAAACTCAAGGCTCCAGTATATAAATTCACTGAATCTATTAATTTATTCAAAACTTTTTACAAATACCTGTTCCTTATTTGTTTCTTTGACTGTCTTCAAAGTGAATAAATGTGGGCGCCTGGGATAATAGATGCAGAAGGGCAATTTTCTTATCTCCTCTATTTTAAAAACTGGTAGTATGAATATTAAATTCAGCAATTACATATATGGGATCTTATTCTCCTTTTTATATTCACATAGAATTGGAATAGCAAAAGCAACTTCAGCAGTACAACAGGGTAAAAATCCCTGCTGCTAGACCTGTGTCTCAGAATTTATCAAAAATAAATTACAAGATGAAAGAGGAAAGGCTAAAGATGGGGAAAGCCCCAGTCCAACAGCTTTATTTTAATTAAAATGAATGCTTCATGAAAATCAGATCACTCTGACTTACGCATCTCATCAATGAATTTTATTACTAGTTTTTAATTTAATTCATGTTGATTATTCTTACTAGTTTTGGATATGCGTTGAGCTTGGATATGCTCTAATTCTGTTTTCTTGTTTATTTCTGCTTCATTTGGACAAAGATGGAAGTATTTACAAATTAGCTTTTTCTCCCTGTTTCTTTTGTGGGTTTGTTATTACATTTTGAGTTCTTTATACTTTTATATATTTTTTACTTGTATGAAAATACAGGATGCTATTTCTGTTGAAAGGTAGTGAGTGCAACACAGAGGAAAGGACTTAACAAGTTAAGGTAGTTTGGAGAAGTCCAGGTAGACAGAGGTTAATGTTTGAATCAAATGATCACCCTAACCTAAGGCAAGAGCCTGCAGCCTTGCACAAATTGAGAGCGTAAGAGAAAAAAAGGACAAAATAATTTGTTTAAAATATTTAATGTGGGCAACAATGAGTTGGCATGGCTCTTTATACTGCGCTCTCTTTCCAAATAGTAGTAATTACCAGCAGAAAAGAGGGGATAGCCAGAGAGGAGCAGCTGTCTGGATGTGAGCTAGCAAAGCAGGCTGTGCAAGAATTTTTTGCTTAAAACTAGTTTGTAGGAATAGATGGTGATAGTTCACTCTTCTGTGTCAGATGAAGATCTTCAGGAGGTTGATCCCATTGCTTGGTGCCTGAATTTAAACATCTAAATCAGTATTTTCAAACTTGATTTTTTAAGTTCATAGAAAGCACAAGAATTTCAGAGATGCTGAGAAAGACAAGAGATTTTCAGAAAAGTTGGTTCCCACCACTATTACTTATTTTTTGAGTTTGAATGTTGAAAAGAATCAGGCCTTTAGGTATTTTTTGACTCCCAAAAAAAAGGAGATCTCCCTTTCTATCAGTTTGTCCTATATTTACATACAGACCCCCAACTCCATTCTGTGCATGTTTTTATGTGTTTGAATTTGACTAAAATAACAAGAGGAGGAGAAAAGTCTCCAGAGGCCTGGAATTTAGAATAAAAAAGGAGATTGTTTTAAACCAAATCACCAGCAGCTGCATTTGGGTTGCTATAATTCATGAAACTGGGAAAGAAAGCCTGGCTTCTGCCTGTTCCGTTGTCAGCTTGTTTCTGCTGGAGGACTCAAAGGTTTGAAATCAATAGAGTTCAGGGAAGTGAGCTGGAAATAGCTGAAGACTGTGTAACTGTGTATAAATAATGTACCTAACACATTTATATGAAACATGAGCTTCTTGGCTTAGATACCTACTAGCGGCAGCTTTGTAAAACAGACTTTACCTGTGTTTTGGTCTAACCCTGGATTCCCTGTCATTCTAGGAGAGATAAAGGGACTGGAATTTCATGGCTCATCTTCATCATTTACTGGATGAAAAATATCCAAGTTTGACATCTGTGACAATTCACAGTCACTCCTTCCCTTTATTTTCTTCAAAAATCATAAACATGAAGCAACTGGGCTATTGCTGCTTTATTTTGTTGACATCATCTACAAAAAGAGGCCCAGGAAAGGCAAACAACCATGGTATGTCACCCCTTTTTTTCTTACCACACTCAGCAACCAGGATCTGGGAGAATGAATAGCAGCAGCCACTGCCAAGAGAACTAGGTCAAGTTTCACTGAAGAGTCACAGTGTGTTGAAAACAGCAGCAAATCATGAAAACATTTCAGATTTCAGACCTGTGTCAGCTGTATCCAGCTAGTAGAAGTGCTCTTACCGGAGTTAGCCATCATGAGGCACCTGGCAATTGGCTATATGTGAAATTATTATACAAGAGAAACCTTTTTACAAGGAGTCACGTGGAAAAGATATGGGGCAATGGGTACAAGGCTCTCCTGGGGAAATTCCAATTGGACAGAAGAGGAACATTTTTCACAGTGAGAACAATCAGCCATTGGAATAATGTCCCCAGGGAAGTGGTGGATTCCCCAACACTGGACACTTTTAAGATTCAGCTGGACAGGGTGCTAGGTCACCTTGTGTAGACAGTGCTTGTGCCAAGAAAGGCTGAACCAGATGATCCTTGGTGTCTCTTCCAACCTGGTATTCTGTGATTCTATAATTTTATTTGCTGAAGAGTGGCAAACATCAAAAGGTGAGGTTAACCCCACCAGGGATATTTCCCTGTGACGCTGCTGCATCTGCAAAGACACAAAGGTAGCAGGACCAGCAGTGTTGCTCTGCTGGCCCCATACAGGATCGTCCCCAGGGTATACACAACACTAACAGGGACACTGGTCATCTGAAGAGCTCAGCTGGATAAATTGTAATCTCCTGCTGCCGTTGTGGACCTTGCTGCTATCACCGTAAGACAGCTCGTGCTCTTGTGTGTGTGCTTTGGAGCTGTAGCTCCTTTTCCTCCTGCACCAGCATGTTCACCTACAGCTAGTAAAGCACAAGAAGATGTTGGAAAATCACCTTCCTGCAACAGCAGCTGCTGCACTGGTGATGTGGTCCCAAAGTAATCAGATTAGCAAGCTGCACATTACTGTCTCCCAGAAATGCTTAATACACTGAATGCTAAAGGGCAAAATTATGGTCTTTTCCCTTAATGTATAATATTGACTTTAGGTTGCCTAGGGACTGTAAGTTCTTGCTGAGGATAACATCTATTAGGGCGTTTTTAAAGCTCTCATGCCATATGTCACACATGCCTGTCTCTCTTAGCCCACTGGATGTGCTTCTACTAGCAGTGCTTCCTCCTACCCTGATTGCCTCTACTGCCAAATTCGATCATTAGCCCTAACTAAGGCTGGTCATTATTCTCTATATCCACGTGTAGCTTGACTAAAATATTTGTTATCAAGCATGCTTTGATAAAGGGAATTGTCCACATCATGAAGGATATAAAAATTCATTATGTGGTGCTTGTTTATGCTTGAAGTCTTAATATCATTATTAATATCCAGAATGATTATCTTAATATGTGGTATAGGGGGCACACTAAATAGGGTCAGTTCTATTTCATATTTCTGGTGTTTTTTCTTTCAATAACAACAACTAGTTCATTAGATCCTACTGCTTGTTTGAATGAAAATAATGAAATTAACATTATTTGGCTTGGCTTTTTCCATTCCTGGACATTTTTACTCCTGGGTGATAGCAGCTAACCACTGACAGCTCCACTTCTATGGCTATTTCACAGCAGCACCTGCTACAGAAAATGAGCATAAACTAAAGTGTCACATTTTGTTGCCATACCAGCTGATCAAGCAGATGTTGGCTGTTTATCAGATAGATGAAAAGTGACAGAGAAAGCTAATCACTCACCAGTGAGGATCCTGAATATACCCTATCATGCTGCTGAAGGGCTATAAAATATCTCTAACTTCTTCCGTTATCAATTACACATTGTTGTGGTTTGGGCCTAACATGACAACAAAGAACGAGCCCCGTGGCTGCCCACTCAGCTCCTCCACACACACACTGTGGGGTGGGAAGGACAAAGCCCAGCCAGAAGCTCATGGGTGGAGACAAAAGACAAGGAGGGTTCTTCACCAGTTAAGGTCCTGGGCAAAACAGACTCAACGTGGGGAAAAAATAATAATTTAATTTCACACTAATCAAACACACACACAGGACACAGACAACTCACAGAGCAGGGCTTGCACATGTTACCCCACCCCTCCCTTCTTCCTGGGCCCAAATCACTTTGTTCCCAGTTTCTCTCCCTCTTTCCTGCCCCCCCCGCAGCAGCAGCACAGGGGGACAGGGGATGGGGTTTAGAGTCAGTTCACAGGCTGGTGCTTCCTGCTGCTCCTTCCTTCTCAGGAAGAAGGATTCCTTACAGTCCTTTTCCCCACGGGGTCCCTCCCATGGGAGAGAGTCCTCCACGAGCCTCTCCTTCATGAGTCTTTCCCACGAGGTCCGGAGCTGCTCCAGCCTGGGCTTCCCACAGAGTCACAGGCTGCTTCAGGAACAAACTCCCCTGGCACGGGGTCTTCCATGACTGCAGATCCAAGTCTACAGACTGCAGGTCCACATTTGCCCCTCTTGTTGCCTTCAGGGGATGGTCCACCATGTTTCATCTCCGTGGGGTACCGGATGGGCTGCAGGGGAACATCTACTTTGGCACCTTCTTCCCCTTCTTCTTCACCAGCCTCAGGATCTTCACTCCAGCACTCTCTCTTCTCTCCAGATCAGCCCTTCTTCTTTGCTCTCTCTGCTTTCAGGTCTTATATCAGTTCTTTCATATGTTAATCGCAGAGGTGCATCTGTTGTCTCTCTAACGGCTCAGCCTTGGCCACCTGAGCTGGGGGAGCTTCTAGTAACTTCTTAGAGGAGCCACTACTGGGCTTCCTCCCCTTCTATTAGAACCAAACCAGCACACATGTATATATACATTATAATTTATAAATTATCTCTTTCGGTGTCTATAAAAGGACTTCAAATTTAATTTCCTGGAAGGGAAAACCTGGATGAGGTCCTCACTGATCTTAGATCTTCAGTGTTCAGCTCCATAGAGGTAAACAGCGTAGAAGTGCTCTCAGATCTGGTGTTCCCATCCATAGTGCTCTCTAGTCCCACAGGTCAACATTTAGACCCTTCAAAAGTTACTTCCGGTGGTAGCAAAGACCCAGTTACACATTAAAAAGAGAGAGGTACAGCTCAAATATTTTGTTTGCCCTCCCTTCATGGCTTACAAGCTCAAAGGAAGCAATGAGATGCATTCTAAACTCAGAATTATTTTGGAGAACATTTTTCTGTTTGTGCATTACTACTTCATGCTGCTATAGATGGTTGCATCTGTGAAGTTAGGTCACATCCTGATGTGCTGGATCATATCTCAAGTAACCATCTGTGCAACGTGACTGATCTAACAACACACTAGCAAAACAACCTGAAGACATTAAGGGCTTGCACTAAGTTTGGTTTTATAGATTGGCTCTGTTTATTCAAATTCTTTGTCATGGTGACTGTTTCCTCCTCTCTCCAAACATGTTGCTCAGTTTGCATTCATTTCTGTCAAGGCAGGTATTCCATTTTCATAGAATCATAGAGAATTATAAAATGGTTTAGGTTAGAAAGGAGCCTTTAAAGGCCATCTAGTCAAAAACCCCTGCAATGAGCAGGGACATCTTCAACTAGATCAGGTTGCTCAGAGCCCCACCCAACCTCACCTTGGATGTTTCCAGGGATGCGGCATCTACAACCTCTCTGGACAACCTGTTCCAGTATTTCGCCACTCTCATTGTAAAAATTTGTTCTGTAATTTTCCTTTCTTATACAACCTAAACATTAAAACAAATGCCCATGGGGACACCTGGCACTCTTAAGTGGCAGTGTTCTTGTCTCCACAATAACGAAATATTTCCACTCCATCTTTCCTTAACATTATTACACTTGCAATAATCTATTCAACTAGCACTGCTTACCAATGGCATTTAAACAGCAGTCGTACAGGCACGGTATGCTTGTCCACTGAAATATTAGACACTAACACTCTTTAGTACACATATATTCATTTCTCTACCTCCTACATGGCAGTTCTGAGGTTATACAACAGATTTAAAGTCACCTGTTCTACATTTCAAAATGAATAATTAATGTCTGCATGGAATGATAAATTGTGAAGGCCCATTTCAGAAGATTGTTGATGACTCATTACTAGGTGACTTTCTAACATATATTTGTTTTTCCAACATCTTCTGAGTGTTAGTGCCATTCTGATGTTTGCTGCTGTCATAGGCATTCACTTAAAGGAGCTGAAACTGCACTATCCAGAAAAGAATTGCTTGGTAGCTAAAATACTGATTGAAATGACCTAAGTTCAACATCATTGTTTGGCATCTTTGGATGGATCGTCTGTACACCAGAAAAGTTCGGCTAAAACACATTGAAAATCAGAACTTTATAGCAGGTGGGTGAAGCACAATAAATAGCTGCAGTTTTGCAGTGCTCCCTTCCATTGAAAGAAAGCAGCAGGATGAAGGGGATGAGGGAGACTTCCAGAAGAGAGAAAGGAGGTTAACAGAAGTAAACATACTGCATATGGTTTGAATGATTTATTTTTCTTTGAAAACCCATCCACTAACCACTAATCTAAAGCAAGCTGCCCTTTTACCCAACATAGCATTTCTGCTTTATGCCTGCAGTAAGAAGTTTGCAAATATGTGCTGGTTTGTTATAAAGCAAGAAGCAGAGGCATGGCTAGGCACAACTTAGCACTGCTTAGGCTTTTTCCTCTACCTAATGGATGATAATGGCCTATGAAATGCAGTAAGAGCACTCTAAAAGGCCTGTCTTTTAGACAGGCGATGCTGAAATGGGCACTGAGCTCAGAAATCATGCTTTAAAAAGATGAGCTACTTATAGTCTGTTCAGAGGTGTGAGCGATTTCATCAACCCAGGCGCAGTTAATATTTTTCTCATATGCTTTGCCTACTTCTTATTTATATACTTTATTTAACAATCTTTTTCTCATATCTACAAAGAGTGTAGCATTTTATTTCATCTCCAGGGAGTACGTAGACCTGCCATGTAGCATCCTTGAGAGCCTCAGATTTTATCTTGCCTACAGAGTTGTGGGTGGTGAATAACATTGCAGCAAAATGTTCAATGTGTGACTGTACTCACATCAACAAAAGGTATCTCTCATTGCAATGCTGATAGCCAGGCATCCAGCAATGCCACAAGGGAAATGATGCACAGGCTTTGCTCGGTTATCTCAAAGAGCAGGTTTTGAAGCTGAACAATGTGCATAGCTGTTGTCCAATCTGGACATGGTATCTCTTTTCCTCTCACAGGGATGGAGAAGGCAGGCTCCCACTCAACCACACTGTTTCTGCTCTGCCTCCAGCCAAGACTCCCTAGCCATCCTCACACAGAGAAGAGCCCCTCATGCTGCTCCTTCTCAGCAGTGGGAGACACACTCCTTCAATGTCATGGCTGCAAAAGAGTTTACTGACAACATTTCTTCAAAATACTGCCTCGTTTTTATGCAGACTCTAACTCATGCATCAGAGCCTTTTACACCATCACTTGTAGCTGAGTTACTGTAGTGGCAGTGACCATACATCTGAGAAGATCTCAAAGAGCTCCATGTGTTATACTCCCCATAAATGTTTTACACAAAGAGGTATCACACTGGTGCCCACAGAGCCCCAGTGGTCTCCGGCTGGTCCAGGCAGGTGAGCACAGAGAAGGTGCTGGGAAGTTTCTGAAGTATAAGCTGATTGCCAGGGAAGCTGCAGAGGGATGCTTCTCCTGACCGCAAGCTGCACCAGCTGTTTAATTGACTAGTCCTTAATCAGGTTCATCTTTCAAAGCAGATAGATGAAACTGGACACATCATTGGTGAGACACCATCTGCAGTACTGTGTCCAGTTCTGGAGTCCCCAACATAAGGAGCACATAGAGCTCTTGGACTCAGTCCAGAGGAGGGACACAGTACCTGAAGGGGCTACAGGAAAGCTGAGGAGTGACTTTTTACAAGGGAATGTAGTCATAGGACAAGGGGTAATGGTTTTAAACCAAAAGAGGGTAGATTTAGGTTAGACATTAGGAAGAAATTCTTCACTGTGAGGGTGGTGAGACACTGGAACAGGTTGTCCAGGGAAGCTGTGGCTGCCCCCTCCCTGGAAGTGTTCAAGACCAGGTTGGATGGGGCTTTGAGCAACCTCCTGAGGGTCAGGAGAGCTCGAGCCTGGGGGCTGACGGTGATGGATGGACGGAGTCCTCCCCAGACACCAGCCATGGATGGAAGAGAAATGAAGAAGAATAAGAAGGAAGGAAGTTGTCTTCTGTGGTCTCTGACCTTCCTCTGAGCTTACGTAGATATATGGAATGGAATATCTCTGGCCAGTTTTGCTGGCTGTCAGCCTCCTACGGGGGGGTCACAGATCTCCGCGTAGTGTCTGAGCCAGCAGAGTAAAGGTGCAACCTTGAAGCCCCAGCAGTTACAAAAATATTCCGTTCTTATCAGTCTTAGTTAGAACATACTGTGACTAGTTAAAAGAAAGCTTGCTGAAGGAAAAATAAAAAATATATCAGTAAAAAGAAAACTGGCTTCATCTTGGCTCAAGCCAGGATACACATAAACCATCAAAATCTCTTATCTGTGTACATACTATTGTTTTTTACCTAATGAAACACAGAATATACCTTCTTCTATTAAAAAAAAAAAATCATTCACTTAAATCTTCTTTATAATGTCATCAGAATCACAGTGTCATCAAATAGTAACTTTGAAGGCACCTTAAATGTGTATGGGGTCCCTTAGTGTTGAAACTGATTCATTACTTGGATTGCAAACCTAACATGAATACCCAGCAGTGTAATGCTGGTTTTAAGGTATTAGCAATAATCATATAACCTTTCTTCTTATATATATAATCTACATACATAGATAGAGACTTACCTGATTCTTACAGGCAAGATTTCAAATGCTCTTATATAGCTTATTACAAGCCAAGCTAATCCTCCCAAATTGTAAAAACTATTTCCATATCCATTGTGACAAAAAGCTTTGAAAATGACAACAAATATCACAGTACTGTCACCCATATTATTTTAACTTCCATGTTGTCAGCACTTTACCAACTGATATGTGACAACTTTAGAAAGTAGAAAAGCCAGAGTTTCTCTCCCAGGGATATGTTGACAAAGTTTCTGGCTGCCATTTAAATCCATTCCCAGGTCTATCTTCATGCATCGATGTAATCAGTCTCTACACATCATGCAGGCTGAAGCAATATTATTCAACAGGCTGCTGGCTATTGTTGTTATGGCATGATTAAACACATTATTCAGGATGGAAGATGCTTTGTTACAGCAGCAGGCAAGTAGTGTCCACTTGCATCTCTGGAGTCTCTCTAGAAAAGAAACTCTAGGTACACCTCCATATTAACTCTCATCTGTTCTAAAGAGTGAACTTTTCTATTAAAATAAATGCTAGGGAGAATATATTATGCCTGGCATTTATTTTAATAGAAAATAATCAAGATTATTAATATATAGTAACAATATATCTTGTGTGTGTATGCATACACACACACCATGAATACTCCAGGTTACACACAATGAACTAGAAAAAGCAGATGGGGAAGGGCCGTAAATTTTAGGCAAATATTGTCACAGGCTAAAGCTAATATAGTTTGTAATGAGTGAAACAGGGAAGACTGGAGACTTTCCTGGTGATGGAAAGACCCACCTTTCTTGGAGCAGTTGATGGTTTTCAGACAGTAGTTTAGTGGAAGATCCAGTGTCTACTTTCTGTTTTTTCAAATGGATAGCATATACTAAAATTTAAATTACTTGCTGAAAAAATTAAAAATGGAGCAGATATGGCATCTGCACATAGCTGTTGTGAAGTGTCTTCAGAGGAAAAGGTGGTTTCCCATCAGAATCTTGTAATCTTCTGAATCCCCAGAGATGAGCAGCCAGAGGAGTGAGCTTCAGACCTTTTTCAGCTTGACCACGATCTGTATATACACATATACTTGTACATACATAAACAGAAACATTTAATTGTACTGAAATAGGATATCAAACTCACAAAAGTATAGCACTGAAAAAACAGTTCTAAAGAGAAAATGAGAAAAAATCTTGATATTATTTTGCATACAAGGGGGAAACAGTTTGAAATTCTTCTCTTGGACAATGCACTTAGAAAACTACCTATCCATGATCAAAGATTAACATTTGTTCTATTCCCTAAAAAGATGTCTTATAGTCCCAGGAATTATAAAGAGAACAGTAACTTGACTACAACTAAAAATTTTATATCCATGTAAATAAACATCATGGTAAAGGGAATTAATTGTAATGTGTCTTACAGTTAAAATGCACTAGAGAGAAACAAGAACAGTGTCAAATTTTGTTTACCTGCCAGTGTTTCGTGGTTTTGTTCATACTGTAAAAAATGTATCAGTTCTTGATGAATGTATTCTATCATATCATAGAAAAGTGGAAAAAAACCTAGGTACTTACAGAGCATGCAATCTATTTCATCTGTTTAGAATCTGAAAATTTAATGCAATATTCAACAAATCATGTAACACCCAGTTCTCCCATATTGGCTTTTGGCAGTACATGCTGAACCTGTTTATCAAGCCCCGTGTTATTTACGTATAAAATACAACTGTGGATTGTCAAGGGACATTGATATTCCTGGTATGAAGAGGATTAAACGGCGAGTTAATGCTGCCCTCTGCAGTTACTCTGGATTCAAAGTCTCCTCCTGCTGCTCTTACAGTGTTGCCAGCAGTGCTGCGGTTACTATGATGATCTAAGTATATAGGAAAAGCAGTTTTTAAATTACATTATTGTAGCTTGGAAAGAACGCCCCACGGATGAGGTCTGGGGAAGGAAGCATGAGTTGTTCCTCTTGTCTAAAACAGAAGAAGGAAACGTTTTTCAGGCTGGGATTAAGGCTCATACATTGAAAACTTTTTTCTCCAGTCTCGGTGACTTACAGTTAATTAAAGATTTCACCACCCCATAAAAACCTCTCCTACCTAATTGAAAGCAAGCACAGATTATGCATTGGGCAAACGTGCAAAGCCACCAGGCTCTGCTGCGTAGCTTTGTGAGGGAGTTTCTGACACAAGCCGAGTAGCTCACCTAAAATTTCCCTTCTTAATGTGAAATATGGAAGGTATGGAAAATGCAGTGTATCGTCATGGTCAGTTACGCTCACTACACAAATGTACATCTTACTTACAGCTGGGCACAGGAGGAATGATGATTTTCTCTCGATATCATTGTGGGTCTCAGGGTCCAGCTTCTAGCTTTATCAAACTTCTGTTTTCTCTCACATGCCAGCTTCCCCTGACTCCACGGCTGTAGATGTCACCTACAGCATGAGAAAGCCAGTGGTAGGATAGCAGTTGATAACCTGCTCATCTTTAGCAGAAAACATGCTTATTATCCAGGCTCAGCTGTATGCTTTAACACACAGCATTAACATTCTTGTTTCTAACAAGAAGTCCTCATCCCTTGCTTTCCTACATATCCATAGCACTTAATTGAAGACCTAGCCTAAACTATTTCAAGCTCAGGTTCCCTGCTGAGTTTAAAGATCTGGTTATTACCTCATAAAATGTGTGTGGTAACTTGAAGCAGTCAGTTGTTGCCACCTGTTGGGTAGGAAGTACTGCAGGGGTAAAAAGTGACTCAGAAGAAGAAGATAGAACTCTCTCTCTAAAAAAAATAAAAAATAAAAAATAAAATAAAAGGGGTCAAGATGAGGTGAAGCTTTGAGATTATTTGACAAGGAGGGTGTACGTTTTACAAAGTGGAGGAAGAAAAGGACAACAGGCATGTTGATGTCAGCATGTCCACAAAAGGATGCTGTGTCACTCACTCTGCCACTTAAGAGCTGAGGCCTTTTACAAATTGACATATATATCTAGAACCATACAACTACCAAATGAAATTAAATACCACACAATATTTGAAGCAGAAGTAATTTTTTTTTAGCTGGATGAAATTACCTTTGCTTTATGTGACTCTTTTCTGAGCTTCATTTTCCGTGCCAGATGGAGCCAAACTGCAGCTCCTCTTTGCTACTTACTGCAACAATTTTCCTTCTGTTCTACTTTTCCTAACTTCCTAATATGACTGGGCACAACTATTCCAAATATACATTTCATTTCTGTTTCCAAATGTCAGGGTTGTATTTTGTTAGTCATGATGCATAAGAAAACTGTAAAAAATTTTCATTCTAACCTGAAGACGCTACTGGAGCAGTATAGGAGGATGTAACAAAAAAAATGAAGAAAATGGTAAATGGAAGCATTTTCCAGCATAGCATGAAGCTCTTTAGCCAAATTTTACTCTGATTAACACTGATAAATCCCTAATAATTCTACAAAAAACACACTTTCTACATCTTCTTGCTCTGGTTGATAAAGTAGAATTTAGTCTGCTGGCTTTAAAACACAATGAGAATTTGCCATTGTCTCAAATAAGGGCAGAATTCTACCCAAATTCAGTTTTATTTGCATCATAATAGATAGACTCAATTTATTCCTTAATGAATCCAGTCATTCATGTTAATATTTTTTACCTTTCTTTGAAACAAATGTAAACAACTGGAACACCTAATGAAAAGATTACATGAAATCTATATTGAATCACAGAATAGTTAAGACAAGAGCAATCTGGACTGTATTACATCATTCCAATGCACTGCAGCAATGATATCATACAGCTTTCCATTAAGGGTTTTGCATCCTTCATTTTTAAGATGTGGCCTTACAGATACAGCTAATTGGAGCGCTTTCTATCTGATACCTTGTTCATCCTTGCATAATGCACAAAGTCTATTGCATTAAGGCCAATATTCCTAACTGAGTTAAACAGAATAATTAAAGTTTGTAAAATCAGTATTAGAGAAATTAAAATTAAAATAACCATATGATCCAATGAATTTTCAATTATTTGCAATGTAAAATACCAAAAAATACTCTGTAATCTTAATGTCAATGAAATATAGTCACTCTCCCAAGACGACAAAAAATGAATGCCTCTCTTATTCATCTTATTACCATGTACAGAACACTAAACCATACCTCGCCTCTTCCAAAAACTGGTTCTCTGATTTCTCTTCAGTTGGTGGCTCAGGACAGCTCTAGGTAACACTGCTGTTATTTTTTAATTTAATTTTATTATTATTCTATTTTGTTCCTGAGCAGTCAGAAGGAAGTTGTGACATACCTGTAGCATATCTCATTCTTGTAGAAAAGACTGAGGCCACTATTTCCTTTACACAGCCCTGAACACAGGCCCACACAGGAACAGATAAGAACATGTCTGTTCTTTTTAAGGCCCCTTGAAATTAAATGCTTTTCCTGGTAGTAGAGGAAGTGCAAAACTGGACAAAAGGATTTGTCATTTTTGAGGTCATTAAACAGGAGATACTGAATCCAAATTTGCTGTCTCTCATACTCATTTTTTTTATGTGTTTGGTTCTAGTATCTTAGTGAGTTAGCTAGAACTTTACAATAGCTTGTAAACATTTTCTAACATAGCCACATTCACATCTATAATGCTGTACCTGAAAATAGATATTAATACTGAATATTTGGTATCCAAATAATATGTATTCACTTGCTTTGTAAAAGTACATTGTGTGGAGAGAGCTACCAATCATGAAGCAGATTTAAATTTATTATTATTATTAATTTATTATTATTATTAATGTATATTGCATCAGGCAATTGCTATTTTTTGGAAATGGATGTATATTTATTCTGTCAACAGTGTAAATTATAAAAGTGAATTAAAGCATGTAAACAAAAAGCTGTTCTCCTTATTCCAATGTTCAGTGACTCCCAAATTCTTGGGAGGAAACATCCTTCTTAATAAAATGCAGAATAATCAGAAGAGATGTTATTAGACAAAATGTAAGACTATAAATATGGTGATGAGGCTATTACCCCTTTTTTATTTTGAGTGACTGTCACTTAGAAAACCAAACAAAAAAAGAGGCCAGACAGCAGTGCATGCATAAAAATGCCTGAAGTAGAAAAATAACACAGATGTTTTTTGAACATAATGAAAGCTGATAGAGCTCTGAATTCAAGTAATGGTACAGGAACTAGGGTAGGCTAGGCTGAAACCTCGCATTTGGGAAAGAGTAATCTTTAAAAAAAATAACTAATGAAACTAAATGAAAAAATAATGAAAAAAGAGTAATGAAAAAAATTAAAGTAATACATAACAAAAATAAGTGTGTCTGAGGATTCTCGTTACCAGTCCAGGATTCCCATTTGTATAACTCGCAAGCTAGAAACTAGTCAGAAGGAACAGAGCTGATGATATGCAAAAAGGACTGCTGTTAGCCTTGATGGATACCAGGCTCCTAGAGGATACAGTTCTCATCATTTTACTGTGTTATCATCAGCACTGCTCAGTAACTAATCCAGCCTCAAACTGAAGCATCATTCCCATAATTCACACAAGTGCCCCTTGAAACAGAAGCTGGTAAGCAGTCTCATCAAACCAAAGGCATAATGTTAAATATAAAATGCTTGTCATTCCTTTTAGGTCTTCCCTTGGCTCTCCTCTCTTATCACCCTCTCTGTTTGTCACCATAAAACAGCTAATTCCCATCAGTGGTGACAGCTTCATCAGCTACTTGTCTTTCTTGTAACATTTACAGAAAAAGTACATCTTCCTTCTAATAAGCTATTTCACTTATAAGAGAATTTACAACCTCTGTAGGTAATGTAGACAAAGCAGGAGAAATGGAGGTGAAATGATTTATGAAGAGCCACGCAGTCAGGTCAGGATTAGGAGATGACAATTCAGGTTTGAGGCTCCATGCCCTGCTGTGTTTGCACTGCTTTCACAACAGCAGCATGCCACAGCCACTGCCATGGCACTTTATGATGTATTATTTAGGGGACATTTTGTTTCCTAGACTGACAAATTCCAAGTATCAGTTGACTATTAATACTTAGGTTTCACTTTGAGCATATATCATACAGCTGATACAACCTCATGAGTTTCTAAAACATCAGTCTGCTTTGAAGTCAGTTAATGGAAAAAAAAATATTGGAAGGTTTATTATGTCAGATCCAGTCCTGCCCTGTGCTTTCCTTGAACCACAAATGCAACACTAAAAAATTTAAAGCCACATGTAGCATTAAGCTGTCAAAAAAAGGAAAGGCTGCTTCAAAGTTATTAAATATCCTTTTCCCATGCCTTAGCTGCTATTTGATAACTTGTCTTTTCAGAAGGCCCAGATAAGCTCCCCTTTTTCCTCACCTCTAAACCTGCTTTGCTGCTTTAATTAGGTAGGCAAATGTGGAGAACAAATTCTTTGCTTGGACGAGTATAGATTATATGAGTCAGCCTCACTTAATTTTCTTGAGCAGAGCGAAAGTGAAGATAAAAATTAAGTGGCTCAAGAGAAATATTTATCTGCAGCAATTTAGCATGCCTTGTAAACTTGCTTTCAGAAAGGGAAAACTGAAATTGTTTTGAAGGATGTATGTCAACAAGTTTCAGACCCACTTGTGTGTACTTTCTTTGATAAAAATCTTCTCCTGGTACAAACATCCATGCACCAGTGTGCAAATGGCTGGTTTGGAGCAGGAACTTCCAATCCCTTCAGATTTGTGGCCGATTTAACTCATTCTGATTTTTACACCTGAGATGACTTCCCACATGTTTTTTGTTTCATTGCCGTAGATATGTACTGCATCCAGGAGCGTGAGGGGAAGGATGAGAAAGAATCATTCCTTTAGGTTCTTGTTTATGAAAAGAAAAATATTGTAGTTGTTGACACCCAGGTGGGTTCAAGGCTCTTTTTGAAATGAAGAAACATTAGATGAGATCCTAGATGTGGCTCTAACACTAAATCCGTATACAAACCTGGCCTCCATCACTTTCTCTTGTCAGTCTGGCCTCTCAGCTAGGCTTTTCAGGGCATCAGACTGTCATGAGACTGTACTTCATTGGCATTCACCGTGTCCCATTTAAACACTGACAAATAATTACATGTTACATATGGTGCGAACATTTTATTCCAGCTGTTTGAATGTTAATACAAACTATGCCTCCTTAAAGTAAAAAAAAAAAAAAAAAAAGCATTGTTTAAACAAAGTACATGCCTTCTCACCGTAAATCTGAGAAAATGGTTTCTTTATTAGGAAAATGTTTCCTCTATCTCTATTTTTTTATCGTTCTCTCAGGATTATTTTGAGACTTGATGGAATAACTGGGTAATCAGAATGCAAATTGCTTAAGATGAGTAAATCGTACCAGGGTACCAGAGTGTGCAAGCAAGAAGATTAGTTTGCCCATGGGAGTTTCACAAAGCCTGTATCAGCTCTCCCCCAGCTTCACTAGCCAAGACAGTACCAGTGGAACCATTTAACCAGACTGGCACATTTACAAAGTACAATGCTGGATGCTTGTAGGCACACTAAAGGAATTTGACTGGCTGGGTACTAAAGCATTTAGTAACAGCCATCACCATAAATATCTATAATTTCTTCCCAAGTGTGTACTGCCAACACTTTGCTTTTTGTTACAACTGAGTCATTGCATTACTCTGGAGACAGGGCACGGTGTTTGACTCTACCTCACAGGCACAGTGTGCCCTCCTCCAGCTTGCTAATGCTGAAAGCTTCTTGCTTTCATGATGTGCCTCTCTTTCCCCCTGTCCTTGTGTTGTGCACATATTCCTGTGTCTGGTCTTTACTTTCAAACCTTAAACTCCTCTTCTGGAGAAAGAACTGAGGGTTCCTGTATTTCCTTTATTACAGGACTGGTGTGTTCTTGACTGCAATTGCATTTTCAATAAAAATAATAAGACCTATGTGTTTAACTGAGAATGCTGGACTTTCTACATATTACAGAATGGCTAAAAGCAGCTGAGACATTTTCCCTTATTATAGAACTAGATTCAAAGGTATGTGTTAGCTGTTAATCCCACAGGTTTTCAAAGTGACCTCTGCTGGACTTCCACACAAACCATTTACTTTAGATAAAAATGAAATTGCATAGGACTCATATCAAACGCACCTACCTACTGGACTTGTTCCAGTATATCAGTGCTCTGCTTGGTCTGGAGACCAGAGGTCGCCTCAAATGCCTAATGGAGAAGAACCACTTCCCTTCTTGTGAAGTGGTAGCAAGGGCTAGCAGCAAGCTATCGAGCAACAAGGGCTGTGCTCTTGCCGACACAGCCCAGGATGCAGCTGGCTTTCATCACTGCAAGGGCACACTTGGTTCATGTTCAACTTGCTGTGAGCCAGGACCTCTTCTATGAAATTGTTTTCCAGCCAGCTGCCCCCAGCCTGGTTTTCTGGACAAGATTAGTCTATCCCAGATGCAAGACCTTGCACTAGCTTGGGTGATCTCTTGTGAGACTCATCTCTTTATACTTCAGTTTTGCTCTCCTGCCTATCAATGGCTGTCTGCAGTTTAGTACCTGTGAATATGCTGAGGTTGCATTACACCCCATTGTCCGGGTTCTTAACAAAGATGTTTAAAGTACTGGTGCTGGTATTAACCCCTAAGGGATGCCACAGGGGAGTGGCTGCTGGTGGGACTTCATACCTCTGGCTACAACCCTTGCAGCCTGGCAGGCCACCTCATTTTCCATTCATCTATCAAAACTGTATTTCAGCAGTTCGGTTGTAAGGCTATTGTGTGAAACTGTAAAAAGCCTTGGTATAGTCAAGGTGAGAAAACAGCCACTCCTGTCCTTTCGACAGCAAAACCAGTGACTTCTTCATAGAAGATCATCAGGCTGGTTAGATCCAGCTTGCCTTTACTGAGTGTAACTTGTTTCCAATCCCTTTCTTTTTCTTATAATACTTGTACAAGACTTCCAGGAGCATTTTCTCCATAACCTTCCTGGGGACCAAAAGTGGCCCCTGCATCCTTGCATCTTTCTGAAATGGTAGTTTCCTTTCTCTGCTCATAAGGAACTGAAGGAACCTTCCCCTACTACACTAGTAGCAAACACATAAGAAACCATGTTACTTTACTACTTGCTCCAGCCTCTCTGCACAGAGCCGTGGACAACGTTCACCCCTGGGAACAAGGGCTTAATGCTCTAGTTCTGTATTTGCTGAGGTTACTACTGCCTGACTCCCTTCATCCCTTCCCACTGCCAGGTCCTTAGGAGCTGAACTTCGCTCTGCCTGAAAACAGCCTGACAGGTGAGAATCTGCACTTCATTGTTCTCCCCTGTTGTATTGCAGCACTACACAAAGATGATTAGACCAAAAATCTTGTGGTGTTGTTGCGAAGCTTTCATTAGCTCCTCTAAATGTGTAGTTGAGCACTTACATTTTTGCTGCAATCTCGTTGCATTCATTTCTTTCTCAAGCAGTTTTGCAATAGGAGGCAATGTCACTGTTGCCTAAACTGCCACCTTACACATACAGCAGGTGTCTTCATGACAGAGCCACAGGACCATATCCAGCTGTATTGCAGGTGGTTTTGCATTCCAGTTAAACCAGTCACTATCATCTTCTGATTCTGAATCACTTAAGCTTGCGCTTACCTTAAAAATGGTGATTAATGTAGTTAATTACAAAATGTCAGAGGCATAGGTTGCAAACTCTTCTACCAGGGCATACCCAACTGCTAGTAATAGTTCAGGACCTGAAGCTTTCAGACTTTCAAAACTGGTTTCTCAAAGGACTTCTCATGATTTTGCACAAGTCTCTACTGCCTTGTGTCCTCCTCACTGTAGTTCAGTACTGTTGCAGAGATTCAAGAGGATTTTTGGAGGGAAACTGGACCTTTCAGTCATTTTTCCAAAGATAATGAAGAGGTATTCAGCTCCTGGCAGCCAAAGTATAGGAGAAGGATTTGGAGTTATTCTGAACATATTTTTCTTTTTCCCTCAGAAACAAGGTCAAGAGAGATTATTGGTTTTAAAACTGTTCTTTATTCATCCTTGAAGTAGTCTCAATCAGAGAACAGAGAAAGAGGAGGAGAAACCATCAAGGAAGGACTTGCTAAGATTTCATCATGGTAATTTCACTAATGCTACTTTACAATTCATCTATTGTCCTCAAAATAACTCTGATGTACTCTACAGTTCACACAGCAAGCAGGAGAAAAATGAATTACAGTGTAATGAATTTCTGGCTCACAGATTAGAAAAATGGGCCAGCCTGTGTGGTGCAGTCAACGTGCTGGAGAGAAGGGATGCCATCCAGAGGGACCCTGACAGGCTTGAGAGATGGGCCCATGCAAACCACATGAAGTTCAACAAGGCCAAGTGCAAGGTCCTGCACTTGTCAGGGCAATTCCAAGCAAAATTACAGGCTGGGTGGAGAATGGATTGAGAGCAGCCCTGAGGTGAAGGACTTTGGGGTGTTGGCTGATGAGAAGCTCAACATGAGCTGGCAATGTGCACTAGCAGCCCAGAAAGCCAACCACATCCAGGGCTGCATCAAAAGAAGCGTGGCCAGCAGGTCAAGGGAAAGGATTCTGCCCGTCTACTCCACTCTTGTGAGACCCCACCCAGAGTACTGTGTTCAGTTCTGGAGTCCCCAACACAGGAAGGACATGGAACTGCTGGAACAAGTCCAATAGAGGGCTACAAAGATGACCAGAGGTCACGAGCACCTCTCCTATGAAGACAGGCTGAGAGAGTTGGGGCTGATGAGCCTGAAGAAGAGAAAGCTCCTTATAGAGGCCTTCTAGCATCTGAAGGGGGCTTACAGGAAAGCTGGGGAGGGACTTTTTACAAGGAAATGTAGTCATAGGACAAGGGGTAATGGTTTTAAGCTGAAAGATTAGAGTAGAAAGAAAGCAGATTTAGGTTAGACATTAGGAAGAAATTCTTTCCTGTGAGGGTGATGAGACACTGGCACAGGTTTCCCAGGGAAGTTGTGGCTGCCCCCTCCCTGGAAGTGTTCAAGGCCAGATTGGATGGAGCTTTGAGCAACCTGGTCTAGTGGGAAGTGTCCCTGCCCATGCAGGGGGGTTGGAGCTAGATAATCTTTATGATGTTCTTTTCCTTCCAACCCAATCCATTCTGTGATAGTATGAAAAATAGAAACTATAGACTCTGAAAGACACTCAGAGAGAAACTAACCTTCAGAATACTTAACATGGTCATAAAGTAATATATTACTTTTAGTCAAGTAAAAGCCAAAAGTCCCAGTCTTTCTTCTAGTAAAGTGCTGAGAAGATGCACACAAAGAGACAGAGCATAACAAGTGTTGCTGAGGTTTTGACATACTAGATAAGATATTTTGAACTTCCTAATACATATACAACCAAGGAACTTCTACAGCAAGCTAGAGGTAATTTAATAAATACAGCAGGCATTCTCTGAAAGAATCCATCCATGCTCTTGTGCTCTCTCATATGGGATTTGTAGTCATGCTAAACCTCTAGCCATGCCAGTGATCTTCAAAATACGCTCCTGCTGACTACATAGATACCCAGATACCACCTTTACAGTTTTCATCTTGTGTCAAATCCTGAAGCTCCATGTCTTCAATTTTCCCTGCAACCATGGAATGATAGACTTTTTTCAAAGAGAGAAGCTGAGGTTTCTATTGTGTTACAGTTTTACTTTCTGGGACCTATGAAAATGCCAAATACAATATTTCTAATGAAATTAAGAATTAGCAACACAAACATGGAAACAAAAAAGCTTTCCTCTGCACCTCAATTTATGTAACAGCAGACACAGATAACATTTGCTTGAATAGTTACTCTGGGTTGCAATTAAACCAGCTTTAACTATCATTGTCTTAAAATCAAGGTTGAACTGATAGCACACACTTCTGCTCTTCAATCTGAGACAGAACAGATTTTGCTGTCTCCCTAGAGTCAAGTAGTAAATTCGTAGTATTGCATGCCTTTTTAGGTGGCCTTTAATCAGGCATTTTAATAGAAATGTTTTTCTTTTAATTTCAGTTTCATTCAGAATTAAAAATAAAATAACTATGAAAAGGTGCTTAAAAAATGCCAGGTATAAATGGTATGTTAGCAGCAAAGTAATACTAACGAATATTTACTCTTTAAGTGGTAAAATAGGGAAAGTTAGCTGGAAAAACCACAGCTGGTCTTGAGAGGAAAAACTTGCTATGTATTCAAGAAACACTGTGGGACTACTGCCATCTTCTGGGACGTGAAACAAAAGCATGTCAATACCAAATTAAATACTTTGTAGAATCCTAGAATCACTTAGATTGGAAAAGACTTTCAAGGTCATAGAGTCCAACCATTAACCCTGCTCTGCCAAGTCCAGCTCTAAGACATATCCCCAAGCCCCACATCTAGATGACTTTTAAACACATCCAGGGATGATGACTCAACCACCTCCCTGGGCAGCCTGTCCCAATGTCTGACAACCATTTCAGAGAAAAAGTTCTTCCCAATGTCTAGTCTAAACCTCCCTTGGTGCAGCTTGAGGCCATTCCCCCTTGTTCTATCACCAGTCGCTTGTGAGAAGAGACCAGCACCTACTTCTATACAACGTCCTTTCAGGTAGTTGTAGAGCGCGATGAGGTCTCCCCTCAGTCTCCTTTGCTTCAGGCTAAACAGCCCCAGTTCCTTCAGCTGCTCCTCATAAGACTTGTTCTCAAGGCCCTTCACCAGCTTGGTCAGCCTTCTCTGGACACACTCCAGCTCCTCAATGTCTTTCTTGTATTGAGGTGCCTAAAACTGGACACAGTACTCAAGGTACAGCCTCTTGTCAGAATATAAGAGATGTAGGGTTTGAGATAAAGAATAAGCAGAATTCTTGAGGGGTGCCTCATTTGCCCATGTTTTCTTGCACATATCATATTCCAGTTCTTCACCATTTACTTATTTGACTCCTAAAAACTAGGTTAACATCATGGTATAAGCACAACAAAATTACACTCATTTAAGTTGAAGGGAAGACAGTTGTAAGCACTTACTGCATTCTACTTCTGAGAAGTTTCTCAGGGCAGTTGCATGGGAATAGCGTAACTTTTTTTCACTTTTATCATACTGATTGTTCTGGCTTGTCATGGCTCCTGATTAGGGCTTACTGAAGTAGTTTTATGTGCTATACAAACATATAATCCAGTAGATGTATGTGTGTGTGATGCATTTTGTGGTAACTCTATTGCATATTTCAGACTTTTTGTGCTTTCCAAAGGACTCCAGGCTGTGAGAGATTTGGATTCCTTTATTTTTTTATTATACATATTTTTAAGCTACAGTGTATCCTATGGGCTTGTTTGTTCAGTAGATTGATAGTGAAGAGGAAAGCTTGTCATAGAAGGTCAACACTCAGTATGTAAACTATAAGTGGCTTTCTCATGGCTGACAACAAAGAACGGTTTGGTGTTTTATGGTACAGCTCATGATCAGGAGTTGAGAGAAATGGCAGTGCACCAGGCCTCACAGGTACAGGTTAGACTTTAGGACCACAGAAAATAAACACTTAAACAAATAATAAATAATACATACATTCCAAAGAAATAAATAAACCAGGACTCTTACTTCTGCCTGAGCAATACACCACTCCTTTTCAAAACAAACAGCACCTCCTGCCCAACCTTGGTATCTTCAACAGCCACCTACTAGATTAGGCTGTTTAATGCATACACCTGATATTGAAGGTATATAACGCTTCTACCAACCCTCTTAAATATTAGTCTGTGGCATAATTAAGCTTGAGATGTTTTTATTCTTTTGCCAGTTTCTTCCCATTCTTCTCTCCACTTCAGGTTGGATTTCTCCCAGCCTGAAGTTATAATTGACTCCTGGATTGTTTTTTTTTTGTAGGACAACTCAAGCAAAGATAAAACATTACCTGGTCAAAAAATCTTCCCTGGAGTGTGTGGCAGGAGGAAAACTGTAGCCATCTACCCATAGCCCAGAAAGATCTATGGGATCTCACATGTCCAGGGCTACCAAATGCATGTAATGTGAGTTGTATAATACCTGGCACCCTGCCACAGGTTTATCTCTGCTGTTCATATCAGCCATCCAAGCCATCCATCTTGTTCCTCCTGAGGGTGACCTCTCTGTAGGAAACTCCTTTACTCCTGCCCATGCATAGCCTCTCACTCACAAAAGACAGTTTGCTGCTCTTGGTGCAGTGAAAAGTGTCAGCCTGTTGGTTCAGCAGAAATAACTCCATTTCTTGAAGAAGTCCCCCACACTCCGGAGAGACAGTGGAGGAAAGATGCTATGGAGACTTCAGGCAATTTGGACGTGAGTTTACAATAACTGGCAAGTGAAATACACCACTCTCTAATAGCAATTTAAAAACCAACAATCTGGAACAAGCTCTGTGTAATATTTGCCTGATAATAAGATCCTTTTCTGTTAAAAAACCCAGTACATTTCTTTGCTTTGTCATGCCCCCTAAAATGAGATACAACCCAGCAGCTCTGAGTGAGGTAGTTCATTAGTTATGTAATGTACTTTCCATAATATGAAACTCATTTTGTGATATCCCAGGGTTACACCATACTCGATGAAAAGTCTAAATGTTTATTACTATGATAATCCAGAGAAAACAAAATCTGTGCTCTGTGCTTGTCCTTTTGGCACATGTTTGGGAGAAATTTTGTTTAATATTTGTAATACTCCATTTTTACTACTTGTTCCATTTTTAACTATGTTGAACTGGGATGGTTTAACAAGAAAACCTCGACAAGAAGAGGGGAAAAAAAAAAAAAAGGTCTCCATCAGTCTTTATACTAAGCCCTGATTTTGCTGGTAGTGAACAGTATTTTGCAAGGCACAGGTTCCATAAAACTGTGGAAACAATCAGCCATCTGTCAGGGACTGTTATCCATTTTATGTTATATCCTTAGGAAGTATGAAATACAATGTAAATAAGTGTGGCACTGTAAATTATTTATTAACTTGTTGCCTTTGAACCTTATGCAAAGCTGCTCTCTACATTCTAGTTCTAATATTTTGAACATCTGTGTTGGCACCATTGCTACTTACAGGGAACAGAGGGGTTATTGTTTCAGGCTGTTCCAACACCTCGCTTGTCTTCGCAAAACAGCCATTTTTCATTGTGCTTCTATTTCTATGTGGAAGACCTATAGGATCATTTAGATACTACTTTTTAGATGTCTGTAGCAGATATATATATCTAGTATGCATACAAATATGCATAAAAATACACCTGCTCCTAGAAAGCCTTCAATGCTCTAAAAATGCTGAGATGCACGTTTAGTGCAGTAGCACAAAAATGTGTGTGGTCTCCTTTTAATTCAGTTTTGTACAACTGGAAAAGGACACTGAAACAGGCAAGCCAATTCATTTACATTTATGGAATAGCCAGGAGTAGACTTGAAGCAGCAAATCCTCAGGTGTGCCATCTTTAGGTTGCCTCCTGCCCTACAAAAGCAGTGGTACTTGATAGGGATGGTCCATCTACTGGAGCCTGAGCCAGAAAGGCTTTTGGATCAGAGAGGAACTCATCCTGAGTGTAAACTCAGAATGTCCTTCAGGACATGTGCTAGGTTAAAAGATCTTTATGGGATATGCAGGTGTAGGGTTCTGGGTGATTCCAGTAATCTCTACTGTATCCCCAGGTCAGTCTGACTAGCAAAAGCCTAGGCAAAATGCTGGGGATAAATCTACATCTGCCTGAGGTGGTTTCCTCCACTTTTATTATTGTCATAACTCCAATTGAAATGGTAATTGGTGGTGGTCTTGAAAAGAAATCTGACCATCTCTTACTACTACATTTATTCATATACTGCATAAAACAATAAATGGCAGCCATTGCTGCCCTCCAGATCACACTGAGCCACACTGACTTTAATACAATTGAAAAGAGAATTAAAAGTGTAAGACATGTTACTATGAAATTGTGAAGTGGTTTATACGCTGATTCAGCAAGATATTTGAACCAAATTCTAATGAAAAGTGGCTGGCTCGTTTTATTACATACCCACAGATCTAAAGAAAATGTGCCTTAAATGTTATCCTGAAACAGCCACTGAGCTGTATCTATGTTTGTTCTTGAAAGTGTAGCCATTTTTTGCAAGTAGTCGCAAATTGCTCTGAAGATATAAAAGTTGTGTTGCATGCCTCTACCTGCTGATTTTGAAATATCTTATTTAGAAGAATTATGCAATATCTGATGCAGAGAAAAAAATCTTCCTGTGACAGCATGCAACATTTCTCCATTTTGAATATATATATCCATATTGCTCTTAATACATCCAGGCACCACATCTTTCCTCTCATTAAAGAAGTTTGATGTTTTTTTTGGCAAAACAGACAGAGAATCCATTGTACTTAATAACAGAACACCCATTTTTCATTTTTCTAGTGCCAAGCAGCTGCAATGAAATTGTCTAAACCACTATACCACAATTCCTCCCCACTCTGCTTCTTCAGGTCACCCTCAAGGGTCTTCAATTTCCTGTGTTCACAGCTTGGCACACGGTAGTTTTCAGAATCTGGAAATTTAAAGAAGCTATATATTTTTATTCTGGGAAGGATTTTTCTTTATTTGAGAAGAAATAAATCCGTCAGGTGGAAAATATTAAAAATCAGAAGCTTGACTGTAATAATAACAGCAATGTCAATACCCATTTTATTTAGCAAACTTTGGAATGAAATTTTTCTGCATGACAAAGAAACTTGCCCACTCACTGAAAGAAATTATCCGTGTGCAAGGGAAATTGAATTTTTAGTTCAATGATCAATGGAGTTTTAGAATAAGTGACAGTAATATGGCTGAAAGACATCCAGTATTATTTTTTCCTTAAATTACTCGGTATTCTTGTTGCTGCCAACTTCAGTGGTCTATGTTGGCTAAAATGAAAGAAGATTCTCTATGGTCATTTACATTGTACACAAATAATAATTGAGGAAATGTGACAGTAGGTAGCAGTGCAGGATTCAACTGAATTCCTGAAGAATCACTTGGGATGAAAGAGAGGTTTCCTTCTTATTTAACTTCATTTACACCACATATACTGGATATGCTCTGTGACTTTGAGAATTGCTTATATTGGTGTTTGCCTGTAACATACACTTGGAGCTTTGACCCAGCCAGTTACCAGTTCGTGCAAACACAGCCACAAAAAGCTGTGTGGTGGTTTTTTTTCCCACTTGCACTTGTGTAGGAGAAATCTAGTCTGTCAGGAGCTAATAATATGAACTATGGAGATACTTTTCCATGTAGACACATACAAAAGCCTAAATCAGAAAGTACATCCACATGGTGTTTTCTTTGTCATAAACCTCACTGAAGGAAGCACCTTCTTTGATCATCTGCTGTTTCTCCCATAATGCAAGTGTAATTTTTATTATCTCCTTCTGAGATAATCCTTCTGGATCAATCGTGGAACAAGATTTATTGGGACATGTTAACCATACTGCTAGTAAGGTAGGAAAAAGTTATGCTCACAGTGCACCTACAGACTTAATAGTGCATCTGGCTTTAGCCCCTGCATTACAAAACAAGTGTATATAAGCAAATGTAGGTCTTCTTGGACTTCATTTATGGCTATGAAAATATATAGGCCTTTATTATGTCAACATCTTTCTTTGATAATATATTTTTTTTGCCAGTGGTAATCTGGCTGTTTCTCTTAACTATTTTAATTGTTATTTATTTAATAGATTATGCTATAATCTATTTACATAACTTTATTTTCTTTCTAAAAATATGAGCGTGATATTTTGATATCTCTGAAAATGGGATAAAAGGAAATGTTACTGGTTTCACATGTTTTTGTTACTTTTATATATATATATCTCCAGCATTTTTCATTTGGAGTGACATGCAGTTCAAGAACAATGACTATCATGTGTCATGGATCATTACTGTATTTGTCTGAGGTTTTCATAGTTACAAATTTCTAGTGTTTCTCTGACGAAACTTACTTCAGAGGAGTTACAATGATGAATAACTACTGCCGTTTTTACCATTCTGAGATGTAACAAATCATGCTTTCAAGAGAATTTTTTAAAAATAAGTATGTTAAAAATAATTTTAAAAGAACTAGCACTGTGTTTCAGAAATGCTGCTACACCAAATAATTGTGTGGTTCAATGGGAAGCTTTTTGGCATTAAATGTATCAGGATTTTAATGGCTATTCTGCAAGAACTGTGTGTTCTTACTGCCAGTATAACACAGATTGGGAGATGCCAGAGCTGTAGATGAGAAGTGCAGAAAAAAACACTAAACCTTTGAAATGTTGAATTTCAAAGAATTAAGTGGTTAAATTGCTGCTGCTGTTTCGGATGTTGTCTCAGTAAAACCCCAAGTCTACTACTTTATAGCAAAGTAAAGTGCATGTCTGCCCCCTTCTTCATTACTGTGCAGAAAGTCCAGTCACTTGCTACCTGGCTGGCTCAGCTGTACAAGGAAAGAGCTCAGCATGTAAATAGGTATCAGATCACTAGATGTCCTCCTCCCACAAGATTTCTTCTCATTCTCAGCTAGCAAACTGATCGCATTCTCTGAAAGAAAGACCTACAGCCGTGTGTAGCACTTAGAGAAGGCAGGTCAGAGCACTGCATTTATAAAGTGTTTTTATTATGCACAGATAAGGCCCTTAAGGAATACAGGGAAATCTTCTGCCACAGCACGTTTGCAGAAGCAGAGCTCCTGGGAAGCAACCCCCTTGGTGACTTATAAAAATCTGGAGTGTGTAGATATCCAAGACTGACTGCGAGTAATATTTTTAATTATCTATATGCACTCGTTATGTGGTGGTTTCTGTGCAGAGATGTATACATTCTCAAGATAATTCCTTATTTTTGTGTTACGTGGCCACTTTCCCTTCTGATTTTTCTTTCTGAAGAAATATAGGATTTTGGTTTATGAATGTTTCCTCCAGTATGCTGTCTGAATACAGCTATATTCCTATAGAATATGAAATATTCCATATGAAATGGGTTATTAGCCATAATCGTCCAACAACAGCAATTTTTAGGGCCTGCTGCAGGCAACAAGCCCACTTAGAGATAGTGGCTGGTAACTGGAAGGGATAGGTCATAGGATGGGGAAGGGAGTGATGCCTGAGGGAAAGCAGTGGGGAGGAAAGGAGGATGAATACTCACTTAGGTTTTCCCAGGAGCTGCCACAGCTGCTGGCTCTCTTGTCATGGGTCCTTTAAATTATGTGTGCTTCTTGCATACTGTGTTGCTCAAAAACAGATTTAGATGCTGATGAGGACCAAGGTAATTGTAGCAGGATGCTCCATCTCTCAATATGCCTGCCTCAGTTTCCCTCTATGATTCAACTCATTTTTGTCTCTCAATTTTACAGGCCCAGGCCTGGAGTGGAAAAATTCCCATGGGAAAGGAAAGGGCCCAGTAAGGTCTGAGCTGATAACAACCTTGAAAGGTACAAACAGAGGCCAAGTTGATGTGCATAACACCAGCTGCTTTCTGGTGTTGAAGAACACGGAGCTCAGCCCAGCCATGACTAGGCCTGAAACAGATAAAGCAAGAATAAACAGATAAACAACAAGAGTTTGCTGGATGAGAACAGGGCATTCCTGGGTTTTTCCGTTGTTTTATTCTCCAATGAGAGATGTTGGAGGTACAGCTAAATAAGTAAATTACAGCAGTCAATCCACTTTATAAAAGCCTGGTCCCATCTTTATCAGAGAGACTTCTTTACTCTTCTCCAGAAGGTGTGCTGGACCTTCTCCTCTCCCAGAGGGGATGCCTGCCAGAGAGATTAATCCTCCAGAGCTGAGAATAAAGGGACACCCACCTGTGACCATAAGAGGGTGAGAGATACTAACTCCCTCATTGTCTTTATTAGTCAATGTGACATTAAGCAATCTTTCATTGTTAAGTTCTAAACTTCTAAGATTTTAGGATCCTTAGATAAGTACAGCTTTCTATGTAAAGAAGTGGATAGAGTGTGAAGCGTTGTTCCTGAAGAATAGCCATGAGCAGGTAGAAAGCTTATGGGTAGGAATTAGGGATCAGGACAACAAAGGGAGTCTTGTGTTTGGAGACTATTACAGGGTGCCTCATCAAGTGGAGCCCATCAATGAAGCCTTCTTGCTCCAGCTCGAGGAGACACAGTGATCACAGGCTCTCATTCTGCTGGGGGGGTTTCAACCACCCCGACATCTGCTGGAAAAGTAGCACGACAAGCTGTAGGCAATCCAGGAGACTGGAGTGCCTCGATGACAACTTCTTATGACAAGAAATTGACAGTCCTACCCTAGGGGATGCATTTTTGGACCTGATGGTCACAAATGCAAGTGAACTCATCAGGGATGTCAAAGTTGAAGGCAGCCTGGGCTGCAGTGATCATGCACTAGTGAAGTTCACTGTCCTAAGGGGTATGAGGCAGATGAGAAGCACAGTCAGGACTCTAAATTTTAGGAAAGCAAACTTCCAGCTCTTCAAGGAGTTAGTAAGTAGAATCCTGTGGGAAATGGCCCTCAGGGACAAGGGAGCAGAACAGAACTGACAGATCTTTAAGGATTATTTCCACAGAGTGCAAGAGGTCTCAATGCCCAGCTGTAGGAAATCAGGCAGGGAAGGCAAGAGACCAGCATAGCTGAGTCGAGAGCTGCTGGTCAAAATAAAAGGCAAGATGGAACTACACAGGCAGTGGAAGAGGGGACAGGTATCCTGGATAGAATATAGGGATGTTTCCCAGTTGTGTAGGGATGAGGTCAGGAAGGCCAAGGTGCAGCTGGAGCTGAGCTTGGCAAGGGATGTAAAGAAAACCAAGAAGGGCTTCTACAAGTATGTAAACCAGAAAAGGAAGGTGAAAGAAAGCGTATCCTCCCCCCCCTTCCAATGAGCAACAGTAGTGAACTAGTAAAAACAGACAAGAAGGCTGAGATTCTCAAGTTTTTCCTCAGTCTTCACTGGCAACTCCTCTCCTCACAGCTCTCAAGTTGATGGCCCACAAGACAGAGAGCAGGGAGACAAAGTCCCTCCCACTGTAAGCCAAGACAAGGTTTGTGACCATCTGAGGAACCCAAACATACTCAAGTCCATGGGACCTGATGAGATGCATCCCAGACTCCTGAAAGAACTGTCTGATGTAGTTGTCAAGCCACTTGCCATGATATCTGAAAAATCTCAGCAGTAAGTGAAGTCCCCTGGTGATTGAAATAAAGGACATGTTACACCCATTTTAAAAAGGGTAGAAAGGAAGACCCTAGGAACTACCAACCTGTCAGCCTCACCTCTGTGCCTGGTAAGATCACGGAACAGATCCTCCTAGAAGCCATGCTAAGGCACATGGAGGACAGGGAAGTAATTCAGGACAGCCAGCATGGCTTTACTAGGGGCAAATCCTGCCTGACCAACATAGTGACTTTCAACAATGGAGTGACTGCATCAGTGGACAAGGGAAGACCTATGGATGTCATCTATCTGGACTTCTGCAAGACCTTTGACATGATCCTCCACAATATCTCCTCTCTAAGTTGAAGAGATACGGGTTTGATGGGTGGACTGTTCAGTAGATAAGGAATTGGCTAGGTGGTCGCATCCAGAGGATGGTAGTCAATAGCTTCGTGTACAGATGGAAAATGGTAACAAATGGTGTCCCTCAGAGGTCTGTACTGGGACCAGTGTTGTTTAATACCTTCATTAATTATATTGGCAGTGGCATTGAGAGCACCGTCAGCAAGTCTGGCAATGTCACCAAGCTGGGTGGTGAAGCTGATATGCCAGAGGGACAGGATGCCATCCAGAGAGACCTGGACAAGCTGGAGAAGTGGGTCCAAGTGAACCTCATGAGGTTCAACAAGGCCAAATCCAAGGTCCTGATCCATGTAGAACACAGTAAAGGAGTTCACCTGTGAGACTCAAACTACCCTTGATTGGCTTATGTACACAAATAGAATCTACATGTTGTCATATCACATATTTCATACTAAACATAATTAAATGGAAGCATTGTCCTTCTTGCTTACTACTTGTGCACTTGTTTTTTCCCCCAGTTAATAGCTTCCCCTTCTACTTATAGTAACATTCATGTGCAAATCAGGTTCAGCAATATATTTTTTTAAGTAGCTATTCTGGGGACAGATATATTTGATTTCAGATTTAAGCACCCAGTTTACTCAGCGTCTGACAGCTTCATGGTTTTTTCTTGTTCTAGCCACCAGAGGGCAAAAGACACAACAATAACTCGGACTTGGTATTCTTTTGTATGAATGAGTATTGCAAGCTACAGAAATAAGGTAGAATTGAAGTAGTATCTACAAAGGCTTTTTCCTAGATGAACTTAGATGGACTTCAGATGTCTTGTATGGGATGTATTTGCTATCTTCACACACACTGAAAAGAGAAAGAAATAATACATTTTGGGCACACTTAGCTGCATTTATAGATGACTATGAATTCAATGTCGTGGTTGAAAGCAAAGTCGTCGTTAACTGAAGAGTAATCTCCTTTAGGGATGTGAACAGGTTTTTCAGATTCTTCTTAGCTAACTGCATTGAGAGGGGTACGTGACACTTATCAGCTCCATGTGGCTGCCCTGCTGCCATGAGAAACCTGCAAAATAATGCAGAAATCTCAATACATTTTAAATAATTGATTAACAAACAAATTTAGAGTTCAGCTTCTCCACTGGTAACACATAAAAGCTCTGCAGCTCACCAAACACAGCACTGGAGAATACAGCCTTGAACTCTACAAGCACTTTAGAAGGACATTATTTTTTTTTCCTGTAGGCATGCAAACAGCTTACCTCTCCAGCTTTAAAGTATTCCCCTTTGGTTTTCTCTAACTACAGTGCACTACAATAATCTGCTCCCTAAGGTCAGGAGAGGACATGGCAGACCTGGTTTTTTTCAGTAGTTGCCACTGTGCATCAGAATCTTCTCTCAAATTTTATTTTGCTCTCTTTTCAATCCACTGAATATAGCTGTAAGATTGAAGAAATGCCACTACCCAAATAGAGAATCCCTGATGTACCTTGCATTCAGTTTAAAAAGACCACCATAAGATGTCATTCTTACAAGGACATTTCTAATGAATGGGTCTTTTTTCTCTTCTGACCAGAAAAGAGAACTTCACTTATGTGAAGAAAATAATTTTTCTATTTACTATCAATTATATTGTTTAAAAGATTCACAATAAACTTCTGATCAATAGTGAAAGCCTTTGAAAGTTTCTGTAAATCTGTGAAAACCAGAAGATAGCTACACACCCTGGAGGCAGCACTGAGGCCCAAGAAAACCTTATATATTTTGGGAAATGGAGAAGACCAGGGTGCTTGTTCCCTGTGTAACTCTACTCGCTGTGTCCCTAAATGAGATGGGAAAAATAATTTCCTGCAATTCCAAGGCTCTAACCGTTGAAAACAGTAGCAGTGATACTGCCCATCTCCTGACTTTTAGTGTGGCTTTTCCTGGGCCATTGCACTGTAAGCATGCAAAGAAGATGGAGAAGTTAAATCTCATTAAAAATATATGTAAATACCTATCTTACTGGCAGACCTTCACAAGCCTTTCTTGTATATTACATTTTAAATGCTGTCTTCTAGTCTTCAAAATTACATGACTGATCAGAGGTATGTGGACAGTGTCATTATCTTCTGGCAATAAATTGCAATATATATTCATGGTTATGTGGATTTCATCTTCCATGAAGTGGTCCTTATAAACACAGTAATAGTTGGTATGTCTTTAAAGCATATCAGCAATTAATCCTCAAAATGATCAATGGAGAGAATATCCTTTCCCTTCTGTCTCTGGTTTATTTATGTGTTCCCATTAATTATGCCTAATTTTCTGTTGGCACTTTGCTTCTTAATGCAATTCAATTTTAGCATATCTTTTGAAAGATTTATCAATAGGAAGGATCATTTATATTTTGTAGCACAAATATTTTATAATCCACTAATCTTGAAAAAAATGCAATGCCTTACCAACAAAAATAGTAATGGTTCCCTGCTGATAAATTATTAGGTCAGATGACCCAGTTTGAAGTGTCTATTACACTTTGATTTTACCAGAATTCTTCCTGTCAAAGCTGCTATCTCTTTATTTTTTGCTGGGATTATTTTTATCCCAACAACAGTATCCCTTGCCAAAACCAGCTGCACAGTGATAGGACAAACAACAGACGGTGTTGCAGCAAGGGAAATTCCACCTGGATTAAGCTAGTAATTTCTCCCCGTTAAGAGTGGTTACACAGCGGAACAATTTGCCTAGGGACAATGGAAGCTCAGCGTCAGGGTTTGACTCAGGATCAATGACTAAGCCAATGACAGCAAAGCTCTCAATCCCTTCCACCCAGGTAGGGAAAGGAGAGAGAGAATAATGGGAGAGGCTTCTGGGTTGAAAACTAAACTAGACAGCATTAAATAAATACTACTAATAAAAGAAAATACATACAAACATATACAAATATGTCCAGGAATGTGCAAAACTCCTATCACTGTCCCAAACCCCCAGCAACTCCCCTGGCATCTCCTGAGCTGTGAGCAGCTCCAAAATGTCCCGGAGCTGCTGGAGAGAGTGGCAGAGCAGACAGGAGCTGAGGGGAGAGTTGTGAGGGTCAGGAATGCATGAGCCTAGGGATCAACAGTGATGGACAGATGGAGTCCTCCCCAGACACTGGCCACGAACAGAAGAGAAAGGATGAAGAAGAAGCAGCAGGGATTTGACTTCCATGATCCCAGAATTAATACCGAGACCTACGTAGATATATGGACGGAATACTTTGGTTTGCCGATTTTGCCATCTGTCTAGTCTGCTCCTCCCCACGGGAGGGCTGTAGATACAAGTCTTCTGCTCCTTTAGTATCTGAAGCAGTAGATTCAACAAGCAAAGTGTCCTTGGTCTCTCAGCACTAACTAAACATTCAGGCATTATCAGTCCACCAGTTATAAATCTTCAAACAGTGTTCACAGAAGAAAAAAAGAAAATCAGTAAAAAGAAAATTAGCTTCATCCTGGCTCAAAGCAGGACACGCAGCCATAGTCTAAACAGCTTGAGAAGGCTCTGATCCAGCTCTGAAGAGAGCCCTGATCACATGGCTGATGATGACCAAGTTTGTTCAGAAAATGAAGTGATGCAGAGCAGGTATGAGAAGACAAGGCTATGATCAGAATATGAAAGTACTTTAACCAAAATCTCCAGTTCTCCTGCCTTTCACACTGGTGCCATTCCCATTCCTGCCTGTACACTCCAGTGCATTTACACATAGCCTAGCCAAAAGGAGCTCCACTTGAGACCAGAGTCGTATCACATAATTTCAACATTTTTAGTTTCCTGAGCTTGGGCTAGGAAACAGTAAAGTTGTACCTTACACAAGCAGTGCTCAGTCAAATTTAAGAACAAAACAAGCAGTGACCATGATCAGATGGCAGAAAATGAAAGGACAAAGTTAAACTTACTTCTGCTTACAAGCATTTCTTGTCTAGTCTATCATTAACCTTGGGTTTGGGTGAAGGTTGTAGCAACAGGTAAATTGTTGATCTCTAGATTATGCTGTGATAAAAAAAAAAACAATTAGGTTTTGCTTTCTGGTTATTGCAGGTCTGCTAAAAACTAACGTGAGCGGGCACTCCTATTGCACTGTAGGTGAAGTAAAAGCCTTTTTTGGTGTTTGCAGCATAAGCAGCTTCAGCATGCAGTATTTTCTGTTAAATGGAAGCTGTGGTGTAAAAATAGGCATTGGTATTTATTGGAAAGCTTGTAAGTTTGAGGAAGATCTACAGATTTAGAAAGCTTGCTAATCACTATCAGTTAAAAAGGCTGCCTCATTCTTGTATAAATTAATCAGAATTATGTCCTCCACTTCAGAGTCTGCTCAAAACGTTTATTTTGAAAAAGCATTATCAGATTTAGTCCAAGAATGGTACTTATAGTAACAGTCAAGTCTTCTAAACTGCTACAATTACAAGACTTTGAATAAAATTCTTATAAAACTTGGCAAGACAGTGTTATCAGAGTCTTAGCATCTCGTAACTATCAAGCAGGTTCTGAAAGGCAAGAACAGAAAAACAATACTTAAAGCTTCTTATGATTGCTCAGAAAACTGGAAGTGTATGACATTCCCATGAGACTTTCTTACATTAAAGATAATGATTGAGAACAAAAGTATTAATTCCACATTACTGCGAGAGAGAGTAACACAGCTCTTACCCAGTACACTGTTCCTGCAAATGCTTGAACATAAGAACCATCTCCTGGGTTGAATTCCTGTCTAGATTTATGCCAATGGAAAGGCTTCTCTTTTGTTATGCATAATCAGATTTTCATATATTGAATGTATGAAGTATATATCCAGAATATTTTCAGGAAGATAAGCTGCGTGTTTTAGTTCTGTACAGGTGACAGTGGTTTCATACAGAGCACTTCAGAGGTTTGTGCAACTTCAAGTCCATAATGTCTGACTTTGTGGGTTCCCATAACTCATTACTGCAAACCCTTCCCAAAAACTGCTGAAAGCAGGGGCCCTATGTGCCCATCCTAGTGCAGCGTGTAAAAGCAGAGACAGTGCACTAAGACTTAACAGCTGGTCTAATTAAAGTCAGAACTGATTGTCTTTTCTTGGAGATTTATCTAAAGCAATCTTTTGAGGATGGAAGTGAAAGATTGTGGTGCTACCTTCACTTGCAGCACTGAGTCAAACTAGGAAATCTGGATACTGCTGTTTCCTTACTCTTCCACTACAAGTATCCTGACCCCCCTCAAATGGCTCTTTGAGGGAAAATAGAATTGGCAGATACATTCAGCAAAGATAGTTAATGACCAATGAAGGCTGTCTATTAGAAAATATCCTGCAACGTATACATATAGATAAGAAGGTCTTTTTATGACACAAAACCACACAAGAAACAAGAATGTTTCAAAAATTTTGTTCATAGAAGGTATCATAGAAATATCCAACAATTTTCCCTGAGAACTTGAGAAACTTTCCTCTGTAAAGTACATTGAGAAATATATGTAGCAAATCTACCTGTCCTTTAATGAACATAACCTAAACTTTTCTTACGTGCATCACAGTTTCCTGCCTTGCTTTACAAGGGCACAGAATCTTTTGTAGTAACTGTATTATAGCAGGAAAGGAAACTAACAGACATGAGGCATCAAGTAAGAACATTTCACCATCTCCATATAGGGCTTGTAATTAATTTCTGTAAATGTGGGGAATGGAATCCATTTGACCAAAAATACATTTATGACATCTGAAAGACTATTTATTTTTTTATTTTATTCTGGGGATGTGCTGTATTGCGTAACCTCTCTTAAGTTACTGCAGTTCCCTCAGTCTTTTCAATGACTTCAGAGGCATTTGGCAATCATTGCCTCAAACAGACACAACCTTAGTTTTCTTAAGGCTGAAATCTTATAATAGATTCAGGATTAGTAACATACATAATACTGGTTGTTGTTTCGCAGAGGTTTGTTTAGTTTCATTCAATCTCTCCATTATTTGTGCAATAATCCAGTTCTTCTTTTACCAACTTTTTCAAAAGTAATTAAAGCAATGTATGTCTCCTTCAGCTGCCATAAAATGTAGCTTCATTTAATCTGAAGGCAACATTGTTGTAATTTCTAAAGAGATGCATTCTGCAAAACCAGTTTTATAGTAGTGCACTGAAAGAATTCTGAATGAATGTAATAAAAATGTGGTTACTTTAGGACTAGGCTAGAGGATTTGATAATATAATTCATGCTACTATTCCATGAGGAAGTTAATTTTTTTCTCCCCACTTTAGATTTTTAAGTAGTATTGTAGTATTTGTAGTATTCTTCCAAGAACTAGACAACAACCAAGCCAAAACTGCTGTCTTGTGTGTACAGATCTTCACCTTGCACACACTAAGGTGAGGATATATGAATTTCAGAACACTGAAAGGAAGTAAAATATCTCTGCTCTGCAGGTCTAGGGTGCGGAAAAATAGGAGATCGCTGATTAACACATTGCAAGCTAACAGCTGGTAGAGAAAGTTTGTTATTCTTTCACAGCCAGCAGTTTTCTTTGATCAAATTAACCCCGAAATGTCTGTAATAAAGTAGCAACACCCTACAAGACCTTACAAAAGGATGCACAGTAAATCTTTCAGTCAAGCTTCAACAACAATGACACAAGGTACTAGCAGATTCTTCTTCAGAAGAAGGAAAGGTAAGTTTTGATACAGCCATTTCTTAAAACCTTCTGAGTGTGTAACTTAGTCTTATGAGAAAGTTCAAGTTATGGATTACCTGGAAAAAGAAAAAGGGAGATTAACATCAAAGGTGTTTCATGGCTATAAGCAAATAATATGTGAGTGCATTTTACTAAGAGCCCAAACAGGACCAGGAATTCAAAGTGCCCCTGGCTCACCAACATATACATATATCATTGGTCTGGTGTAATGAAGAGAACCTGATAAAAATCACACGGTGACCGTTTTTCCTTTGCATTGGCTGCCGAATGGACAGAAACTGTTCCCTGCAGCCAGGCAACTATTGATCCAGCTCCCTCCTGCCAGCGGTGCAGTTAATGAGAATTCCACAAGCAAATCAAAGCTGCATTTGTCTTCATTTTCATCTGAAATACGGGTTGGTCTTTTGTACTGTAGACGGTCATTTACTACTCATTTTCCTTTATTGACGTTTATGAGCTGAAGCATACAATTATTCTCAAATGTAGTTTAACTGAGGCAACAGCTGACATTGTGACCATGACTACTGCTGCAACCATAGCTGCATTAAGTCTGATAAGCTGAACAAGGTTTGCTTTTTATTCATCTTTTAGGCAGCATACAGTAGCAAGTATCCTTAAAATGCATCTGTGCTGTAATTGAAGAAATTTATCGATTGGTCAGCGTAGGGACTAAGGGGGAAATATTGCTCAAAGTCCTTAGCCAACAGCAACAGAGCAGTAAAGTGTTTCTTACTACTTTTCATTTAAGGGCTTTTCCCACACTGTGTCTTCGAAATAATTTGCAAAATGGTCTTTCTTATATGTTTTTTAATATTTTAATCAGTGAATTATTAGTAACAAAATTAGTAGAAGGAAGAGCTGCCATACACAGTGAGAGGGAAAAGCCAAGGTGCTTGATTAATTTTTAAAATGGTAAAGGACAATTGATACTGTGGGCAAGTATTTTTTTGTTTGCAGTTATTAACTCATAAGCTACAGTATATCTCTTCTCATTTCAACAAGAGCTGATGACTCCATTTCCCCCTGGGAACACCTGAAGGTCCCATTATAAGAATCATAAATAATACGTGTTAATAAGATACGGATTGATTATGTTGGAAAAGGTGACATTTTCATCCATCACTCTAAATGATCTTTAACAATGGACTACCAGCTAGTAATATCTCTAACATGAGTTTAAATAAAGTAGCAGCCTGTTTCTTCAGGGTAGTCCAAGGAGATGGCAATAAATCTGCTCAATAATTGTATTTCCAATCCAGTTTTCACTGCTAAAGATATCATTATTTCATTTAGATTTGTTCGTGCATTGTATGCTATTTTATTTCAGTCAATGGGTGAAACTGCAGTATTTTATTTTCAGAGCTGCAAAGAAATGAGCTTTGAGAAAGTACATCAGATACAGCTTAGCGGCCTCAAGAAGAGACAAAAAAGTTACCCAGCTCCTATTAGGACAAAAATACACTGTGAAAACCAAATTTTTTAAAGTAGCATTTTGTTTTCAACCTAGCTTACTTATCTGAAAAGTCTCCACTGAAGATACTGCCTAAGAAGCTGAATCAGAATTATTAGGTCCTCTGTGATTTGTACTTCACCTTGGTCCTGTGGTATCTTGAGAACTAAGCTATTCAGATTATCTTTTGGTCTGGCAAATTAGATTGCAAGTACCTGTAACAAAAGTTTTCCCTGCCTCAGGCTCGGGAGGAGAGAAAGCATGCAAAGTTTATTAACAAAAGACTGTCAGAGAAAGTAATTTTCTTTGCCTGTCTGACTTTACAGTCCTGAATAACTCCCCTTCCATGCAATGAAATAAAAAACATTGCACTTTACTCAGTGCCCATGTTCTCCACAGAATTTTTTGTAACAGCAGATATGACTACAATATGGAGCATATCTAGTGCCCAGCTAAGCCACCCGGATGTGGGGGAGCTCCCAGATAGATGTGTAAGTTTTACCCATCTATCCCAGTCTGCAAATCAGTGGAGCAGGTGGTCTGTGGAAAACACATCACACATATCAGTGTGAATGACCCCTGTTATTTCACAGGTTACTTTCCTGTAAAAGAAAGAAAGATGAGAATAATGGTTCCCCCAGTCTCCAAACACCAGAAGGGCAACAGCCTTGCAGTGGCAAGTTGTAATCCATTCCTTGCTTCTGCAGAAGCATTATGCATTACAACTTGCCACTGCAAAGCTGCCCAATTGGAAATTTCTCCGGCCCTGATCCAAAACCTGCTTCCCAGATTTTTATAAACCTGACCTTTTCCCTGTGCTCATGGGCATCCCTAAAAGAAAGATATCAATAAGGTAGGATTTTCCTCAAGAACAAAAACACAAGATCACTTGTATTCTGCTTGTGGAAACTCACTGTAGCTAAATGAAGAGATGTATGGCATATATGAGTTTATTTCTTCCCTAGTCTTATCACTCTGGGGTCAGTCAAGAAGGGAATGCTGCTGAGGCACTATGGAAAATTTGTTCCAGTAAAATGTTTCCTCCCTGTCTTGTTCTTGTTTCTCAGCCCAACAGACAAGCTTTTATCTGACATAACAAAACAAGGACATGTTGCAGAATGGTGCCCCTGTGGAATCATAGCCTAAGTATCTATGCAGTGCTGGAATAACTTAACACTAATATGGGATTGTCAGTGTGGATAGGTCTTAGGAAAAAATGTTAGTTTGATTCTCATAATTGGCCAAAAAGGCAAAGAGAATTGTTACAAGTTATTGGAACAGGAGTTGAAGTAAATTAAAAATGTCATTATGTCACTGCATTGGCTAACATCAGCCGTGCAAAAAGGGTATAGCAGAATTAGAGAATGAAGTGAAATCAAGGGTGGAGCCAGACCTAACCTATGGAATAAATATTTTAAAAACTTCATCACCAGCAGGGCCAGATTCCAGCTGCTGCTAAGACATTAACAATTTCCTCCTGTTAACAGACCAGCAGCTAACTGCTCATTTTAAAAAGACAATAAACGTGTCACAGATGTCTCACTTCAAGGGTGCAGAGCACTGCAGACTTTCATTTTGTGCACCTTGACAGTGTTTACCCTGTACAGTTTTCTAAATGTATTCACGTTACTGATCTCCTAGAGGTTCACAGCCAAAATATTCACTCTAAACTCTGAAGATAACCACAAAAGTCAGATAACTCAGTTAAAGGAAAAACTCCACATGCCATATCCAAAGCCATGTACAGAAACCCTACACACACCTGAGTGTATTTATGATGAGGTTGCATTGAGGGCACAGAAACCCAAAGCTGTCCTTGGCCAGTCTTGTGGTTTAAAATCTCTGCGACTCCTGGCACAAGGAGCACAGCACCTGAAGACATTGCATCCTGCTGACTACCATGAAGAGAGGGAACAGGATTTTTGCCACCATGCTGTGCCTTGCTTGCCAAAAGAGCTTTGTCTGGAAGCTGCATAATGGAGTACATCAGCACAGACCTAAGAGCAGAGCCATGTAATTGCTGTGGCAGAATGAGCAGAAGGTATGAAAATATTGTAATATACGCAATAAACAGTAGATACTTAATTAAAGTTATCAGCAAAAAATGGTTCCAAGATGTTTATATTTTCCTAATCTGTACAACAATATATATATATATATATTCACAGTGTTATTGGTACTGCACTCACCAAATGAAGGCAGAAGTGTGTTCAATTGCAATCACTCTTAGAAGGGGGACCAATAAAATAAGTCTCACTTCACTGATGATCTTGTCATGGAGTCTGGAGTCAGCCAAGGTGTTACTGGCAAAGGTCCAGTCTGTCTAGGAGATATCATAGAAAAGGGTTTGCACACATAAAGTTCTTAGAAAGACAGGCTCCACTTTGTGTAAAAATTAAGTAGTTTTTATGTTGCAAAGACATAAGGGGGCATAGGACATCATCACCTGAAACAGGTGATGGGCACTGTTTATTTTCATTTTTCACCACTAGTTAAGGATGGTTTCTATTTTCTCAGACCAAATTCATAGAATCATAGAATCATAGAATCATAGAATCATAGGGGTTGGAAGGGACCTCGAAAGATCATCTAGTCCAACCCCCCCTGCCAGAGCAGGGTCACCTAGAGCACATCACACAAGAACGCATCCAGGTGGGTTTTGAATGTCTCCAGTGAAGGAGACTCCACAACCTCCCTGGGCAGCCTGTTCCAGTGCTCTGTCACTCTCACAGTAAAAAATTTTTTTCGTATATTCACCTTGAACCTCCTATGCTCCAATTTCCACCCATTACCCCTTGTCCTATCACTGGTCATCACTGAAAAAACCCTAACTCCATCTCCCTGACACTCACCCCTTACGTATTTGTAAACATTAATGAGGTCACCCCTCAGTCTCCTTTTCTCCAAGCTAAAGAGACCCAGCTCCCTCAGCCTCTCCTCATAAGGGAGATGTTCTACTCCCTTAATCATCTTTGTAGCTCTGTGCTGGACTCTCTCAAGCAGATCCCTGTCCTTCTTGAACTGAGGGGCCCAGAACTGGACACAATACTCCAGATGCTGCCTCACCAATGCAGAATAAAGAGGTAGGAGAACCTCTCTTGACCTACTAACCACACCCTTTCTAATGCACCCCAGGATGCCGTTGGCCTTCTTGGCCACAAGGGCACATTGCTGGCTCATGGTCATCCTCCTGTCTATCAGGATTCCCAGGTCCCTTTCTCCTACACTGCTCTCCAGCAGGTCAGCCCCCAACCTGTACTGGTGCATGGTGTTTTTCTTCCCCAAATGCAGAACTCTACACTTGCCCTTGTTGAACTTCATCATGTTTCTCCCCGCCCAACTCTCCAGCCTGTCTAAGTCCCTCTGAATGGCAGCACAGCCTTCTGGTGTGTCAGCCACTCCTCCCAGCTTAGTGTCATCAGCAAACTTGCTGAGGGTACATTCTATACCCTCATCCAGGTCGTTGATGAAGATGTTGAACAACACCGGTCCCAGTACCGACAATTCTATTTTTCCAAACTATTTTTCTTTCTTCCAGGTAGAACAGCCAATAGCAGTTGCAAATTCCTACCTTCTCAGGATGTTCCCTCCCTTTTCCAGACTATTTTTCACCTTTCCAGATGATAACCTGCTGCTACAGTTCCTCAGTTTTTTGCTTATTGATGGTATCTCAGGACACCTCTAGCTTGTTGGTTCTCAGCCACACACCAAAGATGCCAGCTGTGTTTCTCAAGGATGCTCCTAGTTCCCAGGCTGGCAAGCATTTTCCCTGTCAGTATTTGAGCAGGCATTTCTTCTGTATTTTTCCCCTTATAACCCGGTCAACTTTATGGCTACTCCCACCAACTGCTGAGTTCTGCTCAGTCTTTATTGACAATGTTTGGCTCAGGAGAGTGGTATTTTGCAGACGTTACAGGATGCATGAGAAAAAAAGATCTAAAAATGTCATCTCTTCATCACACAACTTTTTACTTCCTCTTTTCAGTTTCCTTCTGATTCCCACCTTACAGATGTTTTTAACAGTAGGCTGTATGACATTCCCTGAAGCTACTTAAATCTCCCTTGGGATGAGGAGCCAGTAATTCATGTTCTTGCTCTCTACAGCAAGGATTTCAATCTCTGAACTTTAATGCTGAATTGCTTGTGGATATATATGAAGGCGGAAGGAACTGTCTGATTGCATTTTTTTAAACTACTTTTTGGTGCTATGTTGTTATGTCAATTTTGATTCCTCTGTTTCTATGATTTCCATGTTTAGGCCAGACCCATGGAGGCTGAACTCTGCTCATTTGATGTAAAAGCAATTATTCTAATAAGAACACAAAAGGATCAATGAGAATATTATGGTTTTTCTGATGTTGACCAGATTGCTTGGCTTTGGAGAGGAAGTGTGCATGGAGAGAGGAAGCCTGGCTATTTTTCCTTTGGGAGGCAGCCCCACTTCTCATGCTTTGCAGCCTTCCTGTCAGCACCGGGGGTTGATTAACAGACCTGGTGGGGGAAGATGATTGTCTTCCAGTGCTTTGTATGGTTATGAGTTTCTAATTGTACTGACTGTAAAAGCACCAGACATAGCTGCACTATTTTTTAAATTCCTTCTGCAGGAAAGAATATTCATGGGTACAGTCAACGCTAGTGCTTTTTGAACCATCTGTGCAAGTATGCAAAAGACTCCTTTAGTGCACTGAAGGCTTAGGGGGAAAAGCTCTCTTCCTGTCAGGAGGTACCTCCCACCATCTTAGTGAAAGAAGGGGGAAAGGATGAAAGCAGCAGGTGTCCCTGTTTGCTTTCTCTGCACAGCAGTGGCTGGTCCAGTACCTTTGATTTTCTTGCACAGAGACTTCCTTCTTTGCTGAATGAACAGGATGCAGCCACTCCCATGCAAACACAAAAGCGTCAGAGCAAACAGCTCCTATTGACTCCTCAGAGCCTGTAAACTCCTGAAACGTTATGAAATAGACAGCAGCATTACCACAGACAGCTGAGACGGCATTTCCTTGCTGAGCCAATTCTTGCCTTTCATAACACTGATGAGCTGTGTTCAGGCTTAACACTGGTTAAATAATAGGCTGAGTGTGCTGTAATGCTATCTAAAGACCACTAAAGCTTCAAAATGTAGCCCACTAGGCTAATATTGATCTGGTTACCTCCAGCTCCTTTCCACAGCAGGTGCATTCAGCTGGTCAGACAATAGTCCTGTGATGCTGTCATCAGCCAGGACAGCTAACCCACTGCCAGACATCAAAGGCACTTGGATACCTGACAAGCACCTCCCCCATCACCACCAAATGGCCTCTCTGCTACCCACTTGGTGCTGGTGGCAGGGAAGCCCTGACTTGAGGCGTGGCATTACTGCATGTGCAGGAGGTTCCTCCCCTTGCAGGGGGCTGGCACAACCCCCAAGTGCCCTGCGCCCTGCTCTCCCTCCTGGCAGCCTGACCTTTGCTATCCCTCCCCTGCTAACCTAGCTTGTTTGCAACTCAGCCAGCTTTTTTGCATTATTTCACATGACATTTGTTCTAAATGAATGAGGTCTGGGAGATACACTAGGTTGGTTACCTTTGTGTTGTGCTTTTCCCAAAATAACCTTTTTCCTCACCTCCCAACTTAAATGGGTAAAAATCTTGATCTGTTCCAGTTCAAGGAAGTGTCTGCCAGTGCTGGAAAAAAGGATTGTATTCACCTCCAGGGCATCTGAGATTTATTTTCTTCCTAATTCTGTAATAATTGAAAGAATTTTTAAAAGCCAGAATGAGGTGAGTTCCCTTTTTTTGGCCATATTTGTCCAACATTGTCAGTAGCGCTTGCACATAACATCTACTACCACTTCCAGGTAAAGCTTCTGCCTCAACAAGTGATTTCTGAGTACATTTTAATTAGCTTCTCTGCCCCACCAGTAACAGTATTCAGAAACAGAATAGTGCAAAAGGTTGGAATGACATGGTGTAATCCTTTCCTTCTGTCACTGAAGTATGTTATCCTCCCTCAAGGCAGACAAATACTCTTACCCTTTTCCTTGGGCAAAATCATAGTTCTACTTTGTTTCCTTGTGTTAGTAGGCCACTACAAAATGTGACAACACAATCTTTGTGGAGTTTTTTAACCATGCTGAGTTGGTACAACTGAAAACTGTGCCATTTGCTCATCAAAACACAGCACATCTCTTTCTGTGTAATTATTCTCAGCTTTTGTTTTGTACAGCAACCATAACAATAGGCTCTGCAGGAGCTGCCATAATACAGGCTTTCATGTTTGCATTTTGAGCTAGTAATTTTGGATATGTGCTGTCTATTCTTGTATGAAATTGACTTCCAAACCTGTATACCATGTGTGATATTTATAGCTTTAATCTTCCACACACTTTCTCTTAATAAAACAAATTATTGAGTTACAATTTCAGATTACTTCTTGCAGTAAAAACATACATATTCTATAGGTATATACTTTCAGTCATCATAATGGAGTTTTCTGCTTTTACTATGGTTTTGCCTGCAACTATTTTTCTATTTTTTTTAATTCATCTATTTATTATTCCTCCCACAATGTTTAACATTTTGTTATTTTATTCTATGTATATCTCTGCTCTTTATTAAGTAAATTCAAGCTCTTTTGATGTAGAAATGTTTAAGAATGACTGGATCCTCAGAAGAAATTGCTTCTCTTCATACCTGAATCAAACTATTAATAAAATAATGATTCCCATAGTACATGATTTCCACAAGGCCCATTATTGATGTTGATTATTAACAGGAGAGAATTGCTGCATTTTTTTCACATTCACGTGTTTGTACAAATCCTTTGGGATGTATAGATACTGTGATTTTATGTTACTAATCAGGAAAACAAATCAAATTACAAGTGGTAGGCTAAGAAATCTTTTGCTTGGTTTGTTGTTTCTATCCCTTTTAGTTGCTGTATTCAGCAGATACTTTACCTTTTACATCACTGATTAAATTAAGAGGCAAATTAATTTAAGGGCTCTGGCTGCTCTTGATTGCCAGCAATTTGGTTACTTATTAAGTGGTTTAAGTATTATTTAACTAAAGATGTATTCTTTCACATCCAATAATGAGGAAAACATTTAGCATTTATTTCTTCTTAAATTTATTTAAGTATTATCACTTCCATAGTTCAAGAGGAGTTTTAAGGGCTCTAAACAACATTTCCTCATTCGGAAAGAATTACTAACCACTAATTGCACTGAATATAGTCTCCTTTTGCCTATGTTTTATATGTAGAAAAATGAATTGGCTCTTACAAAGTGTTATGTCATTGCTTGTTCCTAATAAAATTACTATGTTCCCACTCACTATCTATTTCAAAGGTCAAGAAAAACTGCTGATGAGAGGAGGGGTTAGTAAATGCTAGAAATGGGTCTAGAGTTTAGGTATCGAGCTAAATGACACACTGCTCTGAATCTTTGTTTTTTTCCCCTGTTGCTTCTTTCCCAAATTAAATACCTATTCTAGAGCAGCAGAAATCAGCCTTTTCTAATATACCTTCTAAAAAAATCCAGAAGCAGCAGCCATAACACAGAGGGCCACATAAACAAAAGCAGCCCTAATACAGAAGGCCACATAAACTGTTGTTTCTTGTGGCAACTAATGAGTTCATTGCGCTTTCCCCAACACCACACCTTTAGTAAAGTTAAACCATTATCTCCTGCATCCATCTTCCCCACAATCTTCCGCCTATTAACTATTGGGTAGGGGAAGGAGGTGTAGCTGGTGAAAACAAACCCTGTGACATATCTTATAAGGCTCTTGTTGAGGAGGAATAGAGCATGCAGCAACTCAGGTGAGACTGCATCACCCCATTTTAAACCTGGAAGGAAAATCCTGGCAGTTGTGAACATTTTTCAGTTGTTTATAGAACTATTTATTTAGGAATAGAACGAAGAGATCACAGTGCATGTTCCCTCCTTGTTTTTGAAGCTGAGTAATTACAAAATAATGGAATAATAATAATACTAATAATGCTAAGTGTGATCAGGACACCTTTTCCAAAACAGGACAGTCTCTTTTACTTTTAGTAAAAGGAATTTGATGTTTAAAGAAACAAAAGCAGAACTGGAGATTTCTGCAGCTGATTTCTGCAGAGATTAATTAACCTCCTGCAGATTATTTGGTTGTTTAGTAAGGTCACCTAGGCCTCCTGTGTAGTCAATGGAAAAGCAGATCTACCTCAGGCCTCCCTGTTCCTGGGACAAGAAGGAGCTGGTTGATGATCCTGACTATTTCAGGGTGGGCTCAACAAATTGTCTTCTCCTGCCTGGTAGTGCACCGAGTCCCACTTGCTGTGTTTTCAGGATGCATGACACTGGCAGGAAGGGCAATATTTGGACATATTTCTTCCCCTGTGCTTGGCTGGTCAGAGCATGTAGGCAAACATGTTACCCTAAGCAGTAACAGTGGAGTCTTCCTCGCTGGGCAGGAAGTACTGCAGGGGTGTGCCACCACTGTTTTCCCCACGTGAGATGCTTTTCTGTTTTTTTAAAGTTGCAGTGGGTGCAGGTGCCCGAGTGCTGGTAGCTGGGGCTGTGGGGCAGGAGGGGGCTGCCCCATACCAGACACAGCCAGTTCCAGCTAACCCACTGCAGGGCATAGCTGTCCCCTGCAGATAAGGTAGTGGCACCTCTGGGAAAGTGTGTAAGAAAGGGAAGAAAATGCTGGGCAGAAAAGGAAGGAAAAAAGAAGAGTTGAGCAACAACAGAGGAAACACCAAGGTCAAGGAGGAGGTGCTCCATACCAGAGCACATCCTGGTTGCACCCATGGAGGACCCACCCTGAGTACAGGAGAAGCAGGAGAGGGAAGGCATGGCCATGAGAAACATGTGTGCCAACCATAATCCCCTTCTGCCACTTCTGATCTTGCTGAAAGGACAGAGTGTGACCTGAGGCAGTAACAAGCATGAGAGGAGCCTGGAGCGACACTGAGCCAAGGAAAGGGGAAAGAAAAAGTGTGTTGCTTCCCAATACCCGAATCAGTAATTAAATACCTATATTAATTGCCTATAAACTAATTTCCCCAAATCAAGTCTGTTTTGCCCATGAGGGTAATTGCTAAGTGATGCCCCTGTCTTTATCTCAACCTATGAGCTCTCTTGTTCCTGTTTTTCCTGTTTCCTCCTCCTGTGTCACTGGGGAAAGCAGGACTGAGTGAGTGGCTGGGTGGGTGCTTGGCTGTCAGACAGGGCCAACCCACCCCATCAAAACACAAGTTGTTTGTAAGTTTTGGGCCTAAGACCAAAGCAAACAACAACAACAACAAATAAATAAAAGAATTGAGGCTGTCAGTCTCTGTATTCACTTTACATCATTGATATGGGTTGTTTATGATTTCTCTCATGCCCATGCACTGAACTTCACATCAGAAAGTCAGGATACTTAATTTTCAATCAGCTTAGTACTTTGCACATCTGTAAAACAGAAGCTTCTACGAGACTGATTACACAGTTCTTTTGAGTAAGAAGGCCTGTTTGAACTTTTGCAAAGTCAGGAAGACCTTGAGCTGCTCAGGCTTTGCACAGCAGTTTATAATAGCATGTTCCTAGAAGTTTGCTGGAAAGATAACACGTTTGAAACTGCAATTAGATTAATAAACACAAATTAAGGTATACATCATCCCAAGAAAAAAACTTCCATGCATCTGCCTATGTCCTTTTCTTGTTGAATAGAAGGCATATCGTTCTTAAACCTGTACAATATTAGTTTAGTTCTTGTTTAAGAAACCTTTATTCTGTGAGAATCTAGTAGTTCTTTCCTCAGCTCCTATACTGCCTTGCTTAAAGGCATACATAGGTACAGCACAAACTCCAGAAACTAATACAAATCACCCTACAAAAGACAAAGTTGCAAAGGATGGCGGAAATTATTACAAAAGAAACAAAGCAGGTATAATAAAAGTATTCTTAAAATTAAAAAGCAGCTTTTATTACGAGATTATAATACATACCAAAAATAAAAGTGTATTTTAAGACATTGAACACGATTATGAATTGTATTTACATGTTTTTCTTCCTGTTTTTAAAACTATATTTTGAGTATTTGCATACTTTGTTAAAAATAAGTATTTTAAAATGTGATTCCAGAACAGATGCATACAATAAGGAAGAGGCAACCATGGCTTGAAATGAAGCTCTTCCAGCATAAGTCAAGAGCAGGGAATGCATTAGGGTTGAAAATTTAAATATGTCCTTCTTATAGTGAGAGGGTAACATTTTTTTAAAAGAACAGATCACCTAAAAACTAACAATGCAAGCCTTTTTTTTTTTTATAATATCACATCAAAGTTACACAGAAGACCCCAGTGATCACTAGGGAATCTGCCACAGTCTAGTTTTTCCAATCCAATTAAGTCCATCTTTCGTGGAATAATATGTCCCTCGCCTGCTGCTGGCCGAAAGTAAATGCGGTCAAACCTCATCTTGCACTTGTACCCTGCATCCAGGTTGGTATTGGAGTGGGTGTCCCAAGTGTAGCGGCAGTGTTGAGGTTTACCCAAAAACTCCCAAATATCCATGATGTTGTTAGGTAAGTTACCTAGTTTAGTAACCTGAAAGCAGAAGTGGGAAAAAAATCTGTAAGATGCTGAATTCACAAATTTTACTGTCAAAACCCACAACTGGGTTGTCACAGTATCACTCTTTTTCTGCAGAACGTGGGTTCCTAAAAACACAGATACTGCAGATATTTCTTAATTGTGGTACTTCTCAGGATGCTTGAAAGCATGACCAAGTAGTACTTTCTAAATCCAAAACGTGTTACAAAATAAACATTCGGCTGTGAAAGTTTGAGGTATGGCAGTCAACAGTGTTCTCTGAAACAATGTCATTCCAGTTCACTGCAATGAAACTTCACAACAGGGAAAGATGAAATACTGACCTTCAAGTAATAACGCACAATTTTCACTTTTAATATCAACAGCCAAAAATAACTTCTGATTTTGAATGTCTGTGTGATGGGGAATTAATTTTAAACTCCCAAGATGTATTTCTCCAGAGCACCCTCTTCTTCCATTGATTCTTCAAGTATTAATTCTCTGAGAATCGGAGAGTTGAGCACATAAAGACCAGGTTCTCAACATGAGAAGGTGCATTTTGAGTCAAAACTTCATTGACTATCCCTGCATCTTCTCAATTATAAATACTGGCAATAAAGCATTTGGGGGGTGGCCTTTCATACACATCACCTCAGCTATAACAACACCTCAGCACAGCAATGCCACAGCTTCTACTCACTCACCCTTCCGCTTTTTAAGACTAACTGCTGCATATCTTTTTATGCCTAAGCAGGTAATTTCTCATAAGGACAAAAGAAAAGCATGAGAAGATTTTGTCAGAATATCTTCTCAAAATAACAAGTTGCTTATTTCTATCTACCTCACTGTCTCTCAGGTTTGTATCCCCTCCAAATATAACAGTGGTGGACTCAGACTCCTTCTGCATTTTGTTGAAGACCGTTCGCAGTTGCTTCACACGCTCCTTAGTGTGATTTTTAGTGCTCTCCAGATGAGAGGTCATAAGGCAGAGTGCATTACCAGATATGCTCACCTGTGCATGAAACACAAGCAATGTTACTATCCACACCATGATAAGAAGTTCAAAGAAAAATCTAATCACAAAGTAAACTACTGAATGACAGAGCTCTGGTTAATATTAGTTTTACATTGAAGAAAAGTGGCTTGTATGAAGATAACAGGCTTTTAATTTTGTTTTCAGAGGTTATGAGACTTGAAAGCCAGGTATAGCCATTAACTTGCACAAAAGCTTTAAGTTGGCTCGTACCAAATGCTACCAGGTTTGTATGGTTGGAAAACAAGTTTTTCTGCTGTTTGAGACTGTCATGGAGTAAAGCCTGTCCAGCCCTTCCTGGCATTTTTTTGTTTGAGGGCAGAAACACAGCTGTTTTAGAGTACATAATGACTCACTCACATGTACAACCAAAAGGTTTCTCATCATGGAGGTTGTTGGAAAAGGTATTATCTCATATTTCAGTAGCTTCACTCTTGTTTTCTTTAACATTATGGCAGTGAAATAGCCATCTGTGTTACCTGAAGTGGAACAGAGAAAGAAATGGTCAAATACACCTTCCACCATGCCATAAAGAAGTTAAGGTTCCGAAAGAGACCTTTTAACCACGATTTGGGAGCATCATGTTGATTTGGAAGATGTAAAAAATCATTAGTTAAAAGTTTCGTAATAATGCTGAGAATTTTTCAGATTCTTTTAAATGCAAATATTTAAGAAATTACTTATCTATCTATGGCACTTCTTCAGCTACCCTTGCTATCAGTCTTCAAAATGCAGAAAAAAAAAATACATGCAAGCCACCATGCAAGCAAGCTTTTCACATGCCTAATTTGTGTCAAAACTATATCCTAATATCAAAACAAGTAAAGTAATTTAAGTGCTCCCATCTTCACTTTACTCTTTTCATTCCTACAGGCAGTGATTTTGGCAAGGGAAAGTAAAACCAAAGTTACTTTTTCTGGTATCTGTCTTGAGAGATTGAGGGTTATTTCTTACCTGGAATAATATCGTAAATGCCTGATGTCGCCTGCAGGAGATGGAAATGGGGTGGGATGACTTCTTGTAAAAACACGACATCTGGACTGTATCTGAAATTGAGATAATGGAGAGTGTGACAAATAAGTTTCTTGCTAGTTTAGCCTTTTCTCCTGTACAGGTTGGAAGCATGAAGTATGCTTTTGATATATGACAGCAACTGAACAACACTGTTCATTATAATAAAGCTTTTTAAAATAGCGATCACAAAATACTTAGCTTTTGGGATCTGCATAGGTACACACCTCTTCCAACCAGTATATCAGCTTTCATTTAGCTATTTTGGATTGAAAAGCGGTCGTATTGTTGCATCTAATGTTAAGATAATTTTGGCATGAAGATTTCTAAATATCTAAACGAAGAAGCTTGCTTTTTCCTTTAAAGCTGGGTAGATGACAAGACAAATATGAAGCTATACTTACAATGTTAGGTAAGAGCAGACTCCTTTAGCTCGTTCTCTTAGATTTCTTAGATCCAGCCCATCAATGTTCCAGGTTAACAGTGAGAAGCTGCTGTCATCTTCTTGTTGCCTTGAGTCTGCACTATTGCCACTTGCATTACTAGTAGTTGCATCTGCTGTGAGGTCAATACTAAAGACAGAATTTACTTGTCTATCAACATGCATAATACTGTTCTTCCTGCAATTACTCCCCTATCTTCTAAAGGAAAATGTTTTAGACCCATCTTAGAGAGGCCACCTAAAACTTTCCCAACAAATAAGTTAGTATGTACTGATCTCAACATAATTTAAAAGCACTAGAATTGAAACATACAGACCTCTGTCATACAGAGCCTTAGTACACAGATGAAGTTTTTTCTCCCTCCTTATAGACACAAGATAACATTTACCATTCTGATTTAAGTTTATCATACAACAACCAATGTAATTGAAGGCACTTGAGTAATTCAACTCTTTCCCCATGCTTCAGGCAGGCTGTGTATATCAATTTTTCAAACACTTTCCACCATATTAGAAACAAAGAACTGCAGCCAGGACTTGCTTTTAAGTGCCCATCTGAGATGCTTTCAATTGCTGACCCCCCCTCCAGAGCAGTATCTGTGCAGTCTTCCTCTGTGACAAATTCAGAGTCCTTTTCTTTTGGAACATACACCCCAAATGCCTTCTCAAAAACACAGGCCCTGTCTACCCTGTTGATCTGATAAAGGCTGAACAACACTGTCAAAGTTTGATTGCCCAAAGTTTGACTGCCCAGTCTAAAAAAATGTCTGGGAATGAGAGAACCAAACCTCTACCTGTTAACACATGGTGGTGTTGGGTTTGGCTGGGACAGACTTATTCTCTTCATAGCAGCTCATATGGTGCTGTGTTTTGACTTGTGACCAAAACAGTGTTGATATCACAGTGTTAGCTGTTGTGAGTAGTGCTAACACCACACCAAGGCCCTCTCTGCTTTTCCTACTACCTTGCCAGCAAGTGGGCTGGGAGCAGGCAGGAGGCTGGGAGCCGACACAGGCAGGAGAGCCGACCCTAACTGGATATCCCCTTGTGCTGGTTTTGTCTGGTGGGTTTTTTGGTAGCGGGGAAAGGGCCACAGGGGTGGCTCCAGTAAGAAGCTGAGAAGCTTGAAGGAGCTGGGAATGTTTAGTCTGAGGAAGAGGAGGCTGAGGGGAGACCTCATCAGTCTCTACAACTACCTGAAAGGTCATTGTAGAGAAGTTGGTGCTGGTCTCTTTTCACAAGTAATTAGCGACAGAACAAGAGGGAATGGCTTCAAGCTGCAACAGGGCAGGTTTGGACTGGACATTAGGAAAAATTTTAGACACTGATTGACACTGGAATAGGCTGCCCATGGAGGTGGCTGAGTCACCATTCCTGGATGTGGTGTTGGTGGACATGGTTTAGGGGAGAACTTTGTAGAGTAGGGATGATGGTTGGACTTGGTGATCCCAAGGGTTTTTTCCAACCTGAATAGTTCTATGATTCTATGAAAAAAAAAATAGGTATGCTGTTATGAAATAGAGCTTATGAATAACTACGAAGATCACAAGAACTCTTCTATATAACATGCAGGTTTGTAATAAATAAATCTACAGGGAAAAAAAACCTATATAAATACACACGTATCTAGTATATTACATACATGTACAGTTTCCGCATATACAAATGTGTGTGTGTGCACAATAAAGTCTACATTTGTATTCCTGTACCAGACTATACCATGAAAAACAAAATTACTGTATCCCTTCTCCAAAAGGCTCACTATCCACTAGCCCAGAGGAAGGTGGCTCAAGCATCCACAGCGGGAACGCACAGCCTGCAAGCCTGGCAGCCTCGCAAGAGGAGCAGCCTTGGGAAGCAAAGAGAACTAGAATGGAACCATACAGGTGAGGAAGAGAAAGGACTCGCCTCCCATCTCAGCAGAGCTCCCAAGTCGGGCGGGGGAAGGGCCGCTACGACCCCGAGGGCGGCTCTCCCGGCAGCGGATGCCCCGCACCTGCCGGCCCTCTGGGATATACGGAGAGGGGGGAGGCAGCGCTCCCCCGACCCCCGCCCCGCCGAGCCGGGCGCCCCGATCCACCCCCTCCCCCGGGGCTCACCCACCAGCTCCCGGTCTCCGCGCCGGCCGGCGGCACCCCGCACGCTGCCTTCTTCTCCTCCTCCTCCATCCCCGCGCCCTCCGCCTCCTTCTCCAGCGGCGGATCGATATAGGCGTTCAGTGCCCTCTGGAACACAAGAGGCAGGCAGCAGGGAGCGAAACGTGCCGCCGAGGCCGGGGCAGCCCCGCGCCCCCGCCCTGCAGCCCGGGAGGTACCTCCACCTGCCAGTCGTTGCCGCTCAAGAAGCTGCGCGCCGTGGCCGCGTCGCTGCGGGTGATGCCGATGAACTCGGAGCACAGCACCTTCCTCCGCTTGGCGAGGTGGAACTCCTCCTCCTCCTCCTCCTCCTCCTGCCCCACCTGCGGCGACTGCCCTACCTGCGGCGACTGCCCCACCTGCGGGCACCGCCCGTCCTCGCCCTCCTCCTCCCGCCGCCCCTCCGCCGCCGCCTCCATGGCTTCGCTGCGGGGCGCTGCGGGCGGAAGGCGGGGAGAAGCCCCGCCCGCTGGGGTTGCCGTTCCGGGGCGCGGGAGAGCGGGCGGGCGGGACGCCGGCGGCAGGGCGGGCAGGCAGCATGGGATTCACCTTGGAGAGCCTGCGGGAGGCTATGAAGTACATGGTGGAGTCGCAGGGCTTCGACCGGGTGCTCCGCAAGGTAGGGGCGGGAGAGGGGCGGGAGAGGGGCGTGCGGGAGGGCCCTGGGCAGCCCGGCGGTGCGGGCCTGCCGTGGCTCTGCCCGGCTGCCGGAGCTCCCAGCGAGGGGGGCTGTGTGGCCGTGATGGGAACACGGGGTGGAAAAAACAGTCGTTCAATAGCGCTTTTAACATGCTGAAGCTGCCTTCCAGAACCTCTCTGAAGACGAGGATTTTGTGGAAGAACCTTCCATGAGTTATTTAGTAACTAGTATTCTTCCCTTCTGCCTGTGACTAAGGTAACTTTCAGGACTGCTAATTATTAAATAAATTGCTACTTTTCTCTGTTTAAAAATTAAAAAAAAAAACCTCGTTTTAGCCTCTCAAACATCACCTTTCAGCAGACTGAATGGACAGGCACCTCAGAGCTCTGTGAGGTTCGACACAAGACCTAGTATAAAGAAGTGTGTTTGGCTGGTGTGGCTCAACTGTAATGCTATGTTATCATCAAAAAGTTGAAATTAAGTGACTGTGTTGCCTTAAATTTTGTAGTGTGCAGTAGTGTAGCAGATGTGCTCTTGAGCTTCTGTGGAGCGTGGTCCTGTAAGGCAGTTTCAGTGTTCTCATTAAATTCCACAACACTAGAATTCACCATTTAATTTCTACTTATCTGTGTAAGTGTGACATGGAGCGAGGTAGTAAATACAACTAAGAAAACCAACTATGTCAAAATTTGTATTGTTTTGCATTATAGAGAAGCAGATGTAATCTCAGAAGCAGTGCTTTCCTTGACAGCACCATGATCCAATACATTTAATAGAAACCTATTTGCAAAACAACACTTACTGTCTTGTTTCCTCAAGACATTTTGGACTTTTATATAAAGCTTTAAGAAACTCATTTCTTTATAAAGAGTCCGGTTAGTTCTTAGGCACCTGTTCACTGTGATAGCTGTACTCTCTTTTACCTTTAAATCCTACCAAGTGGAGAGCAAATGCAATATTTCAGAGCATAAAGGTAACTGGCTGGAAGCGAGCCTTGGGAGACAGACTCCTTACCTTGCTCTGGAATGTTTTTAGGTTTTTTCTGCATTCTCCTTCTAGGGTGATGATGCCATCAACATAATCATAATAACAATAAAATATGGTTTTGTTTGAATTTTAAGTATCTGCTGCTTTTCTGGGAGATACCTGAACGTTTCTTACCATAACTAAATATGACTCAAGATTTTTCCTTTTCTGGAGAATACAGATTTTTAGCCTGAAACCTTTCGGCTCCAGCATCAGACTTAGGTTCTGGTTTCATTCCAGTGTGGTATCTACATAGATGGTGGGTGTTAAAGCCCTTTCTCCAAAGAAGTAGTGCATCACAGTAGTGACTGGAAGCCAAAGCAGCCTAGTGCTCCCTGAGGCAGGCGTGTCTGTTGGAGGACGGGCACAGAAGGGCTGTGAGAAGTGCAAACCAGCAGGCCTGGCTGTGTAAGACCTGGGAAGTGTTCAAATACTGAACTATTTTTGTCAAGGAGAGCAGGCAGCTAGTGCCAGATCAGAGCAATGACAAATGAAAGTTGATGTTTTCCTTGCCTCGTGGATGGATCCGGAACACTCCTTGACTGGCACTGGAAAGCCATCTGCTCCCGGTGTCAACTTTCAGTGAAGTCCTCATTAGAAATTCTGTCAGAAACTTAGGCCTCTGGTCAGTGCAGCTATTTCTGTATTAGGACAATGCCTCAGTGAGTGCCCCTCCGCTTAATTCCAGTTTTTCCCATTAGTAGATGGACTGTGTACTACATTATCTGTCTTAGTATCATTTCACTGCAAAATTTGGATTAACTTTAGCCTGTCAGAAAGGGGCACTGGCTGAAACTGAGCTTTTACACTGCATTATGAATAAGGAATAGTGAAACTGGGAATATTTCATTCTTAATTCCTTTTAAGATTAGAAAGATTCAACTCAACTCAGCTGATACAGTATGAAAACATGGAAGCTTAAAAAAAAAAACAAAACAACTTTGTAAAAACCCCAGAATATTAGTAGGATTTGTCATAAATATGCTCATGTTTCATTTGTGACAGTGTAAAAGTACTTTGAAGTCTTAGTTATAAATATGCTGAACTTAACCCAGTTGTGCATCTGCTTTCAAATTTTGAATGTATTTCAGATTTTTAACAAAGTGCTACTAACTGAAGAAACTATAAAGAAGATTTTGAAATACTGAATTGCAGTAACATCTTGGTCTGAAAAATCCAGCTTCTTCTGTTGGTTAAAGGGGGAAGCGTGGTATCATACGTGTACTGTAATTTTAACACCTATGGGCTGGAATAAAAGTGTATATGCAAGTCATGGTGCTGTACTACAGTGTGGTACAGCCTTGGATACTTCTACCCAAGAGTGTGAATTTTAGTTCAGGGAGGCCATCTGCATTAGCATTTCCAGTGCTTATTTCAAATCCTGATTTTTACAGGGGTTGCTTTAGTATGATGATTAATGAGTTACTGTCAGTCCCATTTCCATTTTGTGAGCTAACATTCGCCTTCACAGCTATGGTACACACAGAGCAGTTTTGTGTTCCCTCTAATCTGCTTTTCAGTCACAGATTAAAGCAAAAGGAAAATTGAAGAAGAATGTTGCAATTCCTGAGAGCACAGCAAGTATTGAAGTTTTGTTAAGCTGTCAGTTTAAGTACTTATCTGCATTAGAAATACAAATTTTTCTAAGGCAACAATCCTCTGCTCAAAAATTATGGAAGTACCTAATGTGACAGTTGAATTACTATGTTTTCCCTTTCTTAATTTGTCTCAGGAGTCCTAAATTAAACAAGATTTACTTAGTTTGATTCAGGGCAGCATTGGGTGTTGGTACTGTTGTCAGAAAGCTTTTTATTCCTTTTTTGGTTATACAGATGAAACTTGTTTCTGCAACTCCTGGAAAAATTGTTTGTGAAATGAAAGTAGAGGAGGAGCATACAAACAGAGGTGGCACATTACACGGAGGTCTGACAGCCACACTTGTGGATGTGGTGTCAACAGCAGCCTTGCTGTACACAGAAAGAGCATTGCCTGGGGTCAGTGTGGACATGAACATCACGTAGGTATCATCCACCATGTGTACCAGAACATACTAACTTTTCTTCTCCTGAAATGTTACTGACTCCATTGTATGTCATTTCTGTGCTGCAGTGCTCAAAAAAGGTGGGTTTTTTTCAGAAGTCTTGTATTGATAAACTGGGGGGGGGGGTGGGGGTGGTCTGTGTGGGGGAATATTGCCATTTGGTTGCAAAATTTGAGTTGGACTTTCCTTTATTGGTTATACACATTTAAGAGATGGTACCCATTCATTCATAGAATGTAAAGGGATCTTAATAGGTGATAAATTTTAGTCTTACAAAATGGCTGAACTTCTGTCTCCAATTGTCAGCATATGTTAGAGTGTGTCCTCAAAACACCAAAATCCAGGGTGAGCAGCTTTCTGTAAACCCTCTTTTATTATTAGTCTGTGAAATGTTAAATCAGGAAAAATATGAAAGCAGGAAAAATATTAAAGCAGGAAACAGTTTAGCTCTGTTGTGTGCTCATATAGAGGGTGAATTACAGATTGAATCACAATTTCTCACTGGAAGAAGATTCCTGTGTGCTAGGTCATTTTAAAGGTAGTTTTATATTGAGAATAGTTCTTTCTGTACTGCAAATTTAAAGCACAGTGTCTTGAAGAAAACCCAAGTTATTCTCAAACCTTTGATCGTGCTTTTATAGCTTGTCAGCTTTGCTTTATTACTTTTAATTAGGAGATTATGACTGGAACTGAAGTAATTCTACTTGGAATAACTAACACAGAGCATTAAAAATATTGGAAAAGTGACCCCTCATTAAAACTGCAACACTGTCTTATACATAGAAAAAAAAAAAAGCTTTAGAAGTGTGTTGGCAGTCATCTGTATTAAGTTCCCTCCTTTCCCCCCCAGCACCCTCTGAATTCTCCACTGAGCAGGTGGGACTGGAGCATCTACTTAAGCTTTATACTGCCACTGTGATGACCAGAAAATTACTGGAAATGAAAACCTGGAATTCTCCTATATTATGTTTTTTCCCCTGCAGTGGTATAACAAGAGGACAATACCTCAATATTTTACAGTATTAAGTATGTCTACCCCATTACACAAGGGCTAAAATCTTACAGAAGTGCTCTATCTGGAGGTGATCCAAAATGATTGAGTAGCATAACCTTTAGGAAATGTCTGAAGTAATATTAATAGCTTTGTTTAACCCAGACTGCTGCTTCCATTGAACAAGTTATATTGAATATCAAATATTGCTATAATAGAACTTTTTCCTTTTTTGGGAAGGAGATTTTTAAAGGGCTGTCACAAGGAAGCAGTTTCAGTAACGGAAAGAACAGGGAATCAGAGAAACTTTTTTGTTTTTTTAATCACAAGAGACTCAGCAGCAGACTGAGAATGAAACAAGACTGAAATCCTTTCCTCAGGAGACTAATGGGGCTTGTGCTACATCAGTATTAGGTGTGACTGACATACTTTTCACATGGTGTCATGTGTAAAAATGGACTGGTTGATGAACTTTATGTCAGTAAGATTTATACTCAGCAATTATACATTCTCCAACATTTGAACATTGTTCCCTTACCACAGATCATGGCTGCATCATGTTCCTCCTAATTCTTTCCAGCAATTTTATGAGGGATTTTCTTCCTATTCCCTGCAGAGTGTGTTTTAAAAGCACATACTCCTTCTCATGTAAATAAATGGAAAGAGTTCTCTATTTAATGGAAATGAGTTAAATCTGAGACATTTGAAGGCCTCCCAGATTTCCATGCTCTTACCAGGGTATGGGAAGCAGTTAACCTATGCTTAGGTTCCATACAGAAATGACCTTCTGGAGACTTCATGACAGAGACATTTTGCAGTGGAACTAGCCAGACTGGTTTAGAAAGCCTGCAAGGAGCCAGAAGTGATTGGAGTAGGACTTGAAGCTGAACTTTTAACTGAGATCTTTGATACCCAAGTGTTTCTGTCCCTAAGTGGAACAGAACTTGGTTCCTTAGAACTTGGGGACTTTTGAGAAATGGGGATTTGCAAGCAGGCAGTTAGAATACGTCTGTATTACCCACTTCTGCTAATTCCCCTCACGAGAGTCTAAAATGCAGGCATATTTCTGGATTTGTGCTCTGTACAGCCTCTTACCTGTTCATTTTGTTCTTCATTGAAGATACACTTCTGCTGCTAAGATTGGAGAAGATGTACTGATTACAGCTGAGATTTTGAAGCAAGGAAGAAATATTGCATTTGCCAGCGTGGATTTAACAAATAAGGCAACAGGAAAGTTAATTGCACAAGGTAGACATACAAAGTATCTAGGAAATTAATATAAGTAATTTAAAAAATAATAAAGTTGGACTTAGGAATCTCATACAGAATGATTTCTTCATTTATGTAATAAGATAGCATCTGCACAAAGTTGTGATAGTCTATATAAAGTGAATTAGTTTCACTCCCATAATAAACGAACAAATTTCTTAATTACCACCAGAGTTGCTACAAGCCTAAAATCAGTGCCTATTTGGGGATGAACAACAGAGTGTGATACCATGGGGATGCATCTGACCTTTTTTGGTGAAGACAGCAGGAGGACCAGAGCCTTTGGGCTAGCCATATGGCTTATCAGTATGACTTTTCTAAGAGATCTCAGTTTTCTTTGCCTGTGGTGGTGGTGTGTGACAAAGCAACCCTGTCTTCACAGCTATCACAGTCACATTCTAGCAACGCTATATATGCTTATAAACTAAGCTACTTGTTCTGTAAGATGGTAGTAGAGTTCCTATAACACAGTGTGAAACTGGTTTGAAAGTGTAAAGTAGGTTAATACAGAATGTTGTTTATTGATGCTGTAATAAATTCAAAAGTATTCAATAAAGCTTTCTGAAACTACCTTTCCATAGATTATGTAATGGTTTTGTAATCTGTTTGCACTGTGTAAAAGCTTGCCAGCATGGAGTGGTTGAGAGGGGGTATGGTGGAACCCTTGTACACAAACTCACCTGGTGTACCATCATCTCCCAGGGATTCTTGAATGTGAAAATGCTGCTCCATCATCAGGGCCTTTCAATTCTACCTACCTAAAGTCCTAGTTGTATTTGCTTAAAAATCATCAGCTGAGAGTTGGAGATGTATCAAAATAAACTTGGTGAGCTTTTCATCAGGCTAAGGCTGTGGATTGTCTGCAGGTTTAATTTGGTAGTTAAGCTGCTGTTCATCAGCTGAAGACTTGTCTCCTCATGCACTGTCATGGACAGGTTTAACTGCTTTCTTGATGACACACAATGCTTGGCAAGGTCATCACACTATAATAAAAACAGTGATGCTACATACACAGTGCAAGTTTACATAAACCACGGCCTTTGTTTTTCTTCTCTAGTAGATTTGAAAAAGTTTCTCTATGGGACATCATTCTTTTTGTCATGGAAATGGACTCATTGTCTTTAGTGATTTGAACTTTATGATGAAATGTACAGTTAAGGTGTTTTTTGTGCATTTCCAATCATTTAAGTGATCTGTTCATGTAGACTGGTTATCAATATGAAGTTGAACAAGTTCCTAATGTATCAGAAATGCTTCCAAAATTACTTTCAAGCAAGTGATATAGCTGGTAGCTTATTCTTCAGTGGAAATTCTCTAAAAAAATACCTACAGTGTGCTGAGGCTATTGGCATGTATTTTTGCTGGAAGTTTAGAACATTTTGTTCATGGTACGTATGTTCTTGGCAAAAGCTTTTTCTCTGAGGCTCTCTTACAAGCGTACATGGCTTACATGCCTGTGGCTAGTTGAATTTCTAATAGTAGCATCCCCTTCAGCGGTACAGTCATAATGATTTTTTTCCCCGGTACTTGCACTTATGCTGAGAATCATCCCCAAAGCCCATTTATAGCAATACTATGCTTTGCAAAAGCTGCCGTGTGAAAGCATTTATCCTTGTGTAACTGTCCACTGCAACTTACCGTGACTTCCCTCAATCAAAGCTGGCTGCCTCAGGAACCCACCACAGTAAAGTGGTCTCATTCTATCACTGAGCATTCATCATATCTACATAATTACAACTGAGAAGTGTCCAGGCAAATTAATAATGGCAAACTTCCAACCCGGAAACTACAGTATCATCCCTGTTCCCATTTGAGCCTGGCAAGACCTGTTGCAGGCTGAGAGGGAAAGAGAAAAAAACCAGACCCCTTCCTTAAGAAATAAGTGAATTCACTTATCCTTTGTAACAGACTTCTCAACACAGTATTTTACTGCTGCCTCGTTAATAAGAGGGCAGCATTAATATTCAGGACAGTTATTTTAGAAGCAGTTCATTAAACTCATTATTTTAAGACAACCCTGTCATCCCTCCACCAGCAACAGCATGCTGACCTCATAATTTATTTCACAACTTAACTTCAGCTCAGAGATTATCTTAGAAGGAATTATAAACTTGTTTAGCTTTGGGAGGAAACTGTCAAACATCAGACTTGATATTTGGAAATGTTATTTACTGATTTCACCCTAACCTACTGAAAAATCTGTATCTTGCCTTAGCCGAGTCCAAAAGGAAGTAACAAAATGAGTCACTGTAGTAAGGACAAATGGCCCATGGTTCCACCTGGCATCAAAACAGAGCTCCTGTGGGGTTGACCTAGTTCCATCACTGCAGATTCAGGCATAATTCCCTTGCAAACAAGTGAGTTAAGTCTTATTAGTGTGCCAGATTTGGTACCAAATAGTTGACAAACATCTGTAAGCTCCGTATCTTAACAGCTGAAAATCAAACTATCCCTCTCATACTGTGCTGGTTGTTTGCGGTTTTTTTTAAACATACCAAACACCCACACCATACTCTTGGATGTCTAGGGGTCTGGCCATGTGGAAAGCCACACTTTTCACATCAAAGTATGTGACACAAGATGGAACAGCTTGTCTCTACCAGTCAAAGGAACTTGCAGCTTTCCACTTCATGCAATATATTGGTCAGCCAAGCATTTTGTGCTGGTGTCGCATCACTAGCATTGCACAAATGCATTCAGGCTGACACGACAACCAGGTATGCACACCATAACTGAATTGCAGATCCCTTGAGAAAATGAGGAATCAGAACAGAAGCCCACTGGTGTTTAAAATCAAGAGTCCAGATTAATCAGGGCACACACCGATCTCAGATGAAGGTACTGTGATGAGGGATTTAGTCATTAAGGATTCCAGCTCTTGGGAAGAAGCAACTTGTGAGGGACAAACAGGGAGGAAAGGGAAGGTAAGAAAGGCATCTTCCAGGTTGAGCCACCTGTCACGGGTCTCATGGCTGAGCTGCTTCACCTAGGTTACTCTGCCAGTCTGATCATGAGCTAGTTAGTTGACAATTCTCACACTGGCAAGCATTACCACCTAGAGGGGATGGGGGGCAGGGAGAACAGGCTGTTAAGTAACTGTTCTGAACAGCAGTTCAATTCTGCTCAGCTTCATTGATTGGCTCTGAGCCACTGCCAGGGCATACAAGAATTTCCAACTGCGTTTTATCACTGACCATTTTAGAATTCTCTATCTGCAGAAACCATTTAGCCAGTAGAAAGAAACCTCAAACCCTCTCTTCATTCATGGGAATGAAGAAAAAAGCTCTCATTCCTATTTTATTACTGAAGGAGTCCAAGGACAACACAATGACAGTTATTACCTTTGTGATTGTGTAATGCATTCACTGAATGCCTGCTGTTACCAGATCTGGTCCTAAGCTGCCATGGTTGTAGGACACTGGAGCATATACAGGTCTTGCCTAAACCACAACAAATTACCTGCAAGCACTAATCAAACAAGACACATAGGTTATTGTCCAGAAAAGACAAACCAAAAAAACCAACAAACTGCCTTTGTCCACCAGAAGAGTACCCATGGCTGAAAGATTCTGGATCCTTCACTTCTTGTGCTTAAAAGCAGTAGGTGCTTGAATAGTTTTTCAAGACCGCAGAAAAGCAGCTTGCAGAGTGGGTGCTCTAGCATACAGTAATTGTGCTCAAATTAAGTGACCTTTCCATACGTAAATCCTTTCCAAGCAGAAGTAGGTCACAGATATCTTCAGCCCTAAAAAGCATTTCAGTCACTCATGCAAAAGAGAAATTACACTCATCACTTAGCTTGCTTCAGTTAACCTGTGGAGCTGATGCATCCCTTCACAGCACCAGTGTTGTACAGTCAACCTTGGGAACTCCCAGCTGTGGTACCCCAAATCTTTTCAAGCTGTGCCAACTACTGGAGGTGGAACTGCAGCTTCCTCATTATTCACCTCTACTCCACCACAAGAAAGATTTAAACACCAAGCTAATACAAAGCATCCAGCCCCTATGAGATACAGCAGGGAAAGAGCTAAGGGGACCTCCAGTTGTAGTGTGACAGGAGGCTCTCAAGGCCTGAACCTTGTAACTCAGTGATGCTGACCTGCATTGAAGTGGAAATAACCTAACGGGTATGGAAGACTCCTACCAGCTGAGGCTTTGTCTGGCACCACCAGCATGGCATCAAGGAGTTCAGATGCAAAGGCCACAGAAACTTATTTTGTTTGCTAATAATCATAGAATGGTTTGAATTGGAAAGGACCCTAAAGATCATCTAGTTCCAACTAGATGAGCAGGGACACCTCCCACTAGACCAGGTTGCTCAGAGTCCCATTCAACCAACCCTTGAACACTTCTGGGGAGGGGGCATCCACAGCTTCCCTGGGCAACCTGGGCAAGTGCTTCATCACCCTCACACTAAAAAAATTCTTAATGCCTAACCTTAAATCTACCTTCTTCCAGTTAAAATATTCCCCCTTGTTCTGTAATACCAATACACAAGTAACACTGGCCTTTTGGTTTGGGAAAGAGTGTTTTTTATGTAAAGATGACTAAAATGAAAATGTAGATTTGTTCCACAAAAGGAATTCTAGAATGAACACCCCTCAGGCTAGTACCATCCCTCAAACATGCATGCTAAACTTTTTTCCTGTTGTAAAACACTACTAAACCCCTTTTATCTCATTATTTCATTCCAGAAAGCTGTTCCAGAATCTGTAGCCTTATACAGCTTCTGAATTTGCTGCTGCAGTAAATGCAAAATAAAAAATGGGAGCAGCTTTTCCCAGCTAACAGAAGAAAAATAATGATTCAGTAAACTTGTACCACACATCTATCTGCTTAGTGGATATAAATGTAGTCCAGTAATTCTGGACTCCAACACCTTTCATGCTAGTGCCAGGAACCTTGATGTAATCTTAATCTCATAGCAGTCCATTAGAATAATCTCACATCTAAGGAGCAAAATACCCTTAAGTGCCCATTGTCACTGTTCAACCCCCAAGATCCAGATGTTATGCAGTTGCATTCATTAACTGCAAGTAATCTAATGACTCAGCAGATGACAAGTGCAAGAAAAAGGCAATGGTCTCCTGGGAGCAAACCAGAAAGGGGCAGTGAAAGACATTTGTAGACCTCACAGAGTATGTGCAAGAAGCAGGACTTTATGGCACTTTTATTAGGTTTTAAAGTAATTTTAAAACGAATCCATTATGCCTTATCATGTCAACAAAGATGGTCACTCACAAGGACCAGAGGACCTACTGTAGTGAACAGATCCTCTGCTTTTGTATTTTTTAACTGCAGATCAAGTTAGTCTTTCAGAGACTTATTATTACGTCTAGCAAATTGAAACTGACAAAATTAGTGTCTTTCCACTCACTTTTGCTTCTAACAGGCTTATTTTTTGCTATGCAAAAAAATAATCTTGCTGCAAGACCTCAGTAGCTTCATCTAAAGCTTTCAGTGCTCAAAGAGTAGTTCCAGTTTCAGTAACTATTTCTTCTTTAAGAAAAACACTGAATAAGCTCAGTGTTTCTAGTCCCTGACAAATCACTTAATATGGCCATTTTATTGTAATGAACTATCTTTCAAGAAGCATTGTATGCTTTAAGACACATGTAACAAAGGGCATCGACTCCAAATTAGCTACAGGCCTATTATGTTTGGGCAATGCTCATCCAAGCCATTCTGTCCACCTTTACGCATTTTTTATAATGTGTGCAGCTGAAGAAGCTTGAAAAGTGAAGAGAAACAATATACAGCCATGTACAGGCTGCGACACTTAAGAAGTTTCTTCTTGTCATCTGGGAAGCACCTGACAAGCTTCCATTTGCTAGACACTTCTACGAGATGCAAGAGATTTAACAGGCCTCTGTCTACCTCATTTTGCTGCCTCCACATTTATCCCTGCTTCATTTGTACTTGACAAGTTTGCATGAAAAATCCTCAAGCAATAGCCTGGTAAAACTGCCATACTCGGGTGAGTTGACTGTACTTTGATTCTTGGTATCAGCATGCACAAAGGAGGCACACAAGCAGCTGACAGCAGGTAGCAATCAAAATTCATCTTGTCAGGGAGGCCTTTGTTTTTTACACATAGCTCCACTGAACAAACTAAGTTTACAGTAGCAAACTGTGCTTTGCAAACACCAGTGGAGACAAAACCTACACCTTGAAGGTAAGCAAGCCTTCCCAAAAGTCACACAGCTGATACAAAGATCTTGAAACCAAGTCCTACATACTGTCAACTGCCTTTCACTTAAACACATTTTGCTGAAGAATATTTTGAGATTGAACTAGAAGCTTCAATGAAAAAGAGTGGGACAACTCCCAGTTTAATTTCCTCCCTCAAAAGTCACCCTGCTGAAGTGGAGAAAGATAAACCTTTCAAAGGCATCAAATGATTTAAGAACTCTCATACACTCCCTGTGATTCTCATGCTCTGAAGCCTGTTGAACTCCCTAGTATTTTTTTCCACAACTTACATAATGCAGATGGCTATAAATTCCACCTGATAGCACAGCAAAACCATAGCATTTGTTAGCTGGGCAGAATAGAGCACATTTAAAAATACTATGTTCTCCCAAGGAAGCACAGTATTACTCTGGGATCACTGCCACGAAGAAAAAACGAGTAGCCTGTGCATCTTACATACCCCATTCAGAACTTAAAAGGTGATTAAACTGAACACATTGTTCTCTGTAACGCAGAGAATGAAAGCCAGGGACCATGCCAATGCTGACACTTAAAATGCACTGTACATAGCCACTGAGGCCAACATGTCAGACTGTCAAGAATGAAGAAAAACAATTTGCTTTGCTAACCAAGGTAACTACAGCCATACTCTCACTGCTGTGAGATGATATCCAAAATGACAAATTAAGAAGAAAACAGAGATTGCACTTGCAAATCAAAATCCAAACACATAGAAATTGAACTTTCAGGACAAAGCCTTTCTCAAGCTTTGAGCAGACGCTTGGTATTGTGTCTTACATGTTATTCAAAGAATGGGCAATTAAAGCTGGGAAATTTTAGGTATGGTGGTTACTAAATATTCTAGAAAGTCTCTGCATTCTGTAGAGCAGCATTTTCAACATTTTTCTTTGTCACTTAAGGCATTCATTAGCTGCATTCATGCAGCTCAGGTGGTGTTCTTCTAGGATGCTCCAGTTTAACCTGTAGGACCTAATGACCAGAAAACTAAAAATACCCCTGTAGCAATCCGATAGTATGCTAGTAATCTGATTATTTCTGACAGCTAACTTTCAAAACAAACGTACTACCCACATATGTAACAAAACTTTTGTCACTAATCTTTTGTTAAAAGCATTTTACAGTCTGTGCATTTTCTGTGTTTTCAGTGGGTGACACCGTCAACATCTGAAAATACCAAAATTCAATTCATAGGACCTCCATAAATACAGCCAGTCATTTGTCAGCTAATTTATTTAAGTTCCAATTTTTTCCAATTCCAAACAAAAGCTAAATACAAGTTTTAAACAGGTAAGCACTAGTTTTATCCAAAGGGAGCAGGTTTATGCAGTTTTACTCCAGTAAAGTACTTAACCCTTAAGCAGAGCCTTGTCATCAAAACTTTACAGTAGTCTTCCTTTTATCATTGCACAATCTTAAATGTTGTCAGAACCAACTTTTGACACTGCAAACACTATTTTACATTGTTTTATAATGTCTATTCCAAACGAAAAAACCTCAATGGGTTTTCCATAAGAAATGTTTTAGAAGCCAGTATTTCCTGCACAGTTCACCTGCAAGTTTAAAAGTCTCAACTCTCAAGAAAAAAAATAATCCTCTACCAACATTGTTTCTGCAGCTATTATTTTCCTTTATTTTTAGCTGCTTAAGCTACTTCAGACTCCAGGTCTGCCTCATCTGTATAAATGTATCCAACTCAAAAGAATACTTTCACACAGTAATACAGCAACTTGGGGAAAGAGATCTAAGACAAAAGTGCCAGTAAACAAACATGGCCCAGCAAAATAAAAGAGGCAAAAAATGCCTACACATTAAATGAGATGCTTTTTTTTTTTGAAGAAAGATTTCTTTCCCACATTTACTTCCTATTGTAATAGCCACTTTTCTGTTCATTAAAATGAATGATAGTGCTCTTTGATACAATCTCTTAACAGCAAAGCTGTAAGGCTTTTATACCTGTTACATTCACTTCTCACCCTTCAAATACTGATGGTTAACATTAATAGATGTTAGAGGGCATGACCAGCACAAATGGGAACACCACCACAAATGATCACCTTGTGCTTTCAGATACATTTGTTTCAGTGTACAGTCCCTTCATTTCTCATTTTAGTAAGATGCTGATGCAGTGCAGAAACGTGCAGAGCATCCTCTCTTTCACAAGGTCCATGCAGAAAACATCTAAAAAAATTGTAAAGTTCTGAGAAACAAATGATTAAAAAAAAATCCAGGATGATCAAGTTTCACAATGTATAGTGTTCTGAACATGAGTCCATTTTCTTCTGAATTCTGAAAGAATGAAGTGGTGAGGAAAGTGAAAATCCACTGCTGCTTTCTGTGATCTTCCCTGTTTTGCTGGCCAGTACCTTACTCTGGCATGTAAGGACAGAGGTGATCCTCTATGGTACCAACCGTCCAGTGAGTGAGCTGCTCCTGTGGCAGGTACAGGCAGATGCTGCATAACTTGAAGATTGTAGCTTTGTTTTTTGGAGTCTAGAGGGAAAAAATAAAATGACAAACAAAAAACCACACAAAAATCCCAAAGAAAAAACTATTAAAAGTGAAAGTTAACTCAAGGCTAATAGGCAGACCTCCAGGAGACCAGGCTCATTCATTTGGTTTGCTGCTGGTGTGGAGGAACAACGCAGACATTTAAAAACCACTATATTTTGTCCATATCACAGCCTGAACTCAAAATTAGTCTGCAGCCTCAAATAACTAAAATATTTTCACTATTATGTTCATTCTTCACTTGAATGACTTTTGTAGTATCATCCAAATTACACCAATGTGTTTTTTCCAAAACACTGTTAAGTCTATTTTAGAATTTAATACAAAACATTAATTCTGTGTACACACATGCATGCACATGTGAATCCTATTCATAGTTTAAGTTTTCTCTTAAACTGCTGAAATGTAAGCATGAACGAATAGCAAATTTTTCTACTTGAGTACTTTGCAATAAAATCACTCATTCCTGAGAAGAAAAAGCTTTTTACAAGTCAAACACACTTGTGAAAATGAGCAATAAAATAAGCTTACCTGCAAGTGCTGTCTGTCAATGAAGAGAAACACTGACTGGTTAGGGTTGTTGACAACAATTCCAGTCTTGTCCTTTCGGCTCAGAACATGCAGAAACTGTTTTTCATAGTCACCATGATGAAATTCAAACTTGGCCTACATTGTGTGAAGAAGGGAAATAAACTATTAAGCTAAAGCTCACACTTAACCAATTAATTTCCTCAATGTGAAGCTTTACAATCACTTTGTTTCTTTTCTTATCTATGAAAAGCAGAAGTTGGGAATCACAGCAACATACTTGAGTGTGCACAATTTTTAAAGAACTCCCCAGTTTCATTCTGCCAACACAAACATTAGTCATTGCAATCATGTACTAACAATTCAAAGGTACAACTAACTGCATATATAAAATGAGATTTAGCTTGTTCTGTCAGAACATCCCTACACATCAACAATATAGCACATTTCTTCTAGTAACTAATTACTGCAGAACCAGCACAGAAAATACGTATTATGTTCAGATTTTTTTTGAACATTAACAGCTAAAGCTGGCTACCAAAAAAAGTCTAGACATCTGAAATGTATTTCAATGTAAAATTTCTCAGTTACATGCAGAAATTGCATCCATCTCAGACCCTCTTCCATCTAACAAAATACAGCAACTTGAGATACTCACAGCAACTTTACAACACCATCAAGTTTAGACAAAGATTCAATTGTACTAAGAGCCACATCTACAAATACTAACATATGTATCTATAAATACATGTAATTTACAAAGGGTCCTTCAGATGCTTAAATTTTTAAGGGCTAATATAACAGGGCATAAAGATAGGAAGGAGAATTTGGCATTCTAAAGACTGAATGCTTTATAAATCAAAACAGCCCAGCACACTAACATCCACAGAAGTCACACATTTTATTAAGAGAGAACTTATCTTCCCCTCCAGCTATAAATTAGTTAAATAAACAAATACCTGAACAGGCCTAAAGGGTTCCTCAGATCCCTTCCATCGGGAAAACAGGAGACAGACTATCTTCTCAATATCATTACGAGGCCAAAGAATGAAGTCCATCTCCTGGGTACAGCCGATCACATCCTGTAAGTAGTAAAGTTCTGTACTTATGTTCCTTCCATTAGCCAAAGATACAGATAAGCAACTTATCTACACAGGCACATAATTAAAAGGTGGTACTTACTACCATGTTTGTGTAATTTTCCATTTGTATTACTCTAAGCACAACTAAAGACTAAAGCCTTGCCTTCTACTGAGTTTTAGTATCACTACCCAGTTAATATAAATTCCAGCTTTAAGAAAACATTAGAAAAGGCTGTCTGCCCTCCAATATTTATAAAGCAAAAGAACTTTGTTGTACAGCAAGAGCTGTTGAAAGAATCAACATATGCCTACTAAACAACAAGGCAAGAAGATAAAATTCCCAAGGCGTATTTGAATGAGACAGATGAAAGCTAAAGCTTAAGCACTAAATATTTAAACAATTTCAGAATACATATGCCGCTACCCTTCAAACTAGGCCCCATAAACACATGCCCTCAGAATCTTCCTGCAGCAGAACAGCTGAGAAACTAAGAACACCAACATTAGCCTCAACACTTGGAAAAAGCACAAGTGTTGAAAAAACAAACTAAAATCCAGCAAGTATAAAGAAGAACTTTACCCTGCGCATTGACTGGTAGCGGGGTGCATGAAGCTGTACTACATCCTTCTGCAGAAGCTCTAAAGAACTTTCCAAAGAATAGCTGGAATCCCGTACACCTTTCAGGATATTTTCTTCGTAATTATTGGTCATGACTGGTATCACTTCAGACACTTCAAAAAGCGCTGACTTTTTCTTCTAAAAAAAAAAAAGCACAGGACATTCAGATTACCATCCTTTCTAAGGAATTATAGATTAACAGTCGATATCAGAATTTGTGATTTTCTGTTAGCATTCATGTATAAAGTACACATCATTTAAGTCAGAATCTTGACACAATCCACGCTAAAATTAAGTTAAATAAATCCACATTAAAATCAATTAAATAAACAGAATCAGTCCAACAACTTTTTTTACAAAAAGTTGAACACATTTTTGCAGTCCCAAAGACGCTGATTTAAACGCCAACCTCGCATTCATTGAAGCTGTACCTAAACATTAAGAGAACTGCCCTTTCATCATGTAGAATATATGGTTTTGGGCTGCCCAAGAATCCTCTGAAAGCTCCTCTTGCAAATCAGGTCACACATTTTGTTCTGTTCTTAGCAGTTCTTTAAAGCCAGCCTTTTATGAAAAGGTCTTCCAATGCCACACTTCGTAACTGTGGGCTAAAAAGATCCAATCTTAAATTACCTACAAGTCAACCTTCTCAAAGAAAGACTATATTAAATTGCTAAATAACTTTGATACTCACTACAAATATTTCAGTATCTCTCAAGCAAGGTCAAAACACTATGGGGAATTTGGAAGAACAGTGACACGACAGACAAAGCGTATTTTATCAAATAATGCTTCACAGCCCCAAGTCAGAACACACACAAGTTTGCTGATCAAGCTAGGCTGAGCTAAACTCCTACTCAGAACTAACTGGTACTGGATGGGCATCTTCAGTTCACTGTGATTTAAGTAAATTTTATAGGATGTTAAAGAGGTATTTGCAACAGATTTCTACAGAGCAATCAAAAAGTATGAATGCTCCAACTGAAACCATTAGGGTGTTAAACTTACTAACACACCCATATCCATCTCTGTACTAGACCAAAAACTATACATTTCAGAGGACTGAACAATTTCAGTGCTCACATAGGAGCGTATCTCCTACATTGTGTATACTATGTGTTTCTATTTTTTCATCCTCATCATTGGTTCAGCACATTCATGTGCTTATATATAAAGCACCTACTTTTCTTCTCCTTCTGTAGACAGAAACTGTCCTACAATTTTGGGTCTCTAGTTAACTTTAGAAATACCACTTCCCAGACTGGCACAGATGCACAGCATTCAACAGTTGCAAAGGAGACACCCAAGCAAATGAAGACTTCCCTGCTTCCTTGTAAAATGGTAGCAGCAGTTTCACAGAGGCCTTTGTGCTCGGGCCACGGCAAATATCGCCTTTTGCAACTCCTCCCTTCAACTTCCAGGTTCTCCCCTCTGCTTTAAACAGATAAACGCTGTGACTTTAGCAATCACTCCAAGCCAGGTCTCCCTTTCCAACTCAACTGTTGATAGCCAACAACTGGCCATTTCAGACACAAATTGAGCTTTACGAATTACAGTAGTAACAGCAAAAATCATCTACCCAATACAGAAGCTACCAAGCCATTTAATAAGGCACTAGCACCATCTGAGTCACAAAACTACGAACATATGAAAAGACAAAATTACAAAGTAAATATTTTAGCAATTAGCAATTTTTTAAAAGCTTAAAAGTCAATGAAGTCTCTTATGATGCAATCGGGCAGCAAAGTTCTGCACGGTGTAGTTAACACACATTACAACAGAAAACAAAGTAAAAAACAAACATTAAAACCCAGTTACCTTGTCTTTGAAGACAAAGGCAATGTACATCTTGAAGTCAAACTGGTCAGCTAAAGATTCTTTTTTCTTTCTAAGCTGAGCACGAAGTCTGTTCAGAGCTTGTTTCTTCCGGGAGTTTGGGTCCCCCATTTTGTAATAGAGGTGGTACTAAAGCCTTTGGAAACTGTCGCTAAACTATGGGCACCTTTTCATAAGACTCAAGTACAACAGAAACAAGTCGCTTTATTCCTGCCAATACGACTGAACAGATAAAACGCGAATGTAACCCAAAACCACACCTCAGGCAGTGTTTTAAGAGAATGTCGTATCAGAGGGGCCAAGAATCAAAGTAAGTAGCTGCCCAGCCATGGCTGGAAAAGACCTTTTACAATAAACCAAGGAAAAAAAAAAAAAAAAAAAGAATTTTGAAGAAAAAAATTTGAGCAGTTTAGTCGCAGGAATAAGTGGGCAAGAATGAAAAAACAAAACAAAAACACCAAACAAAAAAACCCCAACAAATCTTATCACAATTTATGTGTACAACAAAAAGCAACTGGCAAAAGCCCAATCCATGGGGGGGGGGGGGAGGGGTATTTTTGCTCTGCTTACAAAAAAAAAGCTGAAATCACAAATTGCATTTTACCCCAGCCAAATTCATGACTCTACTGATTATTAATCTCAGCTTTCCACTATTGCTATGTTGCCCGTCTTTTTTCTCTTCAAAATAATTACACTTGGTGGAGAGCAGAGAAAATGGTGCAAAGGAGTGCACGTCCTGGGAGATAGATTTCTCTGCCAACAACAAAATCAACCACAGACAACACAGTGCTGGTCTGAAGGGGAGCAAAGAGAAAAAACAGCAGAGTCATTTCTATCTTCATCCTGCTCATCATCAGGCACATCATTGCTCTGAGGCTACTGCTGCCAAAGAGAAGACGGATCATGATGGCCATAGACGAAGGACAGACAGGGGTTCAAGGGACCGTATTAACTCGCCTAGAGACTAAAACCCAAACCAGCGCCCCAACCCCGGGCTCCTTTCGAGTCGGAGAGCCCTACATCTCCCAACACCTCACACGCTCCCTGGGCCGCTGATCCCCCAGGAATCCTTCTCTCTCTGCCGCTGCTGTGCTGCACAGCGAGCCCGGTTAGCCGAGGCTGCGCATGGCCAATGCTTTTCGCTTTTCCTCGGGCCTCTCTCTGCCCGCGCCGGCAGAGGCTGCAGCGGGCGGGCAGCCTGTGCCCAGCGCAGCGGGACACCCGCACTCGCACGGCCTCTCCCCTCTCACTTCATGGTCACGACTTGGGAAACATGGAGAGCTTTGCTCCTGCTTCTCTCGCAAAACAGGTTTTCGGTGTCAAAAATTTTGCGAGTTTGGGGTGTTTTGGTTTTTTTTTTAATTTGCAAGCCTAGGCTGCAGTTTTAAACCTCTAGAACACCCTCCCCCCCAAAAAAGCAAATCCCCAGTTATCAGGTTATTTTTTTCCTCTCTCCAGACATTTTCCCGCCTAGGTGGTTTTTATCAGTCGGGGTTAAAAGTTTTTTAGATTAGCAAATTTGTCGGACCTGGTTAAGAAGAGGGGGAAAACTATTTCCCCCCCCCTCCCTTCCTCTTTTGACAAAAAGAAAAAAAAAAAAATAAACGAACGGGAAACAAACAAAAAAGAAGCAAACAAAAGAAGAGGAACCCCTCCCAGAACTTCCCCCAAACCGAAGCAAGAGTCGGAGAGACTCAGACGAGAGCCCGAGGCCGTGGCGCGCTCGCTACCCGCAGCCGGCGGGCGCAGGAGGAGCAGTGGAGGCGGCGGCGCTGCTAGCAGCACGGAGAGGAGCCATGTCAAGAGAAAGCCACGAAGCCACCGAGCCCCCCCATCCCTGCCGCAGTGGACACGCTGGCCGGGCCGCCCACTCTGCCGCTGCTCAGCCCCAACCTGGTCCCCATAGTCTAGCTCAGCGCCCCGGTGCCGGGGAGCGGGGAAATGGTGGCGGAGAGAGGAAGAGGAAAAGAAGGAAGAGGCGACGGCGGTAGCAGCGAAGGAAGGAGGAGGAGGCGGCGGCGGCGAGTCCCTGCGCTAGCGGCTCCTACGGAGGACGGCGGGCGTGGAGATCCCGGAGCCGCGTCGGAGGGCGGGGACGGCCAGGAGAAGGATGAAAAGGCTGAGGAGAGCCTCTCTCTCCACCCGGGACGCCCTGGAAGGAGACGGCAGGAGCGAGCGGGAGCGCCCCAGTCTGTGCCCGGGCAGGGGAGCGAGCGCCAACGGCTGCTGCTGCTGCGCGCTCCGCAACGGCCCCTCAAAATGGCAGCGCCTGAGTCACGCAGGCGCCGCCCGGCCCGCGCCGCGCACGCGCGCTCCCGGCGCGTACCAAGGGCTCGGGTCCCGGCGGGGGGAGAGCATCCTCTTGTGCCCCAGGGAGGAAGGCTGGGAAAGCAGGAAAAGCCGTAATCTCGCTAGACACAGCTTTGCTTTGTCGTTGTGTTTGCCAAACAAAGAGCAGAACAGCGGCAGAGCATTCCAGAGCCGCCGCCGCGTCCAGAACCCAGGTCTCAGTGCCCTGCTCCTTTCCGCCCCCCGCGCTGTCACGCCCCGTCTCCCCGCCCTCGGGCCCCACGCGACGCCGCGCCTGGCCGGGCTGGCGGGGCCAGGACCCGGATGGAGGTGCTGGGCGCGCCGGCCCGAGGGGGGGGCAGGAGGGGCGGGGCGGGACGGGGCGGCCAAGGGGGGGCCGGGAGCTGCTCCCCATTGCCCCCACATCCCCCCACGCCAGCTGCTACCTGCCCGCGGCAGTTCCCTGCCCGTCCCCGCCCCCTCCTCCCTGAGAAACGTCTCCTTCCCAAAGCCCGCCCTTCCGTCCCCTGCCGGGGGTCCCGCCGCGGGTGAAGGGAGCGCTTCACACTTGCTCCATCCTGAAGCGTGGTGATGGATGTTACTGCTGTGTGCGGATGTGAAGCCGTGTCATAGCGCGGCTCGCTCGGTTTCCTGCGTTGGGGTTTGGCTTCCGCCCAGCACACGTATGTGAAGTAAACTGTACATAAATAATAATAAAAAAATACCCCCCAAAAAAATGGAAATCCTGCGACCGACTGCGAGATGACAGGGTAGCGTTCTCCAATCCTGATCCTGCAACAGAAGCCAGAGCGCAGGCTGCGTGTAGCCGTGTCTGTTCCTCCCTTCCCAAGGAGGCTGGCTAATTAATTAATTGCTATTCCAGAGGCACGAGCCTAATCGTTGCAGAAAAGCAAGCGTTTGTCTATCTATATTCCAAGGAAAGGATGATGCCTGCCTCCTTTCCCCTTCCCCGCAGAGGAAGCAAGTTGGCTTTCAGCTGGGTGCGTCATAGTGGGCGGCCGAGGGGGGTAGGAGGAATCGCCATCTTCCCCCTCAGGCCCAGGCAACCCATGGCCGCAACCCTCAGGTGTGCCAGGGAAAGCCTTGACATCCAAAATGGCCCAGGCTGGGTGCACCCAGCGCTGCAGGTCTGGGCTGCGCTACATCCCCGTGCACGGAGGGGATGGGGAGTTACCTCTCCCACCCTTCCCCTGGACGCTGCAACTCGCCAGAACAGCAAGGATACTAAGAAGATGACAAAGGGAAGGCAAGCGCCCATCTCACGGGATTGCATTTCGAAGGCCACACAGCATGGCAATGGCACTCTACAACAAACTCCAGTAGATTTCCATCTTTTTTTTTTTTTTTCCCCCCCTGATCTCTGCTCCTACAGGTTTCCCTGTTTTCCTGCTGAGCTTCATATTAGTTATTCCCTCATAGCACACTTTTCCATTACACACTTTCCCTTGGGCACCATGTCTGCTTTCCTCCTGCCTGTCTCATGGTAGGCAGCTGCCGTGCTGCAGCCCTTGCACCTCACTGCCGTCACCCAGTGCCAGGCCCTCCAACACAACCACTCTCATCTTGCCTTCCTTGTCACGGGCATCGCATGGAATACTTGTTTGTACTGGAACAGAGCCGAAGAATAATTTTTACCCACTTGCAGACTGCTTTTTACTCCTAATGGCGACGCCTGTTGAAAATAACCTTGCATGTGGAGGTAAAAACCAAGGCATCTCAACAGGAGTATCACATTAGCTCCGCACGGCTGGGACTATTTCAAAATGCCAACATCTTTGAAGTATAGTACCAGTCAAGCCTTAAGGAGAGCTGTGTTCGGACACCCGCTTTTTCAGTCAAAGCGGGTTTGTTTGCCGTGCCGCCCTGCACGGCGTTTTGTGCTGCAGTCTGAAATTCCCCCTCGCACCCGCTGCTATTTTAAGCCGTGAGTCACTCAGGCTTGGCCCGTGACCCGCTTTGTGCCGGCACAGCCCAGGCGAAGGCGGCCCGGCACAGCAGCGCGGCGTGACGCAGGGATTGCCCCAGCACACAAGGCCCTCCCAGGGAGCTGGCACCTTGCCTGCCTGCAGAGGAGAAAGGAAGGAGATTTCTTCCAGGCTACGTACTCCATCTGCCCTCTCCAGCACGGGGAGGGAGGGATACAGCCACAGCCGCTGCCGTTTGTCGCAAGGGATCAGGCAGCTGCCCAGCCCCAGGCTGAGGAATGCATCCAAAAAAATGTTGTCAAATATAGTGCTGGCACCAGAACCGTTTTTCTTCTGGAGGACTTTCTAGAAGAGCTATGAGGAGAGGAATATGTATACTTAGAGGAAGTGTATCTATATACTTAGAGGAAACAGGAGATCGGGTACATGCTAAGCAGCCACCAGCTGTCTTCTGCAAACTCAGGCTGCTCAAATCCTTTCACAACATTTCAGCAGGGGAGGGGGAACTGAAACCCCTTCAGGTTCCTGTGTGTATAGACTGCTGCTCCTCCTTATACAGGCAGCTACCTCCCTTACCAAACTCAGAGAAGATCTTTTCCTTTCTGCTCATTGGTTTGTAAGGTTATCCTGACATTTACACAAATGAGCAGATGAACCAAACTATGTTTATTAAACATAGATATACAGAAATATCTGCACTGTTAAAGTAATGAGTAATAGCTGAGTCTTGTCCTACTTGTATGCAATTGTGTTTCTTTTCCTCCACATTGCACAGTGATGAAGCTCATACAGTAGAAAAATATATACATCAGCATCTTGGTTAAAATATGTATTAAGTAGCATCTCTAACTGAGTGAAGGGGGAGTTAAGAGTTAGCAAAATAAATATTTCTGTGCTACCGACTGAAAATTCTCTTGACCACATAATTGTATACTATTTTTAGGCTTCCTACTGGTTATGCAATGTGGTATCATTTATGAGAGAGGCTTGTATGCCTCAAAGTTTGGTGTGTGTTTTACAGTTGTATTGCTTAGTCTAATGACAGACTGCCTGTCTTCAAACCTAGTTTAAATTGGTATTAACTTTATCATTAAGGAGAGAGAAAAGTGGGTGGTATATGAAACAAACCTGACAAGTAGCTTGTGTCAGTATATGTAAAAATATATCATAGTTCTTTTTGTTATCCCATTAGCCCAGCAAAAACAGTGTTTCTTGTGCATGTTACATCCAAGCTGAGCAAAAGTCAGTAGAGTGGGTGAGTTTCTGCTTCATTAACATAACACAAATAATCTGGTGTCCTTTTGTCTTTCTCCCACTCAAAGTGAGGAGGACTTAGTTACCATGTAGCTCTAGTCCTGTTATCTCTGGGGAATCAAATGCATGCACATCCCCAGGGACTTTGGTCTTTGCAGTGAGGGGAGGGGGGTGACACTCTTCAGCTGTTGTCTGACAGAAATACAGAATCAGGCAGCCTGGGCAATAGCCCATGTGAAGTCACACAAAAACATTCCTTGGGAGATAAAGTGTTCAAGTGATTAGGTTTTGAGAAGCACTACAAGTTTAATGTCTGGTTGCTTGTGTATTCTTTTCCTTTTCTGCTCTGAAAAACTTGTATTTTCTATTCCCCATCATGTTGTTTCCTTGCTGTTTTCAGTAAAACTAAGCACTGTAGAGTTGTGGGTTTTTTTCACATTTCAGTTGCATAAGTTGTGGGGGTTTTTTCTGAAAATTAAAAAATATTGATAACTTTATAGAAACAACTTGTTGGGTTATTTCCCTAAAATTTATTATTTCACAGTCCAACTCCTGTGTTCATAATTAAACGTTTACTCCTAAGATTGTGGGAAAGACTGTACTCTAATGCCTCTGTCTGTAATTTCCATCTTAATAATTAGTTACTTAAAACTTCAAAATTTCTAGTTAGTAGTTGCTTTTTTAACAGATTGTAGCAAACTGATATATATATATATATGGTATAGACATAGTTATGAACAGATGAGATGGATTCTGTTATCTTTCTGCTTTTACTTTCCATGCATACTGTACTGGCTGTATGTGTTCACTTGATTCTGTCTCACTTTCTGCTTGCTTGTCCAGTTTGTGCTTTCCTGACACATTTAGGAGTACTGAGTATGTGCACTTCTCATGTCAAAAGTAACTAGAGGTTCTCAGTGCCTTTGCTGAGATGACAGCTTCCTCAAACACTATCAATTGCCTCTGAGTATGGTAGTTATGATTTTTTTTAACAGCTTGGCTTTTGTTTTATATAACAAATGCACCTGCTGTCTCTAAAACTTTGCATTTATTTTGAAAATGTCTGAAATACACAAGAAAAACAAGGATCCCTGGCTGCCATTTGTACATATATCTGCAACTCAAAGCGTTGTGCTATCTGAGAGACTACTGACCCTCTGTTACCCCCGTGTCATCTTTAACTGCTGTTCTCTGTTAATGATGTGCAAATGCATTTGTCTTTATCAGCCTAGTTTGCTCTAATCAAAACCAAAGACAGTCATGTTCCATTGTAGGTTTTGTGTTTGCTCAGAGGTGCTTGCAAGAATAAGAGTAAAATTTTGAAAGAACTTATTTTATTTATTCAGTCAGTAAATAATATTCTAAATACGTGTATTCAGCAGAATTGGAAGTAGCTTTAGATTAATAATTCTTAGCCTTTATAGAGAATGTTTCATTTTTAAATCTTAAAGAACTACACAAATTATGTTTCTTTCAAGATAAATCCATAGCTGAGAAAGTTAGAACCTAACAGTGTATTAAGGGATGTCTAAGCAACTCACACAGTATTTAACTAGAGAAAAATTCAAAAAGTGAGATGTAAATTTTTCTTTTAACCTTTACTCTCTGAATAACTAAGGCTTACTATTCACAGGATGATCATTTATTCTAATACACGAAATTGCAGACGCTTTAGAAAGATTTAATTAATAGCACTGGCCATCATAGAAAACCAACTTTCATTATGAATTATACCTGGATTGTGTTGTGTATATAATCCTTTCTTTGGACAGACTTTCATTAGCATGCAGGCTTTCGTGCTGATCAACCTAGGGAAAAGAAGACAGATAATTAACTTCTTGTCAGGAACACAGGGAGCAGTCTCCTATAGGACGTAATACCCCAGAAACAAGAGGCCGAGGGAGGAGAAGCACTAGGCAACGTGATGCCACGCTGCCACCTAGTGTCACCCGAAGGATTGCGGGGAGCCGTCTTACCCCTTGCACAAATGGTCTTGTTCCTGGACAGAAAGCCAAAGGAACAGCAGCAAGGGACCCCGAGAGCCACAGTTCCTGTTTATTGACTCAGAGACCCCAAAGCCACCCTCCGGGCTTCCTTTCCGGGACCCTTTTGCAAGGCGTGCACCCAGAGCAGAGCTGAGATGAGACATTCTCAGGCACCGAGGTACAACACTGCGGTGAGCCCTCTCTCTCCACAGTAGTTCTCTGCATCTAAACCAGTTACAGGAGTTCCTTACACTAAACACTAATAAACGGGAAAGCATTTATGATGTTTATATAATCATGACATTTTAAAAATCTGAAATAACAATGTACCTTCCATGCATTTACTATGGCAGGTAGAAATGAAGAGTCCTTTAGGCACCACAGAGCCAGATCATTCTCTGTGGAATACAATAAAGGCCTTGGCAAAAGGCATGATGTCCCTGTCAAGAAGAAATATAATGTTGTCAGCACTTAAGACAGACAGCCGTGTCCAAAATCCCTCTGTATAATGCTTAGGAATTTTCCATACCCAGGAGTCTAAGCAAGGCTGGACCCCAGAGTCACTGGAGATGGGCCTTCCCACCCATGTTCCCAGGAACCTGAAGTCCTCAAAAGAAGCCTTTTACTGTTGTCATTTGCTGTAAATACTGATAAGATTTATCAATAGTATTGGAGTATAAAAGCATTGAAAAGGGCACATTCTCTACTACCATGAATAATCTAACAAGTTGGCTTCGCTCTGTGGGAAAGCTCAATGTGTTTGCTTAGGCTCACTTGAAGTGCAAATAGTCAGAAGTATTCATGACAGAGAGGTTGGTTTTTTTTTATGAAACAAACAAGCTGAAATGCATTACATTGCACTCAATCTAAAGAAATATATTCTACTAGTATTGGGTTGACAGATTTTTCCATGTAAAAATGCCATAACCCCTATTTAAATTTACCCTTCAGCAACAAAACTGGGAATTATTAAAATAGAGTAACCTGAAACCTTTTAATGAGATTTTTATATAATTATACTGGTTTCCCACAGTTAAGATTCCGAATAAGCTTCTGATAGTAAGCTCTCAGTGTTCTTTCTGATACGATGAAGGGATTCTTTACAAACCTTTCAAACTGAAGAAACTGAACTGAAGGAAAACTCTGAGACACAGTGTAACATGTCCTCATAACAGGACATGTTCTTCAGCCAGATAAATTGAAGGAGAGGCACCTTTGTAAGGAACCTCCAGATCCTATGCCTTCAGCAAGGAACAAATTAAAAGGGAAAACAAACAGAACTGCCACATCAGAACCATCTCCCATTACCTGGGGCCATTTCCAATTATCAACATTTCCAAAAGCAGTTCTTCCACTTCTGAACTGTAAATCTACCTGAAAACTTTTTATAAATTAAAACTGAATTTTGAAAAGGTGATTTTTGAGGAAGTATCTCTTGAAAATGTTAGTATTAAAAAAAAAAAAATCACAGCCATAAAAGACACATACGACCTTTTATCTGTATAAATTATGTATGCAAATAATTTAAATGTTTCAAGGTGTTTTATACTGCATATTTATATTGCTGTATAACAGTACATAAACCATTAAAATAGGAATATGCTGATATTGTGTTTATGTACACATTACCTGAATCCAGATCTTTCTGAAAGGGATTTAATACTGCTAAGATTAATGCATATGTTTGATCAGAGTTTAGCATATCTCTTAGTGTTATAGAATATGGAAATTTCATTTTTTCCTCTAGAATCAACAAGAATTAAATTAACTTAAAAGCATTTTGACTACTGTAACAGAGGAATAGTGATTTATATAGACATTTCTGCTTGTGCTATTTTTATTTTCTTGATAGAAGATAAAGCTTACTGAGGTGACAGCTTGCTGATGACACTATATTGCTCTAGATAATAAGAAATGAGATGACTGAAAAACTGTGGAAGGGCATTATGGAATTGAGTAACTGGCAAATACAGCAAACAGTGAAATTCAATGTAGATAAATGTAGAAAAACACACATAGGAAAAAAAAATAATTTCACATATTAATAACAGACTTTGAACTAACCATCATTCCAGAGTAAGATCAGAGTTATGACAGACATTTCCACAACAATGTCAACCCGACATTTGGCAGTGGCTAAAAAGGCAAATCAAAAAGGCATTCAGTTCACAGAAGAATAGAGATGGAACAGCTTTCATTTAAGGGATGGCTAAGTAGACCTGGCAGAGAGAACTGGAGGGGAATCTGTGTAACAGTGGCCTAGATGTTGATCAATTGTGTGTTGTCTCTTCCACTACACAGAGGGGGGACATCCAATGAAGCCATAGGAACTGGGTTCAAAATTTAAAAAGAAAGCAGGAGGTTCCTCAGACAATGGCTATTTGAGCTCAAGAACTACTTGCCAAAGGATGTTACGGACAATGGAAGTTTAAATGGGTCAATGGGAGACTGAACAAGTTTATGCAAGAGAGATCAGCTTTATTTCCTTATCCTTGTTTAAAGATTTCCTAATTAATCCTTTTTAATGTTCTGCCTTCTTCTCTTTCATCTGACCATGACACTCCCCTTAAGACATTGTCATTATGTGCCATACAGTTTATTTCCAAACAGAAGACTGATGGAGGGGCATGCTGAATAAATAATTATTTCTGTAATTACCCTAATTTCTAATAGCTCTGTCATACTGCCTGGAAAAAGTGCTGACAGCTGTAGCAGGCTAGCTCTGAGACCTTGATGGCAAGGAATGTGTCCGTAACTCTATAAATATTTACTCACAATCCAGCAGAAGATACTATTACCACAAATAAAAGATAAACATACAAATATTTGCAAGAACATAATTGTAAAGTGGCCTCTAACAAACTTAACAGCATGCCTTATGGATAATTAATGGCAAGTTGTAGTCTGTATCATACGTCAAATGATTGCTGTAAATCAGCCGCTGTGGCTTAACCATGTGTTTTCTGCTCATTTTGCAGATTGTACCGTATTGAGATAGGAGTGATGACAATACAGCGGACACATGATTTATCTGGGTACAAGGTCTCTTTAAAATGCAACAAACAATGGGAGTAGGAGAGCAGTCAAGAGAGACTTCATGTCTAGTTTCAGGCTACAGGGAGATTTGTAATAGGGAACTAATAAACTACCAGCCCAAGGCTGCAATAGCCACGATGAGCACCGGGCAGTCAATGCTTGTGTGTTAGATTTCCGACAGCCTCAGCGCGGGCGACTCCAGCTTGGGGGCAGATTGCACCAGACGTGCCTGTGCCTGCCTCGGGGTACAGGCAGGGACAGCATGTGCAGTTCACAGCTTCATAGAATCATTTTGGTTGGAAAAGGCCTTTAAGATCCTCAAGCCCAACCATTAACCCGGCACTGCCAAGTCCATCACCAACTCATGTCCCTCAGCACCACCTCTACACGTCTTTTAAAAAACGTCCAAGGATGGTGGCTCTACCACCTGCCTGGGCAGCCCGTTCTAATGCTTGACAACCCTTTTGGTGAGTAATTTTTTCCTCATATCCCATCTAAACCTCCCCTGGCGCAGCCTGAGCCCATTTACTCTTGTTCCATTGCTTGTCACTTGGGAGAAGAGACCGACGCCCAGCTGGCTTCAACCTCCTTTCCTAGCTGCGGTGTCTCACACCCCAGCGCTGCCCTCTGGAGCTTTCCTCTCACCTTTCTCAGAACGGAAACCTCTCCCAGGACCCTCCGCCCTACGTCCTGTGGGTGCCGGTCCCCTCGGCTGCCCCCTCAGCCCCCCTGAGCTCCCCCCTCAGCCCCCCCCTTAGACCCCCGGAGCTCCCCCTTTAGCCCCGCTCAGCGCCCCCCTCAGCCCCCCCAGCTCCCCCTTTAGCCTCCCTTCAGCCCCCCCTAGCTCCCCCTTTAGCCCCCCTCAGCTCCCCCCTCAGCTCCCCCTTTAGCCACCCCCTCAGCCCCCCTGAGCTCCCCCCTTACCCCCCCTCAGCTCCCCCTTTAGCCCCCCTCAGCTCCCCCCTCAGATCCCCCTTTAGCCCCCCTGAGCTACCCCCTTAGCCCCCCTGAGCTCCCCCCTCAGCCCCCCTGAGCTCCCCCTTTAGCCCCCCTCAGCCCCCCCTTTAGCCCCCCTGAGCTCCCCCTTTAGCTCCCCCCCCCCCGCTCAGCACTCCCACCCCGCCCCGCCCCGAGTCCTCCCGCTCGCGGCGGGACGGCGGGAGGGCGGCCCCGCCATTGGCGGGGAGAGCGGCCGGGGGGGGTGTCACGTGACACACACCCCCCTCCCGCCCGCGCCTTATAAGCCGCCCTCGTGGCGGGGGCGCGTGGCCGGGCGATCGGTGCGGCGGTCGGTGAGCGGGGCGGGCTGGAGCGGGGCGGGCTGGAGCGGGGCGGGCGGGAGCGGGGCGGCGGGAGGGAGGGAGAGGGAGGGCTCCGTCTCGTTTGAGCCGCTGCGGGCGAGGGCAGCCGCAGGCTTTGGTGCTCGCAGGCTCCCACGGCCGCGTTCGGGTCTTGGCGGGCTGCTGCCCGGCTTCCCCATTGGCCGCGGCGGCGGGCGAGGAGGGGCGCAGCCGCTGGGCTGGCGGGAGCGGGAGGGGACCCCTCCCCCGCCATCTTGGGGGTGCGTGTGTGAAACCCCCCCCCCCTTCCCACCCCGGGCCGTTCCTGTGGAGGGGCTTCACGGGGTTGGGGTCCCCGTGGCGCCGGGGGGGCGGCGCGGCGCGGCTGGGCGGAAGCCTGTGCGGGCTCCGGCGGGGGGTGAAGTGAGGAGGCTTGGTGTGTCGGGGTGAAGAGAGCTTGACTGGTAAAGAAGGAGCCAGGTAAGGGAAGGGGAACGAGGAATGATCTCACTGTTTGCCACGGGCAGGCTGGTGTTCGGCCATCCCCGGGAAGGGAGGGCTGCCTCACCCCTGACGGTGACTTGGGAAGACAAATGCCAGCACTGCGGGCGTCCCCCCCGCTTCCTTCGTTCTCCCCCAGCTTTGCTGAGCATGATGTCGTACGGAGCGGGATATAACCTTTGGTCAGCTGTCCCGGCTGTGCCGTCTCCCAGCTTCTTGTGCCCCCCCAGCCTCCCCTCTGGTGGGATGGTGTGGGAAGCAGAAGAGGCCTTGGCTCTGGGGGAGAGCTGTAACTAAAACATCTCTGTATTATCAACTGTTTTCAGCACAAATCCAAACCCCAGCCCTGTACCAGCTACTGTAAAGAGAATTAACTCCATCCCAGCCAAAGCCAGCAGATAGCCTCAGGGGATATCCCCTCAGGGCTTTATTTCTGGCACCCTTGCACCTCCTGTCTCAAGGAGGAACCCCAAGAGGAGCATTGGGGCCTCCTGAAGAGCCTGCTGATCAGATGATTCATAACTGAATTCTTAACGTGGTCATAAAAGTTAGTAAACTGAAATTGTAATACCGTGTAACTAGTATTACACAGTAAAACAAATCACTAGCCCTGAACTTCAGTTGCAACCAAATGACTAACTTTTTACTTTTTTTACAGTGGTCCTATGAATTCCAAAATGAAACAAAAAACGGATGCAGACAGATCGTCAGGATCTTTGCAGGTGGTATAAGCTTTGAAGTTTTGAAGCTAGAATATAGGAGCAAATAAGGGACAGAAAAGAGAAACTGAAATTTATTAAGAGTATCTCAAACACTGAATTTGTTTTGTTGAGAGGTTTGTGTTGAGTTCTCTGGGAAAGAGTTCCTCTCTCTCACACAAGATCTGTTCTACTGTGCTTCCACCTGGTTAATGTCCTGTTGGCTTGAGTAACCTCCTGGCAGGCAGAGTGGCTTGGGAACACTGTGTTCTGCTTGGGCATATGTACTTAGGACTACTCTTTTCTTTTTTTTCCCCCTTATTGCTCAGCAAGTCCTTTTTAGTTTGACACTGAGCTTGCTGTCTTTCCTTGTGATTTTTCTTTTTAGGTGCTGGCTACCTGCCTTAGTTCAGCTACTGAATCAGTCTGACAGCTTAAGAGTTTGTAGAGTAGGTTGTGTAGTCTGCCCTTTGTAGTGATGAACTTACTAAGAATTAAATCTGTCTTGACTTGAGCATGTTTAACTGAATGACTTGTTAAGGCAGTTCTATTTCTAAAGCCACTCTCATGAACTGTAGTTGCCTCAGCTTTGGTGAAAGTGCTTAAAGGATTTAGGCTTTTAAGAGATGACTGATTAAAAGTTAAGAAAGTTTATACCTATTCTAATCCTCTTAAAAGACTCTTGTTAAATCTTTTAATGTAGGCCCTAATCAGAATTGTACAAATATCATATTAAATTGAGGCTAATACACCTCTGTCATGTGGGATAAAGTGGTTGCAGTAAGAATTTCTGGTATTAATGAAAATTGCCTATTGATAAGCCTAGCTTACACATGTGGTCATCCTGTCCTATAATAGCTCTAGGATGTAAATTCCTCAGGGTGGCTTTTTGCACTTTCTGATACTTAGATGTAATGGGTTAACTCAAGTATTAGTCAATAATTTCTTGGCAGAGTGTACTTAACTCTAACCTTCAATAGCAGCAAGCAGTGTCTGACACACGGCGTGATTCTTGTTCCCACAGCAGTTAGTGTTTGTCCTTCAGTTCAACAGGAGGGTAATTGGTGGCAGGAACTACCGTGGGAAACGCGAACTCTTGTCATATGAAGTAGAGTGTGAATCAGTAACTTTCTCACGCTGGTGTGGCATTATATTCTGGCTATTCTTGCTTGGTTGTCTGCCATTGTTTGCTGTCCCATGGTGGCAGTGTGGCCAACCGAATCAGAAAGCTTTAATGCAGGAAATGGGTATTTATGTGTGACAGGGAAGGTGATAAACACGTGAAACAATAGCCTGTCTGAAGCAGGGAAGCTTTAGGTCCATTTTAATGGTAATTGAGGAACACATTTAAATGAAAACCACTTGAAGGGTGCGTTCACAGGTAACAAAAATGGGTGCTGCCTAAAGTGATATGACTTTACCAAGTAAACTTGCAATTCCAGTCACTTTTGTCTCCTCTGGAGTTTAATACTGCTGTTGCCAAACAACTTTGGGGCTTTGGCTGAAGTGTACTGGGTCACTGTGCTACAATTGGCCTTGAAATCTAGTCAGAATATTTCTGCGCTAAGACTTATTAAATCCCTTTATGAAGAGTAAGGGTTTTCTAAGAGACAGGGGCTGAGCATAGCTTTACGTGATGAAGGTCCAACTCTGATAGAATTCACTAGATTCCCTTATTTGCACAAGCCTTAACATAGATTAAAGTATCATAATTTTGTCTTGACAAGATGAATCATTGATTACTTTAAAGGAAGCATGACAAATTCCTGAGCTTCTGTTTATGTAGAGAAATGTGACAATGGTCTGAAGCCATATTTGTCTTTTTAGAAGTACCTCACAGATACCACATGCAGTGCTGCCCCAAGACGGACTCTTAAAATGATTCAGCCTTCAGCAACAGGTTGCCTGGTTGGCAGACGAAATGAGGTATGAATGAAAAGATAACCTTTAGATGTGTAATTACTTTTAATCATAGTGAAATGCTTTGGAGCTTTTAACTGAAAGCCAGTATATTTTTTTTTGGAAACTCATACTTCCCTAACAAGTGTGCCAACTTCAGCTTAATATTATTTTAGTTATAAACGATATTAAAACCTAGCTATTTGAGTACTTCAAGAAAATGTTTAAGACTTGTATTCAACCTGTGGGTATCAAGGATCATGTCTGTAAGCTAGAACTATAGTGTGAAGAAGTCTTATTTGCAGTCATTGGTAAGCAGGTGTTACAAGCTTGTATTGGAAAAAAAAGAAACAACTGAAACATTGCTCTGAAGTTAAACCTGTGTTGTATGCAGAAGAAATCTTCAGTCAAAAGGAAACTCTGGAATAACAAGTTCACCTCAAAGGCTTGTAAAGCTGAGGTGTCTGTGGACAAGGAGCAAGAAAATGATAATATGAAAGATGTAATTCAAGCAGTAGATCTCATGATGAAAGGTATGTGGTAATTCCTGATACACTTTCTTGCATTTGAAATTCCAAGCTCCCATTGGAATATAACTTGAAACATGGTTCCTTTGTCAGTTAGATAAGGGTTTAGGGTTTGTTATAATGTCTATCAGGAATTAGTGATACTTACCCTCTGTAATGCAGTGAATGCAGTAAATGCAGTATAGTTATCTTAATGTTTCAGGATGATTCTCAGGTACTACTTGCTGTATCCTCAGTGTTAAGAAGTACTATAGTTTATTACTTTGGTTTAGCTACAGGCTTTCAAGTGACTAGTAATGAAGTTGAAATTAAAGTCTGTTTTGGCATAGTATGCTGCTGTGCATGCAGCTTCTCAGAACCGGTTTGAAAGCATCTGAAGTTGAGTGAGAGACTGATGAAGCCCAGTGTGTGGATAGTGATTTGAAAATAAGACTTCTGTCTTCCACGAAACATGGACTGAGGATTGCAAATGTGACCATCTTGAAAAGCCTGCTCTGCTGCCAGGTTTGAGGCAGCTTCTTGAAGACCCTGCCTGTATAGCCATTAATACAGTGTAGGATCCATTTTCTGTCAAATTATGTCACTAGTTGTAAATTTATAACTGATCTCTGGGAAAATAATACATAGATTGAGTTCTTATTATCACACTTTATAGAACATTTGTATACAAGTTAAAGATATTTAAATTATGATCTCAAGAATTCAGTCTTTGCACAGACTTACAGTAGCTTCTTACTTCAGGAAGCCCTTCACCTCAGTATTGGAAAGAAGTGGCTGAAGAAAGGAGGAAGGCTCTCTATGAAGTGCTTCAAGAAAATGAAAAGGTAGCTAGTGAAAGCTCATTAACTTCCTTACTGCTGATTATTTTTTTCCTCTTTTAACATTTTGTTATTTGAACTCAGCTACACAAAGAAATTGAACAGAAAGATGGTGAAATTGCCCGTCTAAAAGAAGAAAATGAAGAACTAATGGCCCTTGCTGAACATGTGCATTATATGACCAGCATGATTGAGGTACTTGAATTTTCAGTTAATGGTGTAGAATGAAAAATTGAGAAAGCAGCACAAATATTTTAATGAAATCATTACTTCTGTCTGTTCATCCAACTCATAAAGGTTGGACCATATGATACTTGAGGTCCCTTCCAACCTGGCATTATGTGATCCTCTTCATTCTTAAATTGCTGTCTAGCCTGTTCTGTGGGATTGCTCTAGTCCAGAGGCACAGAACCTCTTCTAGGGGATGATTTTTTCCAGTTCAGAATCCAAAGGAATAATGAGAAAGTACTTAAGATGGGTGTTTTCTGAAGGGAAGATTCAACCTATTGTCTTAGCAGAACAGGCTTTGCATGTTAGAGATGGTGACAGGGGAAGGAAAGGTTCATTTTCACTTTTATGAGATGACTTAAATACAAATGCTTAATGGGTTGTATGGGGCTGCAGACTGAATAAAGTGCTTGTACTGACTGTGTCTTTTAAACAGCAGGAGCACTCAGAGGAGCAGTGGGAGGAAAAAGGGAGCATCTATGCTCTTTAAAGTCAGTCTCACTGAGGACTTGCCAAATTCATGGCCCAAAAAGGCCTAGTGCACTTAATCTGTAGGAATTAATACACTTGTAAATTTCTAAACAGCTAATAATAATTCCTTTGGGACAGGTAGTTGTTCTGGTGATTCTATGACTCCTCCACCAGGGGTAGGTTGTCTGTAACAGCCTCTGAAGGTGTGATAAATTTATAGCCATGGAACCTTGATCATAAATTTTATCAGGAAGTTTTTGTAGGGATTGATCTCTCAGCCAGGATAGGAAGCTGGGTGTCTGGCAAATATTTCGATTTCTCTGATTAGACTGGGAAGGTAGAAACAAAATGGAAGATAATTGCAAGCGACTTGATTAATCAGGAAGTGAACTTGATCAAATTAATTTTCAGTTAGTGCAGTTATTTAGATCAGTCTTTAAAATCTCCACTAACTAGCTGTGCTTGCATTTTTCTGTATTCATGAGGTACTGCTTGTTAGTGATAAACCCACAGGCAGAAATTAAGGACTTAAAAGTAATTTTGGAAACCCCTCTGCAGTTCCTCAACAGTTAAGTGAACGTAGTTGTAAGTCGTTCAATTCTGAGGCATTAATGAGCTTTACATGATATATCAGACAACCAGAAGCTTCAAAGCAGCCTCTTGTGGTCCTGTTTTTCTTTTATAAATCAGGCTAGGTGAGGAACTTCTTGTTTGATCATCAGGTGCTAGAAACTGCTGGGTCTTCTAGTTCACCTGGATTTAATGTACCTTCATTATTTCTGAATTACAATTATGAACTTAACCTGTTGTATATTATTTTTTCTAAAACTAAATCTATAAGTAATACTTAACTTGGGGAGCTGCTTCACATATTTAATGTTGCCAAAGATAAAACCTGTCCTACTGAAGAACCTGAGGAAGGCTGAACAGTCAACAAAGCAGATGTGGTCTGTGAGTTAGAGGTAGCAATTTGAGTTGAACACAAGTGTTGCTAAGGGTTTTGTGATGGAGGAATGTTTTAATTATATCAATGATCTGTAAGTGAAGATAATTAGTTTTCTTAATTCAATATGCACAGTCTTATTTCACCGGCTATTAAGGAGAAGTTGTATTAAGTTCACACCATCTTCTGTTTCTTTCTAGAGGCTAACTGGGCAAGCACCTGACAATCTAGCTCTAGAGGAATCTGAACTAGAAAATGAAGAGTTTAACTGTGGAGACAATGCAGACAGCACTTCTGAAGAAGGGCCATCACAAGAATCACGTGGCTTAAGGGAGAGTACGTCAGATCTTGCTTCAAAGGAAGAAAATAATTTGCAACTGGAATGACAACCTTAAATAGCCTTATGTATGTGGGTTTTAATTGCAGGCTTCCTCTTGAAAGGATATACTAAAACTTCTCGGGTATAGAAACTCTTGTGGAAGCATTACAGGTGTTGGTTTTAAACTGGAATTATGAAGCAGTGGGAGTATCTGGATACTGCATAGAAAACGTACTACAGGCTGCACATAGTCGCTTGTATACGATGCAAATACTGTGTATTTCAAACTGTTGTGTAAATATCCTCTCAGTTGGTCTGACATGATACATGAAAATTAATAAATCTTTGCCTTACCGAAGCAGTCTCTTATTTGAGTGGGGAATGGCTAGTTCTAGGCTTGTAAGTCAGTTGTGACTACTGTAGATGGAAGCTTTAAAGTTTTTTTAGAGTGTACCTGGGCAGTTTTTAACTCCTTAGAGTTGCAGAATTTTGGAGAACAGAGTGGCTTTTGGTTGATAGGGAAAGCAAAATAAAACTTGTGGTGTTGCAGAGGCTTCAGAAAGTCAAAAATGGGTAATAAGACTCAAGATGTAAAGTTCAGTTAGATTTGTGCTTTTCAGGGGTTTCAAAATTGCCTCTTGTCTCAAGGCAGCCTTGTCTGAGATGCATAGGTAAGAGCCTAAGTAAGCAGGAAGTATTAGACAGTCTCTTATAAATACATTAATTGCTTATAAAGAAAAGGTGGGATGTTCTTGCTCCTAATAGCAACTGTACTGAAAATTAGATGGAGACAAAGCAGCCTACACTTGTGAGGTATTCTGAAAGAAAACTCCCATGTGTTTCAAAGTACTGCTCTGGTATTTACTGATATGTGAGGCACCTTTTTACCAAAATAGTAATGTTTTGAAGGGTTTACAGGAATAAAAAAAGCCACCACTTTTAAAACTATGTTGTCTGTATGGGGGAAAAAGTGGTTGCAGTTGAAAGCACTGAGGTAGAGAGTTAAGTTGCATATAGGTTTTCCAGCCCCGAGTGAACTCAGCAATTGTTCTGCCAAGTAACAAGGTGTCCCAAGGGTAGGCATTAAAAGTTGATGGCCATTGTGGTATCTTGTGAAGAGCTTAAAGTTGAGCAGAGATAGAAGGCAGAGATAATCAGGGATTCTACTTTATGGTTTTCTTGGGCCTTGCCAAAATTACTTCTTCGGGGTATGTGTGAACACATCTGTGGAGCTATCGGGTTAGCACCTCTAGATTCCTTCTGTATCTTACCTCCCTGGGTGTCAGTAAGTTAATAGATGTTTCACAGCTGATTTCAGCTGTGACATTCAGGGAACATCGGAACCATTGTAGGAAGTAATACTCCTGGCTTCCATTTCATTTTCTATCTGGTACTCACAAGGTGAGTCATCCCTTTCCTGGGAACTGTGTAAACAAAAGATTACACCCTCCAGTTTGTTCTCTAGAGAGTGTTTAGACATAATCCTTTCCTTCACAGCGCAGAAATAGTGACAAAGGTTTGTTGTTTTAACTTGTACTGATGCTGTATTTAATAGATAATACTGTCAGGGGACTCAAGCATTTCCTATCTCAGCTTTGAAGCAATATTCATGTGCAAGTAGATCTTCAATAATAGTAAGTAAGGAAACAAAAAAATGATTCGTTGTAATAGTCTTAATGCAGTGCAATGTGAAGTTATAGTAGAGTCATTTTTCAAAAGGTGGCTTTATTTCTAAACATCAGGAGTATTTTGAACTCTACAGTGCAGAGACTGTAGAAGGGAAGAAAGCACCTGCATAATTAGCTTCCCAAGCAGACCAGTCTGAGACCACCTTCTCTGTGAAAGGCTGTAATACAGGTGGTGTTGTTAGAACAAAGAACTGCCAGAAAGGAACAAATCCAGAATTTGCATGCATTACCTGCACCTGGCTCTTCCTTTTTTCATCAAGATGGTCAAGGAAGGTTTATTAAATTAGATAATGTGATTTTGTTTTATTTTAAATAACAAAGTCCCTTAATTAGCTGGATCCTTCTGTGAAATGGATTGTGTACCAAATAAATCATGGAAGTTCTTCTTGCCCACCTGTATAAACTTATTACATCAAAACAACATGGGCCACTTAATACATACTTACACCAGTAGTCTTCAAACCAAGGCTATTCTGGTTTAGTTAACTTCAGTTCACTAGCAGAGAGAGTAATTTGCTGTATGAAGTTCTTGAGAAACATGCTGCAGAAGACCAGGTATGGGAGCTGAACTAGTGTAGAAGTAAGCCCCATATACATGCTCTTATCTCTGTCATGGCTGCATTGGACCTTGATCAAATAATCTCCCTATGTTTATTTTATCAGAAATACTGATGTATGGAAGTGTCAGAAGGTTTGTGCTGCTGCATTAATTGCTGTTTAAAAATGCTCTAAGAGTCAAGTTTCATTTATTATGCTGAAAATTCTTGATTTTTTTAAAAACACAGATGCAGTAGAACTTGTAAGTATCAGAACTTAGTGCACATGTGTGAAAGGCTCATAAAATGTCTAGAAATTATGTAATGATTTGTGTAATTGGTTCTTATACAACCATCTGACCTTTTACTTCTGTTGTTGTAGTGACTAGCAGGGGCAAGCAAACTGTGGGGTGGAGGGGATGGTTTGTGTGTGGAAGGGCTTTTGTTTAGCAAAATAAAAACTTAACATAAATGCCAATTGTATTTAAGGCAATGCGTGGATAAGTTAATTAGACCATAATAACTACTTGGCTGGGCAACTGAAACTCACTCAGTGTTTGGTGTTGCATCGCTTACATGGATACCTGCAGTGTTGTCATGTGTTGCAGCTTATTTTGCAGCCTGTGTGTAAGTAATGAAGTTGGTGATCTATTTTTGCCAGGAAGCAGGCTGCATAATAATTTACTTTTCCTTCAGGGTCATCTGAGGTTGTTTTCAGAGCTGGGTTGGAGATTTTGAACAGAAGGTTTGCAAATCTGCCGAGGCCTTGTGTTTCCAATGCTCTGCTCTTCCTTGAGACTGAATTTCCTTGTTATCATCAACATTTTCTTCAGCAAAAATGCTTGTTTGCTGTTAATTTCTCTGTCCATTCTTGTAATAACACGAAGTGGTTCAGCAGATGATAATGCTGTTCTGAGAAACTTGAATTTGCTGCTGCTTTGTCAATCTGCCGAGAATTGCTTGTAATGAAATGTAATAGGTCATGTTGAAGGTCAAACCCTTGGGTACAAAGATACCTCTGTCATACCCTTGGGGACACTGCAGCCATTTGAAGGAGGGTGTTGTGGATCCCATCATCAGGATGATTCCATTGCCAATCAGCAAAGCTGGGGCCCCTACTTAAGATAAAAAGTATGTTCATTTTTTTTAAGGGTTTGTTACTCTGAGGATAGAAACTTGGCAGATTTGTTTGGTTTCTTAAATGAAGACTGATTTTTTTCTTAAATGTTGTCATGAATAGGGTTAGAACATGATTCTTTGTTTTAGTTTGTTAAAAAGGTGAAATTTGGCCTCTATATGCTGGCTTCAAGCTGGTCAGTCTCAGGTACAATAGAACTAAATTGAGTGTAAGTTTCCACAAAAATTCCTGAGAATTTCCTTACTTTATTGAAAGCAGGATTGGCTTCTACATGGCTTGTATGAGCTTGTATACATGTTTTTAATGGTTATAATAATAGAATCATTTAGGTTGGAAAAGACCTTTTAAGATCAGGTCCAACCATTAACTCCACATGGCCCAGTATACCACTAAACGATGTCCCTGAACACATCTGCATGTCTTCCAAATACCTCCAGGGATGGTAACTCCACCTCGTTGGTGTAGCAAGTCAGCCTTAGGTTAATAAATTTCTCAAAAGGTGAATTTAATCTACAATGAGATGAAAGTAGCTGCAAAGCTCCATGTGGCATGGAACCTGCATATGTGAGCAGCCTTATGCTCTGCAGCTTTGGCTCTCTGCTGGATAGGCAGTTCCCCAGGTCTATACCATAAGCCTGATGTAAAAGGAAAGGAGTGTCTTCTGTCTGAGATGAGTCTGTCTTCACAGAAGGCAAGAAGTGATCAGCTGCAAGTAGGTGGATCTTACTAAGCCACCTGTGGTCCTGGGAGATGACTTCCATGATGTTTGAAGGTTGTATGAGCCTCACAGTGGAGAGGCTGCTGATTGACTATACATATAGACTGGTGTGCTTAGTAATTAAAAAATAATCTTTATTATAACTTAAATGTGATAGGAAATACGGTGAGTACAAATGCCACAAAACAAAGCAAAGAAAAAACAAATTAAAAAAAAAAGCAGAAGTCAGTACAAAAGGACACCTGGGAAGAATTCAGCTCATGGAACAGACATGGTATAAAAACCATAACATGGTTATTTCACCTTCTGCAAAAAGTCTATATCCTTCAGTAAGCAAGTAAGCATTTTGAACTGTACAAAATGTACTTTTTTAATTAAAGGAAGAATATATATATTTATAAATATACATATATGTACATTGTTGTAACATTCACAATAAAAAATGCAAAGCAAAATGACCCCTGCCTGCCAATGTGTTTGGTCAGGAGGCTTTCTTTTGATGTGAATTGTTTGCAATCTTTTCTATGTAGTCTATGCAAATTTGGATACTTTAAGTGACATCTAAATAGCATTTCATGCATAATGAACACAGTCCAGGAACACTCTTCTGTTAAATTCTATTCACCACCTCTGTTAACTTAAGGCTTGTAATCAACAGCTTGAAGCACTTGCTGTCTTTCATCCTTGCAGGGAGGGGGGGATGCATTCACTTCACCCTCTCTTTATGGCTGCCTCCGAGGTCCACTTTAGTTTGTTCTAGTTCTTTATATTGCAATAACTCTATAGAAACTATGATCTGCTAATTAGAGTGTATGAAATCCAATCCTGCCTGCAGCTTCCAGGACCAAATGGCTTTGGGGGTTGGTGCAATTAGCTGTATTCACTCCTTCTCAGAATAAATAAGTGTGCTTTACCTTCTCATTTAGTTTTTGGAAACCTACGTGCTTGTTTGATCCCCCTCACAAATTTCTGGATTAATGATGGCTCGTTGCTGGAGGGCAGGAAAAAGGAAATAAAAGACCAGCGGAGGCATTTAGAATGAGTCACCAAAGTGACACCTCCCAGGGTTTACATCATGCTGTTTGTGGAGGCAAAACTTGAAGAAACTTGCTCTATATTTCATTACTGAGACAAAACTGAAGAAGCCAAGTGGCATTCCCTGCTGCTGGAGTGTTGCTGAGGACTCCTTGGTAGCAGACACAGCTCCAGGTGGAAGAGAGCTTCTTTGCAGTCCTGCTCAGGTTGCCTCCTGCTTGTCCTCATTAGATACAGTATCACATGTCTCAAGCTTTCAGGACAACTTCAAGGAAGTAAATGTAATACTCAATAAAATATATGAAGATGCCAGAGTCTAAAAATCACTGAAGTTTGTTGCCGCTGAATAACTGCAGTTACATTACTTGTTAGAAATCAGTCAATGAAGTATTTTTCTTCAACATCCAGCTGTTCCATCATGAGCTGCAAAGAGGAGCCAATAGGAACTCTTTAAGCTGGATTTTAGAATTCGCTTTTCCTTAAGAAGTCTGCTAATTGCTACATTTTTGGGACATTCTCATAGAATTCGTCAAACTCCCCCTTCTGCTCCCCACACTGAAGTGCAGCTCCATCCCTCTTTAATGAAGGTTACATGTAGGCAGGTTCTTTTCCATCTAAAAAGCTGTGGCAGCTTCAGCTCCACGGCGGCTTCCAGCTTTAACAAATTCCCGAGGAAACTTGTCCAGCTGTTCATATGCCAGTCTCCCATCTTCACCTAAATGCAAAATGTTAAAGCATGATATAACATTGCCTTACAATATTTAAAATGCTGGATTCTCTGCTGTTAGAAAGTACTGATTTGCCAGTAACAACTTCTGAAATTACTTGGAAAAATTAAGCATGCTTTAAATGCTGAAAATATTTATTTATTTATTTTTCTCATGTATGTTGCTGGTTTTATTTAGAGCAAAACAGAAGCTGATGTGGCTTGTGTGATTAGATGACAGGATCTGTACACTTGTCATACTAAATGACCTATGGTGCCTGCCAAGGTCTCAGCTGCAGCTGTGATACACTCCAGGAAGATGATGTTTGTCTGCTTCTACTTTGGTGAATATAAAATTTACCCACTTCTCACTTCCTTGCACTTTAAAGAAGTGACTCCAGCCACATCTTTACTTATATAGCACTGAAAAAGAGGAAGCAGTATGTTTGCCTAATTAAACTATTTGTAGCTGTTAAACCCTTTTCTCTCAGATACTGTCATCTCTAGGTACCTGAGGATAGCATTGAAATTTGCCATTCAGAATCAATATGGTTTCTGTATGTCCCCTGGAAGAATAGCAGTACAATTTCCCAGAGTTTACAAAACTGTCCCTGTACTAGTTGTTTCATAACCCAAGAAATAACATGTCCAGCAGCAAAGTGAATTCTGCTGAGCTGGTGAGTGAAAGAGTACATTTGATGAGTTTGGGTAACTAGTATCACGGATGGAAGCACCCCCATGGAGCAGAAATCCATGCCTAGTCTAAAGGCTGGAAAAATACTATTTTTCTGGGCCATGGAAGTACTGGTGCCCTGAAACTGTGTAGCCACACTTCCAGTCACATAGTGCTATGCAGCTAGATTACAGGTTAATGAACAGGGTATCTGTTGGCTCAAAGACAAATGAGGGTCAATGCACAGTGCCTGAGGTACTGTGTGAAGGAGGACTTGCAGGCCAGGGTCTGTCCAAATAAGATAGCTTAGATTAAATGAACACTTAGCACTGTTAGTGGCACTTGAGAGTGTGATACTGGCACTACAGGGGTGGTAGGAGGGGATCCCCAAGAGGAGGGATTATGGAATGCAGAAGACAGTATGCTGGTCCTGCCTCCTGAAAGCTGCTTGGCTTTCAAATTCATGATGTATTATTTCTGTTGTCACCTCTCCTTTGCTGTTTTTCCTTTTCCACTTCCCCCTTCAGACACACAATTCAATTTCTGTTTTTGGCTCATTTTCATTATTTTAAAAATGAGTGAGTTTTAAGAATATATATTTGCTAACCTGTCCAAGACTCTAGGCAAAGTTTTGTTTCAGTTTAGAGCCTGCGTCTGTATAACTCAGGTGTCTTACATGCTGCTAAGAAAGAAAATCACATACTTCTCTAGAACAGGCAACTCACCAAGTGAGAGCAGGGTTTCAGATGCCACTTTTCTGATCTCTTCATTGTCAGACTGGCAGAGCGTGACCAGCATTTTAATACTCTCAGTAGCCTGGGAAGTGTAAAAAGAACTGCATTAGCATTGTATAGGGCTTTTATTTCACAGCTTTGCATGGAAAATGTGACCAGCCCCTGCACTGCCCTTCCTACTCCAAGGGAAAGGCCTTGGTAGGGACACAAGGAGTGTGGTTTTCCTGCAGGGGGAGCACCTAGGAAAGGGTGGACCCTTTCTAAAGTTTCTACCTCAAGTGTTACTTGCATAAATCTGGCTGACCAGCCACGTCTGCCACTTGTGACTGTAGCTGGGTGATGTGCTATGGGACGAGGCCATAAAAATAACAAGGTATGGATACAGCAGGAAGACAAACCCAAGACAGGCATCAAGGGAATGTTTCACACTAAACCTGGCAAACCTGCTAGCTGTGAGAAGGCTGTTCTTGCCAGCCCAACTGTGTCTACAGGGGCACATTGGCTGGCCAGCCCATGCACCTCCCCACAGGCTCCTCACCAACACCTGAACTCACCAACATTTCCCCATTTTTGCCTCACTTCTGCTATTTTTGGGAGAAAGTCAGGAATAATCCTGTTTTCTGCTACAAAAATATAAGGTCTTTGGGGAGAGCAGCTGGCACAGTGTCTCTGGCAGGCTATTTAATATGACGAGAAGAGAGATGCGTGGAAGGAAAGGTAGTACTGCCCAGAGATGACACATAGAAGAGGCATGGAGCCACAGAATCAGTATTTGTATGAGCCCTGTTGACCTGAGGAGCACACAACTGGTCTATGATGCTCTGAATGACAGCTTAGCTACCAGAGCCATTAAAGCGCCCCATCTTCAATGTAGTTGCTTGTGGGCAAGGGCAAGTCTGCACAGGGTGGTGCATACTGGTGACTACAGCTCAAATGCTTCTAAGTGGTGGGATCACAGCAACGCTGAGCTTGCTGCCATCTACACAACCTCTCAGAGCTTCACAGTGAGGTTGATGTGATTTGATGTGGATGAGACTGCCATGAGGGTAGCTCATCCACAGCCCCCTATCCATTATATCATTCCCATCTCTGAAATAGTACCTTCCAGAAAGGCTTCAGCTTTTTATCTGAGGATCTCAAATGATGATACCTCCTCTCGGTAGGTTTTGTTTCCCCCCAGCAATTGCCTTTCTCACTATTCAAGATGCATTGGAGCTACATTGCTCACATTGAATGTGTCTAGCTCCATTGCCCACCACTGATTTCTAGTCTGCCTTTTCCACAGAGATCAAAAACCCCTCCATGCCCTGCATACAGCAGAGGTATAATGCCCCTCACCGTTTCATCTCCAGGATGCCAGCTAGCATCTAGTTTAAAGGAAAACAGTCTTTTTGTATTTAAACAATATTGGATTATATACTGGATGGTATCAGTTGTAGCTGGGATTAAGTTACATCTTAGAACTATCTTCTCCAGGAGATAGTTATGAGGGATAATTAGTTAGTCCCTGGTGAGTCTGTCTCATGGGATACGTTTTTTGCCTTTACTACTCAGGCTTGGAAGTTGCTGCTTCCCATGGCTCTCTACACCCAAAACAAAACTGTATTTTTCCTTCCTGTTATGGGAGGGAGTGCAGAACTGGTACCAGATACCAGCTGAAGCTCTAGTGCCCAGATGTACCAGTTATTTGTCACAAAATGAGCTGTGACCTGTCTCTCCCTTTCTCTTCTACTGCTGCAACCCACATGCATTACAGCTAATTTTATCCCAGGAAACTATGGGGTTTTCTCCACTCTCATTACTACAGATGAGTAATTTTTTTCTCTGTGACATGGAAGTAAGTCTCCTAAAGTAAATAGGAGAGGGAGGAAAAGATGGTATGCAAAAGATAAACTCTGTAATCATTGCAGAGCGTGGCTGTTTTTGCAATGAAACTTCTCAACTGTTCCCAAACAGCACAGTATCTATAAAAGGATGCAGTGCAGCAATGCAAAACAAAAACCCTACTGCTCCTGCTATTGTAGTTCATATTTTGTTGTTTATACCTATCAGATGACCTTCCTTTAAAGTCAAGCCAAGTACCACAGTGAACTCCTTGTCTCTTACCTTGAGGTATCTTAAAGCCAAGCAAGCTGCTTTCTGCAGCTGAAGGTTGGGCTGGGTTAGTGCTTCACAGTAATAAATCAAGGCCTGAAACCAGACAAAGAAAAGTAGCGATGAAAACGTCTGTGCTTGTGTGGCGCAGAAGGGTGGGGTGTGGAGGCATTGCTGTCCTAGTAAAGGGAGAGGGATTGCAGCCTACCTGCCTGATGGTGAGTGTGTGGGACAGAGATGCACAGCCCTTGCTGCAGGTAACGAGGTGGGAACATTCCCTGCAGCAGATCTGTCCCAGGCCACTAGTTATAGCCTAGTAGTTTCAGGTCAGCTTTTGTTGAGGACAAGTTCACGTTGAAGTGCTAAGCACAACTGGGCACCCTTGAGGACCTTTCTGCATAAATTGCCAGCTTTAAAGGGGCCTTGGAGTCTAAATAGCTCAAGAGCTGACTCTTAAGATGGTCTCTCTAATGCAGAGATATGAAGAATGGGCTGGGATGGACCCCAGGGGGATTGCAAATAGCTATGACAAGGTTAGCATGAGCTGCTAGACCAGTTTACTTCTTGGTCCTAGAAATTAGTAGCTACTGCTGAGCAAACAAAGCCAGCATGAGCAGCAGATCCCAGTGGCAGTCAGCTGAGGAATGAGCCCATCTGCAGCATAAGGCTGCAAAATGCCCTCACACAAGGCACCTTGTGGTCCTCCACACAGGCAGTGAACCAGGTATCAGCTACACATGCCTGCTCCAGGAGAAGTTATGTTTTCCCTGAGATGCTGCCTCAAGGAAGCTGGAGAGTGAGAAGGATGGTATGACATACCAGAAGGATGCAAAAATGAAAGATGAAGTGGGAGGGCAAGCAAAGAGGGAACTGGACCTCCAGTGAAGACCAGCAAAGAGTGAACTCCTATTTCTCCTCCCTTGCTTTCCTTTCACCACTCTTCCAACTGCCCTTTCTTTCACTGTCTCCTGACAGGGAACAAGAAGAATAGCAGGGAAAGGTATGCCATGAAAGGGGAGAAGCCAACCCCTAATTCTTCCTCTTCTCTCTAATTTCTGAGTTTAATCTGGCTCTGCTTATTGCTTTCAGTATCTGTGATAGACTCAAATCTTAGATCTCACAGCTGAGTTGTGTTCACCCAAGGCAGCCCATCCCCTCCAGAAATGGCAGGAGGTGCCACAGATGCCAGCCTCCTTTGGGAAAAAGAATAAAAATCTCAGACCTGCATCTTTGCACGTTGATGATGGTGGGGACTTATTGCCTTGAAACCTCAGACTGAAGCCAAGTCTGAGACAGGCCAGCAGAAATGCTGAAATGTGGAAGACAGCTGGACAGCACAGAACTCAGTAAGTAGTTGTGGAGTTTAGGTTAGTACCTGTTTAGTGTAGTGACAGATAGAAGCAGACTGGTATAAGGACAGAAACAGACCTGGATATTTGGAGATAAATTAGACAGGAAATCCTACTGGATCCATTTAAATCAGGCTTAGAGCAATTATTTTATACACATAGACATTTGAGACACACAGGCAGAAAAAATGTCATGATGATACAGGTCTCTTTTGCAATCAGTGATTTTCTGCCACTTACCTTCTCCCTGAAGTGCCTGTTTTCAGCAGTAGCTGTCAAAAGTGATGCCACAGTCTCACTGACTTCATTTTTATTTTCATTGAGAAGTAAAGCCAAAGCTCTCAAAACTTCTTGCTGTGGTGGAAGGTTATTGGAGTTTATTTTGGCCACGTTTTGCTGCAGTTTTCCATCTTTCACTAACTGCAACACCTGAATCACAGAGGCTAGAAGTGGAAGAGGAAAGTCCTTGTTACTTATTTTGTCCTCTTGATATTTCAGGTTGCTCCCTTCCCCACTAGAAATCCTCAGATTTTCTATACACACAAAGGACATGAAAAATACCCATCTGAGCAATTGCCATGAATCCATATTGCAGTGTGCCTGCATGGGGAACTGTCTGGACTTTATGTTCGGCCAGTTTCTCAGACATTCTTCCAAAGCATGAGATGAGTAGCTGAGCTATGTGTGATGCTGCAGCACTTGTGCCTACCCAGAGCTAAGGGCCTTTCTGTCAAATTTTCACTCTCTGTTGGAAGATGTAAACTGAAACCAAATATTGTCAGTGTACTGACTTCCAGAGCATCTTTGTGAGAGCTTTTCCAAGGTAGACTGATGTATGCCACCAAGAGCCAGCTGAAATGTCTTTTTCCTTCCAGGTTTTTTGAGCAAAAACTACCCAGTACGGCCAAATAAAAGTGAAAACTAGGCAAGGATCCTCAAACTCCCTCTAAAATAGAGGAGAAGAAAACTCAGCTTGCCAAGGACTGCAGTCTAGCATGCTCTGTGGAGTATCTGCTTCTTTTTTTAGCTCTTGGTGACAGAGCTTGGTCAAACACTGAATTGCTGTGATCCCTTAGCTCCTGAAAAGAGCTCAGCACTTCAGAAGGTCTCTCCATAATGGATGGTGAAAGACCAGAATGTCATCCAAGCTGCAGGCACAGAAAACTTCGCAGACCCTGGGCCCAGCCCACCACCACCAGCCACTTCCTAAAAGCTAATTCTTTCAACATATTTTTTTCCCATTAATATATGGAAATAGAAATGATCAAGGGTCTATCAGCATCAGCTCCTTTCCCTTGATATGTACAACTATTCAAGCGTGTTCAGACTTAGTATCCAAGGCAGTTGTCTCCTTTTGCCCCTTATTTTGTAAAATTAGCCTCAGGGCTGAACTGCTTTGTGCTGAGCTCAGGACACAGACGTACCCACCCATTAGCCACCAGAATTTGTATACCCTACCTTCTTTTGCGAGCTGCAGCAAATAGCTTCCAAGGTCATTGACACTGTGGCTGGCAAAATAGTTGTAATACTGAAAGACGGTGATGATCTCTGAGGACATGCTGGAGTAGAGGACAGGCTCTGTCCGGTCCAGGATCTGAGACACCAGGATCCTAAAGACTACAAACAGCCACGGAAAAAGGGATGTGTTAGTGAGAGCAAAAGCTACTGGAAAAATCCTGCAGTTCACTTCAAAGCCCCAAAGAGAGAACCATATTTGCAAAGCCAGATACTTTCCAAAGTTCTTTTCACCTCAATTGTAATTAGGTAAGAAGCTAGACAGACCTTCTCCCTGTCTAGCTGTCATCACCAGAGGTTATCTTTGTAAGGATGAACCTCTGCCAGTTTCCAGACAGCTAGTGCAGCTTCCTATCCAATACAGCATCCTTTCTACCCAAATAGTATTCTGAAGTGCTAACACATATCCACAGGCACTGCCAGTTACATCTCTGCAATGCCACTGAGGTAGGGGAGATGCACACAAAAGTAGGATTTGCCTTTGCTTGTTTTTACATTCCTGGATGAGCATGTGGTGTGCAGAAAGCTAGTTTGAGGCACTGTCTCTGAGAGCTGTAGCACGGAACAGGAAGGAAACCACTGCCCTGGATAGGCGACTGCAATGCAGGTGCCCACATCTGAGCAAGTCAACCTACTCCTCCATTCTAGACCAGGGAGAGCTAGTCATTGTGGTACATCTTACTCCAAATAGGAACATATATTCCGATAGACTCACTTGGATGCATATTAATTCCATCCCAGTGAACTGTAATGGGACATGGACATTATACAGACACATAAAATTCATGGAGAGGATTCCTACTTCACTGAATCACTTACAAAGTTGTATTTGGGAATAGACTTTCCAATTAGCTCACCTTTAAACAGTATTTTCTGCTGACCTCACCTTTTTCTCCTATTCTGACCTGACTATTTTGGGCCAAAACTTTTTCAAGAGTTCTAGCATTAGTTTTCAAATGAGATCTTGGAGCTGTGGCAAAACACACCTTGTGGGGGTTGGAAAACATAGCAATGAAGGTTCAGTGACACTCAGTACACAGCTCTTCTCCATCTTGATGACCAACACATTTTTTTTTCAGCAGCTCATACCTGTTTCTGCAAGTCCTGGACACTCCTCATTCACAGTGGCAGCAAAATTGATATCCAACTGCTTCATCATCTTATCTGCAGATGTGTGATATACTCCTGAAGGGCCTGTACACTTCATCCAGAATGCCAGCAGTGACAGCTTCTTGTGGAACTCTGGAATTGCTGGTGGAGGAGACAAAATGAACAATGAAACTAAGCCATGCTGGAAGCACTGACTTCCAGAAGAGAAAAGATGGTAAGAGTGGAGGAAATCTCACCCCAGCCCACTGATGGACTGTTACTGTTTGGTAGATTGCCCTGTGCCATTACCTTCACAGAGCATGAAGGTGTGCTCACCCCAAATTTGTTATGTGTTTTTTTCCATTTCCCACGTTAAGATGTGAGAAAATTTACTCCTGATCCAGTTCTGGGCAATGATGTCTCATCCTTTTACACATCATGAAATACTAGGAGAATACTAGAAATGGTCTGCACAAGACTGGTCCCTGTCCTAGCACTCCTCTGTGCCCTTGGTAAGTCAATCAGTTTGGCCTCAGTTTTCTGGTAAGAGTGTTCACAAGGGTGAACGACAGTTTGTCAAACTCTTCTGGGATATTAAAATAGATGCAAACCCAAGAAAAATAATTAAATATTTATCCACAGAAAATTCTCCATAGAGATTACTAAAAATAAACCAGATAAAATGTTTAAAGGGCTGTATTATGCCTCTGACAGTATAAGGTAGATCCTGCCTTTTCCCAGGATTGAGAGGTGGCAGCATCTCCACATCACCATGGCAATGACCTCTGTCCATCTTGTGCTTGTCAAGCAGGCTAAGAAGTCTGTTCTCACTTGCTTATTTCTGGATATTAGTGCTGAAGATTAAATAAGGCCCCTGACCTGCTGTGGTGACTGCTACATCGGCTGGTAACTGCAACTCAGCCCTCACTACAGTGGCAGCTCCTGCAGTGATGGTGAGCTCTCCACAGGGATTATTTCAGCAGGCACATGTGCCCAAACAAACCCTTTTTGGAAGGAAACCCCCTAACTTGTCTCTTACCATCAGTAAGGGAGGTGATGTTTCCCAAGTTCTCAGTGCTGATCTCTGCAATGTTCTCCATCACGAGGATCTGCCTGGACAGCTTATCCAGGAGGTCTTTTGCCACAAATGGTGTTTTACTGGATAAAACAATTTGCTGGTGAAGACAAACGGAAGGGAAGAAAAGGAGTCATTGAACCAGAAAAAAAACCTCAGAAGACAAAGAAAACCTCCAAAACAACTGGCACCTGAAGAAATGCAATGGCAAATTAATTGCTTGGGACACTGAGATCTCCTTAACTTGAAAAGCTTTTTGTCTCTGTGATATTTTGTGGTCCTGGTTGATACATATTTTTGCTTTTATCTTTAAAATCTGCACCCAGATCCAGGCACTCCAGTAACCAAGCAGCCATTTGCATAAGTAATTTCTGATTTATACACACTGTGAAGCTAAAAGAATCTATCATCATAAGCCTTAAAGCCAGGAAAGAATTTTAGTCTGACTTTCGCATGACACAGGCCATGGAGTTTTAGGACACAGCCGCCTGGCAGCAGACCACAGGTCACCCTTTCTCCATTCTGTTTCAGCTCTGATCAACTACCTAGATGCCTGTAACAATTTGGTTCCTACTGCTCCCTGCTGCTGACATCCACAATTTCTTCAGCAGTCCATGTAGATATTGTTCATATCAAATCTGCTCAGTGTGTGGACAGAATTCAAGCTTGACTCCTCCAACTGCGTATTTACTGTGTACTCTTATATTTCAGCCAAAAACTATCTTTTTTTTTTTCATCCTTGTGAGTCAGCAGAGTGTCCAGCTTGGCACTCAGGGTGCTGGAATCAGGGTGGTTCTGCATTGCTTCAGTGGGCCTTTGGGAAAATAAAGCTAATTGTATCTAAGATGGAAGAGCCAAATAATTGTAAAGAGGATGTTGCAATACATTTTCATTTGTCAGGAAAACCGATGCCCTTGTTTGCTTGTGGTTTAAAATCACATTTGCTGTGCTTGAGCTCTATAAAAAACCCTCTAAATTTTTATGCTAGATAGTTGTGAGCACAAACAGACAATTTCAACGTCCCAGAGGGGCTGTCAGGTGCTGCCTTCACTGTGTCTCTTGCAGAAAATCTCTCCACCCCCCATGCAGAAATTAATCCTCTTGAACACTGCAGCCTCAGCAGGGGCTCGGTTAAACAGTGGGGCCATGGGCTTCTGTTTTACCTCTGGAGAGATGGGCTGCCTTAACCGGGGACTGATTTCACTGAGGACCTCACAGCTAAGACAGCAAAGGTTTCTAACTCAGAAGGGGGGCTGCCCCTGTCATGTGCTGCTCTGCCTGTCAGCCTTGCTGAATGGCACCTGCAAAACGCCCTGTAGTTTGCATATCAGGTCTGCTCTGAAATGGGCCAGGATGGACACGATGGAGGCTTTTCTGGTGTCACCTTCACCCCAGCATGGTGTCTGTCCCAGCCCTGCTCTCCCGCTGCCTCCCTCAGGCAGTGCTGACTTTGCTGGCCTCCTGGTACCCCACACTCCCCGGCACACCAATGCCTTGCAGGAAACAATTTGAAATATATGTCCCAACTGAGCTGGGCCCGGTACCTGAACGAGCTGCGTGCAATACTGCAAGTGCTTAACTATGGTGATATCGAGGCTGTCGTTCCCTGTGGTGAGGGGCAGAGGGCTGCCGGCCACACTGGTGCCCACGCCCGTGTCCTCCGTGAGAGCTTCGCTCAGGTGGCCTCTGGCTTCTGGGTGCTCTGTCCTGTAACTGGGGAGGGATGAGGCAGGGAGGTCAGTGCAGGGCCAACCACCAGCATGGCACACACACACACACACACACACACACACACACACACACACGCTCACGCAGGGCAACAAGCAGCGAGCACGGCAGAAGAGCTGAAAGCAGCCAGAAACTTGGCGATGAACACATCATATCGCAACGGAGCAGTGCTGCCCTGGCCAGGCACAGAGAGGCTGTACCCACTGCCCGGTTTGCCTGGAGCAATGCCATGCCCCCATCAGCAGGTCTTTTTAGCCCCCAGTTACTGTCACTTGGTGGTGACAGTGTTTTTCCCATCTTCCCAGTCGCTCTGGGTTAAGCACCATTACAACTTGTGCCACCCCAAGCACCAAGCTGCTAAGAACAGCTCTGTGCTTTTCAATGCCCTCCTGCTGCTCAATTTAATGCAGAAGGAAAGGAAACCCACTGCTGGAGTAAGAGACATGATGTTTTCATACGCTGTTTTAGGCACAATGTGTACAGCGTACTTTGCCAACCATTTCTGAAAGAGCATAAAGCTAGTCTCACTGTGTTTTAAATCATTATTTCCAACATTGACTTCTTGTCCAAAAGGTCCTCCCTGTGTTTAAATGCAAAACCTGAGGTCAGGCCCCAGAGGGCAAGTGTATTTGGCTGCAAATCCAGAAGTTTCAACACTTGCCATCTTTACACTGAGTCACACACTTACACATCTAAAAATGGAAGCGGGAATCTACACTGTTCAGGGTTGAGCCAGAGGGGAAAAAATGGAATTGTAACTAACTTCTACTTCAACTTAAAAGCATAATAGAACAATAGCATCATAGAATGGTTTGGGTTGGAAGGGATTTTAAAGATCATCTAGTTCCAACCCCCCTGCATGGGCAGGGACACCTCCCACTAGACCAGGTTGCTTAAAGCCCCATCCAACCTGGCCTTGAACACTTTGAGGGATGAGGCATCCACAACCTCCCTGGGCAACCTGTGCCAGTCCTCACACTAAGGAATGTCGTCCTATATTAAAGATTTTATATAAAAAGATTTTACCTGATTTCTAAGTTAGCCTATAACTAACTTAATTTTTGCTGCTTAAATTTAATTTATGCTCAAGTGCCTGGTTAAAGCCAGATCCTTAACTTTTACAGAGACTGAACTGAGCTCAGAGTACCAGGTTAGCAAGTAACACATTCTTCCGAATTCTTCTTCCCACCAAGTTTTATTCTGGAAAGAGAATATGCAGTGAGATGATGGGAAGTGAATGGTGGCTCCTTGTTTGTATTCAAAATTGTTTTAAACAGGCCACAATCAGCAGTAAGAAGTATAGCTCCCTGGCTGGAAAGCATGGAGTCCTAAGGAACCATGTTCTTTTCTTTGTTCCCAGCACTTACGTGCCTGCTGGGCATCATGTCAGCTCTGACGATGCAAACATGCCTTTAGGATGTAATGATTGAAACACAGCATCTTAAGGTCACACAACAATGGCAGACCACAGCACAAACACACAGCTTTTTTTTTTTTTTGCTTTTTTGCTTATTTTTTTTTTCCCTCTCAGAAAGACCAAAAGTGATGAAAGAAGTGCAGGTAACACGCAGGGCCATGAACGGAGTACCAATCATCACTCTTACATTCCAAAGGAAACCTACACCATGCTGCTTAAATCTGGCCCTGTGTTACTGTTACTGACAAGCTTAATCCACTGCAAAGACTCATTCGGCTAGAGAGAAAAGACAAAGGGAGGGGGGGAAAAACCACAGAGGAATTAGTAATTACATTCAAGGAAAGCCAGGTCCAAACCTATGTCAAGGAAGAGTCTCTGCCAGTATTGATGTCAGCATAATTTAATTTACCCTTCTCCTTTGGAGGACAGATTATGTATATTTGAACAGGAAAAAGAAATTATCCTGGAAGCTAAAGATTTTATATGCAGCAGCCATGGGGAACCCTCTGACCTCATAAAGTCATCAAGGATTAGTCATTCTTCCTTGAACAACGTGTGCACCAGGGTCCCCTGTTCGTGACAAAGAGCTAGGGTATCAGTTTGGCGAAAGCACAGCTGGCAGTTACTGCAAACTTACCTATTCTTCTCAATCTCAGTATCTGAAAACACTGAGTCTGCACCTCCTCCACCATTACAAACCTCCACACCACCACCATCCTCATCATCAAAGTCAGAGGTGTTCAGGAAATCAAAGCTTTCTAAAGCACTTTCAACTGTTAGACTTAAACTGGAGGACCTGCTTCGGCTGACTGCTGGCTTGCACTGCAAAGGCAGAACAAACCAATGAAAACCCCAGATATTAGCTACTACTGAAAGAAAGAAAAAAAAAAAAAGGATAAAGCTTAAAACTTTCAAATTCTTAAATTTTATTTTTGAAACTTCATTTTATTGGCTGTTTCATTTCAAACCTTCATATTCATAGCATATACAATCAAAGCCTGAGAACTGGAAAAACCCTTCCCTTCCTCCTCCCTTCCCCATGCTACTCCCTCTCTTCCCCAAAGCAAAACCCTCAAAGGCAAAATTTGATTGTTTTAGAGAAATGAGAAGCACATCTTGAATCCAAGTGATGCAGCCTTCGGTATCCTCCAAGAGAAAGATGGCAATTAATGCACTGGAAGCAGAAAGGGAAAGGCATGTTCCGTAACTACAGAAGCCCATTTATGTATATCCAATGGCACTATTGGATTTATTCCAGATATAACTTCAACAGACCTTAGTCAGGAATGAATTTCGTTCTGTATCTGCAGATTTATTCATGGGATGAGAGGGCTTTTGTGGCCTTTAAAGCCACATGGCTTATCAAGGAAAAGCCAGACATTCCTATGTGACAGAGCAAGGCAGTATTGTAACTTGTAAATTAACAGTGCTAGAGAGCGGAGAAGCCATCCTGTCTCACTGCTGGGAAGAAATGCAACTGAAGCCCTGCCTATTGCTGTAGGAAGTACCAAAGGCCCTGGTCCCATGAGGCAATTTGTCCAGATATGCCCACAATGTTGCTTCCAGGGTCACCTTGCAGAATTAGATGTAACTTGAGGGATCATCTCTGCAGGTTTGTCCAATGACTTCAACACCTTTAGCACTACATCATTATTTGACTAGAAACAGGCAGGAGCCACTGGTGCTGTTCCACAAGCAACATCTTCCAGTCCCAGACAGAAGCCAGGACTTCGTCTCAGTTTGGTGAAAGAGATGTGTTAGCCTCCATGTTCAGATGCAGCACCAGCTCCTCTAGAGCTGAGGAGGTTTGGAGTTTTGTTTCCAATTCATTTGCACACAGTCTTAATGCTGTAATTGTCATATGTTAGTGCTTACGATGCTCGACACCTCGAACTGACTATACAGTCATTAGCTGATCAAACATCTTCCCAACATCTCTCTGACACAGATGAGTGGGTGCTGTATCCCACTTCCTCTGCAGCTGTGATGCTTTTAGCTACAATTTCCTTCAGGGCCGGCACTGCAGCTTCTTCAGGCAAAAGCAAACTGCAACATGTGGGTTTCTCCTCAACTCTGCTCATCTGCTATGGCCAAGAGAGCCTTTCTTCTGCCACAGCTGGATTCCAGCTCAACCTTCTTGCATGGGGAGTCCAGCATGGCTGCTGGTGATGCTGAGTGTGTTGGTCTGCAAGCTGATTATCCAGACATAAAGCAGCTCTGGAAAAGGCACCCTTCTCCAGCGTGCAGGAATCCTGTCTGCACATGTCCATCCTCTCTCTTCCCCCTCATCCCATCTCTGTCCCCTTGTAACTTCTGATAAAAGGAGCATAAATAAACAGTCTGAATTGTCCGCCTGCTGTTTGGATAGTTGACCTCTTCGCACAAGCTGCAGAGCAGCCACAAAGTTAAAAAATTAGTAGCAATGGTAGCTTTGCCTGCTTGAACCTCCTTGGGAAATAGTGCAAGAAACAGAGGCTGTAGGCTGTCAAAAAAGCACTTAACTTGGAAAAGTACCATGCAGCTGCAAACAGCAATGGAAACAAAGATGTTAACAAAGTTTATTTGTAAAAAGATAATGCTGCAGGATAAATGCTTTCCTCCTTTCTCCTTGGCCATGCTTTTAATTGATGAGGCTTAAATGACTAACAGACCAGCTTGCATATGAATATGAAGCATTTGAAATTATTTCCCTCTTTGCATGGTAATGTGTCATGAATTCATGGGAGAGATAAAAGTAATGGTGATTGTCAGTAAACATATGGACAACATACATGCAAAAACCTTTTCTTCTAATTTTCAACATGTTCATCCATCCTGGTGTAATGACTGGATGCCTCTCATTTAAAAAATGGATGGGGAGAAAAAAGGAAAAGGCTTGGAAAAAGCATAGGTGATGTGGTGATGGCAACCTTCAGCGAGCCCTGTGCTTCTAAATCCCTTTGGCAACTTAGAAAATTCACCTTCTATGGCTACAAGGTGCAGATTTTTTTCTATGGTAGCTGCTGTAGTTTTGCACAGCCCTGCTGAGCTTAGGGGTAGTATGCTAAAGTACACCAAATAAGGCTGTGACCCATGGATTTTAAAGGCAGAAGGTTGGCTATAATCTCATCTCCAGCATGGCACTAGCAATGGGTTCACAGGTGGTTTCAGAGAAGGGTATAATTTAATTACCCCCCTGCCATCACACCTTTTTCTCTTTCCCCCAGGTTTTGTGTAGATTAAAAAATCCCATAGCTTAAGGATATAAGGTATGGTAAGTGCGCTGCAGACAAGTTTAAAAATGCAGCGCTGTGAAAGGATGCTCCAAGCAGGAGCAAATCTACTGTTACTGAGGAATTTTAGGAATTTAGATCAAGTTTACTTTGATCTTTGTGAGGAAGGGGAAGAGATTCTACCTGCTCAGATTTTCTTTAGGGTAGTATTTTCTGAAAATGTACTCACTTTTAGGACGTCATCCAGATGCATCACTTCTTGATCCAGGTCCTGAAACTCTTTATACTGCTCTTTATGTGGCTCAAGAGCTAAGAGAAGCCCTTGCAAAGCTTCTTCAATGCTTCCATCAAGGTAAGACTTATATCCTTCTGACTCCCCACTAATTGATCCTTCACATGGCATCCTCTCTGGGGTCATGGGTGCCTCTGCTGACGTAAGCCTTTTTACCAGCTGCTTTGTGATGTTGCCTTCATAGGTGTCCAGCTCCACGGGCTTGAGCTCTGAACCTTCATCTGTGTCCTGCAGGAGAGACACTGGGACACTTGACTCTATAAAGACATGATCACTTCCAGTATCGGAGGATTTTTGGCAAACTTCAGGAGCTGCCCTTGGGGTGGTCTCATCCTCAATCACTGCTCTCTCCTGCTGGGATGGCAGGTCCTTTGGCTCAGTGACAGAGTCTCTGCGGGAGTCACTGCTGCTACAGTCCAGGCTGGAGCTCTTGGAGGATGTGAGAGCTTGGTGCTGGCTGGGGGTGGCAGTGATATCAGGGCTGGAGCTGATGTGAGCAGAAGAGGACTCTGCCGAGTTGGCAGGGGGCACATGATCTTCATAAGGCAGGTCACCAAAAGTGAAAGAAAGAGGCCGCTTGTCGGTGGTTGCTGTTCCATTTTCAAAGATGTCATCTGGTAAATTTGTCTGAAAAAAACATAGAGAAAGAGAGAAAATTATTTTCATGTAGCACTGGAAAAGGAAAAAAAATACAGTACGTGCCTGAGAAAGAAAAGTGCAAGGAAAAAGATTAAAGAAACCTTCAAGACTTGAGAGATTAGAAAAATATTTCAAATCCAACTTCTGCTTTTTTCAGGCATGGCTCCTGATTTTGGCAGGAAAGCTGCTAAAGAACCTGGGCTCAGCATCTCTCTGGTAAGCTGAAAGCTCCAGGAAGTGAGTCCCAGAACAGAAACCCGAATTCTGCTTATCCTACCAGATTGCCTCAGACAGCATATCCAGTGCATTGCTCTAGTTCCTGCTGCATGTCTTGCTTTAATGGGGTTGCACTTAAGCCACTTTGGCTGCATTTTTGTGCCTGCTATAAATTTCAATTGTGTTTATTTTCTGACTTCTAAGTAGCAATCCCTAAAAGTTAATACAGTTGGTGTATTGACCAGAACATTGATCATTCAGGAAGCAAAAACAGTGTATAGAGACCCAAAAATCATCTCAGCATATATGTATGTTTATCTCTCTGACTGACCTGTGGGGGAAAAATCACCACAGGAGTCACAACCTGCCTAGCTGACCTACAAATTTTGCTTTGTTATGTGGCAAACTCATGCAAATATAAAGCAGAGATGACAGGCAACCACTATTTTGCTGACGATTTGCTGGAAAGAACTGTGGACATTCATGTATTGGTAAGCTGTATAAGGTCAAAGTGCCCAAAACTCATGTCTTTTTCCCAGCATTACTAGTAGCTTTTTTCCCTAAACATAATTACACTCAAAGGTTCATTTCTTCCTTCCCCTAAAATGGGTAATCTTTTAGCATCTGGAAGTCAAGTTATCAGGCAAATGTCTACCATCAATCACTGTAGCAGGCTATTTTTAACAATACCATCTTGGTTTGTATACCTGCCTGCTCTCCACCCACAGATAGTTGGCTTCTGATCATTATCCCTGTAGAAACCAAGAGGAACTTTGATTTAATCTGAGCAGCATGGGCTCACCATCATGTTCTCCCCTCTAATCAGCCAGCAAAATGAGTGAGTTGCAACAGAGAGCAACACATGAAGCATGCGTGGGAATGGAGATGCCACACGGGGACTGAAAGGCTCCTTCACCAAAGGAAAACCAGGACTCACATATAGCTCTAGCCCTGCTTTTGGGCTCAGCCTGAGTGATGGCAGGTCACTAAAAGAGCGACTGCGTCGAAGCTTGTCAAAGAAAGTGTCTTGCAGAGCATCTAAGATTGTCAACTTTGGCCTGTCTTGCAGGGGATGCAGCCATTTCTTCAACGGTTAAAGCAAAGAGGGTGTGAGGAAGGGCAAGTTAAATGGATGCTTTGTAGCAGAGTACTAAATTACAAGCGTGGGATGCAGCACTTGTAAAATTCATATCTGTACAGACGGCCTATTCAGTTTACACACAGCACTGATTAAGCATTCAGAATTCGATTCATGAAAAATGTAGGAGCACCTTGCAAATTTCTTTGGTACAGGGGCAAATCTTTCTGTGGGATGCATTAAAAATACTGGTGCTGTAACAGTTGTTTAACTACTGTTACAAAATGAACACACATCTTATAAAGATTATTCAGGTATTATAACAGTCAGGCAAGAAGAATAGGTATGCAATAATTTGTCATATCATCTGAAGATGCCAGAATCTTGGTCACCTTTTAGGATTAGCAGCAAGGAATGTACTTGCTTTATACGTATTTGAAAGGGTACCCTGCTAGAACGAGCTAAAATAGCTTAGATAAATTAAAGCAACAAAGTGTGTGCAATGTTTGAACAGGGCTTCTCATTGCATAAATATGAAGCTGAACAGAGCTTACAAAGAATGAGTGGTCCTTGAAGGTTGGTGTTTCGGGAGTGCCTTGGCTGTACATGGACATTCTCCTTTGGAGAGCAGATGCCTTGCTCACATTTCCTGTGGACGGGGTCAAGTCTTCAACATCAAAGGGGCTATGGACACACAAGGAGTGAAAAATAGTTGTTAGGCTGAGTGAGAAAGAATTTCAGGTCCATGGAAAGGATTTTTGAAAAGGTGGTTTATTAGCACATCAAGACCCAGAAGTAGCAAGTTTTTTAACAGAAGTGTTTAAAAGAAAACGTTAATTAGACAGCAGGCTCAGAAGTGTGGTTTTCAGTTCTGATAAAAGTGTTCTACTCTCAGAACTCATTTATGCAGTGTAGTCTGTTATTCTTCTCACATGACAAGTATTCTTGGATTTGAGCTGACAAGCAACACACATACTAATGAGAAAGGTGCTCTACTATTAATAGACCTGTTGCATTATAAAGGCAACCAGTAGCTGTTTCTGCTGGCTTCATGGTTATTGCAGTACAAGAAACAGCATATATGACTGTAAAAGCATCAGTGCTTCTTTAGAAAGGACAGTTACCACTTCAATAAAAGTGCCGTGAGAACTGGGTTTGAATCCTAACACCATCAGCTTGCCTATGCTGATCAATGCAGTCAGAATAATGAAATCATTTAGGTTGGAAAAGACACTTAAGATCATTGAGTCCAACCGTAAACCTAACTCTGCCAAGTCCACTGCTAAACCACGTCCCCAAGGGCCATGTCTACAATGGACAACGCTAGATTTCCCACCACTCTCATGGTGTATGAAGCCCTTAAAAGCCAGCTTTTAAAGATGGGGCAGCTTGTGACCTTGCCTATGCTAGCACAGACCCAGAGCAACCCCAGTTAACTTTACACTAATATTAATATTTTAATGAATATACAACAACCCAGTTATGCCCCTTTCTTAAGCTTAGGGAAGAATTCAGGCAATTCTATGACTACTCACCTATTTCATATGCCTCATAATGTCAGTACTCACCACACCTACTGTAACAGCTGAAACAAGGCATCACTTAAAATGTAGGCACAAACCCATTTGCCCCAGGTAACACAGGGAACCTGTGGCTGACTATGAACTATTTCTTATCTCCCAAACTTGGGCCACAACTCCTTCCCCATCTGTGTCAGCAAGGGAGTGAAAAAGAGAGATCACAAGGACCTTTATTTCTTTGGTTGAACTTTTACAACTGCTTGACCCAGTGACACACCAGCCAGCTCTACTTACTACCAGATGATTTCCAGGTTCAGCTTTATTGTGCCAAGGTCATTAATGTCTACAGCAACCACCTGAGGCCGAGCTGCAAACAGGTCTTTTGTCTCACAGGTGACACTTCCCACAAGGATGTGAGTAGCAAGTCCTTTAACTTCTGTGACCTGTAAGAGACAAGAACAAGATATTGAGGACCATGCTAGGCATTGCAATCCTTAATTACAAAGTGACAGTTTTGATTTTCTGATGTGGACCCCTTCCTAAAAGGCTTCCAAATTATGTTTGTTGCGTCTTCATTACTTAATGGAAAAATAAGATTAAGTTGGTTATGATCATGCTTCTATGTTTTCTTTACATTTTTATGGCTTTACATGATAATGGCTCACACCAAGGGGTTACCCAGCATTGTTGTCACAGTTTAACTCAGGAACAGCAGTTAAACCAATTACAACAATGCTGTCTGTATCCTCCCCTCCCACCCAGATAGGAAAAGGAGAGTCAGATTAAGGAGAGAGGCTTCTGGATTGAAAACTAAACTAGAGAGAAATTTGGCTTCGTTCTGGCTCAAACCAGGACATTTGGTATTTGGTCTTTTTGCAGTGATCATAAGCAGAGCACAAGGGAAGAGTAAGAACAGGGAGAGTACACTGGATGTTTTCCCATCTAATACTCGCAGCAACTAAGAATTTTCATGACAGGCAATCTCCTGATATACCTGGCTTACTTAATTCCTAAGGGAGCCCTCTTCTATGTATTCATGCCCTGTAACTCTGAAGCCACTTAATTGTTTGCATTTATGGCAGCCTTTGGTGAGGACTTCCACAGACACACTGGTGAGGAACCACCTCCATGCATATTTTTATATTAAGAGTGAAGTACTATTTGAACTTACATATAGATTTGCTTCAAAATTCAGGACAGTTATATATGCAGTTCCTACTCAAACCAACCTTTGGCCATTTCCTTGAAAGTAATTTATTGAAACTTTTATGTTAAGGGTGAGAATACACCCATTAAACTGAATAGTACTGAGACTCTCATTTGTCACCTTCATGTATGGTAAGAAAGGGCCACCCTAAACCTGGGTTGTTAGATTGAGGAGAGTGACTCACCGTGTGCCACAGCTTGACTGTCTATGAAAACCTACTGTCTCACACATTTGGGATGATTTGGATCGTGGTTTTGTAATCCTTGCCTTTTTTTCATTATGTTTTTGCAGTGTCTAAATGGGACATTTCCCCTGAGATTTTCAAATGCTCCTCTGTTTAAGCTGCCTACCCAGAGCCACCTGGAATCCTTATAAGCAGCAGTTTCTAGACAGGGGTGAGGGAATGGGTATCTCTAGGTTGGAGATCTGTGAGAAGGAAAGCAAGTAGGCTTTCAGCCAGCGGAGAACTGTGTGGGGAGGCCTGGGGCAATGAGGGAGATGGAGAAGTGGTGGAAAGCCTCTGGTCTGGGAGGAGTCATTGCCAAATGCTAGGAGTTACAAATGTTGTTCTTTCCCTGGGGGATGGGGCATAGAATCAGAGGGCAGCAAAAGCTGCAGCCATTAGGAAATGTTGGGAATTGCTGTGCCCTGGGAACACTGCCAAAAAGTTGTTTTTTTCTACAGGCCCTCATCTCACTATGAGCAGAAACCTAACAGCACTAACCTAACCCGTGTAGCACTTCTGTTCTGTGCAGAGTGATGGGACTGGACCTCAGGACTGTTCCAGCTTATGCCCAGCTGGCTCCTATGGGTGTTCATAGGAGGGACCTGTGCGTTTTTCCAGACCAACAGATGCTGCTCTCTTATCTGAGTAGCATTAACAAACTCAGCAGTAGTGAGACTTTTTGGATTTGGGTTTTTCATTCTTAAATGCTGTTAGCAAACAGGTTTCTAGTGTTCCCTTGCTTTGGTGCAAATAACAAGTTGCTAAAGAGTGATGTGAGGCAAGGGTTGTGCTAGTATGGCTATGACAGCAGTCTGGGGAGAGTTAGGACAACCTCTGCCACAGGACTTGGAAACCAATTACAGAATTGTAGCATTATATTGTACAACACTACAGCACTTCATTCTAGTAGGTGTGTTGGAAATACTAATAATGGCTCATTTCCCAAGAGTTTAATGATCTGCTGCTGTGTTTTTGTTGGTGGTGCCTGAGAAGACAGCTTCTTGACTCCTGCCTTGCTTGCAAGCAAGGCAGTCAGCATGTGTACCTTAATGGAGATCAGTCCAACAATGAGAGGGAGGAAAACCATTTCTTCTCCATCCCAGCTCTGCTTGCCATTCACTTCTATTTTGCCTTTCAGTTTCCATCGCTGGCGACCATAACGCATGAAAATCTGAAAAAGAGAAATCCTCTTATTTTCTTGAGAAATCTGCTCTCTTGATGCATAAATATCAGAAACAGAACTGGGGAAAGGGTCTGAAGCAGGTTGGAAGAGTTAGTGGTGTAGGTGTTCCCCTTCTGTTTCCCATTGAGGCAGAAGAAAAAGGTCTATCCTGCAGGATCTCTGCCTCTCAGCTCTCCTAATAACTCCTTTCAGTAATGCACCCCTTGCCCCAACTTTCACCTTCATGTGACTGGATGACTCATAACAAAGAAGCTGCAGGAGTTTTTACTCTCTTTACAGGGAAAGCAGCAGTGAGGGGAAAGATTTGGCAGGGCAGGAGGAAAGTCCTCATGGCCTTTCCTAACACCTGCAGCCATCAGAAGGCCCCACAGCTGCAAGACCTTGGCTGCCTGGTGATGGAAATGAATGAGACGCACAGTGCAGTAACACAATTTGAAGAGCAGCAAGCCCCTTTTGGGCTGTGGGGCTGGCTGGAAGAGACCTGCCCCAACTAAACAGTCCCACAGAGGAAGACAAGCTGCTTGCATATGTGGGAGAAGCAGGAGAGGTTTGTCATGGGGAATGAGAGTGGGAACAGATGAATTGATGATCAAGACAGATGGGAAGTACAGGCTGGGGGGGGGATTCCTTAACAAGCTACTGTGAATTTCTTGCAGGGTTAGCTCTGTTCTGGATAGAGCTGCAGGCTTTTATTTTAATCCTTCTCTAATTAACCTGCTCTTGAAGTTCTCTACTGGAACACTGCAGTGACCAGAGATCCTGACACAGCCTCAGCACACAACATCTCGGTCTGAAGAAATGGTTATCCTGTGTCTTTCTGCTACTGTGCTTTATGATGAAGTCTAAATAACCAGTTAAGCATGCTTGCAAAGACTTGTTCAGCTTGCTCTGGGTGCATGGGATAGGGCATACGCTTTTCTCTAGGGGAATTAGAAATGTTTGTCACAAATATGACAGTGAGAGCATGTCCTTGTTCTGGGAGATGCTGAAAAAATAAGGGAATTTTGCTTGTGGGTTTGTTGGGATTTTTTTAATTTAAATTTTTAAAATAAATTTAAAAAAAGAAAAATAAATATAAAAGAGAATTAAAGAGGAGAAAAGAGAGTAGGAGGAGAAAAGAGATGAAAAGAGAAAAGGTCTTCTGACAGATGCCAGACATAGGCAAGCATAAAGAGAACTGCAAGGTTTTTCAGAGCATATACAGGAAAAATAATAGCTGTTTCTTGGGGTGCTGATGTGAAAAGGTTTTATTCACTGCGAAGTAAAGAGCAGCAGGAACATGCCTTCCTTTTGATGCCTTCGCTATTAAACAAACCTTAAACCAACGCAGACCTACCTCGTATTGATCTCCTGGGCAGAGCCGAGCGAAGCCAGCCAGACCTGAGAAGGAAAGAGACAGAGGGGCTGTGGGAGGGTCTGGGCAGCCAAGTGCAGCAGTGCCAGGGGTGCAGGGGGTACCCGGGGTGCAGGGGATACCTGGGATGCAGGGGAGCACAATCAGGTGGCTGGGGCCACCACTGCTGGGCTCAGGCAGGAGATAGAGGCAGCTCCCTGGCTGCTGCTCTGCCAGATGGGGTTGGTAATCCCCCTCTTACTGCTGCCTTTGTACTTCTCAGTTGTTTGGTTTTCTTTCCCCTACAACATCTCAAATTATTCTATAATAATTATACAAAGAGAAGAAACAGCTTCCTGATGTCATCTGGCTTCAGCAAGCCAGCTTAACACCCTTACTATCGTGAGGCATTGGCAAGCTGCTGATTACCATGTATACTTGCTGCTTATCTCTAATCAGACTGAGCTATACATTATAATATAGAATCCTTTTAATATAGAATCTCTTTTAGTATATCTTAGTAGAAACATGAGAGGGGCTCCTTCTGTTTGGTGTTTCTGTAACATTCCCATTCCCATATTAGCTGAGTATCTTTCAATAGTAAGTACATCAAGAAACACGACTGACATCTGTCATAGGAAATTCATCCCATCTTTCCCCAGAGGGGGAGAAGTAGTGCAGCAAAGCACTTACAGTGTATGTTTGGTTGGGTTTTTTTAATTTTATTTTTAAAGGTAGGACATGATGATGTTATTGCTATATTGGCACTCTGCATATGAATTTAAAAGTCTCCTGAGGCTTGTGACCATCCTGAAATCTCCTGGCCTTGTTGATCTGCTCTTCTATAGGATGCAACTGGCTGTTTGTCACTAACCTAATCCTCTCCCTCTACAACCACTCCCTTCTCAGAGCTCTCCTCAGAAGGTAGCTATTGCACTTATGTTGGTATAAAAAAACAGTTCCACCACTTAGTCTTACCAAAGACATGCAGCACCTCATAACAGCTGCTGCAGTGCTACCAGCTCACAAGGCAGGTTTGCATAGTCCATACTCTAGCAGGTCCCAGCTTTGTCTGGATAAGCCCAAAAATATGCCTGCAGTGTTGCAATGCCCCAAAAAACAAGCTTGAAAACACATACGTATATTCCTTTCACTACCACATTGTCTGTGGCAGAGAAAAGAATAAAAACAAACTTAACCAAACTTTCGGGGGTCTTTGGGCTGCATTTATTCTGAAATGCCATGACTGAACATATACAGGTGTGTTAAAATCAAGGCAAGTATCATGAACCCTAGTGTTGGCTTTATTTACTGAGCTTAATTAGTCCTAGCTGGACTATAGGAGCAACTAGATCCCTATATGCAGTCATGGCCTGTCCCTGTGATCTGCTTATCATCCTCTTCCATTTCTTTAACCAGAAAAGAGTTTTCTTTGCTCATCTTACTGTTCAGCAGAACAGGGGCACCCTTGCACAGAGCTCATATTACCAATTCCTTTCTAATTTATTTACTGTTTATAAATAATTTAAGCTTACAAGCACTCCACTGCTGCTTCTCTTTCCCTAGGCATGCTTTTATATGTGAATTTGATCTCTGCTGGGACATCACTTAAAGTATCTGAGGAAAATAAAAGGTCTTTTCTTTGCCTAGTGGATGTGGTGAGCAGGGGAGCGCATCTCAAAACTGCACATGGATGCTCTCTGGAACCAAGGTCTGTGAGTGGTGACTGCTCCGACCAGGTGACCAGGCTGGTCAAGTCCCTTCACCCTGATGAAGAGAGGCTAAGCACTGCCTTGATTACAGGGGCTAAGTACTTTCATAAGAAACAACTTTTTGGTAACTGAGTGGCTTTTGGGGACTAACTGCATGGCAGGAGCCAATGGCTCTATTGTACCATTGCAAATGTCACACCTTTGTTAAAACACTGGGCTTGTAATGCAGATGGGACAGGAGGTTCCTCCTGGGGAATGGGTATAAGTAATTAGGGGATAAGGTCTCTGGACAGATACAGCACTGCCACCCTTTGCTGGCAGGGCCATCTGAGGGCGTCAGTTCACACAGTGTGTACAGCTTCTGCTTGTGTGCAGGATGCTCCATGTGTGGACCCTGGTGCTTGTGCTGGGCTTGGTGTTGCAGAGCCCCTGAAGTGTCAGGCCAGCATATTGCTTTCCTGCATGAAACAACTGGGCATTTCACCTTCTGCTGACCTGGCACTTCAAACAGGTACAGGAGCACTTTCTTATAAATCCTAACAGGACACATAGGTTCCATGCAGGCACTTCTAAATTTCTGCACTGGGTTTCCCAGTTTAATTTCAACAGCTGATTAATCCTGAGCAGTAATCTAAGCCTGCTGGCAACTTAATTAGCTTTATTTTGAAAAATGATAGTTTTTTGTTGTTTTTTTTTTAAATACTAGTCATAAAAACACAGAGCGGGTCCCCTGCTTCCTGACAGCACTGTGTGCAGATTGCCTTGCTTTCAGTGTAAGTGACAGAGGGCACAAAATAAAAGTAACTTTCAGTGGAATGGCTAGGAACAGGTAAGTTTTGGGGAGGGGAATGCTTTGATTTTAAATTAGATCCAAAGTTAGTTGGATGTGCTGCAGAATAACCTAATGGGGAAGCTTGCTGCATCATCTGCTAGTGTGAGCTTTAGCATCAGCAATGGCTGGATGGTCCTATTGGATCCCTGTTCCTAGGGAAAATTAGCTAGATAGAAATCTTAAATGTCCTAATTAGAGACTACTTAATGATACGACATTTCTCTTTGCTATTTTCTACTTTGGGCTTATTTATGTTATGAGAACTGTGTTCAGAAGTAGCTGTTGTTTGTGTCTTGTGCTCTGCTCCTGCAAATTAGCACAGCACTTGTCTTCTCAAGAGCGCTTGATCTTTATTGGAGGATTTGGGCACTCAAAAGAGAAGAAACCAGACCTTTTCAGCCATTTGGGATGCCATGACACCTTCTGCAACATGTCCTGCTGCCAGAAACTGCACAGTGCACTGCATTTACAGCAAATATGGCAATGGTCCTAGGAACCTGGCCTGATTCAATTCCCTTTCTGCACTGCTTGGCCTTCCGTTTGCTTCAGCATGTCCACACTGCAGCTCTGCTCTGGACTATTGCATAGAAATATCTGGCTCAGGCTCTGCATGTCCATCTTGTAACTTTACATCTCTGTACCTCTTACTGCCTTTCCAGTACTGAAGATTGTAGTCTAAGGTTTGGTGCTGTAGGGTGGAGCTAGGGGAACTTTAATAGCTGCTGTACTTGTTTTCTCTAGTATGGAAGCCTGGAATAACTATTTTAACTTGATGCAAGTTAGATCATGTCTCATGCACTGCAACCCCTGGACACAACTGACTCACAGCTGTGGCAGAGCAGGCAAAAGCAAAACCCTTTAAGATTTGTGCCCTCTAAAAACACCACCAGCAATACCATGTGGGTTTTTTTTTAAATGGGCAAGACTTCAAGTGAAGAATTAAGAGTGCACAAATGTTTACATTCTGATTTTGCTTTACAGAACTAATTCCATGCAAGCGAATGAAGATCCCAAAAAATATATCCCCCCACAATTTAGTCTTTAAGCAACAACAGCATTAACAATACCTAGTGATTCACTGAGGCTTCAGGTAAAACTGATTCTATTGTATTCAAAGCCATAAAGTCCCCTTTTGTTGTAAATGCAAGGAATAAAACTGAAAAGCGAATGCCACCACTGAGTTATCTAGGTGTTTAAATGGTAAACTACCCCTATGTCTTTGCTTTCTTACAGTTGTTCAAAAATAATAGTATTCAGAATCAGCAAAAATAAAAGACTGAGAAACAGCTAATGTCAAATTACAGAAGTATTTAGAACTTCAGCACCACGGGCATTATTTCCCAGTCATCTTCTTAAAGGATTATGGAAATAGAGGCAAAACGTACAGGAGCCTTCAAAATTGAATTGCTTTGGCTGGTGGGAGGAGCGTTTATGGGAGGGGATTAGTCTTGAAAACAAGAAGCAACATCTCAGAAAATCTCTCTGTAAGCTTTGATATTCCTGGTGCTGTGATCCTTTCCATTGGGCAGAGGTCTAAATTAGGGCAGTATGAAGGCTCAGCAATGGGGGAAAAACCACATCTATCACAGACGCAGGTCAAACTGGCATATCTTGATGCCCTCACTAATGTGCACAGAAACTGCTACTGTTCAAGGAGCAAAAAGGGACAGGTGAAAAGGCAATTACCTTTCATCTTGATGCAAAACTCCCCCAATAGGTTTTCCAGCTCTGCTTCTATGGTACACATGTTCTGGGTTGGAAAAGAGAATAGTGAGGTCAGACAAACCTTCTTTTCATTTTTTTTTTTTTAAAGGTTTATTTAGAAAGAAAAGCCTCAGTTATGCAGATTCAAGATATTTTGCAATAAAATCAATCTGCCAAAGCCATCCTTGCTTTTTAGCTAGGTCTGGCCCTAAAACCAGCAGCTGAGCTAGACCTGCTCATGCCGAAGCTGAACATAACCCCATGCTCTTCTTCTGTTGCCCTCTAATCCTCCTCTTGGCAGAGGGCATTTGAGGCCCTTGAAGCAAAAGCTCGTCACTGTCCCAGTTCTCTCCAGCCAGGACATGTGCCAGCAGCAGCTCCTTGTCAAAGTGGCTCCCAGCATGTTTCTAATCTCAAGAAACAGGGACTACATTAAGAAAAACAAACCCTCTCCAGTTCCTCCTTCAGATATTGGAAGGCTGTCACAGCTTGTGTGCTGGGATGGTTATGACATTATTAGACCCTCTTAATCTACTGCCTGTTTAAAAAAATAGGTGTTGATCACAGAAAGAAGCACAGCAGTTCCTGGCTGTAACCGTCCTCTCATGAAGCATAAACATTTTTATTTCAAGGAATTATTTGGGCTCATGTCACCCATCTCTGTAAGCCTTCAGGTATGTATCAGGGGATGAACAAAGAAACAGTAATTCTTCTTCACTGATTTTGCTTTTATTTTGATTTTTTTCTGGATTAAATTCTCCCTGAAATCAGTGGCAAAGTTCCCACTGCCTTCAAACAGTGTGAGAACAAAAGACTAAATAGATGAGGATGTACCTCTGTATACTCCTTGTGACTCCTGTTGATTTCGGTTAAACTCTCTCGAGCTGCTTTGCTGGCAGGAGACATGGCAAAGGCTTGCTTCATTTTGCTGGCACCATCACAGAGACGTCTTTGGATACAATAGGCTTCATAAAGCTCATCCACCTAGTGGGAAGAATGAGGGTGTATTGAAAAAAAACACCTGAGAAAACCCAACAAAATCAAGCCAACAAACAATGAAGTCATTTGCGTTACAAGGAAACTAAGCCAAACAAGTGGCAAACGGCTGGATCCATTGCAGGGGGTGAGCAGATGAAGCTGTGATACGGTTACAGTCTATGAAAAAGAAACACAAGATAAAAATAACTTCCACCGTAAAAATCTCATTACAGCTGCACTAGATGCTGCCAGAAATTCACCTGCTTGCCCTGCATGCCTTTAATCATTGCTCCTCCCTTTCCACCCTGTCTGGGCTATGTACAATCACAACAGAAGGGCAGGCATGCAGCTCAACTATACTGGTGCTGAAGAGTTCTTTCAAAGGCAACTGTGAAGTCCACAAGGGGATGGGACACATTAAATGGCACATTTAACAGGGCCAGCAATATTTTCTGTATGGCTAATGCCTGCTGTGGATTGAGACTGTTGGAATTGTTGACTCATAGGTAACAATGGAACAGGGAATGATTTTATTTTTTTTTTTTATTCTCACTGCCCATCCTCCAGAAACTGGGAGTCACAGTCAGAATTATCCCAAGTAAAGGGCTTAGAAATAGCTAATGTCACATTAAGGAAATATTTTGAGCTTCAGGCTACCAGGGATTCATACAATTTCCTTGTCATCTTCTTAAACTACTTTGGGATGACTTAGGCACTCAGTAGTAAACATTCTGCAAGTTTTGCAAAATCTGCGCACACAGAGTTTAATGTCTCGCCTAGATCTAGCTTCAGAGTGCAATGGATTTACACATATCTCATGCTTTGGTTTCCTTTTTCCCTCTGATCCCTGCACTGAATGTATGTGTTTGCTCCATGTGAGCTATTTGGTGGGAGTCTGCAGTGGTATAACTTCATTTATAGAAACTTAATCTGCCAGATACAGATGCAGGTTTTCTAACTTGACTTTATCAGGGTGAGAAGAAGAAAAAGAACAGAGGAAGCTGTGTCTTCTTTCTTCCTCTAATGTCCCTGCTAAGATAGGGTAATATTTGGGTTTTACCTAGAACAACTTCTCTTCTTTGTTATCTCTACCATCAAGCAGTCGCCCTGTGCCCTGTGGTGCTTGTTGCTCAGTAGTGGATTTTCACAGCAGAATTTTTCTCTATGAAAGCTTCCTGAGCTTTGGCTTCCTCAGTCTATGACTTTGTGTTGCTGCCTTAGAGACATGCCTGATATGGCCACCCAGGCATGTTCAAAATCCCATTTTCCAAGCCTGCTTAACCTCTAACAAAAAGTGCTGTTGGTTATTTGTTTGGAACAGGACTGGTTTTCCTGACAGCTTCAAAGCATTAGGTTGACTTTTCCAAGGCTATCTTGGATTCCTGATGGCCAGGACTCTTGGGGTTTGTGGGTCCTCTAACCAAAACAGGGACTGCTTTGCAGAGTGAAAGAGTTCAGCAAAGGGTCATCGAGGCATAGGTAGCATTTTGCCATTTCAAAGTTGCAAAAAAAGTTTCTTGGAGTCATATCCACTCCTATTTCTCTGGCAAGTCAGCAAGCTAAAGACAGCTCCTATAAATAGCTGTCATTTGGTATTTACTTCTGTCATCCAGGCAAACTGTTAGCTCAGGGCCGATGTCCGGCCCCTGCAGGCACAACTGGGGCATGCTCATCTGTCCCACCCCCTGCCAAATGTGGGGTTTGCTGCTGCACATCCTGTTTCCTTTGCTTTGCTTCCTCTGTGGAGCAGCAGCAAGAAGACAGCAGAAGGCATCGCTGCAGCCCTGCTTAAGTACAGCTAAAAAAGACCTTTTCTATCACTAGAAACAAAGATGTTTCTTTACCTTTCCAAACCTGTATGTTTCAATGCATCACAGCTCCCGTTACTGTGGGTTACGGAAAGGGAACTAATGCACTCGGCAAGCTTGGGTAATACTGACCAGTATTACCTCTTGTGTGTGGTGCTTTTCAGTCTTATTATAAGCCCTGAAACCATTAGCTCTGAGCAGGCTGGAGTGGGAAGGGCTTGAATGGAAATGTTTTTTAAGCACTAATTTTGCCATTCATGTTGCCAGCAAGAGAGAAGGTCGTTTGGGAAACAAAATTTCAGTCTATCGCCTGATGATTTTTTTTTCCAGCTTCAAGAGTAAGAGAAGACTGAAATTAAAAGGTTTGGATGGGTTGTCATAATGGGAGCACTTCAAGCTGTGCGAACACTTTTCAAATGACTCTCAAAAGACATTTCATCCATCAAAAATAATTCCTTCTTTTGTCAGGCTCAGAAAAGCAACTAATTGTTAGCAGATATGTTTATAAGTAAAAGAATACACGCCATGGATTTTGTCCAGCTCTAAAATGTATTAGGATAAATCACAAGTACCTCTACGGACTAGTTTCACTATTCTCACATGTAATCAAGTGGATGTGGGCCCCAAACCAGGCAGCAAAATCATTAGCAGTGAGATCCAGGAATAAATCCAATCTAGCTGCTGTAGAGACAATTGCTGAATTAAATCACTTTCAGATGTAACACTCTCTCTCTACCTACAGTTTAAGAATAAACATGCAAGGAGAGAGATGTTTCCCAGCGAGTGCCTGACCCTGTACCGAAAAGCTAGGCGGGAGTGTCTTGGAGCATGGCTGGACCTCAGGGGCTACAAACCAGGTGGAAGCCCTTTCTTTGGCTCCAAATACCAGCCCATCACAGCAAAAATACTGAATCTGGGAGAGGCTGTGTCAAGACTGCCTCCCCAGAGTGAAGAGGTAGCAGGAGGCCAAGGATTTGTTTTCCTAATAGCATAGGAGCAGATGCAGCAGAAAGATGATAGAAGCGCCCGTTACCTTGCTGATGTGGAACTCCAGCCTTCTCATGTATCTTTCGACTGCTTTGATTTGCTGAAGGAAAGGAAGAAGCAGAGGGTGAGGGACATTTAAATAAATCAGTAAGTCACCGGCACACTAGAGCTGCTTGGGTCTTCAGGTCCCCATAAGGCTGAGAATCTCCTCCTTAAAACCTGCAGGGTTTTGTTGCCTGTGAATCTGGAGTTAGGTGTCCCACCTTACTACCATTAATTTTCTGCTGACAGTGGAGCTCATGTACCTCCCTTACCTCATGTATTTTTGAATAAAATCAAGATTGTCTTCCATGGGATTTTCCTAGTTTTTTTAATTCTTAAAAAAATATTAAAGATCTCATCTTTTTTTTTTTTAGTTCAAAATACACTATTCTCACTTTGAAAACCTGTATTAAAATTGATTGGCTTTTGCATTTCAAAATCCATTATTTCTCAGCCAGCTGTTTTTGACAGCAAAACCAAGCTTGGCATTTTGATTGAAAATAATCCAGATTTGTTCAGGAAATGCTTTTGATAGCTTTCCTTTTGTTTCACCCAAATTTTCCTGCAGGGAAAAATATTTTCAGTTTTTCATTCCTCAGACCTGGCAGGAGCAGAGATAAGCAAGGGCTTGACCTGGCTCCCAGTGAAGCTGGCAGGGCCAACTTGCACAAGGTGATAGATTTAATGGCTGGCAGCTGACTGAAATTGGAGGTCTCACTCCTCCACCTCCCTCCTCCCCTGGCAGGAGTCTGCTTCCTTCTAGGTGCCTGTTCTGGAGCCGGTTTAACTCGACAGACCCTGAGGAAGGGCTTACGGGGTGAGTTTGATGCCCGGTTAGTGAGCATGACTGGTTGGCGGAGATGCCAGGCAATACCAGAGCCCTTGGGTAGAGGAGGGGAGCAGGAACTCTTCCTCCACAAGTGCAAACTGTCAGGTAACTTCTCCCTCCATGGTGTTGGCCTGAGCAGTAGATCTGGCTGAGAGAGGTTTCCCATGCCAGCTACGTACACCGTACAGATATTGATGCTTCCTTGCAAAACCAATGTCAAAGTGAGTAACATACCTTATCTAAATCGTACAGGACTCCCTGCAAGAGAGAAGATAAAACTGTGGTTAATTTTGCAACATACCACCACCACAAGAAAGTCATGTTTGTCAGTCAATAGCAATCACAGGCAAGACCAGGGCTGGAGGGGAGGAAGAGTATAAAGGCAAATTCCCTGTAGCCTGCTCCCACCCCACAGCTGCTCCAGCACCTCGAGGAGGTTACTGTGCATCCGCACGATGACGAAGTGTGACACGTACCAGGCGCGAGTTTCTTTTCATGTCTTTTAACTGAGTAGTCAACTTATCCAGCTCTGCCTGGTGAACTTCCAGATACTCGCTGTAAACACAAACCAGAGGAGGGATGTGTGAGCTCTGCAGCACATACCGAGCTGGCTGCTGACCATCCTAAATGGAAATCTGTGCAACAAATGGCTTTTCTCATTGGATCTGTTTTCAGATAAAAACTCATTTACATTGATCTGTCCTAAAAGCAGCTCCATGCTGCTGTTTTGGGAATAAATAGGAGCCACTTACTTAGCTGTACGTAAGGACACTGAATAACCAGTTTCAAGGAAGCTAATCTGCTGCTTAGTTTACTGGTAGGTGCATTCCAACCGGTGCTTCTGTATCCGGCTGGCAAAAGTCCTCTTATTGTCTGGGACGTTATCTTAAGGGCAATACAAGCCTCTGATAGGACTCTAGGAAATTCAGAATAAAAACATCTGATGTTGAAATCCCAGCTTTGAGTGCTTTCCTACCAATTGGAGTGGAAATGGGATTCCACCCGTTCAAATATTTCAGATCCTAAGTGTTACAATCCAGGCTCCTAGAGGTATGTTTTCTTCTCCTATGATTAAGGTTCCCTGTTCCAGTGATATAATTCTTTAGGCTCTAACATGTCATAGAAAGCTTCAATCAACAAGCAGGAAAAAGGCTCTTACTCCAGGCCATTCTTCAGGGCTCGGTAGACCTCTTCCATCCTTTTTGGCTGGGGCTCTTTGGGCGTGGTGCTGTTCTTATGGCCCAAATTATGTGCTTTCTTCACCTTTGCTTGGGGCTTCTTGAGTGCAGAGGAATTTTCAATGAAGGAGTTACACCTGCAAAATGAACGTTAACGAGGAGGAAACCCCTATAAATCATAACAATCTCAAAAGAGCGTAGCTTGAAGAAATCTTCTGATACTATCTCTGCTAGTAGAAACGGATGTGCTCCTGTGCCTGCCTGTTAAAGGACTGCATTTGTTTATGGGTTAAGAGGTTTGAGCCGCCTGGACATGTGTTGTCAGCTTTTGATGTGCCAGTTGCCTTGCTGAGATACAAACACTGGTCTGGAAATGCCAGGCTGAGTCTGGGGCTCATCAGATGTTTCTCTGTGTTAGACCATGCCTGTCCTGCCTCACGTTGCTCAGTCACAGACATAAAAGGGCTGAGCTACATCGAGGCGCTAAAAAACAAGAAGAGCCCAGATAATCTCAGGCATAAATCCTGGGGGCTCCTGAGGAGCATTTGGGCTTGGTTAAGAGCATGTCTGGAGGCCAGCATCACACTGCTGGGTCTTGAGCGTGAACCACAGGTAGCTCCGTACGGCAAAGGGACGATGGTCGTGCTGCACAGAGGTGCCTCTGGTGACTCGGCTGGGGGTAGGTCAGCATCTAACGACCGTCACTGACTTGGACTGATGATGGGAGGTCACCTCTTGCCTGCTGTTTCTCCTCGATTGCTAACTGGTGGTCTGGCACTTGGGAGACTTTACACAAGTTAAAATGAATTGTAAAGTAGCCTCTGGAGGCACCGGGAGCTGGATGCACTTGGTAAGTGTTTGACTCAAAGCCCTAAATCGTAGCTAAAGGGCAGTGAAAGGAAAGGCTCTGCAGCCAAGCTCTCCCCTATTTCCAGCAGGACATGAAGGCAGCCCTGCAATGGCAACAGTTGTTTTGAATTCATGGCAGTGTGGCAATGAGAAAACTCTTTTGGATAGCAACTGTCTTAAATTGAGGGTGGTGGGAAGTGTATCATTTTCCTGCGCATTTCACATGTTGAAAATATCACTGCATAAGTTAGTAAATTAAAATTATTCCCTGAAATTCTCTCACAGCTCTGAGGTATGTGAAGAAGCCAAGCCCTGCGTTAACAGGGGAGAGGCAAATACACACTTCGTAGCTAAGGCAGAGGGTAACAGCTTAGTTATGCAAACAGTAAACAGAGAGATTTTAGCCTAGGAGACTTTCTTCTGCAATCAGAGAGAAGGCAGTCCTCTCTGGCCTCTTTTCCACCTTCATCCTCCCTTAGAGCCTGGTTTGGAAATTCCCCCAAGAGAGCACAGCACTTGCCTGGAGCGTCTCTCCTGAAGCCCACTGAAGCCAGCGAAGGACTGGCTCCTAATAATCCCATTAGGACCTCCTGGAGATAATGAATGCGATCCTATTGACATGATTTCAGGGAGCCTGGAAGAGATTCCTGAAAAACAAAAGAAAGCAGGTCAGTGAAGATGGAGGGTAATAGGCCTGTGGTGAAACTGGGACTGTCTGGGGCCCACCAGACATGGTAAGGGGTAACTGAACCCCTTGAGGGGCCTGTGAGCCAGGGTACAGATCTGTTTGCACTACCAGTAGTCCCACCTCAAAAATAAAATGGTCCTATTTTCACTTCTGACTTACAGCCCAGGATCTACTGAAAATGTGCCAGAGAAGTGGGACCAGAAACCAGATGCTTCAGCGTGCTAATCCCAACGCCATCCCCAATTTCTGCCATGCCCAGCGTGCTTCTCCCCCAGTCCTGGTATCCCCATCTGCTGTATCGGGGTGTCCTGGAGATTATTTTGGGAGCATGCAGAGCTCTTAGGGGGCACTCAGCACCACCACAAAGTGTTATTACAGGTATTAAAATTAAAATAATAAAAAAGAGGGTTCATTCAGCATGAATCAAGTCTTGCAGCTCCCCTTTGATCCTTGGTAACTTTCTCCATGGCTATTCCTGCCTGGCTGCAGAGAAGGAAGATGCGGTGGGTATACATACAACCACGACATGCTGTGACGAGAGATGCTTTCCACCATGAGGAGAGGTGAGTAAACAAGCTCCAGGCACCATATGTTCTGCATTTCATGTGTCTTGCTCTATGTGTGCTCTTTCCCAATGCCCAGCTTGGCATCAGCACCAAACTAAAGTGGTTTCAATCTGCCCGCAAAGAAATAGCAAACAAATGCAATGGTTCACCACAGCTCCATCAGCTTGCTGCTGCCACGAGGGGAGAGGGGGATGTATCCTTTCCTCCTTGTTCCACTGTTTTCTGTGTCCCAACCCCAGCACTCACTGCCCACGGCAGACAATGAAGCAGATTTTTATGCTGCCTTGGTTTTGTGCTGCTCTTGTGAGATGAATGGCTTCACTGAGCCGTCCAAGGAGCGTCATGGCCAGCTGAGGCCAGGCAGCAGGGCAGGGAGTGGGAGGGGAAGGGGGATGCTGGAGAGGGGGAGACTGGTCCTCAGGTGCCGCCAGAGACCAGCTCTCCCATTTTGCAGGACCCTTCCTCTCACCACCTCCTTCCTTCCCAGGCTGCCAGCATGGCTGTTAATGCCATTGCACTGAGAAACTAGGCCAGTTTAAAAATAACCTGCCAGAAATGGAAAAGAGATTTTTAAATAATTTTTTCCCCATTTAGTTTAAAAGCTGGACCCAGCATACCTGACGTCCCCAGTTCATTTCACTCCAACCGCTGGGCTGGGGGGTGAGTTTGGTCCTGAGGCAGGACCATGTGGCAAGGGTTGGAGCTGCCCAGGCAGCAGAGTTGATGCTCTGTGACCTGTGGGGCCAAGGGGGTGACAGCAAGTCTGAGACAGCTTCTCATCCCCACAGATGAGGAATGATAGTGAGTGCCCAAAAAAGCAGCCACTTGTGAAGGCCACAGATTTACAACACAAGCCTTCTCAACCAAATGTATTTATTAAAGATAAGCACCAGAGCTTAATGGTGCCTGCACAGCAAACACTCGCTAGAGAAAGCAAATACCTGGGGAAATGTTGTGTGCCATCCAGTTATGTTTAATTTGTAGCACTAAGCTGGGCAAATACTCTTTGAGGTGATGCAAGGTGTCGTGGTGAGCTACTGCTTCTCCATAGAGAGGACTGCATTGCCTGAGGAGCTGCTTTGTCAGGAATATTTCTGCAAGAGCTTCAGAAAAATTTCTTCCAGTCCCAGCATTGCCCAGAGCTACTGGTAACACGGTTTTCTTTATTGCACAACCAAAACAGAGTAAATCTTTCTGTTTCAGAAGCAAGAGCTGCCCTCTGCGACTGGACAGTCCTCAGAGATACCACCTGGGTTGCATTTAAGGCCAGTTTTCTCCTCTGCTGTGGCCAGCAGTTATCTGCTGATAACGGTGCTCCACTGTTCAAGTCCCTGGCTGAGCCCAGATGCAGCATATCCAGCTCAGAGCCATGCCAGCTTATCCACTGCTCTGCCTGGAGCGACTTCTTTAGCCCAAGCATTAATCCTCTTTGTGGCAGAACCCCACATCCAGGAGAGATGGGGAAAAGGGAGAGGGAGGGAGCAGCTGCTCCTTGCAGGCTCAGGAAGAAACTGCAGTGAGGATGTACTTCGTTTACCTCACACAGGATAAACATGCTCCAGCCACAGCTGGATGTACTTGAGTCTCTGGTCAAGGAGAACCCAAATTTGGCTCTACACTCACCCCTAACTGCTTAAGGCTCTCAGCACACCACTGCAGGGCTGAGCTCTGCTCAGGTTTGCCAATACCTAGCACTTGGCAGAAGCCACTTTGCAGCTTCTGGGGTCAAGCCTTGCATCCCTGTGGATGGTACAGCATCTACCCGTGCCAGGTGGTATCTACAGCTCAAAACCCACCGGGAATCAGGTTCTGAGAGACAAAGCAGAAAACACACAATCACACTACTCTGGGGGTCTGCATTGCAAGTTCTCCTTGGTTATGCAAATAACCTTAAGACAGTTGGGCTACGTGCTGTATGCTGCCGTTTGCACTCCAGGATTTGCATTAGAAGTTGGGTCCAGAGTGCCAAGGAGCAGCAAATCCCTTGCAAGTGTTCAGCCCTTGCCTGGCTTGACAAGATGATTAACACCCCCACAGGCAGCATCTGGAGATACAGGAGGGTAGAAACTAAACAACACTGACAGAGGAGATCTAACTGCACAAACACCAGCCATTCCTTAGAAAATAGAAGGAATAAAATAAAAATTGAAGTTGGATGCTAGTCACACTCACATTGGCTATAAAAAAGTAATTACTTTAGATGCAAAATTCTTGTCAAAATACTGACATCTTCCACACAATGAATAACTTCTGCATTAATGTGAATAAAAGCCGAATGGGTTTTGTTCTGAACAAAACCTTTGTGTCCATATGTGACCAAGTGCAGACACACTGGAATTGTTTTGCTTTGGGGAAACTTAAAATAATACTTTTGGAAAAGGAATTCACTTATTTATTTTGCTTAAGCACTCAGATGGCTTTAGTAGCTCAGACTCTCCTCCAAATAGTCTTAGGACTAGGAAGTGTGGAAGATGTGCAATTGAAATGTAAATTGAAGACCTGCCAGAACCTACTTTGCTTTACTTTTGCATAAAACAGTCAGAACTCAGAGCCCAGATAGGCTTGTGCTCTCTCTATATATAATCTTGGTGATTAATGTATGTTTAATTTCTGTACAGAAGAAAACTGTGATAAAAGGAGGTAACAGTCAGAACTGATGGAATATCCCAGTTCTGTTCAGTTACTTTTCAGTTTGTCAGGTTAGACACAGACTCTATTGTACAAACACAATATTTTATTAAGATTTAAACTTAAATTGCTGACACATCAGATATTTCCATCTGACCTCACAAAACTGCACTGACCCTGCCTAGCAGCCACAGCCCCTTAGCCCAGATTCACGCAGACGGCGGCTGCACATGGGGCACCACGTAAATGGTTTATTTATGATACCTACATCCAACAAATACACTTTGAGTGATGAGCATTTGTCAAATTGCTGTAATATACTTTGTAAAGGGGGAGTTATTTTCCTGCCTCTTAAACCATTCACAGGCCTCTGTGCTATTGACTGAATAATCCTGCCTCTGAATTTACTAATACAGTTGCATTCTGATTATACACACAGATGTAGTCACCAGTAAAATTTCAGTGAGGCTCAGCCCACAAAGACTCACCCAGATCTCTTGTTGTCCTGACCAGTATCCCTACAGATGAACACTACTAAGGGGATTTTGGTGCTATTCCAGCCCAGTGATCAAGATTCTAAGCCTGCCTTTAGTAGTTACTTGATATAATGCTGCCATCTTCTAGATACAATATACATTTTGCTCTCATTATAAAGCATATTATGTATCTCAAATGCTATTAAATGCTTTTGAGAATTGAGAGTTTGACCTCAGCAGTGGATCCAAAGAGTATGCTTACATTTTTAAATCTATATAGCTGATGAACCTCTGATGTACCATTGTAAAAAGTCACCAGTCTGCTTACTGCTAATATAAGTATGTTCTGTGCAGGAGCATCATTAATATAATTACTATTGCCCCTTCTAAGTGCATAGCAGCTGAATGATGAGCCCATCAGTGGGTCAAGGGATAAGGTGAAATCCTATCAGTACTTTTTCTCTGCTCTATTCACTGACAGCTTGCAGCAGGGAATGGCAGATAATTGATGATGTCTTTCTCCCTGGGGAAATGAAAGTCCCCTCTCCCAGCTCTCCTTTCAGTCTGGCAACCAGGAAACAGCTGAGCCTGAGCTAATGAGAGGGGAAGGGACTGCCGAGCCCATCACTTCCACAGAACTGCCCTCTCTGCATCACCCTCAGAGTGGATTTCCACCCCCCCATAATGCCAAAATACTTGGTAAGCAGGATGGACTTCAATCCAAGCTAAGACGGGAAATTCAGGCAGAAACGCATTTGCTAAATCCAGGTAGACTTTTGCATGGTCCCTTTTTATTTGCTGTTTTTCCATGACCCATCTGGAGACAGTATTTTTTGCTCACCACATGACATGGGGAAGTTGTTTTTGCTACACATGGGCCTGCCAGCAACCATGTAAAGCTGCAATAAATATACCAGTGGTGATGGTACTCTTGATTTCTCCTCTCCTTGTGGCAGCTACAGTTATGGCTCTGGGGTTTGCTGCAAGGTGTTAGGGAGCTGTCTGCAGCTGAGGGTTTGTGAAACAGGGGCTTTGAGGATGCTCTGGGATTCTGTATAATATTTGATTAAATGGGAATGTGTGATAGGACTCAATGACTCATGGGACTCCTTGATAATCCTTTGTCCCTACATTATTTTTTTGTGTGTGACACAGGTTTCAAGGCCCATTCTGGATCTAAGAAGATTTAATCCCTACATTGAGATGGTTTGCATGGTGTTCCTTTTGCTGATCTGTGGCCTGCAGGCTTAAAAAATTGGAGAAACTATTCAGGTTAAGGTAAGCTGAGGGGATCCACTAACCTGATGCAAGTGGATGGCTACAGAAGTCAACTGATTCTGTTTTGCATGCTATGATCATTTCTTAACTGCAGACAGGGGATACATCTAACAAATTAACTGGTATATTTTTGAATAATGAAAGAAAATAATATGCTCCTCTCTCATCTATGTCATGTTCTGCTTATCAAACTTGCCAGCCAGCTTAAAAAGGTAACAACCTATTGCAGCAAGATCCCATTTAGGAGCATGCATCTCCAAAAGAATAAATCCAATAAGGGAAGAAACTGATTATCCCCTAGAATTCATGTCCTCCTCCCTGACAGCCAATTCTTTCTGCTTCGTGCTCATAAACCCAAACAGGACAATTCAATTCTAAACTTACTCAGGCTCAGTTCAATGCTAAGCTCATTCAGTATGTCTTCAGCTGGTGTCGCTTGCTTTTGTAGCCTAGGCATTTTTAATATTAATTTTCCATCTTCTTCCTCTGACTTAACTGAATCATCCCGGCAATATGAGGCCAGCATGGCTAGCAGCCAAAATAACCACCTGGAATTTATGGTTTCCATGTTCCCTAGACTCTTAGAAAGCACAGAGGTATCCATCTTGGGTGATAATGTAGACATTCTTGAGGGTGGTTTTTTAAATCTAAAAATTTTACAATAATATATGGGTGAGAGCACTCAGAAGCATCATAAAAACTGTCATGAGAAATTAAACTCTTTCACAAGACCTTTTACACTTTTATGACAAAAACTCTTAGTCATTAGGGCACAGACATAAAATTCCTAGATGTATCAAGCACATCCTGGTTACGTCTTGCTTTAGCAGGGGAGGTGAACTAGATGATCTTGAGAGGTCCCTTCCAACTCTGACAATTCCGTGATTTCTGTGGGATAGGATCTCCTGGAAGCACATGTAGAAGAGTGTCTTCTGTTGGTTGTTGGATTACAGGAATTAAGACTTTCATAGCACATTTTATGCTCCCAGTGGCTGAGCCGCTGCTTCCTTGTGCAGCGGAACATTTGCCAGAGTTGTACAGACATGTGAGCTCCATCTGAAGAACTATTCTTGGTTGCTAGAACAAAATCATGTGCATTTGTTCCATCAAAGTCCAAGGCTATGAGATATTCCTAAATAGCAGCATATGGCCACACTGACAAGTACATTTCCCAAACCTACATCAGCCAGGGAAAGGCCAGCAGATCTGTGAGCTTCAAATGTTAATTTTAGTGTGCAGAAAAAGAGCCACATGGGCTTACCAGCATGGCTGTGGAGATCAGTAATGCACAGAGAAGAAGCTACAGCTGAGGTGGCTCCCTCTCCTTCACGTGGCAGAAGTGGGAGCACCCAGGTCATGCTTGAGTGGGCATCAGAGCCCCAGGTACATGTTCCTGCCCCAGCACATGGAGGCAAATCTCTGCTCCACCTCATGCAGCAAGAGGAATCTTAGTTTAAACCAGCACAGCTCATCCTGCCCTCGCTGGCAGCCTGAGGTGGGTCCTTTCCCCTTCCATAGACATCCAGGCTGTGCCTCTCCTGCCACCATCTATCCAGTGGGATCCCTCTAAAGGCTCCTGCTTCACTGATGGCTTTATCTGTGTCAGCGATGCCTTCAGTGATTCTTTCTTTTATTAATCGTATTTCAATACCTTCAGTTTGGGTGGATTCAGTTTTTACAAGGCACAAAGAAGTGTTTACACAACTCATGCATCTTTCATAGCTTTGCCTAAGCCTGTAGCTGAGAGCTTTATTTTGTCATGCTGAAATCCCTGCAAGTGAGCACAAGGTGCTGTTACCTGTTTCTAATAAATGAAAATGTTAGCTTTGAGTACTTCGCTACGGAATTTTAGCTTTTGTTTCAAACAATACTCTTCCCGAGACTTGATACCAATAGCAAGACTTGTACTTTATGCTCTCATTTCCATATGAACATTTTTTTATGTTGTATGTAAGGACATTTTCAACTGAAATGTTGCACTATTTGCTAGCTCATCACTAGACACCCTGAGCAGAAATACAAATTGTCTTCCATCTGGAATAGCTCATGCTGTTTGTTCTGCTCCTCCTACCCTCCTACCCAAATTGGATGAAGTACATAAATCAAAAAGCAAATAGTAAGAAAAAATGCTAACAATCCAGGTCAACAGCAAAATGGTAAAGAATATGTGGCTGTAAATGTATATAGAACCTGATACCTGATGCTCCCACTGAAGTATAGTTCCATAAATAGTAAGCCTCAGCTGTCTTTCATACCATTCTAGGTGCCAAAGTCAGTGTGGAGACTTTTAACTTAAGCTTTTATTTTTACTGTAAATCATGCCTTTGGCTCTAACTCTTATCAGCTCACTAGCACAGAAATAATGACTTGGCGGTAGCTAAGGTAAAAGCAGCACCCTTCTGTCTTGTACCTCAATTAGCTTTCTCCCTAACCTTTCTATAGCAACTCTTTCACCAGAGCTCTTAGTACATGCCCTGTTTCCCTGGCTGAGGAGACACGAACTGCCTTCTCCTCTGCTTCGCCTCCCCTTGGAGAAACACCGACAGCACCTTACCTTCCTGTAGCACATGCCAAAAGCATAAGGAGAGGGAAATGCAAATGAGTTATTTCACTGTAATAAACCCAAGGAAAATAAATTTGATCCTAAATGGCTCCTGCACACAACAGATGGGTTCGTTGTAGCTGACCTCATTTTTTTCAGTTCCACCATTTGTTTTGGGCTGGCAGCTGGAGTGAGTGTGCGCACAAACCCCACGCCATGACCTCCTGGATGCCGTGCCCTCCCAGCACTAGGAACACAGAGCAATCATATTCAGCTGGTATTAGTGCAGATAAGCAAAATTTGGTCTGCAACAGTATGTACGAGTGTGGCTGAGGGATCAGAATCTGGCTGCGTAATTAGATGTGACGTTCATTCATTTCCTACCCACCCCGGCATGCAGAATGATCTTTGATTAGAAGTCAACTCCAGTTCTACTCATCATTGATTACTCTTTATGTCAATTAAAGATCTAATTTAATTCAAAGCTCTGCCACTGTTCCAACTGCTTTCAAATAATCTGAAGAAAAAGCATCTGTGAAAATCAACCGAGGATGATCTTCCTGTGCCTTAAACCGCCCTCGACAGCGGCTCAGCACACGTAACGAATGACGCTGTCGTTTCAGGGGTGCCACACAGGAGTGAAGGTGGAAGGCTTTGGGCTGCTCTGGTAGCTATCCCTATGCTAGGCGATAAACTACACAGAGTGATCTTGTGAGAAGTAGTAAGACTAGCAGGAAGCAAAATGGGCTGTGGGGATTACTCTGCCTAGCAGCAGGCTGGCTACTTCTCCACCTCTTTAGGCATATGCTGCTGAACGCCACCTGATCGACCACGTGTTGAGTGGAACTTCAATTTCTCAGCACAGACCTACCTACTCAGCACTTTTGCAGGCATTAGAAGTAGGGGAGACCAAGGAGACAACGAGTGGTGCTGGTGGTGTCTCTTGTCCCTTACTGACCAACAGTAACACATGGAAAAGCCCACGAGTGAGATCTGAGAACAAGTGGGGAAAGTCAGCCCTGATATGCAACTCTGGTAATTCTTTTGGCACAATCCCTGCTGACTGTGAGCAGTGACCTAAATTTGTATGTCAAGTATAAGCAGTAGAGTGGCCTCACTTTTTCAGACTGTAAGCTACGAACATAAAAACCTTCTCACTGGCAGAAGAGAAAAACAATGACAAAATAGTGCTTAATGTAAAATCATCCTTAAGAATGCTACTTGCTTTTTTTTTTTTTTTTTTTTTTTTTTTGCATGAGCATTTCTGCTGTTTACAAGCCTCATCTCATGCAGATGGCAGCAGCACGTGCAAAGACAGCAAGGTGAGGTTACTATCTCTTTGTATCTGCAGGAGAGTAAATGCATCAAGTAAACACATGTAGGATAGTCTAGGTAACCAGTGGGCTGCTCTAGAAATTAGCTGTTTTGCTTCAGCCAAAACAGACAAACTGTAGCTGTTCTGTATCCACTCCAGGTACACTCTAATATAAGCAAGAGAGAGCTAAATTAAACAAGTAAGACAGGCTTTTCATCCCTGAAAGAAAAGTAAAACATCGCTATTGTCAAATCCTTTCAGTTGCTAATGAGATACAAACACTTTGCTGCTCCACTTTAAATATGCGGGATTAGGGTGATTTAAAATGCCTTGCATGTTTATACCATCATTCTATTTCAAGAGGTGTCTTAATGGCACATCACTGCCTAAAATATTGTTGAAGACCATCACTACATGTTTTAGGACAGAACGTCTTTAAAGCTGGACTTTCTTGTCTCAGATACGAGTGTTGCAGCAACGGATTTATTTAATCTTTTTTGACACTTCACAAGTGTGGCCGTTTCAAGAGCATTGCCATAAAAGTCCTGGGTTACTTCATTTATATTTGGCCACAGCATGTGTCTGAAGCTTTCTTCTAGTACATCAAGCAGTTGAATTCACACTGTCCCTGAGCAACTGAGAGGAGGGGCTATGTTCACTGATGTAACTAATCTCTTGGCTTCAGTTCATTTAAATTTAAGACATGAATCTTTTTCTAGAGAAGATCTTACACATATGACTTTTAAAACTTTAAATACAAGTTATGGCAGAGGTTATTCTTTCAATTATAAAAATTCTCAGAGGCATAGGAGCCAACAGTGCATATCTAACACCACCAAATAGCCTCAACTTCTCCCAAACCACCACCATCTTCTTTAGCCTGGATCACTAAAGGACCTGTGAAAAGCAGCTGAAAGAGACTTGATGCAGCATAAAGGGGCAAGGGAGGGGTGTGCTAGATCAAGAGTATCTGTTGAAAAAGTTTGTTTATTATGCTGGTACTGGAGAAGAGATCTGATGACCAAAGGGACAGCTGAGCAAAACCAGGAGGGTAGATTTAGGTTAGACATTAGGAAGAAATTATTTAGTGTGAGGGTGGTGAGACACTGGCACAGGTTGCCCAGGGAAATTGTGGATACCCCATCCCTGGAAGTGTTCAAGGCCAGATTGGATGGGACTTGGAGCATCCTGGTCTAGTGGGAGGTGTCCCTGCCCAGGCAGGGGGTGTGGGAGTATATGATCTTTAAGGTCCCTTCCAACCCAAACCATTCTGTGATTCTATGATTCTGTGAATTGCTGTGTGTGGCCAGCTGGGAGGCACAGGTATCCAAGCTCCCTGTCCACACACTGCTGTTCTACATGGAGCAGTCGCAGCCCACCAGTGCAAAAGCAGAACAGCTTGACAGACACACAAATGTTTACAGGGACAGCTTGGAAAAATACCTAGAATTTTATGGAGAACTGCTGTCCTCACTGCCGCTTTCTGAAACCACATTTCATTTCAGTAGCTGTGAAGTTTCCTAGTATAGAAAAGCTGCTTTCCTCTTGAATCTGTAAGGATTTCTGCTCCTTGGGGCAAAGGAGGTTACACTGTTTGAGCAATCACTGGCACAGATTAGGCTTGTGCCAGTTAGCAGTCTTGCCACACAACTACCAGGCATGGTTTGGGAAGTGGCTTGGGCCCAGAACCATTCCCAAAGCAGTCTCCATGTGTTTCCCTCTTTCGGAGGACGGGGGAGTTCAATGCCATGGATACAGGCTGATCTGTGCCTGTTGCCATCAGTGCCTGAGAACAACCCCAAATGCCTGTAGTTAACTGTCACAGACACAGCCAAGGCAAACCTGATGAAACCCTTACAGATACAGTGAGTAGATCTAGTCAGGTTGAACTGATAGATTTAATCTGTAGCAAACGTTTAGAAAAGGTATCTTGAGTTTAAAACATCATACACCCCACCCATGCTATAGGATTAGTTACCATTTGAGTCTTTTGGACACACAGACATTAGAGATAAACTGAGCATGGATTAAATAGATCTGACAGCTTTTATTGTGCTGAACTACAAGGTAATTACCTTGTGTAACTTTTCACTGCACAAATTAAGGCTGTATGCATCTCGGAACAGCCCTGCTTTTCCACAGTCTGCCATTTGAAGGAAAAATCCACTGGGACCATCACAGGCTAATGAACAGCTTATGGAAATAACTTCTGCTGCCCTCCCACTCCCCTTTCCTTCTCTTGAGATTTCTGTATTTTCACATCATAGTCATGGATCACCATGCTAGGTATAAGAAAAGGAGGATATGATAGTTTCATATGTTGATGGAAAACTATTCTGTCTTTTCGCCAACGGAAGCAATTGTCTTTCTCACCTGGTGGCAGCGTGACATGCCCACAAGAAACACAGTGGCTGGAGAGTGCATGCATACAGCATTTGGTCACATAGGATTATTTATTTGCTAACATAGGAGCTGTTAGGCTGGATCCACCAGCACTGCCTTCTCTACCAGGAAGGAGGATTGTTTTCTTTCTCAGGGTAGAGCCAGGAAAGAATGGGGAAAAAGCAACCCCATGTCAGAGAACTGCAGATGAAAAGCCACCTAACCCTTGGGGATCTTTTGCTTTCAGCATAGGGCATGGAAATCACATATATTGCAAGCACTTCCAGTCCACCACCTGCATACATGGGAACAAGGCTTTGTGGTCCAGCTGCCATCTGGGGAGATGACGCCAGCGTTCCCCTCTGATTGCAAAGAAAGCGAAACCTTGGTTTTGCAAACAGAATTTTAAGCTGATTATTCTCCAGCCTCAGCTGAAGTCTTAGCATTTTTAATATAGCTTCCATTTAGTTTTGGGTAAAACACATGATGTACTGAGCATTTCCAGCTCTTGGTTTTATTAATCTGAGCATTTAATAAATAAACATTCCTCTCTGTTTACTTTAGCAGATATCTATTCTTATAATGAGGATTTTGTGTATATCTAAGTAGATGTTGCCTGTGACTGTTACGCTGAATTCAGAAAAATGCCTCATGGTTCAAACAGCACCTCACAGCCCATTGCTTCCTACTCCACAATCATGATTGTGCAAAAACCAAGGTCCTTCTTTGAACTAACAAACCAGTATTTTTGCGGATGTCCTGAACAAGACAAGAAAAGGGCAGTCATTCATGCAGGATTTGACACATTATACACTTAATTGAGCAGTGGCATTTTTCCAACAGCATCATCACCCACAGGCTTGCCTGTATCTTTGGGAAAGTACACAGGGTAGCTGTTGCTACCACAATACAGTGACACTAGCAGGGATGAGGGGACAAAAAGGTGTCTCCACAGTTGGGGAGACTCCCTGGCCAAAGACTGGTTGTGGGGATGTTATTGCTCAAAGCTGAAACATACACCCCTACTTCTGTACAACTACTACACTTTTAAAACCAAACATTTTTAAATAAATACCAACAGAGGATGTCAACTTGCTGAATTATGGAAAAGGCCTTTTCCCTCATGTTATATGATTAGAAAATGCTTGTTGGACTTTGAGCTGCACCCACCATCCTACCTGCACCAGTACCAGGGACCTGCACCACCGCCTTCACCCCAAGCATTAGCTCCTCTCCCCAAGACTTCTGAAGCATCCTACCCGGATGCATTCACTACAAACCACATTCTTCCTCTGTTTTGCCTCAGTCTTCTAGCAGATGTAAGATAAATTTGACAAAGAGGAAAGACACCTCACTGAGGGACAAAACTGTTTCAGCTGCTCAGACAGCAAGAAGATAATTTGGAGAAAGAGAAAGGAAGCTGTGGTGCTCAACCTTGCCCTGCCTGTTGAAACACAAACCTCCTGCAGCTACTTGCAGGTGCTTATTTGCCTGTCTCCAAGATTCCACCATAAATTAGTTCCTTCCTTTGGTCCGCTTGAATAGAAAGGTTTAAATAGTAATAGATAAGGTTGTTCTAGCCTGGTCTTTTATAGAGGTGAAGGCACAAGCTAAAACCAGAACCTCAGTGATGACTAGATGGATTTTCACTGCTGCAACTGCTTTTCAGAGTTGATGGATAGCTCGAAGCTTTCCTGTTGGTGATGTTTTTCAGGACAAAATCAAGTCTGACAAATCTCTGGGTGTTGCAGCTAAGTGGGTTTTTTAAAATGAAAATAAAATAAATGGTTTCTCAAGGGATTATCTGAAACAGAGCTGGTGTCACTGAAGGGTTACCAGCAGGCTGCCTGACCTGGGAAGCTCTAGCTGCTCCAGCTAATTGGCCTGTTTGAGGGCCAGGGGAGAGGGCAGGCTGTGAGCAGTGGGACAGCAGTAATGAGGTGGCTGGCTCTGCCAGCCAAGGTCAGCTTACTGAAGGCATCAGAGACTGGAGAGCTTCTGATGCTTTAAAAGGGCTGGAAGATAAAATGTATTATTGTGACTACTTCATGTGTTGTGCTGGTTCCAGAGAACTGTCAGCTTCAATTTGTTCCTCCCATTGAAAAGAAGAAAGATGCTCACATACTTCTATGCTAATCCTTCATTTCTTTTGTGCTGGTTGGGAGGTAAAAATTACAGGATACCCTTGTAACATAGAAACACAGCAGAAAAAGACAACTTTGGAAAAAAAAACACCACATTTCTTATGTCACACTGAGAAGACTCACTAGTTATTGAGGCCACTGAGTGCAGAGCTTGGATACAAAGACCAAGGCAAGGTCTCTGCCTGTGCCTACCAAAAAGAAATTTAAGAGCACCAAGGAACCTGCTCTTCTCTGCATCTTCCAGGGAGCAGGGCAGTGTGTACCAAACCTGCTTTCTGATCATGACTGGGATACATCTGGTTCCTGAAGCCTCACTGTAACTTCCTAAAAAATTTGGACCTGGTTGGAGAGGGGTGGTTTTCTTTCTTCCCCATAGCACCAGACCGAGAAGCAAAGATACCTCAAAGCTATAGTTGGAGAGCCAAAACTCAGGGGATTGAATCTGAATCCCCTGGATGCAGGCCTGTAGTGATGTGACAAGGGATAATGGTTTTAAACTGAAAGAGGGCAGATTTAGGCTAGATATAAGGAAGAAATTTTTTAAGATGAGGCTGGTGAAACACTGGAACAGACTGCCCAGAAGACCTGAAAACATTCAAAGTCATGTTTGACTGGATCACCTTTAAAAGTCCCTTCCAATCCAAACCATTTTATGAAAGCAGAGATAAAACTGCTGCCCACTTTCAATAAAACTGAAGCACAAAGTGCTCTGGGATCAAACAAGCAGCGCTTGCCCAAAGGAGGATGCTCAACCAGGTTTTGGCATGGCAGCTGTCTCTAAGTTGCCAAATGGGAGTAAAATCACCACTGGGAGAGGACGACCTGATACTTCCTGCTTTCTTCCCCCTTGAAATACCTGCCCAAAGCAGCAGCCAGAGCATCAGCTTTGTAGAACAGAAGGATGGAGCCATCCCCAGCCCAGCCTTGCAGCCCGCCCAGCACAGGTAAGCGAAGGCAAGTGCAGCATTAGCACTGAGGAGTGAGAATAAAGCTGCTGAGCAGCTTTGGCCAGTAAAATATTCAGTTTCTGCTTTGATTTGGGGTATGCAGGGAAGGACAGTCATAGGGCTCAGAGTGAGCTGTCTGCCCAGTCTTAGCTAAGCCATTCCTGACATTAGACAGAGATACAGAATATGATCTGCTTTACTGTATCCAGGGCTGGCTCCCGCTGTCACTCTCCTCCCAGTCCTCTCACGGGGAGTTTGCAAAGCCCATCCCACCATTCTTCTTCTGGCCACCCAGCTCTTCTGCCCACAGACTGCCCCCCTGCCTTGCTCTGACAAAACTAAATTCTGAAGGACAGTGAAAGAAACAAAGATGTTGTCAGCTTTGTTACAGGGAAGAAATAAAATTCTCATTTACACTGTCACAAATCGAAAGTGGAGCCACCACAGTTTGTGAAGACCCCTGAGCAAAACTGCTTCTGCTGTCAAAAGGCTTTAAATTTTATTTTAAATTCAGAGTGGGTCCAATTCTTTCTCTCTGCCTTCTAAAAGGGCAAGCACATCTTGGAGTCAGTGACACAAAAAAAAGTAGTCAGTGAGTGGTCTTGCTCATGACTGTTTTGAAAATCTCTTAACTGAGAAACTTCTTTAACACCTCCCACCCCCTGCCAGAAAAGCAGCAAGCACTGGAAGTTGAATGAACAAAACAGTGACCTTCAAGCTCCTGCTAAGTGGAAAAATAACCAGGTTCTTAAGAGTCATCCAGGAACCACATAGCTGGGAAGTGATGCCACAGGCCCCTAGCTGATACTAATTAAAGTCCTGGTCCTCTCTAATGAGCCCATACCAGGATCATGGTTCAGGCATCACTCTCCTCACTTCTTTCCCTGTCTGCTTTCAGCTCATGCTCTGTGCTGGTTGAACAGCCACAGCCGCAAGCTGCCCATCTCCTCCCGCTTGCAGCCCAGCTTGACTGATGAAAACTTCCCCAGTAAGCGGGTTGTCCATGAGCTGCTTGTCACTGCCACATGTATAGCGTGGGGGGGGTGGGGTGGGGAAGTCAGATCAGGCATCCCTTTTTTGGAAAAGGCCAATGCTGTCTTTAGTTCTCACTCCCCACTTCTTCCCAGTGGGAAAGTAAGGCAGCTTCCCCCAGAACCGGACCTTTCCCAGCAGTGTGTGCTTTGGCTGGAAGTTGTCTTTCTCGGGTTTAAAAATACTGAAGAGCAAAAATGTCACACTGCACAGCACGTGAACATGCTGCTGTGAGTTTTGAGACAGCGCTTTGTACTGTTCTTACCCTCATATCTGCGTTACACCTGTATCTGTAAGACAGGTGAATAAAATGGGCGTGTGCCTTGAAATCACCAGGAGCTAAAGCAACATTGTCACTTAAAGATGCTCCTTCACAGCCCACACACTTCTCCCCTTACACATGCCCAAGTGTTTAAAGAAATATTAATTCTGCTACAGAAAAACTTCTAAAATGTACTGCCATTCTGAAGAGGAATAGAGACATGGAAGAGCTAATTCCTCTCATCCTTAGGCAGGATCCTAGAAAGAAATTCAACCTGTTGCTTCTTAAAAAGAAAAACAAACAAAGCAACCCCCCAAAGCCCACACCTTGTCAAGGAAGTGCTGCTTGGATGTAAAAAGTTAAACTAACATAAGGTTGGGGTTTTAAAAGTCCACATTGCACAAGTGCTTATCTGCCCTTACAAGCAGCACAGACACCATCTTAAGTGACAGTCCTACTGATTTACTTACTGCCCGAGGGAATGCTGAATTTATGGAAGATCGATTTTGCTGCCTTTAGACTCCCACTATGTAATATACACCCACCCACACTTACTTCAATGTGGAGCAGTCTGTCATGTTTGCCCTTTATGGTTACAAAGCAGGGCTCCTAACCTGTCCCAGTGGATACCTTCCTTGAGTCTGGCCACAATAAACCAGATCTCATTATATGTTTTCCCAGTGTGTGAAGATCTTGGAGATGGCTAGACAGCAAGCACAGAAATCTTCCAGGAAGGACAACTTCCTCTTGCCTCCTTTCTCAAACCCCCTGTTTGGGTATGCTCCCACTTTTTGTTTATTCAGAAGGAGAGGGATGCCTGTGAAACCTAATTAGCCACTGGAGAAGATGAAGAGAATGTTTCTGTTTGGGAGTGTGTTCCCTGCCCCGGGCTCCAGCTGCGTGACAGCAACTCAAACATGGTAATTAAGATGAGCGTGGCAGAATGCACGGCCAGATTAATGAACGCAGAAATTACACTGAAAATACATTCAGCCCTTCCCAGCAAGATGTAGGAAGGGGTGCAGAGGCAGAATGGCCACAGGCGCACAAACACACACACGAGAGTTTCCAGAAAGCTTTTTGAAACTTTGAATGAGAGACAGACAAAATGTTCAGTTAACACAGCAATAGAAAGACCAGTCATAGGATTTAGGATGACCTTTTGTAACCAGGGCATTCAGAGGTAAACTGAAGTGCAATGCCAGTGTGTCATATGTTTGCATCACTTCTTGGGAATGAGCCAGTGACGGAAAGGAGAATTTAAGAGGGTCTAAGCTTTCCTCCAACTAGTAATACCATAAAAGCTCACTGGAAATAGAAAGACGAGACTTTCTTGGGGTTGGATGGAAACCAGGCTAAGCACTTCCACGCACCATGAGAACACATTAAACCATTCCCACACACAGCTCCTTGTACCCCTCAGCAAACACCCGCAACCAAGGTCTTCTCCACATTCCCAGCTTCAAACCAAACGCAGAAAGCCCCACACAAGCCCCTTCTCCCTCTTCAAAACCCGAGTCCACCTCACAGGTGGACAGAACCGAGGGGACCGAACCCGCTCCGGTGTCGGCGGCTCCTCAGCCCCGCAGCCCTCAGGCTCCGCTCGGCCACGCACAGCACCGGGCAGCCCCCCCTTCCATCCCACGCGGGTTTCCGTGTCCCTCCCCGCTCCCCCCGAGCCCGTACCTGTCCCTCCCCGCTCACAGCCCGCTCCGGGGCGCCGATCGCCCGTCGCTGCCCAGCGCTCCCCGGGCACCGCCGCGCCCCATCCCCGGCAGCGGCGCCCGCAGCCGGAAAGTAACAATAGCTAATAGTAATTGAAAAATAATAACTGAAAATAAAATTTAAAAAAATAATAACAATTAACAAGGAGGAAGAGGAGGACCGAGGGCAGCCCGTCTGGGATCGCAGCGCACCGCCGCTCTGGCAGCGAGCGCAGCTGCGGCCCCGCTTTTCCTTGCGGAGCTGCGGGCGGGAGGAGGAGGAGGCGGAGGAGGAGGCGGAGGCACCGCTGCGCGGCCGCGGCCCGCCCCCGCGGGGCGCGCAGGGGGGTGCGCGGCCGTGCGGGACCCCCCGCTGCCTGCGCGGCGCGGCGAGGCGCGGAGAAGTGCGCGGCCCCCCGCGGTGCGGTGCGGAGCGGTGCGCGGCAGTGCGCGGCTCCCCGCGGTGCGGTGCGGTGCGGTGCGGTGCGGTGCGGTGCGCGGCCCCTCGCGGTCGCCCCCCAGCTCGTCCCGGTGGGTGCGGCGGAGCCGGCGCCTGTGCACCTTTTATTTTTGGGAGTGGCGGCGGGGCTCTTCCCTTTTTCGTTCGGCTGTTGTTGCCTCTCGGGGGGCTGAGCAGAAGATGGGGCATCCGCAGAGCACCCCTGAGCCGTCCCCGTGGGAATGGTGCGGGGAAGGGGCCGCCGCTCCCCGTGGCCGGTGGGTTGCTCGCTGCAGCCTCCGTTGCCTTCAGTGGCATGTGGGAAAGCAGGCTCTGAATGTGGGTATCGGGAGGGCTGCAGACAGCGGTTAAAGATGAATATAAATGAAAGAACATCGCGATGAATGGAGTTTGTATTTCTTCCTTTGAGAATCTTTCCCGGATTATTACCCCAAGCGAGTTGAAAAGGCAGGAAAGCTGTATTTTCCCAGGGATTGTGGGGTATGTTCTTCAAATTCAGTCTTCCTTCCAAAATACATAGCCCTAGTTATTATAAATACATCTCTCTATACAGCCAAGGACTCTGGATATATCTATTCCTGGCCTTAGGACTTCTCCATTTCTCCTCTGCAGCCTTTTTTCACACTGGACTTCACTTTAGCCACCACTCAGGTTGTGATTTCTATACATTTTGCTGCCCCTTTTCCCACACTTAAAGCTCCTGTAACAAGCTCTACCTTGTGTCACTTAATCAGCTGAAAGTGCTGCTTATTTTATTTTTTTTTTAGGGGCAGGGGGAATCACTGGCAAATTATGGACTTGCTAAATGGATGCAATTTGGAAGGGGGCTTGAGGAGGCAATACTGATGCTCTCCCTGAATGCCTGTATCTTTCCCTGTTTGGGTCAGGATAGGAAGACTCATCTTTTCACAGATGTTTTTCCTGGAGCACAGAGGCCTGTCACACATAGGATGATACCCTATGGAGGAGCTTAGGAAATAAAAATGAAAAGTAAGAGTTGGGGTTTCACAGAGCATTGTGCATGGAAAAAAACCCAAACCCTTAATGAATAAAAAAATCCAAGCTGCCAATTCTAGCTGACCTATCATCTTAAGTAATTTTCAGCAGTAATAGTGAACATCTGTTAATTTATATTGTATGCTGAAAGTAAACAGCATCCTGTAGCCTTAAGAAGTAGGAATGAGAGTAAACTACTCCAGATTCAGTAACAGCAGAAAAGGATGCTCTTCATACTGACGTGCAGACCTCTGAGGCCTAAGGGCTGTTTCCAAGGTTTCTAGGTTCAGATGGGCTCTACAGCAACCACAGTGGTAGCTTTTCCAGGGACACCCACTTCTCCACTGGAAAAAGTGTAGGGGCTGCTGCTGACATGGTGCTAGTGCTGTAGCTGCAAGGTGAAATGTTTAGAGCTTTGTGTGTCTCTGACTGAATTGCCTGCACCCCCACTTTGTGTGTTTCACATAGGACGTGAACTCTGACGCCAAGGCAGAGAAGTTGCTTTCTGGGAAAATCAGCTGTGCACTTTGGGCTGTGGAATGCCAGGGGAAGAGGAGAGGGAATATTTGTGGCAATGCTGAAAGCTATAAATGTCTCATCATGCATACTTAATATGCTTTTGAGTCCATTTCAGCCTTTTAGGGGGTGGCAGGTCTCACTGTGGAAGCCTGGTTCATTTGTTAAAGGTTTTCAGTGCCATATACTAATCGCAGCATCTTACTCCAACCTTAAGCCTCCCACAGTAGTTCTTAGCAATTACTCTGTATGCCCCATGTTGCAAATTCCCTCTGGCCTTTTTGGTCTTATCTTGCAGAAGATTTTTTGAAGGTTGCAGATGCAAATACCTCATTTGCAGCCTCTGCTTCCAAGGAAATACTCGCTATCCTATGCAAATACATGTGCAAGAGATGTATGAGCTGTTTCTCTTGGTTTCTTAATACAGTTTTGCATAGCAAATGCAGAAAGCTAATTTCCTCCTCTCCATTGCCCCCAACTCTACACACATTCCCACTTCCCTGCTCCCAGTGCTGCAGCTTGCCAAAACTGCCTGGAGACCGAGTAGGTTTACGGATGCTCTAGATAAAATCTTTGTCCCACTTAGTCCTTTCGAACACGTATTCACCCTGACACACATGCTTTCCAAAGGCTCGGGTCAGTCATTCCACGTGTGTCTTGTTTTGCTTATTCAGTGGAAAATGCCAGAGATCTCTGCCTCCCTCCATAATTAGGCAGGAACTGAAGCTGCCATTGTATTGTGGCTGTGATCATGCTACTATTCCTATAAATTATTCACTGTATTGCAGTGTAATCTCCTGTTATGTTAAAAATAGGTCAGCATGAATGTCCCCAGTGAAATTTCTAAGTGACAATAGCCAATTCTAGCTTTGTCTCCAGAAAACTGTGACCCCTCCAAACTGGTAATTGCCAATTATGCTCCACTTTCACCTCCCTGCCAGCTCCAGCACACCTTCACAAACACTAATTCCCAGCAACACTAGCCCCACGTTATACTTGAGAGGACTAAGCCAGAGTTCCTAAATGACCTGCTGGGCTTTGCCAGAGCACTTTGCTTTCCATTAGCCTTTGCTCCCAGGCCAAAGAGCAAATCAGAATTATCAGACAAGAGATTATAGTCTGAGAATACCTAAATGCTCTGCTCCCCCAGGCACCCAGAAGGCTTCTCCCAAGGGCTGAGCAGGATTTTCTGGCTGATATGCATCAGTTACACATGGCTCTGGGGGGCATATATATGGAGAAGTACTTCACATTTCCCTTTGCCCCATGGGCCCTAGCCTGCTGAATCCCTCAAACCAGCAGAGCAGGAGGACCCCCTGGCTTTGAGGTTCATTGCAGATGTGTCACCTAGAGGAACCTGGAAAGGGGTAGCAGGATCTTGTAGTTTGAACAGAGGTCTGAGGGCAACCTTTCACCATAAGATACTGCTGTGAGGACCCCTATGAAAATGTGGGATATTGCTGCAATTTCTCTGCTTACTGTGGGGATGTATTTCTGATATGGAGGTACAAAGACAGCCCATTCCTGGGTGACTTCATTCACCTGAAAGTGAGGGTTGGTGGTGGGTGGCAATGCTCAGCAGACAAAGCAGACAGCAATTTGCATGGAGGTCTCTCATGAGCATGTTCAGATCAGCAAGAGCACAAAAGAAGCAGGGGGTGAGCGGGCAGATGGTGGCTTTGAACGTTAGGTGTCTGAGATAGAACAGGCCTGCCCTAGTCCTTAAGGAAGGCAATTTGTGCATGGGCTTCTTCTGTTGTAACTCCTCTTTGCTGTGTTTCTGTGGAAATGTCTTGCTCAGAAGGGGATACCTGGAAGCACATGGCATCTTCATATTGCTGATGGATGTCCCCACAGGACATCTCCAGCAGACGTCACATCCAGGTAAACCTCCTGTGGGAGCACAGGTGTCAAACCTGAGTGCTCTTGCCTGGGGATCTTGGTCCAAAAAAAAGAGGTGAATGATTATATTTGAGAGTGAGGAGCACAACAGGTGCCAGAACCAACACTTGGAAAGGCTTTTACTAGAGAGGCCTGACCCCTGCCATGAGTAGTCTGGGCAAGATGTGAGCTTTAATTTGCTGTCCGTACACGAGTCCACCATTATTCTTTCCAGCTAAACATATTAAAGTGTTGCCACAACTCTCCTGCTCTCCATACTTCACTCTGCCCATGCTGCTCTTTGGGTTGACTCCATTCCTATATTTATACCTCCTCTGTCAGACGAGCCTGTCCAGTACATCTGGCTGGCACTCATTGTCTTTCCTGTAACACTTCTTGCTCTCCTTCTAAAAGAGCCTGTACCCACTTGTTTTTCACTGCTGACATCCTCTAACCACTGTGCAACCATTTCCTCCCTTTTACTTCCCATCACTGTGTTGCTGCTCCACCCCTGAGTTCCTCATTTCTCTTGATGTTGCTTTTGCAAAGCTTTCCACCTGCAACTCTCAGGGCATTTTGTGGGAAAAAGTTACTTGACCTGATCTTCTGTCATGATTTAGGAACAGATACAATCTTCTGGGACTTCTGGCCAGAAGCTCAGCACCACTGGATCTTTGGGAATGACTGAAATGTAATGCAGTGGTTGTGCCCTGTGGCATGGTGGTCAGGATACACATGGTGTGAGGAGCAACAGAAAACTACAGGTGTGGAGAGAGAGGGCTAGGGACAGAAAGGGAAGATGCCTTTAGCTTTTAATGCACTGCAAGAAATAGGTAATCTTTCTCAAATCTTTTCTTTGTCCTACTGTGTTCCTTTTGTGATGATCCGAGGTAGTTGCCTTCAGAGCAAGAACACTTCCCATCAATGGCCTGTGCCTCTGCCACTGTTTGAAGTTTGCAAGTTAACTTTGGGAGGCGCATGCACAAGCATACACCCTGCCTGCCCTCACCTATATAACTTGGGGGAATAGGACAAAGAAGCCACTGACTGAATTTTTTTTTATCCCCAGACTATCCCGCTTTCAAAATCAGCCCCAATGCCACTGCTGGGCAGGTTTTGGGTGGCAATGGGGAGGAGTTTATGGAGGGTTGGAGGGAGCAGCACATTCCAGTTTCTGAGAGTGCTTAGCAACCAGGGCTGGCTGAGCAGCTCTTAAGTGCATGCCAAGTGTGTGGATGGCATGTCTAGTACTGCAGCTCTAGCCTTACTCCCTCCGCCCCCACTACCTTGTTTTTGAAAAGCACTCCTTGTTTTCTAATTAAGGCACATGAAAAACTGCTGAAAACTTATTTTTGCTTTCCTGGACAGCTGGAATTCAACTATGCAATGTGATGATCAAAGCTATAGGAGTGATCAGAGATCTGAAGCAACAGCAATGGCACTGTCAGTCTGCTTTTTGGGAGCATGGCTTTCAGATAATCTCTTCCGTGCTGTGGGTGTTGCACTGGCTTGAAGTCCTGCTGCTGGACAGCCTCAAAACCCTTGCTCCCACCTTGCCTGAAGGAGAACAGAGAGTGGGATGCAGTGCTTCCCACAAGTCTGCAGCCTGTGAGATACCTGCTCAGGGCTGCCATGCAGCTGAAGTGCCTTTCCCAGTCCAACAATATGTATAAGATCAAGAAGGCCCTCTTAGAGCATCTTTAGCAAAGGATTCAGCTTTGTAGACAGGAAGATGGTCTGAGTCAAGCTTCTTCATTGAGATCTTCTTGAATCTTTGACTAATCTCTTGACTATTTCCTGTTTCATGGCTCTCAAGTACCTAGACCTGGCTCCCTGCCACAAACTTCGTCTTCCATCATTAACAGGGGGCTGATGTCCCCACTGTGTTTGCTGGTCTCTTAGGCAATTGATACCATCTCTGCCCATGTTACCAGACAGTAGCATCTACTGCTGAAACTTGCTAGCTGCATCAGGACTGCAGTTAAAATGTGGGCCCAACCCATATTCACCTCTGGACTCCCCTTGCAGCCTTGCCTGCACCTGAGAGACAAATTTTGGGCAAGCTCTGAAGCACAGAGTGGGAAAAAGTCTTTCTTTGTACATGCCCAACACACTCTGCCTAGTAGTCCCAGGCATGGCTGGGCCACCCCATCCCTGTCCACCCCGTGCTATGAAGCAATTGGATAATGACAGGACCAAGGATCAGGAAGGATAGTTATTATATGGGGCAGACACTGTGAGACATGTTAGCAACCACCAGAGGTATCCTAGGTCCATGACTGAAAGAACAGGTTGGGAACTTTGGTGTGGCCTGCAAAAGCCTAGAGACATCCTCTGCTTTCCTCCTGCTCAGCATCTCCCACAGGTCATGGCAAGAACAGGAGGAGCTGCAGGGATGAAGAGCATGGTCTGGGGAGAACAATGGTGAGGTAGAAGAAGGACACAAGGGCTGGGTTGGAGGGAAAGGAGGAAATAATGCCAAACAAGTTTCAAAATCAAGCGCTGTGTAGGGACCCTGTGGTGCTGGACAGCCCTATTCCCACATGTTCCTAATGTGATCCTTTCATAATAGAAACCCAGGAAGAGTCCTCTGGGGCAGAGGCTCTGAGCAGTTTTCATCCTCAGTTATACTAGTATAAAACCAGAGTTATCCTGAAATAGTTTCCTGATGGACCGCAATATGGATGACCCAGCTGGGTTCTCAGTGCTGCCAGCGACCCGAGCTGACCACACTCCTCTTTCCTTCTCCTGGGCCACAGATCTGCACAGGGGATTGCAGCTTTGAGAAATTATTTGCATTCTCTTCCTGCCTCTGAGATACCACCACAGCCCTTTTTTCCTCATCAGCGCATATTTTATGTCTTAAATATAGCAAATACAAAACAAGTGCAGCGCACACGAAATGCCATTCGGGGGAGCGCAATGAACACGCTGCCTCTGAAATGTAATGAGCCCCAAGTGCATCTGCCAAATATTTGGACTAAGATTCCAAAGGAGAGTGGGGGATTCACAGTACAGAGAAGCTCGCAGCCAAACCCAAAGGCCAGTGCCTCTATGCATCCTCTGGGGGATAGAGGTTGCTTAGTTGGTCCAGCCTACCTTCACCTGGAGGTGTTTAACACTCACAGCAGTAATTTCCTCTAGGAAAGATGAAGAGCAGCTTTTTGTGCCATGTCACTGAGGCCATGAGTGGCTTTGAATTGAAAACATCACAAATAATATGTAAGGCAAAGCAAAGAAGTAGTGGTTCTTCAGGGGTGTGATCTGGCTTTGTGGCTGGGGTTAAATGACACCAGTTAAACCATGCCAGTTTTTCAACATCTGACCCTGGGTACTATTTTCAGCACAGTGATTTTTGAAGTGATTAATGACAACAGCTTGGCACTAATCAGTGGCTGGTGCTGCTGATTAAGCTAACTCTTCCTTGGCTCACAACAGGTATTAGGAATAGAAAGGGCAGGAAGCTCCCCAGAGTGACAGAAGAGGCAGAGCAGATCAGGACCTCCTGAGCTGCCTGCTTTGCCATAGGAAAATTAAAAAAAAAAAAAAAAAAAAAAGGTATAGCCATCCAACTCCACAGCTGAGCTCAGCAGTGCTGAAGGACTCTGCTCCTCCTCTGGCTTTGTTTCGAGAACATTTTTAAATGGACCCTTTTCAACATTCCCGCCCCTCTCAGTAATAATAATTAAAAAAAGCTTCTGTTGTTAAATGTATTGCTAATATTGCTAATGTGGCACTCCTTGCTTGTGTTTGTAGGAGGATCTCAGAGATGCTGTCTACCTCCAAAGCTACCTGCATCTATAAAATATCTCTTTTCTCCAAGATGTCCAAGAGAAGGAAATCTATTAGGTCTGTGTGAAAGTTGTATGTTATGACCTGATCCTTCAGTCCTGATGGAGCCTGAACTCCCCAAATCATTCAATCAGACAGGTTCTCCATATGCCACCCCAAAACTCAGAGGTTCTTGAGAAGAAGCAGGCTGTGCTTGCTCTGCTCTTTATGTCACCAACGTTAAGAAACTACAGTGACCTATGGTCTGCTGGTGATGTTTGTGACAGAAAAAGATCTCAATTGCTCTGCGCTACCTCTGTTAGCTCTGTGACATTACCTGGGCCCTGTCTTTTTCTTCTTCCTTCTCAAGTGAAAAGGTGCAGCAAGAGGGACTCCAAAACTTACAGGAAGCTCTCTATTGGCAAACTGCACTTCTACAGAGTCAAAAACACTCTGCTAAAATGAACGTGGTGGCTTGTAGCTTGTATCCACGTTCCCAGCAGAGCTTTTCCACTGCCCTGAGCTACCGCAAAGTGAGAAGGATGCAAATGAAGGTCTATGGTGTGAAGCCTGAACGCTGGCCAGCCTTGTTAGCCACCAGCATCTTAAGCATAAACTTCTGAGAGCTGCAGGGTGAAGATGTAAATTTTATAAGCTTATTTCCAAGGGGATCCTAGAGGAGTCCTTGAAAACTTAGTGTCTATGGTAATTAAAACATATATTCACAGACCTTTTAGCCATCCCGTTGAGCGTCTCAGAGAGGCCGTTTGTCTCTCTCCTGCTGCAGGTGGCTGAGACATCTCTCCCGGGAAGCCCCCAGATCACCACTCAGCCACTGCCATTCCCAAACCATAGGCACACTCCTCAGGGGAGCCCAGGGGGCTTTCCACTCTGGTATTGCATGGGGAGGTTCACTTGCTCAAAAGCCCATTGCTGTGTGACTTCCCCTTGGGCCAGGCACTGGTGGGCAGGAAGGCAAGGCTGGCCCAGGGAGCAGCCTGGCATGATGAAAGAAGAGGTGTTGCAAGTTTTGTGTGTGATGCTACACAGAGTTCTGTCTGAGCTTTTGGGGCAGTTTCAGGTTTTGTTTCCTAGGGCAGTCATCTTACCTGGGATTATGGGTTTGAGTATATGTGGGGCTGGGCTATTTTCAGTCTTTTCTTCACTGTGGGATGGATTTTCTTTTAATTATAGGCAGGCTCACGTGATGCTGAGGCATGGACAGTAAAGGCCTGGCATGGGTCTGGTGAGTGATGCTGCAAGAACAACCTGGGTACTGAGCACCATGGTGCCACAGGATAGCACCAAGTATAGGCAGTGGGGAGTAACTAAGAGCCCTGCTGTGCACTGGAGGAACCTAGCCAGAGGCCCATGTGGGCAGTACCTTATCTACTGAGTCCTGTTTAGAGGCATATATCAGTAGAGCATCGCTTCAATTGTAAGCAGTTGCTACAGGGCTTCCTAGCTGGGACCTCATCAAAAATGAGTCTACCTGGGTCCTGCAGTGGATCTGCCTCCTGAGGCCCTCCCTGTGGACCAGCCACCCCTATAAACATGCACGCTGCCCTACAGGCACCAGCCACACTTGTGCCCACTGTTGCCAGGCTAGCAGCATGGGACTGCCATGGGCAGGGCAAGAGACAGGGTTTTCCAGCAGTGATGGAACTCCATTTCCATGCTCCGAATTCAGAGGCATCTGGAGGGGCTTCTTGTTTAGATCGCTGCCCTCCCTCCTTCTCACACACAACAACACACACACATTCACTGTAAGGGAAGTGAGGGCTACCAGCTTGAAGAGTTAGGCCACTAAATATCTGAGAAGGTTGGAACAGAGATCGTTTGAACTGTCCCAATTTGAGTGCAGCTGGATGAGTTTGTCTCCTGCCATTTGTTCTGGCAGGGGCTGGGCTGCAGTGGTACTTTGCCCAAATTGCCACTTTTTTTTTTTTTCACTCTCTCTTTGGCTTGCTTTTTTTTTCTACCTCACTTTTTGTCTTTCCATCTTTCTACCAACTATTTGAACTCCAGGCATCATTTCCAGGCTCTGGGTCTCTGAACTTTCCAATTCCCAGACTATCTTCAATTTAATCAGAGTAAGCCAACATCTGCCCCTGTAAGTTACGCAGCATTAATCCTGTTGTGCTGAGAATTTCCACAGCTGCTTTGCTTCGCCTGTTTCCCAGTTGCCAAAGATAGAGGAGTATCAGTGGCTCTTCACAGCAGAAATGTTTTCCTCCACCTTCCCCACCCAATCTTTTTTGAGGTGTGCAAATGCACACATATATACACTCAACCCCCTTGGTAGGTCTGTAGATTGAGCTGTGAATTTCAGCTGTGAGGAAGGGTTGCTTTGGTGGCAGCCACAGCAGGACCCCTTTTTTCAAACCATTTCCCTGCACTCAGATGCCAGATGAAGACAATATTGCTTAAAATTCTATGAGGCCTGACAACACCCCTCACTACTCAATGCTGAGATACAGGTGAAATCCTACCATCAGAAAATCTTCCCACCATTGATTTTTTAATGTCTCTGTGCCATTGTCAAGTGCTTGACTACTCTCTCCTCTCTCTCTAATTCATGGTCTCAGGCTGTTTTCACTCCTCACCTTTTAACTCCACACTTCCTGACCCAGCTGTTTTCTGCCTGTCACACCCTTGATACACCAACCACAAGGCTTTGGTTTTAGCATCCAGGCAGGCGGAAGCTCATTTCAGAGGTGTCTGAGCTGTGCCTCAAATTGTTAAGGGGTTAAGTTGTTTATGTCACCAGCTCGTGCTAGCTCAGCCACCTTTATTTTGTGGCTTTAATGATGGAACTGGACAATAAAAAAGCTTGTGTTTTATGGAGCTTTGTAAAGACACTGTCTAAAAACAGGAAGGGGGGAAAGGGTGCAGAGGAGCAGTTTTGCTTCAGCCTTTGGTGAAAGACGTGTTTTGAAAGCCTTGAAGGTGGCTTGAGCACACCTAATCACTGGTTTCTCTCTGGCTTGTACACACCTTCCTCTTTTCTCTGAGGGCTGGTTAAATTACACTTGTTTATTTGACCTGTTTTTTCCCCTCACTGTTGTTATTATTAGTGATCTAGAAATATTGATGACAAATACAAACCAAAGGTGTTGCCCTCAAGACACGGAGAAAGAAGAACCAAAAAGATCAAAGATCTTTAACTAAAAAATAGTGACAGTAAAGCAGAAAATGTCTCTGGTCAATCTTTTTTTCATTTCAGGCTTTGTGGGCTCAATCACTTCTGCTTCAAGTACTGATCATGATGCCCTGTTAAAAATATCCCTCCAGCTGCCCAGGACAGCTGGAAGTGCCAGGGGGATGGAGTGCTGTGGGTGGGTCAGTGTGGGGGTGCCTGGGGTGGGGACAGATAGCTCACAATGCCTCCTCCCACCACAAAAAGCTCTCTCACCCATTGCATAACTCTGCATCTGCCCATGGACCACAACCAGAAAGAAGTAGCTGCGAGAAGCAGGTGAGCAAAGCATTTAGCCTAAATAGTAATAAGCAAAAATGCTCCTTAACAGAGCACCCTTTTTCCCGTCCATGCTCTTGGAGAAAGGTGCTTCCATCTGAATGTATAGGCCAAACATTTCCTACTGCAAACTATCTATCTGGTTGAAGCAGACACTGTTGCCTTGGTGATGAAGTGATGGGACTTCTCTTCCTCTGGGTTGCAGTGAGTATGGCACACACGTTCTCCATCTGCGGGAATGTGAGATAAACTGAAAGGACAAGCAGGGCTGGTGGGACCTGTAAATGTTTGCAGGACAATGACCCATAGTCTCCCAGGTCAGTGAGGAGACACTCCCATTCTTAATACATTGCAGGGCTGCCCATCTTGACTATAGCCTTTGCAGATATTAGGCACTTGTATGCTGGAAAATGTAGACTTGTTAAACTCTTATTTGGTATGAAAACATAGGAAAAACTGTCTCTCTGTGTATCTCTGAGGTAGACATCTGCTGGAATACCACACTGCTTTGTATACATGAATATCCTTGAAAGACATAATTTGCTTCAATTTGCATCAGTTTGACACTCTCTGCTTGGAGGGGACATGCCTGAGGTGGCTCCCACCAAAGTGGAGCTGGCAGCTAGCTATGGCATGGAAAGAAGCCTGGTCCAGTGGATAACAGACAAGCTGTGACATTGATTTCCCTGAGTGACTTTTAGACAAGTCACAGCAGATGTACATCTGAGGAAAGTACAAATGCCTTGTAGTGCTTTAGGGGAAGAGAAAGGTTGCTTAACCTTAATTATTGCTGAATAAAGAGCCTGTCCCAACTTTGAGTTTAAATTAACGTCCTAGACTTTATCCTCATTTCTCTCTAACATCATCAGTGATGTTACAATACACCAGGTGGTGCACATAGCCATGAACAGCAGCGACCTTTCTTTTCAGCTAAGCCTCAAAGCTGATCCAAAATCCCAGAGCTAAAACTCTTTTCTCTCTTAAAAAGGGCAGGCAGGCTTTACAAGGATGCAAAGGCATCTGATACATCTTTAAAGCATACCTTAAAAGTTTGATGCAGTTTCTGTTCTGCTGGGAGCCTTGATGGGCAGCAGTGCTGGCGCATGTCTGTGAGGCGTAGCAGCATGTCAGACCTGGGAGAGGAGAGAGCCCTGGGGCTCTGACACCGTGCAGTACACTGGCTAAAGTGGGGCTCTGGTCTACTGAACTAAAGCATGCAGACACTTACTGGACATTATGAAAAAAAACTAGCTTTGCTTTTCTTCCCTTTGGAAGCACAGATGGAATTTTGTTGTTGGCTGTGGCCTGAGAGGGCAGGTCACAGTTACTGTGGGTACAACCTGGGGGCTCATACAGGAGGTGGGAGGTAGAGATGTGATGAGAGGTCGGTGTGGAGCAGTTGTATGAAAAGATCTGCAATAAATCACTGTCTAATTTCTATTTTTCCTGTGCATTCTCAGTCTGGATATGTTGATCACTGCTAACAAAATGCATGGACCCACATACTTGCTGTGTTTGCTGAGAGTTTGCAACCCTCTGCATGGATGTGTTGGCATTGATTGAGGGGCTCCTGCTGTGCCAAGTTCTTGGCCCTGGTATGAGGCTGTTCTGGGGTGGTGGCGTCATGCCTCCCTGTGAGCACTCAGCTCTCTTCCCAGGATCTGCCAAGTGAGCTGACTTGTGCCCAAATATTCCTCCCTGCCTCCCCGGGCCTGGGAGCAACATGAACCTTCCTAGCTCCTCAGCTTACAGAGACCCATGGAAAATCCATGCCTGTTTGGCTGCAGTGATAAGAGGGAGCCTTGTGCTAGTGGAAGTGATTTCTTTTTAATGAAATACAAATTCAGAATCTCAGGTACTTAAGAGTCACTAAAAATTAAAAGGTGTTTTCCTCAAAGCAAGTGGTTTGACCATATGTAAGACTAACTGAATTCACTTGCCTGCAATTAACATAGCAAGGCCATAAAAGAAACAAAAGGTATTACTGCCTGTACTTTCAAGAGGCTGAAGTAGTTCCTTATCTAAATTTTTGCATACCACAGCTGTGCACTGCTAAATGATGGCTGTGTTGCAGAGAAGAGGGAGTTGCAATTCACTGAACCTCAGCACAGTCACTTGCAAAGTCTCTGCCGATCCTCCAAAGGAGATATCACAGTCTAAGTGCAAGGTTGTTATTAAAAAACAAGAAAATTAGGTAATAGGTTTTCTTGGTACTGTGTAAGATCTTGAGTAAGAAACTCGAAATAGAGAGCATCAATTTGGGACATGCTGAATGGAACCAAAACAAGTCCAAACGACAGAGAAAACCCAGCTGAAGAATCATCAGGGGTGCCAGTTTCTAGGGAGGACCTGCACAGATTAGTTCTTTCCCTATGGGATGTAACTCTTTTTATGTCAGTGACTTGAAAGGGAACTTCAAACAGTGACTGACTGAATATGCAGATACCATGATGTCTGGGGAAGTGGTGAATCCAAGAACAGACTACTTGAGAAAGTGAGCTGATTCATCAGGTTTTAGAGTGGGCATAGCTGAGGGCAAAGGAGATAAGCCATGATTATGGGATAGCGTTGATCCTGTCCTGAGAAAATTTGATGCTGAAGGACTTGAGTATTATAGAAGGAAAGCTGATGAAGGGGAGACTCTTAAGTGATGCTGTGACCCAAAAGGTCTCAAGGAGTCCATGTGCATATTAGCTGATCCTCTAACTGATCCTGATATATATAGATAGATAGATATTTATAAAGTAATTTATCGTGTAACTTTTGGGTTTGTCCCTGGTGCAAGAGTTTTGGAATGGTGGGCTCCATGCTGGTGTCCACATCTCCAAAGGGACAGTCAGAAGAAGAAACAAGAAAATGCTTAAACCCTGCACTTTATAAAGAAACAGTCATTGATAACAGTCTGCTTGGCAAAGGGTAAGAGCAAAATGTAGTCTGGGGATAGCTAGATGAGACCTTCACATGTGCAAGCAATAGTGAGTTCTTTGCCCTCCTGGTCAAGAAGGCAACAAATTAAAAAACTGACACTAGAAGAAATAAGATGTAGCTATCTTTAATGGTGACAGTAGCTAAGCATGGGGACAAGTTAAAGAGGTGGATGGGAGATCTACCACCACGCTTTCTGAATCAAGCCGGATGTGGAAAATGAAAAAAACAGCCCACACCCCGAGAGCTGTGGTCTGTGCCAAGCTGGGAGCAGAAGTTCAGCACCTGACAAACGCCTCCGTCCAGCCTGAAAAATCTGTGACTAAGTTTTGGCTGGCGCCTGGGTGTCCACAGCCTGAGCAGGGTGGGGGCTGCCCTCTGACCAGAGCAGGCACTGCTCCTTCCCGCCCACATCCCACCCAGCCCTGAGGAGTGTGCTGGGTTGCCCAGGGTCAATGGTGCTCCAGAAATAGCTGCCAAAATATTCATGTCTCCTTGCTAACCCCTTCCAGAGAGAAGAGAGGGGGCTGAAGAGGAAGGCTAGCACTGTGCCTGTGTTGTTTGGGCTTTGCAGCTGGCAGGTTTGGGAGCCAACAGACCTCCAGCTGGGGTAGATTTGTTCCCAATTACATGCAGATGACTGTCACCAAGTCATAGGCTTGTAGGATAGCTCAGGTGGGAAGGGACATCGGGAGGTCATCTAGTCCAACCTCCTTCTCCAAGCAGGATTATGGAAAGGTTTTTTAAATGTTCCCACCTTTGAAAAGCCAGCTTCCTCTAGCTGTTGCTGGGTCAAGCCTGCCAGAAACAACTTAGCTGAGAGGCTGGAAAGGATTTCTTAAGCACTTTATCTTTCCCTTCAGATAGCACAATATAAATGTCAAATAACCTGCACATATTCCTCTCCTTCCCTCCTACATTTCTGATTAAGAACATAGGCTAGATGTTTCAGAAGCAGCAATGAAGCCTAAATCCTACTGACTCTTCAGACCACTTGAAAATGTCCATATCGAGTTGGAGCACATGGCTGGTTATCCTGGAAAGCAGCATCTACCTGTGTGAGGGCAGGATGCACGGAATAAAACAAGGTACTTCCAATGCCAGTTGATTTCCCCAGTGGCATCAGGTCTTTCCTGGACTACCAGGATTTTTTTCCTGAACACAAATGCTCTGACCTCTCCTTTCTGCAAATCCATTCCCCTTCTGAGCCCAGACTGGGACACCGAGTGAGGAGTGGGGGCATATATACGTGAGAAATGTATTTGAGTACAAACAGTCCATCATTGAAATTGCTTTTCTTTCAGTGTTGATTCCTTTCACTGGGGCTCAAATAACTCGATTTGGCATTAGTCAATGCTAAGTTTTCCATACCAACCACAGCTGAGCTTTGTTTAAATGAGGTTTGCTGAAGCTGTGCTGAAAGTGAGTTTAAAGGTTCACAGCCTTTGGAGCGGATCCAGGCAGCTCTTTGTGCCTTCAACTCCCTTGGAAACTGCAGAGGGCTGGGGGCCGGGAAGAGATTTGCATGAGCAAGTTCTCCCCCGTGACCCCTGCTCAAGTGTAAAGGGGAGCGGAGAGCAGCACCAGAAACTAGACACTGTGGGCCAGATTATTCCTCCTCCTCTGGGTCTTCTTATCTGTGTCTCTGCTATTTTGACATGGTAGCACTTGGTACACATGTAAACAGAAGCACAGGGTTCAAGCAGTGAGGAATCCAGCTCCAGCAGAAGCAGTTTGAGGCATAAGAAACTATGGTGCTGGCTTTGTTCCCCCCTGTTGGGGAAGAGGAGGCTAATTTTGCTCAGATAATTTAAGTAGCAAGTTAACTTCAGCCCCTGTAAAGAGCCCCTACTGCTTTAATGACAGCTGCACCTGCAGTGTTGAATGCTCGAAGTGATGCTTTGCATAGTGCAGCCACTCTAGAAAACGCACTTGGTGTCCTTCCCAGCTGCCTTTTTCAGCAGTAACCTCCTTGCTGAGGAATCAAGCTGCTGAACCGGTGCGAAAGTTATTTTGATTGTATCTGGGGTGCTTTTGTTCTCCATTCTCTTAGGAGAAAAAGAAAGTCTGATCACCCTGTGACTTTGGAGCCCATAGACAACTTCAGATTTACCCAAGAAATACCCGCCAAGCTAGAAACCGGTCTCTAGTCTGAGTAGGAGAAGGGTAAGTTTAATTAAAGATGACTTTACCTTCCCCAAAGGCATCGTCTTCTTCTCCAGGTGCAGTCAGATCTTCTTGGGCGTGCTGCATCGTGGCAAGGACACAGCTCGGGGAGCAGCCAGAGCCGAGTGCTTGAACTGGTTCTTACACTACAGCTCGACTGTTTCCGTTCACCTGTTTCCTAAACATTTTGGTGGTAACAGCTTCCGCATCTGCACTTACGAAAATAGTCTTATTCATGTGAATAACACTTCTTGTTTTTATGGAGAGCCTTTGAGATGGTTTTTGAGGTGAGGTGTCCTTACTGCTGGGTGAAAAGTTGATTTTGAGAGCAGAGACAGGCAGGACTGGCTCCAAAGGCACCCTGCCCTGTTGCTGAATGTCACTGCGCTGCAGCAGCCCCGCCAGCCCGGGCTGGAGGGGTTTTGCATATGAATGTGAATCCCTTCTGGTGGCAGGGGTAGAGCCAGGGAACAATTCGCCCTGCTCTGTTTGCAGAGCAGCTCGCTTTCACCCCAGGGGCAGTTTAGCCCCAGTAACCCCTCCCAGGGGTCTCCCAGTACCGTGTCTACATGGGATTTTATTTTTTATTTAGCACGGCAGCAGTGACAGCACCTTCTCACCCACACTGGGGTGACCCATGGCGATGGACATGTGGACAAGCTGGAAAGCTGTAGGTGATGCCAGTTGTCTCATGGGTAGGTGCACTAGCAGGGATGTGATTTTTTGCAGTTAGGCATTCCTTAGTCACTGTCTTCAGTGTGTTACCAAGTCTAAGAACCTCCCTGATGACCAGGTGAACAGCAGAACATTGAAGTCAAACTTGCAGTCTGACAATAATAGGCACAGTATTTCAGTATCTCTGTCGCTGCAATTCTGCACCACACGGGTTCCTTAAATTGCTGTGTTCCCTGAACTTCATAAAGCAAGTTGATTGCTTCTTGCCAGGTCTCAGTTCATGAGAGGACCTTGCCTACTACTAACTTACTCTGAACTTGCAGAGAAACACATTTGGGCTTTGGGTCGTGGCTGAGCCTTGCCTAGTGCTGCTGACTTTATCAGGCCACTCAGGAATATTAATGTGCATGTGTGTGCAGGTACAGCTGTAGGGCCTGACACTGGCAGTCCCACACATCTCTGCTGTCGGAAGTTGGTGTGTAATGACAGTAAATGTGTACTGAGTTCTGATTACTCAATCTAGTAATTGCATGTGTTGCCACACCCTTGACAGTGAGACTCCCAGCACAGCAGTGGTGCTCACTACAGCTTCTGGTAGATGAGTCACAAGCAGATGTAATGAGCTCATCTCATCTTTAATTATTATGGCTTTTTTTTTTTTCTTTTCTTTTTAAATGGGTTTGTTCAAGGCTTAAAATGGAGACAGCTGGTCTCCTAGGCAGTCAGAGAGTTCACAACTTGAACAAGTACAGATGGAGAAGACACGACAGGAGATGGGACAGGTCCATTTGGATTGCCTGACCTAACCCCAGACCAGCCTTTAGAGCCATGTTTATCAGCTTCTGTAGAAAATACTGTGGCAGCATTTTGGTCATCACAAGAAGACCAAAATCCCTTTCCCAGCTTAACCACAGCCTTCCCCTGGGTGCAGGGTAAGGTGCATCTCAGTCCCTGGAAATTGGCACTGCATCCCATGGAGCTCATGCTTCTCCCTCCCTGCCACTGTGGGCATCTCAGCTGTGCAACCTATGGGCTACTGCCTTGCCAGAGCTGGGAAGCTGTGTTTTCCTGGATGAATGTGGCCAATGCCAAGAACCTCCTAGGACTGCTTTTGGTGGGGTACCATGACTTGACCTCCTGGTTGTTTTTTTTCCACAGCAGCAAGACTCCTTGAGGAACTCAGAGAAGCTCCTAGGAGGTCCCTCTCATGCTTTGCTTTGCTATAAAATTATTCTGTTTAAGCCCCTGTGGAGTAAATCAACAGTTTGGCCAAATGGGTAAGAGAAAGGACTTGTTTCTGATCACACTGGACAGGCTCGGGGAAATCCCTTCCCCTTTCTAGACTTCCTCTCTCACCCTTTTTCCTGCCATGTTTATTTGAAGTGATTTCTTCAGGCAAGGACCATCTCTGATTAGGTGGTAGCTGCACCCTGTTGTGCTCAACAAGAGCATCCCTCTGTGTTAGCAAGGCCCTTCTGCCATGGCGGTGAGAATCTGAAGATAGTGGTAAAAAGAGAGAAACACCATTACAGGGTGATGAGGGGAAACAGAGCAGAAGAGGGGTACAGTAAGAAAAAAGAGAGAGGTGTGAGAAGAGGAATAACAAGATGGAGATGTAAAAGCTTCAGAGCAGAAGCATCAATCTGGAGAGGGGGGATGCCAAGGCAGGGGGACGGCACCTCTGTGAGTGCACCTCTCCCGAGGTCAGAGCTGGAAGCTGCTGAGCTTGCAGAGCCTGCTGCGGCCAACATGTGAGAAGATTGCTGGGGATGAGGGAAAGGAGAAGTGCTGAAGGAAAGGTGGTCACGGGGTGTACCTTGCCTTAAACTTCCTGGCAAGACACACTCCTGGCAATGGGCAGTGGCTGCCATATCATTTCCTTGAAACAGCAGGAGGTGGGTAAGAGAAATCATGAGCCCCTGTAAAGTCAATGGCTAAACTGCCCCAGGATGCTGTGGAGCAAGTCAGTCCCTGAGGACTGGCATGGGTCAGAAGAGGCTTTGCTGTTCCTGCTAAGAAGGTTTATTTGGCTTGATTCGAGTAAGTTGCAAGATTAGCAATGCTACACACACAGATATGAATGACTCAAAACAGACAGACTAGCAGGAAGAAACCCAGAGAAAATACCCTGCAACAGCAATGATAACTTTCTTGTGTTGTCCTGCAACTGGAGCTCATTTGTAAAAGGAGCATGGGAAGTTTTAGCCATTTACTGCTTCCTTTAGGAACACGAAGGAGCAAGCTATGCTGTCCTGGTTATTGTGGCAGCTCCCTTTTGTGCTCCATTTCCCTGGGACTTAAAGTTACTTCCTTACCCACTGTTTTCAGTCAGCCTCTCCGGATGCCTGTTACCTTGACAGCCCTTTTCTCTTTTATTTTGGGGAATTAAAAGGCATCAAAAGCTGTGCGCTCTCCCAAAAACAACTGTCACCATAACGAACACACCAGCCGGGCTGGTGATGAATGGTAATGACTCAGCCTCCATTGCAGATACACAAAGAGGAGTCGCTTTGATTCGTTCCCGTTCAACACATCGTCCCTTGACAGCAGCCTCATCTGCATTGCCCACAGCACGAGATGTTCCTCCAGAAACCTGTTCCCCAGGGGAGCACAGTGCTCTCTGCCTCGAGAGGGGAAAAGTTAACATGGGGAAAAGTTAACATGGAGAAAACCCACCCACCTCACATGAGTAGCTGGGTCCCCCTTCTCTTTGCCCCAGCTTTGCATTTGGGGCAGCATAATTTTGCCCTGCCCTGCCCGTGCCTTTGCTGTTTACTGATCTCAACCAACCAGCCAAAGAAAGTGGTTTCCTCCTTGCTTTATTTTGTAGCATCTGAACTTTTTTTTTTTTTGGTCTCTGTACCCACAAGAAGTACTTTTCTCTTGTTCTTGTTGAGCTGTTCCAAAACACAATAACTTCTCTTCTTACCTGTTGGCTAATAAAGCCCCACTGCACACTAGAAAACCCCTCAAATCAATTTTGCAGTCACTGCAAAGCTCTCACGTGCATATTTTTCATGTAACCACATCTGATGCTGCTCTCAGAAAAAGTCACCACCCATCCTCTAAGAATCTGTCAACAAAAAGCAGGGGAAACTGAGGAAATGTCAAAAACATGGGTGGATCAAGCAAGAGGAGGCAGCTTTTAGAATAGCTCCTTTAAATCACTCCAACCTTAATCTTCTTCCCCTGGAACTTACTTTATAAGAATTTCTGACTCAGGAGAAAAATCAAGTGTTCTGATGTTTTATCTTCAGATACAAGACTAAAAGCCAAGACATTCTTAATGGAAAAGTATAAAAAACTGTGCCAATTAATAGTGTTGGATGGAGTTGTTTTAATTTATCCCTACCTTAAATTACCAACATCCTCATAAGCAGCAGAAGAGATGAGTTGGCCCTTTTCTGGCCCTGCTATGCAAGTAGAGAAGGGAGGTGTCTTAAACACCTCTGTCCTATTCATGTCTGTTCCTGCTTCAGTGCAAGGAGGATTCCCAAGATACAGAAAGTTGTGTCTCACAGGCTTAGTTACTCCCCTTCTTTGCTCTGGGGCTTTTTTGAGGGTGAAGATTACATTGCAAGGAATAACCTATATGGAAAAAAAAAAAAAAGGAGAAAAAAAGAGATGATAAAGGAAGGGCAGGTGACCCTAAGGTGGAGATAGTTTGAAGGAGCATGTAGGAAAAAGTGGTTGACACCAGTTACCAGCCAGTTTGGGAAAGGGAGTGTTCTTGTGGATTTAGAGTACTCATAAAAGTTCTGGTCTGGATATTGCTGGAGTTTCAGTTTTCCCAGTAAACATCTTTCTTAGAAACTTGAAGGACAGAGTTAAAATAACTTGTCTAGTTTTTAACCCATTTGCAAGTTATGGAGTCTCCAGGGACCTAGATTATGTTTAGGCAGCCTGTGTCCGTGACTGGCTGAGGTTAGTGTAATTTTTTCTTTGCCAAACTCTTGAAACATTTTGCACCTTCCCCTCCTCCCCCAGAAATAGGCTCATACAGATATTCATTTCCAGAGAAAACCTGTGAGAATTCTTTCTCTTGATATGCACAAGGAGAATCTGCAGAGCAGAGGTAAAAGTCATGGCTCACTCCACACATCTTCAAAGACCTGAGGAGCCCTGTGCACAAATCTTAGCAAGGCTATAAAATACACACTGTGTATTTTGAAGAAGTCAAAAAAGGGCAGGCTCCAGGAACCATTCACCCAGAAGAAAGGACAGTGATTCCTAAGGACCCCTGTACTGCATTAGATGGTGGAGATGAGCTGGGTGTATGAGCTGGCCTTTGAGAATACTGAACTCTTGTGCCAGGGGGGTTATGGTGCCAGCTGGGGATATAGCTTAATGCACCTGAGCTATGCAAAAGCCGCGGTGGCTGAAGAACCATAGGTTGGCTCCCTTAGCCCAGCTGGTGTCCATGTCCATCTCAGATACCTTGGTTTGGAGGTTGGGGGCATGTCTGTTCATAGTCATTTTTCATTCCAGTATCATTTGGCCAGTGAAAGTACATCGTTACCTTCTCATAGGAAAACACTATTGGATGAAACCTCTATGGAATTAATATGATCTGAAAAATTGTAATTAGTAGCTAGTTCCCAATGGTCCATTACAAAAAGAAAATAACACAGTCAAGTGTGATTTTGCAGTGCTCAGCCTTGGATCTGGTAATATCCAAGATATCCTTTAATACCCTAGATAGATATGATCACACTCATTACATTTGCAGATACCAGGCTGCCCAGAAGCGTACACACCCTGGAGGACAGAATCAAAATTCAAGGAATTATTGACAAACTGGGGAAGTCATCTGTGAAAAATTAAATGCAGTTCAAGAGAGCAAGCTGTGAAATACTGTGTTCAGGCAAGAATAATCAACCTAATAACTGTGGGCTGAGAGATGGCTGCTTAAGTAGCACTTTTTTTCAGAAAAGAGACTGGAGGCAGCCAAATGTGTCAGCAATAACACCTGAAAACAGCAGACAATGCACCATCAAGTGTGATCAAACATAGAGACACAAGGTACTTCTCTCACTGTGGTGGGGGTTAGCAAAGCCTCTGCCAAGGCAGGACATGGATTTCAGGCATCTCTCTTCCAGGAGGGTAGAGGCTGTTTGGTAACAGTCCTAAAAGAAGCAAGCAGACTGCTGAGAGGGTAGAAAATGGGGAATTAGGGAAGAGAGAGGAGGAACCAGAAGCACTTTGTTTGAGGGCGATAAGATGAAGACAGGAGATAAAAGCAGTCCTCAAACCCTTTTATCCAGCTCTATGGTGCACAAGGAGCAATGGATTTAGGTGGCAGAATGGAGGAATTAAACTAGGAAGCAAATTAAGAAGCAAACTGGCAGATACTAGGAAGAAGCAAGTTAGGAAAAACTTTCTAACAGTCAAGACGATGAAGCAGCAAAAGCGGGTGCTGGGGTGAGTGGGTGCTAAGTGACTCAGGCTGCTGCTTTAACTTACAAAGCATCTGTAGAGCTTTTGAAGAACAGAGTAGACAAGTAGCTATTGGGAATGATAAAAGAATACTTGATTCTGCCTTAGGGAAGGGCAGTGGGAGTAGGGGATCTCTTGAGGTTAGGCTCAATGCTGTTTTGCGGGAGCAGCTATTGAGTAATGCTGGATTTCTACATGTTGGATTTATTTCTCAGTGACAGCTGACTGCTAAATTGTTCCACTGCTTGAGGGGTTCAGCACATTCCAGTGCCTCTTGGCTGCGATAGGAATATCTTTGCTGTTTCCACCAATTTAACTATCTCTGCCATCCCTGTCCTTCTAGAAGAAATCTGAACATCTCGTTGGTTTTGCCTTCATTCTTTCTTCCTAGTTATTTTCACACCTGTTCTTCTGTGAACCAGTGAGGTCATTGTCATCAGCAAAGAATAAGATGGTGGATTTTTTATCCTTAGGTGATTAAATACCATTGGTTTTTCTCAGAAACATTTCAGGTTGTCTCCATAAATTGTTAAAGAGAAGCAGTCTGCATAGTAAAATACAAACTAGCTGATGCTATTCTCATCATAACCAACAAATATGTTCAATCCCACGAATCATCAAAAGCTTGTTATGTCTTACTAAGGATTACACAACAGCTACATAATATTTTTACCCTTTCAAAAATTGATGAATTAAAAAAAAATTTACAAATTCTAAAGTTGACCCAGGAGTTCTATACAATATTCTAATGTCTATGCCAAAGCCACAAGACCTTCCTAATTTTCTTTATTGTAGCATTTATTATCAAAGATTTCTGCCCTGCCCCCCACCCCCAATACCAATTTTCTTGGATGTTTGAGGAGATACAGGGAAGAAACTCATCTCATTGTGAAGCTATATGTCTTCCATCCCAGGCAAAGTACATTGCAAGTTGATTCATGGCAATATTTCACTAATATTTCCATAAACATACGAGTTCCCTTTCTTTCCTTCCAGGTAGTCTATTAGAAATGGAGTGGAAGTTCTGAGTCCCTTCCTTTAGACTCCCAGGTCACACTGCCAAACAAGTGGTGCCCGTTGAGGAATGCATCTCCTTTACATTCAATTAATTCTGCTTGTAGACTATTCCATTCCGGGGCCTTTACTGTTCTTCATTGTGTACACCACGTTTCCAGTTTCTCCAGCTCCCGGAAGGAGTTCAGAAATTGGCCTTCTCCCCATGTCTTCTCTGCTTCCAGCTCCAACCAGCAGTATTTGTTCTGCTTCTCTGTGATGGTCTTGACAGTATTGACCCCAGGCACTTTGTAAGTCAATGTTTGCATTTTTTTCTATCAGAGGAATTTTTTAAGACATTCTCCCATATTCCCGCAAACTGTGGGTAAGATGAGCAGCTTCAGTTGTGAGATGGCTCAGTCCTTGCCTGGGGGAGCAGCAATGGGTGCAGGCTTGCATTTCTCTAAGGCAGCCTGACTTGGCTGCTTCCATCACCAGGACACTGTCAAGTCTCAGCATTTTGCCCTCTCCACAATGCATTCTTTTCATCAGTGCCTTAAAAAGTTGTAAATTACTGTTTAGCACAATTCTGCAGCTCTCTTGCAGAGCACCACTTAGCAGGGTCTGTCAGACATAAGCAATCGCTGCCACAAATAACATTCCAAGCAGGACTATTAAATTCAGACCATACCTTTACCTTCCAAACTGTGTTACAGAGAGGATTCAAACACCACAGGTCCTCTCTGGCAGGGTTTTCTCTACCAGGCTCTGTACTTGCAAGAGCTGGAAGTGACACTGGCTTTATCCCAGGCTGGAGACACCAGCAAGGTAGTTTGGTTTCTAGCCCACTCTGGCTTCTTTGAAATGTTTGCTGATACTGGTCCTGACTTAGGTGCACTCTTGCAGGCCGTGTGTCACTTACACCTGATACTGAGGTCCCAGAGGGTCTGAGCATTTAAGTCCAAACTTTGTGGCAATGCCAGCTCTCAAGAGGCCATCCAGAGAGACTTCAATAGGCTTGAGAGGTGGGTCCATGTCAACCTCACAAAGTTCAACAAGGCCAAATGCAAGGTCCTGCACACAGGTGGGGGCAATCACAAGCATAATTACAGCTTGGGCAGTGAATGAATTCAGAAAAGCTCTGAGGAAAAACATTTGGGGGTGCTGGTTGGTGAGAAGCTCAACATGAGCTGGCAATGTGCACTTGCAGCACAGGAAGCCAACTGTGTCCTGGGCTGCATCAAAAGAAGTGTGGCCAGCAGGTCAAGGGAGGTGATCCTTCTCCTCTAATCCACTCTCATGAGACCCTAGGTGGAGCCCCCAACACAAGAAGGGCACAGAGCTGGTAGAGCAAGTCCAGAGGAGGGCCACAAAGATGATCAGAGGGCTGGAGCACCTCTCCTATGAAGACAGGCTGAGAGAGTTGGGGTTGTTCAGTCTGGAGAGGAGAAGGCTCAGAGGAAACTTTATAGCAGCCTTCCAGGACCTGAAGGGCCCTACAGAAAAGCTGGGGAGGGACATTTTCTAAGGGTATGTAGCAATAAGACAAGGGGGGACGGTTTTAAACTGGAAGAGGAGAGATTTAGGTTACATATTAGGAAGAAACTCTGTAATGTGAGGGTGGTGAGACACTGGAACAGGCTGCCCAGAGAAGTTGATGCGCCATCCCTGGAAGTGTTCAAGACCAGGTTGGATGGTCTTGAGCAACCTGATCTAGTGGGAGGTGTCCCTGCCCATGCAGGGGGCTTGGAACTAGATGAAATTAGGGTCCCTTCCAACCCAAACCATTCTATGATTCTATAAGTCTGCAGTTCCTTCTTCCACCTGGTCCACTGCAGGTGAGCATGGCACAGATAGTAGTGGGGTTGTATTAAAACCAAAGCATCTCGGTTTGAGAAAAATTAACAGTTTGGTGTAAAGGATGGAAAAGCTGTCTTCTATTGCCAGTTTTGCATGTGATACAGAGGAGAACTTTTTTTGTTAAGGATGCAGAGCTGAGATGGGCCTATTCTCTTCTAGCTTTCAGGTAACTTTCTGAGAACTTTTTCTGAAAAAATGTCCTCGCTTTATGTTTGCAACCTCTTGGTACATGGGTGCCACTCTGGGATCAAGTTCTCCAAATAATTGCAACAGCAGGATTTACTTCTCCTTTTTCTGAAGCCCTAGAATAAAAGCATAGCTGAGAACGGAACCTGTGGTAAAGGAAATCTCACCGCAAGGGATCCCCGCCCTGCTTGCCTTCCTCCTTGAGCAAGTGGGACAGGGCATGCACAGGGGTTGGATGTTCACAGAGCTGGTAATAGCTCTCCTGGAAGGATTGCTTCATTTTTGCTCCCATGAACTGGGGCAGAAAAGAGGATTTTTAATGGTTTTTATTCTTTTTTAAGCACAGTGTCTCACTTATTGCAATTTTATGAAGGGATTAGCAGCTCAGAACAGTGTAATGACTACAGCAGACCAATTTGGCATTTGTAGTTTTGGTTGCTTTTAACTGAAGAGTAGTGCTTCTCCATGCCCTGCAAAGCACAGAGTGTCAAAAGAAGGGACATGTGTAGGTAATTACAGACCCATTAGTCTTACTTCAGTCGTTGGGAAAGTCATGGAGTAAATCCTCCTCAGGACCTTCGCAAGTCAATTGAAGCACATGGTTGGGAAAAGCCAAGATGGATTTATCAGGGGTAAATCCTGCTTGACAAACCTGAACCCCTTCTACAACAAAGTATCCCACTTAGTTGATGCAGGGTGAGTCGTGGACGTTGTCTACCTAGACTTTTCCAAGGTTTTGATATGGTCCCCACAGTTGTCTCCTGGACAAACTGACTCATTACGGCCTTGACAAGTGGTCTGTGCAGTGGGTGGGGAACTGGCTGACAGACCATACCCAGAGAGTGATAGTAAAGAATTCCTCCTCAAACTGGCAACTAGTCACAAGTGGGGTCCCCAGGGGATTGATATTGGACTCAGTGCTGTTCAACATCTTCATAAGTGACCTGGATGTTGGGATCAAGAGCACCCTGATGAAGTTTGCTGATGACACCAAGATGAGTGGAGAGGTTGACACTCCAGAAGGTAGAGCCACCCTCCAGGATGACCTAGACTGGCTGGAGGAGTGGGCTAGCAGGAAACTTATGAAGTTCAACAGGTAGAAGTGTAAGGTCTTGCACCTGGGAACACATAACCCAGGGGTGGAGTTCAGACTGGGATCCACCTGGCTGGAGAGCAGCCCTGTGGAAAGGGATGTGGGAGTCTTGGTGGATAAGGGGTAATGGGCAGAAGTTGCTCCTGGGAAGATTCTGATTAGACACTACAGGTAAATTTTTCACCATGAAGACAATAAAACATTGGAATAGTCTCCCAAGGGAAGTGGTAGATTCCTCTACATTGGACAGTTTTAAGTCACAGCTTGACAGGGTGCTGAGCCCTCTCATATAAACTATAGTAATACCTAGAAAGGTTGGACCAGATGATCCTTGAGGTCCCTTCCAACCTATCCTTCTATGATTCTATGATTCTATGGTTTTGGGCCCATCAAAAGAAAGAATTGATGAGCCACAGTCATTTCTTCCAAGAAGAAATTCTGGCTGCTAGGTAGACAAGCAATGATAATATTTGTAGAGTATCTTCCAATAAGGAAATTCCTGCAAACATTTATGTGAGTCTGCAATTCTCTGCCCCACAAAGGTATAGTAGTTTAAGACAGGAAGTGAAGAACAGCTCTCCCACCTTCAAATGATGGATCAGCATGTACATAAACTGGCTGCTGTTTGCTGCACAGTATCCTGAACAAATTTCACTCATCAAATGTCCCTAAAGCCTTCCGCTGACTGTACATGGCAAGGATTTTGATTCCTTCCTGCTGCATTGCTGCACTAATACTTAGCTGGCTCAGGAAAAGATCACCACCCACTGCATCAGTGTTTCTTTAACAGCCTTGATTTTGTTAATCAGCCTGTCTTTCATCCTGGCCTTGTTTGCTGAGAGAGCTACTTCAGAGAGAGCCTAACAACACAGAACAATAAAAATAGCAACTAACGTTTCAGCAAAATGTGGCACTCTATGCTTTTTCTTTTTTTTCCTGTTTGTGTCTCATGAATTTTATTTTTCTAGCAAGTTTAACTCTTGTATACAGACCACTTTCCCCCCACACATACTGAGGTGAGAAGCTCTTCTAAACAGCAGTGGACCATGGAGTTAGCTTCTCAAAGTAAACAAAAAATGGCTCAGTCTGAAGTACAAGTGATAATGAGTTTTAGAATTTCACACAACAGGCAGTTCAGAAATAATACTAATGGCCAGCAGAAAATAACAAGAGATAGCCAGAAGGAAAATCAGAAACAAACTACTGTATCTCCATGGGTAGATGGGGATAGCTCTAGCATGGAATGGTGCTTAGGTTGATCTCACAGTCTCAGTACAGGCTTCGCTACTGGAAAAGGGACAAGAAATTGGTGATGGCCAAGTAATGACTTACAGTGAGCAACAAAGCAGCTATTGTGTAGGACGCACTGGCATGTCTACTTCATGCTGGCTGAATGGAGATTACTGCAGCCTGTGAAAAAGCTGGGGTGGGGGAGAGTATATTTTAGCTCAAATTGAGTTCAAGCTGCCCACCCAGTTCTGGAGACAGGGAGAGTGACGCTAGTGTTTGGGGAGGGTGGCAGGGATGGAGGAGGCCAGGCATGGGCTGGCTGGGTGGGCAGCACTGCCCAGTGCACAGCAGCTCACCTTTGCCATGACTGCAGTGTGAGGCAGAGCCCGAGGGAGAGCCTCTTCCCACCTCTCCCTAGATGGTTTCCTCCCCACCATGGCACCCTGCCCTCCTGCTGGACCCCTTGCCGGTGGGGGATGGGGATGGTACCCCTTCTCCCTGCTCCTCTGCAGAGGTCGGTCAAGATGGGGAAAATGTACATAGTCAAAAGAAAAAAAGGTTGATTTTTTTTTTTTTTTTCCACCATGCATCTTAGCAACAGCACCTACACAAAGATCTAAGTATATTTTACCCCCCACCTTTCCAAGCAATTAGCATGCTGAAATACAGGCAAGAAACAGGATGGCAATGTCAAAACTGACACGTAGGAAGCCCGTTTCCTTTTCACAAGGGTTTCACCAGGTAGACCAAGCTGGCTGAGAACAACTTGTGAATTTTTCTTCTCCCCATGGAGAACTGCCTCTGCAGCAACTTTGGTAACTGTCCAAAACCTCCTGCTTTTGGTGACTGGCACTCTCCTGGTATTTGATGCCCAGAGGGTCTCACATTTTCAGAGTAAGGAAAGCCCAACCCCCATGAACTGCTCCTCAGTGAAACTAGGTTGCTCAAAAACATCTGAGAAAGGTGGAGAACGAAGGCTGCCTGTTTGAAGTAGATAGGCTGTCTCTTGGAGCAGAGTGGAGCAGAGAAGAAAGGCAGCTAGTGACATATTCAGTGCAGTGCTGGCTCTGTCTGAGCCTTCTTTCATTGGCCAAATTTTAAATTAATCTCAGTCTGGCTAAATCTTGCTGGCAAGTTTTCCAGTAAATTTAGGACTTAGAAGAGGGTAAAGAAAGATGCTAGGCAGACAAATTTAAGTTATGATTTCCAGGTGTGGCCAGCAGTGCCTGGGAAGCTGTTTATGAAACCAGAGGCTGCTCTGGGAAACACAGGGTGATCTTCTCCAGTGCTGAACACCTCCTGGGTGCAGAGTGAGCAGGCAAAGCCCCCCAGCTGAAAAACAGCCAGGCCTATGCAGCTGGCCATGAACCAAACCTGGTTATGCTCATGAGCTGATATTCAGGGTTTGCATCTTGCATAAAGAATTCAAGCCCTCTGTTTTTGCTGTATTTTCCTTCCTAAGGGCAAATTATTATTTGATAAAATTTTTTATTTTCTCTTGACATCCACACAATTTTTATTTCCACCCAAAAAGTTTGCTTTTCAAACCCACAGTTGATGAATTGATCAGAAAAAGCTTGGCATCCCTGTGCAAGGAGGATATTGTTGAGGGCAACAGGGAGCTGGCAGTGGGAAGGATGCATTGGTGAGCATCCTCACACAAGGGCTTAGGAAACTGAAATCCCCATTAAGTTTTTCTCTTCATCTCTTCACATTTATTGAGATTTGCACTCCAAGTGTCTTGTCTGACTGACAGCCTCACTCTTTTTCTTCTCTCCTTACTCCTAAGGCCAACTCAACCAAACATTTTTTCCCATAGTGCCCACATGTACCTGCCCTAAGTCTGGGGACTTGAGATCCATAAAAGCAAGGCAAGCTGTCTTGTCTTGAAGGTTGTAATGAAATCCCACCCTAGTTCCCACTTACTTTAGCAGTTAGGTCAGCAATCCATCACTGCTGTGCTTGCAGGCCTAGCTCTGTAAGAATTTTCCCTTTTTTAACACCAAAACTAAACTTTTGAGACAGGCGAGAAGCCTGCAATTAAGCCTTTTGAGTAGACTGCATTTCAGAAGGTGCAGTAACTTGTGGAATGAATCACCAAATTTGAAATTGCCATATATTTTTTCCTTAGTGGTCAAGGTTAAGTAGGAAAGGAAAGTAACTCAGTGTAGGAGGATCAGAAAATGCATTAACTGCATAACAGCAGCAGAAAGACTCACCCAGCCCTGTGAATTTACAAGTGTTGCTTTCTTAATTGCTTTTCTCTCTCTTGAGAGCTAACAGAACAGCAGTGGGCTGAGCATTTAGCCCATGCTCTCTTGTTCCTTCACCTCAGTCTCACCCTCAGTCACAGCTGAGGGACTCTGCCTGGCCCTAGTGAGCTTGAGCAAGCATGGGCGAGCAACCCTTGCTTGCTCAAGCCCTGTTTTCTGAGAACAGGGAAGAAGAGCAAAGCTGTGCTGCACAGGACAGCCTCTGCCTTTCAGACCTGGCTGTGGGTGAGCTTTTCCTCCTTTTCTTTTCCTCCCTCCTTTTCTTGCTACACAGCCAATGAACAGAGCAAAACCTGCCTGATACAGAGATGTAGGTTCCTCAGCCACTGCCCCACGCCATTAGAAAGGACTACTGCAAGAGCTGGCAAGCTTCCTTGACCCAGTCACGAGCCCAAACTGTTCTTTATTAGCTTTCCTAACACACACACCACAGTATAATTCCTTTCATTTAAAAAATGCCCACAAGCCAGAAGCAAGCAGGTCACCAAACCAAAACACTCCACTGCACACTCTTGTCCCTTTGGAGACAAGAATAGACAGTAAGGGTAGCTCCCTGGAAGGGCACACTTGTCATGGCCATGAACCCAGCCATGAACCTCAACAGAAAATGGAATACAGCTTCTTGCAGGATTGCATAGTGGTCACTTTACTTGGATTTGAGGAAAACCCTCTGAGCTTTGAGTAAGAGTAGCAGCCCATCCTGAACACCAAGGTTATCTACTCTCTCATAGCCAATGCTCAGAGGGTCTGGTGCTGGGCATAATAGCCCTGTCTGTGGACGGCATTGTCTCCTGAACTGCTTTCAGGCAAGGCATCACAAGGCAGAGCTGGACACTTCTCTTGCCTGAGCTGTGCATAAGATGATGATTTCTGTGTCCTAAAAGGGAGAGGTTCCCAAGAGCACATAAATATATTATAAAGCAGCAGAACACTCAATAATTAATTTTCAGCACAGAGAATATTTTATTTCAGCCAGAACAACACAAAAAAGCCTTTTGGATTCTCACAGTCTGTAAGTGAAAAGCTGAGATGATTCAATCCCAAGGCTATTGTGAAAGAGGCTCAGCCAACATGAGCTGATCCCCACGCAGTGACGTCCTGACTCCATTCAGGAGCAAATGCAATTTTCTGTGCTATTTCTCAGTACCACAAGTACAGACTCCACCAAGAAGCAGATCCCTTTCAGTCCTTTCCTCTTATTTTGCAATTAGAAACGGCCTGCCAGAGTGTCAGAACTGCAGCAGCCCAGAGGATCATCCCACTCATTTCCACAAGCAGTGAGCCCTTGGCTTGTTTGTGGTGTCTCTCCCATCTCATGCTCAGGCACCTGGTAGTTTGGAAATTGAGTATTTAAAGTGTATTAAGACAGAAAGGATTGATATAATAAATTGTTGCTGCTTTGCATGTATTGTGAACAGCTAAAAAACTCCTTTGATGAACTACAGAAATACAAGTAGAAGCTCATGAAGGACTCAGCCTTTGGACAAATAACTCAAATAGCTCTAGCTCAGGACAAATAACTCTTTTTATGAACACTTTGGGTCGCAGGCATTTACACCTGTGTCAGGAAGATAAGATGTAGGTATGGAATAGCTATCTTAAGAGATGAACCAACAAATGAAGAGAGATTTTTCTAAAGACAAACAAAGCCTTCATTAACAAAGAAAGTGATACAAAGCTTGTTACTATGAGTATTTTTCTGCATTCAAAGGTGTGTAAGATTCTGGTTGAATGAGTTATAAAACACTTATACTAAATGTTACTCTTCATTGATTGTCTTTATTAATTTCACTGTTCAAGACCCAACAGCAGATAAATGAGTAACCCTATGCAGTGCATTAATGTAGTTTTCTTTTGTGACTGGGTAGGATTATTTTTTGTCATTCCTAGCCACCCCAGCTGAGGCAGTAGCTCAGCAGTGGGTCAAGAGGCACAGCCCTCATGGTAATCTTTCCCTGTGCATGCAGCATCTCCTTGCAGCCCCATGCCTTGGCACTGCCCCACCAGACCAGCCATGCACGGTACTTGCAGAGGTCCAGACTCACTTGTCATCTAAGGGGGTGGAGAAAGGCAAAAGAAAGCTGCAACAGCTGCGTAGCCCTCAGGCCACAACCTGAAAACACCAATAAAAGCCAGTTACGCCTGGTCCTGGTGCCACTGTTGAGGTTAAACCCAGGAAGACTTCATATCATGTTGGCATCTGCCCTTCGGTTTATCCAGAGAATGTGGAAATTAGAGACGGGAAAGGTTCCCTTTTCCTGAGAATACTGTCAGTCAAATGTAGTAATAAAGGGCCTAACTACACGTGACTGAGGGCCAGTGGCTGTGCTGCTGCCTCGCAGCAAGGACTAAAGGAGCTGTAGGAACAGGATGAACTTGTACCCATCATCCAACAAATCAACCGGGAGCGAAGCAGCCGCCAAGGTGCTCTTGCAGTAGCATCTGTCTCTTACTCCTGCTCTTTCTGTGACAGTTATGGCTTTTTTTTTTTTTTTTTTTTTTTTTTTTTTTTTTTTTTTTTTTTTTTTCCCATGTTGCTAATAGCCCAGCAAAGTTTCTAGTGGGAAAAAGCCATCTCTTTTTATGTCAGCCTTCTATGCATTTTTATGGCAGCTATTTTAAAACTCACCTCACTGAGTTTCCTCAGATTTCCCCAGTCTGAAATGCTATGTGTTCCTGTAATAAGGAGGCCACTCATAGCTAGGAGGCATTTTTTCATACATTATTTATTCATTATTCTATGTGATGAATGTGGGAGGTGTTATGAATCCATGGTAGGAGATCTGGAAGTAGATTCATTTACTTTTAGTACTATGTGATTAAAAAGAAACTCTCTGCTTGCGTAGGCAATGAAGGTATTGAATTTCTCTTATCACCAAGGTGGTGAAAAACTTTGTTTCTTTAATTTCCTCCATCCCGGAAGCAATGACTGCCTGCACAAGCATACAGTGTGATCTGTCCAGAAGATACACAGTTGCTAGACTAGATCTGTTCTCATCACTGGCAAAATGAAGAGCCAGGAAGTATGCGTTTAAGGGATAAAATAAAATATTTAGGAGATAAAATCTGCACAGAGTGTAAAATGAAAGATTTAATCTGAGCCTTACCTTAAAGACCTGGGTTTGTTTTACTGTCTCCTATCTACTGCCCAAATCCAAATGAAATGTTAGAAGATACTATGTTTGGGTACAGGCAATATAGAATTCAAAATCTTCTCTTAGGGTTTTGTTTCTGCCTGTGACAGAACTACTACAAATCCACTATGCTGGAGAGCAAATGCAAATCCCATTAAATCGCCATGCCCTGCTCTCATGCTCGGGAGTTTGGCAGAGCTTTGCCAGTTTGGCAGAGCTTTTGCCAATGCCCTGGCCATGCTGCCCTGTGAGCAGCGGCACCTCAAATGGAGGCTGTGGGCACTGGCAGGCTCGTGGGCAAGGGGAGAGCTCCCACAGAGGAAAACTGTGAGCACAGCTTCCTTCATTACTGCACTCTCGTTAGTGGGACACCAGATTGTACTGGCTATGCAATCACTTAATATGATGATGTGCTGGAAACATATCTGTCAAGAAGATAATTAATAATTTATATGTAAGTGACGAGGTTACAGAATGACACCAGGAGAGTGGGAAAGACCCATGGGCAGACAGCTAAGCCATCAGTACATCTATGCCAGACTTTTCTCCTGAAGGAAAGGAGGAAGAGAAAAGAGACAAGGAAGGAAGGAATTTGGAGACCTAGTCATGTAGCATCAACTAAATATAAAGCCCCTGACCCAACTGAGAGCCAGCAGCTGGGTCTCAGAGACCACCTCCTGGCAGAAAGAGATGCTGAAATCCTAGATGAAAATTAAAGTTAACCTGAAGCTGAAAAATCTCTTTCTTCTGCAGAAGATCCCCAGTAACTTTCTGACACGGAATTTTGTATCTTACAAAACTATCTCAGTGAAGTTAAGCAGCTTCTGGTAGAGGCAGAAATAACCATCAGATGTTATTTTTCCATTCAATCTGAAAATTGTGGTCATATGTGGAGTTGGTAGGGCCCTTTTCACCAGAAAACACTCAGCGGCTACGTAACTCTGTTACCACCATTTGAGAGTTGAGAAAAGTCAGGCATAGACCAGGAAAATATCTACCAACAGTCATGAGAAAAATCTGTGGCAGTGAATGGAAGAGAATAATTTCTTGCTGGAGGTACTTGGCAAAATGTCTTTTCTGGGCAGCATCTGGCCATGGCAAAGTGTCATCTCTGGTAGCGCAGTTGCCAGGAGGCCCTTGTCTGACAAGTCCTCTGCCTCATGGAAAACACTTTACTCCTCCTGACCCTAAGTTGCTCTTTAAAGAGCAGGAAAAGTGTTGAAAGATGACACAATAAAATAATTACAAATTATTGCAGCATCTGCTCAGTCACCTTATGCAAATCCCAGGGTGTGTTCTACATCATATATCCTCCTGTCACAAAATAAACCCTCAGCTCTTAGATTTTTAGCAGCCATGAAAAATGAAGTGCCACTAAAGCTGACCATCTTATTCATGGAATAACTGAAAAGGAGGATGATTTGGTATTTGTGTTTATTTTTTTAGCACAACAAGTGCCTGATTATAAAAGCAGCCCAGCCAGATGGTGAAGGCACTGCTCAGTGCTGGCTGGGACGGGCTCCCAGCCCACCATGCGTGATGCAGAGCAGCTGTTTCTCCCTAGCTGGAGGTGGTGTTTCTGTGCCCATGGCCATCCCTCCAGGAAGAGGTGAGTTCCTGGGAGCTCCCCTCCCCATTTTCCCCACACCCTGCAGGACACCTGCCTCCCCCCTTAGCACTGGGCTGGGAGCTGCTGGTGGTTGCCACCCAGTGCTGACCAGGGACATCAGCTAAGGACAGAGATACAGAGGAAAAATCTAGACGTGTAGAAAACAAATGGGGCTGGAAGAGGCCTGCAGAAGTTCATTCTCCTGCTTCAGGGCAAGACCACTCTAGACAGATTTTGGCTAAATTGTCCCCTAAGACCTTGGGTGATGGGGATCTGAGACTTCCTGGGCAGTGTGTCACACTGCTCCATGGTCTCCACCCTGGAAAAGGTTGCCTGAAGTCTAACCCAACTCCCTCCTGCTGCAGTTTAAGACCAAATGCAAATTTTAGCAAATATATTGAATTTATGTACATTTCAAAGGAGATATTTTATTAGGGATTTTTTCCTTACTTTTCTTGAGCAACATATTTAGGAAGCCCTTCTTCACAATAATCTTAAGCCTTTCCCCTGAATTACTCATTGACAGTCACTTGTCAAAGGGATGACAGAAGAGCAAAGATTGACTTGGGAAACAAAAATATCCAGGTGTCAAAATTAGTTATGGCTTTGAGTCTAACATCCCCTTTCTGAAGTAGGAATGAATGCTGCTTTTTCATGTCATACCCTCAACTATACAATAGTAACGGGCTGCAGAGCAGAAACAGTTGGGTTTGTGCGAAGGGGTGGATGCAATAGGTTGTCAGGAGGATTTCCATGGGTCAGGACACCCCTTGCTGAAACCAAGGCATGGTTGCTCCCAGTGCCCCAGACCAGCACTGCCTGGACCCCACAAACACTTTTTCCTGTCCCTAGTGCCTTTCCATGCCCTGATGGGCTCCTCCTGCACTCTCCTGCCCTGACCTCGCAGCTGGGTTTGCAGGAGAAGACTGAACCACACCTGATACTTGTTGCTGCTAGGAGGGGAAGTTTTGGAGGCTCAAGTGTTACCACAGCCCTCGTGCTTGGCACTGGTTCAGCTCTGCTTGCTGCTGACCACTCAGGCTAGTGAGCATCTGTTACTGCACTGTACATGAGGTATAACCGTGATAACAAGCTGCTGGAAGGGACTGGATGAGGTGGAGTGCAGCCGTGTCTGTGTGATGCAGTTTTGAGTTGGTCTTGGTGGAAAAAATGTTTTTGTACAGGACAAAGAAGGGCTAAACCTGCTACTTGTGGTGGGGAATTAATGGGTTGATTCAGTTGAATAGCATCATGCATCATCTGTTGCTACTTTTCTAAATAGCGTCACACATCATCTCTCACTGGTAGTTTTCATAAGCTAAGGAAATACTTTATGTAAGTAAAAGCTTATTAAAACTAGTCATAAAAGAATTGGAAGGCAGAGAGGAGCCCTCCAACTAACAGTGCAGAGACATAATGTTATGTAGTATTGCTTTCTTTAATTGCTGCTTAGAAACGTCTCACTGAGAAAATCAAGGAAAGTCATAAAACAGCAGTGCGTTATTTGCATGACTGACCCAGCAGGAGAATGCTCTTTTGCATGGGGTTTGAAATCCTAGAGGGGACAGGGTGTAAACAAGGGAACACTCACCCAAGATTGCCAAGTATGGTCCAGCAACCACAGCAGCCCCCAGGGGAGAACAAGTCTCCTAAATGAATGTTTTGCTTGCCTCCTCGGTATCACAGGAAGGTTTTGACACAGAGTCTTTCTGTGCATTATCAAGATTGTGGCTAATGTAAAACGTTTGTTAAAATGTTTTAAAAGCCATTCCTGAATGGCAATAAGAGGCAGGACTCAGAGTGTCTCTGTGGATGTTTCTGCTGCTGCTTGATTCACAAGGCTGTGATGCCCAGGTTTTGTGGGAGATGTGAACAGTTACTCCTCAAGAGCATGTGGTACGGTGGAGCTGTCCACTGTGTAAGAATGTTTTCTTAAGCATCTTGTTCAGTGACCGGCTGAGCATGCAGTGTGAACCTTGCCATGGCCAAGTGCCATCAGCACTTGAGCAAGCTCAAATGCTTCCGAGGTAGAGAAATTAAGCCTTCTGCGTTTACTGTGTGCTTTTGGCTGGGACCTTAGAACCTCACATTCTGGCCTGCTGCATGGGACTGTCAGAGGTGTCAAAGCTCTTCTCCTAAAGCCAGCTTTCCATAGGTTTTTCGGTTATAATCTTTGCCTCTGTCCTGGTTTGAGCCAAACCTCAACACCTCTGTGCAAGTGCACCTTGTGCATAAAACATTGCTTTGGTGTGTGAAGTGTTTCACTAACCTGAGCTATGCTTATAGCTGTTTTTAATCAGCCATACTAGAAGGCATGCTTCCTGTCCAGTGTGCCAGTTTCTGAATTTAACACAGGCTATTAAAATAAGTCTCAAAGATTGGGAGGGTAAATGAATCCCCTGGGTTACACTGCCTGAGTCTCACCAGGACAAATATGCCTCCCAGTGCCATGGCAATGCTCCATGCTGCTGGAGGAGTACCAGGCTGGGAGAGCTTGGATGTCCAAAAAAGTGATGGGAAAGGCAGGCAGCCCAGGGAACATGTTTAAAAAATAAATGATCAAATATGAAGTAATCCAAAAGGACACAAAGTTCTTTCCCATTAAGGATGAGCAGCCCCAAGATCAGCATAAAGATTTGGGGTGTTACATGCTGTTCTCCAGCTCTGGACTAACCCATGTGTGAGAAGCAAAGGCAGTGCAGCTGTGCTGGAGCTGCTGCTGGTGTTTCCAAGCCGTGTGGCTGGGTGGCACCAACCAGAGCTGTCTTTAGCAGCACAGCTGACAATTGACAGGCAAGTCTGTGTGAGAGGAGCTCAAACCATCAACGCCCTTGCCATGCACGGCAGGCATTTCAACAGCTGCCAAAAAGCAGCTGCCGGGGAAATTCCCTCAGGACACCCTACTTCTCCAGAAAGCTTTTAGGAATCAGGATGGGACGTTTATGACCTGGTTTTGTTATTGTATCACTTAGGGACACTTGCTCAAAACTTTGTTTTTATACCAATATTAACATGGCTTTATTGACAGAACTTTGTACCTTTTAGACTAGAAAACAGTAGCAATCTTTAGTAAGATTTATACTCCAAACTAGCTGAAGTTAGAGGGATCACTGAGATGTGCAACACGTGGTCTGTCAAAATTAGGTGAGCCAAATTCCAGCAGTACAAACTGAAGACAGAATATCTGTGACTCTTCTCAAACTGAATTACTGGAGCTGCCTAGGTAACTTTTTGCTCCGTCTTCATTAAACGTGCAAGCTCTCAACTGTGTTCACAGAGCCTACATGTAATTGTATGTAATTTTTTACTGTGATAAAGAATCTTTAAAAACAAGATACATTAAGGAAAAAGAATGGAGATAAAATCAAATTAACTTGAAATTGGAACACTTGAAAATTTGGCAGAGAAATTGCTTAGGAAGTTTACATGGCAGGGAGGAGTGTGATCTCCCAAATGCTGGGGATTAAATTTCCAAAATTACAGCAGGGGCATGCAATAAAAACTCCATAATATCTCAATTAGGAAGGAAACAAATCCCATACTGCAGGATGCTGCTGCATTAGCACACCCCTTGGCAGCACCCTTGTTAAAGAAATACTTTTAAAAAGGGGGGAAAAAAAAAAAAAGAGGGGAAAAAAGGAAATCTTCCCACTGCTTAAAAATCCATAGAGGTAGAATTAAATGCTCAGAGAAGGCATTTGCAAGCACTCTTCCTATACCACCTTTTTCTTCCTTGTGCCCATCAAACAGCAATCTGTGTTTATAGAAATCCAGCTGCAGCCAAATAGAAAAAATTATCTTCAAAACCATAACAGCCAGTGATGGTTTCTTTGGGATCCAACTTTCCTCCCTTGCTTTTATACAAATTCTTTCCTTTGTTCTTCATTCCTGTGAAATCCCATTAGTTTAGCACACAGCTTTCCCTGCTCTAGGCTCTCAGTGCAGTGGCCTCATAAAGTTTGACAACTTGGTTTTAGTGATCCACTTCCGACAGCTTTGGGGTTAAGGACATTTAAGACTGAGGTTTAAGCTGCAGCTGTAGCAGGAACTGCTCTTGCTTTGTGGACTGGGTTGTTCTTGAAACCAGGTTGCTGTGTGTTAAGTAGCACTATCAGTTCCCCTCTCAGGAATGCCCACCACATCACCTAAAATAGAGAAGTGTCTCAAAGGCCTTGTGTCTGCCCAGGGCACAGAAGGAAGGAGATATGTTATTCTTTCAACACTGCAATATCAGCACTCTCTGCAGTTGAGTTCTGCTTTTATCCTGCAAGGATGTTCTTGCTGCAGGTTGTGACACACCTTAAATCTAAAAAACTAAGGTAGGTCCACAAAATATTTCTTAAGACTAGACTGGGAACTAGAATTAATAACTACTAATATTAAAAATAATAAATGCAGCAGATAAATTTATTTCATGGCACATAATAATTCTCCCATGTCTTACCCCAACTAATACCTTAATGTCATATCTACCTCTCTCTTGTCTGTATCATAGGTGCTAATGACCTTATCACCCTTTTTCTATCTAGCATTCCCCATTACTCCACAGTTACAAGCTACCCACTTCTCTTATCTAAATTATTAGCATTGATAGCAAAACCACTATTACTTAACTTGCAGTACACGTGACTTGGCATTAAAGTCTTCCCCTTCCAACCTGAAGAACAGCTTCTGTGCCCAAAAGCATGTCTCTGCATTTTCTGTTATATCTATTGGTGGGACAAGAGAAGGTCTTCTTCAGTCTTGTTTCACTACAACTATTAATTTGATACTTCTCTCACAAATGACAAAAGGTTTTGAACCTGTTGGATAGCATCCTTGCTAGCTCGGAACAGTTTTAACATGGAAGCCACTGAGTGAGTGTGTGTCCTTATATCCTGTGAGGAGTCTTGTTTCAGACAGAGCAACTCCTTTGCCATGAGAGAACAGACTTAGCAGATGCTAAAATTCAGAAGAACTGAGTTATATTCCTGACCCTTCCATTATACAGTTTATATAATTAGACATAATTACAAAGCTAGTGCTTCATATCTTCATCCGGTACTCCCACAGACTCCAGTAATATAGCACTGCAGCTTCATAACTTATCCAGGTTCTCCTCTCTAAGCATTCCTACTGCTAATTATTAAATGTCAGCAGTTAGCAAGTAGCCTTCACATATAAATGTTATTCCAGCAGGATGCCTTTGAATAAAACAAACAAACAAACAAATACTGTCTTAACACTTTAAACGTGTCTGTTAGCAGTAACCAATCTACTTGTAGTAGGTCACTAGAAAATATACAAGTTACAGTTATAGTATCTTAAGATCATTTTCCAAAAAGAAAGAGGTTCCAAAGTGAATTTTATCAATCCTGAATCTCACAGGACTATTGTTGCAGTGTTAATTGCAGAGGGAACAAAGAGAAAAAGCAGTATTTTTCAGAATTACAAGATTTGTTAAAAGCACAAATTTTGACTCATTAAAAGACAGGGAGTGAAGTGCAAAGGAAACCTGTCACAATGACCTCAGAAAGTGTCATGAAACCAGAATTCCCCCTGCTTTCTTGTGTGACCCTATGTGCTTACGCATAATGGACAGACTAAGAGAAATAAATAAAAACTAAACAAAACAAAACAAACACAAAAAACCACCAAAATACAAAAACCAAAGAAAAACAAAGCACTCTTGAGCCCACAGTGCAACTTTGGTGGAACCTGGCCACCTCAGTATACCACGAGTGGCACTGAAACCAAAACTAGTCAAAGTTCATCAAAAGTCACAGGCATCAAAATGTCCTTCAGTAGGCACACACATCCCAAGTTTCACTACTGACTCTCAGAGAGGGTACCAAATATCTCAGCACCTCTCAGACCTAAGACTGTTTTCACTGCAAGTAGCCCAGAGTCCCCAGGCAGCAGGAGGAGCCCTCTTCACAGGATAAAGCCATTTATATGGGCCTTTTGGTGGTCCCATCCACCCTGCTATTGACACCAGCACTCACCTACTGGCACCATGAACCCTTTAATGGAACTCAGGAAAATCCAACCTACAAAAAAGTTCCCCCAAGCAGCTTGGTCTCCTGGATGTGCTGGTGGCACTCCTAAGTGTGCATCACCCTGTGGTTTGGCACAGCACAAAGCAGCTGCATGGCTTTGTTATTCAACATTTACCATTGTCAGGGGTGCTGGCCACACCTAAATCCTCTCATAGCTCTGGGCTGTAATTAGCAACATGGTCAAAATACTTTCAGTGCTTCCAGATGATAGCTCTAGGGGCCTGCAGACAATGCTGGATGGTGGCAGCCTCCTCTGTAAAGGGAAATGTAGCTGGGTGTCAATGAATGTCATGGGCACTTAGCACCACTCAAAGAAGCTAAAGAATTAATAACTATCAACATCTCTACTTAAAGATTGTCTGGATATTTAACAAAGGAACAACAGTGGTAAATTAATAACAAAAGACATGAAAAGGAGGTGTTCAGACCATTTAAAACTTGCAGGAAAATACTGTAGCTAATCAGCATGAAATCAGGAACTGAAGGTAATGAGACCGAAATCAGCTTCATCCAGATCCTGCCAATGCTTGACCACAGTAATAAGGAGGCACAAACTGAACATATGTGGAGGAGCACAAATCAGACAACCAATGTGTAAGAGCACTAGTACGGATAACCGTCCAGCTGTGTCCCTCAGTGCACTTTCCACCTTTGCAGGAAGCTCTTCCCTGTGCAGGAGCAGGCCAGTGCTAGCAGGAGAGCAGTGACCCTTCCCCAGCACCCAGTGCTGTTCACTGCTCCAAGCAACCCACTTGGCTTCCCTCATGCTTTTTCTCCTTTTCTGCCCTCTGAAGATGGGTATGGCCTGGACCTGAACAGTCTGTGTGTGTGGGTAGCTGCCTGGCTGCCTGCATGTGTATGGGGCCAGCAGAGCACCTGCACTGCTGCTACCAGTGGTACACCATGCTTCTGCTCCTGTGGGAAGCTGTTATCTTGTAAAAATCACAGCTCTTGGAAAAATATCTCATGCCATGAGAACTGTCTTCCTTGCAGGCTGATGCACTATCTGAATAAAAATGTAGTCATTTATTTTATCTTGCATTTTAGTATTATGAGCTGCAGGACCTCAGCTTGGCTTTTTCTTCTTCAGTTGGTAATTGTGCTAATGTTTGCATCTAGATTAAGCCACGTAATGCTTAGGAGCAAAGAGCAGTCACATTATGATGTGTATTACAGAAATGTTAAATAAATACTGTGAGGAAACCCTTTTGTGATGATGGTCAGCTGCCTTTCTTGTAGCAAGAAAATATTAAAGCATTGGGAATATGGCAGGACTTTTTTCTCTGTAGAAAATACTTGAGACACAGAGTACCTTGTTTTCATTGTAATTAGCAATTATGGTTGCTAATGAAAGCAATGCCAAAATAACAGTGTAATAATACAAAAGTAATACACATATTTTCTGTGCCAAAAAAATTAAGATTATGAGCTCCAGTCATGGTTCCAGTAGAGATAATGCTTTACTAATACTTTTACAGGGCTTTATTCAACGTGCATGTGAGAACTGTGTAGCTTTTGACATATGGTACAAGAAACCATGTCACATTAAGATGCAGAGAAGTATCAAAACATTCCTTTTTATTTGAGTTGCAATGCAATTAGCCAAAGAATCAGCTTTAAGTGATCTCACATCCCTCACTCTTTTATTTTTCAAATCTTCTTTGTATGTTAACCTGTAATTCTGTGGGTATGGGTTTTCTTTGCCTAGTGCCTTCCTATAGACACATCTTCGACCGTTTAGTCGAGGAAGCACTAATTGGGCAAGACTGATTTCCTGCAACCAGCTGAATAGCCTTTCTTTTTTAAGAATAAAAGGAAGGCGACTCCTCCACAAAAGCTAATTCATGCTGCATGACTCTGAATATATAGTCTAGCAATACGAAATTGCTGGAAGTGGCACAAAAGATCCTCAAAACCACTTCTAATTCATTAATTCATCTGGGCAGCGCCGTGGAAATGATTGATTTTAGTCTACCAGACCTCCCTCTGACCATTTCAGAGACTCTGTTGATCAGTTCTTGAATGGACACATTTGAATACAAATGGCAACATGACAATTGCACCCAAATTCTTTAAAGGGGAGTTTTCCCATCATTTTCAAGATGCCCCAAAGACCAAAGCATTTTTTTTTTAATTGTCTTCCAAATAGTGACAACATTAATGTTAGTAGTAATGACTGATGTCAAATGACTGATCTGTTGGCAAATAATAGGTGACTGTGTTCTCCTTAAACAATTATGAGGTGTAAGAAACACAGTGATAAGGACTGTTAGAAAGGGTAGATAAAACCACAATAGTAGATTTTTTCGTTTTCAAGGTCATCAAGCTAGTTTCCTGTTTTAGCCAGGTTTGATACAGCCTTGTATCAAAGGGCAATTCAAGGGCACATAAACTACCAATGCTTACTTAAACTTAAGCTGCCCTTACTTTGCCAATGTTAGCAACATAGGCTGATATTTCAGCCATTCAGCTGGAGTTCAGGGGGCAAGTGATAGATGCACCGAAGACATACAATTATGAAATACCAAAATGAGAAATCAGGACTAACTGTAGGTGCTTGATCCTCCGGGCTTGCTTCAGGCAAGCTCCTGCTGCAGCTCAGGCTGCTTCCTGCAGGAGCCATGCAGACCTGCTGCAAAGAGAGGTGAGTTTACTGCCCTTTCTTCAGCAGAATAATGCTTGAACATGGCTCATGATCTTAGAAATAAACATTTCATCATGCTTTCAGAGTATTAATGTGAAATATCGACGTGCTGATGGCAGAGAAGGCAGGCAGTGGCTGTGAAGGAGCCCCTCATTCTGTGTGAGGAGGATCACCACAGTCTCCTGCCCTGAGGAAAACAACTTCTTGATGAACTTGGAGCTTTTTGGAAGCTCCTTAGCTTTCTTGGGCCCCTGTGCTGAGGCAGGGCTGTGGGGGATGACCTGGATTTCACACATAGGCATTTGCAGAGGCAGTTGAGGGCTCAGCAGAGTAAGCAGGAGAAAACCTGGCTCCCAGTTTGAGAGGGAAGGCAGCCTTCTTCCTGACGCATGGTTTATTGTGCTTGGTGGGACTTCCTAGATTACCTACTGCCGAAAGAAGGGGAAGCATGCGAGCTTGTGTTCGTCAAAGGTATTTAGGTACCTTCTGCTGGTATTTCCAAAGGGACTCTGGTACTTTGACATCTGTGGAGGGTCTAAACCTGCTAATGTGCTTTCTCTTCACGGCTTCCAGTGGTGGCTGGCTTTGATCAGCTCAGCTGTATTGTCAGACCCAACCTGTGCCATCAGGCTCTGCAACTGCAGAAAATTTCACTAAACATTTTTGAAGTGTATCAAGTGTTTCTGTCAAGACTTATTCAGGCTGGATGGGACTCAGTCTTAAATGCATTTGTTTGTCTCAAAATTTACCAACTTGTTCTCTGCAATCTCATCTCTTATTTAGGTATGTATTCAAAATCTCTTACCCTTGTGACTGTAATGTAAACTGAAAATTGTTCAGACTGTAACCAAGCAACATCTGCCCAAGCTATGAGGTACTCGAGGAGGTGTCAGTACAGGCATTCCTAGTGAGCACCAAGCAGTCCTCTCTCTCCTGCCTCACAGCCTGCAGGAATCCATAGCAGAGAAGGGGAGAGGATCACCTTGAGTGCACCTAAAGACATTTCCTAGCAAATGACCTAAGCAGATGGCATTTCACTTTGGAGTGAGGTGCGGCACCTCCTGGAGAAGTCCATTCCTCCCCTCCACAAGCTGGTCCATGAGCCAGGAGGGAAGGGCAGCATGACAGGCTTGTGTAGGACTGCTCTGGACTGGGAACCAAGCATTTCCCACGGGGACTCCTCCCTGTGTATCTACTGCCTTTCCCTGTGGCTGTTGGTCCCTGGGCAGGGGGGTAGCTGGCAATATGCTGAGGCACTTTTCTCCTTATCCTCTACCCCCTGACAGCTTACAGCTTTTTGGCTGCATGTCAGAGGGAGCCCAGGCTTGCTGGACTGGACTGATTAGCTCTGCATCCCATTCTGCTTATCGCACAGACATGGCATTTTTGTGCCATCCCTCTTTAGGTCCCTCCTGCTAGGGCAAAGGCAGCACACCTCTCATTATTCAGCATCTCCATCTTTTTGGGGTTGCAATAATTTCATCTTTTTGTTTGTTTGTTTTGGGTTTTTTTGTTTTGTTTCCCATTACAGGTGGATAGGAAGAAGAACCACAGGTATTGTGCCTGAGCAAAGCTCCCAAATTAGACCCTCTTATCAGCCAGACATGCTCACAAAATTGTAGACAGAGCAGTCAGAAAAGGCTGAATCAAGCTTACTACACAAGCAGAGTGTTAATGAGCAATAATTAGTTCACTCAAAAGCTGTGGGTTTACCTCGTGCTTAAAAAGGACTGGGTTTCTAATATAATGCAAATTTTCATTATAGACGTATAATTAGCGAATGCTCATCTCAGGATCAAGAACATGTTGCAGTTTCTCAGTTCCTGCTGAAAAACTTGCTGAACTACTTTGCTGTTCCTAAAAAAACAGCTGGGTGTTATTAAAAAGATCTCATATGCATGTGTAGGTAAAATGCTAATTACTTACGTTTTAAACCATACTGGATTTATCCAGCACTCCTGCACCAGAAAAGCAAAGGAAATACAACCAATCACAGGAAAACTGAATTGCTCTGTCTACATTCTTCTTAGAAGTTCTCTTTTTCCCCACTTCAAGGTGATTTGACATTTTTGGGTTAGACTTTAGGAACTCAGTGCTGGAGCCTGGCTTTGTACTGCCACTACAAACAAGACATGATTCATTTATGCATCAGCCCAACCCTTCCCCAAAACTAAACCCTCTCATATCCAGAACTCCCTTCAGGTTTTAAATAGAAAGGGTAAGTAGGGTAAATCTGGTTGTGGGAGTTACTTTATCTGCCATATTTTCCATCTGATGATTCCTCTGACCTGGCCGGACTTTCAGGTCTCTGGTTGCTGGGAGATGCTGACCTCCTCATACTCTGTGGATGATCGGGAGTAGGAAATGGAGACAGTTCTGAACTGAAGAGCTCTCCTCCATAACTGTAGGTCTGTCCACTACTGTGCCAAGATTTTTAAATGCAAAAGATGTTGTTTTAATATAAGGGTTCAAATTTTACCTTAGATTTTATTTTAAATAAAAAGGCTTAGTTTCACTGCAGCATGGTTGCATGAAAGCATTATAAGTCTGTTCATCTTTTTAAAAAGTGTATAATGGGTACTCTTGCTAAGCAGTTTTTCAAAGCTGGTGATGAGCCCATTGCTATTGTTCTACTGCATACTGTTTCCTTAATACTTGGAATACATTAATCTTTTTTCAGTTTTGTCTTAGTCATCTAAAATCTGGATGTTAAAATCAGAATTGGAAATTTGAGCTTAATGTCTTTGTTGTTTTGGAATATGCTAGTTTCCATCCAGAGAATTTGTTCCAGCAATATGACTCCTGTATCAGAGCAGGTAGCTAAACATTTTTGAAAGTGCAGTTTTTGCTTATGACAAACATGAAAACACCTTTTGGTGGGTATGTTGGAGAGTAACAGATGTGAAAATCAGAAGTGAAGAGCTCATTTAAAAAAAGAGTTGACAAATGGTATTTTTCAATTTTGATAGCACAATGGTTATATTTCACTGGAGGTCTGTATTCCTCCCAGAATTCGTGTGATGCATACTGGTATTTCCTATAGCTTGTCCATCACTTTGGAAGTAGCTGCTTTCCGTTATTTAAAACAGATGCATGACAAACACTTCTGTAATTTGGTTTCTCCTCAAGACAAACAGGCAGCTCTTGTCGAGCTACTAGAGCTCAGCAGTGGGTGGCTACAGCAGCTTTTGAGAGTGACTAGCAAAGAGGACTTCAGGATCTGGTGGCTTTGATGGAGAGCTGCCACCAACACTTGAAAGCTCGGACAAATTGAACTGCTGCCTACGGTACAGGATGGTAATTCACAAGGGATTAAAAACCATCTCATCACCAACACCATGCCATAGTGTCTACCTGATGACATATTTATCCTGCTTGGTTTTAAGTCTTCATGTGGCAAGACCTAAGTTCCATTATTTCTGATCTTTTGAAATACATGTTTTTATCTGGACTTCTCAAACCAGATGCTCAGGGTAGTGACCACTCCACACCTAACAACTGTACTAATGCTTTTAAGGCTCTTACTTGTCTTTTCGAATTTCTTTATCCCTGTGTGTCCTTCACTCTGTAGAGGCATAATCTGTTGTTCCTTTTGGTCACTTTCTCTTTGCTTTCCAGCTTAGTTTTCCAACCTGCCACTCCTTACCCAGATCAAAAGGATTAACAGAGCTAAAAAGCCTAAAGGCATTGTATTTGGCACAGGTTTGCTAGTTCCTATATTGTGGACACTGTAACCACTCTGTTTAAATGACCAGTTTTGGACAGGCTAATTGATTTTTTTTTAGCTGACTGCTAAATCCTTACTTCTTTCGAAAAAAAGTGAGGGCTGAAACCTTAGAAGATCTCTACCAGTGGGATTTATCTTGATTAATTTTAACCACTTAAAAATTTTGGGACTAGTGTAAGCCCATATTGTTCTCAGGGAGAAGAGTTGAGGAACTGAGGACAGTCAGCAGCATAATTCAGCAGGAGGCAGTGATATAGCAATCCAAAGTGTTTAGATTGCTCCATTTCCTTTGTCTTTAGAGCAGGAGCTGAGGGTGTTACACTCAGGCCCAGAGCAAGACAGACAAAAATCACCCATTTTCTAGGAGTTCTTAATATTGGCAGCTGTGAATTATTGCATGTCACACAAACGTAGCTACATTTTCATCACCAATTGCCCTGCCAGGGGTCTGCTGCAGCCTCACCATTAAGCTGTCACGTTCCCTGGTTGTAATGAGTAATGACAAAGCAGTTCCAGCTTCTCTGAAAAGCACCTAAAAATGAATGGCTGGGGGCGTGATATTAAGAAAAACAAAACAAACCATGCAAGTGCTCTTGAGGTTGTTTTTCCACGACTTATTGATGTGAAATTCTCAGAATCTTAATTGGCATTCAAAACGTACCTAGAAACCCATTATGACTTTCCAGTCACTGAAGGATCAAGTCTACGCATCTCACGGGTACAGTGCTAACAAAGGCTCGGTGGGAAGAGGTTTTGCACAGCAATGGGTGAACATTAGTCATACTTGCATATTCTTCTTTCCACGCGTCAAAGGTCTGCGAAGACAAAGAGCTGTGCTTTGGACAGTTTTGAAATCCATCAATCTCCATCGGTCCTGAATGGACCCCCTCTGAGTGGAAAGGCTTTTTGCCCACACAAGTATCACAGTGCTGCGCAGGGTGTCATGTCTCTGGGTACGTTACAGTACATTTCCCTGAAGTAAGAGTAGAATATAGTTCTTGCACCCAATATTGCATACAATCTACTCCTCTCCAGGAGAACAATCTCCTCCTCCTTCCCAAAAGAAAAACACTGTGTAAAACTACATTATTACCGACAATGTGTAGGACAAACAGCGCACTCTTTTTTAATTGCTATTTAAGGGTAGTGTAAAGCCAGTCTCATCTATTAGCTTATAGAAGATTATTTCTATTTATAAATATGAACAATATTTCTGTACTGCTCTCCAACACCAGTGACTTGTATAATTATTTTTTTCCCTATGAACCAATTATATGTGCAATGAAAGAAAGTAGGTTTTGATATTTTGCAAGGCTATGTAGTTCATGTACAAATTGTGCTTTTGACATTTTTCTTTTCCGGATTACATTTTTGCTCCTGGTTTCTTGCTTTTCTCTGAGTTTTTGTAGCAATTTTTTTTTCCCTTCACTTGGAAACAAATTGAAATACACAGCAGACATTTTCCTGTCTAAACTGCACAGCCAGTTTGGAACAGAAATAATAAAGGGCTGTTCACAAATTACTCTGGTAGGCCTTGCTAGTGAGGAGGAAAATTGCCTAATGATAAATATTAAATGAGATTTGATCAAAGTGTGCCATTGGTTCCTTGTCCTATAGGTTACAGGTTGTGAAAGCTGCATGAGCATCAGGAGGATATAGTTTTTAGGTCCACCTTTGCTGGGAAAGTGCTACAGTCTGACCCCCAGCACCTGGCAATGCCCAGGATAGGATCATGATGGTGACAGGCAGTGCTGCCAAGGGCTGAACCCAAACTTGGACCCAGACCTGGACTCAGACCCAGAACCAGACTCAGTATCATGCCACAGGTGGCCAGCGCTCATGGGCCGATGGTAGGGATGGGCATCTTGTGTCTTGCCTCCCAGTTCCTTCTCGGATTATGGCTCTAAACAAGTTGCCTAATGCTTCTGCTGTCGCTTCCCCATCTCTTCCCTTTCACCAAATGTTTATAGTGATACATGAAGTGGTATGGATGAGCCCAACTCAGCAGAATAGCTGTAGAGACCTCCCAAGAGACCTGACCATTTTCTCTGTGTGCATTCTTATCTTTTTTTGTGCAAACCCATCTGTTAGATTTCAGGAAAACCCAGAGGAACCTCCTCCCCACAGATCCCCAGGGCTTTAACACGTGTTGGTGGCCAGAAGCCAAATACATTTTGGGGAGTAGCAGCAAACAGCTGCTTTTCAGACTCTTCCCAATTCAGGTTTAACAATTGCTCCATGCAGTTGTTACCAGCATGAATCAAACTCAGCTTCCATTCCTGGTGAGAGCAGGACCTTTTAGCCTGCTATCCTAAGGAATCATTGCACATGTGACGATGCTCTCTTCAGTTTCCGTTAGTATTTTTTAACCCACCAGCCAGCTTCAATCAAATGTAGCAGCCAGGCCGCAGTCTTGGAGGCCCCAGGTTAGTACAAGGTGTCTGGGCCAAGAGAAACAAAAGAAAAAGCAGGTCAATCTGTATGAGACCCCAGAGAGCTCAGGGAGAGGGAGGTGCTGTGGATGCCCCACTCCAGGAAAGCTTCATAACAGTATTCATGTGCTTGGGCATCCAGCAGGAAAGCAGACTTCACCAGTTCCAGTACCAGTTTTTACAACAGTATCATGAATTTACACTGTCCAATATCTCCCACAGTATTGGAACCAGCCCTCATTGCGAGGTGAAAATGGAAAGTCAATTTTCTGAGTGTCTAAAGCCTCCCAAAGGGCTTCTCTGGCACAAGCTGCAGTTGCTTTCCCTTGGCCAGAGGGACGGCTACATCCAGCCTGGCAGGAGGAGAACCTTGCTCTTCATTTGGAAACGTGCCTTTGTTCAAAGCAGTTTTTTTGCCACAGCACACGTGCCTTCAGGGAGCTTCCTTCAGGGACTTGGCTGTAAAATGCGGCCGGACAGGCAGGCACAGAAGGACTGCAAAGTTCTTTGAATGATTGCTTTAACAAGAGGGTACAGTAACAGCCTGTGCTCGCAGGGACTTCAGAAACCAGCCAGCAGCTTCCTTACTAGAGTTGTTTTATTTTTCTTTAATTCTAAGCTGCACATTTCTAAACAGCAGAGTAGCACATCTGCTGTAATAGCAGCAGTCCTACTGCAATGCCACAGCAGAAGGCACCTAGAGAGGACAAGCTGAGTCTGGACGCAAGGAATTTGCAAGGAGCAGACCCTCATGACTGGCCTCAGCTCGGGCCACACCAGCTCACAAAAAGCTGTGCTCCTTCACCAATGTGAGTGAAAGCAATCTAATTAAATACGTCAGAAATTATTTCTAGTCACAAAGCCAAAAAACATTCTTCTAACTGATCAGTATTTCTCAGACTAATTAAAAAATATTTTATTTTTCCTCTTTTCTTTTTGTTCAGTGCTGCAATGTTTCCCAAAGCCAGAGGCAAGATAATAAGACTGGCTGGGAGAGATGTGCAAAGATCGCACCATTGTCAACCAAAGAAACCTCCTTCAATTATTCAGAGTATCTGCCATTCTCAAATTTCCCATTCTTAGAGCTTGAGCTAAGTGCTGCTGAATGCACTTGGCAGTAGCTCTTACTAACTCAGAGGACAACCCGTGTAAGGAACATATGTATTCATACAATAATTAATGTTTAAACTGAATGTTGTAGTAAGAAGTTTCCATATACATTTCCAAGCTATCTGCCAAATACATATTTATAAAAAGTAGGGAGCATCAGATGGAAAAGGTAAATTAATCCTAAGTAGACATGAAGCAGAACTGCTTTTTCTTTTCTACTTCATTAACAACCAGAAAACTGATCATAAAGCTGTGGCACACCAAAATACTCACAAAGATGCAAGCATCAAAAACCGACAAGTAACTGAGCACACTCAGCTGACAACTAGGAAAAAAAGACTTTCTGACACCTACCAGTAATATTGTGAATCTGAAAGGCAAACTGGAGTTAAATTAATTACACAAAAGACTATTTAGGAAGGTAAACATGAGAGTTGGGTGGCTATGCTGTAATGCTGTGCATTGGAAAAATTCAAACAGACCTTGGTATCTCCATGGATAAACTAGGATAGGGAAAAGATGTGAGCTCTGGGCAAAGGTGTTGACAGACAGCACACTAATTTTATCATATTTATCCTTTTGTGGTGTAGTCCAAATAGTATTCTCATTCCAAGATCCCTTTCACAATATATCACTCCTTGACAGGGGAGTGGAGGCTTCAGTTTGCCAGCCAACCCAGCCCAACCTCCTGAGCCACTGCATTCCATCTCCTTGGGGGTGATTAGATGCTACACTTGCCCGAACCAAAGAAATATCCTCTCTTTCCCCAGTTTGTCATAGATGCGTTACTCTTATTGAGTCTCTGCAGAACCACTGGCAGCATTTCTTTCCAAGGTGCCAACTAAAACAGTAGCCTGAATAAATCAGCTAGAAGTGGCTGAATCTTCATACAGCAGCACTCACTGCAGTATATAAGGTTTGTCATGCAAGACAAGCAAATTGCCTCCAGTAAAACTGTGATGAAATGGTGAATAATGTACTCCAGCAACTTGCAGCAAGGCTATATATCCATGAGCTCACTGATGTGCATGTCTCCTACCAGCCAAAGAAGTGGAAAGGCTCATGACATTGTCTGCACTGTGACATTTCACAAGCCACCCATCTGGTAATGTTCCTTCCAATCAAACCTTTTTGATTTGCACAGCAGGTCAAAACAAAATGGGTAGCTATTATTCAGTGGTTTTTTTTCATATTCCCCTTCCAAAACACAAACCATCCTTTCTTAAAACCCTCTTAGAAATGTGAGAAAGTTCCTAGCCACGTTAGGAAGGGGCCCTTTCGAACCAGTCTCTCCGGAAAGCAGGCCACCAAGCCCCAGGGCTTTGCTCAGGGAGGGCTGTGAGGGATGGACGGACCAGCCATGATGGCACCCCTGCCCTCCTGCCGTGCTCTCGGCAGCCCAGCAAAGACCCTTGGACCTGGGAGTGGGCGCTGGGGGGGGTCGTATCCATGTGGCAGGATGGGCGCAAGCTGGGAAGGGCGAGGACAGGAGGGTGGGAAAGGGGGAAGGGGCACGGGGGCATTGGACATGACACTTACTGCAGAACCGCCGCCTCCTTGTCCCGCATCGCCAGAGCCGCTTCCGCACCCAGTGCAGGCACGGGGCCAGGTCCATGGCTCGAGGGGCCGCCAGTCCCCGCAGCCAGACAGGGCACCCCGCTCCCCGCCGGGCAAACCTGCGGCAGCCCCTGGCCAAGCCCCGGGCGGCTGGGAGGATGCGGCGGGCGGCCGCCCAGGCCCTGCCATCCCCCGGCCGCCATGCCATGTTTTATGCATGAAGGCGGCGACGGGCACGTAATTTCATCCCGATTCTCCGCGCCCTCACGGCGGCGGCTACGTGAGCTCCTGCGACACAGAGGAGCCACAGCCTCGGAGCCGGGGGAGAGGCAGCTCCCTGGGAGGCCAGGAGCCGGCGGGGCTCCCAGGGGCCCGTGGCGGAGACGAGGCCTTGCTTCAGCCTCTGAGCTACCCGCTGCAGCCCGTCCGCCTGCAGGCCTGCAGGCGCTGCCCGCCCGCCGTGCCAAGCCCAGGGCGGGAGGAGAGCCCAGGGCGCTGGTGTGCCCTGCGAAACCCGTCCTGCGCTCTTCAGTCACCAGCCCACGGCCCCTGCTTGAAACCCCAGTTAGCGCCCCGGGCAGTGTGAGGCAACAGGGGCACGGAGGGTGCGTGGGCACAAGAAAGCTTTAACAGGTCCACGTCAACGCTGCGCTGGTAGGGGTGGCCAGGAGTTCTCACTTAGGTTCTGACTTGGCTTTTGATGTTACAGAATGCCACCCTGTCACTGCTGTGTGAGGCACTGTCACTTGACAAAACGGCCTCTGCACCAAGGAGCTGACAGTTTAGGCACCTGTCCTGGCTTGAGCTGGCATAAATAAAGGTCAAGCCTCTTCATCCACGGCCAGTGACCTGAGAGGACTCTGTCTGTTCACCTGCCTTTAATCCTGATTTGTGCATCCCTGGATCCGTGCGTTCCTGGATCCAGCTCTGTCGCTGACTCCAGGAGGCCAGACTTCCCCAGGGCCTGCCCTGCAGCCTCGGTGGTGAGGTATTATTGGGGGTGGGAGTGCAATAGTGGTTTTGTATATATTTGTACATATTTCATTGTTTTCTTTTTCTTCATCACTGTTCCGTTAAAGCTGTGTAGTTTAGTGTCCAAGCCATAAGTCTCCCTCCCTTATTGTCTTGAATTTCCCTTTCTGGGAAGGGAGAGGGGTTAATAGAGAGCACCTGCTGTACATTTAATTGCTGGCCTGGCGCTAAACCTTGACAGCACCTGGTCCTAGTTATAGGCACTCCTATAAGCTTTGATCTGGAAAATACATTTGTGTTTCTTACCTTGAATGTTCCCTAACATTTCAAGAAAGAGGTTACCATACACCCCCCACCCCATCCCAGCACATCCTTTACCGGGTAAAAACAAAGCCAACAAAGCCAAGAAGTGGGTCTGGAGCGCCTGAGTGTGTTGCAAACACATAGGCAGTGTCCTCTCCGGCAGGATCCCTGAATCTCTTCCCTATGGCAGGTCCTGCTGTGAGACCACTACAGGCTGGACAGGCAGCCCTGCCACATGCAGACACGTAACTGGAGAGCGGCGGCTGGCGCGGGGTTTCAGGTTTCCTTGCCATTTGAATGTCATAGTAGGGTCACCCGAAGGGCTGTCATCTTCAATGTTTTTTGTCTGATGTAACCAGGTAAATCTTGCATTCCCGTTGCAGTGATAGACAAAACCCAGCAGAAGCATTTGAGCTTTATTTTACATTTGGTTGGATTCATCCTGGTCTGGACTAAAAGTAGCATTTTGAGTCCTTTTTGGGAATATGAAAAACTCAGTGATATTTACCCCTGAAGACTGTGTTAAAGCCTACACGTGTAGCTCATCCACACTGGGAACTCATACAGGATTCAGTGTCATGATCCTAAACAGGCTGGAAACTTAAAAACAAACCCACAAATTATTGTCAAGCAAAGATATAAATTTCCACAGACCTCCGTGACATTTTGCCAGATGTCAGTCATGTCATATTATTCATTTGGAGCTGATCAGAAATGAAAGAAATGAGTGGTGTAAAAAAACAACTTAAAAAACACAGAGAATTTGCTTTTAGTCTTGAGTCATTGTGCAGCAACTTCATTTTGAGACCATTAAGAATGAATAAGCTACATGATGTGGTGGACAACACTACTGGCACAACAGGATGCAGCTAACCCAGGTAATTTTCTCCACTGACATGCTTCTGGTATGTTCATGGGCACCATTACCTCTTTCTGTCAGAAGGACTCACCACATGTTGCTATGGCTCTGCTAAAACCATTGCTGTACCAGACTGGAAGGGATACCGGGTTCACCACATCCATTCTCTAGCTGCCTTAGGAAATCCCAGCATATTTCCAGCCTTTAATAAACTATATCTCAGAATTAGGCTTCCCACCCTCTTGCCCATTCCTTACTTGAGGAATAAGGAAATACTGGTCAAGGGAACTTTAAGCATTGGGGAGTCACTTTTTGATTAGAATTCAGAGCAGCAGTGTCACCAGCTATGTGCAGTGACTCTGATGCACAGAATTTACAGCAATAAATGGGACACAACAGCAGGTATGTGTGGGCTGGAAGAAGAAATTAGACCTGAAATGAGAAAGGTATGACAGCTTTGGTGTTTTTTAAGCTTAAATAGTGCTTATAGTTGTCTTTTTAGAATCATACCAACAAATAAATTAGAATATAAGAGACATGCTACATAGCATTTATTTTACATGTTTAAGGAAAATACATTACAATGACAAGTATATTTGTGCTGATGATAGCTTTTCTTCAGTATTTGATCTTTGTCCTCTTTTTTTGTTCTTTTTTAAACACAAACACTCCTAAGCTTAGAGTAAGGTATTTGTAGATATATTTTTACCTAAGAGTAGGTAGAATTAATACTTTTTGCACTTGTATGGTTCTAATTCATTATTATTTTCTTCATAACACTCTATGTGATTTGTATGCAGTCTTTTGGCACCACAGTGCTGAGGAGATGTTAAAAAAAAGCTTAATTATGCACGTAGTTTTTTTACACCACCCCCATTCAACTTCCCTCCAAGTCATTTTCTGTAAATGAATGATGTCATGTCAGAATCACACAGCAGGGCACGTGTGTCTTTCTGCATTTTACTTGAAAATCTTGGTGGAGAGGAAGAGACATACAGTTGCATAGTACAAAATAGGAAACGCTGAGCCAGTGTGCTCCCAGTCATGTTGCTCCTGTAACTCCAATCAGCAAGAAAAACCTTGGCAACAGCCAGTGAAGGCAAAAGCCTTCACTCACTGCAGAGTTTCCAAAGTTAAATATAGCTGCTCAATCCAATGCTTGTCACTGACCTACCAGTGCAGTGTAGTTTTCTAGCAGCTGCTGTTATTCCTCTAGAAAGAGAGAGAACTGCAGATCATGATGGCTAAAAATTGGTGCTTCAAGGCGTGACATGTGACTCTACTATTTTTTTGCCCGAACATGCTGCTGATAAACAAGCACAGCTAATGAACCTTTCCATCAGCAGAGGGGATCCGTGGTAGAGTTACATTCTCCCATGTCTTTTAAAGGCTTTGAGGTGCTCTGATTGCAATATAAGCAACAATTTTTTCAAGTTAGCAAACCACAAGCCTGCTAAATGTCAGAGCATTGTACTTCGACATGTCAGATATCTATTTTGATGTACAGTGGAATTCAATCTTATTTAATGCTTGAAAGCAGTTGATAAAACTTGATGTCAGCCAGTGTCAAGAGTACACAGTGCACTCAATGATGGAGTAACTAGCGTTTCAAGGAGAACTTCCACTTAACCCCTCACTCCATGTGCTTCAGTGCAATGATTCAGTTAGTGAAGTCACTGGGTGACAGGGATTATAAATACTCTAGGGGAAAAAAAAGTCAGCATTGGTGCCTCAGGAAATATTCCTGGCCGCTCAGCTCAAACTGCCGCGCAGACCTGTGCTGCTCTTGTGCCACCTACTGACCAGTTCCTCCTGACTTTTAATTCCTCATTTCCCTAAACGGAACAGTTTATTTTTAAATACAAATATTCGATGTTGGATTTTGCCCAAGATATTAATAGCTAGTGAATACAGTCGGTCTTCATGCCTTGATAATAAGCTGTAATGTAGAGCTAATCTACTCTATCCTGTACTTATTGGCTCAAAAGAAGAACAGGTTGGGATGGGATGGGATGGGATGGGATGGGATGGGATGGGATGGGATGGGATGGGATGGGATGGGATGGGATGGGATGGGATGGGATGGTCTGTGCCATCTGTGTCAGAACTGATGGTGCTTTCTGTCCTTAAATATATAATTCCCGGCTGAAATAATTATGATTGCACAGATATTCAAAAGCAGAAACTACCTGGCGAGTTTGCTGTGTGTCCATAGGTGTTTTTCCTGACACAGCTGAGCTATGGCGAGGGGTTGACCTCTTGTTCCCATACCAGGAAGAGCTATTGAAATGCAGACTTCAGGTCCTCACCCACTGGGTGTGCTAATGGAGAAGTGCTTTTTCTTTTGGTTTTCCAAGCTCCTGCAATCAGGAACTACTCTGCAGAATTAAGAAAATACTTTTGACTTTGTAATCATTTTCTTAAATGATCACTTTGCTCTGGGGCCAACGCATCCTTGGCCAGGCCAAGGCATAACACTGGAGAAGTTGCTTCCAGCTGCAGCTTCTCCCTCCCACTCTTGCTGTCCTCCAGCTGCACATTTCGGTAGGGCCACGACCTCACTGTGTATTTTAAAAAATATGTGGAAAATAAGCTTTCAGCATTCTTCATTGATGAATGGGCTGACTGTTGCAACTCTTCATTCAGTAGAAAGGTAAAAAGAGGAAGATGGAATGATAGGCTTCTTCACCTTAATTTAAAGCCTGGTGGAAAATTCGTATACTCTTTATAAGGGATTACAAGGGGATAATGCATAAATTTTATATTTGGGAACACCATGTTTTCTTTTTAATTATTTAAAATCCAGTATGTGATCTTAATTAAGTTTTTTTCCTTGCATTTCACATGTTGGCCTATGGGCAACTTCTTCTAAAATTAATTGGATTAATCATTACAAGAATCCCAACTGGATGATCACATATTTTACTAAATATTTTTAGAAACAATTTCAGATATTGGCAAGCATTTGGCTTATGCTACCTATATATTTGTCACAACATTGTACTGGAAGAAAGTTTCTCAGGTAACTATGATATCTTTCTTGTTCTAGGCTCAACTAATCCCCCTCAACTACCCTCTCCAGATAGGACTTGATACAAAGCATCAAATATTCTAAGATTTAGAAATAAACCAATATTTCCCACTTGTATACACAGATTTGAGTCAGAAACACTGCAGGAAGCTCACCTCTGACAAAAAAACCCAAACAAACAAAAAGGAAAAAAAAACAAACACAACAAAAACCCCACAACAAAAAACCTTTCAGAATAGATTGCTGGCCCAGTGAAACAGCAGGAGAGAGAACAGTCATAGCTCTTGAAATATTTATCTTAGCATTTTCCCATCAAACATTGAAAATACAGCTGCACCACTTATGGGTCGATAAATAAACATTGTACTCAAGGCACAGTTCTGTTGTTCCCTTAATCTTTTCCTAAACTTCCCTGTTTTCACTTGCAGACAACTACCTGGCACAAATAAGCCTGTTCATTGAGCCAGGCTTTCAGGCTAACCAGACTTTCACAGATGTGAGAGCAAAAACAACTGCCTGGAAAAACTCAGGGTGGATAGGATTATGTTTCTTAAAGAAGGATGCCTAAAATGAGAGCTGCTGTGAGAATTCATATGGAAGTTCCCACCATGACTCCCACTGTCTTAGTCCTTAAAAAGATGTACCCAAGCAAAACACCAAAAGGTACACAGCAGGCTTATATCTGGTAAGAACATGTTGAACACTTTATTACAATGATATTATAGCTATTTTTGACTTAGATAGGAAGTAAATATAGAAGGCTCTTAATCAAGAATAAGTGTGCTTTTTAAGTGATACCCATTCCCAAACCTACTGAGCTGCTTTCTGTCTTTTCTTTTGAAGCCTGCTCCCTTCCTTACTCATTTAAAGCATCATTTTTATAGTTCTTTTAATAACCTCTTCTGTCAATTTCATCTCATATTTCCTGGTTTTAGTTCTCCTCAGTTTTCTCCTAAATATTTTTTCCTGTCTTATTCTTTTAAAAAATGTGTTGATTGTTAACACATTGCTGTTTTCCATAGCCCTGTCTATATTTTCATTATTCTGCATCTTTCTCTTTGCAGCTACTTCTTGGCAATTGTGACTCCAGAAGCTTCACAAGAACTATTTGGGCTAGAACTTTCTGTCCTTCTGTGTAGTTATGCTTTTGCAAGCACCATGGCATATAGTCTCATATCACAGAGGACGTTTACACTCTGTGGTTTTTTTTGAGGATTCACAATTGACTTTCTGTAAGTACATTTATTTCTTAGGAATCTGATTTCATATTTCTATAATAGTGATTATTATTATACTTCAATATTTTTAATATCCCACAGAATAAGGAATGTTTAGGTGTCTCATATAACTTACATACCTAGTTACCTTAAGGCAGAAAAAGAGGCAGCATTTAGATTACTACTAAGATTTTTAAACATGCGTTATTTACCTTCTACTACCCCTTATCTTTTTTAATAATCCTGTCCAAAGGTGCAGCTCACCTCTTGGAATGGATGTAAACAAAGAATCCACAGCTATTGCAGCTAATGTTCTCTGGAATCCCAGGGCAGTCATGTGTTTTCATGATTTCTGACATTGTAAAGCTAGTGGCATGACTCAAAACCAAGTAAAAGTGTAAACCTGTATTCTTACCTACTGTGTTCTCAAACTGAGGTTGCACAAAAGATCTGGTAGGAGAGAAATAGGTTCAAATTACTCTATAGTCTGACACAAAATTTCCCTTCCACTTGCTCATGACTCAGATGAATTTACTCACTGACTGCCCTATAAAAGCATGCCTAATTAAATATTTCTGGCCATTGTTTCTCCCCTTCTCCCCAAACAAATGACTGTATAAAAATAAACTTTTAGGTTTATTCCAGGGACTACTGCAGAGAATAAAAAAACTTTAACTCAGTGCACTGCTGTGAAAGTGCATCAGTGGTCACCCAGAAAACAGAAAGAAACATTAAGGCTGCAAAGTCGTATTTCAAAAATAGTTTGCCTCAGTCCCATAGGCACATTCATATTCTCCTGAAATTCTGAAAATTCCAGGCTTCAAAAACAGGAACTTGAATATCACATCCCAAATATTTGCAATAAAACTGCCAAAGGAGGCATCCTCTGTCTTCCGTAGAGCAGTGGCATTTATATCACAATGTAAATAGAGTTAGGCCTGAGCTTCTCTTCAAAGTGAAGACCCTGATCACAACTTTATTGAAAGCTTTCTGGTCTGGGGCTAGGTTTGACATGTCACACAGCTTGCTGGGATAACTATCACTCAGAGAACGATAGAAAAACTGTTTTTGGAAGGGGCTTCTGAAGGTCACCTGGTACAACTCCATGCTGGAGTCAGGGTCAATGTGAGAACAAAATAAGGTTTCTCAGGGCCCTCTCCAGCTGAGCGTTGAAAGGGTTCCAAGGATTAAGCTAAGAAAGCCCTGCCAGGTACCTAAGGCCCTCTACCTATATCAAACAAAGAAAGCCCCCAGATTTTCAATCATGAAAACTAACAACTCCTGGTACTTATTCTAGGCTTATCTTTTTTTATCTGTTAGGACTCCTTCTCCTCAGGTTTGTCCGTAACTGAAATTGTACTCAAACCCCACATCAGTATGCTTTGTCTGGGCTGGTCATCTAGAGGTCTCTTGTTCTCTGTCCTTCTTTCTGAACACAACCTCATGTGACAAATGGGTGGGGTGGGGTGGCAGAGGCACAGCCTTGAAAGCCCTCTGCTGCTGTTGGTATGTGGCACAGTGCAGCCTACCAGGATTTATCTTACAAAGTGGATAAAGTTTTTGCCTTTTTCTGGCTTTGCTTCAGCATGAGGAAGATCAGTGCACACAGAAATTGGAAGCATGGCAGCCCTTCACCTGTGGTGAAGGCAAAGCCACCACCTCTCACTGGGGTGAAGGAGCCTCTCCTGCAAGGCCAAGGACAGGAGGAAGAATGAGGGGTGTCCTTGCAGCTGTGGAGCCCTTTGTCTGCCCCTTTGCAGTGTCAAATGAGGCCTCCTTACACGTCTCCACCCCTTGAGCTGGGAACTCTGCCACCCTCTTTTGGGCATCTCTTCTGTGAAGGTTGCTTGTGAGGGAGGAGAAGAATTTCTCAGGCCAGGGTTTTGTGGCACAATATTGGTTCATGCCACTTGGGACCATATCAAATACTTTAAAGCTGTGTGAGGCAGTAAGAAAACATGCTCTCTAAAGGGATGCCCCAGAAGTTACCAAGGCAGAGTAACTCTATCCCAGCTGACTTGCTGGGAGATAGAGTGCCACTTCCATGGTTCTGCTAGTGCAGTGCTGAATCCATCTGACACCCTCTGGATGCTTTGACAGAAATATGGTTGCACATGCAAGCCCCACACATTTACACTGATGTGGGATTCAGCATAGGTGAAAGCATGGCCCCTCTCCCACATTGTTGGAAACATCCAGCCAGCCTGTTGCAGCTGAAATGCCCAGTGCTGGGATCAGCCTTCATTAGAGATTCCAAAATGTTAAACAGCTCCTGAGCAGAGGTAGCTCCTGCCGGAAAGACTGACTTAATTGCTGCAATAGGTGAGTGGAGAAAGAGCTGCCATCACCTATCAGAGATATAATGAAGAGAATAATGTGCAAGGTAATGCACACGAGGCCTGAAAACAGAGTTGTCACTGCTACTGACCTGAGAAGTGGTCAGAGTAGGACATGGGAGGACATGTGATGTCAAGGAGGGCTCCTGCACAAACTAAATGTTCACGTGAAGCAAATTTTTCCGAACAGAAGAGGTCAGAACAGCTTTTCTCTTCACTTAGGAAAGAGATTGGGATGAGTCTGTCAGCTCTCAGGTTCATAAAAGCTCACATACAATTGATCTTGAAGCTCACATAATAACAGATCTGGGAATCTGTAACACTCGGATATCCATGTGTAGCTTAAAATGTCTTTGGTATTGTCACCATGGTCAAATGGTCATTTGCATCACTAATGATTATCCGTGAAAAAAATCCCTTTTTTTTTTTTTTTAATCTGGGCCTCTTCAAGAGATAACTGTTGTACTTTGAGAGAATTTGTGTACTCTGCACAAGCAAAACAGGCTGCCCTTGAATGAGGTAACACTTAATTGCCAGCCTCTGAACTAGTCCAGTGAAATTTTCAAGAGGAGGAAAATGCTTTGCATTTTCTTCCTCACTGCCCTCCATTCTTAGGTGAAAGCTTTCAGTCAAAATCTGAAAAAGCTGGATATACCCTCTCTGACAACTCTGCTCAAAAATCACCTTTCCCATGCTGACATACAACATCTCATCTGACATCTGGTAGATTCCCCCATGCTGGACAGTTTTAAGTCTCAGCCTGACAGGGTGCCGAGCCATCTCATATAAACTATAGTAGTGCCTAGAAAGGTTGGACCAGATGATCCTTGGGGTCCCTTCCAACCTGGCATTCTATGATTACCTAAACTGGATGAGCAGGAATGTTTGGGTTTTTTTCTCCTCTTTCACTCTATTGCCTTGTATTCCCAGGTCACATCCCTGCCTTTAATCTACTTTGTCTAGCTGACACTTCTTGTCCACAAGAGATGTTTCAAGCCCCTTCCACTTGAGCTAAAAAGATTTTCAGAGTTCTGTTTTTTTGCTAATACAGTAACTGAGAAATCTCAAAGCTTATGTGGAATTTTTATGGCAGAGGCAGAAATGACAACCTGAAGTAGCCAAAATTAATTCTGTCCCCAGATTATGGTAGCCTTCTGACACATTTCTTCTGCTTCCTAAACTGAGATCTGTGCTGAAATGGGCTGATGAAGGATTGGGGACCCCTGCTGAACAGTCTCGGCAATTTCCTCTGCAAGATCGTGGTACTTGTGCTCACCCAGGTCTTGCAAATGCCTCCAGAGGAGAAAAATTATTCCTCAAATTCCAGCACAGCAGTGAGAGTGAAAGATGATCCTCCAGCTAGCCGCTCCCTGAAGGATAGTCTGGCTGGAGCAGAAAACCTCTACCTGGCTGTTGAAGAGCAAAGCCTCCTGAACTGTTTTCTCTGCCTGGACGTTTGACCATTCTTAACCATATAAAAATGTGAGGGAAAGAGCACAGACCCCCTACTTACGCTGGTGCTTCTGCGACTCTTTAAAGAGCTGGAAAATGATGGTTAAAGAAAACTTTGCCCTTTAAGGGATGGCCAGATGATTAAAAAAACTAACAGGATTATTTTTTTCTTTAGCACATTCTGGCCACAAGGTGTCAATCCTCGCTCACAAGAACTAATGGCTCGTGTATTACTCTGAAGAAAAGCTGTAGCTAAGTTTACGGCTCTTCCAGGAGCAGTGGCACTTAGGGAAATAGAAAATGGAAGGCAGTAAATGCAGGGGATGGGCACAAACCTCAACTGCAAAGTCTGCTCCTTTCATCTCGTAAGAGAGTATGCATGCTTTGTAATATTAAATACTCAGTCTGCTCCTTTCATCTCGTAAGAGAGTATGCATGCTTTGTAGTATTAAACACTCAGTTGCACCTGCATAGCTAATTGTTACACAAAACCTCGATTCCATTATTATTCTTCTGCAGTATTTCAGTTTTCATGATTCCGTGTTAAAAAGTTGTACTCTCTCCAACGTGAATGAAGATGTGAAAAAGATCGGCAAAAAAGAGAAAGCTCTAGGGGCTCATCCAGAACACTTAACAGTTCTGAATAGCAAGAGACAGAAGAAAAAAAAAGTGAGAAAAAAGAAAAGGGAAAGTCAGGCTTTAAAAAAAAAAGCTTGGCACCATTTAAAGGTCTGGTAAATAGCCAGATTTTTCAATGGTGCTTTAATAATGAAACACCTTCTTGCCAACTGACACTGTATAAACAGCATTTTTGTCTTCAGAAATCCTAACAGAGCACTAACAGTCCAGCTGAAACATAGCAAAGACATATTTTTCCCTTTCACAAGAGTAAATGGACACTGAAATCCCTCTGGGTTCCCCAGGTCAACTTCAGTTGCTTTGAGCAGCCACTTTGCATTCAAGTACTTACCCCTAGTGCTAGTGGTAAAGAATAGCACTGATTTGCCAAAGAGGAAAAATACAAATTCCATGGCATATTTAATTTAGTGATACTCTGAACTGTCTTTTCAGTGTTGCTGTATTTTCTTTCCCTGGGAGCAAGACTGTGTGTGAACATGCATGGATTTATGCTCCATGCTTTCATATTGCTTGCTGGAGGGGACTGGAGGCATTTTTGTCACCTTACAGGGATTCTTTACAGGGCTGGATAAAAACTGGAAAGGGGATAAAACTCTCTCTGTCCAGTCCACAGCAAAATAGTCTCTTAGTGCATCCACACTCTGAAAATTCACTAAAGATGGTGCGTTTTTACCTGGGTAGCTATCTCCTGATCTTAGATTGTCTGCAGAGCTTCTCATGCCAGTTAGCACCCCTCTGCAGCATGCAGAGCCACCAGCTCTGCTAGCTTCACTGCAATGAGTTTTCTCATGTGACAGTACCTGGGCCACCAGAGCCAGCAAGCTGTCACTGATAGCATCAACTGATGGCCACGGGGTCACGCAGGCGCAGCCAGGGTCTGGAGCTTGTCAGCAGGACCCTTGATTACGAGCAGTGATGCCTAAGATGGAAGAAATCCAGCTCAGTTGAAAGCTCAAGGAATCACTTTATCTTTCAAACCAAGCCTATTTCATGGGGAAATCATCATTAGACAGTAAACATTACAAGCTCTGTGGAGGGGCCCTGGGTAGAGCAGAGCTGCACTTCAGCAAAGGAAATAGCAAAAAAGAGATCTTCCAAGGGAATGAGAAGAAAACTATAATTTAATGCCCTTGGAGAAGAGCAAGGAGGCTCCTAAGTCTGGTGAAGCAGGGAGTTGCTTCAGGAGGAACTGCTTTGTGTAAATGTAGTAGGGTACTCCAAAGACTTCACATGGGCAGCTTCCAACACCCACTATTTCCCTCTGCCCACCTCTCTGGACACAGTGTCTGTGCTTGGAGGGGTGACTGTCTCACGCTGCCGTGCAGCTCAGCAGCTTTGGCACATGCTGCATTCAGTGCTCTGGTGCAGGTTGCATTAAATATATTGGCATGTTTTGCATCTCCCTGAGTTAGCTCGTGTACTAGCACCTGGGCTGGTCCCCTTTCTGTGTGTGGTGAAGACATCTGGCTTGTTTTTCCCAAAACAGAGGCAAAGGTTTTGTGGCTGAACATCTTTGTTTTGGAAATACGGCATCACAGGGGCCTAATTCCTTTGCTGAGAAAGGAAATGAGTCGATTGGGTGTGTGCAACTGGGAAGAGTGAGGAGGAGTGAAGTCTTTGTGTTTCTGGCAGTTTCCCCCCTTTTTTTATTGAATCATGGCTAAATAAATAAACTAAACAATCTGGGACAACCAGGGGACAAAATCTGAAGAGTACTTTTAGGTGCAGGTAAAGCATAAATAAGTTCTCCCAAAGGTCTCTTTGTACCTGTGTTCACCCTGAGATGCTGACAACACACATTTTGATGCATAGTAAAGAACCTTCATTTCAGATGCCATCTGATGTGAAACTGAAAATAGATACAGATACTCACAGGGCGGCAGCAACAAAATAAGGGTTCACGGAGCTCCCAGCTTACTGTTAAGTGTGTCTACAGCACTGCCCTTGGAGAGGGGCAGCCAGCCCAGTTTGTCAGGCTACTCCCGCTCAGCCAAGGGCAGGAAGTGCCCAAATTCTGCATGGAGAACTTCTCAGTGCTCCCTGGGATGGGATGAAGGCATAATAGCAATTGCGGTTGCTCTGTTTGCAGGGGATAGAAGAAAACTGGATCTCTCCACATTTATTTATTTTATTTTTCTTTTTTTCCCTGATGTCACTTTCTTCCCCTGAAAAACACAGGTTTCTTTTCTCCAAACCCTGTCCTTTGAGCATCCTGCTATCACTGATGCAGAGCCCATAAGTCCTGCTGGTTTCTCTGCCAGGGCCCTGACTCTGCTGAGGTGGGTACTGAATTAGCCCTTCAGCTACTATATTCACCCAAAACCACAGTTTGCCCCCTTTGATTCCTCCCAGCCGTATCTGCAAATATTTCAGTATGTATACTGTACTCTAATTATAGAGTTTGGGATTTTTTAAAATTAGATTGTTTCCTGCTCTCATTCTCCATATTTAAGTTTTGAGTTATTGTCAATTTTACCCTTTGTGTTTACATGTGGTGCAGTTGAAAGAGAGGGAGGGAAAATCCAGGACCATCTGTCTGCTTGCAGCACAAGCAGCAGCACTGCCAGCTTCATGCTGCCTTGAACTGAGCTGGTCAGCCCGGCTCTGCTCCAGCACCCAGGGATCTTAGTAGGGTCAGTGCAGCCCCTCACACCCTACAGACCCCTCCGTCTGCCATCAGGCAGATTTAAGGTCATATTTGTAATCTGCCTGTACATCCACCAGAAACACAACTGTGCTCACTGAACAATTTCATGCAAGTTGTATGACAAAGATTTTAGGCTTCTGTTATACTGAATAAATGAGCATATGTGAACACTGACTGAGGTTTCCTGTTATGAAGCTGCCTGGAGACAAAGGAAATCACTTGTCTGCTCAGATAAGCTCACCTGTACAGAAAGCTGAATAAACCTATGCCACATAAACAGAAACAGTGCAGGTATATATTTTTTCTTGTTGAGGTACATAGTATCTTACAATTTTTTACTGGCCGTGGGATAGTGTGTGTCAATTCAGCACAAACACCTTGTGAAAGTTACAGCTGTGACTTCTACTATTTGCATCAAGATAGGTAGGTTTTGTCTCTGCTAGGATTTTAAGCAGATTTGTCTGATAAAATGTAAAACCAGATCTTTCTGCACTTCAAAAAAGCATAGAGCAATATTTAGCTATCAGTTTTTTGAAGCCAGTAAAACAATGCCAGGAGCCTGTGTGTTCACACTGAAAAAAAGAAGCTTTCTTAAGAGTAGGCAAAAAAAGAAAAAAGAAAAAAAAAAAAAAGGCCAAAAAAACCCAGGCAAGTAATAAACCCAGCAAGGCCAGTGATGGACCATGGTCCTCTCTAGGAAAGACTCTTGGCTGCCTGCAGTACTTTGTATCTCACAGCAAACCCTCTCCTCCTTCTGTGTGCCAACAGAGGCATTGGCCTAGGCATTTTGCATTGGAAAGTGATGGAATTTTCCAAAGCACAAAATCTAATGGGTTGTTACAAAACAAAACTCGTTTCTGACCTCTTGCTGAAGAATGGAGAGCTAATGCTTTCTATCAGTAGAGAGCTGTTAATACATTGAAAAGATGACGTTGATTCCTTGATGGCAGCACAGACGAATTAGAATGAGGGAAGGAAAATTGTCATCTCGTACTGAGCACCTCATAATTTTGCTGTCAGTTGAAGAGCTAAGATTACTGCCAGCGGCAGATAATTTACAGTGAAAGGAACCAAAAGCATCAAGTTGCAGGGTAAAAAAAAAAAAAAAAAAAAAAAAAGACTAGCATGTGTGCAGTGAGGCAGTGAAGGAAGAAAGGGTAATAAAAACCTGTTCTGAACAGTAAATTAACCACTTAAGGGCAGAGAAAAGACACCTAAATACTTTTGGATCCATTCTGTCGAAGTGAAGAGGAAAAAAATCATTACAAACTCATCCCTGACATCACTTTGTTTTACTGCACATAACCATAATAAACTGATATATTTGTGCTTTGAGAAATTGTGTAACAGAAAATGGCAGTCGAAGCTAATGACTGGGAACAATGCTTCCAAAAATGTCTAACCAAATTCATGATTAGATTTTGAGTCCAATGGGGGAGTAACCATTTCACAAATATTTTCAAAGATCATTTGAGTACTTGTAGTTCATGAGAACTGGTGCTCATATGCTAAAAGCAAACTTCAGGCTGATTGTGAAATACACTGTTCTTGTTGTGCTGGATTATTATATAAATAATCCAGAGGGGGAATGGAAATAATACCATTTGACCTATACCACTGACTGAAAAATGCAGCTTGCAAATTGTGGATGTTACCATCAGCCATACAGTTCCCTATTTGCCATCTTTGTATCTCAGCCTAAATAATGCGGTCTTGTTTCTGCTCTCCTAGCTGGAATGCGTGTGTAACTGAGATCAAAATGTAGCTGGAGATTAGAAACTGCAAATAGTTACTCATAAAATTGTGCTTTGCAGATCACTGATTATTTTCTGAATAAGTATGTGGGCTTTTTTTTTTTTTTTTCAAATAACAAAATGCCTTCAGTAAGTGTGTGATATTTTCAGTGATGATTTGAGACTTAAGAAATGGGAAAGTATTTTCAAGCATTCACAGAGAGTTAAAAGATCAGTTGTGATTCTTCTGGAGCATCTGTCCTTTATGAGGATGATCTCAATGTCATGATACATTGACTTGTTTTTCACTTGTATCTTCTCACCTGCTTTATAGTACAGCCCTGGAAAGAGCTGTGGGTTAACCCTGGCAGGCAGCTCAGCCCCACACGGCTGCTTGCTAACTCCGCAGCAGTGGGATGGGGAAGACAATTGGAGGAGCAAAAGTGAGAAAACTTGTGGATTGAGATAAATACAGTTTAATAAGTAACAAACACACACACACACCCCTGGACAACAAAACCATGTAAAACAAGTGATGGAAAAACCCACAATTGCTCTCCAGGAGATGGCCAATTCCCAGCAAGTCCCCAAGCAACAGCAGCCCTGGAAAACTCCCGTCCAGCTTTTATTGCTGAGCTCAACATCGAATGGGACAAGATGTCCCTTTGGTGAATTTGGGTCAGCTGTTCTGGCTGTGTCCCCTCCCAGCTTCTTGCCTGGCCATAGCCCATTCACTGAGGGGGCAGCATGGGAAGCAGAGAAGACCTTGACCCTGTGTAAGCACTGCTCACAACAGCTAACACATCCCCCTCTTGCTATCAACACTGTTTTCATCAAAACCCCAAAACATAGCACCATTAGGGCTGCTATGAAGAAAATTAACTCTGCCCCAGCCCACACCAGGATACCTGGTATTAAATATGGCAGTAGGGTCAGCAGAAACATCTTAGGCTGGTTTTGCCGATGGCACACCATGGAACTGCAAGGCAGGATTTCCTTCTGTGTTCCTTCTCTTCAATGTTTGTGGCTTATCTCAGGAATTTTAGAAGGGTTTTTCCTTCTGTTCTTCTCAAAGTGCTCCTCTGGGACTGCTGGCCTGGGATCGTTGCCTCTGCAGCAAAATGTCAAGTCATTTCATTATACTGGAGAAGTCCTCTGAGCACCCTTCATCATGCAGGGGAGGAGAGACAGAGCATGCTCAGGATAAGTCTACACTCCAGAAAAAATAAACTGTGCCAGGAACCGTGCCCAGCCCCTGGAAAGAAAACAACTGCACAAATAAGCAGTTCCCTGGTTGGAGTCTATCAAGTGCCACCTAGCAAACAACTCTCCATCACTGCATAGCAACGGAGGTGCTTCAAATACCCCTTTGAAGGCTAAGGGAGCTCATTAGCACAGATATAAGCCACCCCATGCTCATCATCCTCAGCACCCAACAACATCACAGTGCTGTTCAATTTACTAATAGAAAAACAGCCTTTCTTTTCACATATATGGTGTGGTGGTGTTTCTCCTGCTTTCTGGCTTTTTTAAGGGTACCAACGTGAATTTTACCTCTCCTTTGCTGGGGAGCAGAACATCTAACTAGAGTGTGAAGCAAGCTCAGTCAGTTGTTGATGGGCTTTCCTGAAGGCTGTGATGAATGGCAAGAACTTTTTCTTGCCCCTTCAGCAAACAAGAACCTCTTACCACACTTAGTTGAGTGTCACCAAACACCAGCTACTTTAGGAATTAGAAATAGGGCTTGGACTTAATAGCCTGAATATATTATTTTTCAGTAAGACAGAGTAAATGGACATATGGGGAGGCAAATCTACTCAGAGGAACATCTGCATGCACACTGGTGAAAGCAGTTTATGTGTGTTGGTGATCCTATAGAGCAGGATTTTTTTTTTTCAGACCTGAAAAGTGATTATTTGAACCTGAAAAGCAGCACTTTTAAAAATAATTTGCTCCAAATCACTGGTGACATATACGCATCCAGAAAAACTCATGTGACCTTAACTTTGCTGTGTTAGTCAACCCTTATGTTAACATCCTGTTATGGCCAGTCCCGGAAATGGCAACCTCATTTTGCCAGTAAATTCCTATTGCATTGCAATACCACATCTGATGCTGTTTTATATTAGGGATGCACAGCTAGGATGTTTTTGCTGTTTGCTCACATGGCTTTCCTTGCTTGCTAATTCCTCTGTATGTTATTTGTAAAATTTCATAAGTGGTCCAGGAATGAGTGATGTTCTTTACCATAATTTACAAAACATCTAAGATAACTATGGAAATGACCAGGAGATCCTTGAGAATGATCTCATCCTCACATGGAGCTCTCCTGAAACCAGAGGCAACTGTGGATATTGCAAGGTGGGTGGAAACCGGAGGGCAAAAAAGTGAGTCCTCCAAAACAGTACTGAATCAAGCCTGGCAGTACTCTATCTGTAAAAAAGAGCAACACTTTGTTGATCTTGAACACTATTACAGAACTACAGAATCACAGAATCATCCAAGTTGGAAGGGACCTCTAGAGATCATCTAGTCCAACTCCCCTGCTAAAGCAGGATCCCCTAGAGCACATTACTCAGGACTACATCCAGGCAGGTTTTGAATGTCTCCAGAGAAGGAGACTCTACAACCTCCCTGGGCAGCCTGTTCCAGTGCTCTGTCACCCTCACAGAAAATAAGTTTTTCTTCATATTTAAATGGAACTTCCTATGTTCCAGCTTGTGCCTATTGCCTCTCATCCTGTCACTGGGAACTACTGAAAAGAGTCTGGCTCCATCCTCCTTGCAACCACCCTTTAGATACTTACAGGCATTAATAAGGTCTCCCCTCAGCCTTCTCTTCTCTAGGCAAGAATCCCAACTCTCTTAGCCTTTCCTCATAAGGGAGATGCTCCAGTCTCCCAGTCATCTTTGTTGCCCTCTTTAGACTCTGTAGTAGTTCCCTATCTCTCTTGAACTGGGGAACCCACAACTGGTTGCAGTATCCCAGATGTGGCCTCATCAGTGCAGAACAGAGGGGGAGAATGATGGCTCTCAACCTACTGGCCACACTCTTCCTTATGCGACACAGGATTCCATTGGCCTTCTTGGCCACAAGGGCACACTGCTGGCTCACAGATAATTTACTGTCTACCAGGACTACCAGATCCTTCTCCTCAGAACTGCTTTCCAACAGGTCCACCCCTAACCTACATTGGTGCCTGTCATTCTTCCTTCCCAGGTGCAGGACCCTACACTTACTCTTGCTGAACCTCATTAGGTTGTTCTCTGCCCAGCTTTTCAGCCTGTCCAGGTCACACTGGCTGGCAGCACAGCCCTCTGGAATGTCAGCCACTCCTCCCAGTTTGGTACCATCAGTGAACTTGCTGAGGATACACTCTGTCCCCTCATCCAGGTCACTGATGAGTATGTTGAACAAGACTGGACTGAGTATTGACTCCTGGGGGATACCACTGGTTACAGGCCTCCAACTCAACCCTGCTCCATTGATCACAACCCTCTGACTTCTGTCACACAGCCAGCTCTCAATCCACCTCACTGTTCACTCGTCTAGCCCACAATTCCTGAGTTTCCTAATGAGATTGTTATGGGAGACAGTGTCAAAAGCCTTGCTGTAGATAACATCCACTACACTCCCCTCATCTAGCCAGCCAGTAATAACATCATAGAAGACAATCATGTTGGTTAAGCATGGTTTTTCCTTTTGGTGAATCCATGCTGACTCCTCCCAATGTCCTTCTTTGCTTCCACATGTTTTGAGATGAGATCCAGAATTTTTTGTTCCAACACCTTACCAGGCATGGAGGTAAGACTGACTGGTCTTGCCCTTTTTGAAGACTGGAGTGACATTGGCCCTCCTCCAGTCCTCAGGCACCTCTCCTATTCTCCATGACCTCTCAAGGATGATGGAGAGTGGCCTAGCAATAACATCAGCCAGCTCTCTCCAAACTCATGGATGCATACCATCAGGGCCCATTGATTTATGCATTTCCATTTTGGCTAAATGGCCTCTACCCTGGTCCTCCTCTACCAAGAGAAAGTCTTCCTCTCTCCAGACCTTATCTCTTACCTCCAGGATCTGGGATATTCAGCCAGAACTCTGTAAATGTTCTATCATTATAAATGGGTGCAAGTTCTCAGACTGTATTTTGTAGGCTCCTTTGAAGGGAAAAGCTTGTACGGAGGGAGCAGAGGTACCATATAAAATACTACTGTCACAGTCTATATCAGAGTTCATATCTTCTGTGTGAAAGGAGGAGACTCCTGCTTGTGCTAGCCATACAATCACAGAATCATAGAATCATGGAATCATAGAATCATCCTGGTGGGAAGGGACCTTGAAGATCATATTCCAGTCTTTTTCTAAAGATGGCTGAAATTCAAAAGGTGGGTGGCTCAATGTAGCTAGAAAGCTTTCTGGTATTTAAATTTCACCAGGAATTGCTGCCACTCTTCTCTTTGGTAACCATACATTCACCTTTTCTGCTCCCACAGTATAGTCCAAGATAACTTTTCCTCCACACTTCTCACTTCTCTTCCTGTCTCTTGGACTATCACGTTGTGAACTGGAAGGTTACATGTCTCACCATTTCAGCTTAGCACACTTTCTTAAAGACTCTTGTTGACAAATGACTTGGTCACTGCCCTCTCCAGAATGTGCTGCTTCTGAGAAAGCTTTTTTAGATTTAAAGAACATTTTTTTCAGAAAAAGTTGCTAAGCAGGGTGAAAGATACTGGTATTGATGAAAGGGCAGTTAGCAGTTTCTGTGGGGTAAGCAGTAAGAACAGTCAAGGCTCAGAGAGAATTTCAGACTTCTAAAAAGGAGAGAGAGAATCATGTTCAGTGTGAAATTTTGGTCAGAGCTACTCCAGATTTATTTTTGTATGGGTTAATTTCATCCTCTTCACTGGCCATGATGAAAATCTCTCTTCTTCAGTTCCTTCAGACAGTACAAATAATGTCTATGGAGCATGTTTCACCACCTTGATTCCAAGGGGCAGTTAATCTCATGGGGCTGACAGGAACCCAAACAAGGCATTTTTTTTTATTAGGTTGGAGTCAATGATAAGGAATAGAGACTTGTTGAGGCATTAGATGTGATGAAAGCATCTAGTAGAGGAGAAAGAGGATTTCACAGACCCTAAAAATGGTGCAGTTTAACTTAGTGACAGATGAGCTGAGGAGCTGAAACACTGTTTTAGGGGCTTTAAAATGTTATTTCCATTCAGTGTCTTGCGAAGTATATTCCATGTGTTGATAGTAATGCCTGGTACAGAACAAAGAAAAACAGAATGCCAGTTTAGGCTGCGTGTTTAGGAATCATCCACTTTTGCTCTGCAGTTCCACACCTGAAGTCATAAAAATTATAACAGTGTCTATCTAAATGCGGTGGGATATGCAGAGGATTATGCTTTCATGTGAGCACTAAGAAGCATAAGCAGATGAGCTCTTAAGAAACAGTGATCCCAGTTTTATGCAAATATGCCTGCTAAAAATGAATTAGGGAAGAGGAATATGGAAACAGATTATTTAATAATACAGTAGAGTAACCAGAATTATTCTGAATAGATTTCTCTTATTAAGATGTTCATGAGGCATCAGCTGCTCTTTGTAATTCTCTTCTTTAACATTACCATCAAAGTATGCCTTATCAAAATACACATCTTTGCTTCTGCATTTATATTCACCCCATTTTAAATCAAGACAAAGGGTACTAAAATAACCATAAGAGCATAGAGCAACCCAGAGTAAAGGGTTTGAAAAGATTCAGTCACAGATAACAACAAGAGACTACTTACAAGTGTGTCATTTCCTTTGCCAAACTAGCAATTGATGGAGGATGTGCATTTTTCCCTATCATTTTTGTCTCAACTGGTGGAATCCAAAGCAGGCATCCAATCATTCAGCAATACAAGATATATTTATTATTGTGCAATTAGCTAGCTACTTGTTACCTGCTCTTTTTCTAATTAATGTTTCACGTCAAAATATCCTTAAGTCCTGGAACATCCAGAGATTTCTGAAGAGATGTGACCAATTTGAGGGGCCCAAATATCACATTTAATAGTATCACCAAATACAGACAATGAACACAAAAAAGATTATTGGATAAATATTAAAACAAACAAACAAAAATCTGGAGTGAGCCCAAATCAGAAATGCTGTATATTATTTTTAGGCTGAGTGGGAATAAAGTGGGCATGGATGGATAGGCTTTGTGAACTCCTGAGTTCAGGCATAATTGAAAGTGTGTGTCTTATTTGTGTTTCACATACTTTCCATAGTGTCACAGGTTAACTGCCTTTTGGTCTTTAAAATACCCCTGTGATTGAAAAGTAACACTTCCTTAAACCATGCTGCTCTTGGAGATGTCTGACTGGCTAGTATTGTGGTATAGGAGACAGTATGGCCCCATTCTGTCTGCATCCAACCAGGACAGTAAATAGCATCTGAGGCATTGTGAAGGCAGAGCTGGGGAAGTACTCGCCCCTTTGAATTTGTTCTTAGAAATGCAACTGGGTCATTTATTATCTAGAACTGCTTTCTCTCATGTCTTTCATGAGCTGTTCGGAGCTTTTGCTGCATGCTGCAAGGCACCTTTGCAAATCAGATGGGACCATCTGGTTCCTCCTACCATGATCCTGCTCTGCAGCTGGATGACCCCAGGATGTGACTTGAATGGCAGTCTGATACTTGCTGGAAATCTTTCCATCAGCTTCAGCAAGAGTAGGATTGTGCTTTTGACCACATCATAATATTGATAACATCAGATGATTGCTTTTAAGGAAAAAGGCAGATTCTTCAGTGCCAAAACCATAAAGTGGCAGAGAAGTTGGCAGGGAGGACATGTGGCAGTTGAGACTATGAGTAGCCTATCTCAAGATAGTCCTTATGTCTTGGCACCAACTCATACTGACACATGCCTTATCTGCAGGAGAAGATAGGATTTAGCCTGAAAAGGAGAACAAGGGCAACAGTCAGGCTGGAGACAGGAATATGTTACACCATATGTCAATATGTGGTGTGAGGTGATAATATAGGAACATGGAAGAGGTGAAGTCAGAAGTTCCTCAAAAGTTACTTCATGCAATTAATGGTTAATCTGATGCACAAAGGCTGCTGTTCTGAGGATATTTCTTACCTGCCCTCCCTTCTGTGTCAAATGTCTCCCCGATCAATGTCTTCTGAAGCTCCTCTTTCCCCTTGGCTCTGTTACTGCCAGTTAAGTATAAGCTGCGGATGCTGCAACTCTCCCTGTGGCCATTTAGCTCACACACGATCCGGCCCACTACTCTCATCAACATTTTTGTCATGCCAGAAACTACAACAACTTGGGCAGCCTTTAGAGAAAAAATATCTGCAGCAAACCCACACAAATCCCATTCCTCTGGCAGGCAAATCGGTTACCCTTTGAATGACTTTTAAAATTATTTCATAGATCTTCTACTCTGGTAGAAGACTCTGCAGCCTCTTTCAATTCTCCATGCACCTGCTGCGAGTGTAATATGCAACGCTGCACTACGACTGGGGTGTGATCCTAGCTAGGGCACTCAAATTGTGGTAATTCACAGCAATGCACTTGAAGTGAGGTTAGGAGGCCCTTCTGATAGAGCAAGGACTGCTCAGGAGCAGCTCAGGGCATGAGCTACACTTGAGAGTTATGGGAATGCCACTGAGATCAGGCAGGAAAGCCAGCTGAGTTTGCCCCCAGTTACCCCAGTTTAACTGGGGATCTCTCTTCTCCATAGCTGTGCTGTTGTGCCTCTATCAGTGCATGAGCAGGGATAAAAGACAACTAAAAATCAGTTACTAAAATGACAAATATCCCTTTTCTGCCCCCCTTCACTGACTGAGGTTACAACATGTTACCACGATTTCACATATGGCACAACATGGAAAGTGGTAATCAGCCACTAGCAGGTACTGATGACTTGGTGCAGGGGACCAGAACTACTTCAGGTGGAATTGCCACTGGGGAAGATGCCCAGAAATCACAGCTCCTTAAAAAACCAGCAGCCTCCATGGTGTGGCTTTGCCTGTAGACTGCAAGGAAGAATCTTTGTTCCATAGGCTCTGGGAGTTGATTGAGATCCCTGGGAAGGTAGTCCAGTCCTCTCTGTGCTGGGAGGAGGACCCTTGGGATTGGAAACACCCTTCTTTTCATATGCCAGGCTGACATAATAGCACCAATATTTAGGTGCAGTTGAAAGAGCAGGAAGCAGCAGCTTGCCTGGACAATCATGTCCTGCCTCCTCTCTGGGGAAAAAGGAATGGGAAACTCCATTTTGTTGATTGAACCTGGCCTTGAGGGCACAAATCCACCTTCCCTACTTTGAATCAACTCCAGCCTCCTAGGCTCCAAACCAGGAATTATACAGTAGCCTTGGCAGTTCTACTTCATTAGCCTGTAGTACTGGTGATTAAAACCAAAATAACACAAAATGAAAAAGCCCTGCCTGCTGCCACCATTAATTCTATTTTTTTTCCCTTTATACATCTTGGCTTCAACGTGCTTGCCAGCTCATGTGGTTGGAAGCAGGGAGGGAGGGAGCTAGCAGTACCCCAGCAGAATGCTACAGGCAGGCAGGCCTGGAAGGGACACAAAATTTGTACAGCTGATGCATGCTGAGAGACCTGCAGTTGTCTGGCAGCAGCCGAGGAAGCAAGGTCCATGCTTGAAATACAGTTCCAGACAGAAACAACGCAGTGGTTTAGTGCAGCTTAAGAAACTGGCATGCTTCATGTAGAAGCAGTAATAGAACCATAAAATGTAAATTTTTTGCAGAGCAGGTGAATAGTGATGGCAGAGATGTCCTTCCGGAAGTTTTAGCTGAACACAGGGCATTACACAGAATCACAGAATTACTGAGGCTGGAAAAGACCTCTGAGGTCATCAAGTCCAGCCTATGACCTGACACCACCACATCAGCTAGACCATGGCACTAAGTGCCATCCAGTCTTTTTTTAAACACCTCCAGGGATGGTGACTCCACCACTTCCCTGAGCAGTCATTTCCAATGTCTGATCGCCCTTCCTGTGTGGAAGTGCTTCCTAATATCCATCCTAAACCTCCCCTGGTGCAGCTTTAGGCCATGCCCTCTCTCGTCCTGTCACTAGTTGCCTGGGAGAAGAGCCCAGCCCTCACCTGACTACACCCTCCCTTCAGGTAGTAGAAGAGAGTGATGAGATCCCCCCTGAGTCTCTTCTCCAGGCTAAACAACCCCAGCTCCCTCAGCCTGTCCCTGTAAGGCTTTCCCTCTGGTCCCTTCACTAGCCTTGTTGCTCTCCTCTGGACCTGCTCCAGCACCTCAATATCCTTCTTGAATGAGGGGCCCAGAACTGCACACAGGACTCGAGGTGAGGCCTCACCTGTGCTGTGTACAGGGGGAGAACCATATCCCTACTCCTGCTGGCCACACTATTCCCGATACAAGCCAGGATGCCACTGGCCTTCTGGGCCACCTGGGCACACTGCTGGCTTATGTTCAACCAGTTGTCAACCAGTGCTCCCAGGTCCCTCTCTGCTGGGCGACTCTCCAGCCTCTCTTTCCCCAGTCTGTAGTGCTGCCTGGGGTTGTTGTGGTCAAAGTGCAGGACCCTGCACTTGGTCTTTTTGAACCTCATACCATTGGTCTTGGCCCATTGACCCAGACTGTTCAGGTCCCTCTGCAGCATCTTCCTACCTTTCAGCAAATCGACACTCCCCCTCAACTTGGTGTCATTCACAAATTTACTAAGGCTAGACTTGATCCTCTCATCCAGGTTGTCAATAAAGATGTTGAATAGGACTCAATACAGAAGAAACTGCCTTAAATAACAGTTTTCTTATGCACACATAATGATCCAATTTTTCCTTCATGGGTATTAAAAAAGATGTGGACTTCTCTTGTCATCTTTCTTTTCCTGCCTGTGTTGCTTGGTGGAAATAAGTTTAAGTGCATACAGTAAGTAAGAAATGCAATTCTCTGCTGAGCTGTGAGGAAAGATTGGTAGGAAGGAAAGGAAGAGGTCAGTGGGTGTTCTGCATACATCAGAAAAGGATGCAGATACAGTGAGGAAAAGAGAACAGAGAACCAGAAACAGAAAAGGAATACAGTGCATTATGTATACATATACATATATAGGTATAAGATTTGGTTGACATCGCTATATATTAAAAGAGCACAGCTTCTATACTATATTCTTTTACAAATATATTCACTTTTTGTTTGTTTTCTTTAAAGGATGTCCTTATTTGTTACATGTAAACAGCAACCTGAAAAGAGAGGAAATTGTAGCTATTTCTGTAGTAATTGTATCTGTGTTGGTAAGATAACCTCCGATACTATTTTAGAAAGCTGATTGGTGCCGTGGGGAATTATAATAAAATTGTATGACAAGTCATACCAATTTCAAGCTCCTTCTTTTGAAGAACAGGCTATGGACACAGAGTGCAGAGTATAGTATTGCACCAGCAAAATTATTCTTCTGCAACTCTGTTGCTCTGACTGTGAGCATTTCAGGTTTCTCAACTAGGTATCTCAACTAGATATAAATTACTTTGATCTCACAGATCCATCACTCGCTTGTAGAGTGCTTAAAATACGAAGTTTATGCACTAATCCACCCCTTTAGGATGGAGGGTGACCAATCACAGTCCTGCTGCAGTGAAAATGATCCTTTCATTGAAATTAGGCATCGCTACCAGAAGCAAGCAGAAGGATCTCCAGAGCTGCCGAGCCTCATCCTTCACTCTCATCCAATAAGCATCTTTCTGGCCTTATTTTTATAGGCAGCACTAAGCAGCACACGTGCCGTGTTCCTGTGATGGAGCTGTTGGGCACGACAACAATTCTCAGCAGCACGGAGCCCCAAGCAAAACGCTGCCATTTGTGCACCTGTCTTTGGTCCTGGGAAAGGAAGGACGTTTGGTTCCCTTCCACCTAGCACAGCCCCGGAGACTTGCCTTTCCCTGCGTCAGGAGTTTGCGGAGCAGTCCCTAGCGCAGGCGTTATCTCAGAACAGGTGCTGAAGCGGCTGCCGTCCCTCTGCAGATAAGGTGGGGGAGCGAGGGAGAGGCAGATGAGTTCTGGATCAAAGGTTGCTCTCTTCCAGGGCTTGAAGTGACCCAGCCTGGGCAATCCCCTTCCCGGGCAGCCAGGACTGGCTTGACGATGCCAGCCACCCCCTTCATACCATGCACCCTTTGTAAATGACACGAGCCGAGGAGGGTTCCTGCGGTACAAAGCCTGAAGGGCCACCTGAGGAGGGCAGAGGGTCTGTGGAGCCGAGACACCGCCGCTGCCCTGCGGCGGGGCCGGGGGAGCGGCGCGGCTCCAGCCGCCGGCAGATGGCCCCCGCCGCCGCCCTCCCGGGCTCGCCGCCCTCCCGGGCTCGCCGCAGCGCCTGCTGCTGCTCGGGCGAAGGAGGAGCCGGCTTCGCCGCCCTGAATTTCCCAGCCCGCTGTCCTCCTCCTCCTCCTCCTGCTCCGCCTCGGCGGCCGGGCGGGCGCGATGTCCCCCTGAGGGCGATGCTCCCGGCCGCCCCCCCCGCTGCCGCCGGTGCCGGGTGGGCGCGGGCGGGCGGGCGGCTCCCGGCGGCTCTCGCGAGGTGAGGAGGCCGGGCCGGGGCGAGGGCGCCAGCCCTCCCGGGGCGGGGGGATCCTCCGCAGCCGCCTCCTCGTTCCCGCTCCACAGCCGCCGGTGCCGGGAGCCCAGCGGCGCGGGTTGTGTGCGGGGGAAGGAGAGAGCCGGAGCGGGGCCGCCCCGAGCCCGGCCCGCCGCGCCGGGAGCCATCGCTCTCCCCTGGAAATGCCCCTCCCGGCCGCAGCGGCGGGCGGGGGTGCCCTGTAGCGCGGAGGGAGCGGGCTCCGCGGGCCGGGAGCAGCCCCTTCCCTCCGCCCGCGCTCAGCGCCCCCGCGCCCCGCGGAGAGGGAGGCGCAGAGCCGGCCCGCCCGCTCCCGCTCCTCCCCCCGCCCCGCGGGGTGCGTGCCCGCCTGGCCGGGCGGGGGGGCGCCGCGCCGCGCCGCTGAAGCAGCCCCGCACCGGGCAGCCCCGGGGCAGCGCCGGGCAGCGCCAGCATGGCCGAGGAGAGCTCCGACGTCCCTAGAGAGTTGATCGGTAAGGGACGGGGCATGGCGGCGGGGACGGAGCCTCGGGGGAAGGTGTTGCGGGAGAGAGGGGGGCAAGTTTGGAGGCCGCCGTGCGCGACCTCGGGCTGCGGCGCTGGATGAGGGGGAGCCGGGGGGAGGGTGTGTGGAGCCGGGGGCAGCGCGGCGGGGGTCGGCTGGGGGAGCCGAGAGAGGTGCGCGGGTGCCGGGGAGGCTCCGCGGGGCTTCGAGGGGACGCGGAGGAGCCGGTGGGGGGCGGCGAGGCCGCGGTGCCGGCGCTTGGCCCCGCTGCTGCCTGCGGGAATTGGCGGGCGGGGGCTGCGAGCCTGCGGCGGGGAGCGGGGAGGCGGCCGCGGGCAGGGGCCGCAGCGCTCCCGGGCAGCGCCGGGCTCCTCGCTGCCCCGGCCCTGCGGCGGGCGCTGGTCGGCGGGCCGCTGGTCGCTGTGCCCGCTCGCCGTGGGGGGGTTTGCGGGCGAGGGGTTTTGGGGGGCGGGGGAGGGGGGGCAGCGGCGGCTGCTGGACCCCCGGTCAAACTGCCTCGGCTCGGCCGTGCCCCTGCGCCGGGACACCGGCGGGTCTTCCGAGCGTGCCTGGCAGAGGCTCCGAGCTCTGGCTCTGGTCGTTGTTGTTTTTTTTAAAATTATTTTTTCCCTTGGGCTTTGTATAGTTTCAGACTCACTTTGCTGTGCATGTACGAGAGAGCGAGGGCAATTGTAATTAAAGTTTTACGGCCCCATGCACACAACCCCCTCACGTTATATGCTTAGGTAATGCTGAGGTCCTTAAAAATGCTGTCGTTGGTGTGAGGGAGCTTTCGATAAATGGTTCATTAACACAGTGCTGTAGTGCCCTTTGGGGGTAACAAGTCTGATGCTCCAGGCCTGGTCCTCTGCCGCCTTGCTCAGGCCATAATTCCTTTGGGTTTAGTTGCAGTTTTGCCTGTTGAAGAGACATCCGAAGATGTCGCCAACATTAGAATAATTTCAAGTGTTGCCTTAGTGACAGATGGAAACAGATTTGTCAGGCAACACGGTAGATGTTGCATGGAGTACAGTCCTTTAAACCTTACTGACATTTATACTGTTGAATTTCCTTCAGTTTCATCAGTCAGTGCTGTCTGGTGGTAATGAGTTTTAGCACTTACAAAATATTGGTAAAAATCTGGATGGATGGTTGCAGCTGTCATAGAATTTTTAAGTTTTTTTCCTGTATAGATGAAATAGCTTTATTTTGCAGTCATTGTAGTGTGCAAACTATGGGTTTTGCTTCAGTCTGTAGCTTGCTGCTAAGAAGTTACGAGCTGTCATGTGTGCTAGGAGTAGTTGTGGTCAAAACCATGGACTTTTTGAAAAATGACCAGGCATGTGTGAGGTGCTAATACGTGGCAGTAATCACCGTGGATCTGTGCAATACTCCAGTATCATAGGTGAGATGTGGTGCACGGTGACAGGAGGAGCAAAGTGAGCATCTTTGCACATCCCTCCTCTGATGGCTTTGGACAGTTTGAAGAATTACTCCTCACTCCTTTTGCCCCGCACCCACCCATATTGCTTTGTCAAGGGCTCTTCTGGGGCACGCGGATGTGTTCATGTAGATTGGTTTGATTTCTAGCTGTGTTTTGGTGTCTGTGTGTTACAGTTTAACCTTTTAAATAGGCTTTTTGTAGTAACCCTGTGTTTTCAGAACAGTAGGAAAGGATGTGCCTTAACAGTGACTGGAGCTTGGAGATTAAACTGGGAGTAGGAGTGTTTGAGCTGCAGTTTTTGTTCTGTTACTCACTTCCTGTGTGACCTTTGTCGGGTCTCTAGGACATAGTCCTCAAAAAACCCTCTCTTACTCTTGACTTGCCTGGATCAGCTCCTGTGAGATGCAGGTGTCAGAAGGCAGGCAGTCATGGTCTTCGGTGTTAAAAATGAATGAGCACTTGAAAATATGAGCCTTAATATTGTGTTTGTGTTCCTCAGTCTGAAAAACTGCTTTGCAAATTGCTTTGCCACCAATGGGTCATGTAGGAAAAAAATCTGTGTAATCTAAATCTTTTCTCTTCGAAGAAGCATTGCTAGCCCTTTCTGGCAGATAGAGCCTTGGAGGGAGCTTTGTGGAGTCTCGGGTGTCAGACCCTATAGCTTGTTGAAGGCTGAGAGCCTTCAGTCGCTGCCACTGATGCGATGTGGGACCTGTGGGACAGCAAGGGGAAGCAGGTCTGTCCACGCCGGTGCTTCAGGAGGAAGTCCCTTGCTAGATGCGGGCACTCGGTGCTCTTTGTGGGAGAGGAGAAACTGAAAGGCAGAAGCTGGGGGTTGAGGTAAATAAAGTAGCAGTGACAGCAGCAATACCTTTCCTTCTGCAAGGAGGCAGGACTTGGTGAAAAGACTGCAAGATCATCTTGCTTCTGGATTCCCAAGCAGGGGACAGTAAGACCAGAATTAGGCATTACCCACGGGACACATAGCCTGGGAAAAAAAAAAAAAACAAACCAAAAAAACAACACAATAACAAAAACAGTTCAAGCTGGGCTGTACTTTTCCCCGGGCTTTGCTTACCTGGCTGGTCGGGGAGCTTGCAGCCTGGCTCAAGACCAAGCGGTTGCCCGGGGAGCCGGGCGCGCTGGCCGCTTGCCACCGGGCTGCCGCGGCTTGGGGCGGGCGGGCTTCTCGCCGGGCAAGGCGCTGCCACCGAGGAGCTTTTGTTTTCTGATAGGAAAATTAAAATTCCTGCGGAAAACATGCCGATTCTGCAGAAAGAGCTCTTTTCTGGTGGAGAGTCGCTCTGACCCAGGCGTGTTTCTGACTTTGCGCACCCTCCTGCCCTGCAGGCAGAATGCTTGTGGCCTGGGCTAAATGTCCAGGCTGAATAAACGGTGTGTTGTTTGCACTAATGCATTCTGGCTGCTGGATGAAAATTGTGCCGAAAAGTGCAACAGAGAGCACTGTAAAAGCCAATGGAAGAGCCCGTTGTCTTCACTTTTAGCCTTTAAACTTTAGCGTGCATGAGAGCCAAGTGTGTGCACCTGGGAAGGCGGAGACTGGCTTTTACAGATGCCAGCTGTAGTATTTGAAATAGGTTCATGTGTTTAAAAGATGTCTTTCTTGTTCCTTTTCGGGGGGGGGGCTGGGGAGCCAAACTTACACAAGGTGCCAAATTGGCTCTTCTGGATGTACTCCTCTGTTTATCTCCCAATTACATCAGTGTCAGTAGTTGTATGAAGTTTTCTGACTCAGTTCTCTGTATATATGTTCCCTTCAGGCCAGGGTGCAAACTAGGGGAAGGACTGGTTCATTTGGTACTTGGCAGAGACTGCATATACATGTGTATGCATTTATGTATGAAAACATTATGGCAATTAATGTAAGGTTGGTGTTGGCACCGTGAGGTGGCTACATTGTTGTTCAGACTTGGACCCACACCAAAGTTGCCTTCCATAGCATCCGCTCCAATAACAGGCAGGTGTCTCAAAGTCTGCTGGGTTTGCTTTGCAGCTCAAAAGTGCAGAGGGCAAAATGTGTGAACACTGGCTTTTCCACTGTCTGGCCCATTTAGCCTCCCTGATATTAACAACAAGAGGCTAAAATTTTTGCAATGCAAGAAGCTAGTTGGGTTTGCAGAAAAGCTACCTTTTCCAGTACAAATAATAGCAAGGGAGGAATTGGTTGTATTTTCCCAGAGTAGAGCTAAGCGGTGCTGGGACTTGTCTTGGGGAATGCTTTTGATGTGTAAGTAGTGCTGGGAAGAAACATTAAATTATGTTTAGAATCCTGGCATGCAAAATTGATAATCCTAATGTAGCAGACATGGTTTAGCGTGTAGATGGCATAGTTATGAAGCTGTACTTATGTACGGTTGGGTTTGGTACTGGTGCATGTTCATGAGACTCCCATGAGTGCAAGCAGTGGAACAACACAGCTTTCAGTCTTCCCAAAGCTTGACTGTGACATCTGTTTCCTTCTCAAGTTGTCACTTAAGGTATTCAATTAAGGTGTTTTATTTTATTTCAGAAAGCATCAGGGATGTTATTGGGAGGAAAATCAAAATTTCAGTCAAGAAGAAAGTAAAGCTGGAAACCAAGGGAGATAAAGTGGATAACAAAATACTGGTAAGTATAACAGACTGACTGATTAAATCTGTGGAGGAAAAGCCAGTATCTTCCCAGAAGGCTTTAATTCTCCTCTTGACAGGTTATTTGACCTTTTTGTGTACCATAAGATATACCTCTCACTTATTTTCCTACTTCCTCGCTAGCCTGCACAGCAAGTTGATGTGCAGGCGTGGGCATGTACATGCGTATTTATAACTGAATTATTCTTCAGATTTTAGGATACTGCATTGTGGATTTATGCTAATGCAAGCTATTATTATAACCAGTTCTAAAATAATTTGCTAACTTTCCTGGTTAGGTTTCCCACTTATATATCTGTAGAAATTTTGGGCGGACAAGAAAAACAAAATGAAGCATGTGGAATTACTTATCTTTTGAGAGTATTTTGAACCTGTTATATAGAGAAGAGTAACAATAAAACTATTGTGCTCTTTGAACTCAAATGATTATTTGTACTTTTTGGTATTCTCTGTTAAGTCACACATCTGCAATTTAAAATAAATGCTTACTTTGTGGGATCCTTCATTGTCATTCCTGAAACTGTAGTGGAGGAGAATGTCAAATTAATCTTGCTTAAGTATGCTTTCCTGTTTTCTCAAGAATAGTTTTGCTGGCCTCTCTTGATAAGAAGAAATGGTATGAGCTGGTGTGCTTGCATGCTGTCCTGAATACTTGGATATGCAAAAAGAGATGGAACTTTATTTCCTCATTCTTTTGCTAGCTCTCTATCAGGAGAGCTAGAGTAACAAATACTAATACAGTGCTGCTATAGTATCTTGCGAGATGTTGGAAATTTGGTGCTTTCTGTCATTTAGAATGCTATTGCATATTTACAAGTTTCATTGCCAAGGCTGTTGTTAACAGCTTTTAGGTACATTCCCCATGCAGCTATTCTATTTTGTCTTTAAAAACCGCAACTTAATCAGTTTTCAATTGCCTTCATGAAGTACATGTTGCTTATCCCAGGGCAGTAAGACTGTTGATAATGGTCTACTTTTCAGTGAGAGCAGCTACTTATAGAATTAGAAATATTTTCTGCATAATATCTATCCATGTTATATGTAGCTCCTGGGTATATGGCTTTTGTACTGGAAATCGGTTGAGTATAGGACTGTTGATTGATTGTCTCTATTTGAAAGCTGTGTTTATAGTGAAGGCTGACAGTTTCAGTGAAGCAGTGACACTTGATTGACTTTTTGACTTATAGAGAATTATTACTATTATCAATAGTGAAATATATTATGGAAATATTGAAATACCGTTCTGGTTGTATGGGACCAAAAGAATGTCAAGCATTAATTGTCAGTAAAGTTTTTGAAGGATGTGTTACTCAGCAGAAAAATGTCTTAATGTGATGGCTCAGCGTTTTTTTTTCTCTCTTTAATCTCTTAAGCTCTCAGGTGAGGGACTTTAACCTTTTATGACTGGCTGAAGAGGTACTGAAAGGGAAGGAACCTCTTTAACAGGTTCACAAGTTAGTGAGCACTTTGTGTGTGTGTGCATGTTGTCTTCAGTGCACAGGATAAGTTTTTCAAGGGGATGAATTGCTGAAGGGGATGTTGTCTGGTAGGACTATTTTTTCTTTGATGCAAAAATGCAGAGGATTTATACTGAAAAAAAAAAAGAATGTTTTCATGGTTAGAGAAATTGACTACTGGGGTTGGATTTTGTGTTTTCTTCTGCCTCAGAAGAAAATTGCTCTGTGTGAAGCTGTACAAATCACTAATGACATTTTTACAGTGTTTTTATAATTGCATGTGTGTATCTTTACTTTATGTGGGGTTTTTTTGCAGAAGGGCTGAGTGTTGTCTGCTGTGGCAGAGGCCAGTGGAGACTCTGGTTCCTTTTTAGGATGTAGAGATCTCTGAAATGCAGAGTGCTCTGACAAAAATGACACTAGCAGCACCTGAATTTGACTACCTCAAATTAGTGAAGGCTTTTTGGCCTTACTGTGTCTACACAGTCTCACTTCTTACCTGTGAAGTAAAGGAGATACACTCTTCTCTCCTAAAAAGAGTGATGCTAAAAATAAATAACCTTGCTTCAGAAATATGCAGGTGCTTAATTCTAAGCACTACAGGAAAGCTGCCAACAAAAAGTAAGAATTTTTGTATGTCAAGCTGGGACTTGAACATTTCTCAGTAAATAATACATGTGGCTGCATTTTGATCAGGGCAGGTAAAACCGAGGACTGAATTGCTGTGCCTTGGGTGAGCATGTCAAACTAAATACTGAATGAAGTGTTGGCAGCAAAAGCAATTCAGTAATTAAAGACTGTATCCTCAAGTGCATGCACCAGAGGGCTCAAATGTGATTGCATGGGCAGCCTTCATGCCAGCGCTCCTTGAGTCCTGAGAGCTTCATTTTGAAATGTTCATCATCTTCTGAGCATGGTCTCTTGATTGCACCTGTGACAATGAATTGTTTTGAGATTTTGGGTTAAATTTTCTTAGTTGTTGGGTGTTTACAAGCAAATTAGGTAGCATGCATTGGATCCAGCAGTTAATAAGGAGGAAATGTCAGTTCTCAGTCTGGTCACCCAGAGCTGCAGTGCAATATGCTCAAGGTTTTAGAGAAGGGTGATTGCAAGGGTTGGCACTGAACACAGGCACCCAAATCTGTGCTTTCATTAAGTGATCTCTCATTCTTCCTTTCTAGGAAAATCCAGCAAAATCAGTAACACTTTGAGAAGGGGAGATTATTTAAAAATTGCTGCACTTTGCAGTTAGCTATAAAAACACTTTACCTCTAGCCCTGTTGTTCACAGCGTATTCAAGGTGCAGAGTACTAGAGTATGGATGTATATATATCCATCTACTCAAGTCACTCTGCTCTAGGAAATTTCTCTGATAATTGAGATGGAAATTGGAATCTGAGACTAAAGAAACATCTTGGAACTGGGGGGGGGGGATGGAGGGGATGAGGAAAACATCAAATAAGATCCTGATGTTAAAGTGGTGACACTGGTAGATAAATCTGTGGTTGCCATAAGGTGCCTTAGGACATCAGCTCTGTGTGCCAGAGTTTGGAAGTTATGACTGGGTTTTGATGTGACAGATTTTTTTTTATTTATTTTTTTTTTTCAGTCTGTACAGCAAGCTTGCTACTTCAGTAATCTTAATTTGCAGTTATTTAGTTTTTCAATTAGTCATAATGATGCAAACTAGTAAACATGGCAAAGTGCTCAACTGCCTCTGGTCTGCTGGTGCCAGGTCTCAGTTGCGCAGGCAGCAAGCTCCTATCCAACCCTGAAAAGCTGATAACCAGCTTGAATGGGCAGAAGTTCAGTCCTGAAGCAATTGGGGCAAAACCCCAGGCCTATTCAATTCTATAAAGTTGTCTTTAGCACAGCGAAGCTGCCCTCAGGGAGAGTGAAGGAACATCCAGGCATAGAGGAAACCTCAAATGGCAACAAGCTGCCAAGGAGGAACTGCTCCATGGGGTGAGGGAGTTATGCATCATGGGGCTCCCCAAGGGGACATAGGCCCTCAATGTGCCAGCAAGGCAAGCAGAGCAGGTCTGGGGGTGGTAGCCAGTGGCAGCTGTGCCCTAGTGATCACCGGCCAGGCTGTGGTGCAAGGCATACCCAAGGTCAAGCCACGGAGTTGGGTCGGTGGGGCAGGCTCAGCTGGTAAAATGTCTGGGCACTGGTGTAGCTGTGGCATTGCTCAGGCAAGTGCTGGAGCTCCAGAGCAATATCAGGAGCCCCAAGGCTTTTGGGTTATAAACCCCCATCATCAGAGCTGGCCTCGAGTGTAGGCTTCCAAACTTTGGCAGAGTCCCTGCATAGGCCACCCTGCCTGGGTCCATGTGGCCCCACTGTGTTTGGCTATGGTATGGTTCTTGCAACAGTAATCTTATTGGGTTAAAATATATAAGGGTGTTACTGTTTTCAAATTGGTCAAGGATTGTTTTGGTTTTGTGGGATTGTTTTGTTTAAACCTGGCTTCTTACTAGGACAAGGCTTTAGGCGTCATGCTGAGTGGCTGTTGTGCTCCTTCTCACGCTGACAACTTCTGACCTTCTCTCTAGCTCTAGGAGGCCTTGATGATTATCAGATTATGACCTACAGACAAACCTTGGCAGGAAACTGGACTGCTCAGTTTCGGTGTTTGTGGTACTGCTTTTTTTTCTCCCCCAAAATACCCAAGTTATCAGTATAGTGTTTTTCCAAATATTTCCCATTGCAGTTTTTTCCAATCAGATTTGTTGTAATTGTTAGCAATCACTAAGAAGTTGAAATTGTAAGATAAAAGCAACATGTTAAATACATTTGACCAGCTCATCATGAAGTACTAATGTTTTTAGGAGCGGCTCATGACAGGTTGGAATTCAGGATTCCTCTTTTTGTTTCTTTAATACTAATAAAAGATAATACTTACAGTTTAGTTGCATTTGATATTAGTTTTCTTTTCAAAGATAATACTATTTTAGACATTATAGGTGAAGAAACACTGGCATTGTGTACTTGCTGCAAATGACTATGCTTTCTATGTAGTTGGCTTGGGTCTTTTGCTTTGTTCATGTCATTGTTGTTGTTGTTGTTGGTTTTGGTTTGTTGCTTTTTTTAATGTTATCCTGACCTTAGGGTCATAGAGTACTCTAATGTGATGCAGTGACCACAAGCACTTTATTAGGAAATCCCATTGAGGAATTTCTGTTATGTTGCTCCCTCAGGTCATTTAGTTCTCTGTTAAAATATTGCAGTGCTACTTCTGGAACTAGGACAGTTGCTTTAGCAGGTGGCTTCTCTTAAAATGTACTGTATGCCCAACATAGATTCATGTGTGGGCGTATATTGTATGTCCGTGTGAGTTTCTTTGCGACATATGTTTCCATGGGCTTTTAAAACAAAATTTTTAGTTGGCTTCTGTCAAATAGATATTTATTTGTTCTGTGCACATGGTCTGAGATTTAATGCTCACCTTTTGAAGACTCACTTATAAAGACTCAAATTCTATTAAAAAAAAAATAAAATCTATGTTTACATTTAAAGGAGCAATTGTGGCTGTCTTGTGCACTGTTCATGTGGCCTCTGAATGTTGCCTGAACAGCCTGGCAGACTGTACCAAAGCAGCTGAGAAAAGTGTGTATGAGCTGTTGCACCTGTTCAGCTCTAAGGATGACAGTCTCTGGACAGAGACACTAATATTTTGCACTGCCAAAACTGTTCTGAGATTAAAAGCTCTGGCGCTAGTTTTCCATTGCTCATCTTTTGTCTTGATCCATCCATGATATTCTGTTCAAATAGAGATGAATTTCTCTATCTGTCTAGGTGCCAGTGTCCTGCCTTAAAAAATATGCACTTGTATTATCTCACTATGAGCATGAAGCTCACAGGGTTGTTGAAGGCTAGTTTTGCATAAAATGTGTGCAAACTCACACATTGTATCATGACAGCTGGTGTGCGATAATAATGTTAAATGTGAACATTCTTTTAAAATAATGGTGCTTCCTCTCTTTTGCCCAGAACGTTGAGTGTTATGACATGTATCTTAAGTGTGTGTTTATGAAGATGAAAGGAAGTAGGTGTTGGTACACCCTTCATGTCAGGAAATGTAAATGAAGTGAGGTAATCAAGAATACTTCTGTGTGAACTGTAGCCAATAAGATTGCTACAGAAAATGGAAATAGTAAGAATACTGCTGGAAACAGAATTTATTAATCTAGTAATGCCATTGGATATAGTCCCAAAATGGAAACCATTAAAAAAACCACCTCATTTATGTGCAGATTTTACTGAAATCTGTTTGTTATACACTGATCTATAGGGTTACTCTTAACTGCTGGGAAGGTTTACAAACTTGACATTCTGATGCTGTGATAGTGCGTACAAATGTTGAAATAATTTTTGTTGAGGTGTTTCCACTTCTAGAGGGGTAAACTGGCAATCAGTGGAATTAACCAGGCTGAGAGGAATACTTTCCTCCTCTTCGGTTGGTGAAACGAGGCATTGCTTTTCTTTCCTCAATTTCCACTTCCAGTTCCTACCTAGTCCTCCTTTTCCCCTTTTCCTTACTTAATTCTGTCTTCTCCCACACCTTGCAGACAGAACCTTGTCTTGTGTTTAAATCAGGGTTGATGAACTTTTTTTAGCATAACAATAATATGAATAAACTCTCAGGCTTCTTTTCCTCAGTTTTTTCTGCATTAAGGGTAAGATCTAGTCTACTCCCTTGATTAAACTGGCCTTTGACCAAACTGATATAGTCCTCTTTCTCTGGCTACCCAGGCAAAATGTAGATTTTCTACAGTCCTGGCACTCTTGTGTCCTTTTGAGTGTAGCTCTGCCCACAGCTGTATGTTTTCTTTGACACCTGGTTGAAGCACAAAGGATTTCTTGCACATTGAGAGTATAGTGTATTCTTTGCATGCTTTGGGAGGATAATATAGCCATGACATAAAAGAGCAGCTTGCTTGCTCTCCCTTTCTTTTGTTTTGGGCAGCTGGCAGAGAGCAAGGTAAGAAATGGTAACTTGTCTTTTGGTGCCCTGAAAGTACCTGTCTTTGTTCTGTTTCATGTACTTTGCATGTGGACACCCACCTGCGGGTGCATAAATCCATCTGTCCTCTGGAAGGAGGAAATGTAAACATTATCTCACCTTTTACAGCTTCTGGTTTTCTGTTCACAGTTCTGACAGGTATCAGGAAAAAAAGAGTGGCAGGAGGCAGGAATCCACTATGGCTCTGAATGGTTCATGGGATCCTTCTTTCTGACTATTTTTCATAAGCCATTTAAGTTTTTTTTTTTTTAACCTGTTACACTCTTTCTGCTGCTTTTGCTGAGTATATGATGTACCAAAGTGGTTTGCTAAGTACTTCTGTTTCTAGAGGGTCTGACTCCCTGCCACCATTATTTGTGAAATGGAGCCTTCACAAGCAAGGATTTGCATTGAAATCTGCATAAAAGTGGCAGAAGTCTGACTATTACACATAATTTCTCATAAGCTGAGAATAAAAATAGAATATTAGTAGTGTGTCAACTTCTTGTCTCAGTCACTCTTCTCCACGGATGGCTTTTTTTTTTTTTTTTTTTTTTCCCCAAGAAAGAGAAGGCTTGGAAGGGAACCGAGAACGTTTTACTTGGTTAACAAATGTCAATGAAAAAACCTTGTCCATAATTCAGTTGTGTGGTGGGGTTTTTTTCGGTTGGTTTTTTTTTTTCCTCCTCTCATGGCTTGTTTTGTCTGCATGAAGATACTTCTTAGAAGAGACTTCTCAGGCAGGAAAAGTGGTTCATTTTACTGTAACTGGTGTGGAGGAGGCAGTAAGCTTGAGAAAGGCCTCAAGGACTGCTAATTGAGATATTTGTGCAGTGTACTGTGAAAAATGCTTCTTGTTGCTCAGAGCCTCTCTCTTCAACCATTGTTGTGGTGGAAAAATTGGTAAAGGTCACTGATTTGTCTCATTATGAAAATACTCACTTTGGATCACCTACAATTCAGCTTATTTTTTTTTCTCAGGGTGTTGGTAATTGAATTCTGTGTGAAGTAATTACAGGCCCTGTATGTAAAAATTATTCTTTAAATAAAACTTTTGCTAACTATGCTTCATACTGCTACCATAATCCCCAAGCTGATTTCTGCCCTTGTTCCTGTCTAAGCTCTCCCTGTGTCTGGAGCACCCACTCTGTGGCAACTCACAAGTGGTATCATTTGGTTAATGATAGCTTCCTTAATTTGAACTTCTAAATGACAAACTATTAATGATGAAAATTTAATCAGAAGAGCCAGAATCTGATAACCCAACACGACTGAAACAGACCTAACCAAATCAACTGGCCTACTGGGTGAGGAAAGAGCTACCCTGGCATGAGGACTCAGGGTTGCAGAGTAAGGTCCAAATAGCTGCAGGATGTGATTTTAATGTTAGCAAACTTAAAGGTGTTTCTGCTGGTTGCTACAAACTTTGGAAATGTTGCATCGCAGGTGGTGAGCGTGGGAGAGGTGGTTGCCTGGCCCCATGGGGACCATGGCAGTGGCTTCTGGGATAGCGATAGGTAGGTTTTTAGCAAAGGGGAAGGCTTTCCCCCCTCAGCCGAACAGTATTTACTCATTGTTGTGTTACTGTCACTCTTCAGGGGGCTTTGCAAATTAATCCTGACAGCACTCGCCCCTCTGAACAAATACAAATTAAAAGTGTCGTGTGTCCTGTGTGGCTATGAGAAAGTGCCTGGAGGATAGAAACCACAAGCAAGCAAGGAGCAGCTCTTAGGTTGTGTTTCTGGATCATCTTTGCAAAATTACCTTGGTTTAAAGAGTAGAGAACTGTGGGCTGGGCTTGTGGGCACTGAGACATTTTGCAGATTTTTCCCTTGGCTGACAAGTGGTGTTTGTGTATCCCTGTGTTCCAGAGAAGGCCTGTGTGACAGCAGAATGGGCTTATAACGTGTATATGTGGGAATGGAAAACAGAAGAAGAGAGGCTGGGTCTGTTTTCCCTTTGCTTTTTCAAGTGTCCTGTTTGTTTCTATGCTTTTTAGATAGGTGGGTAACTATATTTAATATTTTTCCCCTTTCTGCAGTTAAAGCAGCTGTTAGCAGCATGTTGCATGTGAGGTGAGCGGCAGCGTGGTTGGGATGCCTGGAAGCACTCTAATAAGGGCTTAGGAGGCTGAGGTCACTCAGAGCAAGCCATTTCCATTTGGTGCTCCCCTGTGCTGGGAAGATGCTTGCCATAGGCGTGTCTCTGGAATAAGCCCTGCAGGTACACGTCACTTCCTCTGAGCACACCCTCGGTTCTCCAATTGAACGGCAATCCTCCTCTTGTAGCTAAAGCTTTGACAAACTACACCTTTTGTAGAGCTTTGTATATTTTGAAGATTTGAGCTAAGTTACAGATGCCTAATTATTCTTGGAGCCTGAGAGGAAAAGAAGAAGGTGATGTAACTGTAGTGGAGCAGTTTCTACTGAGCTCTGATTAGGGGACATGAATGGCTGTTGACCCTGGTCTGAATTGGGAGACAGGGCACTGCTGTGTTTGTTCAGGGTCGACCTTTGAATGAAAAGGCTTCTCCCTTTCTGCCTCTAAGGCCATTAGCAAGACTGAAACTACTCATACAAAACTATTGATAGAGGAAGCTTTTCAGAAGTTCATCTGTTAACAAACACTTGAGCCTGGTGCTTAAGAATGATACCATCTTACAGCTGTGCACAAGCTTCAATTCCAGTGTAGACCTCAAGGAGCCTGAGTTGAGGAGCAGTGAAGGCAAGTCAATACAGATGCTTGGATTTTTAGTGCAGCTGGCTTTAGCTGATGATCTTCTCTTCTGTTGTTTGCAATGTTGGCAGTAAATATATGAAGAAATGCTGGCTTTGGTAGGTGCTGATACATTGATGAGTAACAATTTCTGCTGTCATGGCAAGTTTATTCATATTCCAGGACAATATTTTTATTTTATTACTATTTGAAGAAGTGTAACATAAAAATGTTTTATAACTATAACAAACACTTTTCTTGACCGTGTCACTGTTTGAATCTGTACCTCACAAGTGTCAGAAAACAGTGTTTGGACTTTGGTCTTTCTGTTCTCTCATCCCAAGAACATGCTGAAATGCCTATGTTTTTTTGTGAAGGCTATCAGTGTATGCTGTGTACAATTGTTGCATACACTATGGGTAACTTTATGCTCCCTTTCCATCTCCCTCTTTGTTGTCCTTCCATCTCCCTCTTTGTTGTCCTTCCATCTCCCTCTTTGTTGTCCTTCCATCTCCCTCTTTGTTGTCCTTCCATCTCCCTCTTTGTTGTCCTTCCATCTTCTTTGCTTCAGCAAGTCTCTGGAAACTTCCCTGTGTGTAGATTCCTGTCAGGACTGGGTTTGCTTTTTAGTCTGCCCCTTGTCACACTAGTGGCCCTGTTTTCCCAAAAGCATATCCCCCCCCTTCTGTTTCCTTTCCTTACAGAGGTAATACAAACATCTCCAAAGATCTCATTATCCCCACAGATGCAAGGACAATGGACAGAACATAAAGCTGCTAGGCTAAAAAATACTGATGGCTGCCAGAAACTTATTCTGAATATGTTTTTACCTAATCCTGCTAGCCAAGTTCTCTGCTTCCTTGTTCTCTAATTTCATAAAAATATTTGCTAGATATGTTGTTTGTGTCATGGAAGGAGTTTGGGTCATTATGGGCATTATTTGGGCATTATGGAACTGTTAGTATAATTTGGCTTCAGGTTCTTTCCGTCTTTCCCAAAGCAGCCCAAAACAACTGCTAGTATCTCAACAGAGTGTTGTGCAAATTATGTTTGTCCTGAGAGGAAGCAAGAGAACTCACTTGCCTTGCTCTCTCTGTGTCTCCAGGTAAATAATCTGTTGGGCTGGAGAAAGGGAAAAAGTAAACTGAAACAAGTAAGGAACTGTATAGCATGGCAATTTAACTGCAATGAGCTGATGGGTAGTGCCAGAGCAGCTTAGAAGATAGCAAAATAGCTTTAAAAGGGTTTTGTCTGTGAATACAATTGTGTTGCCCAGTTTTTATAGTTTTCTCTTTGCTTTGAGAAGACATCTAAGAAATTTGACTCTGCAGATGCCTTTTACTGTATTTTGCTTAATCTGTACTATTTCCCTCACAAATTATTTTAAAGGCACTGTTCTACCATTTGCTTTCTTAGCTCCACCCTGTAGGCAAACTGCAGAAGCATAATGCTGACTCTCTTAGACTTCTATGTAGATATGTCAACTAAAGCTTGGAAAAGCTTGTTGTCTGAAGAAGTGTGTGTGTTAAGTCTTTAGCTAAGTGCCAAGAAAAGTCTTCAGGAGTGGCCTAACACAGCAGGGATTTATGTTTTGTTTCAGTTGTATACCTTTGCTGTTATTTTACCTGCACTGAATAATACTAAAAATGGTAACATATGAAGGTGTTGACTCTTAGAAGTTACATATTTAAGTTTGAAAGACTTTAGCTGGCTGCAAGATTAATGCCAACACTTGCTCTTTCATTGTTAAATCATGACCTTAGTTAGTTGGCAAAGATTTATTCAACTTAATAAATGCTTATAAGAGTTGGAAGCACATTTCTCCCTGTTAAATATTTTTAAAACCTTGAGCAAAAAAATACAAAATCTAAAGATGAGTTAGTTTCTTGTGATATTTGCAGTGTAATACTGTCCTTTTAAAGTATTTCCTGTTGCACTACTAGATGAATCTGCTGTTGTTTATATATGCGTGAAATTGTGTGAAATTAAAATCCTGCAGTTTTTTGTATGGTATTAATTTATGACAATGTAGCCTTAATGCATTTTTAGTAGGCCTTTGTTCAGCCTGAGTGGTTAAGTCCGCCCAAAATAGCTTATTCTTCTATTAGATATTTTCCATTTTTTCTATGTTTTATTTTTCTATTTTTAGCTCTCATTGTTTATTATAGAAAATCCATTATGTTGTTTTCCCCTTTTTGGAGGGTCTGTTTGCTTTCACCAGAAAGAAAATATTGCAGACATTTGAAATCAAGGCTGGCCTTAAGGACATATGCATAATAGAAGGAAACATTGGCAAGTCAGTTTCTCAACCTTCCCTTTCACCTCTGTAGCTGCTCCAGTCTTCCGTGGCTCTCTGAGATGAGATTTGTGTGGTGGGACTGATGGTGCCTTTCCCTTCTGCCACAAGCAGCACTAAACTGGCACGGAAGGGGTTGGTGAGTTGTGCTTGACACAGAGCACTGGGGACCTCCTTTTCTCCGCCTTTGCAGGTACTGCCTGCTCAGGAGCCAGAGCTGCCTGCTGCTTGTGCTCTCTGACTCTGAGTACGTGCAGTGTAGTGTCAGGGTGGCCTAGATCCTAATGAGAGGAGGAATTCTATCGTGCTTCTGCCTTGAGATGTGCTACAAGAAAAGCTGTGCTGGGGAGTAGCTTTTGTGTCACTGGTTCACAGCCTGGCTGTTCTTTGTGTGACCTTGTTCATTTGCCTGAGCACTGGGGAGATGGAAGAGATGGGCTGTGCTAGAGAAGGACGTCTCTCCTCGCACAGTTTCTTCTGCAGTGTTAGACCTTACTCTTGCCAGATGCTAGAGTCTGCATGGCACTGGTTTGACTTCAGAACATGATGGGAAGAAGGGATTCACCAGCTGTGCTGCTTCTTTCGGGACACTGAAGAATTACAGTGAGAATTAGTTTTATCAGAGAGACTGCTAGCTCTCACCAGCCATTTCACTGTAGACATTCTGTGAGGGGCCAGCATCAGAAATGGTTTCCCTAGTCAATCTTCACCTGCTAATTTGTTAGTTTTATTGATAATACTTCTAAAAAAAGCTCAGCTTGTGCAAACAGGGATATACAGTCTGACAGAACTGGAAAAAGAAGAGGAATAACTTTCTCCACCTCCCTGTGTCACTGTTTCTGAAGTGATAATAGCAGCTTTTCTTGGAACATAAAGAGGAAGAGCTGGCAGAGACATGAGACCCTCAGTCAGAAGCCTGGCAGGAATTAAGCAAGCTGCCTTAGTTGTTCTTCTGGTTTTGTGTTCTCCTGAAATGCATTTTCCATGGATCAGGCAAGAGGACTGGTTGTAAACACTGCACCAATCTTACTGGGCTTTAGTTCTCAGTAAAGTTGCCATTTTGTTACTTTTGCCATTTAGTCGCCATTGCAGTTACCTTTGAAAGAAAACTTGTAGTATAACAAATCGTGTAAGTTTTGTTTCTGTAGGATTAATAGCCTTTTGGTAAATGTAGCAAATTGACAGGATTTTCAGAAGTGTTTTAAAATACATGAGACTTGCTACATTTCATGGCTGTTGCTCCCCTCTGCCTCTTAAAGCTGTGCATTAGCCTTGAGGTCTGGTTCTCTGAATTAGGACTTAATATGATAAAATATGCTGAGAAAATCCCTAAAACATGCAGGGTCTGGATGCATCTTTGAGAAGCTGAGTTATTTGGCACAGTGCAGTTCTTACCATCTAGTATCTAGACGGACACTGAGTAAGTCATGTAATTGACTGTATGTTCATGGATATTGGATGGCCCTCCATTGGGGAGCAGAGAGGTTTTCATAACTGACCTTTGATCTGATGGCATTGTCCAAGAGCATAAACCAAAAAGTAGTCATGTGGAATTTCTCCTGCCGTTATTTAAACTTGGGTGTTGGAAATTCATTAAACACTGATCTACTACATTTTTAGGGTTTCTGAATAACCCAGCTGTTCAGTTATGTTGAACTGTTTCTACTTAAGATGTGACCAAAACCTGATTTTGGTGTCTTAGCTGTAATCTCTCCTGGTCCAAGTATGGTTTTTGGATCCCACACTTGCAGGGTGAAGAGTGGATTGGATTGCCCTGTTCAGACTTTCTTGCACAGCCTGAGGATTAGTGGATTTGCTGGTGAGTGGTGGAGTCGAGCCAGTTGGACTAGGCATTAGGTTAATGCTTAGGGCATTGTGGATGCATTGACATGAGGAAATATAGTATCTGGGTTGCACTAGCCTTTGGCAGCAGTGTTAAGCTGCTTCTGTAAGAAAAATACTCCATTTTTGTTTTTGTTTTTGTTTGTGCTTCTTTTTTTTATTATTTTTTATTCTTCTGTAATGGAAAATCTGTCCTGAGCTGATTTTACCATTATGCAGCAGTAAAAATTCACAGTGGTTTGTAGTTACCACTGCAGCACTGTGTGGTAAGGTTGCTTTCAAGATCTGTAATGGGGATATTGATGTTTTTCCCCTCCTGTAGGCAGAGTTCATGTGTAAAATGAACGTTGAGCTTTCAAGTGTGTTTAATAATCACTCCTCCCATGAATGTGTCTCAGTGCATATAATACTCACATATTGATGCTTTAGGTAGCTTTGTGACATAAAGAACCAGTTTATTACATATTAAACATAGATTACATACATTTCAAAGATTATTATGCTATACACTTACTTTAAGGTTAGTGGAGTAACTGAAACAAGAGGCAATAGAAATCTTTTGAGCCTTGCATGCTGCCTCTTGCATCAAGATGATGTTCAGATACTAAATGTGTTTTCCCCAGACAGCCAGTGTGCCTGCAGATTCTGCAGTGCCTGTTTGTTTCAGCCTGAGCACACTCCTCTGTTGACACTTGCTGTGAAATACCATAGCCTGGTTCACCTTCTGTGCTGCTGAGTTCTTGTAGCTTTATCTGCTTCGTTTATTCATTATTAAATGCATGCTTTCTGCTTGACAAGTGCTATGAAATCCCTTTCACTGTGGCTGAACCCAAGAACCTCTCTTGAGAGTCTAGAAGGGTTATTAATTTTTTTTAAATGCAAATACTCTGCATTTCTGCTTTCCACTAAAGTGCTCTTCAGACCAGGCTTCTTAACAGTCTGGTAGATTCTCTCTGTCCTGTTATTTAAGACATGTAGTTGTGCAAAAATGAAGTGCTAGATTTTTCCAGATTTCTACTGAGAACAGAAACAAGAATATCTTGTGTTTGAAAATGTTTATAGAGGTCTGATATTATATTAAGTCTACATAAAAATGGATGTTTGTACTATGTAGTATGTGTGTTGTTATATGTACTTCTGTATTATGTAGCTGGGATGAGGGCCCTATTAAGAATACACAGCATAAAATGAAAAGGTGTGCTTTTCTGATGAGCTACAAGGGCTCAAGCTTTCTCAAGTTTTAGTTTTCAAGTAACTCTGTTTAGACATATAGTGTTAAATTTTTTTCTATTTAAGTTTTATGATTATCTGAGAACAACAAACAAATCGAGGCTTTGTGTTTCCTTCCTATGCTCTACTTGTGTAAGCTCTGGCTTGTTTTTCAATTCTTATTAAGCGTGTTCTGACTTGTTTTTATTAAATGATATTTTATTTACTCTTTCTTAAATGAGCATTACAGTATTTGGGAGCTATGAACATACCGGCTACTAAACCAGGGCACCAGCTTTTCCTCTAAAGAGAGAAGAACAGAGTTAACCACTAGATCTTGGTTTGATAAGAAGGTATCTTTCCAAACTTGAGCTTTTTGATTCTGATTCTTCTTAGAAATATAGGCGTGGTAGATTTTAGTTCAGTCTTTACCTGTGTGTATTTGTTTGTTTTGAAAAGAACCAATTCGAGATTGTAAGATTCTTTTTCTGTAGGAATAACCTCTAGGGTCTAGAGAGGTAGCCTCAGGACTTCTCATACAGTTGGATGTAATATCAGCAGTGACCTGGAACAGCAGTTTTTCTGTCAAGATAACTAACAGTGGAACAGCTGACTCTTACCCTAGAAAAGAACAAAGAAGCAAATGGGAGGCTCTCTGAAGAATATTTCAAAGAAGGAGCAAGGAGAATGAGATCAAGGCCAGAGAAATTACTCAGATGGTTGAGTGAGCCTCCCTCTTGCTTTCTTGACAGACTGCAGCTGTGAACCTTGTCCTCCTCCACACAGCAGAAAGCCTGGAAGGAAAGGCCTAATTTTTTTTTCTCAGAGTAGGGGTCAACTAGTGTTTCTCTAATTGAGTGAACAGAAGCTGAAAAGAAAGCAGTGGAGCTCAAGTGGCTTAGGGGACTTGATTAGTCTACATGCTCAATGTTTTTGTGGCCATTATTGGTAAATAAGTCCAAGAAATTGAGTCTTCATATGCTTCAAACTTGTGTTTTATCTTGTCTCAACTGTGATAATCTTAGCTGTTCCCTAGCTTCATTCTTACCTGGTCAAGAGGCAGCTGTAGACCCCTCTCAAGTCCTGTAGCTGGTGAAATAGCCATAGGGTAGGCCATGAGCATGACAGGTTGTTTGCAGGTCTCCTCAAAATGCTGTAAACCAAACTGGGCATCAGGAATCAGTTTCTTCTGACTGGTGTGCTCTTAGTCTCTCACCTATTGTTGAAATGGCAGGATGATTCCTTCCAAGTATAGTATATCCTCAGAGGAGAGATGCAGGATTCCTGGATAAGTGTGCAGCTGATGACACTGACCCTTGGCAGACAGGTAGCTGGTACTGGTTTAGCACCAAAAGTACCACTGCCTCTTTCTACTAAGGCATGCTGTTTCAGTGCCATTACTGCAATTATCACGGAATTGTCAGAGTTAGAAGGGACCTCTAAAGATCATCTAGTCCAACTCTCTGCTAAAGCAGGATCCCCTAGAGCACATTACTCAGGACTGCATGCAGGCAGGTCTTGAATATCTCCAGAGAAAGGCACTCCACAGCCTGCCTGGGCAGCCTGTTCCAGTGGTCTGTCACCCTCACCATAAAGAAGTTTTTCCTCATATTTAAATTGAACTTCCTATGTTCCAGCTTGTGCCCATTGCCCCTCAGGTGCAAGCTCTTCCTTTTTAGTAAGATTGGATCTGCTGAAACAATTAATTTCCAAGGTACAGGACCAAACTTGCCTCTTTTTTTTTCAGTGCCGCAAAAACCATGAATGTAGTGGGAGTGCTAATTGGAACCAAGTGTGTCATCTGCAGTGAATAAATAAACGGACAAGTTTGTATCTCTATCTCCTCCATCTGGCCATGTGTTTACAAAAATGCCATGGTGTTTATTTTCTAGGTGGATTTAACACCATTCCTTGGAAGTCTCAGACAGATGTGCAAAGCTCACTGTTCAGAGGCTTGAGTCGGGCTTATTGGATATTTGTTTGAATGTTGCTTCCACACCCAAACTTGCGGATGCTGGAAGCATTTCTGGTGTGAATGGTAATGTTTGCTTCCTGTGAATACTCATAAGGGTGAAGCCCTGCTATCATTTCAGTGGGTGATTTTTCAGTAAACTTTGCTTCTCAAGTATTTGTGGAAGGAGTGAGTGGTTGTGAGAACAGCAGACTGTAGCTGTTGATGCTTGCTGAGAAAGGTGTGTGGTTGCTGGCTTAGCTTTGATCTTTAAAAACAGTGCTTTACTGAGGTTTGTACTGCTCTTCTTTTTGCCTTTCTTTTTTTTCTTTTCTTTTTTTTCTTTTTTTTCTTTTTTTTCTTTTTTTTCTTTTTTTTCTTTTTTTTCTTTTTTTTCTTTTTTTTGTTTTTTTTCTTTTTTTTCTTTTTTCTTTTTTTTCTTTTCTTTTTTTTCTTTTTTTCTTTTTTTTCTTTTTTCTTTTCTTTTTTCTTTTTTTCTTTTTTCTTTTTTCTTTTTTCTTTCTCTCTTTCTCTCTTCTTTCTCTCTTCTTTCTCTCTTCTTTCTCTCTTCTTTCTCTCTTCTTTCTCTCTTCTCTCTCTCTTCTCTCTCTCTTCTCTCTCTCTTCTCTCTCTCTTCTCTCTCTCTTCTCTCTCTCTTCTCTCTCTCTTCTCTCTCTCTTCTCTCTCTCTTCTCTCTCTCTTCTCTCTCTCTTCTCTCTCTCTTCTCTCTCTCTTCTCTCTCTCTTCTCTCTCTCTTCTCTCTCTCTTCTCTCTCTCTTCTCTCTCTCTTCTCTCTCTCTTCTCTCTCTCTTCTCTCTCTCTCTTCTCTCTCTCTCTCTCTTCTCTCTCTCTTCTCTCTCTCTTCTTCCTCTCTTCCTTCTTTTTTCTTTTTTTTCCTTTTTTTTTCTTTTTTTTTCTTCCTGGAGAATGATTGTAAACAAATCTGAACTTGAAAATAAAACCTTTTTTTTGTTTTGGTGCTTCTGATGTCTGACCACATAGCAGTATATCTGAGTACATGAGGATAGCCTTAACTCTGCATTGCACTGCATATTAGCTGTTGACTGTATGGGAGGAGAGTTAGGAAGTTGGGACCTGTCATGCAAGCATTTCTAACAGCAGTTTCTAGTGACAGAAAGCCAGAAGAAAATCTGTTACTTCAGGTCATAATGACAGTGGTGTCTGCTGTCATACTAATTTCTTTGGATTTAATGGTAATAAAAATTCCTGAACATAAGCTCCAAGCAGTATATAGATAACTGAATGAATGGTAAGTATAATTATTTAATAGCATTAAATACCTACGTGCAGATGTGTAAAAACCTCTAGGCAGCAGCATTCAAGAATCAAGTGGGTTTGTCAGTTTACTGTAGCCATCACATATAATCTTATACCCATTCCTGCTGAGTGTGTGCCTAGAGTCTTCCCCAACATCCCCAAACCAAGACAAATCAAATCAGTGTTGTTTTTTCCCACCCCCATCATCCCTGATTCAAAAGGTGATTATTTGCATGGAACAAGGGGGATGGGTAAGATTGTGAATCCTGGAGTCATAAATGCTATTGGGAGCTTTCAGCAGCTGTCTACTTTCACAAGAAGGGATGCTCTTTTGGAAAGACTCCACTTTGCAGCTGGGAGAACGTGAATCAAGCAAAATTACACTTTCAGTTAGGTTTGCCAAACTATATTTTTTGTTCCAACATTATCCCTGTGCTCTGATAATGTAAGTGATTTCAGTGCTTCCCAGTTTGTGCTTCTCCAGGGAAGACTGCAATAAGCTTCTCCTGGACTAGTGTTGTCTCTTTGCAACTTAGTGTGCTTGAACTGTATGTGAGTTGTGATAAACTGGGAAGCTCAGAGCAGACATGGCCACCAACTTAAACAAATAACTGTACTTAAACAGTTTTGGTTTTTACACTAATATTAAGCTATTCCTCTGTTTTGAAAATGCAATTTTTTATGAGATCTGTATAATTTCCTTGCACATTATGCCAAACTAAGAATATTGCAATATATTTGTTATTAAAGGGAAGACCAACCAGCAGGGAATTGTCTCTGAGTCTCTGACTCTAGGGAGTATCACCAGTAACTGAGATGTAAAGCTCTTATCTGAACTGAAACTCCATGCAGATTTCTTGTTAGTAAGTAGGGAAAAACATATTGGGAGGCAACACAAGCATTTAACAGACCTTAATAAATGCACAGTATGCAAGGACAAGAAAAAATATTTATAGTATTACAGGTCTGCTAATTTTTCAAATGACCTTGAAAATATGCAAGTGCAACTGTTCTTGTTAAAGTCATGTGAAAGGATGCTTCTTAGGAAAAATGTGGATCTATTGAAGGCTGGGCCAGATATTTATAAGCAAAAATCTTTAAGATAGTGACTGATGACATTAGCATATGGTTTGACTGAGTTAGAAAGATCTGTGGATTTGAGGAAGACTTCAGGAAAGTATATTAGAATTTGGGAATCATCCCTGAGTATTTATCTGATTTTGACTGATATCTTTGCAGAGGACCTAGCTTGGAAGCAATGCTGCAGCTTTTAAAGAAGAACTATTGTTTTTTCATAGTTAAGTGGTGGATAAGACCTATTAAATTTACTGGAGGTTTTCTAACTTTGTAGGCCCAGTTTGATTTTGGGATTGATTCCTGAAATGCAAGTCTAGGATAGAGACTGCCAACTGGATTTGTGTAATTCAGTAGAAAGAAAAGACAATATTTACATGGCTAGGATGGCCTTTGCCATGGGATGGGAATGGAGAAAAGCCATATTGAATGGTCTTCAGATGTTTAATTTCTTTGCACTTTTCAGTTGTCTGTGTGTGTATTGAATAAACTGATTGACCTTGAATCCTCATGATCTTGTAAGAAAAGATTGTTTAGTTAGGATTTGTCGAATACTGAGCAGGATTAAAGTTTGACTCAGTTTGGAAACTCATCCCTTATACAGAGGAATACGTACTATGATCCTTTCTCTAGAAGTTAACTAGTTTCCATTTAAAAGGTCCTTAGTGTTTAGAAATGTTTAGAAAGTTTTTTTGCTAACCTCAAGAAGTCAAATGCTCTCAGAATTTTTTTGCTGAGCTACATGAGTAATTAAACCAAATTCCTTGACCATTGTTACAGTTTTATCTTTTCAATGAAGTAGCTGCTTCACTTGATTTGCCTTCCTCTGTCGAGAAGTCCATTCATCCCTTGAAAACTTGACACAACAGTAGTTTCTCTGAAGATCTGTTACCTTTGTGCTTTTTATTTTCTGAATGTTCCATCCCTTCAAGCAAGGTATTGCACTCAGGTTTATAATTTATGGGACACTTTATCAAGGGAAAGATTCTTATGGAATTGGTAGTGATGTAAATATTCATATGACTGCAAAAAGGAGTGACTGAATGTCAAAGCCCCACTGGGCTTTTGTGGCTTTTTTCTTACCCGTGTTTAAAAAACAAACAAAAAAAAAAGGTGCTGATTACTTTGTAGCTGCCCCTAATAGGGAGAGAACAGCAGCAACCTTTGGATGTTTTGAAAGAATAAATCCACAGCAATAACTTTGAACCCTCTTGCTACCCTGGAATTTCCTTTGTTATTTGTTATGCTAACCATAGGCGTGACAGCAAGCTGTTTGTGGTGGGTTTTCATGTTTCATTGCAGGCTGGAGAAGAGTAGGAGAAATGCTCTCTAGCTAGAGATCAACTGCCCATTACTGTGATCCACTGTGTTTTCCTGAGTGATCTGCTGTGATGAGCATAGTGACAGTGAGTAACCCTAGCAGACTCAGGCTGCTGCAGGGCAGTTTTACCTGTTAGTGTAGACAGAAGCCAGGTATCGATCGAATCAAGGTACAGTGCCATAGCTCTTGTGAGCTGTGGCTAGCAGTCTTCATGGCACCAAGAAGGAAAAAGCAGATGGAAATGTCCCAATGCGTTTCCTCCCTTCCCTTTCCCTGTCTCTTGGATTTTTTTATTTCAGTCAGTAATGGAAATCTGTGCTCTGAGTTTTGAATGAGTGGCTTACAGTGTGCTTGTGTTAAGTACTTAATGAGCCTCATTTCTCAAAGATCTTGCAGCCTGCCTCAGTTAACCCAGCTGCTTTTTTTAGGAGTACTTGTTTTGTCAGGGGCTTTTCTATGTGTGTGAGGAATGCACAAATAAACTGTTGTGCGATTTGCAGTTAAAAATGAGGTTGTAGGGAATGGGAGGATTTTAAACTCGGAGATCAGAGGCTGCAGAGCCAAGTAAAACAACTGCTCAGCATCGCTTTGTAGACCCCTGTCGCAACAAGACCTGTGTGTCTCTGTTGTTTACTGAAGAGTGGAAATGTGAGTCCATGGTAGGGGAGTCCTGCAGTGCTGTCAGGATCACGCCCTGGCAAAGAGATGCAGAAGTTACCTGGAGGGCAAGGAACTGAATTGGGTTCCCTCCGCCAAGGGGGTATTTGGGTTCCCTCTGCCAAAGGGTAATTGCAGTGTGGTTAAATTCTGTAGAGCACGAGTAAAGATAATGGTCAGGATTTTTGTGACTAAAGCAAGTGAAGCTAGCAGCTCAGGAAGCATGTACTTTCGAGAAGTGTTTGAAAGGATGCAAATACATAAATCTAGAGCTCATTCACAGCTGTGGAGTTGTTTCCATTCGTAGACATCAACAGTTAGCCATAGGAGTAGCTGTGCTAAGGTTTATGCTTATCCTAATCTCCAATTTCTGTACTGATTAGGTTAGCTTTAAGCAGGGTAGTTTGGTTTGATGTCAATTTTATTTGGGATGGAAAGGGAGAAGGGCTATTACTTGGGTAATGGCATCACATCAGCACTTTCAGTGATGGCTTGATATTGACTAGAATTCCAATTATAAATCAGGTTTTAAAGATGGACCTGTGTGTTTTCTTCTTCCTTTTGTATAAGGGATCTTGAACAGCTGTTTCCTGAGTATGCTGTTTTAAAAACCTTTTACCTTTCAGAAATATCTGGAATACTGAAGCAGGTGTAAGTACACAGGTTAAAATGTCAGCTATGGGTTACACAAACAATTGCTGGAATTGCTGGAGTTGAGATGTCTAGCATATTTACTGCAGCTGGTGTTTGCCTGTGTGGCTTCTCTTACACTCTGAAAAATCCTGGGTGACCTACTTGCTCTTGTGCAGTTGTCATCTTTCACATGTAATGCCATGCCACTGAGGTGCACCACTGAGTAAGGAGCATATTCTGTATCCAGGTTCTCTTCTGATGGTGCTTTAACCTTATGTCTCTATCTTACTTTAAATAACCACAGCTCAATCCTTTGCTAGCCATCTGGGCAAGATAGAACCTGGTGCATGTTTAGCTGGCTAAAAGCAAAGGTTTTGTTGTTTGAGCTAGTTAAGTTATTGGAGAACAACTCTGAAATGGGTGTGGGGTGAATCACCCTCTCAGAGTAGAGGGACCAAAGGGGGCATCTAAACTCCAGTTTGGGCTAAATACCTGTCTTTTAGATGGCTCAGGTTAAACAAAATTATTTTTGTCTTGCTTCTTTGCACTTTGCTTTCTTGTTTGTGAAATGGAAGAGTGGTTTGGTGCTACCTCTTGGAATAGCCATCCTTCTTTTTTCCTGAATGGTGTATCCCATTGGCATGCAGGGTGTCTTCACTGTAACTGATTTATTTCCATGAATGTGTGGTCCTTGGTCATGCTGTTGATCTCTCCATTTGTCTTGCTGTGGCATGCTATAATTGTAGCTTCTGGTCTTCTGCTGAAGCCTGTAATAGTACATGGGGATGTCTTCTGTGGGCTGTGGAGATGCATTTAGCAGATGTTTTGTGGAGTCTGCTAGACACGCTTTCTACTTACTTCTGCTCTTTAAAGTGTATCCAGCATAGCTCTCCTCTTTTTCGCTTTTAAGAGGCAAACATAACTGCAACATGTTGGTCACACAGAAGTTAAACATGTTCAGAATTCTAGTATAGTACTAGAGTACTACTGTACAAACAGTGTCCTGGATAAAGCTAATGAAGTGTCACGTACCAGTTGTGAGGAAAAGAAGCTGTTGGAAGGTATGTTAAGAAGTGCCATAGAGCAACCTTGAACAACTATGGATTTGGTCAAAAACAGCTTGCTTGGGCTGAGGAGGCTGTCCTTCACCATCTTGATGGAGACCTCTGGTATATGGAGACCTCTGCTCTGGTATATGTGGGAAATGCAGTGAGTACTTTGGTAGTGCTGTTCCTGCAGGCAGGGTGCATATCTCTTCTGCAGTCCTGGCATGGCTGGTGTCCCACCAGTGCCTGGAGGAGGGAGAGCACCTTTCCCTTTGAGACAGGTGCCTCTCATTGAATGTTTCCAAATACCTTTGCTCTAACCATGATACCAGAAGTTTTCCTTTTGTTTCTGAGAAGAAATTTTTACCAAAGAGCCAACAATCAAGATTACTTTAAATAAAACTAAATTATTTACAACGGTTAAGGATTTAAGGCAAATGTTCTTTTCCCCCCACTGCACCCCTCCTCCCACTTCCCCTAATGGTTAAGGTTGGAAGATCCTGAGGTTCCAACCTTCCTGCTATGAGCAGGGACACCCCACATGAGACCAGGTTGCACAAAGCCTCATCCAGCCTGGCCTTAAACACCTCCAGGGAGAAGGCATCCACAACCTCCCTGGGCAACCTATTCCAGTGCCTTACTACCTGCATGATGAAGAATTTCTTCCTGATGTCTAACCTAAATCTTCCCTCTTTCAGTTTAAAGCCATTACCCCTTGTCCTGTCACTATCCTCTCTGGTGAAAAGCCCCTCCCCAGCTTTCTACTAGGACCCCTACATGTTACAGGAAGGCTGCTATAAGGTCTCCCCAGAGCCTCCTCTTCTCTAGGCTGAACAGCCCCAACTCTCCCAGCCTGTCTTCATAGCAGAGGTGCTCCAGCCCTTTGATCATCTTGGTGGCCCTACTCTGAATCCTTTTCAACAGCTCCATGTCTTTCCTGTGCTGAGGGCTCCAGAACTGGACACAGTACTCCAGGTGGGGTCTCACCAGAGCAGAGGGGCAGAATCACCTCCCTGGCCCTGGTGGCCACACTTCTCTTGATGCAGCCCTGGATGCAGTTGCTCTCTGGGCTCCAGCACACACTGGTGGCTCATGTTGAGCTTCTCATCTCCTACCACCCCCAAGTCCTTCTCCTCAGGGCCGCTCTCTTAAATGAAAGATGAACAGAATAAACTGTTCTATAATCTATAACCAAAAAGCAATTCAGCTGATTAGTGACAGTCTTGAGTGGACTTGAAGAAGCAGTGAAGTTGATTCAGGGAATAACCTAAGTTTGTCTTCCTCTCATGCAGGAGTTTCTTGTTACAGTGCTGGTAACAGGCCTCTTGAAATGCAGCATCTGAACTGGTGACTTGGTTCGCTCTGATTTAATATTATCTTGGCAGTTTTTGACAATACAACTGAGAGTATACTTTTTTATATGATATTTTTATATTAACTGTGGGATCCTATTTTGTATTCACAGACTGTTTGCTTAAACACAATATCCTGGAAAGGGTAATAATCCATTGTAAATACTATATAGCCACTGATTGCCTTATTTCATGGAGCTCTGAGTCCTTCTCCCTTCCCCCAAGAATTCTCAATTATTTTTCTAGGCTCTTCATGCAGTTAATTTCTGTAAGCATGTGGATTTATTTTTCTTCCCTCCCTCCTTTCCTCTTGCTTTTTGTTGTGCTGTAATGTCCAGTCTTAAATGTTGAAAGTTTTGTGGGTCAATGACTGTATTCAAGAAGGACAGCAGACTCTCAGTTCTAAAAGGGTTTGTAGGGTGCTGCTTGGTTGGGAATAATGAAATGTGAAGTGTTTGTGGTGATATGTTCAGTTTGGGATACAAAAAAAGAGAGACGTTTAATGACTAACTATTAAAAAATCCTAACCTACTCTGGCAAAAAATCAAAAAGTATGGAAACCAGAGCACTTTTTCTTCTGTGCAACATTTCTGGTGCACTTTTCATCAACACAAAAAAAATGGGCCTTGAGCTTTGCTGTTGCATGAGGTGGTTGGCAGATTTGACTGCAACGACCAGAAAGTCACAGTCCTGTGGTGAATGGGGCAACTGTGATCATTCCTCAGATGATCAGCAAGTCTGGGTGACCTGGGTGTCTGGATGCTTCTGCTAAGCTAACTGAACCAGGCTGTTATGAATATGCATGCTGCCAGGATGCATAGGATGATCAGGGAGAAGGGGAAGAAATGGACAGGCCATGGTATCTAGGGTTCTGCTTACCAGGTGTGAGAGGCACCTGAACAAAGATTCCTCTTTCCATGGATGGATGTCATCTGCAAGGGTGCAGGCTGTTTATGTAGCTATCGATCATCTCCTCCAAGTGCTTCAGACAGGTTCACGAGGAAGTACTAATAAGCAGGTTTTATTGTATATATGCTCTGTTCAGAGAAAAAATTATTGCTGCATTAATAGGTTGCTAAGACTTTTTTTTTTATGTTTGCTTTTTCTTTATATCCGTGTGGCAGATGTCTTTTTCTCAGCAATTTTACTTATGACATCTCGGCAAATGATGTTTCAATACTTCAGCTCACTTTCCAGAGGTTTTGGGTTAGAATCAGCAGGTATTAAAACAAAACAAAACAACCACAAAAAAACCAACCAAACAAAAAAATGAATAAAATACCAGAATCCTACAGGATTTCCTGAGCCCTCCAACCCTTGCAGAAAAAAAGATCATGCAGCAGTTTGTATGAATGATTCTTGAATGCTTCTGCCTGGCCTCTGCCCTAACAAGGCTGCAGTCCAGTGGAGATGATGATGATGATGTTTGTTTGCCTCCCTTTCTTTTGGAGAATGACTTCCCAAGGGTAGGTTTTTAATAGCTTGTATGCTCCTCCTCTTGAAGCTGCCTAGGGTGATTTGATCTTTGGATGCCATTCTTACTGCAAGAAAAAAACCAACATTCTTATTTCTCAGTATTTCTTGTCTGTCTCGAACAGATCTGTTTTGAACAGATACAAGCTACATGTGATGCTTGATGCAGTTTAGTAGAAATTATAGCCAGTTTCAAATTGAAATAATGATGAACTACTTTCATCCTCCAAGTATGAAGTTTAGGCACACCTGAGAGAATTAGTTCCATAGGAGTGAGCCCTTCAGTGTGACTACAAGTGTACCTACCTCTCTGGCAGTACGTCAGGTACAACTATTTCTCATCCAGTGTTTGTGCTCCTGTTACATGTTAACATAGTCCTAACAGGACAGGTGTTGAATAAGTGTGTGAGCATGGTGGGGTGAGAGACAGTGGCTTTTATTCTAATCTCTTTGATTCCATGAGTGACACAGAAGGTAAAAATGAAATCAGGAAACTTGCTTCTTCTGTCCCCAAGTCCTTCTGTGTGGCTCCTCTCTTCTGTCCTTGCACCTCAGTCATGCTCTCCAAAGGGGATCGCTGGAGCTGCAGGGTCCCCAAGAGAAGAGCATGTCACTTCAAGCAGCTCCCAGCTGAGTTGCAACACATAAGCCAAACTGGAGTGAGCCTAACTAAGCCTGTCTTGACTTGTTGTGCACCATGGCTGGCAGGAGCCCAACCTAGCAGGTGTGTGGGAAACAGAAATGTTGCTCACTATAGCAAGCTGGGATGGCAGCGAGTGGGTTGCTAAAAATTCCACCACAAACACTGAGCATTCAGCAACCCTGTTACCTCCAGGCCTAACATGGCCTAAGCAAGCTAGGATTTATTGGCACAGCAGTAGGATTGAGAACAAGGATTAAGGCTGTTACACAAAGTTAAGTTAAAAATAAAATAAAAAGAGTATGTATACATTATTAGTAGGCCTCATGTCTGTTCTAGTGTGTGGTGGTATATAGTCCCACTAAAATTAGTGGCCACCTCCCATTATTGGTTTCTGTGATGGAAAGTTTCATCTTTCAAAGTTGTATACAAAGGTACTGTTTTTAAACCTGTGTTAGAAATGTATTACACCTCTCCCATTTTGTTTTAAATCTGGAATATCTCCAAGGAAGAAAACTGTTGGGAAGAGAATACATCTGTGTCCTTAAAAAGACATAGGAATGAATAAGAGACAGACTGTTTAATGCCCTGTCTTCCATTAATTTGTCATCCCAGGGGAAAACCTTAAAATGTTTTCCTGTTTGTCACCTTACCTCTTTGAGTGATGGTTAAGTTTTACTTTTCTAATTTATTGACGTACTCTCTTCAAGAGATGTATTAGATTTACTCTGGACGCTACTGGAGCAAACAAAGAGGATTGTTTTCCTTTTTGTAGAAGTGTTTCCTGTAGAAAACAAAGGGCTACTAACTAAGCAGTTATATTAACTAGGTGTGGCAATGTGTGGGTAGGACTTAGATAGCAATTCCACGTGTTTCTTGCTGCTTTAATTATTTTTTAATATATGGGTAGAATTTTCAGACTTCTAAAGTAAAGGGCATTCTGGACCTAATTTCTCTAGACCTTTTGAAAATGCAGCTTGTTTCATGGCTGCATTCATAAGCCTTGGAGTAATCTTTGAAGGCCTTCTTGATGGCTGGTAACTGCTGGAAAATTAGAAGAAACTCCATTATTTTATATTCTTTGTGATGATCAACAAAGTGAAAGATTTTTGGAGGAAAGTATCATGAAAAGATGCTTGTAGTGATAGTTTTGTAGCCAGTGCAGTGGAATAAAATCTTGCAAACCAATGCTTTTTATTACTAGTTACTTGATAATTGTTTCTTTGACTTTGGAGATATTTTAGAAATCTTATACATCTTTCTGATACTCAAAAACCAGGAAAGAAAATGAATGTGTTTGTGATAAAAGGCTAGAGCAGAACAGGTAAATGAAGCCTCTCAGCTTTGGTCTGGTGAGGCTCCCTCTGTTATCAGGGTATGGTTATAGGGGCTTCTCCAGAGAGTGACTGGGATAATGCAGATTAAGCTCTTCTTCTCAACCTCTTTGTGGAGACAGCTTCATCCTTCTGTTGATTATGGTTTATCTCTGAATTCAGACATTTAGTTACTTGACTGCACCTAAGCAATATGAATATCCTCTGCTGCTTGGAACCTGAAGAACATGATTTGAAAGGGGTGAGTTTGTTTGGGAGTGAATAAAAAAAGGGAGTGTTACTCTACCACACAGGTTCAGTGTATTCAGAATTTCAGTATACAGTAAGTGTGAGGAATAAGTGTAAAAAAAATAAATATTATGGTGTCAAGTGCAGGGGCTTTAAACTTTTCTTGTAATGTTTTGCCTTGACAGTCCATTAGTTTTATTGCTCCAGTTTTGGCAGGAACCCAGATATGGCAGTATTATGTCTGGATGGATAATGAATATCCATGGATAATGAAAACTCCATTTTATAACTGTTAAAATAAAAAGCTTATCAGTGTAATGTAAATGGACCATATTGGTAAGTGCAGTTCTCCATCTCTGAAACTGCTCAGATGATCTATGTTGATTCACCCGTCAAGTCTAGAAGAATGTCTTTTGCGTATCACTCAATGTTGCTTCCAGAAAGTATCTCTTCTTCTAAATTTGTGCTACAGTGTAGGTCCACTAGAAAATGTTATGAGAGGCCATGCAGGTTTGGTTTTGTTGCCCTCACAGTTGGTGAAACGGTCACTTGTCAGTGTATTGCTGGATGACCACGTCAGAAAGGAATGCCACCAAAGGGGTGGGGGAAGGATGTTCATTAACCAGAAGTGTGGGAATTTCCAAACTGAAAAGAAATAGGCTTGTTCAGAGTCCCCTTTTTCGTGCTTGTTGTAACAGGAATTGAAGTACTAGTCCCCAAACACTGTACAGTATGGGAAATACATTCCCAGCATATTAAATATTGTCTATTCCCCCCTCTTCCTTTCTTCTTGTTTTTTGAAAATTATTTTTTAACAATTAAAAAGAAAAGGAAATTGCATTGACTGGCTCAGTGGATTTATAATGAAGAAAAATAATAGAAAGGCCCTTGTTTAGTATTCATAGCATTGTGTTTTCTAGGAAATGAGATTAAGCTGTTTAAGCATCCAAAGGGGCACTGTTAATTTTTTTTTTTCTTGGGACTTGCGCGTACATTTAATTATGTGTTTTTGTCCTTCCCACTAAGCATGTAATGCATCTCTGGCCTCAAACTGTATCATATGAAAGATTAGTTTTTATTTTCTGGCTGATGAAATCAGCAGATTCTCTCTAGTTGTAGAAAACTGGTGATGCTCCCTGCCCTGTGTAAGCCAAGGAGGCTGACCTAATGATGACCCATCAAGCAGTATAATGATAAGGTGTTGTGTATCCCAAAATCTAACTTGACTGCAGCTGGACTGGATGACTCATGGAAGGCACTGCAGGGTGTCTCTCCTTTCCCAGGCTTTGCCTGGGAAAGCATCATGCTGAGTTGCTACAGTGGACGTGCTGAAGAAATGTTATCTTGTTTTGCAGCTGAGATGCTTTTTATTCCTCAGGCATGGTAGCTGTCATTTACATCTGATAAAGGCTGTCTGGAATTGAAGGGTTTGCAGCTTGAGGGTGATGCTTCTAGTTACTTTACTTTTTCTTTCCACATTTAATTAGTTACAGGTAGGTTTTGCAACAGTGCACAATTCTAGAATAGAAAACTTAATAAAGATGAGGGAAAATAATAAAAAGAAACAAAACAACAAAAAAATTGCTTTTCAAAGGTGGAGCAGGTTCTCTCTGATAGCTAGGAGATAGCAGTGGGTTACTGCCTGGTAGGCATAGTTGAAAATAAGAGAATGATTGTAATTATCCAAAAGCACAGTGTGTTTGCAATGCTCAGGAATCTTCTCATTTGGTCCTAGGGAGGGAAAGCAGTGATCTAGGAAGAGTACCAGGTGTGCCTTGTAATTTTTAATAGCACATTTCTCACTTTACTGCAGCAAAATAGTAAACATTTTAAGGCTTTATTTACTACAGGTTTGCAAAAAGAGTGTATTGTGGTTTGGGCCTAAGATGACAACAAAGAACCAGCCCCATGGCTGCCCACTCAGCTACTTCTCCCTCCCCATCCCCATCCCCCCCCCCCACACACACACACTGTGGGATGGGGAGGACAAAGCTCCTGGGTTCAGACAAAGGACAAGGAGGGTTCTTCACCATTTAAGGTCCTGGACAAAACAGACTCACCTTGGGGAAAAATAATAATTTAATTTCACACTCATCAAACACAGACAGGACACAGACAACACAAAGAGCAGTGCTTGCATGTATTACCCCACCCCTCCCTTCATCCCTGGCCCAAATCACTTTGTTCCTGATTTCTCTACCTCCTTCACCACAGGAGCACAGAGGGACAGTTTGCCTGAGCTGTGTTAGTACCTGTAAGTTTGGGTCCCAGAGACCAGCTTGTGTCAAGTACCTTATGATCACATGTATGTAAATATGTAAGAGCAAGGTGAAAGAAAATCCCCCAAGTCATATCTGCTCCTGTTTTGTTCCACCTCTGCTGGCAGCTGGGTGCAGAAATGCTGCCCATGCTGCTGCAGCGGGTGATTGACCGGGAAGTGATGCGTGCCGGTGATTAACGCCGGGCGACCAGAACAGGACGTTCGGATTATGAAGGAACAGGAACTTTCCTACTTCTTTTTTGGTTTTTGGTCTGCTATTGTTTAAAACCGACCTGTTGCTTTCTTAGCTCGTGTCATTTTTTTCTAGAGGAATGTGAATGCTGTGATTGTAAGTTCACAGCAAAGAAATAAGTGATAATTTCATAATGATGAGGAATCGAAATGTATTTGTGAAGAAGAGGAATTTTGCCCCAACAAAGGGACAGAATGTGTCAGTAAGGTGAACAGTAATAATGTAGTTACTGTCAGATAACTGAGCTGAAAGCAAGTCTGTTTATACTTTTGTGTTGCTGGATTGGCTCCTGATTTTCTACCTTTCACTTATTGGTGTGTTAAGCCAAGGGAGTATACTCCCTGTTTGGCAGTTAGCTCCACATTTTCCATCACTTTGGAATATGGATGTTCATAGTGCTCTTAGAAAAAGCCTATTTCAAGGAAGTATTTTTATTAACTTTGTAGTGAAAATCACTACTTACGTATTTACAATTCCTGTTTATCAGCAGATACTTATTTCCTCTTTAGAAAATAATTAACATTTGTATGGCTTTTCATTTTGTTTCTTTGCAGGTGCCTCACTGCTAAATGTTTCTGTTGGAATGAGTGTAAAAATCTATTAGTGAAAATAAATTTGTTTTATGATGATCTCTGGTGTCACATTTAAAATGTGGTTTGCACTAAGCAGTTAATTTTTACTTCATTTTGTCAGTAACAGGACCATTTTTATATAACATTAATACAGTAGGACTGAAGTGATACCATTGCTCTAGTTCCAAGATGCTGTAGTCATTGGACATTAAATTTGTAAGGTGAAAGTCATATTTATGAATATAGTAGTTTCAGCTCTAAGTTATGATTTAATGGTACCATCTAATATAGCCTGACCTACCCTTTCTTAGCTTTCCATTGTAGGAGATTTCCCTGCCCTGTTTTGTGGAGGTAATCTCGCCCATGCAGTGATATGACTGCTGGTAGTGTGTCTTTAATTAGTCAGTGCAATGTAGTGTTGGGAAATAAACAGATTGAAAGGCTGAATGACTTGCCCAGGAACTTGCTGGCTGGGGAGAATTCAGGTATCAAGGCCTGGTCAACAGTGGAAGACGGGACTGGGAGACCTCGGTTGTGCCTTGTAACAGGATAAACTTGTGAGATGAGGAAGGATGAGTATCTGTTCCAGAGGTGAGAGCTGTGGCACAAACTTAAATTACTTGTCTGAAGTTACACAGGGGGAAGTCGGATACAGTTCCATATTTTGAACTAATGTCTTAATTTCTGGTATCTGGGACTCTTGGCCTGGATCCATGAAATAAGCAGTATTTTACCTGATTGTTTTGTTCGGTAAGATATTTCCCTTCTGTTTTCCTCTGGCAGAATATTTACTGGCAAGTATTGTAGGCACAGAAACAAGTATTGCAATTGCTTGTCAGCACTAGCTATTGTTGTAGGAAGAGTGTGGTACTGGTAGTTACTGAGGGAAAGAAAGTATATATAGCAGCAACCAGTGTCTGAGATGGGCTGTCTGAAGGCTCTTCTGGTTCTGTGGATCTGATAGTGTGGCTTGTAAGAGGCACTCTAAAGTGTTGACAGAGTAAGTTACCTCTGTCAGCTTTGGGAGCTGGGTGTTAATGAAGAGAGTTCCATTTACATCACTGTGCCCATGATGAGGAGGAGACTCATCCAGCCCCTGCCACCGGGGTCTGGTTGCTGGTCCCCAGCTGCCTCAAGTGGCAACACTGGCCTCCTTGTGCGAGCAAGATACTGCTATTTAACAGTGCTGTACACAAATGTTTTCAAGTTGTTTTTTAGGCAGTGGTATACTGTACTTTAGTGTCTGGAAAGTGTAACTAAGTAGTTACATGATATTGGCTGATATTGTTAGTACTGCACTGGTCACTGCAACATCCCCTTAGCTTTTCAACTAACCTAGAGTACTTCCTAGAGAAAAAAGGGTTGCACACATAAATATTTTCCTTAACTGTGCAAAACACACAGGCATCTATAAAGAAAACAAATGCTATGAAGGTATAGCCAAAATTTGAAAGTGGATGCAAGTTACTTTAAGGCAGTCAAGTGCTGTCCAGAAACAGGGCTCACATGAGAATGTTACAAAGCACCTCCTGCTTCAAGCACTTGAGCCTTCTTAGGGTGCTGCTGCTTCTCTCTGGAGGGACTGGAAATCTGTCAGCTTTCTACTCCTTTTTGAGAACATAACACTCCCTGGATTAAATAATGAAACATACTGTTTGGATGCCCATTTGGGTTTGAAGGTTTGGTTTAGAGCATGGAAGGCTGTATACTACAGGAGCAGGGGCAGCAGCAATGGATCCAGGGCTTTGGTGGATTACACGATGGGTAGTATTGCTCGGTGAAAGTTTCATCTCCTGTTTTGAAGCTGGAATAAAGCAATGGACCAAAAAACAAACACTAACGACTCAATTATCTTTTTTGGCGTTGAGAGGGTGTTGTGCAAAATTATATGCAGCACTACAGTGTGTGTTTTTGAACATAAGAATATATACACTGAGGGAAGGCTTGCTATTAAAACAAGACAGTTGTAGTATTACAACTTTGGGGAAGAATTTGTGCTGTGATGAACCAATGACAGAAATTGTCTTTGTTCCTTAAATTAATTTTTTACTTGTGTGACAAAACTAAATACACTACTTAAATATTGAAGTCACTTTTGCAACCAGTAGTGCTTCAGACAAGGCGGAAAGAAGTGACAGAAGGATGTGAGAGGGAGCATTCCAAAAGTCAGAGGTATTATAGGACATAGTAGCTGCAAGAGCTTAATGAAAGCTAAAGCATAGGTTGGGGTAGTCCTCCCAGTTCCAGTCTTAAAATAATGAGCCTCATGCCTCAATCTTGCCTCCTGTTTATCCATTCAGAGTCTAATGATTGGCTGGAAGAACTGACCACAACCTAGGCAGCTGGCTCCAGAAGCCCCAGCTAAAAGGGACAAAGGAGAGAAAAATTGAGCCCACATGCTCCAGCTGACATGGAGAAAATGGCTCAGGATTTTCTTACCGAGCTTTCTGTTTGCGCTTATGTCTTGTCTGCATAGCAGCAACGAATCAGGGACACCAGGCGGCTTCCTGTGAAAGTCCACTCAACTGCAGAAGTGTGTTTGGACTGACTGTGAGGACCTGGGTACAGGTGCCAGCTTTTGCTGTCCCTTTGGGCCAGAGGTGACTGGGCAGCAAGGACTGTGCCTCGCAGGCAGCGTGTGCAGGCCTGCCGGGCTTGCTGCGCTTGGTCCCTTGCCGCTTCCCTGCCGCTCTGCTGCCTGGGCGCTGGCCATTTCCTTTAACCTAGTTTTAAGGCATTCCCCTTTCTGTTTAGCTGAGCTCTCCTGCATTGTCTGAACAAACCCCCCCAGGTCGGTGGGGAAAGTTTCGCCTCTGAGGTGGCAATCGGGCGTTTTACTGGCTTCAGCAGTCTTTGAATACCTCTCAGAGCAAACCCAAGATAAGCATTCTTGTGACAAAGTGAGCTGAAATTCACTTAGATACCGCCTCTGCTCATGTTTTCTGGAAGTGTAAAGATGTGAAGTATAAAGATGTGCAGTGTAATAAAACCCAAGTCCTTATTGCCTGTTATCTTTCCAGCAAATTCTCTGGTGTCTGTAATACTCAATGGTATGTGCTGAAGGCCGAGAATAGCAGAGGAATGAGCTTTTGGTGGTTTGCTGTGAATGTTCCTCATCATGAGGCTTACTAGTCACAATTACTGCCATTCAATATCTACTTTCTATTTTAACAGTTCACAAATCAGACATGAAGTTGTTAGTTTTGAGAACCAGCCTCTTCTAGTTTTTACATAATACATCCAGTGATACTTGGTGTTGCTTAAAAAGCCAAACTTAAATATTTCAGTGAAGTATTTCTAAGTTACATTGGAAAGACAGCTATGTAACTCATAATTGTAAAACTATTTTAAATAATCTTGTGCTTGGAGTTATGTGCTCTACTGACCTTTTCATAGCCTTTTCAAGGCTACATTACTAGCCTTTACTAGAAAGTCTTTCAAATATCACATTAATATTTTTTTTTTCATAATGGAAAGCTTTTCTCAAAGAAGTTCAATAAATTTATGCCTTACAAAGGACACAGTGGACTTGGCAGTGCTGGGTTAACAGTTGGATTTGATCTGAAAGGTATTTTCCATCCTAAAAGTTTCCATGGCTTTATGATTATAAGGCTTAGTGCTTAACATTAATTTTTATTTAATAAATATCAGTAATTAAAAAAATAAAAGAATCCATAATAATTCTGGATGTTCCCTCTCTTCTCTCTCTTCTTTTTAAATGGAGCTTTTATGACATGTGCTGAACCTGTTGAATCTGCAGTAAAGGTTTCTATACAAAGTGGTGTGAGACACAAACCCTATAGGTATCAATCTGCAGCAATTCTCAGTCTTGTGCTGCCCTCCAGCAGTCTTGCCTTCCTCCTAAAGCTGAGGTGTTAGCAGTGGTATGCTTGATTTTTGAATTAATTAGGTGTTCTGCCAGGCTTATGGGCTTGGTTGAATTCATGAATTAATAATTTTGTGATTGCTGTGGAGGAAGGAAGGTGATGTGTTGGGTGTCCAGCAGGTTGTTTTAATTTTTATTTCTTGCAAGTTACTGAATGGGTGGCTATAAAAGCACAATTGTTGGGTAAGTATTGTATAATTATGATTATTTTCTGCAATAAGCTTTTCCTTCTATCTCTTTTCACTTGCTACAGTAGTATTTATTTAAGAGGGTGGTGTTTTGGTGGCTCCTTTAGTATAAATTTTATTTAGATATTTAATTCAGTTTGAAAAACTTCAATACTAGGAAAAAGCCCTTGTTTTTTTTCTGTCCCTCTTTCTGTGTAATTTTTTTATACTCTTTGCAGTAGCACAAGTGTCTGCTTTTTGAAAACTGCAAGAACAGAGTGAAACAAGTAGGACTTAGGGCATTTTCAGCCTGGCAGACTTCAGGGTGGCAAGGAAGAGCTGGCTGTTGAGACAGCAGGTTTCACGTTGCTGCTGCTCATGGGTGTGTTGCCCTGGGAAGGCTGGACATGGCCATGGGCATTCTGCACTAGGAACCCATTTTCATGGCTTTTTCAGATGGGAGAAATGGGTGTAGATGTAGGATCACAGAATCACAGAATGGTTTGAGTTGGTAGGGACCTTAAAGGTCATCTAGTTCCAACCCCCCTGTGTGGGCACGGACACCGCCCGCTAGACCAGGTTGCTCAAAGCCCGATCCAGCCCGGGCTGGAACACATTCAGGGGCAGAGAGACTAAATCCTACTGCACACCCAAAGATCTCTTTGTTATATGTATATAACTATACAGAATACTTAGTACAAAGCTAAAGATTGTAGGGAGCAATGGTGGAGTACTATGATGTACAATTGTTGTAATTTATTTTGGAAAGTGTTCATCTCTTGCATGTGCCTGTACAGCCATCCCAGATTCTCAAAGTACATTTTTCTTAACTGTTGCACATGCCATATTGCTTACATCTTTTATTTTTACAACCAAGTGTCAAAAGTGCTGCAAGAAACACGCCAAATAGGCTTTCACTTAAGTTCATCTCACTGTAAGTTTTCTTCCATACTTCTAGTTTTTAGCAGATTTCCCACTGCAGGAATAAGAGCAAATAACTCACATTTGAATCCCACAGAGTAATATCAGCCCTTTTAAGTGCATCTAGATGGCAGCTGCATTTGCTGCAAATTATGATGGATCTTTAAGTTTGGATAGTGTCTCTTTTTTCCTGCCACTCAGCTGACCCCTGGAGTGAACTGCTGGACTTTGGATATATTTTGTGGAGAGACCATAGTCTTCTAGATTAGACATTTATTATAGAAGTCTTACAGGGAGGAATAAACCCAAGAGGAAGCCCTTGGGGGTGCAGTGAAAGAGAGGGTGATCAAGAAGGAAGATTCTTCTGAAAGAAGGTGATAGGTGGCAAGAAGTTCATAATCGCTCTGTTTGGACAGGACTGGGAAGGAAATCACCTTGCTTGCCTTCCCATATTACAGTTTTGTGCATTGAGTGGCAAGCTGTTAGAATTTATGAAATAACCATCGTGGCAGGATAAAAATAGTCACGAAATATGTTACTAAATACATTGGGAGTTTGTTGAAATGGTAGTTAATTTAAATAGAAATCATTAATGACATCAGCAATTCTTTGCTGCTCTTCAGGTGCCTTTTTGAGACAGGAGTCTGGCTTTTTCAAGCTCATAATTCAAAGCATAAGGCTTAAATATTGTATTTCTTGGCAAGAGCTGTGTGGCCTTTTCTTGGGAATGGTGGCACTGGATCAAAGTGTTTTTTCACTGACTTATGATACATTTTTCCATATGGCCTAGGTTGTCTTTCCATTTTTTAAAATTTTTTTTTAATCAAGGAGTAGTGTTGAGGAATGATTTAGGGCAGCTTGAAAACTGGGTGAACTGGATGAATAAAAAATTGGGCTGGACCTTTAGGTATTTTTTTGGTTTTTTTGTGTTTAGTGTCCATTGTTGCAAGCGATGGTTAAATGGCCTTTAGTTGACATCCTACATTTCTTTGACGGTTGTTTTAACTATATTCTGTACTCCTATAAGAGGAATTTCTTGCACAAGTTTACATGTTTTACATTGTGCTACATATCTCTCCTTGTTTCTTTTCCCTAAACCTCTGTCTAGATATATATGACCTCAGGGGTTGTAAATAACATGCAGACCGTGTAAATTAGTAGCAAGTTAAATGTATGCTAATGTCTCTTAAATAGATGGAGATAACTCTTTTAGGTCTAAACATAGGAAACTTGGTTGTCTAATGAAGTACGTGACTTTTATGCCAGAAACTTGTTCATATAATACATTATAAAATTTTTATAAGTTATCTGGGTACCACTTCAGCAAAGGAGGTTAGCACATGCCAGGGTCAAGTACCTGTACTTCAGCACAAGGTTATGTTTTCAAGGGACTTCTAGGTAAAAAGCTAAAGAGTTTTGATTTTTAAATCTTTTTTTATTATTATTTTTTAAATTATTTTGAAGAGTCTGTGTGACTAGAGACTTAGCAGTGATGTAGGAACTGGTTTAGGTTTATTCTTGTTGTTTTAGTGTGTGCTCTTTGTTGTGGTTTTGTTGTTGTTTTGTTTGTTTTGTGTTTGTTTTGTTTGTTTTGTTTTTCCCCCCTGGGCAATTATTGTCTGAATATTGCCAGTATGAAGTCTTAGTTAATAACTGATACTATATTATAGATCAAACTTCTTTCTGAAAAGACATTTTTTCTCTGAAGTTACAGAAGCCATATGAACTTCTCTGTTTAATTACTTTTGAATGAAAAAGAAACTTGTCAGGTGATCCTTAAGTGAGGTTCCTCTATGGATTGCTTGACACTAGGAAACATGAAATACTCCCTAAAGTCTGCTGAAGCATTTTCCCCTCTATTCTGGGCTTTTGATGGTGATGAAAACCAGCTTATAACCACAAGTTTTTCTTTCTGGCTCTGTATCAGAGGGTATCGGTGTTTTTCAGAGTTGTGAATTTGCACAAAGCTGCTTTGTCTCAGTGAAGCTGTTTCTGAGGCACAACATAAACCCAGAGAAAAGTGGGCATCCTGGGGTTTCTCCAGATAACTTCTGAAGGATGAACTCCAGAGGACTTTGCCTGTTAGCGCTACAGTCTGGCAGGGGTCAGACATCTCTGGGTGACTTTTGGCAAGCCTATAAAAGTAACTCTCAGGAACCGAAAAGCTGTCCCAGCCTGGGGTATACTGATGGATGTTTTGTAGTCATATGGTTTCTTTTGAGCATTTGTGTTGGGAGTAGTTTCGCGGGAGCGTGGAAGCTATTCATAAACTTCAAGCATTTGTGGCGTTGGTCCTTACACATTTGTTAGATGTCTTCAGCATTAGGCCTTATAGAGCTGTGTTGTGCCCTCTGTGTTGTTTGCTGCATGTGTGTAGCCATTGGCTTTGCACCTTTTTTTCCCTTGACATGTAAATATCTTATTGTGTAACCAAGCTGTACAAAGCAGGAAAGTTGTGGTCTGCTGCCAGAAACCCTGAGGAGAGCTACTATCCTATGGACATGTGTGCACCAGGAATGGCAGGTTGCTGGAGAAGTACTGCAGGCCAGAAAAGGTAATGATAGCTCCTAATGGCTTTAACCTGGCCATGGCATGTGCTGTGCAGCACTGGATCTTGCATCCTTCAGTAGAGCAACCATTTGTGAGCTGTGTGGCCATGTTCACCTGAATTTTAGTCAAACAAGGATGCAATCTGTTAACAGCTGTTTGACTAAGTGTGTCATGTTCAAAACCAGTTGTCTTTAACTCTCAACTAATTGGGTAGGATTTCCTGCAGAGATGTCTCTCCCATGTGTGTCTTCTCCAGTGGCCAAGCCTTTTGAAGTGTTATGTTAAATTCTGACAAGAAAAACTGTAAGCCTTTCTGTTTGCAAATCTGTGAGGTACTGGTTGTGATTCACTTTCTTAACTGGGGGATTCTTTTCTGTACTGCTAGTTTTTCAGCAAATAGAAGACCTGCAAGATTTATTAAAAAATCCTTAACAAGGATTGATGTCTGCAATTGTATTTTGAGTATTTCAGATGGAATTCTCATCTCTGCGCATGGAAGTACTCTTTCTATATGATAGGAGAGAATTGTCTTATCACCTGCTAGTTCAAATTTCTCATTAAGACAATTAGTGTGATAAAATATGAAGCAAATTACTGTTAAAAGAAGAATACAAAACAGTAAGTAAACAAGATCTGTGTAGAGAACTTTGTGAGATGAAATTTTGTCTTTAGGGGAAGTTTATTTAAAAGACCTTCATAACCCCCCCCTCATTTTTGTAGGAAATTTAAATGATGAAAGCTTGCAGCAAGCCATGCTGGCACACCTCAAACGTGTGATCTAATAACAAACAGGTAAAGAGGTTTTAAGTTCTATCTCTGTCTTAGCAATGCTGAAATTTATAGGAGTTTGGAGAAAAGCCGTGAGAAGTTAAAATTAATATTTTCTGCCATAAGTAATCATTTTCATTTTGCTTCATCAAAGTGCTAATTAGATACAATGTAAAAAAGTCATTATTCTCTTATGGTAGCTTTTTGTTTAACTCCAGCTATGTACTTGAGTTGATACAGTAGAGTAAGAACAGCTACTGTAATGCTCTTAATACGTTTAAACGCAGTATTACTAATGTGATAGAAACCCCACATTTGTTCAGTCTGCTTCTTAAAGGTGTAATTCATGTAATAATTCATAATATGTTTACCCAGAGACGTAGGACAACTTGAAATGTAGAGTTCCAAAATAAAATTATCCCACCCCCCAGCCTAATTCTCGTAGTTCTGTCTGTGCCTGTTTACTGATTCACTGTTACAGAATTAGAAAAGAAATTGTTTCCAACACCCATCTTGCAAAATTTCAGTGAATGGAGAGGAGAGAGAAATGAGCTCACTATAGATTGTGTAAAATTAATCATATTGGTAGCCTGTGGATTTAGAGGGTTGTAGGCTCAAGACATTCTGATGTTCTGATTCCAGGTGAGATGGAAAAAAATGTACAAAACCAAAAAGTGAAAAAGCAACTGTTCTCTATTTAGAAAAACTTGAATAGAGAATACTTTTCCTGTAGTGAGAATCAGGAATAAAGTTGCTGATGTGTCCAGAGAAAGTTAGTGACTGTGTTGTCCTAAATAGAAGAAACTTTTCTCTACTGTCTTGTCTTTCCAGAAAGTAAGAAGTATTCTTAAAGTTATAAAGTCATTGCATTAGCAAGGAAAAGGGAAGACTCAGTGAGACATGGTTTCAAAATACATTAGAAAATGGAGTTTTGAAAAGGGAGGAAGGGTGGGCTGGCAGTTTTGAACTTTCTGTAATCCTTTAATTGGGGGTTGCTTTGATGTTTGAAGTTGGCAATAGTGTCTCCAGCATGAGCAGACTGGTTTTAAAAGGATTAATGTATGTCACAAGTGCTAATAGTGAAGATTGATTCTGTGCTGAATTTATGCATTTATTGATGTATTAATTCTGACAACTGAAAGGTTTTTCATTCTTATTTAAACTCCTAGAGTCTTTGAAGTGGCTTTCTCAGTGAGTAGCTGCAAAACATGCAAAGGGAAAAAGATGATCTGAGGCCTGGAGCACCTCTCCTACAAGGACAGGCTGAGAGAACTGGGGCTGTTCAGCTTAGAGAAGAGAAGGCTCCAGGAAGACCTTATAGCAGCCTTCCATTACCTGAAGGGGCTACAGGAAAGCTCAGGAGGGGCTTTTTATGAGGAGTTGTAACAAGAGGACAAGGGGTAATGGATCAAAACTTGAAGAGGGGAGATTTAGGTTAGACATTAGGAGAAAATTCTTTTGTGTAAGGGTGGTGAGACACTAGAACAGGTTGCCCAGGGAAGCTATGGATGCCCCATCCCTGGAAGTGTTCAAGACCAGGTTGGATGGGGCTGAGCAATCTGATCTAGTGGGAGGTGTCCCTGCCCATTCAGGGGGCTGGGAACTAGGTGATCTTTAGGGTCCCTTTGAATCCAAACCATTCTGTGATGCTATGAAAAACAGTGTGTTGAGAAAGGAATTATTTTTAGTGCTAACAGAAGAGTTAAAAAAAAAACAACCCAGACCCAAACTACACAGCATTATTAAATTGTCCAAACATAGGCCTGGCTGCCCACAACCACAGACAAGTTTTAAATTCCTTAAGTTAAAAAAATGTTTATAATAAGCATGCTGATGTACAGCAAAATTGACAGCTCTTCTCTTGTGAGTGATAGTAAAACCAATGCTATAGGGCTTTCTTTGAGATAGAACTGAATTAGTCACAAATTATTGCCTCTCTCTTCTGCAGGATAGTACTGCACAGATTCTGCCCTCTTATGTTTTTCAAATGCTGCTATTTTAATTTCTGCATGCATGCTGATATTCAGCTGGTTACAAGTGTCTAATTATTGTGATTATATGCATGCAGACTTCATCTCTTTTTTTTCTAATGGAGCTGGCAGTGCAAGAGAAGCTTGGCATTTTATTTACTGCATAATTTCCTTGTTTTTAAGCTTAGTGTAACAGCTTGCTGAATGAGTGCTGGAGTGAGATGTAGATAAACAACAAGGGGAGGGTGAGCACATAGGCACGTGGTTTCTGGGTGGTCAGTGCATGTATCTGAGCAGATTTATCAAACAGGCATTGGGAAGGCCAAAAATGTAAGAAGAAATTCAGGAGTAACTTCCACTGCTTGTGTGGACATACCTGTTGACACACCTGTGACTTCACTTTCCCCCCTGGGAGGTGGAATTGTCAGTGGGTGAATGGTGTCTGCTGCTTGCAGAGGGCCCTGTGGTGTGGCCGGCCCTGCACTGCCAGTGTTTCCTTGGGGTTACAGTGAATCCTGGCAGCGGCACCTTGGGATGTGCAGGGGTGCATGGAGAAGACATGTGTTACCAGAGCTCATGTGCCCCCATGGTTTCTGGGGTGGAGGCGGCCAGGGTCGCTGGCGTTACTCTGCAAAGAGGACCTGCTTGCTAGCCTGCCACCAAGCCAAGTGCAAGGCTGGTTTGCCAAGAGAGGTGGTTATCACCAGCTCTCTGAGAATCAAAGATGGCTTCAGTCAAAAAGAAATACATACATGAAGTCTTGCTCACCCCTCTGGGACAGAGTGGGAGGCAGAAGCACCCGAAGGGTAATCAGGACGTGGTGGCAACTACTTGTTGATTGTGTGGTGGCAGTGTAGGAAGGGCTGCTAGGGTGCCTGGCCCAGCTGAGCAAAGGGCAGGGGTCCTGGCAGCCCTGGCTGCTTCTACAGTCTGCAGATATGAAGCAGCCCCACACCTCTATGGCCTTGCTGCCTATTGTGGGGTGTACACCTGGCTGGAGTTTTGCATTTACTTCCTGGGGTAGCTGCATGTGGCTTATGGTTTACATGGAGTAATTTATTGGAGGCCACTGCCATGTTCATTCAACGGATGCCTTCTCCCATGGATATTGGGTTACAGGTCAGTGCTAGGTGCCAAAGGCTCTGGTTTCAGTTCCTAGCCCCACAGATAGCATGAGACCTGTCAGCATTGATAGACAGGGCCTTACTAGAAGCTACTCGGGTCAGACCAGGTGTTCATCTTAGCCAGTGCCTCCAATATGTGTTGAAGGCTCTCCATGGTGAGCTTGCTGCTGCTGCTCCTGCCACTTCTCCACCAATGGGACTTCTCATCCAAATTCCCCCTGCTTTGCATGCAGCAAGGCTGCAGGGTGATGCTGTCTCAAGGCTTGGCTGAGTTATTTTCAGCCTGAATTGTCCGGGAAGAGTTCTGTATGGATCAGCTTACTCCAGAAGAAGCTGGCTTAGTTGTCTGGCATAGGGTCTGTGACAGGCTGGGAGGCAACTTCATGTCCTGCTCTAAGTGCTTTTGTGTCCTGCTTGGGTGGTTCAGTACTGCTTGGGTGTTTCCCTACTGGACTGTGCGCTAAACCAGCCTGCCAAGGGTTGTTACAGTCAAGTGATGGTGTTAAAAACCACTGCATTTCACCTGCACTTTTATGCATATCCCTTGGCAGAGTAGGTGGTGCTAGGAGCCTTCTTTTTCTCATGAAAGATTTCAAACCTGTGCAGCAGGACCTCCCAAATTCTGCTTTTCCGCTTGACCTTTTTTGGGGTCATAAGTTGAAAAGCTTTTGATGTTTGTGGTTGTTCTTGAGGCAGTGTTTTGGTTTTATTTGTGCTCTGATTTTGTAGCTTCTAGAGTGACCTTTGGTAGCATGTCAAGTTTTTCTTTGCAGGCCTGAGGTTTGTGCTCAGGTGGTGTTGGAGAATAAAATGTGCTCTGCTGTTACTCTGATGTTGACATCAGGATGTGGGATTTACAAAAAAATGCAGATATTATGAGATTTGGCAGTAAAATGGTGGAAGATAGGTAAACATCTCTTTGTAATTCTGCCTGAAGTGAGCTCACAAAAATTCTCAGTTACCTCTGAAAGGTCACTAGGTTGCAGTAGCAACCATTGTCTTGTGGTAATATTGTTCGTATTTTGTTCTTTTGGAAATGCTAGCACTATAACAGAAAATTAGTATTTTCTTATCTGAAACTGAAAAAAACCAACCACCCCATATTTTTGGAAGTAAACTTAAAATCAGAACTCTGAAATACTACTTGGGGGTGCAGGGGGGAAGCACTGAAATATTAAATTTCATTGATGGTGTGAAACATTTTTATTAATAGGTTAAGGTACTAAATAGAACTAATGCACATGCCCACTCTTGTGAATAAAGAGGTAGAGGGCAAAACAATTGACACAGGAATGTCAAAGTCAGTTTAAAATGCTTAAAATGCCTCTGCATGTTTCCATGAAATGCTTAGCTCTTGAAAAAGGGGGTTTTGTGTGTTGTTTCGTTGTGGGTTTTTTCGTGTGTGTGTGTTCGCTCTCTCACTTTGTGTTTTTTTTTTGGGTAAAGTATTAATTTGAAGTATTTTTAGCAGTCTCTGTTTCTCTCCTGCCTCCTCTCTTATTTTTTTCGTTTGTTTTGTTTTTATCTGCCATATGCTGGATGTCTTATTGCAAGATCATTGGGGATAGATGATACATAAATATACTTTTTCTCAGTTTTAGTGCAGTGTGGCACTGATCCTGATTTGGATTTGAATGTTGTTCCCCAGGATAAAAATATCAAGGAATATGATGCCGTTTGTGAAATGGGCCCATTCAGAATATAGGAAGTGCTTTGAGCCTTCAGCAGAATCAGCATTTCTCCAAAATGCTGATATTTTAGCTGACTAAGTTATCAACCAAAACCACTGAACATTAAGTAATATGGATATAAAACAAGTGATTCTGCTTTTTAATGAGTTTTCTTGTAAATACTGTATTCTCAGATTCTGATATGAGTTGTACGTCCTCTGAACAAGGATTTCAAGACAGACATACATGTTTGGAGCATATTTAAAAATCTAAAGTTGATAAAAAGAAAATGTAAAGAAATACAATGAACACATCCAAACTGTGTTTTAAACTTTCTTCTACACCAATTAAAGCAGTTCCTCCTGTTATGTATAGTCTCTCAGTATCTCTGCCATATTTTAGCGCTGGCACATTGAAGGAACTGGGTCTGCGGGAAGTGTCTGGTTTAATGGAGACTGCCCTGTGTGTTTGTGCTGGGCTGTGTTTTGGTCTTGAGTAGGACCTGCAGATGACTTGTGTCCCTGAAAGCAGGTGAGCAGGAGTCAAACTGGGGCAGCAGTTGGAATTGCTGGGTGAAATCAGAGCAGTGCCCAAATGCTGCCTGGGTATTTCCTGGCTAGATAAGAGTAAGTTGTATGTTTGACTGAGCTCTCTTCTGTCCTGGTCTGGAAACCCCAAGATTTTTAATACAATCTGTTCTTCTGGGTTGTTTTTGTTTTGTTTTGTTTTTTAATTATAATAGGATCTAGAAATCTAAAAGCGTTACCCACAGCATTCAGTGTAATGGGTGGGGTTTCTTGAGCAAGCCTAGACTATGCTAGCTTGGATACTGGAAGCTGTATAGTACAGAAAGGAGGAGGTGGCAGCCGCAAGCAGTGGCTTCATAGTACAATAGCCAGGCTGCTTCCTGGGCTAGTTCAGGAGTTTCTGTATGCTGTGGTACATGCTATCTCGACATAACTGCATATTGCCAGAGGTGCTATCCCTTTTAAAAGCTTTAAAACAGGCAAAGTAAGGAAAGACTATGAAAAGAAAGGGACTTGCTTGGCTCTACTGGTAAGGTCCTGAACAGACTGGGGGCTCCTTTGTCTCCATCAGGCACCTGTCTGTTAGACAATACAGTCCCTTTGTAGCTTTTTCACTAATAATTGAGTACGTGAAGGACATTAGGTTAAATATAGTAAAGCAGAAGGCCATGAGCTTCTTGACAGAGCGGTGTGGGTAGTAGTTTGGGGAATGACAGGCAAGTTTTCTTTGTCCTCTTGTTTTTTGGGGTGTGCTGCAAATCACAGACTACAGAAAGGAAAGCTTTCTCTGTGAGATCCCAAATGCAGCCCAAAATGGTTTGAACTCTAGGCTATGCTTATGGCAGCAGGATGGAGGGAAATTCCATATCTACCAGATCTTAAGGCTTATTTTGTAGCATTTCTTTGTCTGTGAAAGCACTTACATCTGGCAAGCATGTCCTTGTTGAGAATGCACAGTAGCCTTTCTTTAGCAGGACTAGTAAGAGATGGACTAATAAGAAATAGAAATCTACTTGTGCTTACTATACGAGCATGATTTCCCTCTCCTTTACCCCCTTGCCTTTTTGCCTCCTCTGTTAGGGAATGTAAACTATTTTGGATTTCTAGGTGATCATTTCATTATGTTACAGTTCTCTGGCAGCAGATTTTTCTGCAGCAGAACAATCTAGAAGCCTAGTGACTTTTTGTTTAAAATATTAGTAATGAATAAATAAAAATTGTTAATTTCTTTCAAAGTACATATTATTTCCATGTAGAATTCTGGGCTTAGTATTTATATAATGTAAACAATAACTTCCAACTTGGGAGTGTTATTGTTCACGTTACTGCAATTTATTGGAAGAAATGAGATCAGATTTACTGACTCATTTTAGGGATATTTTAATTCTTCTTTCTAACTTGAGCAACTGTTGTATGTTTTTTGTTGTTGGTTATCTTCTATTACAGCTCACATCTTACTTGGCAGCTAATTCTGTGTCCCTTACGTACCATGCTGTTCTCAATCCGTTGCTTGTGGGTGGGTGTTTTTTGCTAGCCATTTTTTCGTGGCTCATATTACATCTTTTTCCCATCATTACATCTGCCTTTCTACGTCTTCCCAGTGCAGTGTGTTAGTGGAAACACTCTTGTATAACTGAATTGGGATTTAGAAGTTTGTTTTTTATATATAACTGGCATGAATTCTGTAGATTCAGGAGGTGGGCTGTGAGAACTGAATGCACTGCTGGACCTACCTGCATCAAGCTGGGGCTAGCTACACCTACAGTCCTGCAGAGTCCCTGGTGTCTAGTAGGATTGCGCAAGACTTTAACAACCTAAATTTCACTGGATTTCCTCTGGGTATTGGTAACAAAGACAGATAGCAATAGGAAAGGCCAGTCAGTGGGGAGTAAGAACTCTGGGCATGTAGGTAGAATTCAGGTGTCTGGGATTTGTCTTGCGAGAAAATCCAGTGTCATTATTAAAATTTCCTTTCATTAATTCTTATTAAATCTCACTTTTTCTCAATGAAGTCTGTGATTGTTGCGTTTCAGCTATATAATGTATTAACTGGACTTGTGTTACATACCGTTTTTGCTCTGTCACTTTGAGAAGGTGGTGTTCTCGATGCTACTGCCCTGAATGCAGTCCCAGAACTTGTTCCTGTAGAGATTCTTGGTGCCTTCAAGACTTGTTCATAGTAAGGAGGCATAATATGGTTTAAAACAAGCAACTCTCCTTCACCTCCAAAAAAAAGTGGAGCTCTTCTGGTATTGTCACAGTGTAGGAATATTTAACTGAAAAGTTAGTGCAGCTGCAATCTTAAAGTCTTCTGGCAAGCTTTGCTATATGACTGCCTGTTAGAATAAGCTCTTGTGGAAGAGGAAAGAGGCACTTGTATCAAACTCTGTTAAAATATTGATGAATGAAAGAAGCCTTTGCAAGAGAGAGGACTGATTCATTGAGTCTTGTTCCTGATGTTACAGGTGCCCCATATCATATAATAGTGCTTATATATTAATCAAGCTCTATCTTTAGGGTTCTGACGACTTCTGCACCCATGTGATATCTTGCTTTCCTAGTGAAGAGCCTTCCAGTTTCTGACAGATGTTGACACAAGTTTAGCCATACCTGATTCTTTTGCCAGTTAAAATAATTGTAAATTTAAGTAGTTCTTGTCTTTTCAAGATTTAGTCAACTTTAAGTGACACTTAAAGTTCCCTCAGAAGGCAAATGTACTAAGCTCTTTCTGGTATCTTGTCACACAACTAGTTGTCTGTCCCCTAGACCATTTATTGCGGAGGTCTTTAGGCTTAATGCTGAGACTTTTTGTCTCAGTGTGCTAGGAGAAATGTTGACTTGTGTAGCCGCCTGGTCATTGTATGCCCCTCATTTTTGTCACTCATAGCAAGTTTCCTACACATCTGAAGTTCTGAATGCCCATCTCCTGTTCCCTAAGCAACACTGGTGCATGCTGTGTTATGTTAGAGCTAACGTATTTCCTTCACCTAGAAAATGAACTACTGTGTTGAAAAAATGTCATGTTGGTCTGATGTATTTTTCTTTTTGGTCCTGTCAAACTGATGTGTTTCATTCTCTTTTTGTTTAGCCTCTTTCTTTAATTATGCCTCCCTTTTAAAGGTGTTCCAATGCCATGTTTCCACTGAGGTGGTTTTTATGAGCTGTAGTTGCCTGGATTGCTTGTTTCTGTTTGCCGCTTCCTCTGCATTTTTTTAAATATAGTTCCTGTGTTGTTTGAACGTTTTCAGATCATATACCATCCTATACTTAATACTTTTATTAAATTCCTTGCATCTAGCCTTGTAACTTCATTTGCCAGTTTTTTAAGGATCCATAGCTGGTGGTTTCTAGTTTTGTGTGGATTAAGCTCTTTGAATTTTGCTCCTGTTTTCATGTTCTCTGCCTCATGGGCATCTTGAATTTCCTAGGCTGAAAAATAAGAAAGTCAATTTCGTTTTGAGACTGTTGAAAGTTTCCTGTAGGGCACGTTGATGTTGGATTCTCTGCACAAGTGTTGTGGGATGCCTTAGTGAAATGTTCATTTAATCGTTAAAACTAAGGATAGTGATGCAGTGGAAAAGTCTAAAACTGTATCTTGGTTCCTTTTTTCACCTCAGTGGATTATTTCTCTTCTCTCTTCCTCTACACCCCTCTGTGTGCTCGATCACAGTGAGTGGAAGCAGCAGTAATTCCTCTTCCCAGTGCTCAACAATTCAGTGTTGCGTTTTCTGAGAGTCAACCCTTCCAGGCAGTTCATTCTTTTGCCTAGGAGAAGGGTTCTGCTTTTGCTGCTGTTGGGCTGAACTCTCTCAATACAAAAGGAAGCAATTTTTCTGCTACCTCTCAGAATTTTGCAAGTACTTTGGTAAGTTTAGGCGGTTTGTGCAGTTTCTGGTTCACGGTGGGTTAAAGTCCATTTAGATTCATGAACAGCTTTTCCCCAGCTAGTAAGGTGAACTCAGCTTCTTTCTTTGGGAACTAGAGAGTGGGTAAGAACAGGTAAGAAGATAAATCCATGAGGAAGGAAGTGTTTTTGAGGATGGGTGGTAACTTTGCATGGTGGTTCTTTCACTGATGACTTCTCTTAAAATCAAAACATTTAAAAAAATGGAAGCTCAGGAGATGGCCATATAGTCTGTTAAAATCTAAAGATGGGGACTGTGGGGACTTCTGGAAGAATGTGACACACCCTGACAGAGCAGCAATACGTGTTTCTCCTTCCTCTGGTACCACATTTCCCTCCACCTGCCCTCCTCAAACCCTAGAGAGCACAAACCCCACTAAATTCAGGCTGCTGTTATCACAGGGAGGCTGGAAAGCTTTGAGCAAGTATGATTTTTGAAATTCATTAAGAATGAAGTCTTTAGCAATGGTGTTTTCCTCTTCCTTTTCCCTTCTGAATTCCTCTGGGGACCAGGACTGAATCTTAAACTTTACAATTTTAGAATTTGAGACTTTAAAATGTAGAGTTTTAGAATCAAAGGAAGTGAGGAGGCACTGTCATTCTGAACAGAATTTATGCAGTGGGATTGATGGTATTGCTTAAAAAACTTCTGTTTGGTTTGCTGTTGGAGAGGCTTGTTTGACTCTAATGTTTTTTGTCATTGCCAAGCTAACTTCTTTTAGCCTTTCACAGAGCAGAGAAGGAGAGCCTTGCTCACATTTTCAGAAGTATTTGAAACTACTGTTGCCTCAAGCTTTAGCTTCCTGTGCTGTGTGGTAGGGTGTCTGGTAATGAAAGATGAAAGCTTTCTATTTCTGTCTTGTGAATGTAGCTCATGTTTTGTGGACCAGATTGGTTGATTTTTGTGTGTTCCTTTTCAGTGCTGCCTTTATCTTGGGAAGGGGGAAGAAGTGAACAGTGACTTCACTGAGATGCTAAATTTAGAGCCATTAGAAAGAGTGAGGATGTGTAAGGATCTGGGATCTTTCCAACTTTTCAGTCTCAAAGCACCTGAAGAGGCAGATATGTGACCAAGCATGTCAAATTGAAAGGACAGTCCCCAGGCACCAGAAGTCCCTTTGTCTTTCACCCCAGTGAATATCACAGGTGGCAAATCTATGCACCCTGTGACACATAAAGATAATTTCTCATTGTCATTTGAAATATACACTGCAGAGACACCTGTTGGTGATCTCTCTCTCCCTTAATCTCTCTCCTTTCCATACAGAGGAGGGGAGAGGGGTTGAAAGAGAGCATCTGTCATTTATTTAATTACCAGCCCAGAGTTAAACCCTGACATCTAGACAAGCTTAAAATACACATTTTAAAATTATTATTATTATTTATTCTGGATGTGTTTTAATTCTGTGTGCCTAGTACACTAAAGAGTTTGATATAATATTTTTATTTCCATAAAAATATCCTCAAATATGAAGGACAGAAGACTTATGAGTCTTTTTCTAGCAATGCAAAGTGCAGAGAAAATGTTAAATGGCAAGAAGAGATTGCAAAAAGAGGACCTGGAGAAGAGGCCACAATGTTCTATGCCTTGGGTTGTCATGTCAATCCCTTAGATTTTTTGGAGAAACGTGCTTCTTTGAACTGTAGTTATCCAAGTGCTTTTACTGTATAAAAGCAAAATATGATTTTATTTTCTTTTTCTAGGACCTACAGCCTAGTTAGAGAATTATTATTTTTTCATTATAGTTGTGTGTATTGGGATGTTCTCCCACCTCATTTGTTCTCAGATGTTGATATTTCCACATTCTTATTTTAAGATGGTGGATACCTCCATTAAAAGGCACAAGTATTGCAGAATAAATACCATATCTATTTGCAGTATGTTCCTGCTGTAGGAATTTTTCTGTAGAGACTGAAGCCTGCATACTTGTTTGTCTAGTTTGGAGTGTGCCAGAGCAGATGCCACCCATGTTCTGCAGGAGGCCATAGTCCAGGATACAGTTCTGTCTGCAAAACCCAGCCAGGAAGTTCTGTAGCTCAGCTTTCCCTCTATTTTTCCCTCGGCTGTTCACTGCTGTCCCTTTCCAACCTGCCAATGTAACTCCTCAGCTAGTGTGATCTGCAGGAGAAAATAACTCCCTAGGCAGTTTGCTATGGGATTTCACCTCCTTCTGAACACTGACACACCTGCATGGCATTCCACGCCAAGAACAGCTGAGATCCCTTGCAAAATAGTGCTGTTTTAACTACAAAATGGCTAGGGTTGTTAACAGTTATAGTAGGTGCTGTTTTTGTGATGGTACACCCAAACTACAGCTTCAGAATCAGAGTGGCAAAGATGTTGTGTACCATGCTGTTCTGTTCATTATGAACAGGCTATCACTGTTAGCATCTTCATGGTAGGTCCTACTTTCTTTCATGGCATTACACAAACTACCATTTTGTGGAGCCAGGTGTCAAGTTTTCTTATTTTAAAAATCTCCTTGATGCTGCTGACAGAAGGCTGCTGAGTTGCAGGTTAGTGTGAGAAGAGTTCAGTTTGCATATCGTTTCATAGTGTATGAGGTAGGCCCTTGTCAGGCCTTGCATGTGTAGTACAGAAAGAAGTGCTCAGCTGCTTGAGCAGCCTTACCTGCTGAGAGAGGTGGTGTTCTATGGTAAAAGCTGCCTCTCACATGAAAGCATCTAGAAATGCTTTATTCAGCTTCCTAGGTGTAACTTATTTTCTAGAAAGCAAGAGCTGTGCTAGGGCACACTCAGTCATCAGAGGATTCTTTGCTTTGACTAAGTGAGGAGGTCCACTGTGATTTTTTTTACTTTTTCTATGACAAACTCCCAGACTAGGAAGATGAGAATAGGGTACAAATGTTGAACAGTGACATTCTGTATGAGAGCTAACTTTGTGTTTGTTCTACAGAATTAGCTCAGTGGTTGATTTTACCTACTTAAAAAATATGAAGTTTCTTACATTTTGCTATTTCGTACTTATATCATAAAGAACATCTAACAGGGTTTCCTGTTGATCCTGGTTGTTATGATTCAAAGTACGGTATTCAGAAGACATAAAAGTACATTTTAGTCTAAATCAAAATGACAAAAAGAAGCGTATATTGGAGAGCTGCTTTTGGAATATTCTTGAAGTGAGTTGTTGCTTTGTTCTCAAAGTGCTCTGAGACAGAACAGGCTGTTGCTGTTATACAAGACCTTTGTACACTGATTCCCTGCCTCTTCGCAGCAGTTTAGGAAGCTCATGGACCCTGGTATGATAAACGCTTAAGCTGGCGTCTTAGTAAGCAAAACGGATTATGTTGAATTCATTGACAGGAGCCAGGGAAGCAGCATCAAGCACACACTGTGGCTTTTGTGAGGGACACAGCTAAGGAGTCCCTGTACCCTGCTCTGGAGGGACTGTGTTCATGAGTAACTGTCTCCGTGAAAGGAATTGCAGAAAGCTGACTAGATGTCTGACTAAACAGCTACTGAATCTGGTTAAGCTATTGCAGATGGATCATTCACACAAATAATCACTTGTTTCACAGTCAGTTATGTCTGCCTTACTTGTTTAACATGAGATAAGGAGTTGTTTTGCAATGCATTGCAGGCTGGTTTTGTTCAGCTTTGTACCTGCAGCTAGTACTTTCCCACACGTGCACGCTTTTTCAACATTACTGAGACTAAATGCTTTTTCTTTTAAATGAAATATATATCCCACTAAAAAAAAATAATTACTTGATGAGTGAAGCTCCTGGTGGCTACAGGATTGCTGGAGGATGGCCAGTGGGGCTTGCTGACTGAAGATAAGAATTGGAAAGCAGCAGCATGTAAGTCTAGAAATGGAAATACTGGTACTTGGCTGCATGCAACCAGAACCGTTTTGTGAGCAGAGACTGAGCATCATAAAACATCTGGTCGTATGTCTCTCTGAAAGATGGTTTTGTCTTAAAATTCACAGCCACACTCCATGAGCTACAGAGCAAACTTCAGTTAATGTTAGCATTTTACTTGGTGGGTCGCTCTTTTTTAATGTTGTTTAGGATCGTTTATTATCTTCCTTTTTCATGTGTTCCTTCCCTCTTACAGTATGTAGTGCAGTTATTTCTCTGCAGTCTTACTGTTTTCTGTCGGCTTTCTTCTTCCTCTGGGCTTCTTAGGACCATAGGGAAGGGGATTCATCTCCTCCACCTGTATGCTGGAGCTGGCTCTTCACAGCAGAGTGAGAAAGGAAAAACTTCTTTACTGTGAGAGTAACAGAGCACTGGAACAGGCTGCCCAGGGAGGTTGTGGACATTCCTTCTCTGTGGACATTCAAAACCCGCCTGGATGCATTCCTGTGTGATCTACTGGAGGTGATTCTGCTCTATCGGGGGGGTTGGTCTAGATGATCTTCAAAGGTCCTTTCCAACCCCAATGACTCTGTGTGTGTGTGTGTGTGTGAAGGGAGACAGTAGTATCTGTAGTGGTGTATCTATAAACTCTGAACTCAGCAAGGTCCCATGCTGCATCAGTGTGACGTTTCCATTATTGAAAGTGGTTTCCCTAAGTAGGGAAGAGCCCTGTAGGAGGCTTAGAAGCACAAGAAGTGCTTTGTAAAGTCAGGGAGGAGTTCTTAGTACCTGTGTGTTAGCAATTCCATGACAAGTTAGACTTGTGGAAAGAGAAATTGCTATAGCAGTCAGCTGGGAATTACTTGAAGTGGAAAGACCCAAAATACTTAATGAATTTTCAGTGTAACTTGTCTTAGATAAAGAAGGCATCCTGTTGTTTTTTATTTTCCCCTAAGAGGTAATAATAATGGCCAGTAGTATTTCTAATATTGGATAAAAAATGTAAACAAAGGCAAAAAACATGTCCAGTACTAAATTAGTGCTTTGTGGGTTGTGGGTTTTTTTTTTATTGGGGTTTTTGTTTGTTTGGGTTTTTTAGTAACACCCCATAACCTGTTTGCTGTTGCTCACCTCCATTGCTGTTCAAGTGTTTTTCCAAAGAACTAAGGGAGAAATCAAAACAGTTCAGCAAAAATGAATGCATGAAAAAATTGAAATGTTTATTTAATAAAAGGTCATTGGAAACACATGTAGATGGAGAGACTGCCTGGAATACTGGTGGTCTCTTTGTAGGAAGCAGGTTTCATTGCTGTTCTGTTGAGGAGTGAGGTTTTCTAGAAGTCCTCAAGCTTTTGAGAAAATTTTGCATTCCATGATATGCAGTGACAAAAAACAAAAAGCTGAAACATTCCGATGATAACTCATTGTAGTTCATAGAGGTACTTTATTTAATATTCTTGCTTAGCAAATGTAATTGTTACGGATGAAAACTGGGAAGTTAATACTTACATGACCCAAGGCAAACAACTTTGAAACAAGCCCATTCCTGAAGTGTTCAGTATTAGCAGATGCCTCGTTTCAGACAAAACTTCAAATACCCATGACTCACGGCCAACAACTAGAAGTATTTTGTTGTTCCTAAGGGTACAAAACAATTTATTTTATGCTTTGGCAGTGAGTTATGGCTGAAAAGCATGTCAGTAGCACTCTAAAGGTAAATCGAATACAGTGATTCTGTGGGCAACACTTGGAGTTCATGCACTATTAGTTACTTGTGAGGGTGGACTTTGGTTTGCTGTTGGAGCTGCTGTGGATTTACTCGTAATAAATGACCAAGCAGTTCATAAGGTTTATTCTTCGGGTGTCTTTGATATCCTCTGGAGTAGTGACAAAGACCAGTGAGCTTTCCAGTTTGATGCTAGTTAGGGACAAATAGAGACTTTTAACAGTTATGTTTTAATTAAAGATGAAGCACAGGATTGTGCAATGAACTGATAAGACCTAGCCTGACTATATGCTTTCCTGTTGTGCACATACCAGGATTTGCAAAACATTCAGGCTGCTATTGCATCCTCTTGACTCCTCTGCCAGGTTGACATTGTTGTATGACCTTGTGGAATGAGTGAGAAATCCAGCCTCTGTTAGACTAGCTCAGGATCTGTACCATTAGTTGGTGTCCATCTAGTTTCTGACTTCCAGTTACATTTCAGGTAAAATGAAAATGCCTTGCCTTCACTGGGAGCTAACCTGAGTACAGCTCAGCCTCATGAAATCACAGATGTTTTTAAAAGTGAAAAGGCCTGTTTCCCTGGCAATAAGGAAGGGAGTGTCAGTGCTTACTCTAGAGCCATAGCTGTGGAAGGGAAGTGTTCTCACCTGCTCTTCCAGGTGAAACACTCCTCCTGTGTATAGTTTACAGTGGCAGTCACTGATTTTATCCACCTTTCCCACCTGCAGGTCTGAAGTTGTTTCTTCCTCTGTTTGGAGTGAATTTTATGCTCAAGGTTAGGTATTCTGGCTGCACATCTGTGATTGCCTCTCTGTGCAGCCCTTGAGGTGAGTATGGTGTTTCAGCTTCCCAAGCTGTCACTCATGGAGTTTTCTCTGGTTTTGGTAGCATCTAGATGCAAAAGTCTTGAGACTCGTGCCATTGGTTCTAAGTCAGGGGAGGAAAAGTGTAGTTGATAGCTGACATGTCTTTGTAACTTCCCCCTTGGGGGGCAGCTCTGCCTTGGTCGAGGCTGCAGGCATCAAACAAGCAAAGGAATCGAAGTGGCTTGGCCTCTGAAATGCTAGTATTTCTCCATTTCCTGGTGTCTGCTTCCTTAGAGGCATGGATTTGATATTTTGAAGGGTGTGGAATGCAGCTGACTTCCCCAGTGATTCTGCTTGTCTGCTGACAGTGTTGTAGATGGAAGATAAATTGCTCATCATCACAGTCTGACAGCTGTCTAGAGAGCAGAGTAGATTAATTCCTGAAATTTTTCCTTAACTATTTAATTTACCTGAATTTCTAACTCTTTTATGAGGCTGAATAGTAATGTAATTGTCTGTCTTGTTCATTTCATGTATTCTTCACATCCTAGATAACACAGCAAGTGTGTTGTTATTTATCTTAGGAAAAAATCTAAATTGTTAAAATAACCTGGTAATGCAGTCTTAATGTATTTGGTAGTGGTTGTTGCCTAGGGCTATGGCTTATCTCATTAACCAGCCATGAAAACTTTGCAGTTTACCATCTTTGCTCTTCATCAGGTATATCAACATGCATATTACGTATCTACAGTTGGTTCAGGGCAATAGTGGGTAGGGTATTTGTGTGTTTCTGGTGTATTTACACAAGGCTGCTCCCTGGTGAATGCAGACTCTGGAGTTGGATCTTTTAATGCATGTATTGATGGACAGCTGCTCTGTAATTAAGTAAAAAAATGGCCTATTCACTCAGCGGGGAGGTTGGCTTACCTTGTATTGTGCCATTCAATTACCTGTTGAAGTGTTACCCTGTGTCCTGGTTCACCCTGTGAATGTGATGTAATAACAGGCTGTTGGAAAAGCAGGTAACAAAACAATAGTCTGAAATAAGATATTTTCTGGAGGTGTCTCAAGGGTGGTTAATAGACAATTCCTGAGCTTTTAGCTGTTGAAAGTCTGCTCAGGGTTCCAGGCGAGTTAAAAAACCTGTTTTGTCTGGCAGTGGTATGGATCAGTGAGCCAAAGGGTTATGAACAGTTAAGAAAATCCTTTTTGACAGAGTTTGGGCCCTTGTTTCCAAAAAGCTGTTGGGAGAGTATGAAACAAATAGGATTTCTCCTGGTTCTCCAGCACAGCAGTTTGATAGTCATTTAGGTAAGTGGGTTTAGTGTTATGTATTTGTTATTTCAAGCCCATATTCCTCTAATACTGTTTTCTACCTGTAAGATTCAGTATTGATTAGAGAAGACTTCTTAGCCGCTTGGTGTGGTGTGGCCACAGCCTTCCAGGAGTGAGAAGATGCTGAGTATGGGGTTGCAGGAGGGGGGCCCAGGAGCAGGTAAAGATCCAGCCAGGAGCTTGGGAGCTGTCAAGGGCTAGAGTGCAACCCAAATATGCAGGCTCCAGACAGTGACACTTTGGCCACTCTTGCTATTCTTATTAAAATCTTAAGTGGTGCTTTGTGAATGAAAAAAAAAAGAGATGCTGGAAAATGATCAGTATTAAAATGACAGGGTTTAGGTTATAATTTATTAGTGTGTCTCTCTGAAGAGAAGTTTGTTGGGGTTTTTTTGGTGTCTGCTTTATTTGGAACCTTGAAAGGAAAGATTCTTTTATAAAATGAAACTTCACTAATACGTACATTTCTAGGACACATGCTGCATGTTGTCATGTTGCTTGTTGGAAAACAAACATGAATACAGCTACAGCAGTGTTAAGTGCTGTTACTAACCTAAGATACTCTGTTACATGCTGTTTAAGATTTTATGCAGCTAAGCATGTTACCTTCCACTGAAAGAACATTTGCTACAATTTTGTTTTAGTAATCTGCAGCGTTGTTCAGTAAACATGACAAATGAATTGCTGCCTGCAGTATTGTGAAGAATATTGTAAGATTATCTCAATAATGTTTGCAGCTCCTATAGTACCACAGCAGTGCTGCAGAAAAATGTCAGTGTATTTTTTGTGTATTTTCTACATGCATTGTGTATCTGTATGCATGTATCTATGAGAAAAAAAAAAAACAACACAAAAAGCAAACCATTGAAAAACATCTTGATTTTGTTTTCCTCTATTTAATTGTTGATACTTTAGAAGTAAGATAACTACCAGGTCTTATGTTTTCAGGTTTTTTCCTTTCTATTTTGCCAGCTGAATTTGCTAGCTGGCAAATCTATACTGCTCTTTAGATAAAGGTTTTTTCCTCATTTACTCTGTAGACAATATCTTCTTTCATGGTGCTGTGGAGGTTACCATGTAGATGACCTCTGCTTTTTGAATTTGCAAGCAAAACAAACTTTGTGTGAGCATAGTCAAGTGTAATTTTTCCTGATTACATGTTTTTTGTTTTTTTGTGGTTTTTTTTTTTTTAACAAAACAACAGCATGAACCTTATAGAAAACTGCCTTCTGTATAAATGTACTTATCTTGGCTAATCTGGTAGCTAAATGAAAGTGGAAAAGGCTCTCTGGAAACCGCTTGTGTATCTGTGGATAGCAGAGGTGCCAGAATTAGAGCCGACTTGACCAAAATAACATGCTTCATGTATTTTAGGGCATATGAGCAAAGCATGCTACCAGGTTAATTTGCCCAAAGTGGGAGCAGATTTTACAGTCATTTCTTTGTTTCAGTCTTCTTGAATTTGCTTTTTCATTCTGTGAATTAGTATCAGTACATGTGGGAAGACATTTTATTTGGATCCCACACTAAATTATTCTGAACCATGTAGAAGCCCTGACAGTGACAGTAGTCGAGTGTCTGTCTCCTCATCTGTTCTATCAATGGGCTTTTCACTGTGTATATTAGCACCTATTTGAAGCAGTGATATTAGTCTTCCAATTCCTGTTCAAACTCCTTATGCCAGTGAGTAGTTATGCAACATGTCTGAGTTGTTTCCTTTTCCCAAAAGTGGGCAAGGACCCACAGGATGAGTATTTGCTTCTACTTGCAAGTTAACTCTTGAAATTCAAAGCTCAGGCTACAGATACTCCGAACAGGTCACTGATAAATGAGGATGAGAGGCTGTTAGGTATTACAGAATGGATGTCTTGTGCTAGCACAGTGTCAGGAGAGCTGGATTTCAGTCTGGTGCCTCTGAAATGTTTCTGTAGTAGGAAGTTTTGACTTGTTTTGTTTTGTGTATTTGAGATTAATCAGCCCCCATGGCACTGCCTGTTCTAGTGTAGTGTTTAAACAAGTATCTGAACTCTCATGTGTGGGCTTGTTACAGTGCTGCTTGGTGCCCCAGTGATCTGCTGTACCAGCTTCCAGCATCTGTTTCCACTTCAGGGACTTCCACCATGCCCATGCTGCTGACCTTTGAACGCAGAGGGCTTTGCCAGGTTTGTTAGCAGAAGAGTCTCCAAACGAGGCATCTGTGTCTGGTAGAATGCTGGGAGATGAACTGTGAGCTGGTAATTACCAGAGTGGAGAGTTGCCAGGGCTCAGTCGTTATGCCTCAGACACAGAATGACTCAAAGTCATCTGGCTGTGAAGCATCAGTGGCTTGTTTAGATACTTGATTGCATCGCCCTCCTGCTTCTGCTCTTTCCTACAATAAAAGTGCCCATCTCATATCTGATCCTTTCTAAAGAAAAGTTAGGCTAGGATTCTCTTTTCCCTTTGGGGATTTGTCCTGTTGACAAAAAGCAAAAGGTCGGCAATTAAAATGATGGAACCTGTCTGGCTCTGGGGGAAGGCTCTCCGGCTCTGGGGGAAGGCCCTCCTTGCTGTATCAGATGGCCAGCAAGCTCTGGCTGATCCAGCTGTGCCAATTTTAGGAAGTCTCAATTTCTGTTTGTCACCTGCCGCTTTTGTAGAGGTTACTGCTCCACTGGCTGGGTTGGTGGCATGGACATGGGCATGCACACCTGCATCAGGTGATGGAGAATCATTCTGTGTATGCACTTGGGTTAGCTCCCTGCCTGGATGAGCGACCTGAGCAGCTGTGTGGCATTGCAAGTGTCGTGCAGCATGGTGGAATCAGGGGGAGAGTGGGCTCAGCCTCTCGGGGATAGCCCTGTGGTTACGCTGGATTAGCTGTAGTATGCAACTATATCCTAAGACTGTGCTTTGGCACATGCATGGAGGCTTTGCACTTCTAATTGATTTCCCTTGCTTCCTTTCCCGCTTCATGTGTGACCTAGAACATGGAGTGCCAAGACTGATGAAGTGCTCCTTGGCGCTCCAAGCACTTTTATGTGTTATTACAGAGTATGAATTTCGCCCCCTTTCTTTAATTAGGATGTTTCCTATCTAGGGCTGAGTATTTTACATTTCCTGCTGATTATGCATGGTTTAGTGAATGTAGCTGGATCATGGAAGAAACCAGTTCATATGCATAAACAAGGAAGAAAGAGGAGGTGGATTCCCCTTCTAGTGGTAGTAGATCATCTTCAGATATTTTTGCTTCACTATCTAGTTAGAAAAAAGGCACCATATATTTATGTAACTGTTGTAAAGTGAGTTGTTTTTTGGTTTGGTATCCCAAATTGTGAATAGGTGTTGCCTCTCCCTCCACTCCCCCACAATCTGCATTACTTTAATAACTAGGGTAAGACAGAGATGACTGTTTGGCTTCAGACTTTTTTACCTGTTATATAGATTTGCTGGCTGTACTGACTTCTGAAACTATACCAGAAATCTACCACTTCTTTTGGCTGGCAAGGTAGCATTAACTGTCACTTGTTTGTTTATTTGTTTTGTTTGTTAAAATACATCAGCATTTAAGTCTTATCCTTTCCTTCATAGTTTTTGGAGAATCCCAGTTGCTTGTAGTTCCAAAAGATTTCTGTCCTTTGCAAATTAAGCACAAAACACTATGGTTCTGTTTCTTTAAAATTGTTGGTTACCTTTGATTTCTGATCTTTCTGCATTTATTTATTACAATAAACCAAAAAATAATACTTTAATTAATGCTCCATTACAAAGGCAGTACTAAGTTAGGGAAACAGATCACATAAGTATGTGCATTGCAAAGAGATGGTATTTTGGACTAATAATCTGAAATAGAAAGGCACCGTCTTGTTTAAAGGAACTGTGCTTCTGCAGCAATCTATACATTTGCTGCTGAAAAAAAAAAAGATGTTTATAACATCAGCAGAGTTGATTTAGAGAATCTGGACATGTTCTACAGTAAAAGTGACCTGGTAAGAAAAATTTTCATACAGTTTTGTGTTGTCACTGTTTTTCATTTGTTACACACACATACATATCCCTGGCTGAGATGTTATTTTGTGTTGTTGGTTTCAGAAGCTTTCTTGTTTTTCTGCAAGAATTATTTAGTGTCCCAGATCTGCCAATTATGAGCTTTTCAAACTATGGTCACAGGAGCAGAGGGGCAAAGCTGCAGGCAGAAACGTGGTGCAAATAGCACTGAAGCAGCTGCAGACAAAAAGGCAGGCTGTACATTTGGTAACATAAGAATTGAGTGCATTGGGATTGAAATGTAGGCATCTGAAAGGTGACAAATTTAGCCCAGGGTGAAGTTGCCTTTGGGAGAGAGCTCAGTCCCTAGTAAGTGTCATGTGTTCACAGCTTTTGAATCAGGACAGCTTGACTTGGCACAGATGAACTCTTTTGTGAACTCCTCTCTTCAGTCTGTGTAACCCATAAACATTTCGTTTTCTCTGGTTGTGTTATCCTTTTGCACTTGAAAAAAAGAAAATTGTGGGTGAAATGTTGAAGGTATGGTATGTATCTCCTGGATTTCCGAAACTGTGATGGTTCAGATGATGCCACAGCTCTGATGAGGATGCTGGATATCTGGAGATCATGGTCACACCTTCTCTAGGTATACATGAACTCAATAGCTGAAGTCAACATGGCTTGTATGAGTTGCATGTCAGGAAGCATAGTGTGTCTCAAGAATGTTGGTTTACCAAGCATGAGCAGAGCAGCTATTATTTGTAGGCAGCAGAGCAGCCCAGGCTTTCCAGGTGCATTCAACTTGGTGTGTTTAAGTGCAGTCTTTCTTGTTTCTACATAGGACAAATCTTCCAGAGCCACAATTGAAGAGGCTGGCCAGCCTCAGCCTAATTTTTCTTATAAGTTTCTTCTTCAGTGTCTGCATGTTGCCAACAAATAGCAGCTTCAGACAGTATAAATAAAAATTACTGTCCTCATCAATGAAAGGATGTTGTAGTCTTTGGATTGAAAATTGAGTGAAGAGGAAAAATTCACATGTCCATCCTCAAAATTGGGTTACCTTGACATTTGTCACTTCTGTAGAGGTTTTGCTTGGCATTAAAACCTCCTTCCAGTTTGATTGCAAGGAACTATCCATGTTCCCCTCCCCAGGAATGATACCCAGATTGTGAGAGCCAGGGCTTGGAAGCATCTGGTGGTGTCTTACACCACATCTCCATTTGGTGATCGCACTTTTTCAAGGTTGCCAAGCCTGTTCATTTGTGGTGGACCAGCCAGGCTCTCACAGCACAGGCCCTGTGCAAGGAAGCTGTCATCTACAGGCTTTTTCCCCTTTGAATGAGGGATCATTATTGAGTACCAGTGTTTCCAGACAGCTGTGATTAATTCAGCATGTGTTGATAGTGACACAATGGTTACAACCAGGGTCAGATCATAAATTGTGAACCTTGAGGAGGAGAAGAAAGTTGTGTTTTCTTAGCTAATGTACTGGGATTCGGAAACTTCATAGAAATAATTTATTTGTGCCGTAAGTTGTTAATGATGTACTTTGAAAGCTTTTAGAGATTTTCATGTGGCTTCAGGAAAAATGAAACTGCCACCCCTAATACTGTTGCATATTTTAAAACAAAATTCTTCAGACCTTTTATTAGCAACCACAACAGATGCTCAGCTTCTGAAACTGCTCTGAAGCATGAGACCGAGGAGCTGAAGCGAAAGGCTCTGTGCCGATACTGATGGATGAAGTGCTGTGCTCTTTGCCATGCAAAGAGCAGGTATGAGGATATGTTCGTATTGATTTAAAACCCTGGTGTTGGGCCTCTTTTCTTGAAAGGGCTATACATACTTGCTTCTGTCATCGGCATTTTTGAGTTAGGGCCTTAATCGCATATCTGTGTATGATCATAGCTTCTAGGGTGGGAGTGGCCTCATTAGAAATGTACTTTATGATCATGATAATGTGATTGAGATGAAAAGCCAGCTTTTATTTTTTCTTTTAAATGTGTTGAGTAGTGATTACTCTTACATTTTTAGCTTGAGTAATGTACCCTGGAGCTTCCTTACTCAGCCTGGAGTTGATGTCAGTAGTGTGTCCCAATGTTTCTGTCTCCCTTGACTGCTGCTTTAGGAGAAATCTGTACCTAAGGACAAAAGATCTCGTAATTTCTCATCTAATTTATGACCAGTGGGGAAGTAGCGGCCCTTTCAAGATTGGTGGGAGCTCTGTGATGTGACTCAATTTGGGATGTCACAATTCCATCACAAACATGGTTGACATGGATGCTTTCTTTCCTTGTCTTCATTTCCTGGTGCACTTGCTGTGTGAGTAATGTTGGGATTTAGGAAAGGGAAAGCAGAGACGTCTGTATCCAGTCTGCAAGCAAGTAAAAAATGGTAGAGTACACAAATAGAATGATCACAGGGCCCTGACATAGAAGAAAGGGTAGGTAAAGTGAGGCTTGGGGAGTTACTTCAGGGTTGTAATCGTGGTGGGAGGTTTTGGGTTTTGATGGCTGTGCTTTACTGACATAATTAATGCTCTCATCTGAACAATGAAGTTAATAGTCCAATAATGCAAGTGTTTGTGTGTGGGCAGAGTACAAGTTTTCAATGTAAATTATGTTCTGTTGGGTGCAATTTTCTGCAAACCGGCTGACAAGACCATGATAATTCATTTATGGTGTGTCTGGGAGCTTATCCGTGTAATTAAAAAACTTTACAGTGATTTTTAAAAAGTTCTAATTTTATTTATACAAAACTTCTGTGTTGGTATAAGCAACAAAGCTCAACAAAAGGAAAGCATATTTAGAAACTTAATGCAGTGAAGGATCTTGAGAAGAGATGGTAAATAAGGGGGGTTAAAATTCCTGATTACATACATTGATCGGCCATTTAGACACCAAAAATGAAGGATCTTTTCCTTTCTGGCTTGTGTGACAAGACTAGCAAAATTGACTCAATCCAGGTCTGTTTTTTTGTTAAGTAGTTGATGGATGATGTATAACCCCAGTAATAGATAATAAATGTTTTTATTAATTTAATTAGTCTAAGGATGATAGTCACACGAAAGAAAATGTAGCTAAACCAGTATGTTTATATTAACACCATACTTTATAACTGGCATAAACTTAAAATTACATCTATAAGCCTTGCTCTTACAGGTTGAACTTAGATGAACTGTCCTTTGAACAGTCTAAAGCTTCACTTAAGAGATCTAGCACTACCTCAACTAAGTATTAAAATTCCATCTGAAGTTAATAGGTGACAAGGAAAGGCAACACTAGCAACTGAACGGAGTCCGCACTAGAAACTGCACTTGTAGTAGTTTTTTGAAGGATAAGCACTTGTACATTATTGTGAAATATAGTAACCAACATTTGTTTTTTCTTTTGCAGTAAAAAACCCACCCTATTTACCAATACTATAACCAAAGAAACCACACCTTAAAAAAAAACCAAACCAAAACCAAACAAACTAAAGAACCCCCATCATTACTTATTTGAGATGGTTCAAAATTATTTTAGCATGGTTTTTGTCTCACATTGGCTTTGAAGCCATGATGAGAACATGTCAGAGTTTTAGTTGTGTTTAAGGGTCTCTCTGTAATAGGCAATAGGTTGAAGGCCTTTTTGTTTTCGGGATTTTTTTAGGAACTAGGTAACATAAGAATATAATGAAGACACAAATTGTGTGTATATACACCCTGTGTTGGAGTATAAAAAAAAGTAAAGCATAGAAAAAACACAACATGAAAAATTGTGTTTATAATGTGTTGAATTTTCAGCTGAAGGTTTCCCAGCTTTTTTAAAAACTGCATGTATCCAGTCGTAGGAGAGTGAGTGGGTTTTCAGACATGCTGTTGAATAGGTAGAGGTAATAGGCCTGGGAGTCCTGTGCTTAAGGGCATCAGACCTTCTTAAATTTTTGTCTGTATTAGTTTTTTCTGTTTTCATCAGTAGTAGAGCTGTACTTACGACAAGAGCATGGTGGGTTTTGGAAAATATAGGAGTCTGGAAGGAGTGTGCAATAAACTGCATCCATGCAGCAGTTAGGATATGTCTGATTTGTCTTATCTTATTCAAGGAAGTCTTGCATTTCCTTAAAACTGGGAAAATTTACAGTAGTGTGGAGCTCAGTCTAGCCTGAAAGACCTATTTGTGAAATGGGGAAGTTATCAGGCTATCAACTCACCTAAGGGCACCATGTTCCTGCACCTCTGCTGCTGTTGGTAGCTAGGCCATATTGCTGCTAATCTGACCTAGGTTTGTTGCAATCATGCATTTGCCTTTGTAAAGCATGATTCTAGACAAAATGAAGAAGCCCAGAAGGAACTAGGTAGCTTTATACTTTATAGCTTGCACTGACAAGCTGAATGAGTTCAGGTTTGCAGTAGTGAAGTAACCTCTTAAAAGCTCAGTTCTTGAGATTCTATTGTTTTGAAATGAATAATGATTAAGCAGCATCAACTGTGTGGCTCAGTGCTTACTCAACCAAAATTAATGCAAAAAATTGTTCGTAGAAACAGTTTGAAGCTTTTGCACCAGAATCTTGTGAAGGCTTTTTGGGGAAGCACACAGAATTACTTTTATTATTATTTTACTTTTTCATTTTTCAAAGGAAAAAATTGTTTACAAACCACTGTAGTCTTCCATATAGTTAGGAGCTGATTCCTTATTGAGTGTTGGTTAACAAGTCTAACAGTTGTTATACTTCTAAGTTTGAACAGCAGGTTTATTTGTTGGTTTTCCATTCAGTGGATTGCAATTTCCATTTTTCTTAGCATGGTTTCTACCATTTTTTTTAATGTCCAATTTCCATTTGACAGTTAGAAATGGATGTTTTTCTCAGATAAAAAAGGATATTTAGTTATTACATGCATTTTGTTAGATTAATATACTGTATAAGTAGCTGTACAAGTAAAAAACAGGCAATAATAGTGTGATATAGTGTGAATAAGAATTCTCACGAAACCAGAAAGTATTGAAATAGCTTTTTTATTGGACGGGAACATAATAATTTTTAATAATGAACAGCATTAGATAATTTACATCGTATGACTTTTAAAAATCAGCACAAAGAACACAAATGCTCCATCAACAGTTACTTAGTGGTTTTTGCCCAATGCATGAAGCTCGTACATCTTAGAAAAGACGTGCAACTCCAGGTATTTTTTTGCAGGATGTTGGAGGCAAATTTGCTTTCCTGGAATGTGGCAATTCCTGAATTTCCGTGTAAGGGGAAGCCACATGCAATCAGCTGTATCACTGCCTGAAGCTGGCCTTGTCTCTGGGTTTCCTGCCTTGTCACAGGTGAAATATTTTGGCACAATTATGATTTAGCAGCAATTAAAACTTTATTAAGTGTGTGAGGTGGATCAAGAGGTTGAATTTTAGCAGCACTTAATCATTAACCAATTTAAAAATTAACTAGGTGATTCAATAGAATATCTTAAAATCAAAACAGCTACTTATTTAGAGGTTCTAGAATTGCAAGATTCACACTAACTTACTGCCACAAGGTGTCCTAAGTCAAAATGTGTCTGCATGTATATATATGCATAAGTATTAATAGAAAATATACAAACACAGGCACAGAAATGATTGCATGCAGTGAAATACAGACATCAACTTCTGTGAAGGCAGATTTGTATGTCTGAACACATGGATTAGAGAGGTGGATGGAAGAGGCTAGCCTACTGTTAAAATTTCCCTCACCATGAGTCTGGAGTAGTTACATCATCACTGATAGTTGAGATGCAAGGAGGTTTATCTTGCCCTGGCGTTCCATCAGCTTTGACAGTCCTCAGTTTATGCCCTAGAGGCACCCCAGCCCAGGATAGATTTTGGTCACAGCTCACTGCAATCAAGTAGAGCTCAAAAGGTCTCACTTAAAATTGCTGTTTATAGGGTCCGAGAAAATTGATTTTGTCTGGTACTTTTCCATTTCGGCTCAGGTTTTTTGTGTTGTTTTTTTTTTTTTTTTTTAAATTAAATATCCTGGTACTTTCTGCCAGTTGCATAGGCCCAGAACTTGCTAGATTTTGTAATTCTGGTGTCACTGTCATTTGGGCCACAACCTGTGTATTAGGCTGCAAGGAGGTGATTGATTGTCATTACTGTTTCCAGGCGATAAGGGGGGCAGGTGCTAGGTGCACCAAGGGGGTGCCTTAATGCTCTGGTCCACTGCTTATGATCTAGATAGAGATACCCTAGGTTGTCAGGAGGTAATAGGTTGCTGATGTTGTTCCCCAAAGAACAGAGGAAGCAGGAGCCAGGTGCATTAAGGGAGTGCCTTAACCCTCTGGCATCCTGCCTTTCACACTCTGTACCTGATTTATCCTAGGGGAAATCACACCTAGTACTGAGTGGCCCCAGAGTAAGGGGTGGGGGCATTTGCACCACCACATGCCTGCAGCTCTTGCTGTACTAGACGTAGAATGGGGACCAGGGGGAGGGACTGAGAGATTGGATTTATCATCTGGTGCAGAATTTTGTAAGACAGAAATCCATCCAGCAAACAGGTACCTGCATGACAAGGGAGTGGGGACATTGTTCACACCTTGATTGTTTGGCTGCCCTGGCTGTTAGAGTAAAGTGCCTGACATAACTGGTTTTGTGTGTTTTCCCCAGGAGATGTTAGCTACTAATCAGCTAAGCTGGGGGGGTGGGTGCTTGTTGCTGGGTAAGCCAACAGAGGATGCCTCAGCCATCTTTAGCTCCCACTGATTAAATATTAAAGTATGGGAGCTATGGGAAAGGAGGTGTATGTAGATATGGCAATGGGCAGTGAAAGGAAGGTGTCTACCAGCCATGGCTTCCTGTGCAGGGAAGGGGAGTAGTTGGTTCCTTTCTTCCTGTTTCTGGAAGGTGTTTTAAAGGCCTGAAAGATTTCTTTAGCAGAGGGGAAGTGTGATAGTTTAGAATAAGAAAAGCTGTAAATGAGATAATCTTATAAAATGTAAAACTGTATAACAAAAAATCTGAGTTTGGAGGTTGGGAGTATAGTGGTGGCTTTTAAGGATTTTAAATGACCAAGTGGTTGATTCCAGCACGTAAGCACCATTTCTGTCTTGAAAGATGAATGGTCTTAAGGTACCAGAATAGAAAAAGATGAAGACTTGCAGCACACCTAAGGAGATTAAGGATGAAATGGCTGTTACAGTCACGTTTGTTCCAGTGGTTAGTTTGTATTTTACAGATGATAGAGGTAGAAAAAGGGTTCTGTGGGGAAGCAAAAGGAAGATAAGGAAATCTGAGTGCACCTGAGAATGTAGAGGAACAGATGTTGAGTAATCCCCTCTGGACCTAATGGGGAAGAGCGTTTTTTGTCTTGCACCTGTAACAATAGCTTATTTGGGAAAGAGATGCCTTGTCTTGGAGGTTTTCATAACTGTCCACCTATCAATTTGGTTTTGTGTTTCAATTTGTGTATGCCATGAAATGGACAAAAAAGACTTAATTCTACAGGTATATTAAGCTGACATGTTTCTCTGGCCCTTAGCTCTCAAGGCTTTGTAAGGTCAGTATTATTGAGGCTGTGGTTTATGGCAGTGGGTATTGAGGAAAATTGTTTTACTGTGCTTATTTATTTTAAGTGGAGTTAAGTGCATTGCACTTTACTAATTTAATTTTCATTTAAGTGTTGGTAACTAAAAGCAAGTACAAATGGTTGTAGAGGAGTTTATTACAAAACACTTGCATTATGGATCAACTTTGGTTTCCTCGGTCTCTGAAGTTTTTGTATCGTTTCCTGGTCTTTAAAATTTTTAATTATAGAATAATAGAATAATAGAATGGTTTGGGTTGGAAAGGACCTAGAAGATTATTTAGTTCCAGCCCCCCTACATGGGGAGGGACACCTCCCAGTAGACCTTGTCCAACCCGCCCTTGAACACCTCCAGGGAGGGGGCATCCACAACCTCCCTGGGCAACCAGTTCCAGTGTCTCACCACCCTAGTACATACAAAGAGAGTAACCCCATCACCAAGGAACACGGAAATGTTTAATCTGGTGTTTCTAAGCTATGAAATTAAATAAGAATAAAAGCACTGCAATAGCAAAATCTATTTCCAGCTGCTTTTGCTCAGAAACAATGTCATAAGCAGCACACCAAAATGCTTCCCCAGTCTTACATGCTGTCTATAAACCCAGGAAAAAGCTCTCTGGAGGAAGAGGGAAGGTGTATGGGTGTTTTTTGCTATTAACACCAGGGGTAGTTATTGGGAGGGTTTCTCTAAAGAATGCCTGTTGTATGCTCTTTTTATGATAGAAAGAAGTAATACGAGAGTTTAAAAATGGTTGCATAGAAGGTCCTGAAGTCCAGGGCCTTTTGAGTTATAAACCAACTGAATGTTTTCAACATAGTCCTTAATGGAGTTTCGAGGGGCAGGACATCGGAAAAGGCTGGTAGATGGGGAAGGAATCCTGCTGTGGCATTTTGTAACCTGAATTGTAGTAGTGAATCTGTGCAATGGCTGTATGCAGATCAGAGCAAAAGTGGGATAAAAAACCTGAAATGAAGGTGTATTAGCATTAATGTGCTAGTGGCTTATTTATGTTTAATGTAGATGCAGAAAAGGAGAAACTCCTTTGGGATATAAATTTGGGATATATCTCATATAAACTATATAGTATTCTCATATAAACTACAGTATTACCTAGAAAGGTTGGACCAGATGATCCTTGAGGTCACTTCCAACCTGGCGTTCTATGACTCTGTGCCTCATTGGTGAGTTACAAATGGATGTATGTGGTTGAGCCTGTGCCCCTCCTGCTCGCCTCCTCTACCCCAGCTGGGATTAACCCAGGCTGGGCTCAGTGCCATGGAGGGGATTTTGTATTGGTGAAATGCTGCTGCTCTGTTTCCTATTTTTATGTCCCAGAGCAGGCTTTAGTAACATGGTAGTTAAGTCTTCTGGTATTTAGTGCTTTACAGCACTAGGTTTTTTTTTTTTGCTGTTGGAAATTGTGTGGTGGTGAGAAGCACAGCGAGAAAGTTTTGCAGTCTGCAGGGGGTTGCCTTGGCTTATGCACTTGGTGTTGGACATCTCTCAGAATGCCATGAAAATCAATTTAATGACTGACTGTCTAGAAGAATAAGGTGTGCATACTCAATAGATGGCTGCCCCTCTGCAAGCAGCTCCATGGTTAATGACAGTGATAGGTTACAAGACAAAATTGTTTCGTGTGAGTATGGTCTCTGGATCAGGGGAGTTCCTGTCTGCATCACTGGTGACCACATCACAAGCTACCTCAAGTGACAAGGGGTGGCAGTTGGGTTCCCATGACTCCTCTTACTGCCACCCATGGTGTCTGGCCAAAGGTGAATCCCTGTCTCAACATCTTCTGAAAGCTCACCCTTACTGGAATAGCTGGGTTTGCACAGGGCAGACAGGGTTATAGCAAGTGTATATATTGATTTGTAGTCAAGGTGTTAAAGAAACACAAAGTTTGCAGGGCTAGAACATTGCTTGAAGGTGATAGTAGTGTTGTTACAGCTGTTTCAGGAACTAACAAATACATTTGCTTCGAGAAGATTTTGTTTTAATTTGCTTATAAACCTCCAAGCTACATTGTTACTTCTCATACTCCATAATTAGGACCCATTTATTCCAAGCTTCTCTTCCAAGATTGAAGCTTTCAAGCTTCATTTTGCCCTTCTGATTTAGGCAAATCTCTTTGTGCCTTGATTTTATGTCAGTTTTAAAATGAGGATACTTCTTCAATGACTGTCTTCCAGGGAGGACTTGTTCATTGTTCATTCCTGAAGTAGGAAACTGCTCTGCATGTTGGAACAGCTCTCTAATGACTAAATACACCTTTCTAGTTCAAGGGTCCTCTTTAACTTAGGCTGAAAGGGAACTTTGCACGGAGCACTCCATTGTGCCATCTTGTGGTGTTCCCCGTCACGTTAGGTAAATTAATTTAAAAGGTGCTTCTCTTCTCTTGAAACACAGCAGACTTACTGCCAGCAGTTCTGTTATCTGACCCCACTTTTTTGTAAAAACCCGTTGCAACTAAAAACTGTTTTCCGTAGCATCCTTTGCTGTCCAGAGAAGATGGAATGTGGTGGGCCATACAGATCAGGCTTGAGTTTTTAACGCAGTATGATGGCAGTAAGGACCAGTGAAAACCTGTGCTTTGTAAAGCTGTGCTGGTAGCAGGGCAGGCAACGAGACCTTGTTGAGGAAGCTGTGGTTGACTTCAGGAATGGTCATTGAGAAACATGCAGCAGAGCAGTCCTTCATTGAGGATAGCTGAGGCTGTTACTTGCGTTGCAGAGCTTCCCCCTGTCTTGGGTAGGAGAGAATTGTACTGATGCAAGTAATGACTCCCTTGACTGCTGAGAGTCTGCTCTGGGGTGTGTTTTGCGTAGGTCTTTGGCTGCACAGTGACTGACAACTAAGGCAAGCCTGGGGATGTGTTCAACTTGGCTAAGGTCAGCTGAGGGAGGGAGAAATTCCGGTTTTTGTGTGAGAATGCCAAGAACTGAATTGTACTAACTGTTTTCCAAGCAATCTTCCCCAGCTATGAAAGACTGCCTTAGTGCAGTGGATAAATAAGTAGGCATTTGGAACAGGAGTGAATAAGGTTTGTCAATGGTTTTATCATAGGGAACATTTTTCAAGTAGCTGAGACCAAATGATCACAGTCAAATTCAACCTTGGATAACTGAGAGGGCTGTGGATGAAGGTGGTAGTACTGCAAGCCCTTAGATTTGGGCTGAATTGAGCCACTTTGCTGGTGTCAGCGCTCTGCAGAGAAGCCCAGTGTATGCCAAGTGATACCAGCCTTTCAGAGGCAACATACATGTTCATGTTGTGCCTGAATGAAATAGCCTCCAGGATGTCAGCTAACCTCTTTGTGTAGGGAGGCTCTGTGCTTTTAACAAAGACCACCTCGCTCAAAACCAGCTCTGATATCTCTAGCATGGTGCTGAAAGGTGCCTTTTATCTAATCGAACTCCAGTTGCTCTAGGATGGAGCAATTACAGCATCAGGCATGCAACCCAGGAAATGGATGGTCAATCCTATAGGGATTGAGAGAGACTGGATGCTCTGACATATATTGATTCATTTGTATTCTAGCTAAACAAAAACTGTATTAGTGCTGCTGTTTAACCCCATGTTATTATGTGTACATTAGACATTGAGTCAGTAGTAGTAATGGAAAGATGATAGAAATCATAAAGCAACCCAATAAGAGTGGAAACTTAAAAAATACTGGTTATATTTGGGATAATTATGATAATGAATAATTATAAAAATAGGGATGCTATGTTAAAAAGGTGGTATAGAAAAGTGACTGTCTTCTGTTCTTCAAGGAATTCTCAAAACAATGGATATCTAAATGACAAACCTGTCACAAATGCTTCGTTCCTCAAGTAAATTGTAATTCAAGAGATTGAAGGAATTTTGATGCTGACAAAATGGCAAATGCTGGGGGGGAATAAACTAAAGTAGAAGAAAAAGATCTGAGTGCATTTTAAGAAGTAAAAACTGCATCACTTGATAAAAAAATACAAAGCTCTTTTTTAATATGTCTCTTTCAGTCAGTTTCCAACAAAAGAAAAACATTTGGCTAATCCATCTTTTTTGTTTGTTTGTTGTGGTTTTTTTTTCCTTTTGTTTTGTTTAATTTCAGCAAATGCAAGTTTCAAAACATGAGTGGTAGTGAGTGGAGTGAACATCATGTGACTTTCTGGGGCCCATGGGTGGGGTGGTTTCATTTTGTATTATGTTTAATCACAAAGCCATGCATGCTGCCTGTGTTTCCCAGAACTCTTTATTCCTGGGCATTGAAAAAAGGGTAGTAGTGATTTATAAAAATATTTTGTTCATTTGCTTTAAATATAGATAAGGTGACTTGAGTTGCTGTGCTCTGTCTGGCAAAATAGATGCAATTGGCACAGAGCTGTATTGCTCTAACTGATCTTTTCAAGACTGACTGCCAGGTAGGGTGGCTGAGTTAACCCAGTGCAGCCCTGTTAATTTAACTTACAATACTACAATGGTTCATAAGGCTAGGATTTGACAATCAATCACACAATGCTCTGTAGGTTTATGTGGTTTTGATTTATTCACTGAGGATCTGTGTTCAAAGTAATGTTATTTATTTACTGAAACAAATTATTCTGGTAAATAGAAGAGTCTCTGGAGAAACAATCTGCAGAGTATGTTTTTGGGGAATATTTCCAAGTTAATGGCCAAATTTTAACATGTTTCATGTACATTGTGAGCAGTGTAGAGTGTGTTACAGAATTTGGAATTATAAAAACTTTAAGAAATCATCAACTCTGGTATCTGTGTGAATAGCAGCTACTTAACATTCAAAAACGAATCCTATTTTGTACTTGAAAACAGGTAGAGGAGGAAGACAGACTGAAGCTACAGTAAACTAATTATAATTCTTTTTTATTGTGCCTTCCATGGAGCAGCAGCCTGGTTATGTAGCCTGTATAAAATATGCCTGGATGTGCTTGCTGCCTTCATATCAGGCACTTGCAAACCTTTTCGTTACACGTACAGCTTGAATTCGCTCCCCAGTCCCTTTCATTACCTTGCATGTGTTTATGTTTTGATGACATCTTTTAACTTTGGTAATGATTGAATGCCACTTGTGACTAAATAAAATGGTTATGGAGGAATGGGGCTACTACTTATTGAGCTGAACATGTGATCATTTTCTTAACAGAAGATAAGGGAGGTTCTGCACATGCCCAGCTGACATTCCTGGTAGGTTGCGAGCAAGGAAGTGCTTTGTTGTCCCTGGATAGGGATCTGCTTCTCTGAGCCTCTGATTTTCCAAGTGATTTTGACCACAACATTCCTCCTGTACTCAAGGTTCCCTGGGTGAAAAATAAGTAATATGGTGGCAGAATCTTCTCCATAAGATGCTTGAGAACTGCTTTGGAGTATCTAGTGGCTATTTTAGCTTTTTATTTTTATTTATTTTTTTTGTATGAAGAAATTAAATACTTCAGGAAATCTAGAATCTGCCTTTCATGAAAGTCAACACTCCTGGGTACTTCTGAAAGATCTAGACAATTGTGCAACTAAATACATACTCATTATTCATGTCAGAAGAATGCAACGGAGAACTGGGACTTCCTTAGCAGAAATAGCTCAGTGTTCAAAAGGACACTTGGACCATCAGTGTGAAAACACCTCTAGTGCCTCTCTCTTTGGCTCCAGCATTGTATTCTGCAAAGGAAGGAATAGTGTGATAACATTTCTTTAAGTAGCCCATAATATACCTTCTGTTGCCTTTGCAAGTACTAGCCACTGTGCAGAATTCTATTGACAGAGATATGGGTGACCCAGTATCTGAACAGCCCTTATTTGTATATGCACTGCAGCCTTGTGGAGGAGGAAGAGGTCATTGAAGACTGTTAATGTTTTGCAGCTTATCCAACGAGTCTCAAATTAATTTGGGGTAGAGGGTACTGTGTTGCAAAATGTGAACAAAAACGGTGATGTTAAAATGCAGATGTCGCATACAATTTTGAAAATATAAAAAAATAATGATCAGAAGGCAGTAGACAAATCTGATCCTGTCAAAGGCATGACGCATACTCATGGATTTTAGCAGCTAAAATTGTGATAAACACCAAGCCTCCTCTTGGTCAATTCTGCCATTGTCAAAAATATATCTAGTCCTGCTGTTGTCAGGATGGGACATTAATTTTGCATTAATAGTTGACCTTGTTTTCAATTGACTTTATGTAAAAATCCAAGTGTTATTTGTTTGTGACAGTTTCAACTGTGAAACAGTGTTACTGGGTTAGAGGGCTCAGGCACAAAAAAGCATCTTTTTACTCAAGAGCTGTTTCTTTACCTGCTGAGTGGGGAGTATCATTTTACAGCAATCCTCTCCTTTGTATGTAAATGCATCTTCTTAAGGTAAGTTGAGACTTCAGCTTTGTTGGTTTTAGCAAGTTCACTCTTGGAGCCTTGGTACATCCACCACACAGTGATACACTGATATATGCTCTTTTGGAACATACTTTTTCCAACATAATTGGAAAGTTACAGCCTTCTAGTTACCTGGTTTGGATTTACCTTTGTTACTTGGACTGTTCATATATATTGTAATCATGTTAAAGGCACCTTATCAATCCTCATAAAGTAGCTTTAACCCATATATGCAGGCAGATGTTTTGTAACAGGACTGTGGCTTGATTTTTCTGTAATCGGCCAACCTGCTTTGGTGGCAAATACACGAACACTAATCTCTCTAATGTTGTAGGCCAATACCTAGAAGGTAAATGTGGAAAGCAGCTCTTCAAAAACTGTACTTTCCCCTGAGTGTCTTACATCTGCACCTGAGATGTGGTGACCTGAAAGAGATCAGGAGAAGCTGCTGCAGCTGCTCTGCTTGCTGCTCTGGAGTCATTTTGCTGGTGGTTCTGAGAGCTGGGTAGCTTGTTTGTGGAGATGATGATGGGCAAGTGGGGCCCTGTTACTGATAGCAAAGCTTTTCTTCTGAGCACACAGGGCTGTGACTGAGGGTGTCTTCCTCCTCAGAGGCTCCCAGGGGAGTGAAGTGCACACTCTGCGGGCAGCTGCCCTGAGGAGCTGGGTGAGGGAGGGTCACTGTTACTGTGAAAGAAATATGCTGTCATGTTAGGGGAACTCTGTCCAGTGGTAAAAACCCCTCAGGTTGACCCTTCGCCTTACTCTGCCGAGTTGCGGAAGACATACTTGTGATAGGCACAGCTGGGAGGAAAGCAGCAGAGACTATTTCTCCCCCATCCCTGAGTGCAAGAGGACAAGGTGGGCCTGCCTGACAGGGCCTGGACCTGCCAGCTGAGTGGCAGCGGCTGAGTGTCAACGGGTGTAATGGGCTTTTGGAGAAGGGGGAGTCTTACAGGAGGATGTGGTTACTATTCCACAATGGTTTGGCTCTCCACCAGTGGTGACCAAAGCGCTAGATCTCATGACATCAACCTTGAAACAGTCTGTGTACTGATCCGGTATCAGTACAAAGCAGCATTCGCGCTCTAGGGTTTTAGCAAGATGTGGTTCACCTGAGATATGAAGCTGAAATCCAATCTCCAAACCATTTGAATGGCATTCAGAGCTGGGTGCTGGGTTACCTTCTTGGGCAGGTTCTCCATTTGTGAGTGAGGAACATGTTTTGTGTCAACCTGCTCACCTGGAGATGGATACTTACAGAGCAGAACTGGGTTCAGGAGGTCCCTGCTGTAAGACTAGCTCTGCACATGCTATGGGGTTTTGATCCAGGTGTTTGAATTAAATTCAGGTTTTTGTCTGGAAAAAGATGGATCAAACAGTAACTAATTCTGTAGGCAGGTAAATTAAAAAGCAATGCTTTAGTTTTGCAAAATGGGTAATCCCTTTTGGAAAGTCTAAAATCTGTGAGTGGAATGTGCTACTGGATGTTGGAACGGTACCTTTATATATCATTATAGTTTGATGGACGATAACTTCTGAAATACTGTGTTTTCTCCCCACAGTCACTGGTCTACCTAATCTAGTAATGTTTTTCCATTGTTCTTGCTGGAAAAGAAATGCAGGTTGTACTGATAAGAAATCTTTGTATTGTTGCTCCAGAAATACACTAAATATGTCTAAAATACAATGTTTGTTTATGGTCTCTTATATTATTAATAATATGTTTATCTTGTGTATTTTTGTTGTATTTAAGTACATCATATGTCCTGGTAGGACTTCTTGTCCTTGTTTCTTTTTAAAATGTCACTAAAATTGCTATTAGATGTTATTGGGAAGCTGATTAAATAAATCTCTTCAGTTTGATGCTACAGCTAGCTTATAGCTTATCAGATTGCAGCAGTCTCTTTACTGTGCTCTATTGGATCTGAGCCCATTTTTGGTTCCTTGAGAGTATGACAGCAAAGGGAATCGATGCTCACTCTAGTAGAGTTCCCTTTTGTTTCAGAATTTTTCTAGAAGGGAATCTGTAGTGATACTCCTGATAAATTAAATATTTCTCACAAAATCTGTTCTTCTTTTTCAATAGGTGTTGGCATCATGTCGGGCATTTCTTTTAACATCTCGGATTCCCACTAAGGTAAAGCTACTGTTTCTGTAAATATTCCAGTTTTTTAGATACAAATTTAAGTTGCATAAACTAAGTTGTATAAACTTGGCATATTTTAGTTATACTCATGTGTCTGTTTAAAAATAAATAAATAAATGAAGGAATGGTATGTTGCATGGCACTGAGGTTGTTAGAATGGTGCTTCTGCTACTAGTGTCTGTCTTAAATGGACTTGTCTATTTATATATACTATTTTAGAAGTATTTTCTAGAAATACATTTGGGTGAAGAATTTTGTTGGAAACACCACACCAACTTGAAGAACCATGAGAGGACCCTGATGACATTAGTAGTGGGACAGTTTATGTCCAGATAAGCTGATGGTTTTATTCCCTTTTGGAGAAATTATGTTGAGTTGTATTAAATTCTGCTGTTTTCTGGTGATTTCTGTGGTTCATTTTGAAAAGCGTCTCACCAACCTACCTTGCCAGTGTTGGTGAATTATTTTTTTGTATTCCTTGGACAATTTGTAATTATTGCTGTAATAGAGAAAGATATTTTCCATATGAATGAAATGAATGACTGATGAGGAAGATTATCTGTTGTCCAACCTGGAATCAGTGAATGGGACTTTGGCACATGTTCTATTTTGTTGTGTTTTACACATACATATGTGTGCGTGTGTGGGTGTGTATGTATGTGTATATATATACACACATATACACATATGCTTCATGATAAAACAGGATCAGTAAATTGAATGATACCAGCTTTTCAGCTATGGTCACTGGTAAATGTTACCATCCTTAACTATAATTTGAAGATGCTGACTGACAGGCAGGATGACACTAACTTGAATATCTGCCGAAACTTATTTCCTTCAGTTGATCACCCTATCCCTGCAGCACAGATGTCTTCAGTTGGTTTTCTCTTGGCTTTTGGATCATGACAGTTTGCAGCCTGTTTCTGAGACAGGGTTTGGTGACTGATTGCAGGGAAATACAGAACCAGTGGATGAACAGCTCAGACATCAGTGCAATGTCAGTATGATGGACAGGTGGTGATGGTGATCTTGTTAAATAACAGCAAAACCATTGTCATTCATCAAAAAGCTCTTGAAGGCTGGTGCTTATAGTGCTAAGGAGTAGCTGTACTCTAGTGTTAAAGACACCTCTCAAAACTTTTTATTAAATGGATTTACATGGTTGAAAAACAACTTCTGTTTTCATGGAGATCTAGAACATATATGTTTGTACTAATAAAAGTGTGACTTTAGTGATAACAAATGAAAGAAAGGTGATAAGACAAAACTGTGTCTGCTAATGATTTGTGTAAAAATTAAACTTTGTTAGGACTAGTGAAACTTCCTGAATTTTATCATCTGTAGTATTCTGAAAAGCTGTTTACAAGCTTTCTGAGCCCGACATAGATATAACTGCCATACAGTAACTCCTAGCAAGACAGCTGAGAACATGGAGCAAAGACACTTAATTTCTCTGGGAAACTCTCACAGAATTGATTAGGCTGAGAGATGTCCATTTTTGAGTGATTATTATTACTACATGTCATTCCAGGCTTCACTTTTGCTTAAACATTGCTGTTGAGATGTATCTACTAAACATGGATCAAAGTTAAAAAGAACAAAGGTTAATTAACTAGAATACCAACTCCTTAGAACAAGGATATTACAGTAGCCACTTCATAACTTTACGCTCAAGTCCAATCAGATCATTTCCACTAATCTAGATGGGTAGATAAGAAAGAAAGTACTCAAAGCCTACTAATTCTTGCTGTAGTCTGTGTAAAGCATAGTTGCAACATTGGTAAATGTTGGATGTGTCATCAAGCCCACAGATAAGTGTACGAAATATTTGTGGGAGTGTAATTCAGGTTTATGAACATATTTCTAGTGACAGCTTTCAGGAAGTTTTGATTGAAAAGAATTGAAAGCTGTGAAATTAGCTGGTTTGGTTAAGTGGAGGGTCACTGAATGAGTGGTACTTTTAGGAAGATTTTTCAAAAATACAGTTGTAGGTAATAAATATGATGATGCTTTTTTAAGCTTTGCAAAAATTATTTCATTGTTTCAGGTAGATCATGTTTAGAATGTGCTATGTGTTTTTACTGCAACCTAATGGCTGTAAATCCATGGTTTTAGGTGGAAAAATTAAGTAAAGATGAATTATAGAGGTGTTGCCACATGTCCTGGTATTTGTTAATTCTAGCTAAAAGTATTTTTGCAGAATGAATCCTTGAGTCTGGATCTGTGTAAACTTTTCTCAGGAATAGAAAAGGATTTTTGTTCATGTATGTTTGCACATAGAAAGTACGTTAGCAAAAGCAAAACCTTCAATCTGTGGTAGGTAAATAATTTGCAAAATAGGAAGGATTTCAGTCATAGAAACCTTTCCCTAACATTTTGTTGTGATTTTGGTAAATAATTATTAGATATTCTCATATATTAAGTTGTTTATTTTGACTAGCACTGGAGAAAAAGAACCTTTCACTTCTGTACCAGTGGTCTGGCTTACTCTGGTAGTGAGCAAGAGCTGCTATGAGGTCCTATTATTATTTTATTTTTTCTTGTCCTTTCTGGCCTGAATGAACTGCACAGAACCATATCCTGCAATCACAAAAGTTGGCTAGTCTTAGCTTAAAAATCAGACACCTGAAGTGGCCTTATCCTTGGAAAAATGCAAAGTGCTGGTGCGGGCACTGGAAGGAAGCTTGCGCTGGTTCTGCCTCTCCTGCTTCAGTTCCCTGTGTAGACTCGCTTCCTTAGCAGCTGCAGTGGCACCTCTGTGGTCTGGAACTGCCTGTTTGCTGTGGGATGCTGTCCACACAGAGTAAGTGAAGTAAAACAGGTGAAGACTCCTCAAAAGCTTCAGCATAAAGTTTTATTACTAGGTGTTTGGTGGAAGGTGGATGTTGCACAGAAATGGCTGAGGGCTGCTTATGTCTTCTGATACTGTCAAATAATAAGGCAATTGATGGGAATAGGATTCAGTAAATGGGCAACAAAGAACAAATAGTAATAAATTCTTCAGTCTCTGCAGCTGTGAGTGGATAATGTAGCTAAATGCTTAAAAAGGTTTTTCTATTTCATTAAAAACTCCTAAGTTTTAAAGCATTCTAAATCATTGTTATTTTAATGGCATGTCTTGGCACAGCTTCATCCTGTGGTAGCACTGTATGTGAATACTTATAGATTTGGCAGTGAGACCTTGGAGTTTTGGAGCTCTCCCTACTGCCTTGCTGGTTTCTGAAGAAACTTTTAGCTGGTTCTTATGGTTAGAAACTGGTACCTCCATTCCTGACTTCACAATGAGCTGTTGCAGCCTTAGTGGAGAGTCTTAAGAGCTGCATCTGGGTTCTGAACACCCCAGGAGTCATTCAGGTTAATCTTTTAAAAAGTTTGCCACATATACAGAAATAGAGTAGTATAGGGTTTGCTAGTTAGCCTGTGAGCACACTGACTGTGAACCTAGGATAAGATAAAGTACAGGAAACTTTGTACAATTGCTCAGTTAAAATGGTCTTAATGATAAACAAAAGGAAATGACCATGCAAATGTCTTGCCCCGCAGTTACGATTCAATCTAAGAGTTTTGGGTTCTTTTCTGCATATCTCAACTGTTAGGGCATTTCTTGATGTAATTCTGAATTCAGATCTCAGCATGTTCTGTAGCCCTAGATTTGACCTTGGAGAAGAGGACTTCCCTGCTGCTTTCTAAGCTTCTATTTGGATTCAGTGTGTTCACTGTTCCACCCTGCCTATCCTGACTGTCATCCAGATAACCCACTCAGGCAAAGCTAATGTATTATTTCCTCTCAGGCTTTTAGGAATGCTAAAGGAGTCTTGAGCATTTATATGTCTATATTTGTAGCTAGCTATGGTACTTTTATTTATATATGTCTACATACAAAATTGTTTAAGCATGTCCCTTCAGTTTCTGTGCTATAAAATTTTTCACATCTGTGATCAGTGTAACCAATTATGCTGTCAATATTGTAATTAATGATTATTCAGTCACAAGAGTACACATTAGTAGGGTGTTGTATAAATGATGCTTTTTATAGTAAAATTTTGTCATTATTTTTATAAGCTTATGTGAAAGGCCCAATGTGGTATTCCTGTAAGCTCTAATAATAATTCAAACCAGTAACAAGCAAATGTAACTGTTTCCTTAAGTGTAAAACATAGTCTAATAAGATATTAGCAAATTCTTGGTGTCAATTGTCTACAGAAAAGCTGGGGATGGGCTTTTCACCAGAGAGGGCAGTGATAGAACAAGAGGTGATGGGTTTAAACTGAGGGAGGGGAGATTTAAGTTAGACACATGGCAGAAATTCTTCACCATGAGGGTAGTAAGGCACTGGAATAGGTTGCTTAGGGAGGTTGTTGATGCCCCCTCTCTGGAGGTGTTTAAGGCCAGGTTTGTGCAGCCTGGCATGAGGTGTCCCTGCTCATGGCACAGAGGTTGGAACCTGATGATCTTTAAGGTCCCTTAAATCTTAACCATTCTGTGATTCTATTATATTGTTACAGAAATAAACGTAAAATAACAGCCTTGCAAAAAGTTTTCGTAACCTCATTGAAAAGCTTAAATGCTCTTTAAAATAAGATAAAGTTTGCACTAATTTGGCATTTTCTTTTTTAACTACAGTTAGAAATGACTTTCAGCTACTTGGAAATCCAAGGAGTAACTTCCAGTAAACCGGGTCAGGTGAGTGTATTCTAGATATAAGATATGCCCAAATAAGTTAGTATCGAAGAGAAGGTGCTGAAAAGATGAATGCCTTTAATACATTTTTTATTCATAAGTTGAATATGTTGACAATATTTGACAGACCAGTTGTGTTAAAGTTTTAATGTGTTTCATGTCTGTTTGGCTTTTAAAAATAGGAGCATCTAAAACTTTTTTGAACCCTGACAAGCTCTTGTTTAACATGTCATTTTTTTAACCTAGCTTTTGAAGCTTTCCTAAAAGAGGAGGGGGGAAAAAAAAAAGTCCAGATGTTTGTTGTTTTAATGGGGAGACAGTCAATTCTTTGTATGTTTTCGTGGCTTCATTTATTTAAGGCACTAAAATGCCATGGTAGCTAATGCTAATTATTCCTGAAAGCACAGACAATCACTACTGTAGCAGAGTCTACAAGTGTTCTTCAGCAGCCTGACTTAGCATATTGTTTTCCTGAAGTATTTTTTAAGGTTTTGTGTGTTTGTATTCATTTGTGTTTTAAATGTGTAAGGCTACAGGCAGGCAGGCTCCTAGATTACTGCTTGTGGGGCAAATAGTATTGTTGCAATTTCCCTGCATACAGCACGTTACATCCATGATGCCTGAAGGATGTATTCTTGTGCTGAGCATCTCACAGAAAGGTTCCCACTGTAAGATAAGTGAACAAATGGACAGAGTAATATAGGGAAATGTTGAGTTAATGTTGGTGACAATGAAAAACAGTAGTAACTTTCACACTCATTCATCTTCCGGGAGTGACAGTTCAGAAAGGAGTTGAATTGGTGGACAAATGTGTGAAAATTCTTGGTGTGCTTTTGGGATAGTACAGCCTCTTTGAGAGGTATCCTGCTGATGACCCTAAACAGGAACTGAGAACCAAAAGAGCCCTGGGAACCAGTTTCAGTAAAAAAAAATCTTCTACAGCATTCTACTCAGTGTCCTCCCTGTATACTGTCTATCTACACTTCTTGTTTATTCTTAATGTTAGCTTTTTATTGTTTATGCACAGCTCCTCATTTAAAAAGAGTTTCTGACTTGGTCTGTGCTAAATATTTATGTTGGAGAAGAGAGAAACTTTATATTGCTTCCTGTGATGCAGCTGACAGCAGCAGCAGACCTGGTGTGTCAGTAATACTGTAATCTGATTTGATTCTGACCACTCAATATAGGAGAGAGTGGCTGCAAAATGCTTTATTTTTCCCCTAGCTGAAGCATGTATCCCCCAGAGAGCAGGACAGTTATGTTAGCTGAGTTACTGCTTCATCTGAACTGAGACAATGTATTACCATAACATTTTCTTAAACAGCATAGATGAAAGCATCAGAGCTTTTCCAGAGGATCACGGCCATTAAAGACTTTTACTTTTTGCTGGAGGAAGCAGGCCCTGCTCATTCAATAGTTTCCTGTCAGACTCCATTCACTTCTCCTGGTGTTCTGGGATGTGTTTCAAAAGATGACAGTGCTGTGAAAAGTTCTTAGTTTTTGAAGTGTCAGCTGAGGTCAAAATCCTTTGAAAATTTTATTCCTATGGGAAGCAGGACACTGTTAGGAAAAGCAAAGTCTGAGTATGACCGTTTTGTACATTCAAGAACAACTTTCAGAAACTTTACCTGGAACATTGCCATGTCATGTCTTGAAGAATAACAGATTCCTACCAGCACACAAAGCATTCCTCTGGCATTCAAAAATGCTCTCCTTTTTTAAGTGGACATGAATTATATGATATCCAGTTCTTGCTCTCATGCTCTCTTATTTATAGTTGATTATGGAAACTGAAAAATGCAGCATCTCCATGAAGATGGCATCCTCGGACGATGTGAGTGAGGTGCTGGCACACATTGGGACCTGCCTCAGGAAGATATTCCCTGGACTCTCACCAGTGTAAGTGTCTTTTAGGGCACCTCAAGTGGGAACAGATAGTGCAGAAAGGGTGAAAAGACAGCACGTCTTGTCCACTGGTCTCTCCACCCCGTCTTCAGAAATGCACAGAGGATATGGAAACACCCTGAGGCAAGGGCTAAGCTTTTGTCCAGTTATATGGTAGAACCAGGAAGCAGTGCAGAGCAGAGGTAGGCTAAATGTGGTCTGTAGGGTCACAAGAGCCTTCATTTTAAGGGGGTGATGCAGGTGTTTGGAGTTGTAAGTTTTTATTTTACCTTACTGCCTCTCCAACTTCTGGTATAGCTTTGGTTCTGGCTTTTTCTTGTAGTTTACTCCTTTGGGGTATTGCTTTTGTTTTTCCCCCAGAAGTAAAATCTGAGTTGGGAGAAGTTCTGTTTACTTTAAGTATTTTTGAAAGGATACTTGTGATTGGAAGCTTTATTCTTCAAAACTGAGCCCTGGGCAGTCTTGTCATGTACTTTTCATGGTGTAACAGGCTCCTTGGATCATACCTCTATTCTCTAGCTTTTTTGCTCTGCTTTAGGCATTGTTCTTGGGTTTTTTTTGTATTTTGTTGTTTGGGGGGGTTTGATTGTTGTTTTCCTGGTATCTGTGCCTCTGAATTTTATCATCTTGCAGCAATTCTCAGTAGTTTTTCTTAATTTTCTTTTATTTCTTCTCTCTGTCCTTACCTCATCTTCATCACTCTATACCAGATAATGCAGCTCTTATTACTCTCTTCAGCTCCTGGTTTTCAGTGGTATTAGAGAAAACTGACTGTGCAAAAGAGTTTTCCCAGATATGTTGATTTTTATAAGTTTTGTAACAGATGTAAAGCCTGACCATTTACATCTAACATGTTTTATTTTGGGTGCCTGTCTCTATTATTCACCTTTATTATTATTCTGTAGGTGGAGTAGGAAATCTAGTTCATAAACTGTGGCTGGCAGTTTTGGTTTTTTACTTACAGTTTTTCTCTGTGACAGTATTATTAACTGCCTGAATGGAGATCAAGCTCTTCCTTCAAAAAGCATGCATACATTTCGGAGCAGATTTGCCATAAAACCTCAGTGATTGTGGGAATTGCAGGCAAAAAAGTAGAGTGAAGAGGGCTGGAAGGCTGTGCATTTTTGCTTGTGTGTCTGTGAAGGCCTTGAGCACTACACATGTTTTCTCTGGGATTTCTTGTAATGTTGTTGGTGCATTTTGGGCAGCTATATATGGAGTACTTGCTTCCCAGAAAAGAAATCAAATTTCTTGCTCCTGTCTCAGATGGCACAACTTTCCAAAAGGAATACACTGGAGTTGTGCAGATTATGTAAGACCAGAACAGGCAAGAAAAGAGGGAAAGAGGTTTCTTCCATTAATAACTTTTATTAATTCATCCCCCTGTTTTATGGGGTTCTGCAGTTTATCAAGCAGTCCTGTCATTCAGAAGAACAGATAATTTCATTTCTTAAAAGGCAGGAATGGACTGAGTTTCTGTCTAGTGGAGGAGGAACACTGCCGAATTACAAAGATTGGAGTTGAGTACCTGGAGTGCAACCTAGAGGCCAGATGTAGCTACTCAGCATGTTCTGTGGCTCTTTGCACCATAGTGCTTTCACTGCATAAAAGCTCTGGATAAACAGCAGTGGTTTCAGGGTAACCAGTAATAATATGTCTCTCCCCTGTTTTGGGGCTCCTTGTGTTATATGAGGGCTGCAAATCTTAGCTAGAGCAATCCTGGCATAGAAAAGGGCTCTGTTGCTCCAGCAGTCAGAGGGTTAATAATTGGAAAGAGACAAATGTTGCTCCTACTGGACTGTGTCACAATTTGTGTGACTTTTAGACAGAGAAGCAAGTTGTGTTAAAGATGGTAATTCTTCCTATACACTCATTTTTTAATCATACTTGAAATAAAGATGATTTCTGAATTTAAAAACACTTTCAAAGTCATGAGAGATTTGTATATATTTTTTTCCCCTTTTGCATCTAGGCGGATTCTGAAAAAAGTAACTATGGAGCCTTCAGAAAGACTGGCTAATCTCCAGGCCCTGTGGGACAGTCAGACAGTGGCAGAACTTGGACCTTGTGGTGAGAATGAATTTAAAGACTCGAATATAAAGAGGCTGGAACTGCACTGTGAGGAAGTTTCATTCTATTTCTGGCAGAAGATTGTAAAGGTGTAATTAGTTTTAGGGTGTAATTAGTTCAGAGCCGACTTCTGGTTGGTAGGTGAAGGCATTATTTTAAGCTCTCTTGCAACCTGTCAGGCAAAGATAGGATAGTCTTAGTTTCTTTCAGGAGCACAGTGGACACCCTCCTGAGAGATAAAGAGAGTGAGTTTTGAAAGACTTGAAGTATTAAAGTATTCTTTTGGATGTTGTTTGTTTGCTTGCTTGTTTTACTATTGTGATAAATACTCTCTTGGGGTTTTTTAGGAGGCTTTTCGCAGATGTATGCCTGTGTTTGTGATTGGCTTGGATTTCCCTACAGAGAAGAAGTACAGTGGGTAAGTACATGTCTTGTTCTGGAGCTTTTTTCAGCTAACTGTACAAATGATGAAAGAACAGGTAAATCCTAGTACTTGGAAAAAAAATACCAGTTCTGTAAAGATGTATTTGGTTATGTATTTTAACAGGATGTTGATACAATTTATCTGACACAAGATACCAGAGAGTTGAATTTGCAAGACTTCAGCCACCTTGACCACAGGTAAATAATATGCAGTAATCATGCTAATATTTTGGAAACTTTCCTTGTTCCCTGTTGCCTGCCCTTGCTCTGGTGGGATGGTCCCATAGCTGTTCCTTGAATGTGTAGACCTCTGAAACGACCGTCTGTAGTGTTTTTAGTTTTCAGCACAAAGCTGCTGGTTTTGTACAAAAGCCCCATGGAGAGCACATTTCACTGAGGAGCCTGAGAGCCCTGAGGAGCCAAATATATTTATCTTATTTGGCTGTTGGAAGCACTCCAGAAAGGCAGCAGATAGATACTTTTTCTGTGATGGCGGATGTAAGAGCTCAAATTCAGCAGAGAAAACATGCAACTACATCTGGTGGGCAAAGTGAAAAGGGAAATTATACAGTCTTTACTTATGCAGAATCTTTTTCTCATGGTATACACAGTAAAGGAAATTTTTCAGTAGAATGTTCAAGTTGTTCAACTGAATCCCAGCCAGTTGTTTCCCCACTCACAATAGATGCTTTAAAAAAAGTGTGCTTCCAGAGAAGCTAATTGAGAGTAATTTTACTATGAGATGCTGAAACTTAAGCTAAGTGTTGTAATTGGTTTACTGAATTTAGCTGGCTGAGAAAGTTGGATTCTAAGTAGAATCTGAAGATATGTAAGTAGGAGGAAGTGGGAGGGAGTCTTAACTAAAATCCATCATTATACAAGGAAAATTACAAATTTAAGAAACTGTAAATAAGATAGAGAAAACATTTGTTTATTTGGGAAGGCACAATGGAAGAAATAAGAATCTGTCAGATTCAGGAAGGCTGAACCAGGTAGGTAAATAAGAGTGTTTTGCCACAGCATTTTTTGCAGCTTTAAGCTATCTAGTATGTAAACACACAACCCCCCTTAAATACTAACTCAGCTTCTGTGATGGGTTTTCACAGTACACACGGAATCTCATGGCAAAGTTACTAATCTGTTCCTCTCTTGGCTAATTCAGAGGTAACTTGAACAAAACTACAGGGCTGCAACTAGGGCATGATGGATGTAGCCAAAGACTGATTGGTTTAGCCTTGCTGAGAGAAGGGGAAAGAAATACTATTCAGCACAAACAAATGGGGGACAAGAACATAAGAATGCTTTAAACATTGCAAGGTGGAAGTGCTGAGAAGACCATGAGGCATTCTTGAGAAAGTGACTTACGGATACCAAGCTTCAGGAGAAATTAATGTTTAAACAGTTTATTGGAAAAGAAAAATATTACTTATAAGGAAGGAGTAGATAGAAGTAGTGTTTTAAGAGTTTAGAATATCTTGGCTGGTTCAAAAGAGTTGGCTTTCAGAAAATATAATAATGGGTTTGATGCTTTACACAAGCTTTTAGTTGAAGTGTACCTTACAAATTTGACATCACTGAGGAAATATATTTGTGTTGTTAATAAAAGTTTTAATTAAGTGTCTGAGGATTGTGTAAGTCCAAAGATTCAAAACAACTTTGGAGCCATTTACATGCTGTGAATCCATCTTGTGATGAGAGTTTCTATGTATTCAGGACTGAACTGAGCCAAAGGTTTTAGATTTAAATTTCAAAAATAATTTTTTTAAGAAGCCAAAACCTTATTTTATTCACTAAAAATACTAATTAGGATCTGAGATCCCAGTCAATTCAATAATGTACGCAAGTGTTTTGTGAGATATTTAGCACAGTGAGAATACTATAAATTAACAATATGCCATCATACTTTGGTTTTTGAGAGACTGTTGTATCTTTTCCACCTAATTATTTGAATTACTGAAGCTATACACTTCATGTTGTGGAGCAGCTTGGAAGTGAGATAGGTGATGGGCACACCAATTCTCTAGATACAGGGCATATGCATTGCAAAAATGAGCAATATGCATTTTTCCTAGTAAAGCATTTATGTTAGAGGTCAATATAAGATGGCATGAATTATAAATGCATTTAAGTTCCCAAAGCATCTGACGTTTAGAGTGCATAGCATGGCTTGCTACATGGGAACATGACATCTGAAGTCATGTTGTGCTGTGAACCATATAATTGTTTTTAAAGAAAAAAAGGCTCAAAGTGCAAAGGGCTTGTTTAACTCAGTAGCATGATTTTCATCTGTGTTGCATATCTTTTGGCATTTTTGGACATTCAGAAATTCTGTTGTCAGTGTGATTGGCTAGATTCTTTTTCTTTGCACTGTTTAGATTTCCTGCCATCTTAAATACATGGCAGGACAGAGATGTTGGCAAAACATGAAGGCATTGGTGAAGCTTGAATGTTGTTGAAGCTTGGAGACATTTTCTGCATTCCAGAAGAAGAGAATCTGTTTTCATTTTAAAATGGCACAGATTTGAATTTTATAAATCTTACTTTATTTCGATGGTAACTTAGTAAACTAACGAATACAACCAACTCAATGTAACTTCATGAGGGAAAGTTATGAGAAGACCCTGCTTTTGGAAGTGATTGACAGCATTCTTTCATACTCCGTTGCTAAAGAATTCAGGTCATTGTTAGTACTACATCTAGAATTTAATAGAATAGAGTGAATAAAGCAATATATAGTTTTGACAAGTAAAACTGTGTTAAGGTTAATCAAGCTCACAGCAAGAGAAAGAGTAGAGGTAAATTCCTAAAGGACCCTCATTGGTCAGAAGCACCTTCAAAAATTTGAACAAAGTTAAGAAAAGACTGAGCTGCATGGTTTCTCCTTAAAATAAGATGGTAGAGTCTGATAAAACAAAGTTTCTAGACAGTAAGACTACTGCAGAATGGGCAGAGGTTCCACAGTCTTCAGGCCTGTGGGGAGGAAGAGGTGTGTGTGTGTGTCCATGTGGTTCGCAGTTGGTGTTACTGAAGGGTGCCAGTGTCTGTGCTTGTCTGGGGTTTGAACAAAGAGGCCTTGAATACTGTGGAAGACTAAACTATGTAAACATGAGAATTTGCAAATCATCTGGGTGGATTTGTTTTTAAATATTCCTGTCCTGCTGCAGCAATGTTTCTTTAACTTCTTTCAAGTGTGATGTTTTTCCCCACTAACTCTGAGCACCCCCTGTCCTTCAGCCTTCCTTCTCAGACCTGGGGAGGAAGGGATGGTCTCAGGCAAGTTCTGCCTGCAGCTGCTTTTCTGCCCACAAGGTACTGGGCTCCTGCCAGCCCTTCACCTCCCTGGCAGTGTAAGCTCTTGCAGCCAGTGATTGCTGACTGTTATAGCTCTGTTCCTTTGGAGGAACTGGGCTGCTGATGATGGCTGAAATGTAACTGCTGGTGGTGCCTTCTGCCTCCTTGGGGGTGGTGGTGGTCCACAGTGTGAACAGCTCTTCTCCTCTGGTGAGATGGTGATACCACCAGCCTGTCCAGTGTTTGCCTGGAAATATTCACCACCAGCTGTGGCTGGCTGATTATCACTGGGTGGATAAACCAAAATTACTCCTGAAAAATGGCTCTTGTGTTCATTTCACTTTCAAGGCAAAGGCACAGGCAGGAGGAAATAAAGCTGCTAATGAATTACCTTCTTACTGATTGCTCCAGGGGAGGACAAAGGAGGAACAAACCTGTATATGGACATTCCTTACTCCCTAGCAAGGTTTCTGCCTGTCCAGCCTAAGGGGAAAATACTTCTGGGTTCCCCCCCCCTGCCATTTCACAAATCACTTGCTGCCTTACATGGAGATAAAGCATGTGTGTGTAGGAACAAAAACAACGTGGTGGACAGAAATAAATCTATACACTATATGAAGCTGATAAGACTCTACTGTGTTGGTGGAAATGAATTCACCACGAGACTTGATGTATGCTGTGAACAAGATGGAAAACAGGTTTAATCCTTGAAGGGCACCACACACTAGTTCCTCTGCAGGAGTGTGAAAATGGTCTATTTGCAGGAGCTTCGCAGTTGGTGGGCTACAGTCTTTTGCTGCAAATTGCCATAGTTACCTTAGTGATGGGCTTGTATTTTCAAATCTAGCAACTGCAGTTCCCAATATAGCCTGGCAAAAGAGGCAAAATATAGCCTGCTGAAGGCTTGTCCATGCGATGGTGCCTTGTTTCCTGGCTTTCCTATGTGTTTGGCACCCACCCTGAAGGCAAACATGATGTGGGAAAGGTGCTGCTTGTTTAGTTAAGATCTGTGCCTACTTGCATATGTTCTGAATAAAAAGATGAGGGAGGGATGGGGACGTCTAACTTGTGAAAACCAATGGTCTCATTTCTCCCTGCAAAAACTGAGGCTTGAATGGCACTGTTTCCTTGTTGGATAAGTTCGCATACATTATAGCTCTTCTATAAAGACGAGGTGAGTAAAGTCCAGGTGTAAATGTATATGTGTATTAAATATGTTATGTCAAAATGATCCAACTGCTGCTAAATAGTATGCTAGAGCTTGATGGATGATTCTGCTTGGGGGGTAGTGTATGTACATGACACTTATCAATGTATGTTATTGGAGAAACTTAACAGAGGGAAAGCAGATCACATTAAGAGGTTTGGAATGAAGAAAATTGGAGTAATTTAGAATTTCATTTGTGAAATCCCTTTCACAATTAAGGCGGGTTTGCACTGAAAGTTTCATTATCCTTTAGCAGATCTCCTGCTTCCTCGGGGAGTTTAACTATAGAGATGAGACAAGGAGGTGTTCTCTAGAAGCATTCAGTCATGGAATTATATTAAATCATCAGACTGCCGAAAGCTTTTTAGCGTCATGCTCAATTATAATTAGAGGTGATTAAGAAGCTTAAATATGTCACAGGCTGAAGAAAAAGTAATGCTAAAAGTAGGAATGGCAGCCCAGACAAATTCCTGGTTTAAAAATTCATGCTAGAATGGATGTCAGTTGACCTGACAAAAATTGGTATTAAAATATGAGAAAGACATGCAGCTGCTGGTGGTGCTTATTTTTTGGAATGCAGAGCTTTCTGTAACAGGGATGGGAGACAGTTAGCATTGCAAAACTATGGGAATTAGATACAGAAGAACACTTAAGAGATTGTTTCAAATAACGAAAGCCAACAGTTATATGAAATGTGTGTAAAAGTGTTTTTCTTTTTCTAGAGACTTAATACCTATAGTTGCTGCTCTGGAGTATAATCAGTGGTTTACAAAGCTATCTTCCAAGGATCTGAAATTAGTAAGTAAAAAATTGAAACAATATACTTGCTTCTGCCAGACTGTGCTGTGTTTTAGGGGATGCTGTTGCATTTTTCGAGGTGAACTTTTTTAGTCAAGTGAAACTGGGTAATCTATTGAATTTATTTTAATTTTTTCCCCCTTAGTCATAACAGGAAAATATAAACTGCTAAATAGTCAATTCATGCCATGAGAACACTGCCACAAGTCAGGTCTTCTCAAAAGTTCAGGTGAAAAAAGTTTAAAAACTTCATTGGGCAATTAACAGCCCTGCTTTGTTAGGCATTGCTAGCTCCTTCAAACAGTATTGGGATACTAAATAGGAAAGTGACTCTAAAGCAGTCAGAAATCTCAGTTGCTTCTTGGAGGTGGAAAGAAAACATCAGGATTCTGTTTTCCTGCATATTTATGAGATTTTTTTGTCATAATTTTTATAGCAACTTGATGAATTTTTCTCCCAGTTCTCTGAAGATAACCCTGTGTTGTACTAAGTATGTAGTGATATGTGACATTGATATTCTGAAAGCAAAATGAGAGCAAATCTAAACCAGTTGGACTGCTGAAGAATGGGTAAATAAAATCAATAATTAGATGGCATTTTAAATATATAAAAATATACTATTTCTTCTAACCTTGAAACTTTATAGTCACAGGTAGAGTTAGTGGTTTCAGAAATTGGTTCAGACTTGCATCCAGAAGCTTTTGTCCTTAAAACTGAAGGTTGAATCTCATCTTGTTTTAATGGATGCAATTTTATTTATCTGGAAGTGCCCTAATTGGATTCCTAAGCTATAATTTTTCATGAAAATTCACTAGAAACTAGCTTATATGATTCTTGGCAGAAGAGTAGGCAAAAACCTCTCTTGCTGGGACCCCTCACTCAAAATTATGCATGGAATGAAACTGGGGGTATTTTTTATCGTGTTGTAGTTTCCTGTTAAAATCACCATTGTTCAAAGATATGATGCAATTAATCAGTTTCTGCTTCAGTGAAAAACGTTTGCTTAGTTAGAAGACTGGCCAGTGTAGTGGACTTAGAACAAGAACTAGCTGTATTATCTGTCTGAGATATTTTGACGTGAAAGTTTTTTTGCATTCTTAGCAACTTTTTTCTGTACAACAAATCAACTGTGTCAATCTTGAAAACATATATATGAATTCCTTAAAAAAAAAATTAAAATCTTTCCACGCATTCCATTCTATACATACCACAGATCCGGTTAAAAACACCCGGAAAGTGCAAATTATTGGACAGTTAATCCGTGCCATAGGAACACTGCTAAGGGTCAGTATGAGGTCAGACATATCCGGAGGCCACTGAATTCATTGTGCTTCATGAGTTTGTGTTTGATAGACTGTCCACAGTGGTTTTATACTATATGCATGAAGCTTTCCACTTGCATTCACAGTGCTGTAGTAGCATTCTGATAATGTTCTGAATTATGAAAGTATGGAAGGCAAAGTTAGAGTTGGCTGAGTTTAACAATCTTCAGAAAAAAATTGTGACCTTTACTGTGGAAAGGATTAGTAAGATTTTGTGTATGTGGTGCATCTTTCTAGGAGATTTCTTTCTAGGAGTTTAAAATAAAATTTTAAAAAGCAACAACAATAACAAAACAAAAACAAAAACAAACAAACAAACAAAAACAACTAGAAAATGTCAGACTCATTAGTAAGACAGATGTCCCAGGTATGAATGTCATGTTTTTTAAAGACAGATAACACAGTAGTTTCAATACTTCAGGATCATGACTGAGATTCAGCTTTGGACTTAACATGAACTTTGTCTAATATGTGCTGAGAATAAAAAGTTAAATCCAGAAGCAAAATTAAAGATTGTAATAAAAGGTGATGAGGTACAGATTTCACTGTATGGCTTTTGGATCATTAGGATTTTATTTCTCTGTTTGAGCACAGCAAGCAAACTCTTTTGTTATAATGTTTTGTTCAGGGTGCTTGCAAATGTCTGTGCAAATTCTAGAATCTAACAATGGTAAGATCGTGAGATGGGATTTACTCTGCAGGTTGGGAGAATTCATACTGAAATACACTGGCCCTTAAACCCTAGTCCTTAGCAGTCTTTGGAGGACCTGTAGCTAGAGCGCTTTTGCTCTCGAGCTTTGTTCTTTGCACTAGTTACCACTTTCTTTTGAAGGATTAGCATGCATATGAACAAGATTTATTTAAAAATTGAGTGTTTTTTTCTAAATCACAAGTATTGGGTTCTTTATTATAATTGTAAAAATTCTGCACCCTGTGATTAGATGGCCTGGTTCAAGATGGCTTTTTTTCAGTCTGCCTCTTGCTTCATTGAGTCTTTTCCAGAAATCCTGTGTTGCCACCTGACACTCTTTGGGATGTTTCTGGTATTTTTTCTTACTATTTATATACGACAAGATGATGATCATGGCCTGGATCCCATTACAATGTACAGCTTATATCTCAATAACCATCTTTTCCATGTTTGTGTTCTTCAACGCTGTTCTGTCTTTTTTTGTGGCAGTCCGCTGATGTCTGTGAGCAGATACTACGAGTGGTGAGTAGGTCCAATCGACTGGAAGAACTGGTATTAGAGAATGCCGGGCTTAGAACGTAAGTAATTCCTTTGAAATGTCACATTAGTTACTGCTTATTCCCAACAAAAAGGATGTGTGATGTGTGTTAGCTGGAATAAGCATTAAAAAAAGGTTTGTGCTCGATGTCTATCTTGTTCTGAGGAGCCTGTAGTCACAAGCTTATCACCAGGTTTTTTCAGAGGTTCCTTTTATCCAATAAATCTCTTTAAATTGTTGGGTTTTAAGATTCTGCCTGGAGAGTTAAGTGGAGCAAAATTGATTGGATAAGGGCATAAGCCCCTGAATCAGCTCACACTGTTCCTCACCAGATATGGTTGCCAGTAGAAGTATGAACACCTTTTTATCATTTAAAATCAATGTTTGAGGTTTTGTTGAAAAAGCATAGTATTTGATCTCACATAACAGGTTATAGCTTCTTTCCCAAGAGAACTGGTTTTATTTTATTGTGGATTGCAATTAGCAACTTTTTAAAGCAAGAAAATATATAATTAAGTTTAATGTCTTGCCATAGCCTTAAAAGAAAGGTGCATAGAAGTAAGCCATACAATTTAATCCTTGCAAATGTTTTGAATACAGGAAATTGTATTTACTAGATATTTGCCTTTTTTTCTCATCACAGGAAATAGAAGCAAAAGTCAAGGTACAAACTAGCCCAGTTTTTGTAGCTTGTTTTAGTGTCAAGAGTATCATCTAAGACCATGTAGACAAAAAAGTCTACCGTTAATGAATATTTATGTTAAAAAGAAAAAGACAGTGGTGGGAGAAGAACACTATACTGAATTAAAAATAAAGAAGGGAAACAAGCACAGAGAAAATAGTTGGTGTGTCTTATATTGTCTCCTCTTCCATTGTTTGGATCTTTCTCCCATTTTGAAAATGAGTTTTGCATTGAAATACCTTAAAAAAAAATTGCCTAAATGACTGAGGAAACTTGAGGTGGAGTTTGAAATTACACCCAGACCTTCTGATTGTGAGTGCCCTCCTGTTAATAGCCGTCATTTCAAACATAGGCACCTGATTTTAATCTCGTGTTTCTTGCAATAAGTGCTATGAAATGCAGTGATAATCATGAATAGAAAAAGCTTTATTGACTACCTTCGGACATTGCCTGCCTTAACTTATTGCAGTTGGATTAACTGGTTTCAGTTTTAACGGGACTTGACAGCTAATCGACCTGGGACTTTGGTTTTCATGTCTCCATCTAGATGAACAGCGTTTGGCATTTTGCCTTGGTGTATATCTGCTCTCATCAGCATTGTCTGTCTGTTTTTGTCAAGGATGCATTTGTTCAGTTTTCCCAGTTATCATATCTGCTTGCTAGGAGGAAATCCTGTTGTTATTGGGTATCTTCACAGAGCTCACAGACCAGTCATTTTTAATGAATTGTGACAGACCGCCATACCAGGGTTAAGGAAGAGCTACCAGGAGTAATGCTTGGAGAAGTAACCTGAGCAGCTGCAAGAGCATATTTTGTCCTGCAGCAGTGTCAGTTTAAGATGATTGCATTCTTTTCTAGTTTCAGCCACTCAATTCTGTGATTTAGTTTGGGACGTGGCCTCATAAACACTTGTCATCTTCCCAGCTGATGAGACAGCAAACTTTTGTGCCATAGTATTTGTAAGGACGTAAGACTAGGGAAGTGTGGACTTGCTGTTGGGGAAACAGGTTGTCAAATGAAACTGTCTGATAAGATTTATGACAGTTTAGATGCTTTTTAAAATTTTATCTCCATTGTAATTTCTTTAACTGATGTTAAAGGGTGCAGTCTGGATTATTTTGCATGGCTTTAAGGCATAAAGCAAACATGTCTTGGCTAGTGTTAGGATGCTAAGGTAGGTGATATCCAGATTTCAGGTAAAGGAGAGTAGTTCAGGATGACCTGAGCAAATGAGTTTGAAAAAAGAGTTACATCCCTAAGGTGTTTTAGAGGAATGGGGCAATATGTGGCAACCAGAATAGGAATTTCTATGAAACTGCAAGATGGAGTTTTCAGTCTGCTTGCAGGAGCTGGTGAAAATGATCTATTTGTTGCACTCTTTGAAAACCAGTGGACACAATGTCCCTGCTGCTTTCCATCCTCTGCAGCCCCGTTCTGAAAAGTGGGCAAAGGAGGGCAAGACCCAGATGTCTCCATTTATAATAGAGGCTGCACAGGGAGTGGAAGTTTTATTAGTTTTTTCCAAAATAAGTCTTGGATCCCCATGTGCCCTACATGGGTAGTCCAGTGGTTTCTGGTGTCAGTTGATTTACTCTGCCTCTGCTAAGTAGTTCACATGCACACCAGTCATCCAAAAAGTTCTGGTAATCCTGCCTATATTTGTGGTGAGAGCAGTAGGAGAATTTGTAAACAAGCCTGGAGGTCTAGACAGAACACTGAAATGACAAGAATCCGTTAGGGATAAAGGAAGAGGAGGAAACTCAAAATGAAGAAAAGTTTTTTTGTGTGTGTTTTTTAACTCAAAACCTCATTTTTCTTGGCTGGACATGAGGAGCTTGATTCAGCTGCCTAAGCACTGGCATCTAGTACCATTTGAAATGCTGGAGGGTATCCACAGACTGTTGGCAAGTGTAACTGAGGACTTAGAGAAGATATGTAGTTTTTGCAGCAGCAGCTGGTAGCAAAGCAGCATACCCTGAGGCTTGTCAGGTGGCACGGATTCCAGCCCAGAATGTTATTTGTTGACTGTATTCACATGCTGCTTGTATCTTAGGAAGAGAATACTCTTTTCCTAAAGGCAGCCCATCATCATCCATTTGCAGTACTGGAACCTGTTCTACCCCTAGAATCCATCTAAGAACATAGGGTTTCAGAGGGAAAGTAAACTTGCCTGGAGCGTCTATACTCAAACAGACCTTGCAACAACAGATAACCAAAAGCTATTGAGACTCTTGCTGTCCAGTCTCCACTCTTTGCTAGAGATTGCTGCTCTCAGCACTCAGGCCTATGATTTTCATGGTAGGCAGGACCTGTCCTGAGGAAAATGGGTAGTGTTAATTAGCACACTTCTAGCAACATAGCTGGTAGTTCTCCACCTCTGGCCTACAGAAGGTAAGACACTTCAAAGCACAGAGAGAGGGAGACAAGCTCTGTGAAGGAAGCTTGAGGGATATTTTTTATTTCTACCTTAGTATGTAACTTAGATGAAGTAAGAACATTGAAATGATGATCTCAGTTTAGCAAAAGCACACAGTAGGCCAGTCCTTTAATACCTGAAAGCTTCCTGGTAGGTACAAGGACAGAGGATTTGTCTTAGAGCTGGTAACAGCCAACAGGCTTGTGACTTAATGCAAGGAGCATGTCTCCATCTGAGTCTGACAGTGTGATCAAGTAGGAAGAGCCAAGCTAGCTTAGAACTTAATGTTGTGGGTGGTCGTAGTCCAGCTGCAGCAAAATGCCCTGAAGATGGGGCTACGTTCCCTTGCCTCTCAAGTGAATTTGAAGCAGAGGTAGGTCATGCTACTCACAGCTACCTACCATAGCTGGTTAGAGTTAGTCCAAAGCTGTCTGTGCTGCCTTGCCTGGCTGTTGTGAGCATTATAGAACTGACACACCACCATCTCTCTTGAGACACGCTGCTAGTGAGGAGGTAGTGGTATGCAAGTTGATGTATGTATCTCACCTTTGCATGGCATGGCAGAGATGAAAGGTGTGCTTGAGTTGTATGTTATTCTGTGCAACTTCTAATTTATATCTTCAGATCTTTATCAAAAGCCATTTGAGCTTTGACTGAGTTCTCTTGAGTCTCTTAGGTCACAGAATAAATAAATAAATACTAAAATAACCTGCTTTGAAAGATAGCAAATTAGCCAGACAAGCATTGCTTAAAACTGTGAAGAATCAGTTACTGGTCTGCAGTAGGATAAGCCACTTTTGTCTAGTTATCCCTCGACATTTTTATGGCTCTTAATGTGCTGTTGATACAGGAGATAACAGGAATCTTTCTTCCTCTCTCTTCTTTTCTTGCAGAGATTTTGCACAAAAGCTAGCCAGTGCCCTAGCCCATAATCCCAACTCAGGACTCCATACGATCAACCTTGCTAGCAATCCACTTGAAGATAGAGGTACTGTAACATTTATGCTTTTGTCTTTTGACAGATGTAATAGGAGGATTGCTGCTGCTCTGTTCAGTTTTGCCTGAATAATAGGTTATTGTTCTGTGTGTGATGCTATTGCAAGTATCTGTTTTTCACAAGTGACTGAGAATTGCTGTTCTTTCTGATTTATGTGTATCCACTAGCTTGTTGAGAAATACTCAGGTGTCTTAAACCAGCCATGGGTTTCATTAGATTTCATTACATTTTCATAGAGCACAGTGACTGTTATGGACTATAGAGTAACTAAAGTGATGTGCATTTTTAAGGGCAATGTAATCAGTTGAAAGATGAAACATGACGCAAGTTTGTTGCTTGGATTGTATTTTCCTGATTGTTTTGTGGTTTTATTTCAGTCGTAATTCAGTACTTATTTCCAGTATTGAAACTACTCCTTTTTTCAGCATTGTGCCAGTTCATAGTGTTGCCAGTACTTGGAGATATTCAGTGATGCTGGCATAACTGGCATCCTTATGGGGCAAAGATGGAAAATCAAGCTGAACAGATCAGCTTTTCTCAGACTGGGCACTGCTAGGCATGATTTCAGTACATATCAAGTCAAGTAATTCCCCTCCCATGTCTATTCTCTTGTCACCCAAGAGGCATTTATTTTTAAAATAAGGTTACATTCTTTCAGTCTGGAGTTGTGACCCTTCAGCACTGCCCATGTGAGATTTCTGTTTGTTTCACTTAATTCATTCCAGGCACACAGTGTTCTGGGATCAGACTATCTCGTGCTCCTGTTGGGCCAGAAGAAAAATAAGAATTTTATACAGTGAATGTTTTCTTGTTTTACTTGTTTTGTTTTGGGGATATTTCCAGTCTCTTTGCTGTCATGATTCAAAAACGAAAAACTGTTCCTTTTGATTACAACGTGACTGACCCAGAATGTTGTTAAGACAGAACTTTGTAGGTGTTTCTCCTTGCTTGCTGGATCAGTGAGAAAAAAAAGATGGGAAGGGTTTTTCTCCTTTCCTCTCTTGTATTACTGTTCCTTAAGTATGAAAATACTTTTGTTTTTAACCTATTCAGAGTAGTTCTTATTTGAAATTGTTCACGTGAATTGCTATAACTCATCTGATTGCCTCCTGACTTATGCTTGGCCTCCTTAAGAATTTGTATCACATGAAAGCCAGTGTTTTGCTGAAGAACATTATTATTACAATGTGCCATAGGCCTAACTACATCATGCAAAAAATTCTGTTCTAAGATGGAAAAAAGGCTGTCACATTGTTGATTCAGCTTTTGAAGAAGTGTATTTACATTGTCTTATATGAAAGGTTTTTTTAAAAAGAATTTTTTTTTTTTTCTTGAAAGCAAAACAAATGACCAAACCATTTGGTAGATATTCTACGGTGCACATGATTTTTTTTTTTTTAAACATATATCAGTGTGGGTACTTTCTTTGCAACTAACCTATAGATTCAAAGCATTCTATGGTATCCATGTACAAGATAGAAGGGAAATGCAAAAACTAGAACTTGGAGAAATTTAGGTTTTTTCATTATCTCAGTCTCTCCTGTCACATACACAATTAAGATTTGACCTTTCTGTTAGAGAGTTACATAGGTTATATGAATACTTAAAGAGAAATTAACTATAATTGCAATGTGCAAATATGCATCTTTTCAGTTTAAGAAAGATTTATGTGTCCTGTGTTCTGATATTCACTGAATGCAAAGTGGATCTGACTTTATTAAGCTGAAGGAGCAGCAAACATTTCATAGATAAAAGCTGGAATAACAGAGATTCTTGTAAATGTAGAGATGTCAGAAACTATCTCTTGAAAAATCACCTTTGCAGGAACTGGAACTTTAACCAGATCGACTTGTGATTATAAGGGAAATAACAGAGTTGTGTGTATTATGGGGATTAATGTATCATTGTGCCTTGTTTGCACAAAAACCCTACCGTAAGTTATTATGTATTATTGAGCACAAATAAATAAAAACATTATATTATTACATTAATGTAACTGTATGCCCATAACATAACAAGTGCATTTATTTTCACTAAGGCATAGGACCTAGCTTCAGTTCAAACACAAGGCAGTGTTTATATGTAGTGATGCAACACTGAGACCAGTCTCTTAATTAATGATTGACTTTTCTTTATGATACTGTCAATATTTATGAGACTAACACCTGGAAAGTTTATTATCAGTCTTGGCTTTAAAATCTAGCCATGCTGAAGCAAAGATCAGAATTTAATCTCATCTGTTGTTAAAAATAATGCAAACCTGAATACTGAAGCCTAAAAATACTCAAATTCAAAGCTTTGTGCCTGGTTGCAATTAACTTTACTTCTGCCTTTAGAGCTCTTGTCTCTTTTATGAGGTTAGCAAGAATGGGTGACTTAAAGAGTGTTCAAGGGCCTGAGTAACCAGAAGGACTTTTCCTTCACCTGCTTCCTGTGTCTTGTAAAATGCTGATAATTGTTCAGCTCAGAGTGATAAGTGTCCTGTATATCATTAGCTAATACAAAGATGGAGAGGTAAAATTATTTGCTGCCCTTCTTACCCAAAATGCTTCACAATGAAAATTATATTTGTGATATCCTTAATGATTTGGATTGTACTCCTATTTCTCCTGACAGCACAAATCTACCTTGATTTTGAAAGTATATATTTGGACTAAACTAGCTCAGTAAAAGTGGACAGTCAATTACAGAATATGAATTGTGAGGCCTGCTTAAGATAGTTTGAACCTCCTACATCAGAGGAGCTAAAACAATTTTTTAATAGTAGGGCTATGAAAGAAAATCCTATTATGACTTGATCCATTCTTGCTGAAAGTTGGTGAAGACATCCAGTTAACATAGTGTTTTACAACAAATTATGCAAAGGTATAATCAGTCTAGTATTTTTGCAGTATAAGTAAAATACAGTATGTTGGTTTGAGCTGCATGGACACTGCATCTCTCACCAGCATTCGCAACGTGCTTGTACTGAGAGCATTACATAAACCTCTTAATAAATTCTACAAAATAGCTGCTCTTTCATTATCAATGATAAGTAAAACATGATCAAAGCAGAATAAACGTGTATGTGACATACTAGCAGACTGTTTCCTGTCTGAAAATGTGGAAAAGGGTTATCACCTTTTTCATTTACTCTGTTTTAAAACAAGTGAAAGGCTTTACCCCCTTTCTCTTTTCCCTTTTCTCACTAAGTTAACTGTAAAGGACTATATTTCACACCTCAGGTTAAGCCTGGAGTCTCTGTCTGGATTTATTCCTCTAATAAATGTTTCATTGTTTGGTTCTATTGTTATTTAGCATAAACCCTCTTAATTTAATTTCAGTCTTGCTCTTAAATGGGAGGATTAAGTTTATTGAGTGTGGAACTTGGATACTCTGAGAAAGGGCTCTAAAGAAAAGTGTTGGGTTTTTTTGGTGTTGTTTTGTTTTCTTATTTCATTGGATTTATGCTGGGGTAGTCTAGTCCCTGTCAGCATCTTAATGAACTTTTACTTTTTTGGGATCACAAGTGGTTGTAGCATTTTCAAGCCCATGTGCTTGCTCCACTCATGGATGGCTTGGTGAAGGTTTTAGGTTTGTAGGCTTTACCTCAGGAGAAGAGTTAGAGAATGTGGTTGCCTCTCTTGCCTCAACAGCTCTTCCTTTTAAAAGAGAATAAAAATAGTTGAAAGTTTCACGTGAACTATCATAGCTGAGGTTTATTTTGTGCTGTGTTTATTTAAAAAACTTATGTAATTTTTTTTTTTGGCTGAACTATAAAACTTAAACAGTCAGCACTTGGGAAATCTTTGACATGTATAATATCTTCCCTTTGACCCCTTCTCAAATGTATATGTGCATTGTATAGCTTTTAAACTAATTAAGGTGACTCACTCATTGTTAACAACAAAGTTCCTTGTCCATTCAGTAATTAACAAAGAAGAAATCTTGACTGCATCTGTCATTTCAAAGATTTATGCTTATAAAAAGACAGAGTAATTTTGGGCCTACCCCCACAGTTCCTCCTATAAAATTGTTTGCCCCAACGTGATTTTTCTCTTCATTCCCCCAACAGGTGTGTCATCTTTGAGCATCCAGTTCGCCAAGCTCCCAAAGGGACTGAAACATTTAAATTTATCTAAAACCTCCTTGTCACCTAAAGGTGTGTTTTATACATATACCTCTTTTTATGTTCAAAAACTTTCTGGCTTCCAGCCTAATAATACCTTTGTTTACCGGATGATAAAGTAATTAATTCTCTAATTGATTTACATGTGTATTCTTAGTGGCGCAGCTGCTTTTTTGCTGTCCTGGGTTGCTGAACATTGGGCTGGGTTGTGTGTCCCCTTCTGCGCTTTGAAAAACTCTTACTTTTGTAAGCTTTGGGCTTGAACCTATATTGTAAGGAAAGACTGAATTTAGAATTGGCATAAATATTGTGTTTCATATATACTTCAAAAATACGTCTGAAGCAAAAACGCGCAGGGAATTTCCCAAACATTTTGCACGCAATTATTTTGTGAAACCAAGTGTAGTGACACAATGACTGTTAAGTGTTATGTTCTGAGTAAAGATTTCTTTGTTTTATAATGTACAAATTTCCAATTTGATATTGTAATTGAAATGTTTTAAAAACAATAGCATTACTGAAATAAAAGTGAGAAGCTTTGAGCTTTTTCCATTGCTGTTTTACAAATAATAGACCTCTTAAAGGACTGCACAAACCCAGGGTTTCCTGTATAGAACATCGGTGTTGAAAACAGAATAAATGCACTGACATCTTCTAGCTTTTTCACAGATTTTGATGACCTGGAAAAGTTGAGTGAGTTACAGTCTATGAAGGACAATAGTTGATAAAAGATAGGAGCCAGGCTCTTTTATGCTTTTAATTATTACTCTGTGATGTTCAGATTCTGTGTTCCCTGAAGCTTTAAAGGTTGACCTGGGGGAGTATGAGCGGGGAGAGGCGTTTTTTGGTTTTTTCAGTGTTCTGAAAAGCTCTTCTTTTGCTTGAGTAAATAATAAACCCTAAACTGAATTTATTCAATAGCGATTGTCATTAAAAAGATGTTCTTGAACTCTGAGGTTGGTTTTTTTCAGCTGCTAACTCCATTTTTGGTGACAAGGAATTGGCTAAGAATCTTGACTAACGTCACATGTACTCTTGAGATTAAATGCTCATGAATTTGACAGAAACTCGTGCAGTTCTGGTGTGTTCATTTATCCCATACTTTTCTTCATGTGATCTGAATGATTTCATCAAGTGCTTGTGATCACTGAGTCAAGAGAACACTCTAGCTATGCTTCCATCTTCATAAAAAGTGAATGCCAGCTTGATGAAGCACATCCACAAAACTCTTGTCAGTAAAAATGAATTCTGAGGTTATGAAAAGAATTCAGAAGGTTTTAAACACAGTTTTTAGGACAATCTTTAAGCAAAAGCTGAAAATGTATTCCAATATGTCTAATACTGACCTCATGTGAATACTAGTCCAGACTGCATTGCAATTACTACCTATTCTCCATAGAGGAACATGTCACCTTGAATATTGTCCCATGGCAGCTCCTCAGAATTCCTTGAAAAAGTATATGCAGTGTCTTAAAATTGGAGTTCTAATAAGTCTCTGGACCTGAAGAAACCGAGCTTCATTTCTTCAGTTGTCTGCAAAGCTGATTCAGCCAGTTTTCCTATAACTTAAGAAGGCAGTGCTGAATTGGTTTTAACATGGGAAGCTATTTCTGAACTTGCAGTATTGAGAGGGGAATACGGTAATTTTTTTCTGTTGGGAAAGTCTAAAGGAGACCTTGAATCTTGGATTCGGTGCACTCCAAGGAACTTTTTTTTTTCTCCCCCAGTCTTTCTTTTTATTATTTTGAGACTTCCCATTTCAGAAATTTTGTACAATCCTTCACTGGTTTTGACCTTATTTAAAAAGCACTTTCTATTCAAGAGAAGTTTCTAAGATTGAGAAGTGAAGTTCAGGTGGTAACTTCCCAGCTGATCTTTCTTCAAATATTCTACCTCAAAGTTCCTGAGAGCTATTAACACTCTGAGTCTCCTGAGAGTGGTAAAAGAGCATGAGAAATTGTCTGCAAATGAAAGTGAGATTACTGTTAGAGTATAGCATGAATTGGGTGAAGTTCAAACAAAAAAATATTGATTTGAAGTTTCTGGTTAAATGGAATGTTCTAGTATACTCATTCAAAAGTAGGGCTTGCTTTTCTGAGCCCAAGCCAAAGGCTAATTACAAAAATCCTTCATTTGCATGGTTTGCCTTCAGTAATGTAGCTGATTTTGGGCAGTAGACCCTTTCTAAATGTGAAACAAGCAACAACATCACAGATTGATTGATAGATGCTCTTCTCACCCAAAGTCAGACACTAATCCTGAATTCCCAGAGTTGATTCTCATTAGTATATGCTGAGCTGGTGACAGTACATTATATTGATTTCTACTTCTTGTTGCTTAGAAATGATGTTGAGAAGATACAGTAAAGTGAATTCAGAACTATGAGCTTGAGAAGTTAAAGAGAGCTTTAGATCTTTCAAAAGTACTCATTTGCAGTTTACCTCTATAGAAAGGGTGTGGATTCAACAGTGCAATGTTATGATAAAAGAAAAATTACGCTGAATGAAAAAGTTTGGAGAAGGCAAAGATGTCACTGTGCTTCAATTCCTTTCAGTATCAAAAGCCTCCTGAAAGCAAGAGCCACACTACTAACATGGAAGACTTTCTTAATATTTGGAAGTTTGGAAAACTAAAGAACTGAAGTGTGGGGTATTTTGGTCTCTGGTGGCTTGCTAGCTGCTTCCTCCACATCCGTGCTGATAAATCCATTCCATTCTAGCTGAGAATTGAAGAATGGACATGTTCTGTCAATTGAATGACAGTCCATTTTCACTGACCAGTGGCTTTGAGAAGTTGCCCAGTATTGGGCAATATCAAAACACCTGCCTGCTTCATAGCTTTGGCCTGGCACTTAGAAAACACATGCATGGAAGAAAAACATGCATGTACTGCTTGGAAGGCAACAACAGCCGTCTGCATTAAAGTAAAGATTTGGTGATAAGCTACAGAACCCTCAGATGAAAGTTAAATTTGCTGCAAGTAGCCATGTCCTAATTTTTATTTTTAAAAGCTGAAGAATTTTAGAGAAAGAAAGCTCTGACTAGTTTGTTCCCAATATGAGCTTTTGAATTTTAATGTGGAAAATATGGATTTGTTCTGATCAAGAATTGAGTCTTTACGCATCTCTGGATACTTTAATTAACTAACTATTTTGCTAAAGTGACAGACAAATATGTAGTTGAAATATTTAATTTCTAGGCCTCGTCAGTTGCTTTTGAAGTTCTGGCAATTATAATTGTTAATGTACTTGATCTTCCACAGATGCTTTCATCTACTTCCACAGATACTTTTATCTAAATATTATTGTTTACAGAGAGACACAGTCTTGACATCATGAAGTAAACTCCATTTTAAAAATCAAAATGGGATTGCACTGTTAAAGACATTGCAGACTTCACAAAAAGACTTCTTCCCTGGATCCAGGACCTATAATACATAGTGGCTCCATCAGGGCAGCTGATGGAGTGTGGTCTGGGCAAAACTGGGCATGCTGTGACAGGGAAGGGTCTTGGATCTGCCTGCTGACCTGTATTCCTCTGCAGTACAGTGTTAGTAACAGGAGGCCATGTAGCATTCATGTATGCCCGAGTTCACAGCAGTTGTGCATTGGCAGGGCCTGGGCTGGTTTTGTCTAGGGGAGACAGTTCAGTACTGACATGTTTTTCTTTGGCAGGGGTGAACAGCCTTTCCCAGTCACTGAGTGCCAACTCGCTGATCGCAAACACGCTTGTCGATCTCGACCTCTCAGGGAACGCGCTCCGTGGGGATGATCTCTCAGTAAGCACTTTCTTCTCATTTAATGAGTTAATGGATGGATGTTTTCATTAATTCTAAGAGAAGGACAAAGCCATTTTGTTTAGATCCTTTTTTGCCTTTATTTCAGTGCACTTCTAGCAGGGATAGAAAATAACATTTTGATCTCTACTCTTCAGTAAATAGTCAGAAGATTAAACTGCTCCACACAACTGAACAAATCCACATAATTTTAGTTCATGCTTTTAGTCCTTGCCTTGTACTGATGAGAAAACTGCAGTGTGCCACTTGTTTCAGTGGACTTACCATGTTTCCTGAATTCTGTTTGAAAGTGACCAAAACACAATTTAAAAAGCTCAACTTCCTTTTAGTGATAAGTATATTATAAATTTTTCATTGGAAGACTGGAAACAATTTATTTTGACTTTAACTTCAAAAGACCTAATAAATTTCTGGTTTTCTGTGTTTTTGTTTGTATAAATAAATCTGTGCACCTCCTTTACACTTGTTATTGAAGCTTTGAAGAACTTTTTAAATTCCTTTGTTCAGCTTATTGTTGCCATAGAGGTGCAGCTGAGTTTTCTGCATAACAAAATCCACTTCTTTCTCAATTTGTATGTATTCACTTTTTCACTGTTACATCTGTGTTTCTCTTACATCAAAAGTTGTGTGTAGATAAGTTTTGAATGCTTTAAATATTGAGCATCTAAAATATGCAACACTAGAGACACCCAATCTTGTAATTAAAAGTGCAGTCAGATGTGACTCTGAGACATTTTGACAAATCTTCCTAGTTTCAGATTCAGAAGCATGTTCATATAAATATTCTTTTCAGACATAAGAGGTGAAAGTTTCAGTGGGAAAACAGAATTTAAAAGGTAGCAAAGAGTTAAATGGTAAATAAAGACACACGGTGAATTACACTTTTACAACAGAATGACATAGCAAATAATGTAAAAAAAGAAAAAACAAAAGTACAATAAATAAAAATACAAAAAGTGAGGCTTTTCTTAGCCACTCAGAGGGAGACAGATGGTATTAAGACTGAGGTCTCTTAATCTATGGAACAACTTTCCAAAAGGAATAAGGAAAGCCTGTTATTTAGCAATTGGAAGAAACCCTAGCAAAGTGCAGATATTTTTAAAGCAGGGACCTTTCTTGCTCTGTAGGTACAGGGTCTAAATGACCTAATTTTTAGAAAGATGGTTCTATTTTAGGAATGTTGAACGTGCCCTGTTTGGCTGGATTTCATGTGGAGTTGAGCATTCTACATTTCTGTGAATTAGGTCATTTTTTTTCTGTGTTGTTCTTTGAGACTAAAAAGACCCCAAAATAAAGCACCATATAGTAGGAAGTTTTACATACACTAAAATTTGTGACAGATCCTATGCAGTACTGAAGCCATCAATATTGAGATCTTGTCACCTGCTGTGTATTCTCCCTTACGCCTTTAATGCACTGCTAAAAATAAGAAATGACCATGGGCTTCAGACACAAATTAGTTGCTTTCCTTGTGCTTAAAGGGGCTGGTTTAAACTTACAAATCAATTAACCTTTCTGAAGTGTAACAGCAATCTGAGTGACATTCCAAGGTATTTCTAACTAAATCAATTGTCTATTGCTGTGAAAATGAATTGAAGAGTAACTCAAGACTTCTTGTATTAAGAGATGTTTGGTAGATATAGTCAGAACACTGTATTTTCTCCTCTGTTTTAAAAATTGTAGCCTTCAAAAGTGAAACAGATTGTATTGATTAGGTGAAAAAATGTTTCAGACTCAGCTCTTGTAGTACTGTTTTACAATAAAGCCTAAAATGTAATGAGAAGTAGCAATCCAGTAATTGCTGTAATAATAACAAAAATTTTTTTTTCTCCATTAATTATAGAGTCTGTACAATTTTTTGGCCCAGCCAAATGCTCTTGTTCATCTGGATTTATCCAATACGGAATGTGCACTAGATATGGTAATTTATTTTTTTTTTGGGGGTGGAAATTCAAGTAACAAGGAAACATTACCCCACCTTGTATCCTGAGGTACTTCTGTGTGTTAATATAGAGTAAAATCAATCATCTTTGTTTTAAACCAGGTGAGTGGAGCCCTCCTTCGTGGTTGTCTTCAACATCTAGCTGTCCTTAACCTCTCTAGGACTCTCTTTTCTCACAGGTACAGTTTAAATGTAATTACTCCTAACTCCTGCAATATTTTGTTTTATAATTACTTGCTGTCATGTTGCACTTTTATTTTTAAGAAGAAACCTAAGACTATAGAAGTCTTAGATATCTTAGTTCTCTATGAAATAGGTATTATTTATTCCAGGCAAAATATTTTCTTTCTGCTGTTTGCTAGATGGCTGTAAAATAAGCTACCTTGTCTAATATGTTTTTTGTGATATTGATGCACTGGAAAGTCTATATATAACTTTTGTCTCTAAGAAGCACAACATCAGGCTTTGATGTCTGACTGACTTGACTCCTCTTAAACTTGTTTTTTAAAGTTTGTTATTTTTCATTAATTGATGATGGTTACTAATGCTTATTTCCTTTTTTTGTCCTCTTCTGAGAGGAAGTCTCTTTGCAAGTCTTTGAGACTGAGCATTGACTTTGTAGAACACTTGCTTTATAGAAAATACTAACATTAGCTTCCTTTTTCTTCAACTTGGTGTCTTGGGTCCATATTAGAGACGATAACTTGTTGAGGGTCAGCTACTACAGCACTGGATAATTATTTCTAGTGGTAAAAAGGCGATTTCAGGGCGTTTGTAATGTCCTGTTTGCTCTTCTGCTCGTAAGGTAGAAGTATGTTCACTGTTAACCAAACCTAAATGATCATCCTTCATAGTTCACCTAGCAGAAGCTAGATAGTAATGGCTTCTGTGCAGCAGTGCAATGCTGAGAATTGGTTGTTGCATCAACATTTTGATGACAATATATTTCTAAGCTAATTGAGAGCTACTGATTACAGAGTGTTGAAGGTAGAGCAAATTAAGCATGTAAACAATCATTACAATTCTGATGGCTTGCATTTGCTGTTTATTGAATTGAGGAGTGTCTAGATGCTACTTCTTAATGAATTTGTTTACTTGCAGAAAAGGAAAAGAAGTCCCTCCCTCCTTCAAACAGTTTTTCAGCAGCTCATTGGCGTTGAAGCAGATTAATCTTTCAGGAACTAAACTCCCTCCTGAGCCTCTAAAGTAAGAATTTAATTTCATTTTCTCCTGTTGCCTAAAACCTAGTTTGCATTGTTATTATGTGAGTGCCACATATAAAAAATGAAAGGATTTTGGTTTGTTTTTTTTCTCCGTTGTACATTATTGATATTGCAAGAGTGAGTTTCTTAATGATCATGCATTCAAGAAATGTTTCAATCTCACTGTTGAGACTATTAATCATATTTTGTTCTGTGGGAATGTCACAGCTGTTTTGCTTTCCTCAACATTTTTGGTGATATATTTTTACATTGTGGCTTACCAACAGATCCTTTTGCTTCACAATAAAATGGGATTATGTAGTTGTATGAGTGCCATTCCTTTGAGGCTGCAGTGCTGCATTGGCCTTTGTAAAACTGGACCTGTTTCAATGCTTGGGAGGAGAAAGCTGTTACATAGAGCTGTGTCCTCCTTTTGTGGGGACAGACAATGGCAGCAGCTTCTAGGAATGCTAAGTGTAATGCATCTCCTTGCTGTATGTCAGCCATCCTGTGGCTTAGAGGTTCTTTCTGGTGATGTGGATTTGACACTTCCATTGCCCACCCAGCAGTGGAGAGAAACTTCTCTTGCAGCCTAATGCAGCCAGAGGGCAACTGTGTAGCAGTGTGTCACCCTTCCTGTGACATGTGTGGGTTTGAACTGTGTTGAACTGTCCAAACACAAAATGTAAAGGTGCCTTTTAAAGTCAAGCTAGGTCTATATAGATAGGTCTAATAAACAATTACGTGATTCTGACAGAATCCTTGTGTTTATTCGGCTAAATTAAAAAAAGGGTTCTTTTCAGAGTGTCAGCTTGCTAGCTAATATGCATTAAAACATACATAAACCTATCCGAGGTAGACATCTAGACATGTTCACTAACCATTTTGGGGAACACGCCTCCAAAATCCTAATCTGGACACACATATAGATGCGTGTGTATATATACTGTGGTTGCAATCCTGTCTTCTGAGGGAGAACAAGGATGGGAAGTGGGCAGTAGCTCAGCAAGGGTGTAGCTAAAGAAAGGAATTTGATGGCAAGATCAGAGATGTGAGGTATAAGGAGTAGTTAGTGAAGTACTGGATGAAAGTTTTTGATACAATCTGGGGGAAGCTAAGGGAGAGGAAAGTGACAAGTGCCACACAGGAAATAGTACTGTACATTGGTTTGGGCTATTTTTTCTTAATGCACTTTGACATTGGAGAGGACTGTGCAAAATGATGCTTGAGATGCACTAGATTGAAGTCATTATTCAACTGGAGAGGCCTATCATTTTAGCTTTGATCTTTCACTCTGTTCTGTGTGATACACTTGGTTGTTGTCTTGCTTGCTTAGACTTTGCTAAGATTAAGAAACTATAGCACTGATGTGTTTTCAAACAGAAGGTGATAATTGAGAAACACATTGGTTCTGGTTAATTTAGGGCTATAAATTCTCTGGTGCAGCACAGCAGGGAGCTATGTTTAATGAAGCAAGAAGAATGGAGGATGTATGTAACTAATACACAAGACAATCTTATCAGTGCTATAGGAGAAAAAAGAATGCTGGGATGCACTTGAATTTATCTACGCAGATTAGGGAAGGTGAGAAGCCCCAGACAGTAAGGTTCATATTTAGCTCTTCTCCTTAGCATGTTTAGTATCTCCTGGGGTGTGAGAAGTTTTGACAGGTGAGTGCTCTACAAATACCTGTGCTCAAGAAAGTTGTTATATTAATTTATCCCAAATTCTTGTACCCCTTGATCTGCCAGTTTTGCAGCAGATGAGATCTTCCTTTTTCAGCTGAAGTGATCTGTATTGGCAAAAACCTACTTTGTTGATAATGTTTAAGTTAATCTGGCTCAATTTGACTGAATTGGGTTAGGGGGAGTTACTTTCATGGCCGGAGTTGGTGGAAGCAAAATGATAGGTAGTGTAGGAAGAACTGAGAACAGTAATTTCTTTCTCCAGCTCATACAGCACCCAAAAGGAGCATCTGTCCAATGTCCAGCTGGATAGAGATGATCTTAGCATGTCCATGCCCATCTCAGCTGGCTAGAATTTTGGCATGTGTTTCTTTTGTTTTGTTTTGATCACAGTGTTCACCTCTGCCTAGGAGGTAGGACAGTGCTCTTAATATATATTAGAATAGTTTCCTTGGTGTGCTTTTTCTCTGACCTAAGTTTTTCCTTCAGTCTGAGCTGAGTGTATTTCACAACAATACAGAGAACTATGATCTGCAGTGCACCTTGCTTTCCCTCTCAAACCCTGCCTGGATTGACTAATGCACTTGAGAAGCATCCTGTGGAAGTTAATCTGGTTTAGCAAGGACTGAGTACATGCTATATCCTGCGGCAGCTGCTTAGCCTTATGATCTTAACTCTAAGAAATAACAAAGCTTCTACAGAACAATCAAGATCATAGGAAGAAGATGGGAACACTTTTTTCAGACAGACTTGTTTGTCATTACCAAGATTGCAATAGCCCATGAGGGATGATTTCTAGAAGGAAAAATAAAAATGACATGATGTGTGATAAAAGTACGTCTCTGGCATCTTCAATCAGTGCATGTCAAAAAGCTTTTTGACAACATGGGCCTTGGAACTGTCCTATGACAAAGGAGAGGAGTTCTTGGTTTGTGTTAATGTACCAGAGGTCAGAGTTGGATGTGTGATTCAAGATCAAATGTGCCTACAGAAAAGAGAAGTGGTAAATTGCAGATACCTGACACTCTGGAGTCTCAAATTCCCTTTATTGTTATTTTATTTCTTTCTTAGCAACTTCCTTTAGATCAACAGTTGTGGTATGTTCAGTCACATATTCTATATCTCAGTGGGTTTAAAGATAATGGTTGAGCAGTGCAGTCAGGGAAAGAGATGAACTTGCTTGTACAGTGATGGACCTGTTAATAAAGTCAGGCCTTTCAGGGAAGACGTTTGTTAATAAAGCTGTACTGTTCATGTACATAACTGAGTACAAGCTAATGTTCCATCACAGATAGCTCTTTTTTTTTTTTTTTAAACCAAGTGGAACAGTTTATACTCGTTTTGTTTTGTTTTGCTCAAGTATATGTTGGTGTTTTTGTTCATTTACAGACGTTGCCAAAAGTTGTATTTTGATCTGTCAGTGCTATAACGACAAGTCTCTGATATGCTTCTCATGCAAATGCTGATTACAAGGCCATTTCTTGCATTCTCCATGTACCATAGCTGACAAGACCTTTCCATGTATTGCCATGTGTTGGATTTAAACATGGTTACTAAGTATAATTATGTCTGCCTTCAGTGCCTTTGAGTGCTAGTGATTTTTCATGACAAAGAATTGAGAAATCATGAGATTTTCCTAAGGATGAGTTTATAAGGAACAGGTTAGGGAAAAAAAACTAACCTTTTTTTTCTTCCTGTGAAGAGCATACATTTGAAGCAACACTGTCTCTTAAATCTGCATTTTTTTATGGTTGCACTGTGTTTTTTAGGTTGCCTCAAGATGTTTCAGAAGTTCTTCGCAGAGTTGTAATCAGACAGACAAAGCTTGAATAAAAGCATGTTTGGGAAAGAAATATAGACAAGAATAATCTGAAAACTTATAAAAACAGTTGCTGACATTTCACCTTTTTTTCAAAGTCTGCATATTTGTAGCTTAAGAAGTAAATATGCACATGATACTTGCCTTTGTTAATGGTGAGGATCTACTTAACGTTTATACCTGCAGAGTAGATATAAATAGCTTTACATGAAAAACCTTCCTGGGGCACAAACATTTTAAATATGGCTTCTACACACCACTTGCACAGCAGGTGTATAGGCAAATGGCTTAGCAAAACAGATTGTTGGTTTGGTTTTTTTTTTCTCCATGCATCAGTAATTTGAATTTTGTTAGCTTGCTTTTGGCTGAAATGAAGTTTGGGGGGCAAGTCCTTCTGTTTCTCTGTTCCAACATCTACTCTAAAGATACTGGAAGGCTTACACAGATTGTGTTTGCTGCTTCTCTAAGACATATACTGTTGTGCTTATGTGGAAACAAACTTCTGTAAGGCTTTAAAGGTGGATTTATGGAGTCGTGATCAGTCATTGCTGTAATTCTCTGCTGTTTTGCCTAAAGACAAAGGACATCGTTGTCTGGGAATATCGTTTTGAAATCTGTAAATATTTATTGGGTTGCACAAGTGGAGAATTGTGTGATAGTTGAACATGATCCAGCATTTGAGTGTTGCAGACACTGTGCTTGGCTGAAATGGCTGGCATCTTGCATATATTACAACCCCCATTTTTTCCTGAACTTTTTGAAAATCAGAGAGTTAGTATGGATGTACAACAGAAGACTCCTTTTGTATGCATTTGGTGCTCTTTGAAACAGATGAAGAAAATACATCTCTTATTAAAAGTTGATGCGGCATGAGCTTTATGGTTCCTTTGTTAGCCTTTCATCCCTGCAGTTTTTGAAGCTGCTAGAGTGTTTTAAGCTTGGCAGGTTTGTGCTGCCATTGTCATTTTAAAAATAACTGTTTAGCTGGTGTGGTTTTGTTTTTAAATGGTTCTTCACATTATAGGTGTATTAACCCGTGATTGCTTAGATGGATGATGATGTAAACCTGCTTCTTTTTTTTTTTTTTTAAATGGTTCTAAAATTGATCTTTTTCAGAGCGCTTTTATTAGGCCTGGCTTGCAATCACAATCTGAAGGAGGTGTCTTTAGATCTCAGTAGCTGTGAGGTAAGAAATATTTATCAGGATATGTTCAAAAGATGCAATGGTGTGGAATCAAAGTTCCTGTGAAATCCACTGGGCGAGATATTCTTCCTCTCTAGGCAAAAGTTGTAGAACCTAGAGAAGCAGTTGTGGTAAAAATCAGCTGCTGTGTGTTAACAGCATCATCCTAAATACTGAGCACAGAGGTCCGAAGCACCTGCAGCATCTGATTGGCAAAACCCTCCTTGCAGCATAAGCTGTTCTAGATACTGAGCCAGTGCCCTGTTTGCTGCTTGGCAGAAGCTTTCTGGTGCTGTGATTACACAGGACCCTGAGGCAGGACTTCCAAGGTGCCCAAATGTGAATGGTTCACAGGAAGCTGCATGCCCTGAAGACATGTCTGTGGTTTGTCTTCCTTCAGAACCAGAGACATGCTTCCTTTTCTGCAGTTATGCTTTTTTTAACCTTGGAAGAAATTCTACCTTCCTAAACAATCAATAAATTCAGGCCAATAGGAGATTTTGGTAAGAGCTGATCAAAGCACACCATTGACTCGAGAGACTCTGTGCAAATGGCTTAAATATCTCAAGAATAAATAAAACCAATTGTGATTCACTTTATCTTGTTCCCTCTTGCTTCTCTGTGCTTTGCTGTTCACTGTTTCTCAGGATTGTCCATACTCTGCAGGATGATACCTGCATGGCTACAACTTGTGACAAAAGATCAGCCAGGACCCTGGGGAACCAGTAAGGCAAAGTTACATGGAGAACTGTGTAGACTTTTGCCAAAAACAAGACAAACCAGTGTTTTGCTTAAGCCTTCTGTAGTTGAGTGGCCACCTTTTTTGAGCTGCAAAGAAAGCCTCTCACTTGTTAGGCAGATCTTTCAAGTCCATCACCTGAATATTAATTGTTTTGGAAGTGGCTTTCAAATGCAGTGATTTCCCTCTAAGTAGAAACCACGAGATTTGATGAACATGTTGAGGTGCAGTAAGTTTTCCCTTAGGCTTGTGGTCAGTTGCTTTTGGAATGTGCACAGGTTTACTTTTGAAGAAAAAAACAAATGATTGTGAATACATTTCATAGTTTGTTTTGCTATTTTATACTTTTTTTCAAAGTGGCATTACTTTGAAGAATTATTACATGTAAATTCCAAATAGAAAAGCTTTTCAAGTCAAGTACACATGCTTCTGACTTCTGAGCAGAGACATCAGACAGATGATAATTTTTCTTTCAGGAGGAGGAAGGAGAAGGGAGGACTAATTAAAGGAATAAAAATGATGTCCTGGAATCATAACCTGAAAGGAATAAATCAATAAAACACAAACATAAGTAATGAGAATATAAATTAGCATGTAAATCAATGAGGGCTGTCAGGAGTGAAAACAAGCCTTTCATTAAGTAACCCCCAGGATGGGATACAGAGGAGCCCGTTGAGGAGCGATTAGCAGTGATGGACACCAAAGTACAAGTGGTTATGGCCGACTCATGACAGAAAGGAAGGAGTCATGCCCAACTCATGGTGTTGCATTCCTGTAGCTGGTCTCTCCAAACTGACAGCACTACCTTAGATCTTTCCCTTCACATTTTTTTCACATCACTGAGCTTTATCCATTCTCATGTGCTTTGGAAAGAAGAAGTTACGCTTCCACTGGCAGGGGAGCTGATGTGCCAGGAGCTGGGAGTACTCTCAGTGGCACCAGCACCACAAGGTCCTGCTCCACCTCTCCCTGACTTGCTGTGATCTGGGATGGGTAAGCTGCACCCAGAGACAGAGCTGTGGGAAGCTTGGAGCCAGTGACCTGCACTACTCCCAGTTCCTGCAAGCACGCGCTGTTAGGACGCTATGAAGCTGATGCTTCAGCTTTGGTCTTCTCTTTCCTACATCAGGCAAGCTGTACTCAACTATGGAAGGATAAATCTCTCTGTAACTTCCCTCTCCCACCACTTTTCATTTGCTCCCATTATTTTCTGATATATTAACTCCAGCTTAATCATTTTGTATTGCTTGTTTATTGTTTTATTAATATTATTTTTACTATGAAAATTACGTTTTTATTTCTACCTGCTCAGCACTGATGTATTTCACTCTTTTCCTTTCTGCTTCCCTTAGCTTGGTCACTGTGTAAGTACCCTCCACGCTTTACCTTAATTGTTAAATCAGTAGGCAGCTTTGTTTGCCCTTCACCTATTGGTGCCTCATAGCTTTGAACACACTTGGCATTTTTAATTGTTGAACGGTTATTCTTAATTTTCTGAATAAGAGCTTCTATTTGTAGTCTTAGAAGTATGTCATGTAGGAGATGTTGCAGAGATGGATTTTTTTTCAGCATCACAGCCCATGTTGATGAATAGCCCTTCAATTAACCTCTGCTTTTATAAATATATATAAATACAGTTGCAATAAATTTTGATCCTAAAATTCCAGTTGCTGTCTTCATCTTCAGATTAAATAAACATCACCATTTGTGCACATGAAATGTTTGTGCATTAAAGATTTTGAATATAGAGTTAGCAGTACAAGATTGAAAGCTGCTCCTGCAAAATTGTCCGCTTCAGCCTTCAAAGTATATATAGCATAAGCATTTGGATTTTATCTACTGTGAATATAATTTTAGTGTATAGAACTTTTACCTTATCAACATCCAATCCAAAACTGTATGTAATCTGCCAGTTCCATGGATTCTGCAATAAGAGATGTGACACTCTGTGTAGCATATTTGTCTTGTGGTGGGCCATGCTGGGAGAGCAGCACAGAGTAAAACTGAATTATTTTGACATTTTTACAGCAAATACTACAAGTGCTCTTACAAAATAAAGTTGAATTAAAATTGTCCAAATACAGACTTGAATCTGACTGTTCTTGGGAGGATAGGTTGCAGGATAGGTAGGCTTTGTTTTATGCAGAAGAGGGCCTTATATTCTATATTTCTTGCACTTCCACATGTGACTCCTGATTTACGTTTTGTCTTTGACCACCACTGTTTTAAATGCTCAGACAAGTTGTTGAGCAGCTTGTTAACAAATCACGTATCTCAAACTTTTTTTAAGTGCCAAACCAAATCTTTATTGAGAAATTCTTCTAGGAGGCATTTGTGGTTACTTAATTGTAGCATGGATAAAAGAAACTAAAGACAGAATTTTCATCAGGTTGATTCAGGATATTTAACCAAGTAAGAAATAAATATTTTTGTAGAACTTCTCCCTTCTTGCTGAAGTCTTTTTCTGGGGATATTCATAAAGTGAAATGTACTCTATACAGTTAGTATAGCTGCAAGAAATAAGGAAATGCATCTTTGGAAAAAAATAGTAAAAAGTTGTGTTGTTTAATTCAGTAGAATTAGTAAGTAAGTGTGCAAGTTTTAATAACTTTGATTCTTAAGGCTGATGTTTTCCCTTAGGCCATTTCATTGTGTTTTTTTCATTAAATCCAGACTTTCTTTTATATTAATTTAGTATTTCAGATGATTAATATAATAATTGATACTTTCCAGCTAGGCATTTTTGTTATTGTTGCTGTTTTTTCTCATTTATGCCTATGTTTAAATTAAGAATAAGAGAAATTACTGGTTTCTCTTGTTCATGGTCTTTTGGGGCCATTTTACAATTGGATTATTTAAACTTTCAGTGATAGGGGAACATAAGTTTGTTGAATTTTTTTTTTTATATATATTTGATTTGCTACTCATCTTTGATCAGAGCATGCTAGCATTGTGCTAAGAGCTGAAAGAAGATTCTCACTATAAGCCCTAACTCTAGTGGCATTCAAGGGTGACAGTGTTGCATGCTTATAGACTGGGCTATGTTTTTAATTTTTATTTCACTGGATGTTGGAAGTGTCCTGGCCCTTTCAGGTAGAGAATCCTCACCAATGTCCTGCAGTCACTGCCTGGCACAAGTCCTAAAGGATTCTTTGTGTCTGTACCTTTTGAATATTGCCCTGATTAAACTGCTTAGCAGTAGTTTTAAGAGAAAGGAGAGTCCCTTTTCTCATTTATATGCAAATAGTGAGAGCAAAGGATGAGACTACGAGGAATGTGTGCATAGGCTGTCATGTTGAAGTGCGTGACTTCTGTTGCTACTGGTTTTGCCTCTGGTAGTGCCTTCTGTATTCACAAAGCTCCTACCACTGTTTTCTGTGTGATTTTGCAACCGTGACTAGTTTGCAAAAATGGATGATGTTTTGTCTCTAGTTAAGATCGGGAGGTGCGCAAGTCTTGGAAGGATGCATTACAGAAATACACAATATCACCAGCCTAGATATTTCAGACAATGGTAAGTATACAGAACAGGAGTGGAGGGTTGTGCAGCTCCAGAAACACTTTTTCTTTCAGCTCATGGTGTAATTAAAGGATGGTCACTCTTGCTTTATGGTTATTGGCTATACTGGTTACAGAAATCTCTCAATACAGAACTCTTATTGCTATAAAATATGTAAGAAATGTTTACAGACTAACTAACCTCAGAAGTTTAATGTTGTTTGAGATAAATGTGACACAGCAGAATAACTTGCAAGCATCATATTAGAGCTAGAGGAAAGTGGGTTTAAGTACAAAAGGATGAGAAGCTAAATGAGAAATGAAAATGTGGTGATAAAAGAAAAGGAAAGATCAGATAAAGAATATAGCTGAGAATGTGATACTGAAGAAGCAGGAGAGGGAAATCTGGAGCAAACAGTCAACCAGCTTCAGGTCAGAGAAAGCCTGTTTGAGTCTTTGGAAAATTCTTGGACTATTGCTGCTTTGGAGGCTGTGTGCATCCTAGCTGGGAATACCAGCTGGCTTCTCATCTTGCAAATTCAAGTTGATGATGTATGGAATGTAAGAATTCACCTGCTGTGTTTGTCCTCTGACAGCCAACTGTGGAAATATTTCAGAAAGATTCTCCCAGTATAGTTGAATGCCCCAGAAAGGTGTGGGATAAGTTGGCATGTGGAATGCTTTTGGAGCTACTGGCTCAGGCCACTTACGTAAACAGATTTATTGCTATAAGTAGGTATGACATCTAAATTAACCTGCAGATCTGGACCTAAAGTCATTGTAACCTAAATAGTGGAAAGCTACAGCAAGTTATTTTTCTTACTCAGGAGTAGAATAAAATTTAGCTTAGTTTTCAGGTAATTTTATTCATAGCTTGTTATGTTAGCCTTTTTGCAACTGAAGGCCTTGAGACCTTGTTGGAACACAGCTCTCCTGCAACTAAATAGACTAAGGCTAATAGGTCTCAAAATTCTCAAAGGAACTTAAAGGCTGCCTGACAATACAAGGAACTACTCTTGAGCAGTTGGACTATGGATAAGGGACAACATTTCTCTCCCATGTTTTTGAGGGGTGCCTTCAATGGCTGATTAGTATGCAGATTTAAAGGGCTCATTTTAGAGAAAGCATTTATTGTCATAGAAAAACAGAGGCAAAAAATAGAAAAATATATATTCTAAAAAAAAAAAGTGGATTTTTTTTTTTCCAGAGCTCTTGGAAGTCAGTGCACTAATATAATTACATGAATGAATATAGCATTAATAATTGGACCCTGAGTCTTTTGTGAAAATGTGTTTTAATTCTTAATCTAATCTGATTCTTTACAGGCCTAGAATCTGACCTCTCAACCCTTGTAGTCTGGCTTAGTAAAAACCGATCGATAAGGCACTTGGCATTAGGCAAAAACTTTAACAACATGAAATCCAAGTAAGGCTTTTCTTTCTTTTAAATAACAACCAAATGGATGAGAAGAAGCTGCTGATTTCATCATCTTCCTAACTTTTCTTCCCTCAGAAATCTCACTCCAGTACTTGATAATTTAGTTCAGATGATTCAAGACGAGGATTCAGTGAGTATCTTTCTCCCTACTATCATCATGTGATTTGTACCCTCACAGCCTATTTCTGGTAATTTTATTCACTGTGTTAATTTGCTGCATGAGATTTGATCATGATCCTGCACAGATACATCCAACATTTTTGTTTTAATTTTTTTCATTAGTAATCTGGATTATGTGTAGCATGTAGGTCAATGCTTCATAGGATATGCTTAGGATCTGTGCTTGTTGAAAAATATTAACTCTAAATGGTTGGATGTGCTTAACCTAGTTGCTTTAGGTCTAAGATGTACATCTCTGTAGGCACAAGTTTTCAAAAAGACTGTCATGATGGGAGATTAGACTGGTAGTGTCCTCTGGGTGGTGATACTTCTTCAATAACAGATTTTTTTGTTTTTCATCTTTTAAATTAATAGAATGCACTATTTCCTGATAGCTGGTTTATTTATTTATATTTTTTTTCTTGACAAAAGACAAAGTCACTACAGTGATTTCCCTGAACTTTTTCCTTCAAAAGATGCAATGCTTTTCACTATGCATTTCTTTACTTCTAGTCCATTAATCACAGGACCAATTTCATAAAACTGTTTCAGAGTGCCTTGCTGGGATCCTTGCCCACTTTCTTCATTTCCACCCTCTCTCCTGATTCTGAAATACTTCTGTGGTTGGGTTTGTGTTCTTGCCTTAATTGGCATCCTAGTTCTGGCTATAAGGGAGTCTTAAGATGCTTTGTTAGTCTTATGCTTGTCAATCTATATTAATCTATTCTTAGTCCTTTCTTTCTCCTTCGTTCCCCATACAAGTAACAAGCAAGCTACGCTTTCTTCATTCTCCATAAATAGCTGACTGTAGACTTCAGTTGTCTAACACCTGCTATTCCTGTTGTCCTTATTGTCTCACCTCCAAGTTCATGGCCTCCACACTAACTGCTTTCTTATTTTCTATTCCTATCTCTGTCTGCACCCTGCAGTTCAGTGGAACAATTTTTACCAGGGTTTCTAATGTCTCCTTCCACACAAGGTCATTAGACCTATATTCTGTGTTCATCTTTTCTTACTGCTTAGTTGCTATTTGAAGTGATGTGTTAAGCTAGTGCTCTCCTCTCTGTGTCCTCTTAAATGAGATACATGGTACTGTTTTTTTTTCTTGATTTTTTGCTTACCTCCTCACCTCATTCTTTAAAACATGGGATATCAGTGTGATGTAGTGAAGTGCTGCATAGGGATACCAGAGCTGAATCTAATTGAATTGGAACATGTAATGAGAGCACTAAGTCCTTGTTTAGAAAAGTCAGATGGATGATTGTGCTAAGGAGTGTATTGGTAGATGTCTGTATTACTTCTTGTACCAAACTGGCCTTTTCATTTTGTGGTGTGTGACTACCTACCTCCTTCTACTCTGTCTCTAAAGGAAATGGTTCAGGGGTGTCTTCCTCTTCTTCCCCTTCTCTCCTTTTCTTGTTGGTGCCATGCTAACTAGTGGTGTCATTTAATAGGGTAGCACCTGCTTCTTCTCTTTGGACATTTGTCTCTGCCATGCCCTGTGTCTCTTGCTGAATCTTTTGCAGCTATCCTGAAGACTGTCAAAGCACATTAATCACAAGCAAATGTAATTTAGTATATGTTTTCTCAATTTCCTTCATCTCTTTGCTCAGTTGCAGGTGAGCTTTTCTTGCCACTCAGACCATACCCTAAAACACCTCTTCAACACACTCTATGTGTCAGTATCCAAACCATCTTCTCAAACATGCTGGTTTGTTTTGTTTGTTTTGTGGGTTGGTTGTTTTTTTTCTGTTTATATAACTAACCTGTTCATATTATCTGTTTGCAAGGATAAACATTCCAACTTTCACCTTCTTGTCTCTGTTAAGTGTTACAACCTTCTGATTATCTTTCCTGGCTTCTGTTTGTGATGCTTCCAGGACAGAGAAAATGCAGCTGCTACATTTTGGATGTATCATTCTCACAGCTCTTCCTCCCTTGAAATCATCAGCTTCAACTTCTTGTGCTCCTTTTCTTTTCAGACCATAGGCAACGGCAGCCGTCAGTCCAGTCTCTGCCTTTGCCACAGTCCAGTGGTCAGATATGTGCTCCTGTCATCCTTCCTCACTGTGTCTTTCCCAAGCTTTCCCAACCCCCTGAACACACTGTGTAGACTCATCCTGTTTTCAAACAGTGTTACAATGACATAATCCACTAAATAGTTACTTATTTAGGTACTTGAAATAACTGCCTCTCCTTCATGTCATGCATTAACCTTTGGGATACAGCATGTGATCCTGTTGGTATTAACCTGTCTCTTCTCTCCTGTGTTTTGTTTTTTTCTTGGTAATCCTCTTCAGTGAAGAAATCTTGCTTGGTTCTGTTTCACCAGGTACTAAAATCAATCTGAAGCATCTCCTAGCAGCTAAAGGGTTGAGGATGTAGACTCTTGGGTAGCACCATGGGAAAAGCATTTGTTGCAGATAACTGAATGGTCCTCACTCTGCCCTGAGATAGCTTAGAAAATTATTTTAAGTTTCTGGTTATTTTGGTTTGGTTCTGAATCACAAATGATGTGGTCCTTATTCTGCCATGTCTATGCATTTACTGCTGTAGAACATAAAAAAGTAAGGGTGAGATTGGAGAGAGCAGGATATGCTGTTGTCCAAAGCCTGCTGCTTGATCGGTATTGCCTGCAGGCTGGTACATTTTTTCCATGAATTGTCTGCATGGAAAGCTGAAGTGAGAGGCTTTAATCTAAAATAGTGATATGCCAAATGTTTCTTCATGTATTTATACACACTTTAAATAGATCTGTTGCTGTGTTAATATAGTCGTGAGTAAAATGATTTAACCAATCAATAGCTTGGTTTTATGACTGTAAAAATACAACTAGATGCAAATGTGATTCTACACAATTTAAAGCAGTGGTAATATCACAAACACTAAAATTTTCCAGGTGTTAAATATAGACAAGAATGTTATATTTGGCTTTTTACTTGGTTTGGTGGGATTTTTTTTCGCTTTTTAAGATAATAATGTATTCTTAATAGTATTGCAGGGAGCGTCTGGAGGTGTATGCTTACTGTGATGTTTTTTTTTCCTCTTGCAAAAGTAAATGTTACACTGCAAGAGGCACAGTGTACTGTTACTCAGAGTGGTAGTCAGCCTTGCATAGATGCAGTGAATTACTACAGTGCTGAGTAGCTTTAGTTCTTAATTGAGTGCTTTTTTCAGAATTGGCCTTTTAAGGATTTTTACAGCATTTTTCATAGAATGTAAGGTTGGAAGGCACCTCAAGGATCATCTGGTCCAACCTTTCCAGGTAATACTGTAGTTTATATGAGATGGCTCAGCACCCTGTCAAGCTGAGACTTAAAACTGTCCAATGTGGGGGAATCTACCACTTCCCCTGGGACACTATTCTAGTGGTTGACTGTCCTCATGATGAAAAATTTACCTCCTGTGTTCAATTGGAATCTCCCGAGGAGCAACTTGTGCCCATTACCCCTTGTCTTTTCCATGTGACCCCTTGTAAATAGGGAGTCTCCATCTTCTTGGTAGCCACCCTTTAAGTACTGGCACATTGTAATAAGGTCTCCCTGATCAAAGCTGAACAGACCCAGTTTTCTCAGCCTCTCCTCATATGGCAGGTCCTCCAGTCCTCTGATCATCCTCGTGACCCTTCTCTGGACCCTCTCCAGCCTGTCTGCATCCTTTTTGTTGAGCAGGGACTAGAACTGAACACAATACTCCAGGTGTGGTCTGACAAGCACCAAGTAGAGCAGGATGATGACTTCTTGATCTCTGCTGGTGATGCCCTTGTTGATGCAGCCCAGCATCCTGTTGGCTTTCTTTGCCACTGCAGCACACTGTGCGCTCCTGTGGAGCCTGTTAACCACTAAGACCCCCAGGTCCTTTTTCACAGGGTTGGGTTTTTTTTGGTTTTTTTTTTGTTTGGTTGGTTTTTGGTTTTGTTTTTTGTTTGTTTGTTTGTTCTGGTTTTGTTGTTAATCCCACAGAGTTACATTCTGATTGTAGTTTGCATTCAGGGCAAACCAGGGCAGCTGTGCAAGAAAACTAGCAGTTTATCCACTTCAAAGACACTGCTAGTATAGTAGTTGCTTTACTGTGCTAGATGCATATTTCACACATGGTAGGAATGAAGTGTAGGTGTCAATCCTTGCAGAGCACAGTGCAGAAGCATTTTCAATCACATACTGTTTTGTCAGAGTATCGAAATGCAAAAGGTGAGAAATCCATTCCAGGGAGAATATTTGAGGTTTAAAAAAACTCGTATGTGGGAGGGAGCACTTCCAGCTTAGGTACTTGATTGACCCTTTCTAAAGTGATGCAATGACAAACTGAAGAAACTTCATTTTCACGAGTTTACTTGTGATTTCTGTACAAGTGCTGCTTCTCTGAATCTCTCATGGGAGGTCTTCTCAAAGTGGTACCAATAGCTCTAAATGCCATTCTAATGCTAACATTCTTTAGGCTGCATAATATAATAAAACGGGGAAACACAGATTAAGGGCACTAACATAGTAGTTTAATAGCTTCTACTTAAAATAAAACTAGCATGTGGCTTGTGTTAGACTGCTTAATTATAAATCTGCTGTGCTTCCAAATTTTTATGCAGTTCCTAAGTGCTTTCCTTAATGTTCCAAGCTTTTTGGTTATCACTGTAATCCAGTGGTGTCTGGAGGCTAAAGTTCCAATGTGTAGCAGGTACCATGCAAGCATCTTGGACCCTGGAAGGTGTACACAGTTCAGTTGGTTTATTTATATTAATCTAAGCTTTAGGCATCTAATGTCATGGTTCATCCTTACATGTTGTTGATTTTCCCATAGTGACTATTTTGAGATTTTAGGCTTTGAAAAATTCATCGTCCAATACATGCCTTCATTGGGTGTATAATGACAATACACTCCTCTGTATGAAATCACACAAGAGAAGTGTTTTTAGAATTCTCGTACATTAGCAAAAACAAATGACAACTTTAGCAGCAGTAATAGCACTGCAAGGCATGATGATAGGTAGACTGCAGTTCTTGAACTCCTGCCGTTGAGTGTCGGGACACTGAGAATGGAGGGAATGCAGGCAATTTTAAAAGAGGTTTTCTTAATTTTTGGAGTGTGACTTGCAGGAGGCCAGTAAAGAAGGTTTCAGCTTAACATAGTATAGAAGAGAAAAACTTACATGAAGATATAGCAGTGGATAGTATCCATTGGCTTACTCATTGTAATAGATAGATACTCTTCTTACTGCTTTTCATTTCAGACCTGCTATTTTTCTGTCTCTTTCCTCTCAAATATCCATGCCCTTAGTTGAAGGAACAGAGACGCAAAATCACTCCTAAAGTCGAAATAACAATAATAAAACAAAGGAATTGGTTTTAACAGTGTCAAAGATTCTAATTTGCCCTTGGATAAAGCTCTCAGTCTGAGGGAGAGGAGGGAAGTGCTGGATATTTTTATTTCTCACTGACAGGGAAGAATGCTGGCTAAGCAAAACCCAATGGACACTGGAAGTTGTCTTGTGAAGCTGATTGTTGCTGTCTTGCCTCTTTTCAGGTTCCTGCTGTATTCTGTACTTAATAGGACACCAGAAACTGGAGGCACTGTCATTTTATTTCTTTTTCAGGCAACTTAATCTGTGTGTGTGTATATGTGTTTGATACCTGTGCTGTAAGCTGTTGATTCCAAATTTAGCAAGTGTTGTAGGAACTTCAGCAAACACAGAAATAAATAACTCTTTTTATGCTTACTGCTGTCTCCAAAAGTTTGAGGAACTTAAAACTGCTTTTTGTTCCTGTTTGAGAAATGAGTACATTATCAATTGCTGTTATCAGTGCCTTTTCTGTGCTCCACAGCCTCTGCAGTCATTGTCCCTCGCAGATTCCAAGCTGAAGACTGAGGTCACCATCATTATTAATGCCTTGGGCAGTAATACTTCTCTTACAAAAGTGGATATTAGTGGAAATGCAATGGGAGATATGGGAGCAAAGATGCTGGCAAAAGCCCTACAGATAAACACCAAGCTCAGGTAAGGGATGTGTATTTGCAGTAAGAGATATAATGTCTTCATAATACTGAAGTTGATTTTTAAGCTGTTTCTCTGCAGGTGCAGCCACTTCATAGTGTCTCCATTTGGAAAGATTCTCATCCTTTTTTTCTTGAAAAAAATAAAAAAACAAAAAAACCCAACCAAAACCAACAAGAGAATAGAAGCAAATTGTCTCTGCATAAACATTTCCATAACTGAAACTGGAGAAAATTACATTTTCTAAATGTAAACAGAAAGACATCTTGTTGACACAAGAGAGCTGTGAATTTTCTAGAATCATAGAAGAAATTACCTTGTAATAGAGTTCTGGATGTCACCTAATCCAATGTCCTTCTCAAAGCAGGACCGACTTTAAAGGTATATGAAGTTGCTAAGGGCCATGTCCAGGCAGGTTTTGAAGATCTCGAAGTACAGGAATTCCACTGTTTCTGGGAACCCTGTTCCAGTGCTTAGCTGCTCATTTCTGTTCTGCTCTTTCTTTTCTGCTGGAGACCTTCCCAGCAGAGAAAATTCTGGTACTTGGGTGGGAAACTAAAGTAAATTATTCTTTGTCTTCTGGATATCAGTTTGTAGGAGAACTAAGAGCATGTGGAATTCAGAAGGTAAGCAGCATGGATCATCCCTCCTTCCGCTCTCCCTTGCCTACAGTGCTGATGGACCTTGGCATCTCTTCTCTGCAACTTTATCTGCCTGACAAACTTCACTGCTTTTTAGCACGTGACTGGCACTGATGGCTTGAGACTATCACTTTTTATCTATCCAGCATGTGATTTGCCAACAGTAAAACCTTCAATCAACATGAATCTGGATGGTGACCTCTAAATATGTCACCATCATCAGGAAAGTTATTCCTCACTCCTCTTCTTGTCAGACTGTGCAGATGAACCTTCCTCAGTGTATTGTCTGTGTGAAGAGACCACTTCGTGCTTTGTCTCCAGGCATTTGTTTCCTGGAGGATAAGAAATTTCCCAGAACAGTCCTGGGTATTTTGTTTAGAAGCAGGGATCCTGGTCTTTGTGTTGCTATGCCCAGACTGAATATTGAAAATGTCAAGAAAACACTGGAGGGTGGTTTAGGTTTATTGAATGTATTAACCTGAAATGACCACAGTACCTGAAGAAATAAAGCCTTGACAGCTTTCAGAATGGCAAACTGAAATCTTCCACGGAACACAGAATGTGGCAGTTAACATAATGTCACCACAGTCTGTGCTGTGATTACAAACTGTATAATGCAATGGTAACTGGCTCTGCCTGAAATGTAAAATCACATCTAGGTAGAAATATAAACATACTTTCCAATGACAAAAATATCCAAGACTTGACCCTGAGTATGTCTGATCTATACGAATTGGGTGTAGAATCTCTCTTCCTCTCTTACTTCTTGTATGTTTCCATCTAAAAAACAAAGGAGTAACTGCAACACCAGAAGGGTGTCAATACCTGTGAAACGCTGCCATCGATGTTGTTTTTTTTTTCCTTTAACACCAGAAATCTTTGGGTTTGTGTCTTTAATTTTAAGAACAGCTAGAACTAGTGCTCTTGCAAGCAAGATTTATCCGCTTGACTGTCTCTTCTGACTACTAATGAGATCTTTGAACACGTGTTTGCAAATTGCCAGGCAGTCTGGTCTAAACTGGGGGAGGAGGAGGAAGGCTTGATCTCTCCTATCACTATTGTGTATTCAAAAGAGCTGCAATTTATGCACCTAACCTAATGGCTCATACTGACAGCTAGTTATGTTGTGTGTGGAATCATAGGAACTGCATAATAAGCTAGTACAGGATTGAATATACAGTAGCCTGCAAAGTTTGACCACCAATCAGCATGAAATTTTAATACCTTTTTCTATAAATGAAGCCATAAAGCCTATGTAGAGCAGAGATTTATCACTTACTGCTGTTTTCTTCTTTTTCAGTGTGAGTTTGCAAAGCAAGCATTTGAATGTCATTTTTTATGCTATTCCTGGAAAAAGCTGGAATTTTATTTCCAAATCTTTTTATTAACTGTATTTTAGAAAAGTGATGTTTTTTATTAATGATGGAAAATATAGCAGAGTCCCCTTTAAAGAAATGTAAATTTAATTTTATAGTATCTTTGTCCCTAACTTCTGTTATTTCAAGGTTTTAGCGTATAACTAGAGACAGGTTTTTAAAATGTTACCTTCCACTTTACAATTTTGGACATGCAGCACTGTCTTATTCCCATATGCAAAGTTTCAATATAGATTTATTCGGTGGTTCTTGTTTAACGTTTTTTTGTGTGTGTGTCTTTGTTTTCCCTTCCACCTCTCAGAACTGTAATATGGGACAAGAATAACATCACTGCACAGGGCTTCCAGGACATAGCTGTGGCACTGGAAAAGTAAGTTCTCAAGCAACAGAATGACTGATGAAGAGTCCAAAGACTTAGATCCTGAATGGTCTGACTAGCTGCAGTTCTCACTGCAGTCCTTATGATTTGAAGATGCTGAGGTACTGTCAGTTTTAAGCATCAGGGTATTTAATGTAAAGGAAAATGGATCACTTCACAATGGATCCTTCAAAATGGGGGGGAAAAGCTCTGTGGCTCCTTCATCCATGCTCTGTCAGCATTAAGACCATTGAGTTCTGCTATTAACATTAAAATTCTGAATTTGAAAGTATTTTCCCTTTTCTCCCTTTTCTTGTGTTGATAGCATGCAGAAATTCTATTCTAGTCAGTGAATGAAGCTATATATAATAAGAGGAAATTACTGCAGCATGCCTTTATGGTCTGACTGTTTTTTTCTTTCCCCCAGCAAGTTGAAACTAATAGCAATGATCTCAGGAACTGCAACTGTTCATCCTCATCACTGTGGTCTGGATCATTTTATTTCCCTGAGCTTACTCACAGTTGCATCTGTTACCAGTGATAGATGTGAAATGACTTTCATCTCTTTCCATCTCAGTCACATTTCTTTACGTGTTATTATTAGTTTTCTTCAGAGAGAAAAATTACAGATTTAAATTAAGCAGCAGTTGCAGTTGTTTCATGTCATTAAATCCCACAGAGAGGAACAAATGCTCTCTTTAGAGGGTGAAGGTAACGTACAATTGTTAGTTTCTAGACAAGCAGTCTTGCAAAACTGTGTAACTACTTAGGGGAGCATCTCAACCCTCAGAGGGATCATGAGGCTAGAGCTTATGAAGTCACTTGTTTTATGAAACTGTTGTATCTTGCATACATGGTTTTAAAATGAATTCAGTTGCACTGACGGGGAAACTATATGAATGGTGTATGATTAAGCAGATCATCTTGGAGGGATTCAATTGATAGTAGTGAATGATAATTCACAAATGTTAATTGTCAGCTTGCAGGTATTTCTCTTTTAGAGACTGATAGCATGTACATTTATGAGAAAGTCTGATAGAAAATAAAATATGCTTATTTTCTGGTTAGCCTCAGCTTTACTTTTCTGAAGTTCTTGGATAAGTAAATAGAAAGGAGGAGGAAATCCTAAGGCAAAAGCAAATCACTGAAGTAGAAGAAAAAAAAAAGAAAAAAAATGCTACAGATAAGGTGTAACATTGCACTTTGTTGAGGTGACATCTCATTTATTTAGCTTGGAAGCTGAGGTCATTTTATGTCTCATCTAATATTTTAAAATTGTTTAAACCAATGATAATACCATAAACTAAGCCACAAGCAACAGAGCTGTACACTGAAAGGGAAAGGCTGTTAGTATTGGCTGAAAACAATTAGCCTTTAAACAGTCCATCTCAAAGACATTATTGAGAACATCCGGCACCATATGTTTCCTAAAAAGACATGAAATTATTTATATTCTGTAGGAAAGAGTTGTTGATCAAAATTAAATTAAATATACTGAAGATGCTTGGGGGTATGTGTGTGTTGTGCATGGTGTTTTGGGTTTGTTCTTAAGAAAGACAGCCATATAGTAAACCACATAAAAGAAGAAATCTAGGCTTTCGTAGTATGATGAGGAGGCTGAGGAGAGTTGGGACGGATTGTAGCAGACTTTAAGACAGGCTGAAGTAATTGGAAGATTGGGTTTTTTCCTCCTCCTCCCAGCTTTTCTTCATCTACTTAAAGTTGTGTGAAAATGTTTTTCTCTTAAAAGGAATTGTTGTTCTAGCTTGGCTGTTGGCAGAGTTGTCCCAAGGGTGTCCCAGCCAGCCCATGTGAGAGGATCTTCTGTAGAGTCCTGTACAGGTGTTAGTTCAGGAGAGCATTTAAGAACAGTGGGCATCCTGTTCAACCTGGCCATTAAAGAGGGTTTTGCATCTCAGTCATTTTGATATGAAAGTAAGCATGTGCTTGTGGGCTTTGTGGCCCAGAGCCCATTCTGTTGGAGGACCATACGGTATAGCCCCATATGCATTTCAGGATGATTTATTTTTTTTTCTGTATGGACAGACTGAAGAAATAGCTTAGGTCTAAAATCTCCTGGGAAATACTGGGATTTGTTAGAGACATTTGCAGTGACATAAAATTCACATACCCAAGCTTGCAAAACAGATGGTCTTATTCCTGGTTTTAAAAAAATAGTAAAATCATCATTGCAGCAGAGAGTGTATGTCATGAATGAAGCAGAAGTTACTACAAGGGAAAGAAAATGTGATAAAATGAAGACATGCTGTATGTAGAGGGAGAGACAGGAGGTTTTTGAGACATCCTTTGAGTCTCTGAGCACCTCTCTGATATTTAACATCCTTTAAATATAGGTATTTTGCTGAGAATATTAATGTGTTATGAAATTACTGGATTGTTGAGTTTGTAGGGACACGTGCTGTGTTACAACAGACAAGTGGAGCGTTAATAAAAAGGAGAATGGAAGAACATTTTAGACTTCAAAGGAGACAGAGAAAAGTTGAAGTGTGAAGATAAATATTGCTCTGATGATCAAAGTTGAAAAGCAAGCTTTAAATTCTTCATTTTTCCCCTCCTAACATCTGGTTAATTCTTAGATGAAAGTTAAAGTAGCATTCCAATACAATCCTTTCTGTGTGGAAGGAAACTAAGTACAGAGCTTTCTTTTGGGCAGTGGTCTTTTAAAGTTTTGCCTCTGTGACTGTGTGTCCATGAGAGATCTTGCTTTTTGTTTTCCCCCTTCCTCTGTATGTGTGTCTGTGTGTGTGTGAGGGAGGGTGCACTAAACCTTTCACTAAATTGAATTTAGCGTATAATTATTAGCACGAGAGCTGGCAATTACAGATTTCAGTGAATGTGATGCACTAAATGTCAAACAGCTGCAGAGATCCTTGGAAATCTGCCTTTGTTTCTTTTCAACTAAATAAATACCCCACCTGCCAGGTAGTAGTGAGGCAATCAGCAAGTTCTGTCATTACTGTCTTTGAGCCTGGTATCTTTTGACATTTAAAAATTGTCCCCATGCTGGCAGGCAGCCAATTATTTGCTGTTTAGTATTACATGAGGACACATACCAGGGCCTGTGTAGTAGGCATAGTGTTTTTGTGGGATAAGACAGCTAGAAAGAAAAGTTAGTTTTCTATCTGTGATGCAGCCAGGGCAGTTGGACACTGGGGAAGGAAAGGGACTTTGCTGACTCCACAAGTAACTGCCTGCCACTGACAGCTATACATGTGCATGTTTTACGTGGAGAAGAAAAGTAGAAATCTTCCATTATCATTTCAGATAAAATGTTGGGTAGTATCAATGAGGAATCAGCTTGTTTGGCAGTTCAAAAGCCCCACTGTCCTTCAGGGTGTGCTGTTTTGTCTGGCTAAGCAAATGGTGAGATAGAAAGTGAAAAAACCTTGGAGTTTCACAGTAGTTAAGGACTCTACTGTTGTAGTTAGTGCATTTAGTGAGGGATGGGTCCATTGAAATAAATGCAGTTGACTCTGTTGAAACTACCCAATTTAAAGTGCACAAAAACGGGATTCCAACCATATTTAGGAGCAGACAATTAGTGGGACTACTGCAGACAGCTGAAGGAGGAGGGAGAGATGTTTGCAGGAAATTCAACTGAAAATTGGCAGAATTTCTTTTCCCATTTTTGAGAACTTCCTGCTCCTTTTTGTTTTCATTTATTCAAATCTGAAGGTGTGTGGACACACACACACACACACACACACACTGTATGTAGCATTTTAGGTTTAACTGTGTCATGCTAGCCAAGTTATGCTCTCAAAGTTTAAATACAATTTTGAGTCAAGACCAAAACCCTGTCTTTATTCTCATATTGCAGCAGATGAACAACGCTACCAAAATATTTTGCGAACAAATAAGTGAAATGCAGGGAGTGATTGTTTGTATAAAGCAATGTGGAGGTGCTACAGATGTTTTGTCTGCTTTTATTAAAAATTGAGCAAGTGTCTTCAAATTGTTGTAAACACAAGAAGTTATTAAATACTAAATTTTCAAAACTTGGGCTCTTAGCAGCTCTCTATCAGTTACTGAAATCTTCCATTTAGATTTAGATTGAATAGAATTGCCAGCAGGCACTGACACTCCTTATTCTTTTTTTGATATAGGAAAAAGTAATCCAGCCCTGTGCCAAAAGGTGCAGAGAACAGCTAGGCCTTTAATTGACAGCCACCAGGCACTGGCCACTTAACTGCATTTTCTGCTTTTAAAAATCTCCACCTCTGTCTAGTGCCAAAGAAGAATTGTCAGCAAAAAGGAACATGCATGCCGCCCATTAGTCCATTTACAAATGCAAAAAATGCATTCTTGGTACTTTCCATGGACAATCTAGATGCGTCTTGTCCTTTCTGTTTTATTCTTCATAAAGAGATACAGGAAATAGGTTACCTTTTACTATTAAAGAAACATTTTATTTTTCTTTAGGAATTATACTTTGAGATTCATGCCTATACCGATGAATGATGCTTCCCAAGCCCTCAAAACAAACCCTGAGAAAACAGAAGAGGCGCTGCAAAAGGTATTGCATTTACTGCCAACGTACAGAAAGAAAACTCCTAAAAATAAAGTAATAATTTTAAGTGGCTATGATTTCATGCATGGCTGAGTGAGAATTCTAGGCTAGGTTCATTGATTGTTTGATTTGCATGTACATATGCATGATAATCAAGTGCTGCAGGAGCATGTAAGGCTTTTTATTCCAAAGAGTGGTTGGAGTTCCATCCAAAGGGTGTTGGAATGCAGTGGTGTGGTACCAAAAAGTTGTAACTAAAGGAGTGGAAGCTAGATGTTGTATTGCTGTGTGCCTACCTGTTAAAGGGAGAGTCAGAAACTGACATGTTTGCTACAAATGTGCTTGTGTGTATTTCCCTGTGTGTAGAATGATTGGTACAAGATTTTTTTATTTTGGCATAAAAAATGCAGTTAGCACTGTACGAGACAAAGGATACTCTTTAATTTGAAGAAGGATAAAAACATTTACTGCCTGTGTTTTATCTTGTACATATAAAATTCATGCACTGTGTTGCCCTAAATAAGCAACTGCAGCATCATATTCTTTTTATGAAGAGGTGTTGACAGTATCTGTAGCTGTTCCACTTGCATGAGTTATGAAATTCCCAGATGACTTTTAATATAGTAAGTCTTGTGAGCTCCAGATGAGCCTCCTGCTCAATCAAAAACCATACAGTTCACATCTGTTTAATGAGTAGCTTTTCTTCAGCCAGTTCATGAAAACCTTATAAATAGTTCTTACAGATAACTGTGATTAAAAATCAAATGTCTATCATCCTTATTAGTAAAGAAATTGTCAGTAAAGTGATTCTCACTGGGAACAGTGCTGGTAATTAGGGCCTTTTTTTTAATGCATGAAAATGATCTAAAATCTGCTTTAAAAACTTTGAATGATGTGGAATGGACATATTTCTTATTTCTCATTTAATATGAGGTAGATAGGCTCATATCTAGAATGATAGATGCCTCTCTGAAAAAAATACCATGAAGCTACTTGCTACAGAGATTTAAATTCTATGTATTAATTAGGCATTAGGTACAAACAGCATTTTCTTTTATTCATTTTGAAGCTGTTTAAAACTGGCCCTAAGTTTGTTTTAACTTGTGTGGTTCAGGCTTTCTTTACATGACATGAGGAAGTTCTCTTTAAAAAAAAAAAAAAGAAAAAAGAAAAAAAGGATAAAAGGTAATAGTCTCTGAGGAAGTGCTGGAAACACAGCTAATTCCATGCATGCAGAAATGCCTGCCCGCACAGACTGTGTCATGCCCGGTGCAGGGACACCTGAACCGACTCATTGACATCTCAGGAGGGTCCACAAGCTTCAGCACACCAGAGCTTGAGGACAGTGAGAGTGCTCCTGGCCCTGGTCCAGCACCAGATGGACACAGTAGCTAACCTCCCGAGCTCTGGTATCCCTGCAACACGCTTTACTTACAGTGTGGGCAAACAGGATACACCCTGTGCTCCTGTGTGGCGTGGTCAGACTGTTCCAGTTCTTGTGGCTGATGCAGGTTTAGAGGTGACATCAGTCCCTATTAGTCTCTGCCTCACAACCTGCTGGCCACTCCACCCATCCCTTTCCCCTTTTTCCCTTTCAGACTGGATCCGTCACCTTTGATGAACCTTGAATAGTTTACTAGTAGGGTTTTTTTACTTGACTAAGTTTGATAGAGGCAGGTTAGGGGGTCACTCTATGTGCCATTAAGCGGGCTGGTGGTAGGTATTAATTGCTGGTGACAGTGGTGGTGGGCTGTGACCAGCAGCTGTGGGTAGGAACCACTTGTCTTTGAAGAGCACTTATGTACTGCTTAGCTTTAAGTAACTTTTGAGCTGTATTGCTCCTGTATCAACTAAGCACTTTGAGATATTTTACCTTCTCTCCAGACCATACTGCTATTTAAATCTGTGTCTTTGTAGCAGGTTGAATGGATCTAAAAGTAGTGAATCAACTAGCCTGTGTCATCATGGTCTCTACAGCACTTTATATATAGAGTCCCTTTAAATATTTCTCAAATATGGATCTGCTCCTGTGTCAGCATAACTTGCTTAATTGTTCGAAACAGAAGACTAATTCAGAAAACACTGTCAAAAGCACAGTGTTTAATGATGTTTCACCAGTCAGTCAGTGAATTAATATTGGCCAATGTGATTATTAAGCATCAAGACACTCAGAATAACATTTACAGATAACAAGTGCTTAGGCAGTTTTTCCTGTCAGTCTCCATTTCTGATAGAGCAGCAAAATTGAAAGCCAATTACTATGTGGAGAGTCAAATCAGTCTCCTAATCTGGCTTTCTTTTTTAGATAGAAAACTACTTGCTTCGTAATCACGAGACCAGGAAATACCTACAGGAGCAAGCGTACCGGCTGCAGCAAGGCATTGTCACTAGTACCACTCAGCAGGTGAGAACTTGTTCCTTACTGATACTTCCTTGGCATCTAAAGTCTCCCTGGGGAGAACTCTCATTCTGTCAAGAGTAGTTTAAAGGGAGATGTGTCTTATGGGTGATACTTCACTATGATCGTATTTTTGGAAGGGAAACAAGCTTTTGTGAGAGGGAGCTCTTATGTATAGTACTACTGTGTAGAGAAAGACCTAAGCTATTTCTGAGTGAACTGCTGGAACCAGGACCGGTGTAGTTCATTCATGCTCAGGAGTCTGACTTTTCAGCAGGCTTTCATCAGTGTGACAAGCATGATCATAAGGCTGTGCCAATTCTGGTGTCTGAGTCAGTTCCAGTCTCTCTGCCCAGCAATGAGCAACTGTGTAAACATGCCCTTAGGTAACACATGAGGTAGTAGCCTTAGGGAGCAAGTCATCATACACCTTACCCCTCCAGAACTGTGGGGGGATCACAGGAATGTTTACTTAGAGGGAGGGAACAAAGGAAGGTTGAAGTCTTCCTTTCACTTTATAGTATGGACAGCTGAAAAGTTGTCCTGTCTAACACAACCCCAAAATATTGCTTGAAAGAGGGAAACTTTTTTTGTTTTGTCAACCACTGCCAGGTTTCCTAAATGCAATGTGTTGTTTGGTTGTTGGTTTTTTTTTTTTCCTTTCTCTTGAGAGGACTACAAGCAGTTTCTGTGGTAGCTCCCCATTCTCTGTATTCTAATGCATTTCTTGCCAGTGCCCTTCAGGCTGCTTTCAGCTCCATTACACCACCTTGCTTCTGTGGTGTAAGCAACTCATCATGGCCTTTGCTTTTAATTTACTTCCATGTTTGTTTGCACCAGTTGTGTTCCCATGCAAATGGGAGACACCAGCAAACAGGCAAGGAGTATCTGTTTTGCTCTTCAGCTGAGTCTATGAAATTTCTCTTTCTTCTCTGCATTATAATTTTTTCTTGTGAATCTTAATTTAAAATGGCCTTTTCTGCCTGTGTTACTAAAATGTAATAGGACAGAGTTTTATTACTAGAACCTGAAATGATACTCTAATCTCTTGACAGAGAAAATGGTACGTGGAGATGTATTGGCGCTAAAAGCCGCAAAAGCAGCATCACTTTATTTTAGGAATATATCTGTTCCAATTCTACCTTTTTTCCACATTAGTAATCTCTGTGTGAGTGAAGTTTAGATAATTTTATAGGTTAATGGCTTTAGCTGTGCATTTCTCTAACAAGCACACACATCAGGTTTCAGTAAATGTAATTTATTGTTGTTTTAAAAATAGAGTAAAATTACTCATTTCTGTATAAAAATTGTAACCAATGAGGATGGATTTTAAAAACAGTTTTAAAAGAGAGCTGGAAGAGATTTTCTGTTTAGGATGGTGGAATTGCATTTTTATTCCCAGAGTTTAATTTTTTTTTTTTTTTCAGTCCAGATGTCCCAATGAGACTTTCTACTGTCTAATAATTAATTAGCTTTTTGTACTTACAGAAAACCCTTTGAAGAGAAAGAGTCATGTGGAGCAGAAAAAGAGCATGCTGTGAAATTATTTCAGTTCTTGTTGCTAATGATATAAGATGCTAGAACTCTAGGCTTTATATGATTATGACACATGCACTCAGATGTTTCTTCAAAATGTCAAATAGCCAGATCTAATGAATTCTATATGGGCTGATGAAGACTTTTAACTCCCTACCCCATATATCTTAATCCAAACTGATGGTATGTCAGGAGATCTTTGTCTTGTAAGGATACAGATCTACCACCTGCCTTATGTCTGCAGCATGTTGAATGAATTGTGTTGCAGATACAAATTAAGTTCAATTCATCCCACTGTGAAACATCTGATGGAAATTTCTGCTTTGGGAGTTATAGTTCCCTTGGAACTAGGAATATTTACATTTCGAAAGAATACCCCAGAAGCATGTGTGATTGCATTTTGCTTAGAAGGGAGAAATCTGTTGGTGTTTGTTGAAAGAAAGTGACAGAGCTTTCTTTAACTGAGCTTCTTAACAATTCAGGGACCTTTGGAGCTAAGTGTTAGATATATTGAGAACATTTTCAGCATTAAACTTGCCCCAAAAACCAGAACAGCACTTGAACTGGAAAACTTGTTGGTGATTTACAGTTATCCTGGAGGTAGCTTTGGGGAAAATGTGCCAAAGCCTTTATTTTTTTAATGGTAAACTGTTTAGTTTAGTTTTTTTGGTTTTGCTTGTTTTTTTTTTCCCCTCCATGTTTAGGTTTGTCTTTATAAAATAGAATGCTTTCCTTCAGTAGCAGTGCTATACCTCCAAGCTCTGATCATGCATTTCCAAAGCATTATATTTTCACAACAAATCTCATCATGCTACTATTGATTTGCTACTTGCAATTAATTAAGTTTGTGTTTGACCAATATTCTGATGTTTTATCATTTCTGTTTCTTTTGTTCAAGTAGATGATTGACAGAATATGTGTAAAAGTGCAAGATCATCTCAACTCTTTAAGAAACTGTGGTGTGGAGGCTGTACAGGAGGATGTCAAATCTGCAGAACGGCTTATGCAGGATGCCAAGAACTCCAAAACAGTAAGCCTTTCCCAGCAGACTGGTAATACTGAAAGCAGTTCAGCGTGTGCTTGCAGCTTTTCTCTTTTTGGGAGAAAATCTCTTTAGCAGAGAGATTTGTCCAGATTTTAAGGCCTACCTAGTGAGAGGCCTACCTTCTGAAGATACTCTCTCTGTCTTACAGCTTTTACCAAATCTGTATCACCTCGGTGGAGTTTCTTGGGCAGGAGCAAATGGCTCACTCTCCAATCCAATCCAAGAGACACTTGAGTCCATGGCTGGAGAAGTCACAAGGGTTGTGGATAAGCAACTCAAGGTCTGTGGATAGATGTGTTACTATCTCTCACATGCAGAAATAGCTAAATCTGGTATCTCCTGTTGCTAAATGCAAATGTGCCACAATCTTTTTTTCTTTCATTTTTTTACTTTTCAGTATGTTTGTACATAAGCTAACTTTTCATTATTTGTTCTTACAACTTTGTGCCTTATTATTTGGATACTTGCCTGCTGGGAATAAAAACAATAAAGGCATCTCTGAAGCACCGTAAAAAGTCTCATGCCTTGAAGAAAAGTACTCACTAGTTAAGGTATCCCACTGGAGTGAAAGCTCCTTTTCTGCATACTCCATTTCAGAATTTTTTTTTTTTCCCAGGGACCACTTTTGAAACTGGTACAGAATTTCCTCTCTGACTGTTTGGTTTGGATTAGTTGTATGAACTGAGTGTCCCAAGAATTATACAGGCATCTTTTCACAAGTTGTCTCTCAAACCTCAGTTCTTGAAATAGGCATAATTGAACTGTAAAGATTCTCACCTGTGTGTTTAGCCAACTCTTCCTTAGAAACTTATGCCTGTGTCTCTGCCCATGCAGGGGGTTGCAACTAGATGATCTTTAAGGTCCCTTGCAATTCAAATCATTCTACAGTTTTATGGTCTTGCTGTATAATAAACAAGGAAGAGTCATCCATAAAGCACATGCAAAGCTATCAGTCCAGGAAGAAGTCAAGGTGGAGAAACTTTTAGCAACTGTTTGGATCTGTATGGAAGCTACTAAGCTAACTTGCCTGTGCTTTGCAATATTATCAAAGAATCTGAAAGTGAAGGTTGAACTTCCAGTTGAAACAACATGAAAATGCTTTAGTCAAAGGGAATATAATGAACAACAATAATAACACCACATCACATTAATAATTACTTTTTTCAAAATTAAAAAGTTAATAAGGAGGAAAATGGTGCTGAATTTTTAGTATTTTCCTCCCTTTCTCAGTTATAAGAAATAGGTGAAGGTTGTTTATAGCTTTTTTTTAAACTTCTGCAGATGTGAAAGTGATTTGTTCACAAGATTCTTCCCTTCTAGGAGGTTCTAGGATAGGAATAGTCAGTTCAGCCCTTCATGCAGGGCTCATGCACTTAAATGACAGAATCACAGAATGGTTTGGATTGGAAGGGACCTTTGAGATCATCTAGATCCAACCCCCTGCATGGGCAGGGACACCTCCCACTAGACCAGGTTGCTCAGAGCCCCATCCAGTCTGGCCTTGAACACTTCCAGGGAGCGAGCCACTATAAGGTCTCCCTGGAGCCTTCTCTTCTCCAGACTGAACAACCCCAGCTTAGGAGAGGTGATCCAGCCTTCTGATCAAGTTGTGCATTTTGGGGAGTCTCACAGAAGGCTGGGGAGGAAAAGCCTCTTCTGCATTTGGAATGTAATTTTCAGCTACTGGCACAAGATTGAGTTACTGGCTCTTCCATTTATGCTTTTACACATTTACAGCAAAAGGTATTTTAGCTCAACCATTCTAACTGTTACATTCACTTTTTATGTGGTGTTAAAGTGCCTTACAATAAACTATGAAGTCATAATGCTCTTTTTATATTGTTATACTCATTTGTATTAATTTTACACTCAAGTCTGTAAGGTTTTCTGGTAAGTTCTATGGTGGTATACTTTGTGTGGAGGAGGAATGTTGAGAATGGATTAGGATTTTTTTTCCCCCAGTTATTTAGGTTAATTCAAAATATCACATGCAGTTTGTGAAGATAGTTAAGGGAGCTCACAGAAGTAAAGTTCTTTTTGTAATTGTGGGGATTCTGGAAAGGAGTGATTGGAAATTGGGTAAAGTCAATGAATGCTGTTCAGGTAAATAAGAGATTTATGGGTTTGGTTTCTTTAACCTCAAGTAAAGGAAGAGGAGATAAGGAAGAAGTTAGAATAAGGAAAAGCTACTTTCAGGAGGGATTCAGGTTGGCCAAAGGAGAAATTATAGCGAGGGTCTTGGATTTCTCTTCTCCTGCTAGTGTCACTGTGGACACACAGAACCCAGGGATGCTTTATTCGGTTGGCAAGGGCCCAGGGGAAAACTGTAGGCAAGAACAAATGGTGCTTAGACAAGAGAAGATTTGTTTTGTAAGGATAAGAGTGCTTGAACTATTCCTCCTAAATTCTGTCCAAGTGTAAAGGGTTTGTTGCCTTCATCACCCATTCAGTTTTTTCTTTAGATGTTGTCATTCCCCAGTCCTTTTACTCACTGTATCTTTCTCTTGGATGTCAAGAGTAATTAATTGTGGGCAGGACACAGTTCTCTTCTTTCTGCATGCCTGCTGACTGGCACTTGTGGTCTTGTGATTAAAATGTTTCCCCCTCCACAGTTAATACTGTTAGCTGTGAGTTTCTATCACTGAAAAGTTTAGAGATGGAAGTAGTGGGTGGGGCAAGGTTTCTGTAGGTATAAGTTGTGAAATCAACAGTCAAAATCCACCACTGAAAAAATTCTATTCAGTTGTGCACTTAAAGAGGAGATCCAAACACTAAATTTTCAGTTGTTCATTCTCTGAGCATTTTGTGTAAAAAATAATTTTGAAGTTATCAGGTAACGTCTTTAGTCTTTCTCCTGCTTCTCACTGGCACCTTCAAGCAGTGTTTCTTTACATGACCTGTTTTGAAAGACCACACATAGATTGCAACTGTAATTCAACATAGCAAGTCTATATAATTTTTGTGATTGTGAGCCATCAGTAACTCTTGGCAGGCCGAGTGTGATCTGTCAAGGTAGACTACATAGTGGCACCAGGTAATCAATGCCATAAGAAAAAAAATGGATGTGTGCAATTCTCATTAGTAGTTTACCTGGCTTAGTTTAGCATTGAAGTTTTTCATCCTGCATGTGGATATGGCCACAGGGGCTTGAAAAGCCGGCTCTTTGTTAGCGTTACAGCCCCAAAACCTGCTTGGGGGTTGCAGGCTGGAGTGCAGTAGGAGTCCTTAAAGTACAGAGAGCTTGGTAACCCAGAAACAAGCTCCATATTAGCTATATATATATATAAACTATAATATGGCATTTGTCCCCTGTAAATCAAATGTTGTGAACATCAGACTATATGTGCTGGCTGCTTCATGCTGCTGTGTTGTCCTCATGAATCTACACTTAAAAATCAGGCAGTTAAGAGCTAAAGGCTCAAAGATGCTGCTTTAAATCATTAAAATTATTATGCAGTCAGTAATGGTATTTTTGTTTCTTACTCAGTGTCTACATAGAAAAAATGGCAGTTATGCTAGGGCTATGCAAAGAGAAAAAGGGTCTGATAAGATGGAGTTCAATCTGAGGTCAATTAACTGTGGAGTGAGCTTGAGAAGAAAAAGGAAATCGGTAGATCTTTCAAGGGATGCAGTTTATTATTTTCATACAATTTGAAAGCACCTAGGTTAGAGCTAGGCTTAATGAAACTGTTATTTTATTTATATATTTTTTTTAAGTATGTTTTTCTGTTTGGTTTTTAAACTTCAGTCTTATTGAAGACTACTTGGCCCATTTTAGTAAACTGGACTCTGCCCAACTTGCTTAGAGGATTCGAAATTGGGGGAAAAGGGCCTTGCACATACACTAAAGCATGAACCAAGGACAGTGCCTTTGTACTTGCTGCTACCTTGGAAGCACTGTAGCCTGAGGAGACCCCGTGGTCACTGCAGTGCAGCAGTGGGACAGCCTCAGCATTCAGAAGGTCCTGCTCTTGGAGAGATCCATCTTCTTACTGCTCTTTTAAAAGTATTTTATGCTGGGAATGGACATAGAGGGTTTTCTTTCAGATCCTGTATTGATGAGCCTTGACCTCTTGCAATCTCTGGAACAAGTTGTTTGATGGGAAATTAACTGGTGGTTGAACAGCCTTCTGAACATTCGTAAAATAGATTTTCTGAGTTGCTGGGATGGGAGATAGAGTAAGGTGGATATAGGAGAGAATTTGAAAAAAAGAACATTTTTTAGTATGATCAGGAAAAGCCACTTTTTGTTTATAAATACATTTGTTTTACTGTACACAGGGTACATAACAGCATATAGGTAAACCAGTATGAATTTAAAATTTAGTGTTCCAGAGGAACAGCTGATTGCTTTATAACTTCTGTGGTCCTACCACAGTTAGCAATGTGCCCTTGTGGCCAAGAAGGCCAATGCCATTGTGGGGTGCATTAAGAAGAGTGTAGCCAGTAGGTCAGGGGCAGTTATCCTCCCCCTCCATCCTGCCCTGGTGAGGCTGCATCTGGAGTATTACATCCAGTTCTGGGCTCCTCAGTTCATAAAGGTTAAGGAACTACTGGAAAGAGTCCAGCACGGGGCCACAAAGATAGAGGAGTGGAGCATCCACTTCATGAGGAGAGGCTGAGAGAGCTGGGTCTGTTTAGCCTGGAGAAGAGAAGGCTGAGGGGGGATCTCATAAACACCTATAAATATCTAAAGGGGGTGTTCAGGAGCATTGGTCTACTCTGCAGTGTCCAATGACAGGATGAGGGGCAATGGGCAGAAGCTGGAGCATAGGAGGGTCAAGTTAAACATAAGGAAAAACTTCTTTACTGTGAGGGTAACAGCACTGGAACAGGCTGCCCAGAGAGGTTGTGGAGTCTCCTTCTCTAGAGACATTCAAAACCTGTTTGGACACATTCCTATGTGATCTGTTGTAGGTGACCTAGTTTGGACTAGATGATCTTCAGAAGTCTCTTCCAGCCCTGACTACTTTGTGGTTCTTTGATATACTGATGTTTTACAAATTGGCAGGTCTGAGGCAGTGATAAAAATTGCTGATTCAGGGCACAGTTTAGAGCACAGACAGCTGCAGCAGGAGCATCCATTTCTGCCACATGTAGGGGCAGCAGTGGTGGGTGCACAAGAGAAGGTAATATATTGTTCTGACTGTTAAACACACAGAGATGTAAAAGTTTCATCTTTGAAAAGGTGAACAGGGTACAATTGTGGGTCGTTTAAAATCTGTTGTTCCACCTTAGCTTTTGTTTTGTAAAATGCCTTTTATATTGCATCTAGATTGCAAGAAGAATTGGAAATTAGGAAGAAACATTGTAAAAATTACAAGTCTAAATGTGCCATAGTGCTACCTACCAGAATAATGCTGTGATCTTCCAGGTAATGAAAAGCTCAGTGTCTGATATTAGCTTTTGCTTACTGTGCTGCAGACACTGCTGGAATCTATGGTGGACGCAGCAGAAAACCTTTGCCCAAATGTAATGAAGAAAGCTCGCATCCGTGAAGATCTGATTGAGGCTAGCACTGAGAAAATTTCCATCCCACGCACTTTTGTGAAAAATGTCCTCTTGGAGCAATCTGGAATTGATATCCTCAATAAAATTAGGTACTTCAAAAGATTAATCTAACAGGATTGGTTATAGAGTTTGGATTTTGGGTAGTGTGTACGTGTGTTTATGTAGTAGAAAACTTTTGGAATGCTTTTGTGACTCATAAGAAACCATATTAAGGCATCCAGAGAGCAGGAAATTGTCCTACAAGTCTGGTGAACCTAGTTCAGAAGATTAAAATATTTTGAATCTTCAGGTATGTTAACCTGTTGCATGCGTTTCTGTTTTATTTGGTAAGAGTTTTGATTTATGATGTACAATATTTTTATGATGGTTGCATTTTTTCATCTATTAATGTTTTGATCTGTTGATCTCAGATAATATTGAATTACTGTAATAGAAGAAGATTGCACTTACTTGCCTTCACTGTTAACAGTGCTTTATCTGTTGCTGCAGTTGGTCTTGTCCTGTAGCTTAAACCTTTTTGTTTATGTGGGAGTTGTGCACAGCAGACAGACATACTTAAAAAATGGAAACTTGGATATTAAAATCACAAGGCTGGAGCAGAAACAGTTACCCTAAACAACCTATAGTTCAGTCAAAATAAAAAAGGGGGCTGGGCATGGGAAGAGCTTTTACTGCCTCTTTTTTTCATATTAAATATATACCAGAGAATGTAGTTATGCAATATGATGTGGTTGACCTGTACTTAAACCTTTGCAGTTGCCATCATTTGGCTAAGGAATCCTTTTTGCTTGATGGAAAAGCAGGTAATTTTGCATTATGATGTTAATATCTTTGCTGAAGAAGAAAACAGTAAGACTTAGAAATAATTTTTGCAGAGTGCAGCAAAAGCAGCAGGTAAAGCTTTTAAAGAGTTTAGCTATGCTTTCAGAGCGTTTAAAATGGTTCGGGGAATGAATTTTCTTCACTTCAGTCCTATCAAACAAATCCTTACCCTGAGACAATAATAGTGCCCTTTCCACCTGTAGAAGCTGCAATTGTCAATGGGGTGATGGTGCCACACTGTCACCCTCCTTTTCAATTAATATGTGGGTAACTGAGGGAAGCCCCTTCACTTCATTCTCTTCCCGCTATGGCTTGGCCACCGTTCTGCCTGCCTATGAATTGCATTGCCTTTCCAAGGAGTTTTTTACCTTTTCCCCCAGGCTTCCTGCGGCAGTAGGGCTAGCTCCAGTTAAAAATAGCTCAAGTGCAATGTAGTCCACACATAAAAACCCTAAAATAAACTCATGTTACTTGCTGGCAAATGTCAATTGAAGTGGTTGGCCTTGAAACTGTAGAGGCAGGAGAGAGGGAGCTTTCGGCTGCAGCTCAGGCTTCTGAGCTTGTCAGCTGCAAACCAGCTGCCCTCCCCAGCCCGAGGCTTTTGTACTGTGGCCAAAGACGGGCCCCATGGTGCAATTCAAGGTACACATTTCCATGATAGGAAGTCACCTGTGAAACCTCAGTACAGTGTACGGGGTGTATTGGTATTCTACGTACATCTGTGTAAATGGGAATGGCTGACATCAGGTTGTTGAGACAGAAAGTGGTTACCTATAGCAAAACAAGGAAGCAAAGTTTTGATGGCAAAGTCTGAAGAAGGAACGTGGGACAGTTGCCCTTCAGCTGGCAGACAAATAAAAACAGAATTGAGGAAATCAGTGGCTTGTAGTTGTTCAGTATAGGAGTGTTAAACAGGCAGCACTGTCCTAATCCCATTCATCTGAGCTTTGAGTTTCTCTGACTCCAGTGGCAAAGTGTTCCTTACTGAGTTTCACATGTGGTTTCTATTTAGCTCTCTTAACCAGATGTTTTCATTTCAGCTCTTAGAAAAATGTTAGAAGCACGTTAAATATGGTACAGAGGCTCTTGTGTTTATTGTGTGATTCATGAGTTTATTTCTGAAACCTGCAGTCATGTATCCTGACACCTCTAATGTTTTATTTTAAACAAAGTGACAGCACCGTGGATAATCGTTGCACTGTTGAACGTTTAGTAAAGACAAAATTCTCCTGCGTGAATTAAAATTTTCTCCGTCTTGTTTTTAATCCTCACACAGTGAAGTGGAGCTGACAGTGGCTTCTTTCTTGTCTGATCGAGTTGTAGATGAAATCCTGGATGCACTTTCCCACTGCCATCACAAACTTGTGAGTATTTGCATGGTTGATACCTGAATATGCCGAGTATCTTAGCAATGCCGTTACATTCACAACTTACTCAGTTTTGCCCTAGAACAGCTCTTTATTGAAATTTATCTTATTTTCATTGGTATCACTGACATAATTTGGAATATGATCATGGCACTCTTGCCTCTTCGCTTTAAGGAGGATACAGCCTCTGAAGAGGCTCCTTTATACATTTGTCTAATTTTCTTTTGCGCTACTACCAGATCTAAAACTAAAAACGCCATCAGGAAGTGACAGTGCCAGTAGTCTTTCTGGTCAGATGATAAGGTTTGGTTGCTCATGAGATTGAGACGTAAAATTTTGTTCCATAAAGAGAGACTTCTGAGACCTCGTTCACTAAATGAATACATTTTGAGGCTACTTCAGAATATAGATACCAAGTTTGAAGAGTCAGGAGTAGAAATATAGGAAAGGAAACACAGTTTGTTATTTGCAGGTGCTGAGCTTTCAGGAAGCACAGTTATTTATTGTAAAGGTACTTGCTTCACCAAGTGTAGAAGAAATAAACAACTGTATATCTACAGGAAAAAAAAAAAATTCTAATGCAATGAGCCTCTGTGAGGAGAATTCAGTACTGTTTTTTAAAGAAGCTACTTGAGTGGTCATTCTCCCGATTGAAATTGTTCTTCTGTTCAAAATTTCTCTTAACTGCAGCTTGCAGTCAGGAGTTTATTCAGATACTTTTCCCCACAAGATAGGAGAACCATATATATATATATATGTGTGTGTGTATATATATATATATTTCTCTTTGTTTCCTCCCTGTTAAAATCCTCATGCACAGGAAACAAATGGCTTTTTTTTATCTTCTTTTTTTTTCACTTTAAAAAAAAATAATTAATTAAAGAGACTGGATTATTTGAGGGTGTGTCTTCATGGTACAGAGCAGCATTGTGTAAAGATTCAACCTCTGGTCTCCGGAGCTATGCAGCAGCGTCGGCCTGCTGTATGATTAGCCATGTTAATTAGCTCCAGTTGGTCCTGGAGCAGGCTCAGCTGGCATCAGCAGCAGGCTGTCTCTGTCCAGTGGTATTGCACAACTTGGACCTCTCCTGACTCTTGAACAGTAAGTCATTTTCTCCAGCCTTTGAGTCACTTCAGTAACAGTCCTCCATTCTAAAAGCCTCTTTAAAAATTATAGGTCCCCAGAACCAGACAGACTAGTTCAGTGCTTTAACCAACACCATATATAGGAGTTAAATTGGTTTTCTGCTGATACTCTTTACTCCTTGTATTTATATATCCAAGGAGATAAGAATGGTAGCTCATTTTCAGGACTGGGTTTGGTAGATGTCCATCCCAGCAAAGGCTTCTGGATGCTTGTCACTTGCTGCTTTTCAGGATTATGTCCATTGCTAGTAGGCAGGGCTCTTAGCTCCTAAGTTGTCTGTATGTTTGATTTGAGTTGATTTACTTTGTGATCCCTTTTGGCCTGCATGAATAACATGGCCCTTTCTCTGTTTAACTCTCCAGTGTTTCTGGTAGCTGCAGATCATTTCAGATAGTATAACACTGATGAAAACATTGGAGAGTATGGATGTCAAAAATGCTGCTGGAGCAACTCCCCTCTAATTTGTCTGTGTTAATCTTCAGCTGACAGCTGCAGTCTGAGAGCTGGCAGCTAGTTCTTAATACAACAAAGATTAAATGCACTGATACAGTTCTATGCCAGCTCCTTAAATTGAACTGTCACATACTACTAATTCAGCCACCTACAAATGTCTATGGATGTTGCTCTAACACAGTAGCTCTTGAGCAACACGATGTTGATGATTATTGTAGCCATTTAAGTGTGATTAAAGATAAATCTGTAACAGTTCTCAAGTTGTTTTTCCTGACTAGACACTAGACTAAGAGAGATATAATTTACTCAGGTCATCTGTTTACCCTTTTTGAAGGTTAACAAAAGTACAATCCACTGGTTGTCCAGAGTCCTGCCAATGTTAAGCAGCAGAGTAGAGCTCTCTCTGCTGCCTCTTTGAAAGCTTCTGTGGCTAACTAATTTGGGCGAGCTGATCTTCGGACACTCTTAACAGATGTTCTTTAATATTTTCTATAGTTAGCAACAGAGCTAGAAAGTATTTCATGATTTTTCTGACAACATGAATCCACTCCATTCCAAGTATGGTCTAGGATGGTTTATATAATATCCTCTGTGTTTGTAGTAATAGTTTTTGCTATGCAGGTCTAATAAGGGATTTTATTATTGTTGGAGTTTTCTTCTCTCTGATACTTTAAAAAAAAAAAAAAAAGCGCCTTATCCCATTGATCTATCACTGATGATTTTTTTATTATTATTTTTATGCTAATGCCTTTCTATTTCTTCTGTGAAACAGAACTGAGGTTTTTGAATAGATAATGGTAACATTTCGGCCATGTACTAATTATCAAAATTATTTTAGCTGAAAGTGTACATGTCTTTGTGATATGTAATTCAAAAAATGGTCCAGAGCAAACTGGAACATCTGTCATAAGAGGAAAGGCTGAGAGACCTGGGGCTGTTTAGTCTTGAGAAAACAAGACTGAGAGGGGAACCTCATTAATGTCTATCAATATCTGAAGGGTGGATGTCAAGAATGGGCCAGTCTCTTTCCAGTGACAGGACAAGGGGAAACGGCACCTAGTTACAACATAGGAAGTTCCACCTCAACATGAGGAAAAACTTTACTATGAGGGTGACAGAGCACTGGTACAGGCTGCCCTAAGAGATTGTGGAGTCTCCTTGTCTGGAGACTTTCAAGACCCATCTGTACGGGTTCCTGTGTGATCTGCCCTGAGTGTTCCTGCTCTGGCAGGGGCGTTGGACTCAAGAGGTCCCTTCCAACCCCTTTGATTCTATGAAAAAAATGCTGAGGTAGTCCCATAAAACTAAATGTAAAAAGCAGGGTGGCTTTTTATCTGACCTTTTCCCTTTTTTTCCCTGTTACGCTTTCTTCCTTCCTTCTTAGAATGAGTCATGGAAGAGGTTTTCTGTCAAAAAAAAAAAAAAAAAAAAAAGGGGGAAAAAACCAATCCACAAAACAAACCTCTGTGAAGATGAACAAGCACAACTGAGCTTTGCTTTTGTAATTGATGTTCTAGGATAGGTGATCACTTAAACTCTGAAAGCTTTCTGGTTTGGTTTGGTTTCCCTTTTTTACCGGTTTGATTGATCTGTTCCTGTCTTTATCCTTGTCTGCAGGCTGACCACTTGACCAGACGTGGCAAGCCACTTCCACAGCAGGAATCACTGGAAATTGAGTTAGCTGAAGAAAAACCAACTAAACGTTCCATCATCACAGTTGAGGAGCTGACAGAGATAGAACGTTTGGAGGATCTGGACACTTGTATGGTAAGACACATTCCTTAGCCTATGTGGTTTAATATGCAAATAACTGGAAGAAAAATGTTTTCCAAAATGTCATTTGGCAATTTTATGGTATCAGGAAACTAACATTAGGATTGACTTCTAGAAAAATTAAATGTTAGCTTGTCTGATTTTCATATTGTTGTTCAGCAAAGGAAAAGCTTTTCCCTTTTCTTGACTTTCCCTTTCCTGGTACATATTCAGGGGCCTTTCTCTTGCATACATTGCTGCAATCAAGCTAACAGAATAAACATCTCTTTCACCGGCCACAGTTTCATAGAGGTTTGGCTGCAGTAATAAATTGGACCATGCTGTCCTCTGACAACATGCTGCTTTCTGCCTTGGTTTTCCTTCTATTTGACGTGAATTTTTCTGAGCCATAACAGTTAAATGCTTCTGCCTCGACATTACATAATTGGCCATGAACAGAGACTGATGTTTTTAAAAGTAGCTTTTGAATGTGTGGAATAAGTTGTGAAACCTTGAGACTGGGCTGCAAGCCCCAAAGTGCAAGCTTTTCAAAAGTAACTGAGTTAGGAGCCTGAGATTCAGTAAAAACATAAATAACTGGAAGTACCTTATAAATCCTATGTATGACTTCTATCATTAAGATAGGTCCATGCCATATCATAGAGTCATAGAAATGGTCATGATACTTTATGAGATGTAAATCTGCAGAATTCCAAATAAATGTGTTGTTAACTGTATTTAACCTCAAATCCTCCTCCACCCAACTCATTCTGCTGAGGAGCTCTACTGTGTGCATGACCTTAGTCTAATAGGTAGGTGGTCACTGCTGCAAGGGATGATGGGCTTTCTCTTCAGCCCTCCTACCTGGTTCCTTGGCCATGTACTTTCACAGGAAGCTAAACTGGCAGAAAAATTGATTGCATCTTCCTGTAGAAGAAGTTCTGTTGATTCAGCTCCCTGAATAGACTTACTACAGAGTCAGAAAAGTACAGCTCAAAAAGAGCATCAGGATTTCTCCTTTCTGCAGCAGCTATCTGTTGGTGTCATTTAGCTATAAAATGAAAGCACACCTTCATTGGAAACACCAGCTTAAAATAGTTCTCTCTCCCTTCCAAATATCCTTCTTCACCAAGATTTTGTTTGATGCAATATTTTTCTGAACATCACAAATCACTGTGAGGCATTGTCTGTTGACTGCATCATCTGGCTCATCACTAGTACTGTCAAGTTCCAGGCACTTTCTGTAGCCAACACTGAGTAATCGTTTGGAGCCCTAAATCCTATGGGAGAGAGACATCCCAATAAAATATGTAGCACATGAACCCTATGCCTGTAAGTTACTTTTTGCATGTTTGCTTCATATGTAGAAAAATAGGTTAAGCGCTCATTTTCACCCCCTCACTCCCCCTTTAAATTTATTGTTACAGCAAGTTAATAATACTGGAAATTTAAAAAACAGCTTCTGTCTTTATCTGATATGACCATGTTTATATGAAAGGATCATATCATTGCTGTTAAATCTTTAATGTTGGTCATATTAAAATAATGGAAATGTGATGCTGCTTACACTCTTTAAAGGATGCATTTGATGCTAATGGTACTTATCTTCAGAAGTGTGTATATCTCTCTTCATTCTCTTCATTCACCCTCATCTTGCACAGAGATTCAAATACCTTTGTGACCTAGATTCTCATCAGTATCTAATTTCTGGGGAGAATTAAGCATCAAATAAACACAAGACAGCAGTCTTAGTGCTAAAGAACCCATTTATTTAAAGCTATAATCCATTTTTAAGAGCTGCTTTTTGCATCCTGGGTGCAAGTGATACTGGTTGCGGTTGTAAAAATACTTAGATAGCCCCAACAGGCCAAGTAATACATAGATTTTTACTGAGTTATCATTCTTACTGAGTTTTTTGCAACTAAATCCATCTTAAAAATTATTTCTTGCATTTTCTGGGTGGAGTTAATAACTTCAAAGATAACACTTCCAATTTTAGCTGCGGGAAAATCATATGGATTTCAGATACTGTCTGTGAAAAATTAACCTGATTTGTGGCAGCTTTTAAGCGTTGCACAGATTTGTGTGGAAATGAGGAATGTTCTCAGAGGTGCAGCAGTGAATGCTTTGTGAGCTGTCGAGTGCAGGAAACAGACACCTTGCTGATTTTACTAGCAATAGAAGCACATGGTTTTATGAACTCTTAATTATGAACCTGATTTCCTCTGATTGTTTTTAATCTTAAAGGAGAAATAGCTATTTAGTTCCCATTTCCAAAATGGCATTAGTCCAGAACACTGCCTTCTTTGGTCATTGGAAATCCCTAAGTAGTACAAAGTGTAGTGCTAAAACAGATCTTAGGATGTGTGCGTAGATGATGCACCTGCCTGTGTATTCTGCAACCTTCAAATCAGAAACCTTGATTTGCAGCGTGGTGTTGTGCTTTTCCACTTTGCTTTCCTATTGTTTGCTCCAACTCTTTGGCAAGATGACTAGGGAAGAGGAGATTTTTGGGCTTATAAGGAGAGGCACTTTAGCTTGCACCAGCATTTTGCAGGAGCTGGTTTATTATTTTTTTTTTGCAAAACTTCACTTAGCAAACACATTATGTTCAGCAACCCTCTTCACTTTGTTCTTGTTCTACTCAAGAAGCCTGTCAAGGATCAGTATTCTGCCTTAGGCAATGTAGACAATAGTATGTTGTTATGCACCAGCCACCCTTGAAACTTAAGGAAAAACTGAATCTGGTTTCCATTTTGACTTTATAATTGCAGGTAGATTATATAGCAATGAAACTAGATTAAATACTGTGAGTGAGGTAGATTATTTGTAATAAACTGCTTATGAGGTATTTGTTCTTGAATTTGGAATTGAACTTAGAAGATGTGCAGGTTTGTTTCTAAAACTCTTGACAGGCAGAATAAGGGTCTGAAACCTCCTGCTGGTGACAGTGAAAAAACAGGCACCTGTGTTTTCCACAATCTGCCCACCTATTCTCGAGCAGGGAGCAGAGTAGCTGTGGCTGGAAGGATTTCTCTGCCAGAGTAAAGAGTTGCCGTCCATCCACTGAAAAGTTTGATATGTATAAACAAAACAGACAAGACAGAATGCAATAATACAAATAGGCCCTTAAAAAACCCCATTGAAAAACCAAACCAAAACTTTAAAATGTTATTTCTAATATTTTTTTATTGGGGGAATTAGGACTTACTGAATACCAAACTGTGCAGTTAAAGCTTATTAGCTTAAACTCAAGATACGATTCTCATCTAGCCTTTAACACTGACCAGAGAGCCCATCATGTGAAAGATTCGTCAGTGTCCCGAACTGGGCGAGATCACAGACAAGATGTTTGTGCACAGACCAAGATCTATTACATATAATGCTGGGGTCTCAACTCCTTAAGGCAGAAGGCACAAGCACAGTCAAATTCTAGGGAAACTGGGAGACTGGAACAGAAGGTAAGTTTAGAATGCAAAAGGTATCTTAACAATGAAATGTGCTACTAGTAGTTAGATCATGCAATAAAGGTTAACAATCAAAATGTTGACCACTTACTTAATACCAAGTTTATACTAGGCCTAGAACACAACTATCAATGGTAAAAGATTCTGTACTCTTAAAACTTAATAACAAAAACTACTTAACATTAACTTTGCTAATAAAGAAAACAAGGAGTTAATATCTCTCCCCCTTGCCCAGCCACAGCCGGGTCCCTGGGTGGGTCTTAATTCTCAAGGGTTAATCTCTCTGGCAGGTGTCCCCACTGGAGAGGAGAAGGTCCAGCAACCTCCTAGGAATGTGTATGGGAAGTCTCCCTGACCACGCTTTTATAGAATAAAGTGGATTGACTGCTGTCATTTTAACTATTTAGCTATACCTCCAACATCTCTCATTGGAGAAAAAAAGGAAAACAGTAGAAAAGCCATGAAGGTCCTGTTCTCACCCAGCAAACTCTTTTGCTGATATGTTTAGTCTCATTTTATCTCCATTTCAGGCCTCGTTGTGGCTGGGCTGGGCTCCACGTTCTTCAACACCGGAGAGCACCTGGTGTTATGAACATCAACATGGTCTCTGTACCTTTCAAGGTTGTTACCAGCTCAGAGCTTGCTAAGCCCTTTCATTTCTCATGGGAAACTTTCCACTCCGGGCCTGTGCCTGCAAAACTGAAAGACAAAAAGCAGTTGAATCATAGAGGGAAACTGAGGCAGGCATATTAAGAGATGGAGCATCCTGTTACAGACCAGAATTTGCTAGTCTGATATAGGGGTTCTGAAGAATGCTGGGAGTGATTGGGTGCTCCAGTGTAGGATATGATAGCTGGAACATTATGGACCTGAGTTTCTGATCTTCCTGAGCTGCACTACAGTAAATTGATGATTCCCTCATCTACAGCTGTCTTACTTGTCTACAGTTAATTAGAGCTGTGTTGATGGTAATACGTCATTAGATAAAAGCTGTGTGCAAGTAAGATGGCAAGAAAAATCTTTATGCAGAAAATTGCTTACTGTTCTCAGATTAAAGAAAAAAGCATGGCCTGCTTTTCAGAGCTTCAGTCTCAATCATTAATTATCTCTGTAAAATACTACAGTTTCTCTAAATTTTTCTGTGTGTATGTGAGGAGTGATGCATTTTAAAATAATGCATGGCTTTCAAAACTAATTTAAGAACTTTTTTTTTTTTTTTTTTACTGAGATTGAATATGTGTATCTTGGTATGATGTATAATTGTGTAGGTACATACTGAATTATTTGATTTTGTGTAATGCTAGTTGTATTTTATTTTTCATAGCCATAGTTCTTTGCAGAAGTAACAGCTACTAAATGGTACACTAATCCCCATCAAAAAGTAATGGAGCATCTTTGTTAGAATGTACTAGCAGTTATATTCTAAAGCTGCTTTTTTTTTGTTTGCTTGGGGTTTTTTTTCAGTTATGTGAACGTTAGTTTGGCTTCCAGAGTACTAAAAGGAGATCACCAGAGTTGAGCCACTATTTAAATAAAAGTTTTTTTTTTTAAATAGGGTTTTTACTAGAAATCTATGTACTCATCATCTTTAAAATAACCATTTCAGCCATATAACTTTATTACTATAGTTAGTAAAAAGCATACAGCCAGGATAAGTATTGTTTTTAAAGCAAAGCAGAGGAGACATTATTTGCATTATAAAGAGGGATGGTAGGAAATGGTTTGAAACATGTAAAGGAATTGTAGGTTTTAATACACAAGTCCGCTTATAAATCTTCATTAAAGCATTGCAGTGTAAGATTTAAATGCTTGGGTGATAAATTATGTGTTTGCAAAAATGATTGTAGCTAATAAAAAAAGAACTGCCTGTGATAAATATTGAATCCTAGCCATGTCTCATCTATCTCAAATTTTGACCACAGAGATGGTTCTATTACTTTAATAGAAGAAAGTTTAAAAAAAAAAAAATCCTGTGAGCAATATATTAAGGTTTTAGTCTTTATTGAAGCACAGATTTCACCTGTATAGCAAAGAAGAAATTTTGCAGAAGTAGCAGAACACCTGTAGATCAGTGTTATATGTTTTTCCTCGGAATGTACTAACTAGCTGTTGTAAAAGATTTAGCTGGTTATTCCAGTATCCAGGTGAAGATTTATGAACCTGTGGGTTCTGAAAGACAAGGAGTATATGGACCTCAGCATTTTCAGAGAAACGGGAGAAATTGCACTCACTACATCAGAAGTTAATTTAAAACAAAAACAAAAAACAAACAACTTAGCACCACTGGAGATCTTTTCTCTCCCCACCTCCTCATCCAAAACAAATTAGAATTAATACAACATAAACCCCTTCAGATGCTTTCACTGGAAGAAGGAGAAAATATTGATACAGACTCATATGTATATGTGTTGGTAGGAAGAAAAATTAGAGATTGTCTGGTATGCCCTGACATGCTATCACATCCCTTTCATGTTGCTCTCTGTTTACCTGCAGAAGTATCTTGGGTGTAGGTAGTCAGCTTTTTGGATGAAGGACTGAATACCTTCTGACATAAAACCCCACTTCCTGTTGGACTCCTTATGTTCTCCTGCACTATAATTAAGCTCTAGCTCTGCAACTGGCTTAATCAAGCAAAAATCATTGTTCTTGCTGAAAAAGAGTGTTTCCACGTACCACTGTATGCAGTTCACTCTTTCCTCCCCACACCCTCATGCTTGTTCACATAGCCTTGCTGCAAACTGGGTGTGGGAATTGATTCAGCTGAGAATGCAGCTTTTGACAGAGGATTTCTTTCCCAGGTTGGTTTACAGACTGTCTAGTCCTCTGGTCGAGTTTACAAAACAAATCCTGAGCAGCAGGAACGAGCAGGCAGGGATGAGGGCAAAGGCAGCAGCCTGGATGAATGCCGGATTAAATTGATTGTGACACTTGAGTTTCTCTCTTGTATGCATTAGCAGAAATGGGCCTTTGATGTGTAGTAAATACAGCACTCTGTGGGAAGCTAGGAATTGGCAGTATGGCATGCAATAGTATTCTTGGCTTCTGAAAAGGCTCCATCACAGGCATGCAAGCAAATCTATTTCCGTGGGAGGCTGGTAATATTTATAACTCACCCTGAACTAGGACAGTTTATGAAAACATCACCAGGAGGGGCACAGCACAGTGCTGACATGCTCCCTAAAGCCTCCCCTATGTGTGCAGTGCTGTGGCTGAGGAAGTAAGAGACAAAGGGAGCCAATGTGAGAGTTTTGCAGAACCTGTGAATATCTTGTTCATTTGCAAGTTATATGTTTGTATGTTAGTCTCACCTTTACTATCATTATTACATTACTTTTAATTGTGAATACTTGTTACCTGTCTTTTCCTGGGTTCTTTTATATATAGTTTTGTGGCATCCTCACTGCCCTTAGAAGTCCTTATCCATCTTTATTCACTGCCTGTTACATGTATAGACTACAGACTACAGTTTCTTTCAAACTCATGGGGGGTTGCATGTTTCCAGCTGAAACACTTCAAAAGAAACATGACTTGCAATGTCTTTTTCTTGGTCTCTCTGAGTGGAAGGAAGTGATGGATATTTTATTTACAGTATGCTTTCCTTAAATCAACTGAGATTTCTCAGTCAGAATCCAAAGCTGTTCCTCATAATCTAGGGTACATTATTGGCACAATAGGAAATAAATGAAAACTATTATAAACTGCTTCTAGTAACAGCACTACATTTGAGACTTTTCTACTCAGGTTCGAACAAGAATTGTGAAGTGTAGATGCTGGATATTATATTTGCATAGTGGCATTTCAGTATCAGGAGCTTGTCTGCCCGTACCACTGATGCTTTGTTTTGCCTCAGTAGACCCAGATTTATATTGGGGGTAGAGGGAAGGATGTATAGTTATGTCCTTGGTGGCTGTAGTTCTTAGTGGTACTGAGTTTTCATAATTTTATTTTGTATCTCATGGAAAAGCCACATTGAAAGAAGAGGAACAAAGCACTCACTGAAACACCAGTCTTGAGAGTGTAACTTCTCTGCAGTGGTTTTGAGAGGGAGTTTACTACTAAGACATCAAATTGGGGCAAGTAGAGTGGTCTTGCACATGTAGCTCTGCAATCTACAGGCAGTGTCAGCCCCAGCTGCTCGGTCCTGCCATTTGCTGCTCAACTAGCAAGGATTTGACTGTTGAGGCCGTAGGCAGTCATCTCAGCAGGCACCAGCTGTCTGTTGCAGGCTGGCAGCTGCTGGTGGACGCCTGTCCAGATGAACAGACTTGGTGAGAGGTGACCTGTCCCTACCTTGGCTTGCCTTGCCAGACAGCACTCTCCTGCACAGCCAGAAGTGGGAATCACCCAAGTGCTCACTTACCTACTTCAGGTAAAGTTATCAGGTTATGAGGACAGAGCCTGTTGCACGGGCTGGATCAGGAGGCACTTGTGTGATCTCTTCTTGCCAGCAGAGTTGTGGGCTCAAATTATGTTCAGTATAAAAAGAACCAGAATTCATCTTTCCACAGCCTCTGCCTGTAAGAAGCTGCTCGGTATTTCCCATGGCAGATTAGTAAGAGCTCTTTTGAACGAGTTCTTGCCAAAATCTAGACTCTAACCTTTGGCAGAGAGACAACAGCAAACAGCATGAGCATAACCTCTAATAGTGCTGTTCTTGTGGTACACATCTGTCTGCTGCTGCAATGAGTCTTGATTCAATTAATATCTGGCAAGTTGACCTTCTCAAGCAGTTGGGGACTTTTATGTATAGGTTGCATGCTCCTTTCTACTGCTTTTTGATTTTTCCACCATCTCAGATAAATAACTTGGCACAAGTTGTTTCTTTGTGTTGTATGGGAGAGTCTTGTTTAAGCTGATATCTGGAGACCCTACTGAAAATAGCACATGCATAAGTCTGTCTCACTACAAGTGCTTCATGGTTCTCACTTCACCCAGAAGAACAGGAGGCTTGCAGTTTTTTGCTTTGTAAAACTGATACCTTATATTGCAGAAGTAAAGAATAGTTGCTTATAGGATGGGGGAGAAATCATCTGTGTTTGGGCAGGTGGCTATAGAGTGCCATTAGATTTTGATTTATTTTGTCAAGGAAAAGGAGATTAGGATGGGCTGGGTTACTGGAATAAGAACTTATAAATAAGGAAATAAAATAAAGAGTACCTAGTGCCAAAAGGCTAGAAGACAGCTTTTGAGTCATCCAATCTCATCTCTGCTATAACGGACAACTGCATCACATAATCATAAATTTATCAGACTTCCTCTCAAAACATCTTGCTCTCAGACTAGAGGAGAACTTAGAGGCAAATAGATTCTTTCTTCTGCTGTTATTCAGGTCAGCCAAAGCATCAGTGCAAAGTGATGGGTGTATCTCTGTAGTAAGATCTTACTTCATGTGAGAAAAGATTAAAAGATTACTGTGAATTTTTGAGATTAGTAGTGACAGGATTAGGATACTGATCTGAAGCCAAAAGCACTTAAAATGGTGGAAAAACCTTCTAGTTAGCAGCTGTTAAAGCAAACTAAAAGAGATGAGCAGGATAGAAAGACAAAATGATTGAAAAGTTAGGGTAGTTTCATTCAAAGCTGATCACAACCTCTTTTTATCTTGTACATTTTAGCTGTGGGTGATTTCTAACACCATGGCCACTTAGTTACTCCAGGGGAAGTTTGTGTCCATACGGGCTGAGAAATTGCAGAATCCAGTGCCTGCTTGCCAGCCAGCACTTAATTCCATGCTTGTGGGTGGGCAGTTCTGCTTTGCAGAGTAGGCTTCTTCCTCTTATTTCATGGTATTTCTGTCCGTCATGGCTCATCTGCTGCCCCATGACTGTCTGACCCAGCAGCATTATTTAAATCATGGTTAGGTGCTGGCAGTTCATACTCCAGCTTTTGAGTTTTGCCCTCCTCTCTTGACTAATTGTGATTGACCCTTTCTATCAGTTTGCTTTAAGAGAAGAAACTCAAGTACCCAAATATTTCTACATCCGATACAGGGTCTTAGAATATTTGCTAGTTGACTATCAGGGTATCTCCTGTTTTTAATAGGTATAGTAGTTCCTGACAGGACTTAAATTCAGAAGATTGGTTGTTGGGTTTTTTTAATGTTAAAGTTTAAAAAGTGTATCTCAAAGTGTCTGAGCAAAATGAAGGTTTACTGTGCATGCCAGAAAGATGTCTGAAACAAACTTCAATGAGAAAAGAGTAGCAGCTCAAGTATGCTTGGATTTTCAAGGATAAAACTTCCCACCAGAGATCTGAGCAGGGTAGCTACTAATCCACTTCCCTGCCCAGGGTAAACTGTATCTGATTTCACAGTGATGAGCCTCCCTTTAGTATTTCTCCTTTGAAATGTCACTGCTTCAGTGCAAGCAATGCATCATCTGACCCAAAGGGTGGGAAGATGACTGGTGGGTTTTGCCTGGCTGACTGCCTATCTTTTTGGTAGCTGTTTGTTTCAAGATGTCAGAAGGAAGGAGAGATGCAGAAGCTGTGTTGGTTCTCAGTCCTGGGAAGCTGTAGGGCAGGCATATAAACCAGTTTCTGTTCATAAAGTCATAGTTTGGGTTAAAGGGACCTTCAAAGATCATCTAGTCCCAACCCCCTGCCATGGGCAGGGTATCTTTCACTAGATCAGTTTGCTGAAAGTTGCATCCCACCTGACTTTGAACACTTCCTTTCGGGAGTACCTTACCTAAAACTGGCTTTAATAATGTTACTACCAGGGCACCTAACATATGTGGTGGCTGTCTTTAAAGAATTGCCTAATAATATCTTAAATGGCTGTCTACCCCTCTATATTTGCTGAGTTCAAGAGCTTTTTTTCCCTACTATGTGGAAGTTTAGGTCATGAATAATGTATTTTTTGCATCAGCGTTTACCAGCTGAATGTAATGAACAAGCAAGCAGGTTGTAGTGGCTTGAAGAGATGTTTTGTGCCATCTGACCTGTAGCAGCTCTCTATTCAATGCTTAGTTTTAAACTGAAATAAATCAGTTGGAAGCATCCTCTTTGTTACTCTTAAATCCCAGGTGCTATAGAGGATGCTGCTAGCCTCTTCATGAGCAACAAGAAAACAGAACTGATGATACTGTCAATTGCTTTTTTGATTGCAGGTGGCAGTTGCAGGCAGAGTTCCTTGCAGGATACTAATTCAGAAAATGAAATTAAAAATTCAGTTTAATAGTTTTAGGAATTGCTCAGTTTAATGCAGCCATTTTTTACTCTTCATTATAAAAGCTTTGGATACTTATATGCAGAAATATTTATTAACAGGAATTTTACATGACTTGAAAGATGCAAGCACAGAATGATTAATTGAACGAATACATTTAAATGCTTGGCCAAATATCACAGAATACATGAGCTACATCTCAGAAAGTAGAAAAGCAAAGGTTTCCTAGTTAGGAAAATGAAACAAGCTCAAGGGCAAATCTACTGAGCTTATTGTACTGCAGTGCTACTCCTTTTCTTTCAGAAAATGTTGCTGTGCAAAGTAATTCTAAAGGTCAGGCTGGCTGAGATGAGACTAATTGAATTAATTCTGAACCACAGCTCTTTCTCAAGAAATTCAGGTCTTGAGGGAGGGAAGGAAATAAACATATGCCTTAAATTAATGTATGAATTAATGTATGCCATGCTTATTTACAGTATCTATATTTATATATAGTATTTCCATATAGAGGACAGAATTCTGATATATAAGGTCAGGACTAGATCCTCTGCTGGTGCAAAAAGGCATGGCCTCTACATTCAGGACAGCTGTGTCAACAAACTGCAGCCTATCACAGCTTGGCCTTGGTTTTTAGACAATGTTAGTGGCTTTGCTCTCCTGTAAAATACTCCTGTCATAGATTTTAGCATTGCATTTAACTTTCCAAGGACAATGGCACTCAAGGGTGAGATTCTAAGGACAGTGATTCAGATTACCATCACTGCTAGTGGGAAGTACATAGCTAAATTTCTGCAGTCCATTCTGAGGGTTTTACTCTGCAAATCATGATCAGATCTTCAGTATTTGAAGTAAGCAATAGCAGATTTCTAGTTTCTAAGGCTGACTATACAGATAGAGAGACACCTGTGTGCCCAAGGATTCATATGCAAAAAAGTGAAGTTGGTCAATTTATTGCTCTGTTTTATAAAGAATACTTGAAGATTATTTTATTTATTTTAAGATGAGACAACAGATGTGTGATATCTCTGTCAAAGGTAGTGAGGAGGCTGGAAGAACCGTGGGAAATGTCCACTGACTTAAATGGTGTCACCTTAAATGGGTGAACATGACCTAATCATGGTCAGGATTACTTAGAGCAAAAGAAAACAGCAGGACTTGTGATATGTCTTGTTTCCTTATGTCTCTTTCTTAAAAAGGCATACCCCACGAAACACACATAGCTGAAACAATTTAGGACTGGTTTAAAATGTTCGAGAAGAATCCTTGAACGTATTTTTTCTCACAGCTCATTCCCAGTTGGCACATTGTCCAGTTTCTGGCTTCCTTTGGGTTGAATATGTCTGGGATTTTTGGTTGTGGGTTGGCACTTCGTCTTCACCAGTGGCCCATGTGGGCTGGGAGGCAGACCATTTTATTTTGCAATTATGCTGAGAGAAAACAAAGGAATGGGTTAGGTGGCCTTGCAGTCTGTAGGTTCCATACAAAGCAGCCACATTCCTTGGTGACTTCAAGCCAAGTCCCTTAGTCTTTGCTTAATGGTGCTTCCTTGTCTAACCTGTTGCCTGCTGTGTGCCTCCCTCTCCTCCTTCTGTCTCCTTACTCCCCACCAAAAAGCTGTTTGACACCTTTTAACTTTTAAGCATCTCAGTAGTCACACTCATTTAGGGAAGATCACGAAAATGTGGGAAGTAGGGGCTTCCATAAGCTGCTGCTGGACCAGGACTGTACGCTGTAAACTCCCCAAATCCTGGCACTGCTTCCTGTTATATACACTGCTTTGTACTTTGGGCCTAATCTCATCTTCAGCTGCCTGTGAATATAATAACTTTCCTGTCTGTGCATAAAATACACAAAACACACTGGAGTACTACCAAGAATGCTGTCTGAAAGAGAAACTATGTTGCAGATTGATTTATTTTTTTTTTTAAAGTGTGTTGAAGATTCATTTTTAAGATGGTTTCAGTTTTAGAGAAATGGATTCTGAAGATGGGCAAGAGAAGAGAGAACATGGATTCTGGCAGGGAAACGGAGTAAGAGTGTGTATGTGGATAGCATACAAATCTGAGAGTAATCAGGAGGCTTGCCCGAGTCACTGTGAACTCAGAACTCGCGTGTAAAGCCAAAGCTTCTGAAGATAAAGGAAAACAAAAATTAAAAACTAAATAAAACCAAAGCACACAAAAGCCCCGCGGACAATAGGAAATAAAGAAGTGGAGCTGTGTGGAAGAACACTGCTTTTGCTATTCAAAGATAGACCGTTGTGTCTTTAAAACTTTTAGCTACAGTTAGGCTTTGAAGGATGAACTATGACAAGTGGATCATTATTGTTAGAAATGTCAAAGCACTGAATAACTGACCTTAATATCCCTTCAGCAGTTAAACATTGAACTTTATGTTATGCACAGACTGTTTTCACTGCTGATAATTAAACACCAGTGCAATATCCATTTAAAAATGTACTTCATTGCACAGTAGCTTAATCCAGGCCATAACTACTGACTTCTGTGACAAACACAGAAGTGTGTGAGTATCTGCAGTGTTGTTACTCAGTTCCCATTCAACTTGAAGGCAAAACTGCATTTCTAATAATTGTTTTTTCTTTCTCTAAATTAAGGAGGATTGTGATTGGATGGTTTATATGCCACCCAAGAGACAGGATATGGCATTGCTTCATTTCATATGATGACTGTCCTGCTTGCTTTCCTTTTTTTTTTTCTAAATACATTTTTGAAGGGGATCAGAAAGATTGTGCTTTATTAACGGAACAGAGTTCTTCTAATGTGCCAAAAGTGCTTGAAAAGCATAAATTTCCTTATGGGTAGGAGAAATGCTGTTGCTTTGGATTTGGTTTATATAAACCTCAGGAGAAGAGACTTACATCCCTTTTCATTCTTTTAAGAGAAGCTTTGTTCTGTATTCCTTGTGTTTCTGCTTGCCAAAACAAACTGCAGGCTTTTTAATTCTGAAGCTTCCTTCAGTCTAGGAAGTAGCAGCATTACAGTTTTTCTCATTACTGGTGCCAGCAAAATGAAAAAAATGACAGCACATGGCAGCAGCAGGGGGCAGGTTGGCACCCTTAGCGAGTGCCACATGTTTTAAACAAACATCTAAAAACCTAAATTTGTCCCAATATAGATAAAACTAAAGATATCAGATCCTATCCTCTGAAAACCACAAAGTGTATAGCACCTCCAAATGCAAAGGATTTTTACCTCATTCTTGCATGTCACCTTTCCTGCTAAGACTTCTGAGTGTTTTGGCTTTAGTTTTCTTTATTTTGGTGAATTCTGGTTTTGCCTCCTTTCCTGAGAACTGCTATTGCTTTCTCTTCCCCGTTCATATTCTTTTTTCTTTCTTTTTTGCTGCATGGAGACTCTCTGCTGTACAAGTGTAAGTATTTTTTTAGCTCTGCTGTTTCTGGCCTACTTGTTTATGTTTTTGTGCTTCATTTGCCTCTGCCCTGCCTTATGAGTCTCCTGGGAGACTGTAGTGCCATCCATCTGCACCTAAAAGTGGAAAAGGCAGCGGTTCAGGAATGAGTTTGGATTTTACAAGAAGGTTCAGCTAGGGTAGCATCTGAATTTAAAACATCCCTTGGCTTTAAAGACCAAAGACCAAACCAAAGCACAGTGCTGATGTCAGAGGTGTAAGCATAAATGTTCCTGCTCAGAAAGAAAACCTATTGATTTGGTTTTACATTCAAGCTTCATCCATCTTAATGAAAGAATGGCTTAAAAATGAGCATAAACTAGGGCTTTCTTGCCACTAGGGTGGAAGAGAATTACCTTGAGCTTTTGACTGTTGTTATCACCTTTTAGTGCTGTTCTCAAAGCTGAAAACTCATCCATTGTTTTGCAGGAAGGAAAATTGAAGTGAGACTGGTTGGGAAGCTGAATTGCAAGAGGGAGGGGGAAGTTGTTCATTAGTTTGTTTGAAATCTTTTGAAAGGGAGGTGACAGGAGGGTCACAGAGCATCCCTGTATCTAATAGGATTGAATATAAATTACTTTGAAGGAGGAGAAGAACATGGAAATGGGCATATTCCTCAGCACTGAGAGTGATTTCAAGTATCTGTATAATCAAGGAATGTGGAGTATCTGTTGCTAAAGGCATATTGTTTTCTAGCACTCAAAACAAAGTTATTTTAGTTGTTTTTAATTCCCAAAATACTAGTGTTCTTTCACAACGGGTAATATAATTTAATAAAACTCAAGAGAGCTCAGATAGTTTTGTGAGGAAGGGAGTCAGAAGGGAGGAATCTAGAAAAGTGATAATGGAAAGAGATTCTGGGAGTTTAAAGTTGGTTTGTACATACGAGTGTGTCTAAATAGGCCTTTATTGGGGAGCATGGTGGCTCCCATCTACTGCAGAGAGGTGCCGTTGTGGAGCCATCTCCAGAGAGCTCAGGTGCATGCAGACTTCCAAGAGGGCCTCCCAAGACCCAGAGATTCAGTTAAGCTTTTTACCAGTTCTGTTAGGCAGCCTACAGTGTGCTCATGGAAAAGTAGGTAAAACAAGGAATAAGTTGAGGAGGTGATGGAAAGTCCCTGAAAGATGTGAAAGAAGTGAAGGAGGAATGGTTGATACTAAGAACTATTCCCAAGTAAAATGTCAGGCAGGAGAGCTGTGTTGTGCTTGTGTGGCCATCAGTGGTGGGAAGACAGAAGTTGCAGCACATCTACTAAACCTGAACTGCTTTGATGAAAAATGGGAAATGGGGCTCAGGCTGGGGAGACTCAGAGATCTTTCCCTAGGAGTTCAGATACCTCCTCTGGTAATGCTGTGCTCTCTGCTGCTGTAGCATTCTACACACTGGCGGAGATATTAAGCTGAGATTAAGTCTAATATTTTGTATAAAGAGCACACTGGCCTATTTAAATTAATGCTTTGACCCATTTTACTCTGCGTGTGATCTAGAAAGTTCACTTGGCAAGAAGCCTTTCATCTGTGCACTTCCTAAACAGGCTAGAAAACAGAAGGTTTTCAAATAAAAGTGTATGTATAGCTGTTATTCATGCTGTTAAAGCAAATGCGAGGCATCTCTACCTCTGTGCCTTTATCCCCAGCAACCAAGCTCCTGATGGATCATGCCAAGCTGACAGTAAGTTACAGCAGTGGTCCAGAGACTGGCTTATGGTCATCAGCACAAGCTCTTCAGGGTTATCTGGGGCCATTTTATGGTCTGGGAAGGAAGATGAAATCATTCTGTACCTGGCTGGCAGGGATGCCTTGGAGCGTTTTTGGTCCCTGCACTAGAACCTCTGAATCTGCCCCGTGCTGTTTTGCATTGATGCCCTGGGCACAGTTTGTCTGTGTTCATCCAGGAGCACTCTGAACACTGACGACCATGGCTGTGAAGTTATTGAGCAATCCGAGGTCTCCCATCAGCCTTGTTTTCTGCCCTCCTCTTTGATCTTCTTCAGTGAAAAAGAAGTGAATGAATTGCTGCGTTATCCTACTAGAAGTAATTTCCCGTTACATCACCAGAAATGTGGCAAGCAGATGAAAAGGCCTGCAAATATACACTAAAGAGAAAGGAGCTATGGCTGGAAACAAAACTAGGGGACTACTGATAGTAACTCCTAATTGCTGTCTCCCAAATGCTGAGCTACTTCAACTCTTCCTTTACATGAGGTGCGGGTGCCTTTGGTTGTTTCAGGTGTGGTTGATGGATAGGCAGCTGTCCAGATGTGCAGTTCAGAGGCTGCCCATCTGCCTACCTGTTGCACAGTCCACTGCAATTTTGGCTGAAAATGTTCAACACCTTTCCAGCCACTTGCCATCAAATCCATTGCTTTTAATTTATTGGTAACTGCCCTTTTGATGCAGTAACATTTTGCCTGCTCATTAGTTTCAGGGTAAGTCTGCTCTGGTGGCAAGCTATTTCCTGGCTGGTCTTGAAACTATTGTATGATTTACTGACACTCTTCAAATGTGGAAGTGGAAACATGCAAAATCTGAAGGTACCTTTTTTTCCCAGCAATGTGCATGGCAATAAAAACAGAGCTCTGTTGCCCAGAGAGTGCTTTCACTGCCTGCTCTATAGTCTGCAAGTCCTTTTCTGATCTTGAGAAGATGGTAGTGACTTTGCTGTTACAAAGCTCTTGTCAGAAACCTGAGGACATGAAGACTGGCATAATAATCCTCCTGACTTACTTTGGATGGGAATATGAATTCAGTACGTATAGGTCTGTGCACTGAAATTTCCATAAATGAGGACTAGGAAATGTTTACCTGAAACAAATAATGATTTGTCTGAAATGTCAATGCCAACTATATCTTTTCTGGCTCGTTTAAAATTGATACTACTAAACTTGATTAACAATTCTGTTAAGGAGTTGTGAGCCATAACAGCTTCCTGACTGATACTCCAGTTTTGAAGCCACTGGGCTTCAAGGGTAGCAAGTAAATGGAAGGATATGGATGTCACTAAATCCAGCAGGTACAGGACTGCCACAAAACGAGCCCATCATTGCAGAAGCTGAGTCATTTTAAATTAATTCTACAGAAACCTTCAGGTCAACTTTTTGTTTAAAACTCTCAGAGTGCTGAGCTACATTAAGAGTTTTGGAATTGATGGCACATGCATTTCCTGCCTTGCAAACTTTCAGAGGAGGTCAGGCAAGAAAATAAGGGCAACTTTCTTCCAAAAATAACAAACTTGGGTCTTAAGTCTGGGTATTTGTGCTCTTAAGGCAACGTACTCCTTTTTTTCTGGGAATGAGAAGATGCGAAGAATAACAGCGCATAACTTTCAGTAATTATGTTGAATGTGTGCCAAGGTAACTTTCCACCTACTCTCAGCATATCTGAAGTCCAGGGAAGTCATGTGTTTGCTGGAGATATTGCAAACACTGACATGGTATTTGTGCTTTTTGAAGAAAAGAAGTGCTCCAAAACTACATTTCCTAGGGAAGTTGGATGAGCGGTCTGGTGGTGTCCAGGAGCATAGAAATCTGAATATTGGTCATTCCCACGAGCATGTCACTAACAAACTGAGGAAGTGTATAAAAAATAAAAATCAGAGCAAAGGGGAGGCTATCCCTGATATTGTCATTAACTGTGCCGTAAATAAGTTTTCTGTACCTCATGATCTCAAATGCAGATGTGAGGTTTTCAGTAGTTCCCTTGTTTTACAGTTGGGGATCAATGAGTTAGTGCTTGGACAATTCAAATAATCATCCTGTGGACAGCCTTCAGTTTTAATGAGAAGAATAAAATCCCTCCCTAGCTCCATTCAAAGTCAATTGAACGAAGTGTCAGTTTAGGAGAAGTTCTGAATGTTTGAGAAGGGGAGAAAAACCCCATTCCCTCCAAGTGTTAAACCAAAACAGATCTTGAAATGATACATAGGCTTGAAGAACTGATTTGTTGGATAAAAAGGAAAAGGTGCCCTTTTCCTTTCATTAGTCCGCTAAAGTAATTTTTATTTTATTTTATGTTGGTAGATGACTCCTAAGTCAAAAAGGAAAAGCATCCACAGTAGAATGCTCCGACCAGTGTCCAGAGCTTTTGGTAAGTGAAGATTTCTTAAAACCTTTTTGCTTCTTTTCTTACCAGAATTTCTTCTAGGTAGCTCTTTATTGAAAAGCACGGGTGACTCTTCCTCCATCTGGATGGCATTTGAGGCCCAAAATAGCTGCTTTGTTTTGTGACTCTTCTAGTATGCTTGGTAGTACCTATTTTCTGAGAGTGCTATCTGCTCACAGTTCTGGCTGAGTTCTCTAAGTGTGTTTATAATTATTTACCACAGAAGGGAGGAATAACATTTTCATTTGTTTTACATAGCATTCTAAGTCTAATTAGAAAATTTTGATTTCTCTTAGAGATGGAATTTGATCTAGATAAAGCACTGGAAGAAGTACCTATCCATATAGAAGACCCACCATTTCCTTCCAGCAGGCCAGACAAACGAACTTCTGGATTCATTTCAGAGCTGCCATCAGAAGAAGGGAGAAAACTGGAACACTTTACAAAATTAAGGCCCAAAAGGAATAAAAAGCAGCAGCCCAGCCAAGCAGCAGTGAGTCTACATTCAAATATTGCTGGTGATGTCGTCTGTTGATTGCTTTCTGCCATGAGTCAGGTCTTGCAATGTAATGAGGACAACTGTTACAGTTTTAAGTAGTTACTTATGGCTTTTAGTTTTTCTTTTGTTAGTCATGTCTTTCAGTGTGCAACCCTATTACAAGCTTTTTGTCATGTTTGACACAGCCTAAAACCAAGATACGTTTTATCCTTTTTATGCTTGTGTGTTTTCATAGAAGCAGTTTCTGGAAGTACTTGCAGCTGTCACAGGAAACACACAAAATATCGTGAGACTTTTCAATTATATTGCAAGAGTTTGTTAAGTCTTAATCCTTTTTTTTCTGCCTGCATCAAGACATGGTAACTTGGCACGAATTCTTATTTCTGTCAGCTCTCAGAGGAGGTACTCTCTGACACTCAGCTTCCCACAGCTCCTTAACTAAAGATGATGTTTTGGCCAGCAAATCTGCATAGAATCATAGAATCCTAGGGGTTGGAAGGGACCTCGAAAGATCATCTAGTCCAACCCCCCTGCCAGAGCAGGGTCACAGATCTGCTTTTCATGCTGGAGCCTGCTGTAGAAAAGCAAAACAGAAGAGCACTGTCTGTCTACGAAAGGCATTGGTGTGAACCCAAGTCTCTGTGTGTGGGGTTTCCCACAGTTCCATTTCTGTGGCATGCCATACCAATAAAGATTTATTTCTGTGATGGTATGTCCTTGGGGTATGCAAAGATGTAGCTGGAGGAGTTAACAGAATTATCTCACAGCAACAGAACACAGCTGATATGATAAGCAACCCTTATCAAGGGGCAGCCATTGCTTCTCTGAGTTATACTGCCTAGTAATGAATGTCAGTGACCTTTTCTGCTCCTTGATGGTTGTTGGTGGAGGGGACCCTTGAAAATTTCCCTAATGCTGGGAAGGATCATACCAGGCAGTAGAGTGCTTTTTGCACCACTTAGAAATGGAGAAACCTTCAAATATAAGGGATATTCAAGCCAACTTTCTGTTCCCTTGCACTTCACAGGGTAGGATAGAGGTAGCAGAAGGATGCACTGGTCTCTGTGTCACAGAGAAAACACATCTGTGTTTACTTCTTCCAGCTCTTCAGAACACATGTTTTCCCAGTTGGTAAACTTGCCTCTCTTCCAAACGTAGGCGTGGGGAACTAGTGGGGGCTTGGAAAGGCAAGTGCTCTGCTGCTAGGGCATGGGACTAGGACATATAATGTCTTGCTCAACAGAAACAAAAAGCTTACTTCTTGCAGAAGAGAAGTGTTACTTCCCATGATAGTGCAGTGTTGTGGGAAAGATCATCCATATTGAATTAATTAGGAAATTAAAAGTTTATTTAGTTTCAGAATTTGAGAGAAACTTTTTAAAACTCATTTGTGCCTGTATTGGTTTTTTGTGGACCATTTAATTCCTTATTAGTTCTGACCTCATAACAAGTCTAAACAACTTTTTGAAGGACTTAAGATGTTTGCTTTGATGCTTCTGAAAACTAAACAGCCAAATTTTGAAGGCCAGAGTCGTGAGTGGACTGTGGCATTGTTTGCAGAACTGGCTTTTGCTACTGGTGTTGCCATTTTAAGAACAGAGAAAGCAGTGGTTAGGAAAAGCACTTGAAATGTGAGAGGCAAAATCTTGACCTTTTCTAGCACTTAAAGCAGGTCTGTCGGGTTGTTTGCTGTTCCCTTTATTTCCATTTAGTAATTTAAGGGGTCTCAGATAATCTGTAGTTGTCTGGTTTTGCTGGCAAATAGACTTGTTCTTTGTAAGCTGAAAAATACAACAAACAAAAAAAAGGGGGCGGGGAAACAGAGAGGGGAAAAAAAAAGGGAAATATTAACTTCTAACCTGAGGTAAGTGGGCAGGCAGAAGAAAGATTTCTAGGTCTGTTAGGGTTTTTACTGAAATGAGTGTTCAGGGGAGAAAAAAAAAAAAAAAGAAAAAAAAAGAGAGAGGAATAAAAGGAAGACCTCAGTACCACACACCCCCAAGTAGCTTTAATCAATATGATGAAACAGTTGTTTATCATTTAGAATTTGTGAGATCTCAACCTCAGGAGTTCTTCCATTATGTGTTAAAATTTAGTACAAAAAAGAGGTGACTCTCTAATGTATGAAAGAGATTGTGATTCATCTTAATTATTTGTGCTTCCGAGTCAGGCTTGTTTGGTTTTTTTCATTAAAAAACAAACAGAAGTCTCACCTTGAAAATGAGTGTTAGAAAAAAAAGGCTACTTTTTTAGCATTAGGTGCATCAAAAATTAAATAAACCAGACTTCAGTCTTTTACATTAATATTAAACACCAAAAGACATTACAATATACACACATAAGAGTATCCTGTACCTTGAGGACCTTATTGAGCCCTCAACATTTGTTTACATCTTCATCATAGAGTCACAGAATGCTTGAGTTGGAAAGGACCTTAAAGATCATTTGGTTCCAACCCCCCTGCCGTGGGCAGGGACGCCTCCCACTAGACCAGGTTGCTCAAAGGCCCATCCAACCTGGCCTTGAACACCTTCAGGGATGAGGCATCCACAGTCTCCCTGGGCTACCTGTGCCAGTGTCTCACCACCCTCACACTGAAGAATTTCCTTGTGATGTTTAACCTAAATCTCTCCTCTTCCAGTTTTGATCCCTTACCCCTTGTCCTTTCACTACAAGCCCTTGTAAAAAGTCCCTCTCCAGCTTTCTTGTAGCCCCTTCAGATACTGGAAGGGCCCCTACGCTCAAAGCCTTCCCTTCTCCAGGCTGAACAGCCCCAACTCTCTCAGCCTGTCATTTTTAGGAACTTGCTGCTTTTTCAGATGCAGAATTATTTCTTTTGTGAGGTAGATCTTCCCATTTGCTGTCGATTATGGGATCATTGCATTAATTTCCCTTCAGGAGATGCCTTGATACTTACATATTTATTCCTATGATCTGGAGGGCTCTGGTTTCAATATTAAATGGTTTCTCATTCCTGTCGAAATGTGTCAGCCGCTTTTGGTTGATATGGGAACAGGTTGCCCAGTTGCTCTGAATTGTTGTGGCAACTAGAAGATTCCTTAATCTAAATTGCTTCAAATTTTGCACACCCTGCTTTTTTGAAGCAGACTGATTCCTGGCCATTAGTTCTGCCAAGGACACAACTGGGTTGGGTCTTATGGAGTCCTCTGTAGTCACCTTGAAGGTTTTCATACAGCATTTAAATTGAAGGAAGTCTCTGTACTGGTAATAGAGCTTTTCCACATCAAAGCACATATGGAAGCTAGACCACATGAGAAATCCTCAGGAGGGTGCAGAATCCCCAGCCAATCTTTACAGGGCCTTTGTGATTGCCAGGTATTACTAAGTCAGCCTGGTTTAGATGCCTCTAGTCAGCCACATTTAAAACGTGGACATTGAAACCAAAGGAAGGAAGCAGGCTTTCCATTTTCAGACAATCAGCGAAAATCTGTGTTGAATTCCTTAAGTGAAACACCTGGTTCTGGATTTAGAGTCTCTGCTTTTGGAAGCACTGGACTGAATTAACTATAAAAGGCTCTGTTAGTCTGCTAGAGCTCTGTTTCTAAATCTCTAAATCCAAAATCTAAACCACATGTTTTTCTCTGAACAGGCAAACAACTAGCTGGTGAAAATACTTTCTTTTCAGATCACCACCTGATCAGGATTTAATTTTTCCTTAACTGCTTTTTTTTTTTTTTTCCTTTTCTGACTAAACTAGTGCTCTGTTCTCACAAGCTTAAGGCATTTATTCGTGGCCTCATGCACTGCAGTATTCAGTTTGTCACTGGTATTTTGGGTTACTTTGTTTTTGAAATCATGTGTCTACTGGCCTGACTAAAAGGGGAATTCCAGTGGTGATTCCACTGTCCGCACTGAGGTTTGGTTGGCACAAACAATTGTAATGATGTCTTAACTCTTGTTATAATTTAAATAAATATGCTTAGATTATTGTATACCAGAGAGAGTTTTTTCTTCTGTCAGGTGTCTGCTGGAGTTCATCCAGAAGGGGATCAGAATGGCCTCATGGGGAGAGTGGATGAAGGCGTGGATGAATTTTTCACTAAGAAAGTGACAAAAATGGATTCAAAGTAAGTTCAAATTTTTTAAAAAAATTATATTAAAAAAAAAAAATAATCCATCCTGACAGCTGGGCAAGTAGCACTTCTAAGTTGTATTTGACTTCTGTTCTCAACATCCAGGGTTGCTGTTGTCAAATTCAGTTACCCTCCCTTAAAAATGACTACTTTGAAATAAATTGCTTCAGTATACCATGCGGAGGGGTTTATTGACTCGTGTGTTTTTTTTGTAATTCAGTTGACTTCATATTAGCCTTCAGTGGAGCCCATTAGAGCTGAAGCAGAGCTAGCTATTGGTTGAGGCTCTCATCTCCACTGCTAGTAGTATACATGGGAATCTCTGCCTACTGTGCTGTTGGGCACAGTGTTTTGATAGATGACAGTAGATTTATGTTATTTTAGAAATGTGATAAAGACCTGTTAGAGCAGTTTGTAGTATTCTGGATTCAGGCAATACATTCATCTGAAGGATAGGTCTCCTTCAGCTTTGTGTTAGGGTTATACAGCTCATAGAGTTGCCTTGTAGCTTGTTGTATATTTACAGAACCGTGCACTTAGATGTTTTTGCATTCATGCATGTTTGTGTACATACACACACAGAGACATACATGTGCACAAATATTTGAATAAATAAGTAAGCTATGGCAATATCTAGACAACTTGGAATGACCCCTTCTGTGCTGTATGTGGCATCCATTAAGCAAAATGGTGTTAACTGGTTAATAGCTGTGGCAGGGAAAGCCAATGTTTTAAAATCACTGTGAGTTATAAATATCTATAGTGACGTGTGAAGCCATGTGTAATACACTATGTGTAGTGGCAAAATTTATGGTAGCTTTGATAAATGGATTAGCCAGCTTAAGTTCAGGGTGCCTCATGGGCTACTCCATCCTCCTGTGCTTCCCTTGGGTGCCTGCCACCCACTCATTTCAGATGTCCAAGTCAAGTTGCAATATCCCTGTGTGCTTGTCCCTCCCCATGCCCACAGCTAAGGATCGTTGCTCCATTTGCTGCACTGGTTGTTCTTTCTCCAGTTGGGGTGCTTGTATGCAGACATACTGTGCTCCCACCTTTCCCCTTGAGTATGAATGTTCTGCTTATAAGATGCCTGTAGAAAATCTTACTGGCATGTGGGTTGTTTTGGGGCTGGTTGTTTGTTTTGTTTTGTTTGAGGATGAGTATCTGCACTATGAAGTGATCTCTCCATGTGTCTTACTGAGAGAAAGTGGCTGTGCCAACTAGTTCCTATTTCAAGCAAGACTCTTAAGGGACATGTACTCAGAAGCAGAGCAGAGTGAAATTGCCTGTGCATAGACAGCTTTGGCAGGGGTCCCCTGAAGCCACACTTCACTGGTGTTGGAAACATCTGGTTTCCCAGTGTGGATAAAATGGGTGCCTTTCTTCATTGTACCATGCACAAGGCCAGCATAGGAGACTCAAAACAGTGTGGTCGATGTTAATTGTCCAGTTTTTTTATTCAGAAAAACTTGCTAATGACTGAGCCTCGGGCAACATACGGATCATTTGAAAGATTGGCTTTGCCCACCAGAAGTAATTAGTTTAATAGGGAGGGAGGAGAGGAGTGGAGAAGAATTTAAAATGTCTGTGTCTTTTCTTAGGAAACCATCAGCTAAAAGTTCAGACAGCAGTGAACCCAGTGAAGGAGGTGATGAGAAGAAGAAAAGAGACTCAAGGAAGAGTGGCTTCCTTAACTTAATCAAATCAAGAGGCTCCAAATCTGAACGTCCCCAGACTGTGTTGGTGGCAGAGGAGCCCTCCTCACCCAAGGTTGCTGGAAAAAGTCCAGCTGTGGACAACAGCAAGAAGGAGGTGAAGCCTGCAGAGCAGAATGGTGGTACAGAGAGATCCGAGGAATTAAAGACACCTGACTTGCAGGAGGAGGTGCAGCCAGATGATGCAGCTGCAAAAACTGAGAGGGTTGACAGCAAAGGAAGCCCGCAAGGAGGACGGAGGTACGGCGTGCAGGTGATGGGCAGTGGACTTCTCGCAGAGATGAAAGCCAAGCAGGAGAAGAGAGCAGCCTCTGCTCAGAAGGTGAAGGCAATTTGATTTCTCTTGAGTTGTTGAAAAAATTAGCAAGACTGAGGTGTCTTCAAGGGAGGTGGGTTAGGTGTACAGGAACTGGTGGCTGGAACTTGATGTATCAGTCCTGCTTTCCACCAGGGCTTATGGTGTTCCTGCTCTCTGCTTTGGTAGTTGAACATGAATACCCTGGCCAAGGACTAAGCTGCACATGTGGAGCAGGAGATGCACCCTTAAGCCTGCACTTTCTCTCCTCTTGTGGAAGAGGTGATAGCAGCTCTTGCACTTGGTCTTGGGCCATCATAATCACAGCAGAGGACATGTAAAGGTTTGCATGTATTACAGAGTAATTTTTAGCTGACTAGTAAGTACAGCTTGGATGTCTCCACGCTACCTGATGCGTACTTTGTTCACGTGTAATAGAAACATGATGAAGAAAGGTGGAGAGGTGTACTGTGTTTTAAATTATATAATCCATGCAGAGAAATAAATCCGGCATCCACACACTGTTTATAGTTATTCAGTTTATACTTTTGTATAGCATTTTTAAATTTTTATGTCCGTTTGTACCACTCCTAATTATTTTTATGCTTTTCATTTCTGTATTCCAAATACTAAAACTCAAAAGAAAATAAGCATATGTTTTAAAAAAAAATAATAATCTGTTCCCAGTTATCTGCCCAGATTCTCTTCACCCTCTCTAATTTTCTGATCTGTGAAGTGCTGATCTGGGCAGGAACCCTTCCTCTTTTCACAGAAGTACAGATTGGAACATCCTTGTACTTCTCCAAAGCGTTTTGTGCCAACTTACTTTTCCTGATGGCCTTTGAACCCCATTATCATCCCTTGCTTCCTCCCAGCTGCACTTCACGTATTCTAAAATTACCAAGGATCAGCCTTTTTTCACTCCTCTGTTCCTCTTCAACATGCAGGGCACTCAGAAGCTATCCATTCCTCACCATTATTCTCAGTAATTTGGAAGGTGTTACCGTATGACAAAGCTCATTGACAAGCTTTGCTGCATTTTCCTTCCTTTGACATTGCAGAATTGTCATGCCTGTCACTGAGCAACGCACTCTACGTTCATTTTATGTTTCTTCATAGCCTTATTGTGCTTGCCATGACGTCTGAACTATTTTCAGATACTGGAGTCCTGTAGTAAACAGATTCAAAATAACTCGGTAGTCCATGGCTCATTAAAGGGATCTTCAACATAAAGCCACTTTTTCTAAAGAAATTACCAATTCCCCTCTTTCTCATTGGGGCTGGTTAGGGCCCAAGAATAGTCTCATTGATTTCTAGAACACCAAGTTTTCAAGTAAAATGCCATAAGATTTTACTTCAGCGCATTATGTTCTGCCTGTAACTTATACTAAGCTACTCTAGATTACAGAAATTGTAACAACTCCATAAATTGTGTGTGCTTGGTACTCCTCAAGTTCTTAACACTTGTCATCTAGAGTTAGTCAGATCTTGCATGATGTGACTGAGGTAGAATATCGGCATGTGTAACTTTTTTTAAGTAGAGAGAGTAAAAGTCCTCTTAAATTGATGAGCTTTCATAGCATTGATTGAAAACTAGAATTTCATGCATCAAAAAGAAAAGTTGTTGCCTTTTCCCAGTACTTTTTTCCACCCTTTACTCTTCTAATGATCTCCTTTTATTTCAGGTTTAATTGTCAAGAAAATAGTGTTGTGTATCTTTTTGTTATTGTTGTTAGAATTTTTAGAAATTGATATTTAATGGAATGCAAAAGTAGGTCTTCTAGTTTTGGTTTGATTTGGGTTTTTTGTATTTATGGAGTGGCAAATAAACTGGAATGATACAGGAATCTGTATACAGGAGGGCACTGAGTTATCCATTCTTATTGTTGCCCAGACCACACAAAATTGAACTGCTTCTCAAAAGAATTTTTCACATACTTCATCCTCGATCATAATGTTTGCACTTTTATTTATGATATTCATGAAGGTGAAAATCATAATACAATATCCTGATGGTTGAGCTACAGAGGACAGCATCCCACTGCTGTTACATTGTTTAGGATGAGTATGACATCAATTTCCCTAACATCTTCAAATTTATCAGAATTCCAGTATGATAGAAAATTGTATTTCCCTTTAAGGTACAGATGGCTGGTTATATTCTGAAATATTTTACGTGAAAACAAAGCCAGAAGGAATTTACTATTTAATTCATATCCTACCACAGCCTTGTTACAGATACAAGTGATGAGCAGGTGCACAGTAGATGGAAAGATGGCAAATGTTTTTTTGTTTTCTTTTGCTTAGAATACAACGTGTGAATTGGCATTTATGGTATTTTGATTAGTGTTGTCTCTAGACATACCTAAAAAGATGTTTTAGCTCCATCTAGTGTTTACAGACTGAATTTTTAAATACTTCCAGCAATAACTATAAGCAGACCAAGATCATCTGTAACCTGTCTATTCGTTCTCGATGGCAACCAAGTCTGCAGTATTTCCCAACTTTGCATTAATTCCTATTAGAAGTAGAGCCTGGTCATTATTTATCTGCATAATAAATTCGCCTGCATTTATTTGACATGATTGACAGCTTCTCAGAGTTAATTTTTGCAGCAAGTGTTTACTGTTGTCTCAGGACCATAAGCTGTTTATAGGTGTATACAGTAGGTAGCCAAACATGCTGACATCCTAATTGCATTTTTAAGTACTACACTAATAGGTGCCAGGACTACATGGTTGTATTTCCCCAGTAGTGCCATAGTTAGGGAGGGAGGAAGGAATTATAGTGAAATTAATTTTCATATTGTCATACAGCTCTCTTAAAAGTCATTTACTGTAGCTAAGTGTTATGCATATGTCTTAAATATTTACACAGGAAAATTAGTATTTCAATGAAAGTTTGTAAGAAGTCACATTCCATGAAGAAATTGTCAGTAAGTTCTGTACTGACAGGTTTTTTTTCCAAGGTATGGAAATAAAATCCAGTAAGCGGAGAGTGATATTCCCTTAAAAAATATGTAGCCAAGAGTCTTGTGAAAGTAACGTGGCATTACGAGATGGAAAGTAAGAATTTAGCCAAACCATCAATGACAGTCAAAAAATGGGTGTTTTCACCCAGCAGTACAAAGCATCATGTTCCTGCTAGTTTTAGAGGGGACTTTTTGCCCATGTGGAGCCCACAGCTTACCATTCTGGCCCTACAAGTCATTGTATTTCTAGAGTACTTCTGACCAGAAGACTTCATTGTTTGGCTTGCACGTGCTGTCTAACATACAGATTATTTTATACTTTAAATCTGTAGAAATATAATCCCTTAGAGTGGATAATTGGATCTGAATAGGGGTAGTTTTACAGGAAGTTTAATGACAATTGTAATAGCATCCTCTTCAATGCAGTGTGCCGTTTTAAGTGCACACCTGTACTTAATGGAGGGGTTGGGAGGTAGCATTACCCTGCCAGATTGTATACTGGAATGGCAGGTGCTCAGCATCTCCATCCTTTTCTTTGTTGTATTAAAGAGAGGCTAAGGCAAACCCCACTGTTTTCCGCATTGCTCCCCAAAAGTATGCATCTCTTGAAATGCCTGTGTTGAATTACCACTGCACAGGAAAGACTCATGGCCAGCATAGATATTTAGAGATCATTCCTTTATGTTTAAGATACTATTTTCACTCTTAAATCTGTCAATTTTTCTGTCATTAGTATGTGCTTCTGGTATTTGTAACCTTTATCTTCCTTCCTACGTTTACTGTTGTCCAGTTTTTATATACATGCCATACATAGCAGTCTTTTAGGTTGTAAGCTCCAAAGGGCAGTGATCATGTTTGACATACGCTGTGGGGCATGTGGTACAGGTTTCTGAACGCTGTGCCAGTCAGATCCCGTCACGAGTCATTCGGCGTTGGTGTTGGAGTAGTAGTAGCAGTGTCCTGAACGTGTCAGCGTGACTTATGTGTGGGTATATAACCAAATCAAGTAATCAGCACAATTAATTTGCTTTAAGTCATTTGCCACACTTAATTGTCTTGACATAGCAAATCAAGATCAGGATTGAAGCTGCCTACAAAAGCCTATCTCCACTGCATTTCAAAAAAAATGGTTTTTTGTCTAGTCTTACCTTTATAAGCCTTTCTGTTGTAGTATGTTCCAGGCTCGTTTCTATGTGCTTTTTGTATCTTCCAGTTTAGCCCTGTACTTAACACTTGTAGCAAGTAAGACAGTAAAACAAGACTGGTTCTTTTACAGGCACATCAGCCGCGTCTCTAAACTTCTCCTGGTGAATATGCAGGTTTTGAGCTGACTTAGGCTAGAGCTCTGCCGTGAGAGAAATTATTGCACCTTTTCTTTTGCAGTCTTATATCCAAAATTCAGCAATCTTATATCCAATATCTAGCTTTTCAGAAAAAGTCTTTATTTTAAACTTAAACAAGGAATTTTTAAATAAGGATCTATCGTTGGAGAAAGGACTGTTTCCAACTAAGACCTTTAGTTTCAATGCCTGTACATGAGCAGATCTGTCCCTTAGGAGGCAGGCTGTCATAGCTGCTTTGCTGAACGTGTGGAAGTATTAGTTATCAAATCAGTGTCATTATCTTCCTGCTTAGATCTCCAAGACCTGAAAGAGAAACAAGGAGAGAATCTTCCATTTATTACTGTCATTGCTTTCTCTGCCTTATGGCTTCCAAATTAGAGCTTTTTTCCTAGCAGAATCACAGAGTTGTATTGATCACAGATATATTATTAATACGAGAGCTTTTCTCTTTCTTTCAGAAACTTGGTAATGATGCGACTCCCAGAGAGTCCTTTGACACAACAATGAGCTCAGAACGACTCGATGGAAGTGGTACAGGTACATTTTGGTTTTCCTAGTATAAACCTTTTCTAGAATGTAAAATGCCTAACCTCAAAATCTCAGTTGTCTCTCCGGATTGAGTCCCTGTGTTGCTTACGCAAAGTACAAGCTTATGCTGAGTGGAAAGGATTAGAAACAAAGCTCATTTTTTGTACTGTGTTTGACAGCACTTTTCACCAAGTCAGCTCTAGGGCTCAGTTAATGGCTCAGCTTTTACTCTTGTGCTCCACATTGCACCAAAGGGAAAGTACTCTGTGCCTGAGCCTGGGGCACCTTCAAAAGGGTGCTGACTTGTTATGGGATCAGCAAAGCTGAATCTGAACCCAGAAGCCAGCACAAATATCTACACACAATGAAGTGAAACTCCTGAATACACCTAATGACCTAAACATCAACAATTTGCAAGGTTTATAGCAGTCAGTGCAGGTACCAGCTTGAGTAGCTGCACTGACAGCTGGTTCTTCTCAGGGTTTAGCTGACACAGCAGAAGCCAGGGCTCTCTGCAAAGCTGTGGAGGCTCCTGGACACTGCATGCATGCACAAAGTGCCTCCCCATCATGTATGAGGTGGAGTCCAGCCTTGCAGTGCTTACAGCACCAATTCACTCTGCAGCTAGTCCCGCTGAGCCCTAGCCAAGGGACACCCTTGTCAGGCTGTAGTCCTACTACAATGCAGCTATTTGAGTTCAAGATGAAATACTGGTCTGTGACTTTGGGACTGGCCAGTGAATTGTTCATAAAGGATTCAGCTCTGGTGGTTTGTGCACGCTACATTCACTGGAGCAAAGGAGTGAGCTGAACTAGGAAATTCAGGTCTCATTTCTCAACAGTGGTGCTAGGTATCCTGCAATCACAGCATGTAGGGTTGCCACCACATACGACAAGAAGACTGAGAAACCAGACTGAAGTCTAAATCTGAAAGTGGCCATCTTGGTTGAGCACTTGAGAAATGGATTTTTGAGATTTTATACCCTTCTAAAGCTAGTTTTAAAAGACAGCATATTCATAGCATGCTGAACTCCATAAATCAATGCTTTTAAAGCCTGCTTATCTTTTAGGAAGGACCTTGTGTGCTGCGTGTATCATCAAACTTAAGTCAGAGGAGCAAGAATAGTCTGCTTGGGATGTTAGAATAGCTGGGCTGCCTGACCCCCATTTTTCTCCAGGCCTTGTCTCCGAATGTGACACATTTCACCTCCACCACACTGCGCTGTGCTTGTCCCTTCCTTCTGGCCTCCAGCTGTCTGTTCTTTCTTCACAACTCATACTTGAGAGCTCCCTGAGGCTGCTCTTTGCCGTTGCAACTACAGTTTGGTTTTGTTTTGGGTTAATTTATTGTACCTCGTTGGGTTCTAATAATATTAGCAGGCCTGAGGTTAGGAAGGCAAGAAAGAGAGTTAGTGGAAAATTGATGCAGAAGTAGAATAAGTCCTTTTTTAAAATTCCTTTTTTGGTGCCTGGCTATTGCCTGCCTTTTTGTATGCACACACGCATAGATGGAGAAGCTTCCTGCTGCTTCACTTGCAGCATGAAGGTCTATTTCATGCATGCAAACACAAACTGTCCCTGTCACGGACTCACACAAATATGTACGTGCCACACAACTCTCTATTATTTGCCAGAGTAACTCCAGCTAGGCTGAAAAATAGCTAGGTAAGCTGGAAAAATGTATTGGAGATTGGCTTGCAACAAATTTTATCAACACTTGCCTCCCTCCCACTGCCATTAAAATGTCTGTGCTCAGCACTTTCGTAATGAGTAGGATATCTGAATGGGAATAGCAGGCAGGTAGGGCAAGGCAGCATCTGTGAGCACATACTTGGCTTTGCCAGGTACCAAGACCGCCAGTCTGCATTTCAGTTAGTCTGTAATTCTCTTCTGAAAATAAGGAGGGAACAGTTGTTGAAAGTCCCAAGCTAGCATGCAAGTTCCAAGATTATCATTATATCTGTTTCATAAAGGCCTTCAAACTTCTCAAAGCTGCAAAGAAGGAAAACAGGGCAGGCATTTTGCTTGTTTGCAACCTAGTGTCCAGCAGGCTTTCTACCAACTTACACAGCTAGATGGGATTGATTTATTGCTTGGAAGCCAGCATAGCTTTATCTGTAAATATATCTTGTTTTTTGTTTGGGACATGTAATATGTTAGTAAACTTGCTAATGTGTGGAAAACATAACCCATACACAATGTTATTGGATAAATCAAAATATTATATAAAGAATACTTTGTTCTCGGCTAAGTTTCAAAATCTCCTCTAGAGCTTGCTAAAAGCAACAAATAACAAGATGTAGCCTGCTGATCACACGTTTGGGATTTATTTTCTGGGCCAGGATTTCTCTGTTGATCTTGGACAGCCAGCCTTTTGTCTGTAGAGGTGCAAAACAGCCAAAGGCTGCCTTTTCCACTAATCCATCGCTGCTTTCTCTGCAGGTAAGCTGCACCATCTGCTCCCAGAAATACGAAGGGAGCATAATGTCCAGCTAGCCATCACCCCAAACAGATTAAAAAGGGGGAGATGCCATCATCTCTGGGGCAATTGAATTGTGAAGTTTTAGCACATGCAAGAATTGGTGGGTTTAGATGCTTTTCTTGCAGTGGTTTTGAATGAAATATTAGGGATTGTCTTACACGCTCCCACTGTAATGCAGCAGTGATATGTGAGCTAATGGTGGTATTTTCCACACAAGCATATCTGTGCATGGAGCCTTCTGTGTTACAGGAGACTTTATTTTACGTACCTGTTTATTTTAGTGCCTAAACTCCAGCAGACCCTTCCAGAGAGTCGGTTTGCCTCAAATAAAGGTGACTCCATCTCAGCATCGTCAGAAAAAAATTCAAAAGCTGAACCAAAGGCAGAAGCTGGTGCAAAGGCAAGAAGTTCTTCCAATACACCGACCAGCCCCAAACCCCCACTGCAATCAACCAAGCCCAGCCTGGCGGGACGACCGACAGTGCCACAGAAACCGCGCTCGGCCTCTCGTACGGGTGAGGAGCTCTTCTGAGCATCTGTTGTCCCCAGCTGGGTACTTCTGAATGGTGTTTGTGTGAGCCATGGGGAAGACATCCATGGCCACATCCTGAACAGAAGTTAGAAAGTAGAGGGGCAGTTTCTTCAGTCACTGGGTCTTGACTTGCCTCCTTCTTTTCCACCTTCCTCTGCCCTAATTCAAATAAACTCATGTAAATGGTTTAATCGAAGACCTACAGTGCTAGAGCCTGAGGAGAAGCAATAGCAGCAGTAGCAGAGCTGTTTTGAGTTAGCTTGCTTTCATGGACAGGAGGGCATAGAAAGCTACTTCAGCATCAAAGCCCTGTTGTAGCAGCACCAACAAAAATAACTGTTTTCTCTAAACATCTGGTTCCAAACACTAAAGTCCTTGGGGTTTTCTGGCAGGCTGCTCTTAGCCCCTCAAGCAAATGCCTGTTATTCTTAATAACTTGCACAGATGGTCTCTTACTCTCTTTTTCCTTGTTTTTCCTTTGTTTCTTTCCTTATTGCTTTTGACTGGAAATAATCGTAACTGTGCTTTTATAACCCTACAAGACTGCCAGTGGAATGACTATTAACTTCTGCTCTGTCCTAACCTCCTGCCCAGATACTAATCTCAAGGTTTCCAATAGTGGGCAGTATTTCCCTAGATCTCCCATATGTCTGACTACTATTTGAGAGGCCAAAGTCATGACCCCCTCTTCCCAAAGTGCAGCCACTGCAGTTGAGGGGAATTAAATGCTAGTTACTGACTCCCCCAATAGCTATGGCAAATACAGTTTATTGATTGCTAATGACTGAAAAAATGTGAGCATAGCCATCTGTAAGAGCTCACAAACCTGTAGGCTTTTCCCAAACTCACCTTTCACCTGAGAAAGATGTCATTTTTAATGAGGACAAGGGGGCAGAGGGTTATCTTATCCTCTTCCCTGCCCTTGATGTGTACCTGAGCATTACTGAGTCTCTGCACTCCAGTGGGTGGAATGTTTTTCAAGTACAGATTCACCTTCAGGTTTTAGATGGCTTTATTTTTATTTTATTGGCTATTTTAGAAATGATCATAAAAGCAAGAGGTGCTGGGTGAGATGCTCATAAACATGAACACAACAGAAAAGCATGGCCTTTTTGGTGATGATTAATCTGTAAAATAGGCAGTCTCAAAATCTTAGGTGTCAGAAAAACCTGAGTTATTGCTTCCTGCCATCTACTTATTCCTGTAGAGAGTGTGTACTGTGGGTTTAACACAGAGAATAATTAGTATTTACTCATAACGGGCCACTTGGGTGGCAGCAAAACAACACCATCTCTATTACAGTCTAACTTCTATTCTAATACTTGTAGCAACTTGCTGGCCAAGCACACCCAGGAGATGTGATGAAGAAGCCAAGCAATAATCTGTTGTTTCCAGCGGTCTGACCAAACTAATCGTAGCAAATTTTCGCTAAGTAAACTGAGGGCAAAGGAGCACAGCTCACATGTCCACGAATTAACAAAGACTGAAAGTGGTTCCTCAGTAAAACATGTAACAGCTTTAGTTCAGAAATGTGTAACTGTGCTTGCCAAGTGCTGTGCTCATCCGTATGTTGATAGCAAGCTTCCCAAAGCAACTGGCCTTACAGGCGTGGAGAAGGTCCAAGAATTCGTGTATCTGTTCAGACCAAGTTGCATTTGGAAGGTCATCACTTTCCTTTGCTGAAAGTAAAAAGATTGTGTCCTATGTGGTGACTTCTCAACAGTGAGATAAATTCCTGTTAATTTCCAGTGTGCAACTGAATTAACTCGTACAAATATGCAATATAGCTGATCCTCTGAGTTCCTTTTTCCTTCTAGCAGCACTAATGTGTCTTCGTAGTTCCCCTGTTGCATGCATATGCCACTTTTTATTCCTTGGGAAGCAAACTTACAAGCAGTTTAAGTAATCCATTGTAGCTGTACTTCCCTGCTGTATAAACAAAGGCTGTCTAGTGCAAGACTGAAAAGGTCTCCTTGTAAGACCAGTAAAGATGGTAGTCAATTTGATATACATAACATATCCAGACTGTTAGAGAAACAAGATATCAAGGTGGCTTAAACTATGGATTTGAATTTAAGTTCCAGATTTCCTCACAGTCTGGTAGACAAAGTATTTTTTCTAGTTAAAAAATCTTTGCAGATGCTATCACGTTAGGTACTGGCAGTTTATTCCTGGAAGTACAGAGTTCTGTAGTCTATTTATGAAATTTGTTTCAGTGGTTTGCTTTTATACCTTGTAAGTGTGAAACAGGGCATGTAAATTGATCAGTTTGTTATGTTTCAGGACAAAAAAAAAAAGAAGAAATAGAACAATGCTTCCAAAGTTCCATCCAAAATCATTTTCAGCTGCTCTTTACAAAACACGTACTTAAATCTTGCAGGAAATTCAGTTGGTCTTATCAGATTTGTATTTGTGCTGCAATAGCAGTAAACGTTAAAAATGCTGGAATAGAGATCTTTGCTTTGGCTATTAAAGTTTTTTCACCTGGACTGAGGACCATCATGTGTTCTCTTGACATAATGTAAATTCCTGGATACTCCTCTTTCTGACATGGATTCTGTCTGTTTCCTCTTTGTGTGTTGTGTTAAGGTTTGGCCTGCCATAACAACACCATTTTTATGAGCTACAATGCAAATATAACTTTTTACCCTTTTATTCATGGTACTCCACAGAGGATGCTCCGGAGTCTCCCTCTGGCCCCAGTTCCCCAAAAGTTGCCCTGCTTCCACCTGTGCTGAAGAAAGTTCCTTCTGATAAAGAAAAGGATGGTCAGAGCAGCCCTACAGTCAGATCGTTTTCTCAAGAAGGTAGGAGTGTTGGTCTAACTGTGGTTCCAGTGTGCTTTAGAGTTCAAGGTCTCATTGTCCATTGATGTGTTTTCACTTAGATGGGAAGGTTATTCTTTTGGAGGAAAAAAAGAGGAAGGAATGTGTGTCTGGTCACCTATTCCCCGTCTCCTCCAGCCACGGGTTTGGGCTCTCTGTTTTCTTCCTTTGATGAAACCAAGTGAAAGATGAATCACTTGGTATTAATAATGTAACTGAAGAGTTAAGGGACTCTTGTGTATATTTAGATTTAGTTTGGTCTGAATCGAGATGCTGATGGATGTTGGTCACACACAATAATGTGAAATGCAGCTCTGTGGTTCAGGACATTTCCAGGGGAGCAGCCACGACTTTGCTCCTTGCAGCCAGCCTGTTGCTCTGTTTGTACTCCTCCTTTCTGTGGGGTCACTGCATGTGTCTGAGCTCACCTGCTCCTGTGCCAGGGCTGGGCTTGGTACCTTTTACACACAACACTAGGCTGCTGCCTTATCTTTGCTGCTTTTCATGTGTGCACTGTAGTCACAGGAGTATTGCTCAGCATGGTGTTAGCTGTCACAAATGCTGAGGTTTGACATCTGGGGGTGCGACCTCTTCCTTCCTGGGACTCAAGAGAGACAGTGAGCCCCATTTCCATCCAAAGTAATTGCCATCACTTAAGCTGTAAAACAAAGCAGTGCCCTGTGTGCAGGGTTTCAGAGTGTAGAATTGGGGCAGATGGGTCAAGGCAGATACATAGCACTGAGTTCTGACAAATTAGCAGTTGTGCTGCCCACAGAGCCCACTATTACCCTCTAGATGAGAGAAAGGGCAAAGCCATCCCCAGAGCAGGATGGTCCAGAGGTCTATTTTGAGAAACATCTCCCTTTCTCTCCTAAAACTGCCATTTTCTTTATGAAACAACTTACCTCACAGTCTGGGTGTTGGTCTGCTTGGAAAGTGGTTGCTGTGGTGGTTACCGCTTGGTGACTGCATGTCAGCACGTGGGGTATCTGTCTACAGATGGTGGCTCTCACTTCAGCCAGCTCTGTGGTGGTTTTGAGCTGCTCTCGTGCCATATAAGTAGTCCAGGAGAACCACCAAGGTCTCACCAAGTTATGTAGAGTTAGTAGAACATGCAAGGACCTTTCCTGTGCCTGGAAAGGGCTGAAGGTTTAAAGGGTTCGTGTTGCCAAAGCCTGCAGCAGTTTGTGGCTCAGGGCTCAGAAAAACACATGGGAGTCTCTGAAGTGCCCCCCGGTGGCTGGGACATTATGAGGGCTGCAAGGCAGAATGGAGCCTTTTTATTCCCTTGCCTTGAGTGCCATCAGTGCTTGTGTTGAGACAAGTGAACTGAGCTGCAGCTTAGGGATCAGAATTGCTACACTGGTACCATCATTTTGAGAATGGTTGCAATCAAAGTCTCTTGCCACAACAGACTCTCAGCTGCTGTCTGATAACTGCACGTGCTGGAGTTCTTGTTTTATGGCACTACGTTGCAGGTACATTTTAATGTGAGGTTAAGCTCAACATTTCTGTGCTATCTGCTTCCTTCATCTCCCTGTCATGAGAGGGAACATATTGGAGAAGCAGGGAATACAGAATCATAACTACAATCCTTTTGTGTTACAGCAATCTCTAACATAGCAGAGACTTGACAGGGTTTTGCAGTTTGCCGTTGTCACATGAGAAGAGGGACAATTGCTTTCTTTTTAAAATGTATTGGCTGTTTGCAAATCCTTACACAAGAGGGCTCAGACACTGTGCTTTCCTCACTTCTTGCTCCCTTAGACCTCTACAGACTTGGCCAAACTTCTTTCCTGTGAGAGTGACAGAGCACTGGAACAGGCTGCCCAGAGAGGCTGTGGAGTCTCCTTCACTGGAGACATTCAAAACCCGCCTGGACACGTTCCTGTGTGATGTACTCTAGGTGATCCTGCTCTGGCAGGGGGGTTGGACTAGATGATCTTTTGAGGTCCCTTCCAACCCCTAAGATTCTGTGATTCTGTGAAACAGGGTTTTCTAGTTGTCGCTATATTGCATTGTACAAATTTTATCAAGAACAGTTTGGAACGGCTAAAATTTTGTTTCCAAGTCTTTCGGTCTTTATGGAGCTGCTGTGCTTTGCATAAAATTGTTTGAAAAACAGTACATTTCGTTCCTTTTATTTTTTTGTTTTCATTTTCCTTTATTACTGTTCTACTTTGTCATTCAGTCATTCCTCTGTCTTTGCTTTCTGCTGCCTTTCAGGCTAGCATGCTCAATTTTTTTCTGCAACTGGTAAATCACTGCAAATCTTTCTAAATTATATTTCCTGCAAAAGAAAGCTGCAAAGCAGATTATACTTGATTGTGGAACTGCTTTCTGTTAATGAGTTTAACAGTACTTTGTGGGACAATCTCAAAAGAGACCTCTTCACACAGCATACCTGTAAGATCAGGCTGCCGTTACCAACATATGCAAGTACCTGGACTACATTTAAGCAAGCATTTGTCATATTGATTACTACTCTTTGAACGGTTGATTAAGTGGGATGGATAAATGATATTATTTATGTTACTTCCCATACATGGGCCTACAGAACAATTTAAGGGTATAAATTAATCCTTTTCCCTGCTAGAGCAAACAGGAGATGGTCATAAAAGAGATACAGCTCATGACTGTGCCAAGCCAGCTGGCAGTGTGAAAACCACTTTGGGGCAGTGTTCTACCAGTGCAGAAGAGGAAGCTAATGTGCTTGGGCAGAGGAAGGCACAGCCCACTTCTGGTTAGAAGTTTTTCATTTTTCATCAAGACAGTGCTTGATAACTGGCACTAACAATGGTTAAGAAACAATAACAGCACGAAACCACAAAAGGGCGTGGGTTTGTCACTGGATTGTGAGAAAGGCAAAAATCCTGTGGGATGCTAATCATCTTTGTGCCTCCATGGGAAATATATAGAGTCAAAAGATATCGAGATAAGGAATGTGTGAGCATTTTTCCTTTGTGGCAACACCAGTGACCAGCACCATATAGGAGCTGCAGAATAGGGGTCACTGCAAGCCGTGACTGCCTATCGCAGTGACAGTGGCACGCTGGTGTGTAAGCACACTGCAGGTAGGCTCTTCACTGCTTTGTGTGCTTGTGTACCTTTCCTTTACAAGATGCATACACTGAAGTATTTCAAAATACATTTCAGTGTGAACATTATTAGTGCCAGTTTCAGTACGTCACTCACAAAACCATTTGAGAACTGGGTAAAATCAGCTCGTTTTGACATAGGGCTTTGCTTTTTTGCCTGTATAAACAAACAAACAAACACCAAAGACACACAAACCCAGCACTGTGCTGCATGCTTAAACTGTGTTTCCTGAAGAGCAGCTTTGACTTAGAGTGAACTCCTTCAGTAGACTAAAAAAATGTATGGTTGATCTCTGTGTTGTTAAAATATCAGTGCTCCTGTTCTCAAATGGTACGTGTTTACATGCTTCTTTACATGTTTTCTCTTTTCTGAAGTATTTTAATGAGGTATTTTAACATCTTATGCAATTACATTTACTCACTTTTTTCTGTTTATAAGACATCATGTATTCCTTTTGTAACATCTTCAACCCAACAGGTATAAACTGATTTAGTTTTCCTATTGTAGAATGAAACTTAACCAACCAAAACTTGGAATCTGTCCTGCTTATCATGATCAAATTATTACGTTTTATTTTATTTTATTCTGAGGTATCTGTCTGAGAAAGTAAGTATCAAAAGCTGAGATCCTGATGCAGATCTATGAAAGTCATTTGTGTGTGGTTTCATCAGGGCAAGGGTAAGGTCTGTGGCACAAGCCCGTTTACAGTATGTGGACTTAAACATCTGATATATTTGTCAGGGGCTTTGGGGGCAAACTACCTGTCTTGATTGATCAGGCCATGAACTAAAATAACTGCTGCAGGATGTGTTCTGGGTTTTATTGGAAGAGTGAATGGAAGCTCAAAAAAAGGCCATGTAATTAGCAGGAGATACAAGTATCAAGAATGATTCAAAAATTTCCAGACACCATTTCTTCCAAAAGCAGTGGTGGCTGTGAAGCTGGAAATGCCAGGGTTTTTTATTATTTTTTTTATTATTATTTTTACAGAATTAAGGTATCTTAATTCTCTCCAATTCCACTAAATAGCTTGAAAAACACTTCTGAAAATCCTTTCCTGTTCTTTCCCAACTTGCAAAGCCCAGTTAAGAATGCAGCAAGCATGTAGCTGCTGGCTCTAGTTTCTTCATATTTTGGCCAGCACAAATAAGGAAATGGGTATTTTGGACCCAGGAGAACTACTTGGGTAGCAAATGTTCTGTGTATGCAGAGGTGGGTTTCTGCAAGGCACTTATTGGATCTGTCTGTTCTGCTTTCGTCACAGCAGAGATCCAGAACCAGACAGTGTCTGTGCCAAACAAAACCAGGACAGAGCTTTGACCCCTGCATCACAGCCTGTCAACAAGCACCAGCACTGCCTGGGGAGTTGTGCTGCATCCCCAGGGATACAGGGAGCATCCCTGCTGGGGCTGGCCCAGCTGCTCAGCAGCATCATCTCCCTTGGGATTCTTCTCTGCATTTTCCACATTCTTGGCAGACCCAGGCACAGCCTGGCACAATTTGAAACAGCCACTTGTCTGGTGCTTCATGGCCACCATGGCTGCTGGTGCCTTGTCAAGAGTGGTGTGCGCAAATATGAAGAGGCAGAAGGATCGGTGCCAACCAAAGCCTGACATCCTTATCTGAAATGAGGGAGCAAAGGAGGTCACATAACTGTAACATTTAATTTAGTGGGGGTGTAGTGAGATGACTTGCAGGGAAGTCACATTTAAGGGCCCCTGTGTGTTTAAAGGTTCATTTTAATTGGAAGTGTGAGATTCCTAAAGCTATCAATCCTTGCATAATGTCACCCCTGTTGCTGTGTATAATAACTCTCTTATTAACATAGCAATTTTAGACCATGGATTGGATCAGAAATCTTGACAAGGTTTTACAACCTTCTTTCCATTTTATTCCAAAGTTTATAGGTTTTGAGCCTTACAGAGATTTTAGAGTGCTGAGCAAACAAAATGAGTACTGTTTGCTTTTAGATCATGGGAAACAGGTGTGTCCTGCTGCTTTCTTCACTGCTGAGTATAGTGAGGTGCAGAGCCATGGTCTTATCTGGAAGAGTTGCAGGTTGGGCTCAGAGCCATGGGTGTGTGTCCCCATCAGGGAACAGGGCAGGCATATGGACCTGGCAGTGCTGGTGGGGCAGGGACAAGCACTTCAGGTTACATGGATGCCAAGGTGAATGAATGTCTGTCCTGATGAAGGCTGCTGGGTCAAAGGAGAGAATGCAGATGTGTCCTACTAGGGTGAGAGGCCAGCCTGGGTTGTGCACCTCTGGGCTGAACAGGGTGCTCAGTGAGGATATCCGCCTGAGCAGTCAGGAGTGCATCATCTGAGATACAGCCCAGCTGAGAAGAGGAGTGCTGCTTTGGTTTCGAAGTGGTGTGTTTAGAAGAAAGTGTCCAGGCTGTTTCTAACTGTAATGTTTATCTTGACACAGTCAAGTACTAGTTTCCTATTTCAAGCTTCTCTGCTTGCTAACAAACAGTGGAATAAAGTTTGCTCAAACTGTCTCTCTCATTTTTTTTTTTCTGGGTTGAAGAATTAATGGACCTATGCCACTCCCTCTAGTGCAAATAAATTCAGTGGGAGCCTGAGCAGGTCCTGTGTGCATTAATGAATTATTATTATTATTACTATTATTACTACTACTGTTATGGTTGTTGTTATTATTATTCCTCTCTCTTCTACAGTCATTGATAAGACCTATTTCTGTTTGATACAGCTACAAAAAGAAGTCCTGGGCAGCATGAGTTCCAGGAACTGAAGCAGAGGTCCTTAAGTAAAGAAGGCCATCAGGGAAGCAAGTCCAGTGACTCTGGCGAAGAAGCAGATAAAGATTTTATTTTTGTTTAGCCATCACTGCAAGTGCTTCGTAGCGCGAGAGCTTTTATAACAATCAGGGTGCAGCAACCAACAGCCCTTCTTAGCCAGCTGCTCTTTCACCACAGGTACATTTCCACGCAGAAAACCTGATCTTCCAGTCATGATTTACAGTATGGCAGAATCACAGAATTGTCAGAGTTGGAAGGGATTGCTAGAGATCATCTAGGCCCAGCTCCCCCTGCTGAGTGAGTCCCCTCACTTGGCATTGATGCGGTCCTTAATTTCAGTCCTGTACGGCGCAGACATTCCTTCCCATGCCTTTGCTAAAGCCAGCAATTCTTTCACGTACTCTACTTGAACTTCTCTGAAGCAGCTACAAAGTGTGCCCTGCATTAGGGCATTTAGAAAGCAAAGCAAATTAACTGGACACTGTCTTACACTAATACACTGTACAGCAGGTAAGGTGTTGTACTGCTGAATGTAAATGTGTCAAACCTGCACGTGACTTACCTATAAATATATTCTTGCGGTATGCAATTGCACATTGTAATTATATTAAAAGAGCACACTAATAAAAGAATTTGTATAGATTATATATATTAAATGCTTGGGTATGGTTTTTACATTCTCCCATCGGGAGCTTCTCTCTTCCTGTTCTCGTACTGTACATAAAGCTCCAACTCTTACATTTGTGTACTGTCGAAAAGCACAACAGAGAAGGATGGTAATCATGGTATGCTTCCACGTTCATGTATTAATGTATATAGTTGATTGGAATGAGGGCAATTGAAATTTTATTAATATTGGTGTTTTCTAGAGGCCTTCCTCAGTTCTGTCTGAATATTAGCTTCCTTTCAAGGTGTAATTCTATGAGAAAAAGAGTTTGACATCTGTAAAAACATTTCAGCTTTTGGGGGAGGGGGTACAAATTTCACAGTTACTCACTTACATGACAGGTTGAAGGGATTTTATTCATATGTATATTTGTAACAATAAAAAAAAAGATTTTACAACTCAAATACTAATCTTCATTGTTATGGTCCTATTTCTGCTCTGACGGTCTCTGCTCTGAATGATGGCATTGCATCAGGTAGGCAAAGCATGCAGCTAAGACAAAACCCACATAAACTTTTTCTGCTTCTAGTAAAATGTCTGTTCCTGCTGAAAGGGACACATACATCTCATCTTCATAAAATTACTGAAAGAAGATCTCTTTGCTAATCTTCTCCCTTGGGATCTTCAGCAAAGCAGCCTTTGCACAAGCCGGAAACACCCGCTGCCTAAATTACTTGTTTTGGTTCCATAGGATAGACCAGAATTGTTTTAGTAACTGTCTTTTGCCCTGACCTTGTGGTGTTTTCTTGCCTGGGTAGAAGTGCTCTGATACCTGTCCATCAAGTGATCTTCCATCTGATCCCTGTGCACATAGTCACTATCGCCACTTCTCCTACTGGAGTATAAAGGGCTATGTCAAAACAGTAGCACCAGGACCTTTCAGAAACTCTTCCTAAAGTTTTAAATCTCAAAAATAAGGTACAAGGCAGTGGGAAAAGAGGTCCTGAAGGTGGAGGGTTAGTACCTAAGTCCTGTGGGATTTGAGCTGTCTTGAAATTCTGCGCTTGTCTGTAATCATTAAAAGGAAGTTCTTTGCTTTCACATACATATGTTCTTCCTTTGGTGGGTACCAGTGAGAGTAAAAGACAAATGGCAAAGGAAAACTTGAGGTTCATGTATTGGAAAGGAAAAATAATCCATTCACAAATAGACCACTGCAATTTTAATTCCCACATGACATGGAAAACTCAACTCTGACAAGTGTAAGTATACAAGAAGGGCTGCCTGATTTTGTTGGCTTTGTGAATTTAAGACAAATAACAGCAAGGTTTGTAGTATTAATTAAAAAATAGACTCTGTCTTCCAACTGCTGAGAATTTCTCTTGCTTGTCCTTGGTGATGTTCTCACCAGTCACTTAGAATGTGGTGCTGGTCCTGCTGTGCAAAAGCAGAGCAAGAGTGTGTGCCTGTCACCTGGTACCAGTAAACAAATGACAGGGATTTCTGAAACGATGTAGAGAAAGTATGTGTTTGTGCTGCTAAACACAAGAAGAAGAAAAGCTGTCATGCTGTAATAGTTGTCTGCTGGAGTATAAAGGTGTCATTAGACAGCTGATTAGACAGATGTTTTTCCTTATTAGTTATGGAAAACCTTGCCAGTCTTTACTCCAGCCATCAGTGTGTCGTGTTCAGGGTGAGTGGTGGAGAAATGACTTGAGGGGAGTGCTAGTGTGAGCTCTTGGAGACCTGGGGGTTGGGTTTGTGTGCGTGTGTGGGTTTGGGTGTGGGGAGGAGCAATAATTTTAATTTCACCGCTATTTCTCTGCCTGGTGAGCACTGTCAGCCTGATGACCAAGAATTCATGTTGCATCCAGAGCACCCCCATCGCACCTCTTCTACATTTAAGGAACAGTTACTTTTTATTTTCAGTATCTTGTGGCTATGGATGCCATGGGTTAGTGCCAGGGTGTTTTGGGGAAGTAACAACCACTGTACCCTGGTGCCAAGCCAAGCTGGTTTGGAATTTTTTTTGGGGGGGATCTCACGGCACGAGGGGGCAGGGATGGAGCTGCCTTTCCATGGACTTTGGGCCCTCCAAAGCAGCCATGCTGCTGGGGCAAGCCTCTTCATTTCTCTTGTTGCTTCTCTGTTGCCTGAGCCTTCCTCCAGATGCTCTATGTTTGGTCCCTTGTGCTCCCTGCCTGTCCCAGGCCATGCACTGCCCTCTGAGTGAGAGGGGCAGAGCTCAGGAGCTATCTTTAGCTGCTTTGGTGGGATGCCAGTGGCAGAGATCCCCAGAGTTCCTAGTCAGATCCACACCTACCTGATCCAACCTTCAGAAAGGGGGTGAGAACCTGTCAGAGGGAGCTGCCCTGCCCTTTTCTGCTCCTAAATCTGGTTTCCAGGTTTTGGTGTTGAGGAATTTCACCCATGATGTCTCTAGCATGAGTGGCCCCCCATCTGAACTGGGCTGGAGAGGGGCTGTGGCTGCCTTCCCTGGCTCCAGCATGGCCTCCAGCAGCTCTACACCACATCTTCAGGACCTGCTTCCCACTCCCTACTAAAGGAGTTTAAAATCTGGCTGAAGAGATCTTGAGCATTTTAAAGTATTCCCTGATGTGCAGTAACAACAGTTAATAGCTACTTCCTAAGATGGAAACAGCAATTGTCTTAAATCCTCCCCCCTCCCCTACCATAGCCATCCTGCCGGGCTGAGAGGTTTTGGGAATTAATGTGGCCCATTAGTCACAAATCTGCATGACCCACCACACTTAACTGAGAGCTGCCATTGGCATGAGCTCTTGCTGCTGCTACTTAGCAGTTGATTAATGTGGAGATGATTTCTCTCCCCTGTGGCACAGAAAAAAAAAGCTACTGAGAAACGTTTTCTAGGAAAACACCAAAAAGAGCTCTTCTGCTTGAAACCCTGCTTTCTTGTGGTTGTGAGAAAGCTGTGCTGCTTCCCACGTGCCCAGGGATGCTCATACTGAGTGGCCTGTGCCCAAATCCCACCTCTTAGGATTGTCCTCTGCTTGTGCTGATGCTGGAGGAGGGTTTCAAGTAGTGACGCTCTCCTTCACTTCTCCTGGAGCCGTGACCCAGAGAATCTCTTCACAGAGGATTTCTTAACAAACACAGGTGAGTACCAGAAGTTATAATTTAATGCCAGGCCTGGAAAACAGAGCGGTTTCACCCTATCCTAAGAAGGTCTGTAAATGGGAAGGATGAAAATTACTACATAAATGCAGAACAACCACCTTCTCTTTCCTTCAAATGCAGAAGGTGCCAAAACCCAGCTGCCTGACTGATTCCCTCTGAGTGCCATCAGCCCCCACCCCGTTCCCAGGAGGGCCACATTGCCTTTGCCCACACCCAGCCAATACCCTCCGTAATCCTCTGGATTGCCAGCAAGTCTCTCAAAGGTTACAGGCTGCTCACAGGATAAATAAAATGCCTTCAAGTCTGTTACATGAACATTAACTTGAGTTCTGCTAAAGAGAGAAAAGTGCTGCCTTGGTTTGACCTCTACCTCCTCAGCCTGGATATAAGAGATGACAGGAAGATCTGCCAGGCAGCTTCCTGGCTGTCCTCCCCGTCCATGTGCCCATCCTCCTGCAGCCCCTCATGCCTCTTCCCAACCTGAGCATCTTGCCAGTTCCAGGGCAAGTGACTCTCTGCCACATCCTCCTCCAGAGTCTGGTATTTCCAATGCCATCATGACCACAGGCAGGTTGGGACCCTACAGCAGCCAGCCAGGGTAATTTCCTTGGGGGGTAGACGGGTCTGTTCATTTTTGGTTGAGAAGAACCAGCTCTGCCAAACAGCCAGAGCTCCCTGGCCCTCAGGCCATGACTGTGCCTTGCTTCAGCAGGCACTTCTGACAGCTGGCCAGCTAAAATGCTGCTCTGATCAGTACACATGGAAATCTTATTTTTCCTTTGTGAAACAGAGATTTCCCCAGTTCTGACAGGCAGTTTTCCAGCCTAGAAGATTTGCTGGCAGCATCAAGGCTTCAGTGGATTTGGCCATGGAATTCCCAGCATCTCGTGTTCTCCTCCCACACCCTGTCCTGATCCCTTGAGACACACAGAAATGTGTGGAAAACTGTCTGGAGCACCTCGGCTGAAGGCACTGGGGCTGCAGACTCATCCTCACAAGACTGCTCCTCGTCCTGGCATGGGGCTGGAGAGAAACAGGGACAGAAGAGCCAAGGGGTGTTGAAGGCAATACTTCATCTTCGAGGCAGTGGTTTGGTTTATTTTGGCTTTTTATCTATTTATTTGTGGTTATTCTGAGATGTGCTGAAAGGCTAATGTGTCTGGGTTGTCCTTCTGAGGCTGGGAGAGCTAAGAAGTGCCAGCTTCAGCAGGGGCTCCTGTGCTCAGACCTGGTGGTACCTGGCAGAGGACTAGAAGCCACGTGTGATGCACTGTTGGGAGCTCCCTGGCAGGGTTTGTGTGTTCAGGAACCTGGAAACAGGCATCTGAATGGGGTGAAGAAACAGAATAGTGAGGTCTCACGGGGAGCTGCAGGGCAATGAAACAAGTTGAGGGGTGTAAAAGCCGAGGGCAAGTCTCTAGGGAGTGGCCAGGGGCAGGAGGGCAGATACAAGTGTCTGTGAGGTTCTGGGGTCACACGTGGTGCAGGGAAGGGAAAGCCCAGCTGGTGGAAAGGGGCTGTTGCAGAAATTCCCCCGGTGCCAAATACCTCAGAGAAATTGCTGTAAGACCAGCAAGAAGCTGAACAGTGAGACTCTGTATTTTCAAAAAGAGAGAGAAAATGGAGTGTGAGTCTCTGCAGCAGATAAAGGGGCGTAAATGCACTTTTGGGGGGGGGGGTCTTTGCAAGAGCTGTGCTATTGCAAACTTAATTTCTTATGCTGTATCCTACAGCAAACTGAAGAAGAGACTCCTGCTGGTATTGGAAGAGTCGCTTTCTGACTTGAAAGCTACTCTGTCTCCAACACCCCTACATCAGCTGTCCTAGGGCTTTGTTAGATGTATATTTCGGTGTGGGAAAGCAGAGATGCTGTCATGGTCCCTCCCAGCCCTGTGATGGGGTCCTCACTCTGATACCTCTGTGCAGATGCTACTTCGACAATTTGTGATGAGCTCTGCCAGCTGCCCCCAGTCCCCAACCTCAGAGCCTGTTTTTCTGCTTTTCCAGTAAGTTGAATTGTGGAGAAAAAAGCTGCACAGGAGAATGACCATTTTAATTAGATTGATACCAGCCAAAGAAAGCAGGAGAGTGGCTTCTAGCTTGGCAAATCCAATCTCGGTTCACTGAATGGAGGAGTAAAGTTAGCTCTGCAATCTCTGCTCTGCATCGATCCAGGGGTGTCTCCTTCCCTTCCCCCTTGCTTAGGTGGGTAAGACCCAGCAGTGTGCAGAGGACAGCCCCATGGAAGGCATCCAGCCACCACTTTATTTGGATGACATGAAATTCTAGCAAAGGACTGAACTAATGTAATCCATTAACTGTAACTGAGACTGCAACCCTGAATGGGTTGCATCAATCAATGCATGGCTGGGAGCAATGTCAGCTTTGCCTTTGGGAAATCTCTTCTTAGATCCCATCTGATGGCTTGAGTCCTGATCCCTCCTTTCCAGAAGTATCCTGGTGAGAAGGGAGGACTGCTCCCGGGTAACACTCGTGGGATCCCCATTGCCAGTCCAAAAAGGGGAAGAGGACAGAAAACTGGTGCCTCTCAATTTGTGGGACTGCATAGGAAAGGCTGGAAAAAACTGGCCTTTGTGGGAATCTGTGGATAGGAACATCCCTGGGATGGCAGTCATCACAACAGTCAGTACTGGGACCTGAGCTGGCTATGTACCCCCATGCACCCCCATGCCCCTGCACCAGCTGAGCCAGAAAGGATGGAGCCAGCATCCAGCCTGGCACAGGGATGCAGGATTTGCTGGGCAGAGGAAGGGAGGAAGGTGGGGGGGTTGGGGTCTGCCACTAAAAAACATCTTGTACCCATGTGAGGGTGGAGTTGGAAAAAAGAAGAGTATTTCTTTTCTGCAACAGACGGCTTTGTCTCTGACTTGATTGCCAGTCAAATGGTAGGGGGTTTCACTGACTGTTCTTTCCTCTGTGTTCCCCTTTCAGTTTGTCTTTCATCTGCTTCTCCAGCATTTTCCTTTGCTGAGCTGCTCAGAGACCCCTTACAGTGTGCCAACATGTCATTCCCACCCTCTGCATCCCCAGATGCCCACAGAGGCCCATCTGGCACCCTCGTTTCCTGCCCCACTGATGCAAGTCAGGTGCTGGGGGATGGGTCTCACCACGGATCCAGGCTTGGGCTTCCTGCAGGACCTGTGCAGGACCTAAGCTACCCTCAAAATACATGGTCAGTGCAGGATGAAGCGCTGATGGGTGCAAGCAGTGGCTTCCTCAGTGTCTCCAGTCAGTGCAAAGCTGGAGGTGGCTAAAGCCATTTGATGAGGAAAATTATTCCCATTTATAAATCTGTGTCTTTGTCTATTGAAATTATCTTCTCAAAGTGTGAGGGTCAAAATCGTGCCACAAATCTGGATGCTGATTTTTTTTTTTTTGTCATGAAAACCTATATGTGTGACACCAGACAAGTCTGGCCCAAAGAATGAGGCATTTGTCAGCTGCCCCTTTTTCTGTGCCCAGATCAGCAATCTGCACTTTTGCTCATGTTTTCCTATTTACAGTTGCTTGATTAAGCCTTTCTACAACTCTAGCCCAGCCTGGGAGTGTGGCCATGTGCTCCTTACTCTGCCCCTTACTTCAGAAAAATTATAATTTTTACATTTATTATCAGCATCAGCTAAATAATACGGTGTTGCTGGTGCCCCCCAGCTCAAGGTTCTCCCCAGCCCACAGTAGGGCTGTGTAATGGCCATGCAAATGCTCCCAGCAACAAAGCACCTACTGAAGCACTTTCATGGAAGAGCTGAATGCCACCAACATCAGGGCGTACCCAGGGTATTTTCTCCTCTTTGCAGACAAGAATAACATCTTGATGGGACACCTCAAGAGAGGATTTTGGGAAGGGTCAGGGGTGCTGTGGAAGAGAAGCACCTATCAGAGAGCCTGGGAAGATGCAGAATATGGATTGAATGCTCCCTGAGAGGGACAGTGAAGACTGGTACCCACCAAGACGAGACCTCCTGAGCTCAAAAGAGGGAAGACTTACCAGGAATTTGTTGTTCATTTCCACTTCCTAGGGAGTCTTCCTTATCTGTATCTTGAATATTTGGTTGCATTACTCAGGAGCCTTGCAGATCACAGAGAAAACAAGTTTTCTTTAAAAAAAATAATAGCTATTTTTATACTTTTTAAAAGCTATTTTACACACCCAGATTCACATTTAGAAAAAAAAAAAAAAGGGACTTTTTTGTTGTCTAATTGCCATAATCTGAAAATAAACCAATAAAAGAAACATCTGAACTAATGCTCTGCCATCACAAAGCCTTAATGGAAAAAAAAATCATCCTGTCAAGTATTATCACATTAAAGCCATTTTTGAACTTCAGAAAAAAATAATGGGACAGTGTGGTTTTTGAAATATGTATCTTAAAATTCCATAATGCTCTGAAGCAAAATAATTCAACTGCCTTTTTTTTTTTTTTTTTCCCATTTTCAGCTTTGCAGGACATGCTTTTGCATGTCTACCTCTGCATTACTGCACAGTGCAAAGCCAGAACCAAAGGAGAAGTCCTTAATGAAAAGCATTGCATGATGAAAAAAATATTACCTGCATTTAATTCATATTTATTCCTTTAAGGAAATAAGCCAAGGCAGAGAGGTTGCTGAGTTCAGTATGTGAGCTGCACACAGCAGCTGTCTTTAGTTTGTTGCTTTAATACAGCTGGTGCAAACAGCAGCAGAGGCCAAGACTTCTGCTCCTTTTTTTTCCCCTTGGCACCCAAGCTCTGCTGCTGTGTGAAAGCAAATCCTCCCTCTGCTGGGGCAGGCACCAGGGATGAGTGGGAGGACAGGGATGCTCGGACAGACGGACGCCTCTCATCCATACCCTCATGCACAGTTAATGATGAATTTTTGGGAGAGCCCGTTGAGCTTTAAGGTCCTTTTTAAATCTCCAGCCTGGGTCTGGTTTCACTGAGGCTGTATGAGATCCTGAATAAAATATTGGCAGTTTAAATAAGGTCTTGCTTGCTCTTCCCCCTGGGAGGGCATGAGGGAGAACCAGCTGTGACAAGTGCCTGGAGTTTTGCAGCAGTTCCTGAAAAACCCTCCTGTCTCCATCCCTGTGGAATGCCAGGGTGCTTCTGCTTGCAAGTATTTCAAAACATGGGTAGTATTTCTTCTTAAGTTAGTTTTGTTAAGAATATTTTTAGCAAGAAACTAGCAAGGACTCTTGCTGGTACCAGCCATGGTGATGCTTTCCAAAGCCAGATTACGAACCTTGTTAGAAACTGATGGGCAGCTCTTTGCTAAAAACCTAGGTCAGGATGCTCCCTGTCTCGGGTAGATGAGTCCTGGGGAGAGAAGTGGGGCCAAAGAGTGGCCTCCATGCCCCACTGTGCCATGTGGGATGGCAAGTGCCTGGAGTTTTGCAGCCTTCTTCTGTTAATTAGTGTTACAGGAGGAAGAGGGTGCAGATTTCCATCAGTCTTCATCATGTGGCTCTTCACTCCAGGGAGGGAAACCTTCCCAATGGCTGGGAGGGGTGAGAAGGTGAGAGATCCCTGCCTGTTCCTCATAAACTGAGGAGGAGAGTTACAAGCTTTAGCAAACCTTTCCCCCCCCCCCTTAAACACTGCTGCTTCTCTGAAGCCTCCCCTTTCCCCTAAGCGCTTCTGCCTACCTTACGGGAGTTCTGAAACTTTAAAGGCGGGCTGCAAGGTGCCGGGTGTTTCCCCAGCCCACCTGGGGCAGCCCTGCCAGCAAAACACGGGGCCCCCCACCCGGCGGCTCCGGGGGGCTGCGGAGCCCTGGCAGCGCCCGCGTGTCGCTCGTCTGGGGGAGCCTTTCCCCCGCACCCCCCGCGGGGCCGCCCCCGGGGCGGGGCCGTGGCCCTCAAAGGCGGGGACGTCTGCGGGGCGCGGGCAGACCCGGCGCGGGGCTGGGTTGTTTGCGCGGGGCTGGGTTGTTTGCGCGGTATTTGCGCGGGGCTGGTTTGCGCGGGGCTGGTTTGCGCGGGGCTTGCGCGGTCGGGCGCGGCCGGCAGCACCATGGAGAGCGGCAGCGCGGCGCGCCTGGACGCCGCTGCCTTCCTGGGCGCCTGGAGGCGCCTCGACGCCGACGGCAAGTGGGACGGGATCGGGGCGGGAAAAGGGGGGACACACGCAGGGAGAGGGTGTCTGCTGGAGGACGGGGGTGAGGGGGTGCCCGTGCGGGTGGGTGCGGTGTGGGGTGCCTGGGCTGCTGCAGGTGCGGGCGGGGTGGCCGTAGGAGTGGGAGTGTGCCAGGGTGTCCAAGCTGCACTCCCACAGGCTCCTGCAGGTGGTTCAGAGCTCCTCTCTTCTTCCTCAACACACCCCGATCTGAGGTCTGAAAATTCCTTTTTTTCACTCCAAAGTTTTTTGCGTTTTCGTGACCTCTCCGTTGCTTCTGCTGTTCCCTCTTGTCCCACTTGGTCGTGGTTTTTTCGGGGTGTTGTTTAGTTTCCTTTTCCCTGAAAAGTTTTCTGTAAAGAGAACCCTTGCGGGAGCTCTGCAACGCTGTGCCCAGCACCCATGTAGAATTAATAATAGAATGGTTTGGGTTGGAAAGGACTTCAAAGATCATCTAGTTCCAACCCCCTGCATGGAAAGGGACACCTCCCACTGGACCAGGTTGCTCAAAGCCCATTCTAACCTGTCTTTGAACACTTCCAGGGAGGGGGGCATCCACAGTTTCTCTGGGCACACAGATGTGAACCGATCAAATTGAGAAGGAACCCCCTCCCCCTCATGTGGGCAGGCAGGGCTCCTGCTGAGACCCCCACCATGCAGCCTGGGGCTCCCAGCACACAGCCCATGCTGTGGTTCCCAGAGCTCAGGCAGTGCCACCTGACCATTAATATATTTGACTTTTATTTAGACAATGGTTACATAGAAGGGAAGGAGCTTGACAGTTTTTTTCATCATCTCCTGGAGAAACTTGGACCAGAAGTAAGTACCACGCCGTGTTAGTTGTGCATCAAGGCCAGTAAAAAGGACATTAGCTGAGAGATGATTCGTGTTTGTTGTTCTCTGATTGATGTCTTCCTTAGTGATCCCCAAGGGAAAAAGCTTTTCTCTTGGCAACAAGGTTGCATTTAAGCAAGTGCAGTCGCCTGAGAAGTTTGAGCAGTTGTTTGCAGTCCAACAGCTGCTGCCATGGTGAGACTGTGGTTGGCACCAGCTGAAGGGGCTTGTTGGAATTGTAGAGATAAAGTAATTTACCTCCTTTGACTAGGAACAAATGGAAAAGCACCAGCACACAGTCTGGCAGGGAGAGGGGGAGGACGGTGGTGATGATTTATTCAAGCTAGTGCTGATTAGTTTTGTTAATATGATAAGTTTCTGTCCAAGGTCAATTTTTTAAAAAATATACTGTCATTAATTTTAAATGGTGCTTAGGGAGGAGACATACATCTGTATCGATGAAACAGCTAGAAGCCAAACATGAGTCAATTCTGTTGCTCTTAAGGTCAAGACCTGGCTCTCAGGTGTTTCTGGGTTTCTGTTCTTGCTTTCTTTCCTACGTTTGGAAAGCATTTCCCATCTCTCACTCTCTGCATCTCAGTTTTACCAGAAAGTTGCAGGTCAGTTTACAGGGACTGGTTTCCTTAGCTCCAGGTCATAAGCTGTCTTTGATTGGCACCATCAATGAAGAGGAAATCCTGCCACTCAAGTCAGCTGCTCGAAAGTATCTAAAAAATACATTCTGATAATGGCCTTAATATTTTCACTGCACAATGTGTGCCCAACTGGGAAGGGAAAAGGAGTAAGCATCTTCCAAATGGAATGAGACAGTGTGCCAATAAACAGATTAACAAGGAGATGACAGAATTCCTTTAAGGAAAAAATAATTAATGAAGAGGAGGAAAGGTGTTTGGTGAAAGGCTTAAATTTATGAGTATCAAGTGTAAAATCAGAATTGTACTTACAAGCCAATTAGGATTCTTGCATCTTTGGGGCTACAATAAAAATGACAGTAGCTGTGAATAATTTTTCAAGCATGTTTTTGTTCAATTTGCAAGCAAATTTGGATCGAAATATTGGCAGTTTCTGCAGAAAAGTCTTTGTAGTGCATGGAAGGATAGATTAACCAACTGGCACATAAAAAGGCATTCAAGCAAATAAAAAAACCTCAATGATAAGTGCTAGGAATCATTAGGGACACAGAGAAACTGATTGGAAAAGAAACTGAAATGGTTGTGACAGTTTGCCCAGGGAAAAAAAAAAAAAGAGATTGAATGAGATTGGGAGCTGCTAGTCTTGGGGTATTGAAACACCAGTGTGAAGGACGCTCAAATGAACCCAGTGACAGCAAACATGAGATGTTGAAGGAGAAGCTTAAAATGAAGCAGCAGATCTCAAGGCTGCAGTGAGTTGCTGAAGCAAGGGACCTCCGGGTGGGGCCCTCCAGAGTGAGCTGTAGCTGGTAATAAAACCAAGGTTTGGTCAGGAATCACAGAATGGTTGTGGTTGGAAGGGACCTTAAAGATCATGCTATGAGCATGAACACCCCACACTAGACCAGGCTTCATTCAACCAGGCCTTAAACACCTCCAGGGAGAGGGTTTCCACAACCAATTCCAGTGCCTTACTGCCCTCATGGTGAAGAATTTTTTCCTGATATCTAACCTAAATGTCCCCTCTTTCAGTTTAAAACGATTACCTCTTGTCCTATTGCTACTGTCTCTGATGAAAAGCCTGCCCCCAGCTTTCCTGTAGGCCCCTTCAGGTACAGGAGGGCTGCTATAAAGTCTCCCCAGAGCCTTCTCTTCTCCAGGCTGAACAACCCCAACTCCCTCAGCCTGTCTTCATAGCAGAGGTGCTCCAGCCCTATGACCATCTTTGTGGCCCTTCTCTGGACCCTCTTCAACAGCTCCATGTCTTTCCTGTGCTGAGGGCTCCAGAACTGGACACAGTACTCCAGGTGGGGTCTCACCAAAGAAGAGGGGCAGAATCACCTCCCTGGCCCTGCTGGACACACTTCTTTTGATGTAGCCCAGGATGCAGTTGCTCTCTGGGCTCCAGCACACACTGGCGGCTCATGTTGAGCTTCTCATCTACCACCACCCCCAAGTCCTTCTCCTCAGGGCTGCTCTCCAGCCATTCTTCCCCCAGCCTGTATTTGTGCCTGGGGTTGTACTGACCCAGGTGCATCTAATAGTGCAGGCAGCTTCCTAATGGTCAGAGATCAAGAGGAAACTCCAAGCCCCACTCTGGCCCATAGCTGCCCTAGCGTCCCTAGCGTGAGAGTTTGGAGAGAACATCACACCAGCTGGGTTGCAAACTCAGTGTGTTACAGCAGGTTTTGTCATCTTGCTGGTATCAGTGTGATATTATTGTATCTATTATATCTTGTTAGGTATCAGCACAGAGGCAAAATGAGGGTGTTCTAGCAATGAACTAACTTGCTTCAAGAAATCAAGACCTGTTTCACTAATTGCCAAAATTCTCCACTTAGATGACTCCAGCTTAAGTCAGCACCCTCATCTAGCGTGCATCTCCTTTGCTTCTGCTGTCTAGATTTTGCCATTAAAATAAAAATCTTAACACAAATTGAATTAAGAATGAGCCAACTCCCTCTCTCCTGATTGAATAGAAGAAATAAGCTAATTCTGGAAGACAATGATCACCCACTGCCAGGAAGCTCAAACAGGCTCTCAAGCGTTTCTGGTTTTCTCTCCTGGTTTTCTTGCCTATTTTTGGCAGTATATCACCTCAGCAGTATTACCCTGAGGGGTAAGATGATGTGTTGCCTTGTTCCCCTTCACCAGCAACCTAGCTGCAGTTCTTCTGGGACAAAAAGGTCTTCCACCCAGCAGGTAGCAGGCAGAGCAATGGCAGAAAGCCCAAGGGAAGCTTTGTCCTGGGAGCCTGAGAGCAGTACCCTGCCCTGCTCCCCAAGGCATGGGGATCATCTATTGGACTGGATTAAACAAAGATCTCTGGTACCATTGCACAATGAGTTTGTTTAACAATGTTGAGCCGTTTTTCTCTTTCATGTGATTTATGTTGTATGGGCTTGTGGTTATAGTGGGAGTGGTAGAAGATCCCCTTTGCACTGTTTTTCAACATCCTGTAGAAAGAAAGTGTTCCTTGTGATACAAGCAGTGAACTGGGACTGAGCACCTCTCTGCTTTAGTGCTCTTTTGACCTTTACTCCTTCTTTGGGCTCTTAACATCTCTGTTTTCTTGCACAGTAAAAGGGGCAGACAGTAACACACTGGCATAATTTCCAGATGTGTCACAAGGATTAATTAGTGACTCTCTAAAGTGCTATACAAGTGATAAATAATGTTATCAGCACTAGAAGTTGTCTCTTCTTGAATAGCAAATGGCTTCATAATTATATTTTTTTCAGCCTGCACTCTCAAAGCTGTTATTTTTCTTAATGACCACTGTAGTCCTTGAGCTCTGTTTTTCTTCCCAGCTACTCTTTAACATCCCCAGCTGACAGTAAATGCCAGGGAATGGGAGCAGCTGGGAAAACAATGCAACAGGGAGCCTGTTGGGAAGCTGAGAGGGACAGCTCTTCCTGATGGCTCTGAGCAAGGAAGGAAAGTTGAAATTCCATCCAGTGAGGGAGGTGAACTCATCATCTTTTATTGAACCATCAATCATTTTGAGAGGGGGAAAGGAAAACTTTGCAATAAAGGTAGACCTACAATAAACCAGCCCAAATCCCAAGTGCTGCTTTCTGTTTCTCCTCCAGCAATGGATCTTTGTTGGAGGCATTTGGATGATGCCCTTAAGAACATGCTCCAACTTTTGGTCAACCCTGAAGTGATCAGGCAGTTGAACCAGATGAATGTTGGATCCCTTTCAACTGAAATAGTCCTGCTCTGCTCTGCTCTGCTCTGCTCTGCTCTGCTCTGCTCTGCTCTGCTCTGCTTTGCTTTGTTTTGAAGGAAAATCCCTTCAATTTCTAGGTATGTGTTATATACCCACAAGGTTTCAATGAAACAGGGCATTTATGACGCTACAGTTTATATAAATTCTCAATCAGCTGGAGTAGCTTCTGTGGTTGGGTTTGTTTGAGGGATATGAGGCAGAATCGAGGATAATTCACCACACACCAGCACAAGTTTGTAAACTGCTGGCATTGTCCATCTATTGTTATTACTCCTATGCCTTCGCTCTAACTATCTGGGCCTCCAGCTCCCACCCTGCTGCTGCACCATTGCTATGGGCTGCCTGTGCTCTCTTCTGCTCACTCTTTATTTTACATACATACACCTTTCCATGCATTTTCTAGAAGTTTTTATACTGAGGTGAAAACTTAGTGATAAGGATATTTTCTTTCAGCACTGAAGAAGTAATTATATTGAAACAGGAATACTGCCCATGCCTTTGTCTCTTAAATTGCTGTGCATCTTTCTTTCTGTAGAGATTATTTAGGATCTTCCTTGCTTCTTTGCTATACCTTTAATGAAGCCCTATATATATTATTGTAATAATTAAAGAAGAAGAGTTTTATAGATGAATGGCTATAAATTTTAGATTTGGCTTTCTGAAAGTTTCAATAAAACCAATTATGTTTGGGCAGATACAGAAGGAAATGCCTGTTACCATTATGCTTCCAGGGCTCTTTCACGGAAAGGTATTTAATTTGCTTAAATTATGTTAAAAGTAGATAGAAGACTTTCAGATAAATTCAGTTGCCTTCACCTAACTGTAAGTGTGTAAGAGACCACATGTAAAAATTTTTGAAGTGTAAATTTGATCAGGCCAAAGAGGTTATAATTTCCCCACCCCCAAACCACCTGGATAGTTATGACTTAAAGGGTCTGAGGTTAATCTTCAGGAGCTCACCCTGAACAACCATAAAGAAGATGAGCAGATGATGACTCTTGCACTTCATCCTTGCCTTGCACAATGTATTGTCTATCTAAATTATGTGTTTAATTTAGTATGGTCAGGAATGCAGCACCTAGTTGTTCAAATGAAGTTTAATGGCCAGTTTCTCAGCCAGGCTCAGAGCCATCCAAAGCAGTTTTCCCCTATGTTTTACCACCCCAAGAGAACCAGGATCACAGACCAGGGGTCTCTTTAACCAGCAGGTCAATAGCAAGGAGACCTCTAGCAGAAAATATCCTGCATCTTCCACCAGACTAATTCAGAAATCTAAAACCTGACTCTATCCAGATTATTTAGTTATAAGGAAGAAATTCTTGACCATGAGGGAGGTGAGACACTGGAACAGGTTACCCAGGGAAGTTTTGGATCCCCTTTCCTGGAAGTGTTCAAGGCCAGATTGGATGGGGCTTTGAGCAACCTGGTCTAGTGGAAGGTGTCCCTGCCCATGTCAGGGGGTTGGAAGTAGATATCTTTAAGGTCCCTTACAACCCAAGCCCTTCTATGACTGCCAAATACAGTCTTCTTTAGGTGTGGTTTTTGTCAGCCTTGATTAGTCTGACCAGTTCTCATTCCTGTTCCTGCACATTAAGGCAGGGCACTGCAAGCATCTGGAGATACCTCTAAAAGCAAACTCAACATGCCTCTGAGAAAAAACAGACACGGTATGTTTTCATTGCCCAAAGGCATGTAAAAAAGCTTTCAGTCCAGCAGCAGGGGCAGAGCAAAGAACCTGTCCAAAGCCTAACCACAAAACCGTGATGGCCCAGGGAAGGCTGTAACAGCCTTTGTTGGATGCTGGCACCTTCCACATGAAAAAATATTTCCCACATGTGTGCTGATGAGAGCAAAAGAACCAAAACACAGCACAGGATGACAGGATGATCACTTTTCTATTGTAGCATGCAGGATTATAATAAATCCTAACCAAAATACAGGGCCAAATTCTCAACTGATAGCACTGCAGTTAAGTCAGCGAGATTGGCCAAAACGAGAAGTTGGCCTAGGAGCTGCAGGATGAAATCCCATATAATGCAGGCAATCCAACCTAATACTGCACGTGTGAAATGAAGTAATTAATGTGATTTGGTTGTGTTGGGGTTTTTTTTAATGCTATGGGATCTGAAGAGGAAATATTTGGCCAAAAAAAGAGTTCTCAGCTCAAAGTGTATGTTACTGATGTCTCATCTGGTCTTTGCTGGCCTCCTCTCTGTACTATGTGGCTTTTGGCATGGTAACAGTTGTTGAGTTTGTTTTCCAACTAGCATTCTTGGCAGACATAGTTTATTTTCATGGATCTTGTAGGAACTTGATATCTCTGGGACCCTTTGCCCTCCTATCAAATCTGGCTGAAATGGTGTTAGGAGAAACATGTGCTCAAGCCAGCCTTTTCAGAGAAGCCTCATTATTTTGCGAGAAACAGGCTAAAACAGTCACTTGTGTTTAGTTTCTTCTTGCTTTTTTTTAGCCTTATCAATATAGTGGCAGGCTTCCAAAATCATGTCAAGAAGGAAAAAAAAATTAATCTATGACAAGACTGTCTTGATCAGCAGGAATTAAATGAGATGTGCCCTTTCATCAAGTGGGAAAGTGTCCATACTGCTCCAAACATTTGCTTTTTAACCCCCCAAATGAATGACTCATAGTTGTGTTTTCATCAAGGCAAGCCACTGCCAAGCACAAGGATCCCTTAAGGAGCAAAAACTTAATTAGAAAGCACAGAACAGGAGTGTGATGATACAAAAGGAATAGGTTAACAAAGAAGACCCATGACAGCCAGGTCTCTGAAGAGCCAGAACTAATCACAACAAATAAATCAAATGCTGGGCAGATTTAAATAAATAAATAAAGGAACATGCCATTTCTATTATTACAAACAGTACTGAAAATCAGATTACCTTTGTGATGTTAAATACTTCTAAAGGGTTTTGGCAAAAGGGAAGATGAAGACTGGAAAGGAGAAAGCACAAAATTCGTTTGTTATGGCAACTTGAGGCAGAGAAGCTTTTCTCTGCAAAACTCTGTGGAAGAGCATCCATAGTAAGAAATTTACTCCTTACCCTTGAGAAATGTATGAACACGGTCACATATTTTAAACTGTGTGTTTTTATGAGGACAAAAATGGCATGGCTTTTCCTTATGGCATGTAGTAGTAAGGATTTCTTCCTTGACTGGACAGTGGGAACATGCAGTGGCTCTCGGAAACCTCACAGCATGCAACCTGTGAGGGACCAGGGCAGCTGAAGCTTTACAACTCATATGAAGCAACCTGAAGAGAGGTTAAAGCATCTCTCCATTACAGGCTGGCTCCCATTATCATTATAGCCCAATGAAGATCATATTTCATGGAAATTAGCAGAGGGTTGGAGTTTCTTTCCCTTAAAGGAGCATGAGGAAGACACTGCTGGGGGTTACTTCTGCTGCAGGACCCATTCTTGCCAAGCACTTGCTCTCTCTGCAACTGCACTGTTCCTCAGCCCAAAACTGAGCAAAACTGAAGGTGGGTCCTGGTTCAGGCATGTTTTCCAGACTGGAGCACGGAATCTTCTTCAGTGAAGTGTTGATTAACGTTAGCATCAGTCCTGAGCATCTCTAAAGCTGTTTCTACCTTAAGTGGGCAGCAGTTCTGGGGAAACTGTGCTCCTCTGTCAATTAGGGCTGTTAAACTCTTGATTCAATCTAATTCCATGAACTCAGGGAGGTGCACGCAACAGAGAAAACAAGGAATGACAAGAAAGGCCTCCCCATAGAGACAGCTACAGGAAAAAGGATGAAACCACATTAACTTAAACATTCACAAAAAGGAAAATTATCCATCTGTTAAGAAGGCTGCAGAATTTTAGCCTAAGCAGTGAACACTTGAGAAAGCTTTGCAAACCTTTGAAAATGGGGAGGGATCTGCTGCTTAAAACAGGCAACAGAATCAAGACAGCATTAGCTCTGATGAAAAAAGCTGTGCTCAACTACAGCTGTGTTCTTGCTGCAAAGCCATTTCCCCCATCTCAGCTCACAGAGATAAGAGGCATGAATTTGTACCGTGCTGTTTGTACACTTGGTTTCCAGAGAAGAAAGGTGGTGTATTTTTTTTTTTTATTACTCCCCCTGTGTTTCATATAACTTGAATAAACGAAGCATGAGCCTGAGCTCATTTGAAAGCTGACTATGTTTGGTTTCCAGGCTTTCCTGCTTGTTGAAATCTGTAGTTGAACAAGTTAATAATTAAAGAGAAGGAAGGAAAAGCAAACTTCCCGGGGAAGCCAGTGGCCATAGCACTCAGCACAGCACCTGTGTTTGAGTGTCAATATCGTTTGTCCCCTCATCTGCCTGCCTGGAGGTCTCATAGAATCATAAAATGGTTTGGTTTGGAATGGACCTTAAAGGTCATCAAGTTCCAAATCCCCAGTCATAGGCAGGGACACCTTCCACTGGACCAGGTTGCTCAAAGCCCCATCCAATCTGGCCTTGAACGCTTCCAGGGATGGGGCATCCTCACCTTCTCTGGGCAGCCTGTTCCAGTGTCTCACCACCCTCACACTGAAGAATTTCTTCCTAATGTCTAACCTAAATCTCCCCTCTTATAATTCAAAGTCATTATCCCTTGTCCTATCACTACATGCCCTTATAAATAGTCTCCCCTTCTTCTGTTCCAGATCTTTCTCCCTCTATCATCGGTCTCACTTCCCCTCAGCAAGCTCACTGCAGGGTGGCTGAGGCAGTGAGGAATCCCCTGCAGCCCCCTGGTCCAGCCAGTGCCCCTCTGCAGCCCTGCAGGGTCCTGATATGCCAGCTCAGCCCCCGGCCCCAGAGCTGCATGAGAAATGCCCTCACACCTCCAGATGGTTGCTGGATCCCTGCCCAAGCCCTGCCTGCAGAAACTGCCTCGTCTTGTTTCTTAGCTGGGAATAGTTATTTTGTCCCTTTTTGACGATATCTGAATCCTGTCTGTGTAAAGCAACAATACCACTGAAAAAAAATTAACTTTGTAAACTTACATGACTGTAACAGGGTTGCTGTATCTACAAGCCTTTAAAAAAATTACTATTCCTTATGTTGTCTTTCTTTATTTCCCCACTCTCTGGCTTTGCTTGCTCTTTCTCTCAGTCCATCTCCTTTCTTCTGAGCTGAGCTTGGAGTCCCAGCTGTGGTGCCTCCCTCTAGGGTTCCCAGGACATTGCCCCAGTACAAATAAAACCAAGGACAAGATGTTTGGCTAGTAAAATCCTACCTCAGCTCTATAAGTCCTGGAATATTACATAGGTAATATTTTTGCCCCAATACTTTTCTCCCTCTGTTTCTGGAGCATGTTTTTGTCTAGGCATGAGGCTGCTGTTCCTCAGCTTCCCAGTGTCGCTGCCTGGATGCAGCAGTGCCTCAGATGTGATTTGGAGGCAAACCCATGCACAAACAAAACCTAAAGATGCCAGAGAACAGAACTTGCTTCCTAAACCTTCAGGGAGGGATTGGCACATCCAGCCCATGTCCTGGCTGTGCTCTGCAGCCTGCCCAGGCTGCCCTGCCAGAGGCTGCTGACCTCTGAAATCTGATTACAGAGTCAGCAAAAACAGCAGGAGTCTGCAGTTCGTGGCTTTGCTTGAACAAGGGGAACAAATTATGCAGATTACATGTCAGGGTTTTTTTCAACCTTTTTAATATTTTTGGAATGGAAAGGCAATCAGAGCAAGCTATTGGTCTGCACCACCAGTAGGTTGGTCTTGGAGTCCAGGTCTACCAACCTTGGTTTCTGCTCAGAAGTGGCATGGCTTATTTGATCTTTTTTCTGTTACTTTTACAAAATTGTTTTGTTTCATTTTTAATAAACATAAAGGTCACCTTTGAAACCTAATTGACATAAACTAAGGTGTATAATTCTTAGTGTAAAAACTTGTAATACAGAAATAATTTTGCCTTAAGCACACATCTTTGGAGTGCCAGTTTGTGCAGCATCTTTTACTTCACTTTCCCTCTTCAGGAGTAAAGGCTGGGTTTTAACAGATCCATTTCCACTTGCGTTTCATAAGTAGAATATTTATGAACAGAGAGATATTGCCCAATTTAAAAAAATCCACTGTAGTGTAACCCCTTGAACTAAATGCTGTTGGAGATATTCTAAGTATTTTGGGTATTTGCTTGATGTATGTCATAGTTTAAATCAGTGGAAAATTAAAAAAAAAAAAAAAAAAGGGAGGCAGCCCTATTTTTATGCAGATAACAATGTCCCTGCCACACAAAGCTCAACAAGTGGTGGTTAATAGCTGACATGAAGTTGAGCAATAAGCTTTCTTAACAAATTACTAGTCTGAACTCCACAGCACACTTTTCAAATATCAGCTATGATTATCGTTTCAGAAATAACCTACTGGGCACGGAGGAGGATAATTTCAGAGTACTTTGCAAGCCTATTGAAGTTGGCAACTGATAGGCTTGTGTAACACCAGGGAGCTGTCTCAAAGTGTCAAGGTGCCATCAGAAGACAATTAGCATGAAGGCGAGCTATAATGCTGAGGGGAAAGATGACTGTATGTTCATGGTCACTGGTGTGCTGTGCCCCCTATGCCCACACACAGGGGGTTGGCACTGAGCACCACCTGGAGCAGTGGGTGTGGGTGCCCAGCCACACAGCCCTCAGGGCTGGCTAGCCACCCCTCTGGGGATTGGACTGAGAGCCACCACCAGGCAGGCCCCAGGATGAAGACTGACACCTCGGGCACGTCCTTGCAAGGTCACTGCTGGGATAGTGATTTTTGCCTCTGAATGGCAAGTTGCCAGCCCTTGGCCATGCGCTCCAAAGGTGTCCCTGGGGGATGTACCCCACCCGCCTTATGAAGAGACATGTGGGTGACCCCATCCTTCCATTCCCACTCCTAGATTCCCACATTTTTCAACATTGTGCACATGCTAGTCCTGTATTACTCTGGGTGAAGGCATTTCACTTGTTCTAAGTAGTGCTCCCTCTTGGCGATTTTGATGTGACATTTATAATCTAAAGCAAATTAACTCTTTCTCCCCTGATTTCAGTGTAGGATCTTCAGCACTGTATATCTGATATCTGTATAAGATCATAATGATTTTGTGCAGGTAAGTGTTCATGAGCTCTGAGTCTGGTGTGTATTAAGGTGAAGGCAAATTATCTCATAAATGATCAGTGATACTGTCTACCTACCCATTTACCTATAGATATTTTTTTCTGTTATTACTAGCAGGAAATTAAGGCTCTAAACACTAGTCACATCTAAGGATGTGGGGGAAGCTGGTGACAAAGTGTGTGCAAAGACGGACCTAGCTTGAAGAGCCTAAGCAGAATATACTAAATTTTCTTTTTGATTACCTCATCTGTGACATCCTAATGTGTCTCTACATCACTGACCATGGCAGATGCTGCTGAGCAAAAGCTGTGCAGCTGTTCCACCTGAGAGCAGCTGGAAATTGCTCTTGTCATTTGCCTTCTACTGAGTGTGGGTATGGCCAAGGAAGGTTTGGGGTGAGGCATGTTCAGTCTCTAGCATGGTGGTTTCAAATACTGATCTGAAGTAAGAACATGAGCTGCAGTTGCTACCCAGCTCAGTGGTGACAAACCTTACAGAATGATCTCCTTCCACCCCATGCAACTTTTTGCAGAGTTGCTCCAGTTCATACTTTGCAGAATCAGGGCCTAAAGGAGCACATCAGGCAGTGAATACTCTGAGGCCTGGATGTCCTACATCCAGAGCATCAGGCGGAGCATGCACACCCACTGCTCGCTCTGCCAGTGCAGGCAACAGAGGATGTCCTTTCCTAAGAGATTTATATTTGCTTTTCTTCTGAACAGCCAGGCAGGCTGCATTGATGTATGCACTGAGAAACGGAGAAATCACTTGTGGTCTTGTGTCACACTGTTAAGAAACTGAGGATTGTACAAACTCATAAACTTGCAAGAGTAGCTGAAAGGACAAGAAACTGAGTTAGGAGGCCCAGGAAGACTGGACAGCTATAGTCCTTACTCCACCTGGCTGTAGAGGTGATAAAACCTTTGAAGTGTTTTTCTTCAGGAGCAGGGAAGAGCTTGTAGAATCACAGAATCATGTCATCATTAAGGTTGGAAAAGACCTTCAAGATCATCAAATCTAACCGTAATCCAACTGCCACAACCACTAAACTATATCCTAAGCACCACATCTAAGCACTTCTTGAACATCTCCAGGGATGGCAACTCCACCACCTCCCTGGATGGCCTGTTCAAATGCCTCACCACTCTTTCAGTAAAGGTATTTTTTTTCCTAATACCCAACCTAAACCTCCTCTTGCACAACTTAAACCCGTTTGCTCTCATCCAATCACTAGTTAATTGGGAGAAGAGACCAACACCGGCCTCTCAACTTCCCTTCAGGTAGTTGTAGAGAGCTTTATTTATTTTCTTGCAAAAAATGCTACAACAGCATGCCAAGAGCCAGTCTGGGTTATCCTCCTCCCTCCCCTCCCAGAGGCAGTTATTTTCCTTGGGACTGGGAGAGAAGCCAGAACCTGCTCAGTGTGGGTGCAGGAGGTAATGCTGGTCTTCATTGTTGCTTGGGAGAGATTAACTAGCTGAGCTTCCCAGCCCAGCCACAAAGCTCATCTGACCAGAGGCCTGTCCCCAGGATGGGGAAATGGTACTTCTTGTGGCCCTGTCAGACCAGGTAACCTAAAGATTATTGCTAGGAAAAGGAAAACATGCATACTGAACTTAAGCATTGTATTTAAACTGTCACAGCAATGCCTGTCAAAACATAGAATCATAAAATTGCTTGGGTTGGAAAAGACCTTTAGGATCATTAAAACAGTTAAAATCTGGCAAGTCCTGAAAGCTCCTCACTATGTATTCATTGATTATGGGGTTGAGCAGATGCCAAGGGAATATGAATTGCTTGAAATCTCATGCTATTAACCCAGACACACTGGCAGGGCTTGGTGCCAGATCTTGAGCCAGTTGACACAAAAATAAGCAACAATCTAGCTCCACTGACACCTTTCAAGGCTCATGATCTAATGAATTACAGAGATGTAGTTCAAGGATAAGAACATCTTCCTGAACAGAAAAAGATGAAGATGAGCAGCATGGAAATGCCTGTAAAACCAAATCCCAGTAATTTAGTGGGAATAGCTGGCTAAAGAAGCAGGTGTCACTGGAATATTTTGGGCTCTCCAAACACTGGTCTTCCAACTGAAAGCTTAGTTGCTATGCATAGCAAAAATTAATCTACAGTGTTTGTGGGCTTTTAGAAGGTTTGACGCTTGATTGTAAGGACGCAATGATCCTGGTCATTACCTGTGACTTCATGGGCTTGTTGTTTTTCCCATGTCAGGACACAATAACAGAAGAAAAAATACAGAGGATGAAGGATCAATTCATGTCTGCCTACGATGTTACCACAGATGGACGCCTGCAAATCCAAGAGGTATCTTTCCTCAACCCCAGCCCAGAATTTATTTTACAGGAGGGAGAATTAGGACATAGAGCAGACTTGAGACATATGGGAGATAGAGCTTGGGTGTGGAGGAGGTGAGTCATGGAGTATTAAATTAACCAGATCTCTTGGTTGGGGTTTATTTCCAAGGCAACAACATGCCCAGCTTTTATTTCCCATACTGGGTCAGCAGAGCAGCCACCCAAGTTTTCCCATTTCTTACACATTTTGAGTTTGTTTGGGTTTTTTTAAAAGTTTTTGTGTTTTTTTTTTTACCAGCTTGCAAACATGATCTTGCCAGATGATGAGAACTTTCTGCTGCTTTTCCGACGGGAAACTCCCTTGGACAACAGTGTGGAATTCATGCGGGTTTGTAGCTTCACATTGTTTCTTCCCTTTGCATGCCAACAGCTTCAAAATGTACACTTCCACCCTCCATAGAACACAGCATGGAAAATATGTGGTTACTGTGGAAGCAAAACAAGTCCTGATCTGTTCAGGTAGAGAAGGTTATACCGTTTTATCCTGGTGCATTGTCCTGGTGTGTGGTGAAAATCTCCATAAGCCTGCTCAACTGAGGAGCACCAGCCCATGAAGTCTCCTTAACCTTGCCCAGTCTCCCTCCACTCTCAGCATCTAAGTATACAAACACAGAATTTCAGTTTTTTTCAAGACTGATCATAGAATCCTAGGTTCATAGAATCCTAAAATCATAGAATGCCAGGTTGAAAGGGACCTCAAGGATCATCTGGTCCAACCTTTCTAGGTCATACTATAGACTGCTTGCTGTTAATTTTATTTTACACCCAAACTGGGGATATCTGTAGGCAGGCCAGTTGTGTGAGGTCTAGACTTTTACTTAAGGCAAGAAGAGAAGTTGCATGTACAAATTAGGTAAGAAATGTGGAGCTGTTTCTTAGTCTTTTCTTCCTTTTTATAGGCAGCGCGTCTGCATTAAATATGTGATAGCAGCACGTCACATGTCCAGCATCCAAATACAAGTAAAAGCTATTGTGTGCAAAGTTTAGTTTATTTTGTCTACAATTAATTAAATACTGGCTAATGCAACAGCTTGCTCATTATGGAAGGCCTGCTTTGAATCTTTATGATCTGGCACCCGAGCAGATGATTGACCACAATATTTATGTCATCGTATCAATCTATGTCCCTTCAGATCTGGCGCAGCTACGATGCTGATAGCAGTGGATTTATTTCAGCTGGAGAGCTCAAAGTAAGTTATTCTAATAACTCTGTTTGGGCTTGATCTACAGCTCACTGATGTCAACGGGAGCCTTTTCATCAGCTTTACCACTTTGCTGTCTTTTTGTGTGTTTGACAAAGAGTATTTCTAGGTTGTTCATGGTGAGTTTAAGGACTTGGGACCCCCCAGCCTCCTGGCACAGATCCAAGGATCCTGCTGGGAGGGATAGAATTTTCTAGACTCATAGAATAATTAAGGTTGGAAAAGACCTTTAAGATTATCAAGTCCAACTGTTAACCCAGCACTGCTAAGTCCACCACTAAACGATGTCCCAAAGCACCACATCGGCACATCTTTTAAATACTTCCAGGGATGGTGATTCTAACACTTCCCTGGGCACTGTTCCAGTGCCTGACAACCCTTTTGATGAAAAAAATTTTCCTAATACCCAATCTAAACCTCCCTTGACACAACTTGGGGCCATTTCCTCTTGTCCTGTTGCTTGTTAATACAGAGATGAAACCAAACCTTACCTCACTACAACCTCCATTCAGGTAGTTGTACAGAGCAACAAGGTCTCCCCTCATCTGGTTTTTCTCTAGGCTACCAACCCCAGTTCCCTCCGCTGCTCCTCATAAGTCTTGTGCTCTAGACCATCACAAGCTTTGTTGCCCTTCTCTGGACTTGCTCCAGCACTTCAAGGTCCTTCTTGTAGTGAGGAGCCCAGAACTGCACACAGTACTTGAGATGTGGTTTCACCAGTGCCCAGTACAGGGGGACAATTACATCCCTACTTCTGCTAGTCCCACTATTTCTGATACAAGCCAGGATGCCATTGGCCTTCTTGGCCACCTGGACACACTGCTGGCTCATATTCAGCTGGCTGTCCATCAACACTCCCAGGTCCTTTTCTGCCAGGCAGCTTTCCAGCCACTCTTCCCCAAGACTTATGGGGCCTCATTCTGCTCCCCTTCCTTGTCTTCCAGCTCAGTGGTCTAGGTAACCAGAGGACAACTGCTTTTACTACTAAAGACAAAGAAATCATTAAGTACCTCAGCCTTTTCCTCCTCCTTTGTCAGTATGTCTCCCCCCACATTCCATAAAGGATGAACTGTCTCCTTAGTCCTCCTTCTGTTGCTAATGTATTTATAGAAACATTTTTTTTGCCTTTTATGGCAGTAGCCAGATTCAGTTCTAGTTGGGCTTTGGCCCTTCTAATTTTCTTCAAGCATAAGCTCCCTTCATAACCTTTGTAATCCTCCTGAGTGGCCTGCCCCTTCTTTCAAAGGCCATAAACTCTGCTTTTATTTTTCCTCTTTTCCAGTCAAAACTTTCTCTTCAGCCAAGCCAGTCTTCTTCCCTGATGGCCTTTGGCAGCTGGGGACAGCTTGCTCCTTCGCCTTTAAGATTTCGTCTTAAAGAGCATCCAGACTTCCTGGACTCCTTTGCTCTTCAGGACTGCCCCCCAAGGGACTCTGTTAACCAGTCTCCAATAACTGATAGCATCACCAACAAGTAATGGGACAACTTGCTGCTGAAGCGAACTCACCACCAGGACAACTCTCTACTGGACAACTTGCCACCAGGACATCTCTATGCCGGGACATCTCTGCACTGGGACAGCCCTCCGTGGGGACAACTCTCTGTAGATCAGCAGATGACACAGGACTGTGCTGCTCCTCATCTGCCAATATGCAGAGAGTTGTTCCTGTTGAGGGCTGTCCTGGTGTACAGATGTCCCAGTGGTGAGTTGTCCAGCAGGGAGCAGTCCCGATGGCAAGTTGTCTGCAGCAAAATGTCCCATGGAGAGTTGGGAGTGGAGAGTTGTCCTAGACTCCTCCTCTCCTTCCTATCCTATTCCTTCTGTAGAGTTTGTAGCCATCCATTGCAGTACTCCAGTTGTGCAAGTCATCCCACCATGTTTCCAAGATTGCAACTATATCGTAGTTTTCTTGCTGCACAATGGCTCCTCCTGTTTGTTTTCCATCCTGTGACCACTACTGTAGATGCACTTCAGTTGGGTTATTGATCCCACTGCCATTTAGGGATTAGAAGCCCTAATTCCTATGTGACCATTCTGAGGCACTTCCATGGTTTCTAACCCATCAATAACCCTCATGACTTTGCTGCTGTGTGGATCTCCATTCCCTGTCTCCACTGAGGTGGCAGACCAAAGGACCTCACTAGCACACTGTCTCTCAAACATAAACGTACCACCCCATAGACTAATCTATAGTGAGCTTGGTTTTATCCCTTTCCACCTTCAAATCAGAGAGGGTGGTCTGCTGTTGTCCTTGTTGTCCTGCTTCCCCCTTGCCTCAACTTGGCTTTGCACGTCCCTCACCCAACTAAACAAAGCCAAAGCCTTTGTGTTTCATCAATCAAATTTCTTCACAACCTCTTTCTGAGCCTGGAGATTTTCTGAACGCTGATTTCTTTTTAAAGCTCAGGCTATTGAAGCAGAAGCCTGTTCAGGAACAGCTGGGAACAGAATCCATGTAGGGGATGCAGACCCTGTGCTGACCTCTTGGCTTGTGGCTCCAGCCTGAGCTCCACCAGAGACATGAGTGTTTTGCTGAATGGCAAATATTTTTATTTGAGATCAGTTAGCAAATATTGCAGGACTTATATTATCTTTTGCTTATTCTGTGAGTAAATTATGACTTGTTCCAGTATGCCTGCTCTGGGCAAATTTGGCTATTTTAAAAATTTATTTGAAAAAATATGTTTCGACCAAGAATATGTGAAGTTTATATGAAATTGAAGACTCTAGTACTAATCAGGGAGGTGAATTTTGAGTCATGCTGAATTTGAATCAAATTTCTTACTGTTATTTCTTCAATTTACTCTAAGGAGTAAACTTTTTCTCTTTCTTTACTACAGGATTTCCTGCGAGATCTCTTTTTGCAGCATAACAAGACAATTGCTGAAGTAAAGCTAGAAGAATACACTGATACCATGGTAAGGAAAGACACTGATAATGTTGTTTAGATTATAGTACTGCCTAAAAAATCTCATCCATGATCAATGTCTATAGGGCCATAAATGTTGTATCTTCTCCAAGAGAGCCCTGTGGAATTAGCCCATACTGCTGCTATTTCTTTGCACTGCACTGGACATCAGCTGTGAACAGCATTTCATATATTTTTGCTTTGAATTGGACTGCTTAATATGAGAAAATAGCTCAACTTTACACCAAAGCTATCCAAGCCCTAAATCCATTTAAAAAAATTAAATAATTGAGGTGCATCATGCTGCAGGGCTTGTTCAGCCTCAGCCAGATCTCCAGCTCCTTATTTCCCTCCCTCCTAGCAAAGCCTTTTGCTCCCAAGACACGCAGGTATTTGGCTCTTGTGCTCTGCAAAGCCCAGCAAGCCTTGCTGGCTCCCTGCTGCTTCCCTGAAATGCTGGAAGGTTGCAAGCTCCAACTCTTCCCCTGCTTTATGACAATATTCCTTTTATCCTGCAATCACCAACATAGTATTCAGTGTCAGTTTTGCATCAGTCACCTGGATTTCAGAGCAACTTTAAAAAAAAAAAAAAAAAAAAAAGGAAAGAAAAAGCTCATTTCTGATGTCATTCTCAAGGGTGTCATTTGAATTCCACTAGCAAACTTTACCATTGAATTTTCTAAATGATTTGCTGCTTCGATTCTTGGCACAAAATCTGTGTTTGTGCCTAAATAATAGCTTGGTATGCAAGCAAAGTGGGAGCTGCCCACATATTTGCAGTGCCATGTTATGTATGCATGATGCATCTGTGCCTAGAAATGTGACTCTTCAGAGCAAAGTGAAAAACTTTGTATGCCAGAGGGGAGTGCAGATTTTTTTGCATATTGATAGGACAGTGAAGGAAGAGGAATGTGAGCTACAGAGATTATTTTCCAGCTGGTGGAGCTTGAAAACAATAAAGCTCCATAAACTACAGCTAGAATAAAAACCTTCCTGGCAGTGTTTGCAGGTAGTAAATAGCTTTTTTGCTGCTCCTTTAAGGTTTCTATCCCCAGAATCTCTGATCAGGTGAAGAGTAACAGATGATCTGAAGCTTGCAGACACAGGGCTGTTTATTTCCTCCAACTTCTTACCCCTTCCAATAATTTCCCAAGAAAGATCTAAGATTTCTGCTGTCCCAACACAGCTAGATATCAAAGCAGCCTGGGGCTGACAGCCTGGTCTGGTTTCTATTACCATGGTTTTTTTACAGATTTGCTTTGTAACTTTGGAGAGGCAGTTTAGTCTCTATGTTAGAGGATAAAAATTGAGCTGGGAGAAGGGATGCTTTGTATATTTGGGGAAATCTATGATCTGAAAGGCAGATTTGCTAATGAGGACAAAAGTTTGCAAATGCAATGCCAAAAGAATCAGGGATGTGAATCGATATTAGAAAATGAGGATACAGCAGCTGATTATTCTTTTTCCTTGCAATTCTTTGCTATAAACTGAAGGCGAAGGATGATTACAGCCACACCTGATCCCAAGAACTAAGGCAAGGTTTGAAATCGTAACACCTGTAATCTTAACCTGTGATATCCTGTGGTAAAATAGAGGATATGAGTTCTGTACATAACAGCAAAGTATCCACATGGAGAGCATCTCTATAGTAGCAGATGCACTGCATGAGTTGATGGCATGGGAGGTTGCCTGAACTAGGAGAGCAAAAATTACAAGGAGGAAAGAAAGATTCAGTCTCACATTTGCAAAGCTGGTTTAAATAGGGAGAAGTGACTCAAGGAGCCAAGAGCAAAAGCATGATGTCAAGGCCCAGGGCAATGAGAGTTCTTTGCTTTCTTCACTTTCCATGTCAAGTGGGGAGCTGCGGAGTGCAGAGTCCTGATGGGACCCTGCCATCATCACCACCATCTGGGAAAACAGGGAGAGTGGCCCTTCCATTTAATTGCTGAGGATTTCACAGACTTTCTGTTGCATTGTTAGCAAACAGAAGCACTGATCCCTCTACTGTAGAGTGGAAATATTTATATTTCTCCCCTCAATTACTTTGCTCCCACCCTGTTCTCCATTTAGAGAACAAGGTCTCTGGGACAAGAAACTGTTTCTGCTACACTCAACTATATGGTCTCTCAGGGTGGCCCATCTATCGTATTCATGGCTTCCAAGTGCCATGTAACAACATTCACCTGAAATAAACTGTGTCCCAAGGAGCTGTAAATACAGGACTTTACAGATCTCTACCTCTTTTCTGTACATCCACAGCTGGCTGCACACATCTTAAGCAGCTACTGATATACTGAGTGGATCCTAGAGCCTTCTGGCGATAGAGATAAAGAGGAAAAGATAGGAACTATCATTTTTAAGAAGCTAGCTCAGGCATGTAAAAGAAAAAAAAAAAAAAAAAGAAGGGGAAAAAAAAAAGCTATTTATGATTCTATGCTGGGTATTTGCAACTTTAGCTTTTGAGAGATGTGACAAGGTATCATACCCACCAGGGCATGCTTAATACTCACCACTTCATACACTGCTTCATATAGTCTTATACTACATTTTAAAAAGCTGGGAAGAAGCAGAAAGTATTTCTTTGAGAAAGGATTGGTTGTCTCCAGAAAATAACAAGCTTTATCAGGTTGCTTAGAAGCCATTACTTAAGAGGCTATTATTTTTCCTTATGGCCTTGACATCCTCTCTTCAGAGAACATTGATAGAGATCAGGGATTTGATGAACAAGTGATGAACCCTTGGAAATAAAACAGGTAGTGAACATGTTGGCATTGCACAAGACCCATGAGTCTGCTAAATCAAAACTTAAAGAGCACTAAAGCCACTGGGGAAAGCAGAGAAAAAGAACATTTGAATTCTCAAGACTCTTCATGAGGGAATTAAAGTAGCAATGCTGAGCTGAGGAAGCCCCTTTGCAGGCAGAGTTCTTACTTTTCATGCCTACATATATATATATATGTCTGTATTAACAGTCATGCAGTGTGTATTAATATTTATTTACATGCACCCACTTGAATGAGAAGAGGTATGTGGAGTTCTGAACCCTTGAAAAGAGTCTGTGGGTTTTGTAATCTTCCTGTGGGCATAGACTGAGAGTGGTTGCCAGGGAGTAGGTGCACAGAGGCAGAAGCAAAGCCCTGGGCCTCTCCAGGCCATGAGAAGTTGCCTCAGGGGTCCTGTAATGTGTGCTCTGGGAGACAGGGTGGGCATAGCTGAAAGAACATGGTGACATTATTCTGCCTTCTGAAGTAACACGAGCTGGAGAAAAGAAGGCTTGCCTCCTTGCTGCTCCATGAGGAGAAGGAGGCTGTGGAGGATGATGGTAGCACTAACAACCTTTCCCAATCCCTCCCCACCTTCCCTCAGCCCCCAGAGACAAGCTGCTATTAGGCTTCTGGGTCCTGATGAAGTTTCAGCCCATGAACACCCAGCTCATGCCTGCATTTGGCAACATTTTGCTGTGAGTAACAGCTTCCATACCCATGCAGGCACATAGCTGTGTACTTAGGCAAAATACTGTGAATGAACACAAACCAGATGTAAGGCATAGTTTTTTATGAAATTAAGTATTTGTTCTTTTTTCTTCTGTAAGAACAAAATTCTCACTCCGCTTTTTCATTTTGGCATACATTATTACCTTGTTCATAGAAACAAGGGTAGTTCATACCTTCCCAGATAGCAGAGTCACAGGGTCACAGAGCAGTTGAGTTGAAGATCATCTAGTCCAAACCCCCTGCCAGGATCACCTACAGCAGATCAAACTGCTTGTAGTTGGTAATCCCAATGTCTGCAAGCCACGTGCAGAAAAAGATCATTACTTAGGCAAAAGTTTGGCAAATTAAGTTACATTACTGCTGAAAGAGTCACATGTGCAACACTGACATTAACATTTCCTTTAATTATTACATTTTATCAGAATGTAAATATAAACTCCCCTCAAGCCAGCATACCATCTTTGCCTACCACAAGCCAAAATTCTAGACAGGTGTTAAATGTAAGATCAGTGACTTACAATTCAACAAGCATTGGTCATGAACTATAGCATTTGAAATTTAGTAGATGGAGGTGGCTGAGGATGCAGTCTTATCCCCAAAGAAGTCAATACAGAAATCCTCCCAGCTGTAATGATGCCAGGGTAGTGCTGTGCTTATCAGCAAAGGTTCTCCTGGGGACTGAGCTTCGTACCCTGTGCACACAAGCCTGCAGCTGACAAGCTGAGGGCACTTTGTCTTCTCAGTCCGAAGGCTGACTTCTCCCTGAAGTCAGTCTGTGTCTATGACAATGCACTGTGGACAACCTTTCCTGTACACTGGGGTATTTCTGATGCTTTTGTGGCTGCTGCCTGTCCTCCCTGTGAGGACAACGCTAGAGGCTCAGTATGGTCACTTCTTTGGCTGTGAAAGTCAAAGTCTGTCTGTGCTCAGTGTCAATGCCAGTGTATTTATGTAGGGAAATAAAAGTTGGAGGGCAGAAAATCCAGGTGATTTAGCCATGTAAAATCTTACTGGGCAGAAAATCCAGGTGATTTAGCCACGTAAAATCTTACTGGCCAAGCAGGCTTATCTATGTTCATGAAGTCACTTACAAACACCAAAGAACTTGTGTAACAATAGAAGGACAAATCTTTGCTGCATTGACAGAAGCCGAGGCAGAGTTTGTAATGTTTGTTAACACACTGAGAGAACTCCCCAAAGCCCTAGAAATATGAGAGGAGCGGAGTATAGCCTGAAATACTGGTTGCCTAAAGGAGTAATCTTTGTACATCCCTTCTCCTGGTTGTGGTCCATGCTGGCCCCACTCCCAGGTGACTCTGTAAGGATGCTGTGATCCCCATGACACTGCATCTCCAGTGATGCACTGACAGTGCAGCCACCGCATCTCCTAACTCCAGCCACCACTATGGGAGCCCCCTAGCCCCAGAGAGCTTCTTCCTGGCTTTGAGTGGGCGCCATTCCTCTTATTGCTTTGCTGTGTGTGATGAAGAGAGGACCCACACAGCTGATGAACACGCTGGAGGGAAATCTGCCTTCCGTGTCCTTTCTAGACTTAGTCCCATCAGTGCTGTCGCCTCCAGTTTTGCACCACACTTGCTGTGGCATAAGCCAGGGGAAAAAGAAAACGCCATTTAAGCTCAAATTTCAAGATCAAACCCAACAGAACTCAGGAACCTACAGGTTTTTGAAAACCCCAGCAGGTAACATCTTGGTCTTTTAGGAACCAAAACACTCTTAGAAATCCTGCACTAAACAACTTGTCTGCATTACACAGGCAATCTGGTTGGGCAGAGCACTGAGCCATTGTCCTGAGGGTGACTTGCAGGCCACAGGGCTTGCCTGTCGCTCTGCAAAAGCCTTTTGTGTCCCCGTCCTTCCCCGAGGAAACAAGGTATAGGCAGTCCTGCAGCTCAGGTATGTGACTGTCTTTAGACACTCCAAAGAACTTTGGTACTCACTGGCCAATTTTATTCATGACTGTCAGGTATAGTTGCCCCCAGTGTATATATTTGTGAGAGTAGGAAGTCAGACAAGAGTCAACTCTTCCCGTGTCCCACCTGAAGGATAAAATATGGTATTAAATGCAGAGAAGCAGAATCATAGGCTTTGGTGCCTCCACTTATCACACAACTCTTTATTTTGGTGGTTTACTTCTCTCCTTATCTCTGTCTCTTATATTGCTCTTTGAAGCCCACATGTGTTTGTCATATCCTGGTGTTTCAGTGGCCTTCTTTACAACACTGGATAGGGAAAGCAGAGAAATTTCCTTTGCTGAATTCAAGGCCAATAGCACTTTTGACTTTGCATTTCAAAAAAAAAAACAAAACGGAGACATAATAACATTCATTTTGCAAACCCAGCTCTTACTTATGCTGTGTCTGCCTCAGAGTGGATGGACTAATAGGACTAAGACTTCCCTGGTGCACTGCTGTTAAAATGTCAGTGAATTAATTTGTGCAAACATTTTAAAACACAACTTGGCTTGACAGTAAAATAAATACATCATTTTATAAAGCATACTGCTGAACGCAACAAAGCTGTTAGTAAAACTGAGTGCTATTTAAACATGCCAGACCTTATCCTTAACCGCATTGATATGTTTCGTATCAGCCTGGCAGCATAAATATACCTTTCAAGAGTGTAAACTGAAACTCCATCAAGTTTAACATATCAAGATGGTGTGTAAAGGCAGAAGTTTAAATTGGGAACAATGTCATAATGATTCCAAATATCTACTTCTCCTATGATGAAGGCTTTGTCACATGGAGAGGGTACCTTCTGGCATTCTTTGTGTACCTATAAACACAGTTAGCAGATCAGATCAATGCTTTAAATTTGAAAGTTTAATTAATAAATGTTCCCCCAGGCTTTTCCTGGGTAATGCAATCCAAGATTGCCATATGGTGAGTATGCATCAACTCCAGTTGTCCAGATAATAGGATTAGTTCTTATTAGCTGTGGTACCTGAACTAATTCAGTGAACACTATTCCATCTTCCCTACATATTTTTAATCTTTCATGGGGAAGTTGCTGGACAAGAATTAGCTCAGCCTAGCTTTTCAAGACAGACTTTTAGCTTCCCTCTGTTGACTGGTATGGACAATCAAAATATTGCATATGTTTGAAAATTTTGTTTAGGGTACTTGCTGCAGAAAAAGGCAAAAAAATCTGCAAACACACAGAATCTCTCTTGCTATTGCAAAAGCAGAGCTGAGTACAGGAGGTCGGAGAGGGGAGCTAGTTAGCTGTAAGTAGACATGGTCAACCTCTGGAAGTTTAATGTAAAACTCAAAGATAGGGTGCAAATAAAGCAAATTGACAGGAGATGTCTGTTTTCATTAAGTCTTCCACTTAGGAATGCATTGTCTCTGCAGTTAAATGTGTTTTAATGAGGTCTGTGTTACTGGTGGAATATTGTAAAGGGTTAAAAAATGGGTGAAGTTGAAAAGCCACCATCTCAGAAAACTGAAAATTAAGCAGAAGGACTTTCACATCTAAACCATCACTTGCCTGTTTCATTAAGGGTGCACCAAGCTCTTCAGCCTCTCATGGCTATTTGTGACTTCTGAAACTGTGAAAACATGCTGCAACCACAAAGTAGAGCAGATGTAGGGCAGGTGGGACAGACAAAGTCCCAACACAAGACTAGCTGCACTAGGATGCTCATTTATTTATTGTGTGGAAAAGGAGATGAGAGTTAAGATGTTTCACTGAAAAAGAAACTAGTGGCTGGTCACAGACAGGCCTCTGTGAAATGAAAAATGGCCTTCTGTCTGCCTCTTGCATTGGTAAACACCAGATCTGTCCTGGTCCTAGAAGCTGCCACCACAGTCAGCATCTACAGGTGTTTATCAGCAAGCTTGTACAGACATCAGAACCTTGTGGTCATGGAGCTGAACTCCCAAAGCTTAGTGTATTTGCATTCCTGAGGAATCACAGCAGGTAAAGCATATCTGGGCCTCTGTTTTAATCTGAAGTCTGTGCTGAAACGCTGTTTTTTAGTCTCAAGAGAGTAATTCTGAGATGTGAAAAGAAGGGGGAAAAAAAAACCACACACACACACGAAAAAACCCAATCCAAAACAAAACACAAAAACAGGAACTTAGAAATGTGTAGGAGATTCTGGGTGAAGTTCAAAGAGAGCTGAAGGCAATAAGTTTTAGTGTGCTTTGGTAAGGGCACTGAATCTTCACATGAAGAGAAGACCAGGGCATGGCTTCAGCCAGAGCTTCCCTGCCCTGGACAGCAAAGTGATTTTTCCAAAGAACTCAATATGAACCTTCAAGCATTCATAGGAATTTTATACTGTCTTTCAGTGGGAGGAAAACTGAGCCCATACCAAGTGCTCTTCAAAAATCCTATCCAAACCTCAGTAGTGTAAATCATGCAGGATAATTCATGGAATAAAACCCTGTCGCAGAATCTTATCCAAACCCAGCGCAACACCTTACCTTAGGCTCACCATCCTCAGTGCAGATGCCTGCCCTCCAGCAGGGGGCACGGAGGAGGCAGCTCTAACAAAGTAGGCACCGGAGTTATGCAAGGGCTGAAAAATGGCAGCTCTTCAAATGATACATCCCCTCATGCACGTCAGGCTCTGCCCCAGTTTCACTGCTGGGAAGTACTCAGGACCTTCCACTGGCTGTCTCCAGAGCTCCTGCAGGGTCAGACTGTGTTCTAGAAGATGGTCCTCTCTTTCTCAGCCGCCTGAGATGGGGACTGGTATGGGCAATTAATTGCAACAAAGATTTGTAGTGACCTGGTTTCTTAGAACTATTAAATAAACAAATGAGATTAATAAAGGTAAGATTAAAGCATACTCCATTAGTGAGTATCTGACAAAGAATGGAAACCCATCTTAGTAAAATACTAATCTTTCCCCTCCCTACAAGGTGGAATAATTTTTTTTTCTAGAACCTTGAGCCATGAGTTACTCAGGTTTGCAACCCATTAAATTTCTTCTCTCCCTCTTCCTCTGAAGTAGACTCCTATTTTTGCAGAGAAGCACAGTACCACATACAATAAGCAGATAGATGGATAGATGGATAGATGGATAGATAGACTAAACCTGGTGGTCACTCAACAAAAAAGATCACATTAAGGAAAAGATAAACTAACTTTTGTATTTGCACAGATTAACCTCTTGACATTGGCAGCCTGAATCTTCTTCCCAGTCTTGGCATTTTCTGCTGGCAGGCTTTGAACCCAGCAAAGCCCTCTAGCTTTAGCAGCACAAAAACCTGCAGCTGAGTGTCTGTCAGAAGGTGACATTTGCATCTCAGCCACTCGGTAGCCACAGCAACAGTCTAAGATAAGGAAGAAGTCGAGCTGGAAGTGCTCAGGAGTCCCCACCTTTTTCCAGCATATTTTTCAGGGGCCATGGCAAGGCCAGTATTTTGTTTCTTAAGGCATTTGCTGGAGACCTGTGTTTATTCCTGTGTATAAAGTGGTGGTGGTATTTGATTGCTTGTGGTTTTGCTGTCAGGGAGCAGGAGGATTTTGCTGTGCTCTTGTGCCACCCTTGTGCTTGGTGCTAGCAGATGAAGCCATGCTGCCTGGGGCTTGGGCAAAGCACCCCAAGCATGAAGAAGTGAGGACGCAGGGCAGAGCAAAATGTATGTTGGCTTTTTTGTATGTGTGCTCTCCTCACAGCCTATCTATTTTATCCCTGTCTTTTTGATTTTTAGATGAAAATCTTTGACAAAAACAAAGATGGACGGCTGGACCTGAATGACCTGGCAAGGTAGGCTGTCATAGGATTTATGTGTTTTTTCAGTTCACAGTGGCAGATCCAGGCAAGGCAATGATCTCCCTGTGGGGACATGCATTTGAATCCTACCTCTTTTCAAAATAAATCAGGTATTCTGATGCAGGTCTTTAATTACATTAGTCTGAGAACCTAGAGCCACGCCAGGACCTGTTTGTGGATCACCAACACGCTCTGCTACAATCTGTGCTACCTCTCTGGTGCTCCTCACGAGGTGATGGAGCAGCCAGTGGCACCATTTGTCCAAAAGAATGGTGGCAATCCCCTTCAGCAGGGTCACAGGTTTGTATTTCAAATCAGCATACACAGCAGGGACTGCAAATAATTTCTGTGGCTTGTTTGAGTAATAAAATTGCCACCACAAAGGAGTTTGCCAGTGGCAGTAAGAAAGGATTTGGAGAGACAAGGTGAAGGCATTTGTGAATGAAGCTGGGGACTCAGTCACAGCCCACTCTCTTTCTGTCCTTGATACCTTGGATGCTTTTATGATTTCCACCATATACAGATAGAGAGTATGCCTCTGTCTGTAAATGTATATGCAGTGACTGGATGGGCTGCTAAACATACAGATACAGTCCTGGAACACTGTTTCGGGGGTGAGAGGAGTCAGATGCTAGTTTTCCCTGTTACCTTCTGCTTGGGATCACAACACATGCCAGCACAAATAACTGCAGTGCGTGTGGCAGTTCCCTTTGACCATTGGATGTAAGAAGAGAGAGAGAAATAGAGGCAGAATGGAGAATAAAGGGGTTTGCCCTTGCCCTTTCCTCTTCAATATGGTTCCCTACTGCCTCACTACCCAGGGCAACTGAGGCCTCCCTCTGCTCTGAACACACTTGTCACCCTTCAAACCCTTCATGTGCTCAACATGCCCTGTGTCACAGGCTCTAAATCCCTCAGTGTTAGCAGAACAGCTGGAGAGAAAAAAGCTTTCATCAGTGCTGTGAGGGGCTTAGGGAGGGAGGAGGGGAAAGGAGAGGAATTTGGCCAGTCTCAGCGCTCAGGCCAGTATTACTTTGTCCTTCACTTTTACAACCACCAATTCTCCCTCCAACGGAGAGTGATAAATTCCTCTTGAAATCCAGTTGTGAGGCATCATTGCCCGATAGTTCTCACTTCAGAGGCTGACCACCTCCATTGCAGTGGACCACCAGGAGTGCCCTGGGAGAGGCAATAGTGCTAGGAAGCACATTTGCAGTGAGCCAAAGGGTGCCTGCCTGCCATTCTCCATCAGACAAGGAGGGAGGCCTGTGTTCCTATAATAGTCCTCCATAAATAACCCCAAAGGCAATTTTCTTTTTTACAGGCTTATAATTTAAAATCTCTTTGCTTTATGAACCAGAATAGTTTGGAATAGTTTTTGCACAGACAATAAAGTGGAAAGATTGTAATTTAAATCTCTTCCTTCAGGATTCTGTCACTCCAGGAAAATTTCCTTCTTCAATTTAAAATGGATGTAAGTAATGATTTTTTTTTGATGCATCAATTCTGTCTCTCTCAGCTAAGATAATCTGAGCCCAAACTTGAATCTTTTTTATTTGCTCATCCCCTCTGCATGCAGGCTTGCAGCACAGAAGAAAGGAGGAGAGATTTTGAGAAGATCTTTGCACACTATGACGTTGTGAGTCCCAGAGGCTGTTCCCTTGCAGTCTTTAAATGACACAGATACAACATACACTGCCCAGATTTATTCCTCCTGGTGGGTGCTGTGGGGGTCACTTAAGAGCTGCAGCTGTGCCCTAGCCCATGGGCCAGAGGCCCAAGCCCCAAGCTTTGGGGTAAGGTGTGTGCAGAAGAGAGCGATGCTCAGAGACCTCACAGCAAGGAATCAGTTTTTAATTTCTCCACCTCCAAGGCCAGCACTGCTGCATCAGCTGTATCTCTGCAGGAGACACAAGGGCTGTAAGGGGAGTGGTAGCTTTAGCTGTTGCAGTCTCTGGCCATTTGAGACCTGCATCACCACCACCTTGAAAAATAAAACCCCTTCCAGTATCGAAACCAGTTATTTGGGGAGTTTGGCCCAGGATGGACACGACTGCCTAACTACCAATTCACAGCAATTCAGTGCTACTTCTGACAGACACACAACTTGCTAAAGGTGGTGACCGGAAAGCCCCAGAAAATGGTGGAAGATGTCGCTACCATTTGAGGGGAAGGCATAATCAGGGAAAAAGAAGGCATCTTAGACCTCAGTGACCAGGTAGACCTACTGACCGGTAAACATTGTTGTGTTTTTAACTTACTAGAGTGTTTTGGTGTTTCTTCCATCTTTCAGAGTAAAACAGGAGCACTTGAAGGCCCAGAAGTGGATGGGTTTGTCAAAGACATGATGGAACTGGTTAAGGTAGTTCTTTCTATTTATTAATATCTTATATTCCTGAGATGAAGGTGCTTGTTTTGGTAAAGTTATGCAAATAGAGAGGCTAGTGAGAGCACAGAGTCAAATTTCACTTTGATCAGTGGCAGAAATGAAAGTAATGTTTACAGCATTTCACTGTAGAGTATTTCACAGATTCACAGAAATTCTGTCTGACAAACACCTTCACTTAGCAAATGCATTTAATAAAGGTCCATTCTAGCTCACAGTATGAATTAGGCAGATGTTACAGCATCACAAACTGTGTTGACATGGATCTGCAGTCAGAAGTTCTTTCTTCTCTTTTCACTGTGCATGCAGCCTTCATTAGCATGACCTCATGGTTCATTAGCTCATCACAGGGTTACACTTGGAAATTTCTTGAGCTCTACCTCTAACCAAGAACACTATGCTCAGTGTGTCACCAGTTTCTTACAGACAGCAGAGTCCATCTGCATTGGATTACCCTGAATTACCAGATGCAGTCCAAGACAGAGCTTTTGATGCAAACGTCATCTGATCTTTGGCTCCTTCTGAGCCTGAGCTGTTGCATTTCCACACAATGTGACCTGACACAGGGATGCCTCTGCTCCTGTATCCATTTTGCAGAGACTGCAGCTGCATGCTAAGGGCTGTGTGTGTGTGTTATGGCCATGCAGGGTTTAGGAAAGGGTATGAGGATGGGCAGGAGGTTGGATTTATGCTCTGTTTGAGTGCATACAAAGGAGTGAAGGCTGTACTTTCCCTCAAGGCCCTCATCAGTATCGTCCTTGGGCACCATAAGCTGTGTGTGTGAATTTGATCTGATAAAGTGGGAAGCAGAGGAAGGAGTACAGCTTTAGGAGCATACAGAGACAATGTAGCCTATAAATGGCATGTAGCATTAATTTTATCCACTAAAGACATTTTGATGTTGCTACCTACCTGATGACATGGTAGCCTGCTGACAGAAATGCCACATTGCTCCTCACGTGGCAGGTTTGAGAGAGAAAGCCAGATAATAGCACAAGTTGAATAATGCAGTTATCTGTATTGCACACCTTTCTGCAGACTTTTGTTGATACTGATCAGATAATGATGGCCTCGACTAAACACAAAAAACATATTTCCTTGCAATTGCTCACAGTCCCATCACCTAACCATATCCCTTCTGTTTTTGCAGGGCCCCCTTTCCCCATTTTCTGTTTGTTTCCCCAGCGTGTATGAGCTGACGTGTAGTCAGCCCATTCAGTCTCTCCTTCTTGGTTTGATTTCCCTGCCCCTGCTGATTTACAGGGCTGGGGACACCCAGAGCTGTCTTCTTTCTCAGCACTGTTTTTCTCCTTTGCCTGCAGCCCAGCATTAGCGGGGTGGACCTGGACAAGTTCCGCCAGATCCTGCTCAACCACTGCGACATGAACAAGGATGGAAAAATTCAGAAATCCGAGCTGGCTTTGTGTCTTGGGCTTAAAATGAACCCATAGCTGGGAGGAATGCTTGTGGTTGTGTTTCCCTTGTGAGATTTGCCTGCTGCTCCTCGTAGAAGTGTGTCCGTGGTGCGGGGTGAGGGGCTGTGGGAAGAGGCAGCAGAGTGGGACATGGGGCAAGACCCTCCCCCACATCCCCCTCTGATGTTCGCTCTCTTCTGGGTCCCCTTAGCAATGGTGTGTCTGCCCATGGGCACACCAGCTGCTCTGAAAGGGGTTGCTATTCTCCTCCTGCCCCCACAAAGCGCTGCCCTACCTGCCCTCTAGGACAGGGACAAGCGCCTCCTTACAAATGGCCCCTCAGTGCTCTCCATGTGCAGCTCCTAAGTGTTTCTGATGGCCACCTCGGTGTGAAGGCTTTACTTTGGTGAGCCCCGTGCTCGCTTTGTGCTTTTAAAATACTGGATGGCTCACAGTGTACTTGTGCAGAAATAAAAAATGGCAGTTACAGAAATTCAGTAAGACTGGAGTTTATGTGTTATATATATGTGGGAAGCCATCTGCTGCGGACTGGCAGATGGTACCTAGTAGCCACTTTGCTTAAAGCAGATCAAATGGCAAGAGGTTTTGTGGTGCCTGTCAGCTATGGGGTTTAAATCTGCCAGGAAATGAAACGTGGTAGAACCTTCCCACGGAGAAACCACACACATCAGGAAATAATATCACCTCCAGGACGAAGCCAGGGAGTAACATCACTTCTGGAGGAAGGCTTTCTTCCAACCTAAACTGAAATAATGTACAAGGTTTCTATAAGCTGAAAAACTGGAGGAACAGAAGCCTAGTGAGAGCAAAGAGCTTAAGCACATTATTATTTTTTAAATCCATAAGAGTTAGTAAATATTTGTAACTTTCATTGAACTTCAAGCTTCTCATCACTCCCAGGCCGTGCATGTAACCCTGGAGCCTAATGCAGCAGCATCATTTGTACCATGGATTTCCCTGTTCCAAAGGCTTTGACTGCATCTTCAGAAAGTGCCATGCTTACACTATCATGCCCAAATAATTCTTCATTTCCGATGAGAAAACTGTGGAGGAAGGGTTGCTGGCAAAACTCCTGCACATTTCAGCATTTCTCTCTCCTACAGATGAGACACCCGGATCTGACACTACAAGTGTGTTTCTGGTTATGCTCTTCGCAGAAGGGAATATAGTGAAACACTCTCTTTATACTCAGTTTTATAAACATTAATCAGAAATTACCTTCAGTCAACACAAATAGAGATGGAGATGTTGATTCAATACAGCACTTAGGAACTTTCACAGCTTTGGAGAGGTGCTGGTTTTCTATTTTCACCTATGATAAGCTCACAGACCAAACAACTGCTAAGTGCATGTTTCATGTCAGCACAGAGCTAGGGCTTTAAACTCCAAAACAGCTCATTATCACCCTGGCAGCAACACAAATCATAACTGCAGTAACAGAACTTTGCAATGGTTCAGAAAAACTACAAAGAACCAGGCCTTAGCAGCAGCTCCCTGAGCCATCAGGGATGACCTTTTACTCATGGACACTTACTCCCATCTGAGGGAAGACATGCAGTCAGGAGTGCATGACAGCAGGTAGGAAGCCAGCAGAGAAATCCCATGCACCTCTGTCTATTAGACATGCTTTATTTCCATCCTGAAGAATTGGCACAAATATAGTGGGGCACATCACCAACCATCTTTTCATTGTACCTCCAATAGGATGTGACTTACCAGCCTGGATAATTATGCCTTTAAGTATATCCTTCAGTTTCTCTCTCTTCTTTCAGCCTTTATATTGTTCTCATAGCTCTATTTTCTTAAACTACAGTTTCCATCACTTTGGACATGGTTGCATTTTCTGTACCACCCCCTACAGTCTATTTCCACCTGTAGATAGTTCTCTGTGCTATTTGTTGTTTTCAGTAACAGGTCCACCCTGTTTAAGCCTGTTGATATCAGTAGAACTTTTTCTCCTTTATTAAAGTATAAATTCAAGAATATCCAGCCCTTCCTCACCAAAACAGCAATTTTTAATCTAAAATTAAAATAATCTTTTGAAGACTGTAAACAACCACAGCTCTTACTTCAAGAATTAAACAGCACTTCCTCCATCTTTACTGAAACCTTATGCTTTTCACATCCTCTAAAGCCAACAGGTTGGGTTTTTTTTCAATTACACATTAAGCAGTAATAAATCTGATGTGTCAGTGTCACAATGTATTTTACTTCTTTTGTATTTTTTTTAAATATTGAGTTTGCTGAAGTCTTCCTCTTTGCAAGTTCACACAATTAGTTTTATTAGCTTGAAATCAGTGCGTAGTCTTCAGTGAGTTGATAAGAGCATTTTACAAATCATTAGCAAAAAGTATTTGGGGATAGTAGATGAAAATTTTATATACGGAACTCAGAAGAGTTAGTTGGTGGGTTTTTTTTATCTTGTTTGTTTTATTTAAAATTTTGTTCTGTATTCCCATGAGGACAGTTTTTATGTCCAGAGCAGTGACAAGAGAACAGGAAAACAGGCCTGAATGCATGCTGCCTTGCTTGCAGGGATCGTAGGGGAGAGCCATATCCCAGTGGGACTCCTGCCCCTGTGAGCAAAAGAAAATGTCAGGAGATGAAGTGGGATCTGAGCCCAAGTTACAAAGTCAGAAAGGCAGTTTTTAACAAGCTACGGTCTTATAACCCTCTCAGCTCCAAAAGTCAATGTTATTGCAGGAGGCAGGCATTTTGAGACTTCCTGCTGAGAAGATGTGTTCCTTACTTGCAGAGAGTTAGATTTTTAATTTTATTTTTATTACTATTTTCACTTCCATAATGAATGAACTGTAAGGCCCTTTGGTCTCAGGCTCTGGTGATTTCATCCCTGTAAGCTGCTACAGACATAGAGATAGGAAATACCTCCTGATGAAAAATAGCTATTGGCCAATTTGCAAATTTGAAACATACTTTAATGTGCAGTGTGGAGTCTCTTATGTAGCAAAACATGGGATATTATTTCACACTTGAATGATTACATAAAAATACCTGGTTTAGGTTAATTATATGAAAACATCTTGCCCACAAAACGAAAACTATTTATCCACCATAATGCCTTCTGTGCTGTAAATATAATGAAGATATGCAAGAAAAGTTTGGGGCTGTTCAATCTGTGCATCTTCTGCCAACAAAAATCTGTGGATATCACATTATTTAGGAGCCTTCATCTTTGTAACTGGAATTTGAATGCCAAACGCAAATGAAAATGTTTGCCAAGATATTTACCCTTGGTATTTTCATGCTTTTCTCTAGAAAACTGGGATTAAGGGTTTCAAAATTTTCTGTTTCTTCAGAGTGTGAAAATGTACTGAAATAATTTTAACTTACTTATATAATCATATTTCACAGGTATATTTCCAAAAGACATTTAGCTACCACAAACGTAGTGATTACTGTGCACAGTGCTCTCAAATGGGTCACGTTAAGGTTGTTGTTTTTTTTTTTTCCTTTGATTGGTAAACTGCTGGATCTCGAAAGCAATGTGTGAATTTCCTTCAAAGCAAAGCTGTTCCTTTGCCTTCCTTTTCACTGTGAGTTATGTGAGCTCATGCCCTGCACTCCCTTCATGCTCCCTGCTTGTCATGGCCCTTCTCATTTTTTGGCACTTGACATATTGTTTTTCTGGATGACTTGCCATGACAACTTTGTTCAGGAGAGGCCGCCTCTTCAGTTGACTGTATAGAACTGTTACCCATGAAAAATGAACATTTATAGAGTTTTTAACTCAAATTCATCCCTTGTTTAACTTCACTGATTTCACTGCAAATGATAGTATAAAGACACAATATTTCATCCCATCATCTGAACCTCAGCAAGTTGTTTGTTCATCCCAAGCTGTCACCATGGAGATCTGCCACTGGGATGCCCAATTTCCTGAGCCAGCCTCACAGTCCTAAGTTGCTGACATGCCAACTCATCCCTCGACCTGTGCAATTTTTTCCCCATAATATAATGAATGCAAATATGCACCCTCACTTCATTCCCCAGTCTGAACACACTCTACCAGTCTCACATCACTGATACCCAAATGGAAACCAGATGAAATGTTTACAGAGAGTAACATTTCAAATTTTTTGGTGCTTTATTTTCAGATTTTTGGTAAAAAACTTCACTATTTATTCTCATAAAACTGCTTTAAATAGCCTGGGTGAATCTGCCTGCACATCTTATGAAAACCACTTTTTATTCCTGTTGAAAGCTGAGGACTGAGCATCAGCCCCAAGGAAGGGCTCAGAGCACAGGAAATCAGCACAATATTTTGAGTATTCTGCTTTTCTGTTTGTGTGGCAAGAGAATAATGTCAATACTAATGAAAACAATTGTGACTAATGCAGCCAACAAGACTATTGGAAAATCATCTGCCACATGATAATAGGAACCCATCATGAGGAACACCTTAATTACAGCTATTATCTCTCAAAATGGCTGGGTTACTCTTACATTAATCTGATTTTAAATAGAAAGTTGCTGTTACGTAGTGAAATGTTAAATGGCGCTTTGCTGTGTAATTACATGGGTTAAAGTAACTCTGAGTCATTTCTGTGTGAGGGCTACCCTGACTGCTAATGAAAAGCTCTCATTTTGTGGCACCTGCATGTTCAGTAATTCCACAGTGAATTGCATTTTATTTTAAGGAACATTTGCACATGGGAAAAAGGGGGCAAAAGAATGCCAGTTATGACCATAATGAAAGTAAATAAGGGAACCACCTGCCTGATGCCAAGAGACTATATAAGGACATTCCATGGGGTCCCTGAGGTAAAACCATTTCCCTGCCCTCTCTCACTTCTCTGGAAACCACCAATTTTCACAAGCTTGTTCCAAGGCAACCTGTCCAGCTGCCACCTGGCGTACACTCAGCCTTTATGCTGGCTCCAGGCATTGCACTTCCTCTTGGGTTTGTTCCTTCACACTTACTGTTGCCCCTAAAAAATGCCCTGCTGCTTTGCTGAGAGCTTTGCATGGGCAATGGGAGAACATGAAAGGATGTCTGTAGCCAGGAAAAATGGCTGGAGCAATGGCACACCCAGTGCAAACAAGTGCTCAGGTTGCATCTCTGGCATCACCTGGTATGTCTTTGGATTAGCTGGTAAAAATTATTTTGATTGGATTTGATGGAGACACCACGGCCCATGAGAGCTATTAGTATTAGACAACATGGCTGGAGATCAGGTGTCCACTCCAGGCTCAGAGTGACCTGGTTTGGGGTCCCTGCTTTCCCTGGTATTGCAGCCGTGAAGCTCAAAGAATTTCAACCTGCTCAGTCTTACCAGGGGAAGGTTTCCATTGTGGATGCTGAAAGCACATAACCACATGTTGAAAATCAGCCATCTTGGTTTGGAAGTGTATTTTCAAGGGATACATTAACAATAATGGCCATCACATTCCCAAATAAAAGAGAGCTAAGGGGGCCAGTGTGCGGAACTGTATGGGCTGCACTTTATGGTGAACTTTGTCATCCTTTTGAGGTCCTCCAGCACCAGACCATGGTAACAAAGCCCAGGGAAGCATCTTTAGGCGTTATGGGGGAATATAAAGGGAACTGAAGCCCTAACATAATTTCAAATCCAGCTGTGGCCCATATCCTCGTACAGTAATTTCTGTAGCAACTCTCCATGGTTCTGCTTGGTAAAGTAATCAACGCCAGAGTGTAAAGAGAGAGAAATGGGAAATAGGTCAGCACTGATGGAGGCTGAAGTCATCACTCTTCCTGCATTTCTTTGTGAGGTGGGAGATGGGCTTTAATGTTGCTGTACAGACTGAAGCTGCGCAAGGCAGCCACGAGGCTGAGTCTTCTGCCCCCAGGCTGCTGCCAGCCAGCAGAGCCTCCTCAGCTCTGATGGAGCCTGGCCAGCTCAGGGCAGTAGGAGATGTGTCTGTGGCTTCATTCCCAGACATATTTTAAAGCTTTTAAAGCTCCAAGTTTCTAAATTAAGTAGTGCCAGTGATAGAAAGTGGCAGCATCAAGGCTTGTTCAAGTTGACACCACAGTCAAATACCTCTAGCTCCAAGGGATGCTGTAATTAGGACTGTGTCTGCTTTACATTAATAAAGGGTTGTAACACAGTTGTCAAGGGGTTTCTTGCAACTGCTACAGATAAGGAGAATGCATTCTCATTTTTAATTCCCTGCAAAGTCTCATATGAGGTATTATTCCAAATGCTTCAGTGAGAGAAAAATGGAGAAGAGAGATGCACCCCGAAATCCTTCTTGAGTGGTTGTTTGAACATATCACTGTCATTTTGGCTAACAGCTGTCTAACTTTGACAGTGTGGCCAAACGCAGTTTTTATTTACTGTTGTTAATCCTTAGGAAATGGGTTCATTTCTCTAGTACATATAAAACCGGAGCCAGAAAATTGCCAGCATTCTCCATGCCAGCAGGGGCCAGGATGTGCCTGGCTAAATCCTGGTTTTAGATAAGGATCCAAGCAGGAGCTGGGTGGCAGAGCCTGGAGGAACTTGGCACCTGCCCTTTAGATGAGCCCTGCTTCAGCTGGCAGCCGGGGCGAGGGCAGCTGGTTGCTGCAGCTTAGGGAAAGGAGGCACGACTTCTTCAGACACACTAACTGGATCATTGGGGAACTCATGAATCCCCATGAAGTTCAGGCCAATCCATTTTTTATGTCTTCCTGAAAGCAGATACCATGCACACGACGGCTCAGACGACATGCAGTGCTTGCCAAAGCACCACAATAACTTGATTGTTTGCCTAAGACCCAATTAATGAGCTTGTCAAAGGCAACTATTTCCTCTTTCCTGATGAGTAAAAGTGCACATAAGCATAAGCATTAAACGGGACATATCCTGGTCATTAAGCTGAGAGTGATTTGCTTGGGCTTCAGCTAAGTAGAAGATCATAAGCAAATCAATAGATACTTCCATTTTTATCATAAGGCATAAAATGCTAGTAAGCATGGCATATTACAAGGACCTTAAGGGACTGATATAATGACAGGATGGCATTTAGAGACTCATTCTAGAATTTCTTTAGCCATCTCCATGCAATGCAGAGATAATCCTCTTACAGCAAGGATTTCTTTTTACATCTAAAGAACAAAAGATCCTATGAGCTCAATATTAAAGATGTTTACACAACTGTTTTAATTTTTAAGAGCCTGAAATTCCCTAATTTCAAAAGTATCTTGTGTTATTTTTAGGTTCCAATGAATTCTAGCACAATTCTGCCTCTTCCCTTCTTGCTGATTTTAAAATTTAGCGAGTGCTATCCCTGGCCACCACTTCCGCTCTCCTGCTGGTGGGATCCAGAAGTGCTGCTGCCAACACCTGGCATGCAGTGGTTATGAATCAGGCCACACAAGATCAAGCAGCTGGCTTTCAAACCTATGAAATCTCTATTTTTTCCCCTCTCCTCTCCCTGCCTCCCACTATGTTTTCATTGCCTTTTCTTTTTAAAAGAACCTGTGGGATTCTTTCTTTCATGCCTTCTCCGTCCAGAGCCTCTAGGCTGCCACATCTGGAAGTTTTGCTCTGCAACGCAAAGCACTATATCTGCTTATTACTGTTGCTATTTTCTAGAAAGCTGAGACTCTCCTATTGAGTCCCTGTTTCAGGCTCCAGGGTCATTCCCCACAGCATGAGCCTGAGGAGAAAGTGGGAAGAAGAACAGAGGCTGTACTCACCAGCCTGCTGCCAGATGACAGGAACATATGCCATGCCATCACCAACCACACATCCTTGACTAAATTCACACCTTTTTGCACCTCTGTTGACTCTTCCAGAGGTGGAGCTCTGTTCCCTTGCACTTAGGAGATGCCTCTGAGGTGCTGGTTAAAAACTCACCAGGATCCCAGGAGCTCAAGCTCAATGAAACGAGGAGGTGTATGGATTTTTGGTCCACACAGAGAGGGCCATGAGGGATGGCAAAGGACAAGGCCCTGAGGAATGCCTGAGGCTTTCCCTTCAACAACTTCTTTCCCCTGCCTCTGAGGTTTCTGGTGCTTGGGGTATCCTCTGCCACAAGCTTAAATACAGGTTTTGTTGGTCACACTCCTAGTTTTTAAGTGTCTTTGTGAACCTGTTGGGTTTTTGGAGGCAGAGACAGCCACTGCTTGGGCTTGAACAGGGGAAACAGCATTGTTGACCATGCAAAACTCCCAAAAGCCATGTGTGAGGGCTGCAGTAGAGGAGCTGAGGAAATTCGTTGTACCTCTGACATTTCAAAGCAACCCGGGGAAAGTACTCCAAGAGTGTCGAGTTCTGTCAACTGCCTTGCAGAGGGGCACCAGCAGTGCACGACTGATGGCTCAGCACTGCACCTCTCCCAAGGGAGGGACTGGCTCATACCAGAGGGGTGATTTTTGAGCTCTTGAACTCCAATATTTTTCCTCCAATTAATTTTTTTTTCCATTAAAAATGCAACAAAAACTAATTCACAACGGATCTTTTTTTTTTATGCTGATTTTTGCCACTTCATCAGTTTTTCATGGGGAAAAACAAAAAAAACATCAAACAAAAAACAACCCAAAACATTAAAATTCAGCTCCAATGCCATAATAAACACACAGAATATGTATCTCTTCAGCATTGGACGCCTACTGAATAGGTAACAGCACTCTTCCTGAAGTAGTAAATTTGGGAAGAAAGCAGTAACCAAGACAGAGTCCCACAACCTTGTGGACAAGCTTTAGTGACCACAGCACTGTGATATGTAGTCCATCTGACTGGACCATTCCACTGTGTTGGTGGGACATCTCTTGGTGAGAGGCACCTGGCAGGGCTGACACCTTTGTGTCCAAGTGGTCACAAGCCCCAAAATGTTTGCAAGTTCAAAGCTTCTCTGTTCTTGGGAATTTTAACACCATACTCATCCTGTGCCTGTGTCTGGCAATGCCTCCAGCTGTTTCTCGGCTGTTGCTCTTCCTACCTGTGCTTGTTTGGTTTGGTAGGTTTTTTGGTAGTGGGGGAAGGGCCCCAGGGGTGGCTCTGGTAAGAAGCTGAGAAGCTCCCTCTGCTCCAAAACCGGCCAAGGAGCCATTAGAGGGAAAATAGATGCTCCTCTGTGATTTACGTATGAAAGAACTGAGATAACACCTGAGCAGAGTGAGCAATTGGAGAAAGAGCTGAGCTGGAGAGGCAGAGCTGGTGGTTGGTGAGGAAGAAGGGGGAAAAGGTGCAGGGCACCAAGCAGAAGTTTCCCTGCACCCCATGGTGAGATGGCAGCTGTCCCCCTGCACTCATGGAGGAACATGGTGGAACATTCCCTGAAGGCACCAGGAGGGGTGAACTTGGCCACTGGACTTGGATTTTGTGGCCAGAGGATTTGCTGCCTGTGGACTCTGATTGCACAGCTTTGGAAGACCCCGGCACCAGGGGAAAAGTAATTTGGCACCAGGGGAAGAAGGGAGAGGTGGGTAACATATGCAAGCCCTGCTCTTTGTGTTGTCTGTGTCCTGTGTGCATCTGATTAGTGTGAAATTAAATTACTATTTTTCCCCAAGTTGAGTCTGTTTTGCTCGAGACCATGAAGAACCCTCCTTGTCTTTTGTCCCGACTCATGACCTTCTAGTTGGGCTTTGTTCTCCTCATCCCTGTGGGTGTGTGGGGGAGTTATGTGAGTGGCCACAGGGCTGGTTCTTTGTTGTCGTGTTAGGCCCCAACCAGGTCACTACCCCAGCTACACTTTGCCTTTCTTCAGCTTTGCAAATAGACTTTCCTCTGTATTTCTTATCTCTTGATGCTCTGCCTAAGGAATCTTAAATAACTCTGTGGCAACTACTGTGTCTCATTTGGTGTTCAGACATGGGTTACAAAGTACTAACTGCTGCTCATGCCAACCACAGCTGTTGGAGAGCAGCTTGGCAGAAAATACAGGTTGCTTTAGGAAACAGCTGGGGAAGAGGGTATCTTGCTGTTTCTAGAGACTCTGGGTCAAGGTAGGATATGCTGTAGGTATCTGCTCCATATGAAATGTTGTGGACAATCCGTGTCAGAAACATCTGTCAAGCCATTCCCCGATGGCACAGAAATAATCTCAGGTTCATCTACAGCCAATGGTGTGAGCAAGCTGGCTGATTTATCAACACCCACATTCACCCTTTCGGGTGGCACAGACAGGCGTTCCCCAGGTCAAACTTATTCTTCATATCAACCCACACAAGCCCATTACTGTTAACTGAAAAGAAATTCAACCTCAAACCTGTAAGAGGAACTTTAAATGCAACAGCCTGGGCTATTACCTTCCCTGCTGAGCTGTTTAAAGCCAGCCAGCAGCACAGGTGACACACCCGGCTTTGAGGAGCCCAAAGCCTGGCCCATGTAGAGTTGGCTGCACAGAGTTGTCCCGTTCCAAGTGCAAGGTGAGAAAGGCAGGGGTTCCTGTAGGGTGCAGAAGCACTGAGAAGGGATGAACTCCTTTCTTGTTAACCAGGTGGGCACTGCTCTTCCTCAAAAGCAATGAATGATTTGATAAAAACACAGGAAAGCAGAAGTCCCCAAAACCATATCGTGTGTGGGTAGAATTGGATGTGAAGTTTCATACCCTACTAGAAGAACACAAAAAGAAAAAAAAAAAAGAAAAACAAAACAAAACAAAACAAAAACACACACAACCCCCCCCACAAACAAACAAATAAAAACAAGCAAAAACCAAAACAACAACAAAAAAAACACCAAACAAACCACCAACCAAAAACTTGTGTGGGTTATCCTCTGCTGGATACATGTTAGTATGTTTAAATATAGCACATAGTTGTCTTCTTCAGAAGATTGCCTGTTTTTCCTTTTTTTAAAGGCCAGATCACTTAGGGGCAGTTTCCTACCACACTGTTAGTTTATTTGGGGTTTTAGCAGGGAAGGATTCACATAGTAGCTGTCAGCTCCAAACTTAAGCGAGCTCCTCCATCTCTGTATTTGAACCACCACCACAGCTAACTTGGTGTCCACAGAAAAATAATAGGATATTCAGCTTATTTTAGCAGACACAGGTAGGCCTCTCAATCTCCTGGATATAAAAGACTTCTCAAAAATAATTGGTGGTGAATAATTGATGCAATTAAAATATCCACTTTTTCTATCTTTGGGAGCAGATCAGTCATTCTGATTGCTTCAGCACTTTCTGGGGGATCTTTGATCAGCTTTGTAAAGCACACTGTACATTATCATCTTCTGCTTCAGATAAATTTTATCACTGGGCAATAGGCTTAAGGAATTCATTTAGCTCATGTGTCTGTCGGACATAGATTTCTCTCCCGTAATAAATGGAAATGTTTTAAATGTCAAAGCCTTCTCTTTAAGGGCCACATAAGCCACAGAAACCCTTCTTCAAAAAATGGGTGCAATATAAAATGCAGTGCTTGGGTGCAGAGCTGAGAAAACCCACAGCGGGTGTAACTGCACCATTCGTTTGGTGTTGGTCCTTTTATTGGTTGTGTTCAAGACTTTCAGTCGCAGCAACTAAATAAGCAGGCATGTGTGCCTGGGTTTTTATGAAGCATTGTTACAGTGAAAGGAGTTCTTTGAAAAAGAGGGGAAATAGTGATTGGTTAGCTTAAGTTGCTGTACATTTCATTTGAGAGTTATGTTAAGGGTACTTGGAGCATCTGGATCTCCATTCTGCTAACATCCCCATCAACTTTATATCCATACAAAATCATCACAATGCATAACATCAACATTGAAATATATAATCTGGCTTCAAAAAATCATCTTTGTCTGGTTCATTCAAGTTCCCTGTGCAATTTTCCAGTTTGGACTATTTTACAACCTTAAAATTCACTTACACAAGCAAGTCTGAAATCCAGACTTCAGCCAGTCATAAGTGTACTAGAAAAGAAGGAAACAAGTCCACAGGCCAAAGGTCTTTTAAAATTCAGCCAGTTCTCATGTAAGTATTTTCACATCTTAATTTCTACAGAAAATTAGGTATGGGTCAACATTAAGATAGCTCTGGATAGGCTCTGCCTCAGGTATGTCAGAGCTATTTCCTTTTTGTCATCACACAATCTATTTGTCTTGTAGCTGCACATTAAGCAAAGCAACCAGTGTCTATCCTACATAGCCCATCCACTCCCTGCTCCTTTCCCAGGGGAGCAATTAGGTGTGTAGTGTTACGGTGTGGTGGGAATTCTGTAATTGATATGAAGGAGTGCCAGGAACAGCAGCCAAAGTTCACAGGTTAAATCAGTCCTGTGGATCACTGCAACAGATGTGAGCTAATTAAAATTAACATTAAATGAGATTAACTTTTAATGAACTACATTATATTTGAGAATCAGCTCAAATTAAATTACTCCCCATTTCCTTCTCTTTATGTTTTCTATTGGCACTGCCGCCACTTAATGGTGATGTTATTTTTCAAAACCTTTTCTTGAGGTTTGTTATTTTTCCAGTGTTCTTTAAATTCCACATTCAGTAGCCATCCCTGCTTGCATGGTCAAGCCCTCTTGCTCTCAGACATGACTTCTCATGCAAGCAAGCATTTGAAAATACAAATTAAAAAATTAGATGCAATTGCCTCATGGCACTAAAGGAAATGGCCAACTCATGCACGAATTAGAGGTTTTGCAAAGGTGAACACACACAGCAACATAGAGGGATGTGCTGAAAATGTTACCTGTTGAATCTATGCCAGCAGTACCACCGTGGGGACAGATGTTGGACATTTGCTCCTGGCTGGAATATATTCCTGCAATGGGCTGCACAGCCATCCCTTTATGAGCTGTTAAACGTGGTATATCTGTGCCATAGTCTGGTTTCTACACTGGCCTGTGGGGCTGATAGAGCTTTTAGTAACTTTGCAAGAGCCTTTTTTTGACTCAGGATCAACAATTAAACCAATGACAACAACGCTCTTGATCCCCTCCCCCTCCCACCCAGGTAGGGAAAAGAGAGAGAGAATAAGGAGAGAGGCTTTCAGATTGAAAACTGATCTAGACAGCTTTAATTAAATAGCAATGATAAAAGAAAATATGTACAATTATATACAAGTGTGTGCAGGAATGTGCAAAAACAGCTATTACCTTCCCCCACCCCCAGCAACTCCTCCAGCACTCTCCTGAGCTGTGAGCAGTTCTGAAATATCCCAGACCCCTTCAGAGATAGAGGCAGATCAGATAGGAGCTGAGGGTAGAGTTATGAGGGTCAGGAATGATGGATAGACAGAGTCCTCCCAGGACGCCAGCTATGAATGGAAGAAAGGAAGAAGAAGGGCTTGACTTCCACAATCCCTGAATTTATAATGAGACCTACATAGATACATGGAATGGAATACTTTGGTTCACCAACTTTGCTGCCTGTCTAGTCTGCTCCTCCCTATGTTAGGTTTGTACATACAAGTCTTCTGCTCCTTTAGTATCTGAAGCAGCAGATTTAACAAGCAGAGCAAAGTGTCCTTGGTCTCTTGGCAGTATCTATAAACATTCCAGCGTCATCAGTCGGGGGGACTGAAGGGGGGGAAAAACCAAAGCAACAAACAAAACAAAACAAAACAGTAAAAAGAAAATTAGCTTCATCCTAGCTCAACCAGGACAGGGTTTCTCTTTGAATACAGAAAAGCAGCATTATCGTGCTGCATTTGGTCAGCTAGAGCTACATTAATTAGTGCAGTTTTTTTCCAAGGAGGATATGGCTGGTAAGACTTTTTAAGTATCAGCTTAAGCTTGTCTTAGCCTTTATTTCACAAGCAATCCACTAATTTGCTAATAGCAGCCTAGGAAGAATTCCACCCAACATGGCAGAGCCAGAGCTGATGTTTGTATGATTTTGACTACAGCACAAGCTGCCTCTTTTGCCTCCACCCCACAGCATATGGCTGAACATCTCCTGACTGGACCTGACAGCAGTGCAAGGGTGGCATCTCACAGGGCCTTCCTGTACTAAGCCATGCTCTTCCTTCATATTAGTCCAACATGCCAGTCCCCCAGCTGATACAGGAATCCTCCCACTCCATCCTCAGCTTCATTTTCCAGGAGATGACCAGTCCCTTCACATCTCTCTCCTTTTTATTCTATGCTTCTCTCCTTTAAGAATAGGCAATTAAGTTCCTCTGTTTCCTGTCTATAAAGGATGCAGAAGGATAATAAAGCTGAATTTATGGCAGCCATGCTGAGCAGCCATAATGAGGGGCTGCTTTTTTCATAACTGAAGATGAAAGAGTAGTAAAAGCCAGGAGACAAGTTCAGGTAATTACAATGGGCAAGGAATTGATTCTCAATTACAAGGCTTTCATTGCTTTCATCCCACCTTATATGAACACTGGGAGCTAGTGTTAAACGGACAGAAGATCTTGAGAACCACTAGCGAGGTTTACTATTTTCACCTGCTTCCTCTGCTCTCCACAGACTCCCTGACCCTTGCCCAGCAGGGAGGGGAGATGCCTGGGGGTCTGCAGGGTGTGCAGGCAGTGGGGAAGCAGCCAGGCACAGTGGCAGCACTAACTAGTGCTGCATCCACAGCTCAGAAGCTGCTTAGCCAGAGTTTGGCACAACAGAAATGAAAAAAACACACCTTTGTCTTGCTGGCCAGAGACTGCAGCTCAGTCACACAAGCTTTAAGTTCTTTTCTGGACTGTGGCTAATGTTCAGTTAATGATACAAATGCCATGTTAATGCCTCCCAGTTTCTCACAACTTATTGAAGTTGGAGTAAATATTTGACAGAGATACTTGAACAGTAATAAGTGAGCTCCTAATTTGTAGTCTAGGAGCATGTGTGGAAAAGTCAGGACAGAAGTTCTTAGAGGCTGATGGTTAGCAGTAATGAGATATGCTTCATTCTTACCATGACATCAAAATAAACCACACATTCCAGAATTTTTCCTGGTTTCTTATCTATCTTATTTGGCCTGTTTTGCTAAAACAGATTAATACTTCTGCTTATGTCTGTATGAGGACAGAGCCACTACCTGCAGATCAGCCAGACATTCCTCACTCAGGAACTCTTTCCAGTGGGTGCAGTTTGGGCTGGCACTTTTGTCAGAGTAACAAGGAGGCACTAGTGCTGGTAACACCTGGTGTGTGTGACTGGACTTCATAGGCAGGAATCCAGAATTTAGTTGTAACTTGAATTAGACAACCCCAAAGTTCTGAGGGCACCTTATATCAGTCACAAATTGCTACATATAGTGTCTGTATATATGCAAATATATTAACACCCATACACAGATTAAATGCCAGAATCTCTGTATAGTGTCTAAGCATATGCATATTTATTTTATTTTGAGGTTGCATGTACTCTTCAACCCAGCAAAAAAATCTAGGGATTTCTTACTGGGGAAGCCAAGAGGGAAGCACACACAGGATGCCAGAGACAGAGTAAAATTACCCTCTAAGCAATTCAAGTCTTCTGGAGGTTTGCTTCACACTGTAATTTAGCATTTCTGGTGTAATCAACTCAGTCAGACCAATATTTAATTCTGATGGTTTGGAACCATGGAGCCACTGTGGAGCTGGGAATAGCTGGCTGCCACCAAGTCTCGTCCAGTCCGCTCCAGCAGCCAATTTCTGCTGTTGGCAGGGGTGAAGGTTCTGACATCCCTTCTCCTCAGCTGCAGAACTAAGCAGCATGCATCCACCAGCCACACGGCCAGGGAGCTCCATAGCACTACTGGGTAGAATCCCTCAGTAAACAGGGTGTGGGGCATTAACAGCACCTTTCGGAGCAACCGATTGTTAAAGCTATCCCATGTAATTATTAGTGAAGAGGTGGTAATTATTAGTAGCAGGTAATTATTAAATTAGGATTGAAAACCTTGTTGTGCCAGCTCCTGAATCAATACACCTGAGGAAAGATGTCCCTGCCCCAAGCTCTTACAGCCTTGTTTGGCAACTGCTCCCAGGGTGTGGCCAGAAAAACACAAAATATAGCTTTATAGTTGAGTGGAAATTCTGTAATAAGCACTTGCAAATCCTACATGCCCCTCAGCCACTGGGTACCATGAATCAAAAAGGTGAATCGGTGGAGGGGAAGTTTTCAAAAAGCCCTGCAAACAAATTTTGGCAGATCATCCTGCCTTATAACAGACTTATAGCAACCCAAGGGTTCCAAAACAACCTGACATGAACCATTTCATCTCAGCTCGAGGGTCCTGCTTGCTCCCTGCAACCAGGAGATTGCTGAGCTGGCCTCCAGTACTGTCCCTGAAGAGGAATAAGCACATCCAATGTTTTGAAGAAAAGTGTGTAAAACATTAAATATCTGTAAAATATAGCAAGACTAGGTGATGACATATAGATGAAATGCATCCTTTCACTGTGTTTGGCTTGACTGGAGTTGTTTCTGTTCAGTTGAAGGGTGGATTAAGGACAGCGTTTGGATTATGTAGCATCATTGTCCCAGGAGACTACTTGTTCGAAGTTATCTTCATATGATCATTGCAGTGTAGAGTATAAAACAAGAAAAGAATTTCAATCTGTTTCTGTCTGGATATGTTTTCTAATCATAGAAATCACCACTAAAATTTTTAAGTAAAAAAGTTTCCCACTGCTTCTGGGAGAGACAGCAGCTTTTTCTCATGCTATCATTCAAGACCATTGACAGGCTAAGAGGGGCTAATCCAGCTTGCATGATGGCTTCATGTGGCACATGAAAAGGCTCAGAAAGTCAACATGATGGGGATAAGCCCAGTTAGGATTCAGCCTGGGGGGTCTGGAGTGATCTGCACTCTACTTACACTCCAGCACTGCTGCCTGTTTGCAGAGCAGGTGACCCTTTCCTTTTGGCATCAGGATCTCCTTTTCTTCTGAGTCCTGCATTTCAAGTGAAGACCACAAAAAGGCAAATCCTCTTGAGGTGTATGCTTGTTGACCAATTGTGAAAACCCACCTGAGCAGAAGCAAAGCAGAGTCTCAGTATGAATCCTGAAAAGACATTGCTGTGAGGTAATTCTGCAGGCCTGCTCTGTCAGAAAATCCATTTACCCTCTCTCTGAAGAAACACTCATGTCTGGCTTGTTCCCTGAAAGCTTTGCCTTATTTTATGAAATCAACAATGTTATTTTGCCTGGGATGATTTGTCCATTAAACATCAACATAGTTATTGTCGAAGTAATGGCATTCAAAAGGTATTTCCCCAGGGATGCCAAATTAGATCAGGGTCACTGCCATGCTGGGCACTGTACGTACACAGAGATAGCTGCCTGGCTGGGAGGATTTAACTCTCTTTTTGTCTTAACCTCTTCCTACCAGATCTTCAGATGCTTGTTGAAGACTGATGATGATCATGGTAGGTACTGTCAGCATCTGGCTGACCATGGGGCTGGGGGCAGTGGAAAATTGCATGCAGTCGTGAGGAGGCAGAAGCTCCCTTGCAGCCACCTATAATTCATCGCATTTTGCTTTAAATATTCAACCTCAACCTGGCCGGAGCTGCTGCCAGGAAGGTCAAGTAAAGTGTTTCACAGGCACAACTAAAGCACCATGGAGAGCCCTGTCTTCTGGGACGAGAAAATGGTCCCAGATTGAAGCTCTAAAGCTATGGCAGTTCTCTGCAACAGCTCGAGCCACATGGCCTGATCTGCAGCCTGTTACCATGCAACTGATCTTCATAAAGTATAAAGGGGAAATTCACTTGGCTGGTGGAGGTGTCCTCTGTACCCCAAACTACAGAGCACTTTACTCCTCTGAGCAAACACTTTTTTTGCTCTTTTCTTATGCCACTCTCCTTCATGCTAGCAAACACCTTAATGCACCAAGGTCCTTTTCCAGAATGTCATGGAAGACTGTGATTCCTGAATTGGCAAGAGGAGGCACCAAGAACATAGGCAGGCACACTTTATACAGCATCCACAGACCGGTCTATTATCTGTTACTGGTGATAGGGCTGGTGGAAACAAGTTGACCTGCTTCCTTCACCTCACACTGTGATGACCTTTCTCTGATGTAAAGGCATACCCACTGCAGCATACAAAAGCCAAAATACGGAATATCCCTCACTTTATCTGACCTCCCTCTGAGCTAAGAGGTTTCCAAAGGCCATGAATTCACCACTGATTTTGCCTACCTTTTGACTGCTTTTAATCCCTATAGGGTAATGGTGGGGGGAGCTACTCACTGATCACACAGAGCTGTGACATTAAATCTCTGCACAGGGGTGCCTGGAGAAGCAGCCATGATGCTCCACCTCCTGCAGAGACCATATAGGGGAAGAAGAGAGCTGGGCAGATGAAATTTTTCTACTTCAAAATGGCCCCCAAAGGATGCTATGGGTCAAGGTACTTCATGGCAGGTGAGTAAGTGGCCCTGAAGGGCCAAAGTTTAGTTGACAACATCTGTTTCATGTCTTCAAAAAGCAGCACTAAGCAGAAAGCTCAGAGGAGGAGTATGTGTCACATGTTAACAGTAATTACCATTTTTCCAGTTAACAGTGCTCACTGTACCTAAGCCAGACTTTTAGACAGTGTGAGCTAGTCTTTTATAATATCTCACACCTCTGAGTTAACCTACACTGTAAAACTGCCCTGCCATCAGTAACTTATTTAGATGTACAAAAGTAGGGGTGAAGTCATATAGGGAAATTCAGGTTCCGTCATTCATAGAATGGAAGGTTGGAAGGGACCTTAAAGATCACCTGGTTCGAACCCCTCTGCATTGGCAGGGACACCTCCCACTGGACCAGGTTGCTCAAAGCCCACTTCCAGGGATGGGGCATCCTCAGCTTCTCTGGGCAACCTGTTCCAATGTCTCACTACTCTCTCACTAAAGTATTTCTTTCTAATGTCTAATCTAAATCTCCCCTCTTTCAGTTTAAAGCCATTACCCCTTGTGCTATCACTACATGCTCTTGTAAACAGTCCCTCCCCAGCTTTCCTGTAGCCCCTTCGGGTACTGGAAGGCCACTGTAAGGTCTCCCTGGAGCCTTCTCTTTTCTAGGCTGAACAACCCCAACTTTCTCAGTCTGTCTTCATAGGATAAGTGCTCCAGCCCTCTGATCAACCTCACAGCTCTCCTCCAGACTTGCTCCAAGAGCTCCATGTCCTTCTTGTGTTGGTGGCTCCAGAACTGGACACAGTACTGCAGCTGGGATCTCACAGGAGCAAGCCCTTGGCCATTGCCTTTCACACAAAGCTCTATATCCAGGCCTCCTGCAAGAAGCACTGCACCCTGATGTCTCAGCTCTAGCAACTAAAGCCAAGACAATGGTAAGCTGTTCAGACCACCTGCTCTCAAACTGCTACCTACGGTGTTCATAACAAACAGTTGGTATTCCAACAAGGTGAAAACCTGTAATAGGTCTCCATAGTTGTCCACAGCTTCACTCCTTAGAGTGCATAGTCACATATCTATAGGGCAGAACAGCAATTCCCTGAGCCCCATAGATTCTCTTAGCTGTTAATTGACTAACAAAGCCAACACTGCTTTTCTAACTATGAACTCCAGCTATTCAGGGCAAGTATTGTTTAGCTGCAGTATCACAGACTCAATGTGCTAGTTCAATCAGCCGAGTCCTCTTAAGGCAGAGCAATGACAATGGCACTTAAAAGACAAAATTTGCCTTCAGAGCTATTTAGATGCTTCTCTGCTGGGTAGCTGGCAAGAACAGCATGCACGTGTCAAAACTCACTAAGCAAACCAGGAAAGCTCATTGCACCAACTAAGGCAGATGTGTGCAAGGTCTCTGCTTTCCCGGAGCTGTTTGCCTTGGCACCTGAGCAGAAGCAAATGTGTCCTTGTTGAGAAGCATGGGATTGCTGTGTAACCTAGTTACTCTACTTGGGCTGAGTGTGGCTTCCAGAAAACTCCTGTCTCTGGTCGATATGAGCTCTCTCTGGTAGTGCTAACACACTTTGTGTGTAAATAACTGCAATACACTCTTGGAAATTATTTGCTTACTTTTAATGAGGCATACCGATAAATAAGCAGATGTTAATGCTGTTGTTAACATAAAGCCAATGTGAATGTCGAACTAACTCACTTAAGTGTAATTAACTGGTGACAGCTGGGGGAAGAAACTTTCAGTACCCCTTTTAAAGACAAAGATTCTAAAACAGATATGAGCAGTAAAGGCAGTAACAACCTAGACTTGCTCAACTCATGCTCACGGCCAGGACAGCTGCTCGGAAAGGCAGCCTGGTGCTGGAGGTGCTCCCAGGAAGAAGGGCAGCCTGCAGCATGCTGCTTCCCAGAGAGCCCCTCACAAGGCTGCAAACATCCCATGCGGATCTCAGCTGAACACTGATGGCCTAGAATTCACTAAACATCTCCATTTGCTTTCTTGCTTGTAACCTAGACATCAGGTTCTTGCTGTGACAAATGCATAAGGAGCTGCACAGTTAGGCTTCCAGTGGCACACAGCTGATGCAGTTTTGCTTAGTGTATGAGATTGAGGTTGACAGAACTCAGCCTGTGCCAACAAGTATCTTAGCCTAGGGGTAGCTCTTAATCATGCTTTGGATGCTGCAGTCCAACAGCTGACCAAGTTATATTTGTGCTGTTTGATTCGCATGTCTTGTACACTGAAAACCAGGCATTTCAAACTGCAAAGCACACCTGATGCAAATAAGAAAATATAGCTGCTACCAGGAAACAGCTGAACAATATGCAGCTGAACAGGAGCCTATGGAGAGCAGGGTAAATTCAGAACATAATAAGGAGCTAGCAGAAGCCATGCACAGGGTCCTATGCACCTGAGGAAGAGGAAAAAGATTAATTAAAGGAAAGAAAATGTATAGATAGGCATTTTATCTACAAAAGTAAGGCTTCTAGTGGTCTTTAAGTGAAGCTCAAAATTGGTTAACTGGACAACATGGACCTCTCATGTAGCTTCAAGATTAGCCATTAGAACAGGTCTAGAAGCAGCTGATGATGATTAGAGGCTGAGGACCTCAAAGTGGCAGGAGGCCATCAGGGGCCTCAGTTATATGACATGGAAAATTTGGGCAGTGATAGCTGCCATCTTTGCTTGAAGATTTGATTAGAAGACAAAGCTTGCAGGAATGCCTCTTCTGATTAGTCTTTTCTACTCCTGATTTACTGTTATGTGAGCAACAATTCTCCTACATTAAAGCAAAAGTGACCTTGTTCTGCTGCCTTGTGAAAAAACTGTTCTGCCTTTACAACTCAAGGTTTGGCGAAGAGAGTGAACAGCTGGAAGTCAAGTTGCCTGTCTCCCTGGGGTTTTTTTGCAGTTACTCTCTGCAATCTGATATCATCCCCTTAGTGTTATGTGTATTCATTGCAGGGCTGACGAAAAGAATGTTGTCAGCTTCCTTTTCCTTGGCTATGTATTTCCTTTGCTAACTCATCCCTCTTCCAGAAAACTAACTGTGACCAACTAATTGAGAAAATAGTGGGTATTTGAAAGAAAGGAGGTTTATATCACACATTATATGCTCCTATCATCTTTCATACTTCCTCTACGCTGTGTAATAAGGTATTTTATGGAAGCATTAGGCCACAGTTCTAGAGCAGAAAAGCTCCTCAAAAAAACTAAATTTACAAATAGTTGTGGTAGCTTATACAGACTGTGAGCACCAAAGTCTGTGCCAATCTTCAAACTCCAAACATTGGAAGTATTCCTATGGGAAGTGAATTTGTTTGATTTTTTTTTTTTAATATGTATGTTTCCCCATGGTTCTTCTTTTAGGTTGCTTACATTGGAAAAGCATTTTGATCAATCAGTGCTGGTGGCGATTCTTTCTACCCTTATAAAGTGCACGCTTTGCAGAGACTGGGAGAGAAGCAGGCAGTGGAAGACGAGAACCTGGAGGGCAAAATAAACCTAGATAACACTAAGATGATTTGTGCAGGGGGGTCTCTGCTTCCAAGAGAAGGAAGTGATCCAAAAGGCAAAGAATGAATTCCACTTCTTGAATGGAGAATGTCTTCATTTTATTAATATTCTCCTGTTTGTGCAGACATCTTCAGGCTAATTAACCTGTCAAAAAGCTCGCTGTGTGGGATGAGTACAAATGTAGTCAATCATGAGTCTAGAAAATGACGGTCATCTTATCATTTCCCAAGTAATTCTGTGCTGATAATGGCTTGTGTCTCACTGCAGAAAAACTTTATCTTGTATTGAACCGTTGCTCAATTCTGCCTGTCTTCCCTGAAAGACTAAGACAAGTAATTCCTTCTCAGTGGAACAACTGGTTGCTTGCTTAAGGCCTGAGCCCTGCAACCATGTAAGCTTGTATTTAACTGTGCTCTGTTTCCCATCCCATTGACATCAGGAAAGCTGTTCAGACAGGGAAAATTTAAGTATTTATGTGCACTGTAGCAATACTGTGTTTTGCCCTTGCTTTTGCTATCAGTCCTGGCTTGCCAGAGTGTTTGTGAAGGCAGGAGACTGTCCAAGCAGAGATGAGCCATGAAATGAGCTCTGAACAATTAAGGGAAAGTCCAACTGCGTATCCATCGCCTCTGGTTTCAAATGCTGCTTTTAGCAGTGTAGCTAGAATCGTTTTAAAAAAGCAAAAGTTTTCTTTGCAAGAGGGAGGATTTGTGTCAGAAAGATTAAATGGCTCATCAAAGAGGCAGGAGCAAGCTCAGTTACAGGAGGTTTTCATTCCTTCTTTCCTCCTGGTGCAAAAGAGCTATAGAGAGACAAACACTTTAATGCTGGCTGCTGATGGGAGAAGGTCAAAGCCTTTGGCTCCGGAGGGAAGGCTCCCAGGCACACTGCCTGCAGCATAACAGGGAGGCAAAGGCAGCTGAAGAAGTTGCTTCTGGCATGATTTATTTGATAGAAACTCAGTTGAACAAACACATGACGCATTCATAGTCCATATTAATACAAGTAGGGGTAAACAGAAAGAGGAGGAGGCTGTTGATCATCGAGGTATCCCTGTGTGTGTCTGAAAGCATATCATGATGGAGCTGACTTTGGTCAATCTTAGGCATATCGACAGACTGACGGAGAGTAAGCTCTAGGAATAAACCTAGAATTGGTCTTTAATTTCTCCAGAGAGGCTGGTGGCCCTTAAACTTTGAGGACCTCTTGGTTTTGTCTGGTGTTAGATGTTCTGCTAAATCAGGTAGTGCAGTGGGCTTCTCTCACTTGGGGGCTTTACTTATTCTGTCAGGATAAGTCCCCCTGGTGCAGAAGTCTTCCTCCCTGGGACAAGGGGGCTGCGTTGCTGCCCTTCTCTCCACCACAAGCAAGCACAAATGGCCAGGCCAAGCATTTGTGCCAGAAGGGGAAGCGGGTGTAAAGGGCTGAGTGAGAAGCTGAACAACACCTGCCTTTGCTTGTGAGCCAGGGCCAGTCTGAGGGCTGTGAGCCTCAACCTGTGCCCTCCTGCTGGGGAGGAAGCAATAATGTCTAGCTTTGTTCCCTTTGCTCCATAGGGGGATGTAACGCCAGCTTCATCAGACTGACAAAGGGTGTTGGGTTGCTCTCCAAGTGGTGATCAGGCTAGGGCTGCCCAAAACAAAGACACCTCATCCTTTGTGTTGGCACACAGTGCCCATCAACCTCCTCCCAGGCTGCATCATTTGCCCATGCAGACAGAGCACCTTCTAGACATCAGGACTCTTTTTTTCCCTGGAAGATTTTGGCTTTTGTAGAGCATCAGAAGCAACATTAGCTAACCATGGGGGCAACTCCTGCTGACCTCAGTGACCTGTCAGCCCTGCCAGAAATTACTATACTCAGAACTGGGCAGATTCCAACAGTGAGGCTGCGAATACAGTATGATGGACATGTCCCGAATGTATCTTTATCAGTCAGATGTAAGGATCCTTTACAAAGTGATACAGACCTCATCAACAAATTTAGACCCTGACACAAACTATCTTAATTAATTTGTAGCCATTGAAGGAGAAGCTGGTCTATGGTCTTTTCTTTAAAATAAGTCATAGTAGCTTTGTCATAAAGACATTTAGAAAAAAATTATCTTGTTTAAATATTCTACAGAAATGCAAGTGACTTCAAGTTCTAGGCCCCAAAGAGTTTAGGACGCTCTCTCCCCACCCCCAGAGTGAAGACTGAATTGGTAGGTAGAACAACATGTTATTTTCTGAGCTTTTTGGGACAATATTGCCTCACAGAACCAGGCTCTACATTTTTAACTGAATTGTTTGCAAAAGCTGGTCATTCATATCATTATGAGAGAAACCGCATGCTACAAAACCAGACCTGTAATTTCATGTGCTTAACCTGCATCAGTGAAAATGACCCTAAAGTGGGCAAAATGGTAGGGAGCTGGACCTGTGAGTGCAAGAAAGAAGCCCTTGTCCCAGCCCCTCTGCTCTCTCCCCTTTCCACAGATCTGCTGTGCTGCGTCTTTCAGAGTTGTGGCTCTACCATGCCAACAGGCCAGTGCAATACTAGGAAACAGCCTCACACCAACTTCTGTGTGATGCTAAAAGGGAAGAGTTCAGTGAAAACAAAGAACATGACATTACAGATGTTGCATGTTGCCTGTGCTCCCCTACCCCTCACCGATGCCCGAGTGCTTGGGGATCTCCCCACCACAGGGAAAGGACCTACTGCTGAGGTCCAAGGTGGGGAGTGTGTGGTCAGTCCTCAGAAAGTTACTCTGGCAGTTCAGCTCAGTTTAATCACTTTAATACTTTCCTCAGCTGCCTGGTGAAACTACAAAGTAGCTTTTATTTTTCCTAGGGGCCAATGAGGAGCTAGGAATTAAGAATTTCTAATTTCAAAAATCCAACCCCATTTTTTCATGGAAGAGCTAACTATGGTCCAGCCACATTGATCTTTGTATAGGAACCACACTTAGCTGTATTGCCTTCTGTTTTCTTCTTGCTTTTTCAGCTAAGGAATACATATACACATATGTTCATTAAAAAAAAACAAACCACAAAAACAAACCACAAAAAAACCCCAATACCAAAACCCACAAAACACAACACAACAAAACTGACTGTGTAAATGTTATTGAACTTGTATATTTTATATTTTTCTGTGGCCATATTTGTTCTCTCATTTCCATCAATACTCCATTCAATTACTTACATACTGTGTGTGAGTCATTATGGTACCTGCTGATACGGTTATGGATTATGTTTTAAAGTGATCATTAATAGTGGGTGCAGCTTGCTTGAAAAACAGTCCTGTTAAATTGCCTTCGGACAGTGAATGCTAAGATAATGTTCTCTAGTACTCTAGTATGCTGTGGGCAGAGGTCTTGTCACTTATTTAGGAAGTTTAAGGACCTCTAGGATTTTTTATATGCGTTGTTGGGCAATTCAGTTCTTTACACTGACCGTGTGACTCAAGACATGGTGGAGCGCTGTGATACTTGAGCCTGGGATCTGCTGGAGGGGGGTTTGCAGGCATCAGGCCCAGCGACCTTTCTCCAGCAGTTCAAAGTGCAATACAGATGTCTTTTCTGTGGAGTTACGAAAAAACTACAACAAACAACAAAACCAACAAAAACCACACCAAAAAAAAAAAAGCAGCCTGGCCTAATAAGAAAATCTTAATTTTGAAATAAAGTTAAATGAGCCCAAATACTCTATGTACTAAATCGGTGGAAAAGGAAATAAGGCTCTCATTTTACCTTTCTGTTTATTATAAGACCACATGCAAAGATGAGTGACAGGCAGTGGCCCCACGCTGTCGGTTCAATAAACCAAGGCTTTGTGTGTCTTATCACGTTTAATTAAGGCCTGAAAAACTTGTGGCCAACAACACTTGTCATGGCTGTGTTCACTTGTAATTAGCATGTCAATCCTTTCTCCTTAACCGGCTGCCACTCTGAAAGTCTATAGCAAGCCACAATCCACCATACAGATTTTTAGATGCTGTTGACTATTAAGTCTTTTATGACCCTGCTGAAAAAAGAGGTCCCCTCCCTGGTGTTCTTCATAAATATTTCTGACTCTTCTTGCCTCTGCTAGTGTGACTTGCTAGTGCATGATTTTATTATTTATTTCTGAAGGCAATATTAAAACATCTGGAAGCAATTACCTTGCTTTCAAGGGTTTTTTAATCTTTTTTTTTTTTTTTTGCACTTCAATCAATTTCATTCAGGCACCGGGGACTTTGAAGAACCCCTTGCTGTGAGTACCCAGCACATGTGAAATAAAACCTCAGATTTTGCTTGCTGCCATGGAGCAGGTTTTATTTCAGCTTAAACCTTAGCTGATGGTCTCAGGCCTAATCCTGCCTCCCCTGTGGGCTCCTATATGGGGAACATGGTCCAGGACAGGCTGTGGAAGCCTGGTGGGCCTCCATGCACTCATCCAACAAGACCCATGGGTCCTGAACCAAAAAGGATTGTATTAAATCACTGTTTTCTTCAGACTTCTGCTGAGTAGGAGTCTCTGGGGCTTCTGTGGGGGCCTTTCCCACAGGACTGCCAGGGACATCTCTGTTACAGCTCCCTGTCTCAGCACGTCATCTCCTGTTGAATCAATTGTCAGCTGTGTCTGTGTAGATTCATCCACAGCTTCTCTCCTGGTTTCCAGGAGCTGGCGCTAATAGCAGCCGAGAGAAGAAATGCCACCAGCTGCTCATACCCTAAGAGAACCAGTTACTTCAGCTGGAGTTCCTGGGTACAGTGTAGCCAGTGCAGAGTCCCATGCTTCTTTCCTGGCTGTAGCCACCACCAGGATTCAGATTAACATGGAGGACATTCCACTGCCCCCCATGACAGGAAGTTTCTGAAGGTGCTGAGCACTTCAGGTTGAATCCTAACTCAGAAGTGCTGGTAGCTCTTCTCATGTGACTCCTCGTCCTTGGCTGCTTGATTCACCAGACATCCTCTTGTGTGAGCCCAGCCTGACCAACACATCCTGCTTCCAAAACCTCTGGTCCTGCGTGACGACTCTTCGTGCTCCAGGGCTGGTATGGAAGGTAACAGCATGCTGCATTGGAGCCCCAAATGCTGCAGGGAGTATTTTTGAAACCTGTATGTGTCCTCAGTAACTATTCACATCCTTATTATTCTCTTATGTTTTAATTTTTGCTTCAACTGTTATTTCACATGTCCAATAGAAATTATTGCATCATGCAGGAAATTTACATAAAATTGCTGTATTGCTGGAACATGTAATTTCTTCCTACTGAAGACGAGGCTAAAGAAAGGGAAGAGTATTTTCATTTGAAAGATTGCAAACACTTTTAACTTTCAACCTTATAAGTGAAAGAAAAGAAGCAATGTACGATATAAAACTCATTCTCTAGAAAAGTTTCCTCTGACTGGACAAAGTATCTGATGCTGCATAGTCTGGGATTCTTACTTTGTTTTTCTATTAATCTAAATCAATGGGGTTTTTTCCCTCTTATTAAAAATTTTTGAAAGTTTTAAAATATGCTCATCCTGACCCATGGAAAAAAGGTATCTCAAAGCATCATATCTTTATATATATGTGTATTTGTACACATACTCATATACCTGGTAAGTGCATATGTTATAACACACATGTATATGTAAACATTTCAATATACTTCTAGATGTAAAACCACAGGGAATATCCTCTCATCTTCTTCTCAGCTCTTTGTGTCTTATATAGGTGATTCTAACAAAGCAGAACCAATGCAAGGGGTTAAACAAGAGTTCTGTTGGAGTCAGTGTAGCTTCTGCCATTAACTCCTTGTCAGGCCAGAACTGCACTCCAACCTCTGCCCAGACCAAATTAACAGACATGTTAACATCACAGACTTTCCACATGGGTCTGGATGCTTAATCAAATAACCTGTGGACACCTCCTCTCCCCATCCCTTTCTGAATACTATTAACATCTTGAAAGGATCTTATCTAACGTTTCTAGAAAAACATAAAGTACTTGAAATAATAACATAATTTGCCATTCCTTATGCCTTTGTCTTGTATTTTTTGCTATTGCAATATATAAAAAATGTTATTTCCTTATTTTCATATTAAGTCAATTGAACACTTATAAAACACATTAAATATTACTCTATGGCTTTATCTCTAGGAGACAGAGCAAATGTTCCCAGATTGAGAGTAACAAAGGGCACTTTGCAAAGTGTCTGAATCCAAATTAATTTGAAACAGCACACTCTTGTGTGCCCAAGAGTGTAATTCTCTCTCTGCCTGCTTTTTCCTCCTCTCCTTCAATGGAAAAAAGTTTGAGGGTTTTATTAGAAAAGTTTCTTCTACCCATTCTATTTTCTGCAACAGTTCTGTGTTAAAGCCAAGAGGAGACAGAAGACGTTTCCTTCCTCATTGTTTTCGGAGCAGCCTCAGCATTGGTTTTGCCTGTGGAATGCAGGGTTACATCTGCTCCACATCAAAGCTCATTCCACATTTCGCTGCCCTCTGTCATCCCATATTTGCAGTACATTCCCCTCTCTTTCCTTGATTTTCCTTTTTCCCATTCTTGGCAGGCTTCAAGGACACTGGAAAATTCATCATTGCATGTGTCGCAAAAACAAAGAAGAATAAGTCTTTGTTATTTGAGGAACATCAGAACAATTTTGATTAATTCTCTGCACCCTTGCATGTGGCCTGCTTTGCTAATGCTGTCATTGATATAATTTCCAATATAAACTCTCTCCATCCACTGTTTATTTTATTAGGTTTTGGTGAGCTTTATTGCAGATCTCCAGATGGATTGCAGTTTAGATTACAAAGGTACCTTTAACCCTGCAACAGCAAACTTTGCTTTCTAAAACATGAGTTTTTCTTTTGTTTACAATGCAGGATGTGCCAAAATCCACAAAAAAAGTGTGACAAATCTTGATAAAGGCTGACTTATCAGCATAGCACACATTTACTAAAATTACATGCTGCTGAACTCTCCACTAACGTAGCAGGTTCATGTTCCTCATGGAAGTGTATGGGCAGATCTGTGCAGTCTTTTCTTCACAAGGATGGAGCTGAAGGGTTATTTGATCCTGGCCTAGCTAACCTATGAACCAGCAAGGAGTCACAGTACATTTAAAATGTCAGATAAATTTCTTGTCTGATTTGCTGATGGGTTATAGTCTTTTAACTATCCATACTGCACAGGGGATACTGATTTCCAAGGGTCGCCTTTGGAACAAGCCTCCTGATTTCCACTTGGACAATGTCTGGAGCTCATCTTCTAAATTACTAAAGGATCCACGTTCTGAAGAGCAACACTGGGACTGCACTAGGTTTCAGTGCCACTTGCCACCTCTCAGGCTGGTCCTCAGGCCACATGTTAGAGCACACAATGTTTTAACTTCATCATCGTGCTATTAGCAATCCCATTCCAGCTATAATACATGAATTTCAGATGAGCCAAAATGAAAAATAAAGGTGTTTTTGGAGTGCCACATCATACAAAATAGAACCAGGCCACATACTCTCCAGAGCAGGAGTCACCAGGCTGCACTGGAGCTGGCTACCATGAGCAGCATGGATGAACCCTTCTCTGTGCCACTTGGCCTGGGCACTGGGGATCATGTCCTGCCATAAATGCTGTTGTGGCTGGAGAGATGTACCTGAAGACATGAAAAACTGCCCCACCAGTCATGCCAGGCAGCATTATTCCTTCCTGCTGCACAGTGAAACGTGAGCACACATTTTGCTGACCTAGGAGTGAACTTGGCTTCTGTGGTGGGCACATAGGCAATCAGAAAAGATCTGAACATCTTCCCTAACAGGTTACCCCTGCTGAAGCCTGCACTGTGCTGGGTTGCTTTGTTCCCTGTGTTCCCAAGTGAGCCTTTCAGTACTAAAATGCAGCACTGATGGTCACAGCAGGCCAATAATTAGGTCTGCTTGTAAAATGCTCTGAGAACATAAGATCTTTTTCTTCTCTTCACACAAACCAGCTTGCTCATCCATAACTAATTCCCAAATTACACCACTATTTGTCTGCAGCTCACTTTCCCTTTATACAGGTTCTGCACGCATAATTTGCATGAATTTGAGATGGGAGAGGAAGACACAATTTTAGTTTTACACAAGCTCTTGGATTAGGCTTTGGCATAGCAAGCTCAAGACCAAAGGGGTCAGCTGGGTCCTACTGCATCTTGCCCATCTTTGATCCTCTTCAGGCTTTTTAACAACTAGCTCTCTCAGAGAACAGACTTGAGCCTTGGTCTTTTTTCTCTCCTTTCTATTGCTCTTCTTGCCAGGGAAGCGTGACAAGGACCTCTGCAGCACTGAGGCTACTGTGAAGCTCACATGGAAGAGAGTCTGTGGGTCTTGCAGAATTCATTGGTGGTGTGATTTTTTGTAATTCCCATCTGCATTACATTTTGTGCCTCATTTTTCAGTCTGCTTTTGTTTTCAAGAAAACATAAATGCTTCGTGCTATCACATTGCTTTTCTTGTCTATTCTTAGACAAAGGGTAACTAATGAGAATCCATGGTGGGCATTCACTGAGTGTCCTCTGAGATCCTCACTTCTCTGCCTTTGAATTTTAGGGAAAAAAACCCTCCCATTCCGTTGTGTCTGTGAAGAAACATTTCAGTCTTAATCCTGCTTTTTAGGTTGCTCTGCTCTCCATTCCACTGCTGGTTTCACAGAACACAAATAGTTGGAATCTGCCATCTATGGGCCTCAGGAAGGCTTGCAAGCTTTAATAATCGGTTACACAGGGTCGCTCTGCTATTTAAAGAGGGAGGCAAGCTGTATATTCCATTAAAGAAGTAATGACAATGTTTGGAGGCAACTCCCAGCACCCATTTTAAATCACTCCCATTCTAAATATAAACCTGCCCAGCCACGCAAGGGCTTCCTGTTGAGAAGCAAATATTGTGTCCTATTCAATAGCACTTTACAGTGGGGATAGAAAGGAGAAACAGGGGGAAAAAAACTCTCCTGATGTTTTGTGTGGTTTGTTTTGTTTTTTTTTTTTTGCTAAAGTATCAATGTATTATTCATATGAACTAATGCCTGACTTCACAGAGCTCCTACCAAAGTCTGAGCTGCTGAGCCAGCCTAAGCTTGCGTAAGACCAGAATTGGGCTTTTTGTTACTCCTTTCAAAGTCATGTTCAGAGTAAATAAGGCTGATTTGGCTGGCAGCCCCTTTTGAAGTGAAACAGCATTTTTGTCTGATAAAAGACTGCAAGGTAAAGACCTCAGACATAGCTAAGAGGAGTCTGTGTAAAGAAAGCTTTTCCTAAAAGTTCACAGCTAGACAGACAGTGAGACATCTCAGTAACTATATGTAACCAAAGCTCAGCAGCAGTGAGGGGTATTTAGAAGGGAACAGCCTAATATCATTATTTGTGAGGCTAGATTCACTGTCGTTCATACTGGAACTGCTCAAGGATCTGCAGAGCCAGAATCCAGCTTTCATACACAGTGTGCACTTCAGCAACAGACCAGAAAAGAGAGGAATTTGGGCACACAAAGTAAACATGGTCCATGTGATTTGTGCTAATTATCCACACACATTCTTTTAGCCCAAGATAATTTGTGTTAACCCTCAATAAGAGATGGTTAGCTGATCAACTCAAATCCCTTAAAATTTATCCTGACCTTAGAGCATGTGCAGGGACACTCATTGTGTACAAGCACTATCTGTGGTCAGCTCTTAACATCCCTGGGCCTGCACTTCCCCACACCACCCAGTGGCCCAAATTCTGCTCTGTTACACTTGCCTATAAAACCAGACATATCGTGGCCTGAGATCAGTGGAAAGTGATTCATCTCCCAGTTTATGTCATGGCTGCCAGGAACTGAGCCAGTGAGACAGCAATAGTACCAGCCAGTGCTCTCAAATTTGAAGTCCTGAGGTCTATATTTAGCACCTTTTGACAAATGAGGGGACATTGTCTGTCCAGAACCTCTCACGAGAAAGCAATTTACTTAGGTTTTTAAGTATTCTAGGCATTCAAGTCAAAGAGGACAGCTGTTACTGGCTCCTCAGAGGTTGCTTATCAACAGTATGTCAAGCAAAATCTTTACTGGAATGAGCCTGTTGCTTTCCATTAGAGTTTGCCTTAAGCCTGTGTGGTTTGTTCACTAATGCCAGGGGTTGTTCTCAGAACAAAAAAAACAAACATAAAAGTGCCCAGATCCTCATGAGGAACAGTAATGTTCAGAATCTGTTTCCTAAAAAAGTGTTACTAAGGCACATAGTAGGAAATGCAACCTAGTCAAGAGATAGCCGCTGGCAGACACTTTACAGTGGACACAAGACACCAAAAACATGCCAAGGAAGGGGTTCTGGGCCAGAGGTGCTCAACCTGCTCACAGAACAGGCATAACCAATCTCTGAATTAAACCTGATGGCACCTTCTTGACTAAGGCTCGCTTTCACTGACATGCTGGTGTGTCTCACTGGGCACTCCCTCAGAACAGAGGTGATGCAAAGGCCATCCTCCTCAACCAGCCTCCAGCTGATTCTCACTTTTCCTTCCCAGGGATGCTATCTTAGGGTTAGTGGCCTTGAGAAATACCAACCAAGTCAATTATACTCACTAAAGAGAAGGACAAGGCTGAAAGGAGAAGGTTTTAAAGCTGTTTGAGAGGTTTCTATAAATAGTGAGCTAATCTATAGGGGGCAGCTGTTCTGCACTCTCATTTAGTTGTTTCTGAATAAATATATTCCTCAACAAAGTGTGATATCGATTCTCCAAAAGTCGCCCTTGGTACCTGCTCCCTTGCTTGCTGCAGACATCAATGCCATTAGGTTCCCTTCCTCATGTACACCCACAGCTAATCCATCATCTCTGACCTGTGACTCTGTCCCTTCACATCCTCAGTCACTGACACTGTCTAAATCATACTGACTTTCTGCACAGCTCATATGCACGTCCAGATATTCAACTTTCTCTAATCTCCTAGACAGGTGAAAGCTTTCCTCCCGGCTCATGTTCTTTATATCCCTACCATGGCTCCCAGTTCTCAACAGAATCAAATACATGTATGTTCAAAGCCCTTTCATAAATGAATTAAGGATCTGGTCTCCCTTTCAGGATACAGATAGGGCTCTTGAACATCTTCTGTGTGGACAGAGCCATTGAGAGGACTGTGGGTGTCCACAGTTGGCAAATTAATAACCTAAAGGAACAAAATTATAGTTACTAGCTGTACTAGAATTCAGTACCTGTCCTCATCACATAGCTCTACAAGGAGCTCCAGGAATAATCATGTGGAGACTTCTCTGAGCAGCACAAGCTGCATGTCTTCCCTTCCCTCTTGTCTTCCCCCAATGAGTGTCACTCATAAAAGAAGAAATTTGCATACAAGGAGGATGTCAGGATCTATCACAGCAGTTGCTAGTACCTTTTTTATGGATCTCAGACCTGTGTCCTGAGGTCTGTCTATTTGGGTTGACACAACATGGGCTCACTGCCAACATAGGTGTGAGGGATGAATGTTGTGCTGTCACGGCCTGAGATTTGTGCTCCAGCAAAGCATCAACCCATGCTCCTGCAGAGGCCCAAAGTTAACTGGGGACAAGGGTTTCCCATGTGTCAGCTCCAACTTTCCCTTTGCTATTGACAATTTGCTAGATGGGGCAGATAGTTTACTGTGGAGCTCTTCTTTTCAAATCCTTATAGTTGCTGGAAATGATGGTTACATTATTATACCAAGTGCAGAGGGGTATGTAGGAGTACTTGGCTTTCTGTCTGCAAATAAACATTTTTTCTGGCACAGAAAGTATTATAAGTATCCACCTCTGTGTTGAGATTTCCTTATGCTTAATTCTAGTATTTTTCCAGTGGGTTGGTTTAGAAATACTGAGGAAAAAAGGCTCGTAATTTAGTAATTACCTGTAACATTTCTAGGAACAGAAATGAGGTATGATCCTACATGTGTGTTTTTGAGTGGGACATAAGAAGGCAAAAAAAAATAAAATAGAACAGAGCGGAGTAGAATAGAAACTCAGGTTTGAGACACTCAAGATTTTTCCACAAAAGCCCACCTTTATCCACATTCTTCCAGATGCATGCCCTACGTCTGTTATGTGTATAACATAAATCTAAACCATATGCTGTGAAATGCTGGGCCTGACAGTTTAAAATATCTGAGAGACCACAAGATAGAAATCTCATTATGGCCTGATGGCTGTTGTACAGACGCATTACGTTCATATTTTATTCTTATCCTAATGCTAGCAGACATCAGATGGGGAGCAGAAAGCTAGTGTTTCATTCATTTGGCAGGAGACAGCTGGATATCCTAGCCTGTTCATAGAATCATAGAACGGTTTGGGTTGGAAGGGACACTTAAGATCATCTAGTTCCAACCCCCCTGCGTAGGTAGGGGCACCTCCCACTAGACCAGGTTTCTCAAAGCCCCATCCAACCTGGCCTTGAACACCTCCAAGGAAGGGACATTCACAACTTCCCTGGGCAATCTGTTCCAGCATCTCACCACCCTCCCAGTAAAAAAATTCTTCCTAATGTCTAACCTAAATCTACCCTCTTCCAGTTGAAACCATTACCCCTTGTCCTGTACTCCTACACGCTCAGCACTTACATGTTTTGCTGCTGCATTTGTGCCTGTCTCTCTTCTCCCGCTGCATTGGCACAAACACCAGCTAAACAGAACATTTCAAGCTGGCTGGGTGTACAGTGGATGAAGTAGCAGCTTATTAAAAAAGAACAGCCCTTGGAAGCATGAAGCATTTAACACCTTTGTGAGAGTGGTGTGGGGAATAACAGAGGTGGGGACACGGAGGTTGCAGCGGGACTGGGGTGATGCCAGCAGTGGAGCCCATGGCTCTCCCCTCCAGGGCTTGGCTCCAGGCACCTCTGCCCCAGATCACTCCTGCACCTACCAGAGTATGGGGCAGGGACTGCTCCCAGGTGACATGGCCCACTCCAGTTCAGAAACAAGTACTTTGGGGGTTAATTTTGCTTACTTTGAGTGGTTCAAACTCATGCAGTGGTACCAACCCACCAATACTGTAAATAAAAGGGAGATGTGAAATTGTGAGGGCTTGAGGGTGCTGTCATAAATGATGATTTATTATTCCTTATTTTGTGGTCTCACTGGCATGATACCTGTCTCATTTTACAGTTAAGAAATGCAGACCTCTATCACACAGTGCTTGCCACCTAATTCCAGACAAGCTCTGACAACTAATTTCGTTACTTCTAGATCAATAAAACAGCAGGAACACTGGCATGTATGGAAGAATTACAAACATCTTGTGATTTCAGAAGAACTACATCTTTATCTGATCTCTATGGAGGAGAAGTTTTACTGCTTCAGGAACTCTTGGGCATCTTCTGCTTGAGGCTTGGTGGATCCAGATGACACCCAGTGCATTCCTGCACCTGTGTGTTGGGCCCTCTATCCAGTGCCAGAAACTCAGAAACTGTAATTTATGCTTCCTCATGAGAACAGGCAGCACTTGCAGCAAGGGCACCTTCTCCTGAATAAGAAACTTTCCACTTTGCCAGGTGATCAGTCCTGCCCATCCTTTCCCCCACACTATGGCACCTGATTTGAAGTTGTACCAGAAAGACCCACTTAAAAGCTTGCACCGTGCTTGGTGATGGACCACTCTGAGCCCTTCAGCACATGCAAGCCCAGCCACAGAGCAAAGGATTAAGTCTTCTGCTTCAGGTGCAATAAGGTTCTACTCAGCAGAGGCTGTAAGTCCCAACAAAGTCAAGGAGAGGTGTGCTAAGTTAATTAGGCTTCTTTATGTTACAGAGGGAAATACCAGTCTTCATTGTCATGCAACAAAGTGCAGCAAGTGCTTCATGGACGTAACTTGGGGATTGGTGAGAATGTGGATAGAAAGTACTAGAGTGGGCAAAACAAAGTAATATCAATGTCCTAGAAAAAATCCTAAGGAAGAGGGAGTAGAATAACACTAGGATATTTTTAGATTTATTATTTACCAGACAGGCCAAGTGTCTACTTGAAATTAACAGCAACACTGGTGAAAAAAATCTCTTTAAATCCACTGGAGTCAACAGAAAAGAGGGTCTGGCATTGAATGTCTGCTAATTTGGGATTTAAAAGGATAGTCTATACCAAAACAGGGTAGCCTGAATGCCATGTTAAAATACAGAATTATTTTTTCCTCCCTGTTCCCACTCTTGCAAGAAATTGGTAGGTGGGGTGAATGGTGCATGGCTCTTTCCTCCCTTGGATGCCTCTGCTGCTGGCTGGAGACGGCACAGAGCTCCTCGGAGCTGGCAAAGGCAGGAGGAATTCCTTTTGTAACATCTGCCTACGTGAGGGTCCTGGAATTTGCATCTTCCCCAGCCTGCTTTAGCTCACCTCACTGCCTTCTTGGCATTCCCTTCTTGTCCAGGAGATAAGAGCACATTTCCAGAACCAGTTTTGCAATTACCCATCTTCTAAGTTTTCTTTCCTGACCTTTAAAGGGGATGCACCAAATAAATGCCTTTGTACAAGAGCCAGACTTTCTGCTGGGTGGCTATTTCAAAGGAACAAATATGATCTTTTCATAAATACCATGTCAGGCCCATGTAAATCACAACTTATTTATAACAGTCCTAATGCACACCGTGAAAGCCAGGGCCAGTGTTGCACAAGAACATTCATCTAAAGCATTTCAGAACTGCAAAACAAGGTAGACAGCTAAATTTTTGAGCTGTTGAGTCTACCTTTTACTTGAGTTTCATGAAGCATTTAAAACTATTCACAGTTTAGAAGAAAAATATTTTAAAATATTGCAGCTTATGAATTATTTGTTAAGTATATGGTTTTGGTGTTCAAAACCCAAACTGATCACCTTGGTATAAGAACAGAAAACTCTTCTGTGATGTTGAGTCTATCAGTTTGTTTCCACTGACCAAATATTCAAGCCTCCTTCAAAGCTTTCTGGGGTTCACGCATCCCCACAAGGTTCACCTGAACTGGAGAGAAAACAGCTTTACTGAAAGGTTCACCCATATTTCCCATGCTTTGCTGGTTGTCATTATATCCTCAGGAGGAAAAAATAGCCCCTTTCCTTTCTTTGGTGTGTATCAGTTCCACTCTTGTCTCATGAAGCCTGAGCAGTGTGAAGCAAAAAGAAGCCCCTTGTTCTAATGAGCAGCTCAGCATGGACCTGGGTAGCCCTTACCTAGATGATGGTTAAAAAGTAGGATTTGTTGAGAAGCATGGTGGGGTCACAAGCATCATCACTTACCCCTTCATTTCCCAAATGCAGCAGTGTATGGGAGGATTTTGTCCAGTGTGGGAAAGCCATGCGTTCATCACATCCTACAGCTGGCTTCCCTGCTATACATGTGTAGCAAAAGTATCTAAATCTTCCCCCACTTGTCTGTGTTCCTCTGGTGCACACGTATGTGACTCTGTTGGAGGTGGTGGGTCTCTGTGCTTCAATGCAGTTTTGTTTAATGTTTTCACTCACATTTTCTGCAATGAAAACCTAGTGTGTAGCTCTAACAGATTATGGAAAACAATATTTTATATTTAGTAGAAGCAAAGAGTCAAGCTAAACTATTTTTTCAGTCCCATTGAGTGTTCCTTGGCATTTTTACAGGGCAGGATGCTTCTTTAAAATATGGCCCTAAGACCTTTGGTGGAAGCAACAGGGATTCCTGCCATTTGTGCTTAAGATGTGAAAATGATCAAGGTCCTTTGTGTTTGCTGTCATCCCATGCAAAATCAATAGCATTTGCTACATCCTGAGACAAAGGCTGGCATACCAATACAAACTGCACAAGGAAAAAATATTTAATGAGCAAACTGCATAGCACTTGCTTTGCTCTGTGCTTTAGGCATAAATGCACACAGATATTAGTCTTAAAAAGCTCTGATGTAACCGAGCTGTGGCTGAGGCTGAAAACACAAGAGTACTTGTGTACTGCTTATCTCACACAGCCTGCTTTTGTTTATGGAGACACAGCAAGTGCTGGCACTTGATTTTGACTTTCATAACTAGTGGCCAGGCAATCTCCATTACTTTGGTTAGATGTAAACGTCAATTCTTTGTGGTGATGGAAGGGTTTTAAAAGAAGCAACTCTGCCAAGAGATTTTGGGGTATGGGAGGCAGGGTGGAGAGAGTAAAAAAGTGTCTTAAAATTGTGAATAACTGGTGTTCTGCAGTTTTCAAAAGGACAGAATAAATCTGTGTCACAAAAGCAATGTTACAGAGTCAGCAGAGCCAAAGTTATTTAGAGTTTAGCCTTCATTGAGCTGTTTCTTCTTTTCTCTGGCAAGATAAAGTATTTAGTGGCTCTATATTGAACCTCCCACGAATAATCCAGCCAGCTGTACTATCTGCTGAGCCCAAGGCTAACTTCATTAGTACTCACCACATCTTACTTGAATTACACATACAGTTGGGTGTTTAAATTACAGGAAGACTTTGTGTTTAAGAGTTTCCGCATCACGCTGAGGCTTGGGAAAAAAAAAGTCAGGTTTGACACATAATAGGGATTGATGTGCTACTTCAAATGCTGGTGTTACTGGAAAGGAAGGAACTTCCACAGGAAGAGCAAGGGAAATTATACAGGAATCAATAAAGGATGCTAAAAATAGTTTGTGACTTATCTTCCATCTGAGTCAAAATACTCTACTCAAAGGATGCACACATATATCTTGACTGGTATATTCAGGCTTCTCTCACTGGTGCATAGGTTGTACGGATTTCCTCATAAGTCAATGGATAGAGGCAATTGTCTCTAGAGGACAGTTCATCTCACCTACCTAAGAAGTTGCCAGCAGGAAAAAAAAAAAAAAAAAAAAAAAAAAAGAGTGCTGTGAAGCCTGCCCTCTTCCTAATTGCCATCAACTTCATGTGCTTAAAGTCAAACGTGCTTAATTACTTTCCCGGAGAGAGCCTGGAGAGCTGAGTGCCTGGCAGAACTGAATTGCTAGCTTAGAGGAAAACAAAGAAATGAACAAATATTCTGGATGAACCTGATGAACAAAACTGGGCAACAAGGAGAGCTTGCCTGAAAGGATGAGTAAGTTGCAGGCTCGGAAGCCTAATAGGTCTCAAGAGAGAGAATATGATTAGTCAGGTAATTTACAGGTAATATGCTTTCATCATTTTCTACTTAGGATTCATTTTCCACCATGCTGGGCAGGAGCCTGCTCAGAGGGTTGGCAGGAGGCCGTGGTAGGGGATGAGGCTGGGGTGGTGTAGCCCTGGGGCTGCCATGCTGTGCAGGACAGGAAGCAGAGCTATGGTCCCTGAGCCCCATCACCCCCAGGCTCGCACTGGCACTGCCTTTGCTAGAGAGATGTTTTCCAAGCTGTTCCCCTTCTTCCTTTCATGAGGCCCTTTTGTCCACACCAGTGCACTCGATCCTTTGGGATTTGAAGCGGGAGCTTCAGCTAAGAAGTTCGCTAGGATTTTGACAGAGCAAAGCAGAAGCAAAACTGAGCAATGTGAGTTTAGAGATTGCTGCTGTTAACCAAGGCACTGAAAAAAAGTGGAGGATGTGGCAGGGTAAATGATGTGTGTATGGCTAACCTGGGGAGAAGGGAAGGGTGTCACTCCACTTTCTTGATGGTTAGGATGTTCTCAGCACAGCTCCACTGTGGTGGTTATACCTGACTAGTCAAGTAATCGTATCTATTAATTAGATATGCTTTAAGCCTATATTTACATGAGCACTCTTAGAAAGACAACAGACTATATGATTGCAAAATACATTTTTACCCAAGGTCCTTCTCCAAAATGTGAGAAAAGACTGGGCACAACTGAGAAGGAGATTTTTTTTTTCTTAGACACTATTAAAGCCTATTACACAAACTCCTTAGGATTTTCCAGACTCCTTAATGGGGATTGTGTGACTAGATTTAGAGCAGTACAAGACCCTAAATTTGAAGATTATAGCCTGTAACAAATCACTAGAAGTTTTTACATTGCCCCTGTTAATCAGCACCAGGAAAATGTGCAAGAAATAATACCTTCCTTGAATGCCCCCCACCTCCAAGCTCCTCATCTTGCAAGCAAAAAAATGCAAGAGCCAACAGATCTGTTCTGGCTTGTTTTACTTCACTTTGTGTTTATTAAAATGCTGTGTTGCAGTTTATATTTCTTGGCACACTTATTTCAATGACATTTAAACAAGAACAGCATAAGCAGCAGGCAGACTGTGAGCATAGCTTGTTTCATTCCATGTTTTAGAAGGATCCTATATAGCCTTATAATCATCAGTTATATTATTTGTGCTATTAATTTGCTTTTTGATTTACTTACTTCAGAGGATGAAGCCATTGCCCTTTTTTTTTCTATAGACTTCCGCTTTCACTGTCTCAAGTACTAGAGTGACAAACAGAGCAACAACACAGTTAATCTGCCAGAAGCAAACGTTTACAACCCAAAAGAATTGCCTGCGTGGATGTTTAAACTTGATAGCAAAAACTTTATTAAAAACAGGGTTTGTAACATGTGATTTCACTTCCTTCTCCTCCACAAAGCCAGCACTTGGTATCCAAACATCCTGGTACAGAGCGAGTGCCACTTTGGAGGCTGCTCGCTTAGTTGTGTGCTTTTGACAGGGTAGCAGTTAGGTGTGCCTGCAGACCTTCATGGGTTGGTATCACCCAGAGCATTGCTGCAGGCATTCATTTTGGCTTGGAAAAGCCCCTTTTTTAAATCACTGCTGGTTCCCAAAAAGGTTGTTCAGGAGCACTCAAATCAAGCTCTGTTACTTCCTCTTCTGTGCAACTTGTAGCTATGTCTGCACGAGTAAATTCATTGTGCCAAACCCCACTCCCTAGCACTAAGTGCCTCATGACCATATATTTAACCTCTCCTACCTGTGAAAGTGTGCTTATACCTATGTTTCCTTCTGGGAGCAGTCCCTGGGCCAGGAGCTCTTTGGCAGACGCTCTTTGGCATGAGATATACTAACAATTTAACAATACTTTGCAATTGTTCAACAACTTGAACAAAGTTGTTCACAACAAGCAAGTTCTGTCTCCTGGGAACAGTCCCTGGCATCGTTAGTGGTTTTGTGGCTGGACTAGTAAACTAACATCCACGTATGACTCCTCTTCCTGTTGCTTGCTGCATCTCTGCTTGTGATTCCCACACTGAGTCCCAGCCTTGTGCTCCTTGGTCCTGGAGCTGCATGTTTGTAGCCAGGCAGCACAAATTTGGTGTCATCCACAAACTGCATAAACATCACCCCCCTGCCCTGTCATTCAATCAGTCAGCCCATCATGGGACTCTACTTCAAACATCCTTAATAAATTATCCCTTTTATTGAAGTAGTGATTATATGCAATTCCCAGGCAATCCCTAAAACTTTTTTCCTGAATTCAGGAACCAAAGTTCAATTTACTTCAATGGCATGCAGCTAGCATCATGGCTCTGTGGATGCTCTGCTTTCCTGGATATATGGGTACCTTTGCATGGTCAGGATTCAGGCTCCAGTCAGAAAAAATCTGTTTTAAGATAAGCAAATTCATCTTCTGTGAGCCATGCAAGGCAGCTTTAGCTCTGCCTATCTGTCGAAACCAAGCTGAGATGAGAAGGCAAAGCGCTTCCTTTCCCATAGCCCAGCAATGATAACGTTTTTCCTATCAGGTCATTTTAGAAAAAATACACAATGCCTGTGTATTTATTTGGGTGGGGAAACAAGATTTTCTGACTACATCTCCATAATTTCTTCCCTCCCTTGTCAGCCATTTTTTTTTTCCATAAGCTCTGAGAAATGACGAATTCTCTCCATTCTTTGTCACTGGAAATAAACAGCTATTATCAGTGAACTTGTGCTTCAGGAAGCAAAGCTGAATCTACTATTCCTCTACACACTGAATATTGAATGTTGGCTTTTTTGAGTATAAAGATGCTTTCTCTGCCCTGTGAAGTGTGGAATCAGTGGTGAAATGTCTGACAAAGGACAGTGAAAATTTTAATCTTGATACATAAAAAACCTAGCATAATTCCAGGGCATGTTTCACTGTCTAGCAAGAGCTCCCTCATCCTCCCTGAAAGCCCTAGATGTCTTTCCTGTTTTCCACTGGGAGATACAGGCTAGTCATCTTCTAATGGCTAGGGAAACTGGACTGACAGTTTACCACACCATGGTGCACCTAATGTAGGTTAGTGCAAAAGTGCTAAAATAAGGCAACACGTTAAGTGCAGAAGAGCTTTGCCTTCCTCTTAGGAACAGAATTGGGAATGCTTTATACCAGCTTGCCCAAATAGGTAGGGAAGTGCGAAAAACAGAAGTTATTAGGACTTGGTAAAACAAACACAAGGCACTTGGACAGTGAGTCATCTGTAGCCTTGAAGGAAAGCAAGTCTTGTATCAGGCAATGACAAGATGATGTGGAAGTGCAGATGGAGAAGGGATGATGAAGCTTGGGGTAGTATGCTCTTAAAGGCCAGAGGCTTGGGGCCTAGTATCAAAGGCTTGGTCAGAAATCTGAGGAGGTAAATATAGTCCAGTTTGATGTCCTATCACTGATGATGAGGGAGACATGAAGAGCTAAACAAAAGGCTGTAGTCAGTCAGCAACCAAATACCAACACAGATGTGCTACCAATAAGAGAAAAAATCAGTTCTAAATTGGCAGTCAGCTGTCGTTAATCTGAAATTTGCAAACACACATTGTCAATGAAAAAGGAAAGCAAAAAAAAAATCCCTATGGCTTTCTTTTCTAGGAGGAAGCATCTTGTATCACAAAGTCACTGGGTTGTCCCCAGCTGGGGAAACAAGGAGGTGAATCAAAATTCCCCAGGCTGCCACATGGAGAAGGACGGTGGTGAATGCTGAGGTAACAGCAGGGAGCTGTGCTGTGTCAGACGTGTCCAGATGTGGCCACCACTTCAGTGCCATCAGCAGCCTCACAACAAAGTGATGGTGGACAGCAGAGGAGGCACAATGTGAAGGATCTGAAAGATGCAGCTGTCTAAAGCTATCCATTTCCACCAGCAACAGGTCTGAGGTCCTTTATTCAAAGGTGGGACGATACTGGATGAGACCTGAAGGCGTCAGGCAGCAGCGTACTCAGCAGCTTCAGAGACATTACTACAGAAGAAAATAAACAAATGAGAAGGACTCCTGGCCTGGATTTGATGTTCTTTCATTCATACAGGTTCATTAGCAACCAAAATAGTCCTGCAGGCAACACAGGCCCTTCTTCCTCACACCACTTTTCCAGCTTCTCTGACAGGAGATAATGACTTGCCAATTGTCTTAGGCTCATTAGCAGCATAATTTCACACATTTTAACTTTCCTACTAGCATGTCTGAGACCCAAATCCTGGCTTTCCAGACCCTGTGAACTGACTCTTCCTTTGTAAGAAAACCCTTGGCAGTACATTAAAGGGAAAATAACCCTTAAAGGGAAAAGAAAACCTTTGGAGATTTGTTTGTCTCTTTTTTTCCAGGAACATTCTTCATTCATTCACCTTGAAGCTGATTTAAGCTGGGAGAGCTGTTCCTGCAATCTGGCGGCTGGCTTAAAACCTAACAGGTTGTAAGGTACTGCTTATCCTCTTGGGAGGATTCAAATCACACGTGACAAGCTCAGTGACACAGGGTTCACTGTTCTTGTTTTGTATTTATGGCTGTCAACTCTCCTTCACTTAATCTGCTTCCAGAACACCTACAACTGATAGCACATTTTCCAAAAATCAAGTAGCAAAACTAGACATTTCCCACAGGAATTCCCAGAAAGAAAACTGTATGTTTTATCAGTACTAATTCTTAGCTGGCACTTCTTCCCAAGAATTATTGTTCCCATAAGAAGTGGTGTTGAAGCAACTTTACAACATGCCTTAAAACATGATGCATATTACTCCTTTTTATGAAAAGAGATGAGTAGCACTTTTATGAAAAGAGATGAGTAGCATCCGACTAAAGCATGCTTTGTACTTGACTTGCTTATGGCTATTTTATGGACTGTAAGTGTTCTAAAGAAGGACACTCCACCAAACCTAGCTGGAAAGGACTAGTGTTCCAAGCACGTATTTGTAGTTGAAAATAAAGAGTAAAAAAGGGTCCCTGATGTAGCTCTTCTGGTGCCATGTTAATGAACTTCCAGCCTAGAGAACCTCATCTCAACCACATTGCTTTTCCAGTTCCCTCAAATGATGGATGGTGCATTTCCACAGTTGTTACACTGTAAGTAGAACAACCATCATATGTGTAATGCCACTCAGGCTGGAGTCTTTGAAAAAAAATTAGGAAATAATACAAAACAAGAAAAAGTAATCAAGTACTAGGACTAACACGCAGTGCTGGTCCTGCTGGTGTGCTCTTCTGGCTTCCAGCAACCAGCAGAGCAGAGGTTTCAGGTCAAAGGACATATTCAGATCTCTGTTTATTAGTCTTGATAGACTTTCTTCCATGAGTCGAAGTGCTTTCGAACTAATTTAATCTTTTAGCCTTCACAGCATCCTGCAGCAGGCATCCCACTGCTTAATCATGCGCTATGGGACAAAAATACTTTATCTTCTTTGCTTTAAACCTACCACATGATAATTCCATCTGAAGCTTCCTAAATATTGTGTTATGATATAGTGTTAATAATTACTCCTTATTCATTGTCTTAATTCCCTTAATGATTTTATAACCTCTCCAGATTCTCCTCTCAGTCCTCTTTATTTCCGAACTGAAGCTTTAGTTCATCTAGAGTAGAAGAGCTGTATCACATCTCCAGTCAGCATTGTTGCCCCTTTCTGCCCCTTTTCTAATTCTGCTATGCCCATCTTTCAGCGATGGGACTAGAACCACACACCAGATATTCAAGATAGGTATTCACACTGCATTTACAAGGGCCTTGGTGAAGATCTGCCCACCCTCTCCTAATTAACCCAAGAGTCAATTTGCCTTTTCAGCTACTCGTACATGCTGAACCAACGTCCCAGTTGTTGATGGTACTAAGTCTCTGCACGGTGATTACCCAAAATGCCTCACATAGTCCTTACTCCCTCACATATTTTGTACTGCTTTGAATTTAAAAATAAATATATAAATAAATAGAAAGTCGCTGGAGCTGCTCTTCAGGTGCAAGCTTGCCAGCAGGAATTCCTAATGGAGGCTACATGCCATATGCAGCCAGAGCACCCAAATGGGATGCTGAGTGCCCTGGCCATCTGCAGCAAGAGAAGCAAGATGGGCAGCCTGCCTTGGGTTCAGATTGCTTGGTGCACCCTGGTACAATATCCTGCCCTTGCTTTCTTATGGCACTGCCAAAAGTGAGCAAGCTGGAATCTTCCCTGGCTGCCTACTTCAGGCTAGTTTAGACTTGTTGGGAGTTGATTTTGGTTTGGGATTTTTGTGGTTTGGAGGGGGCTGTTTGGGATTATTTTGTATTGTTTTGTCTCAGGCAAAACAGCTCCACCATTGCCAAGGAAGAGGCTAGGGAATGTACCTCTTATCCATATTGCAAAGAAATAAATGGTGTGATCTTTCATTTGGAAATTACTAAAGTTAGCAGGATTTGAGGAAAAGATTGTACTCACACAGATATTTGCACAGTGTTTTGTTGAGTAGGAGATTTCTGGCATCACCACTGACATGCATCTAATTTTTTCAAAGCCTTAGCTTTTGAGGAGTCCTAGTTTGTACAACCACCTAAGATTTGAAAGGTTAAATTTGCAGAATTTACAGGTCACACTGGTCCCAGATACCTGCATGGGGTGAGAGGGCTGTCACTACTGTGAACAGCAGGAAACCTGGGCTTAGTGAGAAGCAGCTCCAGGTTGCACCAGAAGAAAGAAGTGTCAGGCTGAGGAGGAGGAATGAAGTGAAACAAAGAAAGCTGAGGAATTTAAGGGAAGCAGCAGGGGAAGAGCAGGAGAACAAAGATTCACCTTGATGCAAAGGACTGACCTGCTTGGGAGAGGAAAGAGATTAATGAGGGAAGTTGTTATTTATAGGATCCTGTTTTATTTCTGTCCTTTGGTGTGTCCTGAGTTCATCAGTGCCTGACCCCACCCTAGGGAGCTTCCAACCCTTACCTAGAGAACTTGACTTTGGCTCCCTCTCATCTGTATGTGTCACTACCTCCAGCACCTCAAATACCAACAAGCTGGATCCCTGCTCTGCAGGCAGGCATTTTCCTAACAAGGTAAAAGTTTGGAACACGGAGCAGGCCAAAACCAAATACTATCACTCCCCCATGACAGACAAAAAAGCCAGCCAGGGCCCGTCAGTGTTTTGCTGACTCCTCCCTATCACCCACACTCCAGAGAGTGCTTTCTCCTGGCACCCAGCACCAGGAATAACATCAGATCCCAGCCAGTTGTGTGGCGCCAGTGAAAAGGGAACAAAAGCCAGGACAGTTGTGGGAAAAAGGTCATTGTTTCAAAAAATTTAAATGATGTCACTGTACTCCATAACAGCATCACTAAAACACCCTTTCCAATGGCAAGTGCCTCTCTCCACAGTTGTATGCAGTGAGAGTAGAAGGCATGGACTGGATTAGTCTGTTTTTCAGAGGGGAGATGTTTATCATGAAATACCATGTTTCAGCATGGTCTCCTTTCTCTCCTGGACACCAAGTCAAGTGGCATTGGTCCCTCAGAGGGACCTCACCCGCCATGAGGGCATGTGGAGAGCAGTGATGGCTTGAGCATACCTGTTCTCAGAGGGAGGAGAGCCCCTCCTTACTGTACTCTCACTTATTAATATGCACCATGACATCTGCTTAGAAATCTTAATCACAGGTTGTGTCCCCAGTGGAACAGGCCTGAACAGATGTAAGAGTTACGTTTCTAATTATATTAACACCTTTCCAGCAGGGTGTCATAAGCACAAGTTAATTAAGCCCCGTGCTCACCTTGTGATGCAGAGATACAGCTATTTATTTTTCATTCTGATTTACAAATGAAGAAGATGAGGGTCCAGCTTATACCTGTTACTCGGTCTGATGCCCAAGCCTGGCCTCTCCTCCTTATCTGCTAGCTGCCTTCCCACCTGCCAGAAAATCAATATATTTTGACCTGTGCCCCTGCAAAAGCCTAAGAATGCTATCTTACAAAGATAAAAATCATGCAGAGTTTCTATGTTCATTACTTTTCTCTACCTTGGTGTCCTGGAAGCTCCTCCAGCCTGAGCTGCTCCACTTAAAAATCCAAGGACCAGCTACGGCCCTGCCATGGATGCACTTCTGAAGGCACCAGTACCCATATGAATAATTTAGTCAGATGAGGGATGACTCATAATTGCCCCTGAGTTGTATCTCTCTGTCATTCCCCAGCACATGGCTCTTATGATGCTTGCAGCTACAGATGAGCTCAAGGACTGAAAGTCAGACCTGTGTCCCTTGCGCCCCACAGGGCACCCATGTTGAACTGTCTGCATGGTGGTAGATCCCTGCCAGCATGGAAATTAGGCAATGGATGACAGCTGTAATACCTATACCTTGTGAGAAACACCCTGGGAGATCAGGATGCTGACACACTTCAGCGATGCATCCCACAGCTGTGTGGGTAAGAAGACTACAGGAAAGGGCTGGCATAGCTGCAGAGCAGTGCTGGTGCACCAGACATGCTCAGGTAAATTTTGGGCAGGAAAGGGTGGAAAAAGGCTCGACAGATATCCTACACCTCCTCCAAACCTTCACAGTTAAGGAGAAAACAACTTCAGCCCTTGCCTTAGAACATATTTCCCTTCCAGCCCTCCTTGCTGCTACCCATGAGCTAAGTCCTTTCAGAGGCAGACAAATATTTCCTGGCTTCTCTAGCTATGGGGAAGGGGCTGGAAACAGGGAGGCTGGGGCAAACCAGTCTTAGTGGGCATTGCTCCGTGCCTGCAGGCAAAGTTTTCACACCTGCAAGGCTGACTTCCTCACCAAACAATTCTCTCTTTCCACGTGCAAGAATCCCCTGAAATTGCATTTTATTTTTCTCATCAGTTTCTGAAAGGAAAAGCACAAGCAGAGCTGTCAGGGGAATCTCTAACAGTCAGAGAGATCATTAAAAGGACTTTAAGGTGACTCAAAGCAGACACTGAGAGATTGAAATACACAGAATTAAGCAACCATAAAACCTTTACCTAGAGCTTCCAGAAGTTCTTCATTGTACTTGCTAAGCAAAACTTGCTGATGTTCATGGTGATAAGGAAAATCCCAGGCACCAGCCTTCAGTTAGAAGAATCTCATAAATTAAATTATCTCTTTTTTATTTCATAATCTTTTTATTGCAGAATCACTCTGGTAAACTGGCCTAACCCTGGAGTTCGGCATTCAAAGCACCCTTTGTTCAAAACTCTTCAAGATCTCAGGGGAGAAAAAAAAAAAAAAAAAAAAGAAGTTTATTTCAGCCCAATTTTAATCCATCAGTTTTGAGGTTAATGTTTTCTTATTATTTATTAATTTATTGCAGATTTGGAGGAATTGGCAAAAGTGATCTCAGAGAAGGCTTTATTTAGGCGCAATTTCCATAGAGCTGTATTACTCTGCAGAGGCTTTACCAGTCAAAACAGTATATAAGAAAATATATCTTGACAAATGTGGAAATTATTATGAAGCTTTTTACTGTGTCTTGTATTTTTAAGAAAACCTCATCACTGAAAACTGATGCTCCTTTGTTTAACTGCTTATGTTGGTGAGCTACAGGCAGAAATGTACTTAGTGGGAATGCTGTTGAACAGATGGGATCCCTGTTTTGCACATGATTCTGGAATGCAATAAAATTGTTTGGTTCTGGGAAACAGTTTTTCCTCCCATGACACTATCAAAATGGCCAAAAGGCCTGATTCTGAAAACCATACTCCCACAAGTAATCTTGGTTCATGCTTCAGGAAGATGCAAGTTGTGAAGGAAATAAAAAGGTACAGGAGCACCACCTTTGCATGGAAATATTCTCATTTCTTGGTCCTAAGAGGGTGCAAAAGGGAACTTGCTTTGGGTGGAAATAGATATAAAGAACCTATGTACATTGCTCTCAGCAGAAGTATTGGAAGGAAAATATGTAAATGCACCACAACCAAAAACCTGTGATGGCTTCAGTGAATTGGCTGGGATGAGCAGTGTTGGGAATCTTCAGAAAGATTCCTCTTTTCAGCACCTTGACCCAGCAATCATGAGCACTTCCCATCTCCTTACGGAGCATGTCGGTGTGGGATGAGGGTTAGACCAGGATTACAAAACCAAGACCTTCAGCACCAGAGGTCAGGGAAGTCACTTGGCTGAAACACATAGGTGTTTCAGATTCTTGGTTGGTATAAATCACCATGGACCCAGAAAAAGTCGCACTGAGGCTCTGCCACTTTCCACCCACTGAACATCTGGCCCTCAGCCCGTGGGAAGAGGATATAATGTGCTTCATGCTTCATGTATTTCTAAACAGCTGCTTTGAACGACTCCTTCAAGCCTCACATGAGACTTTTTGCCCTTGCTGAAAGCTCTGGGAAGGACTAATTGTGCACAAATGATTTATAACTTTGGTGTTTGCAGTGCACAAACGCATGCAGAAAGACATCTCTAATGTAGTAAGCTGCTTCTTGGCAAATCTCTTTGCAAATCAGGTGAGTGAGGAACAGATTATGTCCAGTCCCAGACAATTAAAAGCTTCACAGTGCCTTTCCATACAGGAGATTACTTCAGTAGTTCTGACAGGATCAGGTGGTTTCAGCCTGGCATAACTATGTGCAATGGTTTGGCAAACATCAGATGGATTTTGCTGTAGAATATATGCGACCTTTCCCTCTAACCCTTTATTATTATGGTTAATGAGGAGCTACATCTTTGAATCTATCTTTTAACACTGCCAAGTGTATATCAGATCTGCCAAAAAATCTTGCAAAGAGCAGACTTAAAAAGTCACCTGATATATATATTTTTTTTTTAATTAAGAAGCTTTCAGCTGAAGTGTGCTACATTTTTTAGGGACTCAAGTCAGTAAGTGGTCAAGCTTCTTATGTTTTATGACTTGCATGGCTAGGACAGTTCCTTATTATTTTCTCTTATTAACATGTAAGACCACAAATCACCACTTCTGAGAGGGCTTGACTAGTACCTTACAAGCTAGACATATTAGTTTACCAATTGCTTAAAGCTGAAATTCAGGAATTTTGGGGTCATTTATTTAAAGTGACCTCTAGACCCTTTCCAAATGGAAGTTCTCAATAAATTCCATTTTCATGAAGATTCTGGTTGCTCCTTTCAGTTAACTGCATCCCATGCCAGGCTAAAAACCTCTCCGTGCTTTTGGTGAGGGACTGAGTTAGGCTGGGCAAAATATGTACTCTTCTACCATGTTACCAAACCCCATGCTTTAGCTGCCACGGCTAACAAAGATGGCAGATGACATTCATATGAGTTAAATGTTTACCTGAGAGAGCTTAAACCCAGTTTGTAATTGAGAAGAATTGCAGCAACGTGCCACAGGCAGGTTTCTCTGTTCACTAAGCAAGAAGAAAGGCATGATTACATCTTCATGATAGCAGCTTTCTCATGTAGACCCTAACATTGAAAATTAACAGTACTACTTTTCTTTCAATTTTATTAATATAAGGAAGACCTGGCCAGTTTAACTCCTTTAGAAAATTTGTTAATTACAGCAGAAAAATTACTCCAGTGTCATGGTATGTGTTTCAATAGCCCATTCATAGCTTCACATAGAAAAGGTACTTGGGAATATAGAGATGATGGCAACTGCATAAATTATTTTAGAGCAGTGGACTAATTAGAGGATGTAACCTGCAATTGGCAATTTACAATAATGTTTGAATTTACAGTAGAAGTAGGACCAGCAATAAAGGCACAAAGTAAAGAACTGCTTTCTCTTGGAGGAGGAGAACCAGGCAGATACTCCCACACCACCTTCTTTCCCAGAACCTCAGCTTCCTCCCTTTTCCTTCTCCCTACTTTTTTTTTTTTTTTTTCCCCAATTAATCTCCATTACACTTACTACCAAGCCACAAAAGCATGCAGCAGACACAGAAATCTTGCTGAGCTCTGTGAGGTATATGATTTACTGCTCATAAAGTTTGTGTCAATTCCAGTGCTCCATGGCAAGAATTCACATTGTACAACATTTTAAACCAATGCAGAAGCAGGAGGATCTACTTCTGGACAAATGATGGAGCATGGATCCATTTTTCTGTCAAAATGGATGACATCTGGGAAATTCTTTCACTTCTTTGTTTTTCTCTTTAGTTAAGAACAGAAAATGAAGAATCAAAACAATTCACAGGGAGAAAAAGAAAAACAAAACAAGAAATTCAACATATACATGTGCAGAACAAATATAGTTCAATACTTCTGTATTTTGGGGCAATATCCTGGCAAGTCATACAGCCAGGGTTTACTTTGGGAGCAGAATAAGAAGCACTATCCTCTCTCCTCCCTCTTCCCACCTTTGCCATCCTTGTACAGGACTGCTTTTAACCCCAATTTAGGTGTAATTTGGAAAGCAAACAATCAGTCTGACAACCCACCCTACTCCCTATTTTCACTCTTTTCCTACTAAATGCACACACATCTCTCGAAGGCCTGAAGGTGAAAGCTCTTAAAAGGAAAGAAAAAGAAGACATTTCACCCCCATGACAAATGGGACAACGGAAAACCACTGAAGCAGCTGGTCTCCTGTCCTGAAGCATCCATTAACGCCGTAGCTGGTGGCACAATCCTTCCTGCTCCCCTCTAGGTAGGCTCCTGCGCTGAGGCAACTGCTGTTCCCTGGTATTGTCCTCTGCGCCTGATGGAGTAGAAACTATCCTCACTGTGGCAGGAACACCGCTCACAAAAAGCAAAACAATAGCTGCCATCCCCACTCTCTGCTTCGTGCCATGCTTCATTTTAGTTTACATCTAAAGAGACCGAAAACAAGCTGTCATGGCAGCAGCTCCCCCAAACCCTCAGGGCTTGCTGTTTGTAACGCTTGCAAGTTCAGTGCGGGAGGGGAGCGGCAGGGGGAGAAAAATACGTTTTTGGATGTGAGACTGAGGTATTTTTTCACCTCTCAGAACATGCAGACAACTTGTTAATCCTAATGAGACATTCAGCTATTCAGACGGAAGCCCCTTGCATCCTGAAAAACAGCATTGCAGGCGTGTTCGTCAGGCACATGTTGCAGCACCTTTTATTGGTCTGGTAAACAAAGAGCTTTGAAAACAGGAATATCTGAATATTTTTTAAATGGCCTGTTAGGATCCCTGGGCTGTGGCATCCCTGCCATGTTTAGGGCAAGAAACCAGAGTATTTAGTGCCATTGCTGCGTGGAAGAACGAGCTGTGTGGCTGGCTGAGAGCAAACGTGCCCCTGTGCTCCAGATGCACCTGGGGTCAAAGCTGCAAGGAAGGGCTGAGAGATGGGCACCTGGGGAAAAAAAACAGTGATTTAAAAGTTCTACAGGTCAGACACAGGGTAAACTAAGTATGGGTTACCAAAGCAGATGAAGATTTATAGAAACTGTCACAGGAATGCGGTGCCCTTGGCAAGCAATGAGAAAAAAACAAACCCTGAAAGGTGCCTGAGCAAAAGCAGTTAAATTAAAACCATCTTTGCAACAGAGTCTGAGGAGGAAAGCAGCTGGTAGAGGCTGCAGTGCTTGGTGTAAGGTGGGGCCAGGGCAGCCTGGGAGCACACAGTGTTTTGGTTCCTGCTGGTATATAGAGCTGAGGTCACTGCTCATCACAGCACAGTGTGGGCACGGGAAGGGGAGGCAAGAGAAGACCAAGTTTTCCCAGGCTGTCTTAATCATGCCTCAGCTCTGATCTGCAGGAAAGGGATTAAACCTGGAAGAATTCTTGAAATGGGTGGGGGAAAAAAAGTGTATCTTAGTGAACTTACAAAAATTGACTGAATTGGATTTCAGTGAAGCTTAATTTAGAAGCATTCACTTCTAATAAATTATTATACGATATTAATATATCATTATTAGAAATATTACAAAATAATATCTTATTTAATAAATAACAATATAATATTTTTAAAATAATTGGAGTATACATTCCCCTTTTGTCATACTGTGCCCCTCTATCCATGCATGCACCTATTTTAACCTAATCACAGAATAACAGAATGTTAGGGGTTGGAAGGGACCTCTGAAGATCATCCGAGTCCAACCCTCCTGCCAGAGCAGGACCAAAAACCAGAGCAAATCACTCAGAAAGCCATTCAGACGGGTCTTGAAAGTCTCCAGAGAAGGAGACTTGACAACCTCTCTGGGGAGCCTGTTCTAGTGCTCTGTAACCCTGACAGTACAGAAGTTCTTCCTCATGGTGAGGTGGAACTTCCTGCGCTCCAGTTTGAATCCATTTGCCCCTCATCCTATAACAGGGCACAAGTGAAAAGAGCTTGTCCCTGCCTTCTTGACACCCAGCCTCATGTACTTATAGATATTAATTAGATCCCCTCTCGGTCTTCTCCCTGGCTCAGAGTGGGTAAAAACTGTTCATATTCTTTTATAAAAGAATGAATATTTAACTCAAATTTTATTTCCTCTAAGTGAAGAATTTGTATTTTAAAGTATGTTCATCATTACCTTTAAAGGCATGAAAACATATATGAAAACCTGAACAAAAATACTTAAAATCTCTTTTTCAGGTTTGCTGATGGATACTTTCAAAGAGGCAAACTGATCAACTGAGAAAAAGCAGCAGAAACCAAAGTTTGTTGAAGTAGTTTGAAAAGAACCTTTGCTAAAAATAGCTTCTGTGTAGATGTAAAGCACGTATTTCCTCACATCAGTGTATTCACCTTGTTTACTGTGTTAAATGTTTAATGCAAGTCTGAAAAAGTGGGCAGGAAAGGAGAAGCAGAAAAGCAGCTCCTCTTACGGGTGAATAAAAAAATAAAAAAAAAAAAAAACAAGGAGAGACAGTGATCTATCACTTCTAAATTAGTGTAGGATAGAAGAAATAGAGACAGTGTTAGCTCCATTCCCCAGATACAGTAATTTGTGTCCTTAATACACCTGCTAGCTTCAAAGACAGGGCAGATGAGAAGAGGATTGTGTATTCATGTGGTGGTGGAAACGTGAACAGGATCTGCAGTGGCTGCTGCTGACAGAGATGGGAGAGTGGAAGTCCCCTTAGCCCTGCTGGTAAATCAACCCCTGTCTTATGCTTTGAAAAATATATCTTCATTCTTTATGAATCCAGCATGGCTTAGCAGCATTTTCTCACCAAAATACATCATTTTGTTGGTTAATTTCCTTTCGATACCCATTCTGGTTACACGCAGCTTGGTAGGCAGCATTAGTTTGAGGAGTCTTTATTAAAATAAAAGAGATGGTAATGAAGCATAAGCACTCCATGAAGGACGCATTAAAAAAAAAAAAGACAAATGAGTTTCATCTGTACTTCTCAACTGAACATCATATACAAGAAGTACCCAATTTAAAGTTAAGACTAAAATTAAATTGCTTATTGATTGCCAGCTGTTGAGAACTTTTTCTTAGAAAAAATAAACAAACTAAACATTTGAAAAAAACCCAATGTAATACTGGTCTTTCCTTCTCTGTGCTTGTGATTTTGAATTCAGCCACGTCACCACATGCCTGAAATGTGTAAGAACACTCACAGGGCTCTTTCCTGACCCAGGAGGTAATGCAAACAGCACGGTCCCTTTCCAAGGGTCAGCTGGAGGACAGGTGGGCTGGAGTAACATCCCACCTGAAGTCACTGCTACTGCTCCCAGCAATGTGAGTAATACCAGTATTTCCCCATTGGAGGTTACATGATTAGACTAGTCCTTCAGCTACTGATTAACTTCAGCTCAGTAAACTGGCCTTGCTGCTCCAGATGCTGAAGCAGTAAACCATATGGATCCAGCTGTTGGAGTTTAAGGTCCATCTTTAAATGGAAACATCCCAAAAGTGATGTTCGGCCCCCGAGCACCCTGGGGATGCTGTAGCTCCACAGCTTGGCCTTGGCCATCACAGCAGGAAAGCAAAGCAGCTGCATTGCTCAAGCTAGGATAAAAAGAGGGAAAGATCAAGTTCATACAAACATTTCCTTTCTCAGCTCTCTAGACTTTATTTTTCCAGTTTAACTTACAGCAAGCCTTCCAAACACTGTGCAAGCCCAGAACATGTGGCAAATGTTCATTTCAGACCCATTTTCCAATAGGCTGGAGCTGGTTTGTATCTGGGGTACAGGCTTTGATCCTCCCACTTGGAGTCTACTCCATCTTTTTTTTTTTTTTTTGCCTCTAAACTTGTGGATATTTCCTGTCACTGTCATTGACACCTGCCCAGTGGGTCTGGTTAAGGTGATTTGTCACGTCAGCTAGGGCTTTGTGCTCCTTCCTTAGACAGGCAGAAGATCCTAGGAGATGTCGAGCAGTAAAAAACTGGTTGCACAGGTCTGTGCCTTGTCCTCAGCTTCTTTACATCACGACTGATGTTTTGGGCAGGACTGTGTAGGAAAAAACATCACTGTCAAAGACTCTTGGTGACTAAAGGAAACTGACTGAAGAAAAAAGGTCTGTTGGCAAAAGATGGAAAGAAACAAGTTCCTTCAAGATTCTCAAATTAATAACCTACCTAATTAATACGGGCTGCTAGCAGAGGAAGGCAGTCCACTGATTTATTTCAAGGAGGAAGCGGTGCAAACTCTCCTCCCAAACCTAATGATCTGTGGTGTCAAATTAATGACTTGCAGCACTTCCCAGATCCAAACATTCTTTATGAATAACCAGCAGTGTCTGGAAAGTTTGCATGGGTCTGTCTCCATGGCACATAGCAGGCACCTCCAAGCACCCAGCACATTGCTGTCCAGCAAGTGCTTTGGGTGAACTTTCCGCATGGTGCGCTTCCAGCCCAGAGAGCCAACTGTACCCTGGGCTGCATCAGAAAAGTGTGGCCAGCAGGGCCAGGGAGGTGATTCTGCCCCTCTGCTCCACTCTTGTGAGACCCTGCCTGGAGTATTGTGCCCAGTTCTGGAACCTCCAACACAAGGAGGACATGGAGCTGTTGGAGTCAGTCCAGAGGAGAGCCACAAAGATGCTGAGACGGCTGGAGCACCTCTCCTATGAAGACAGGCTGAGAGAGTCGGGGTTGCTCAGCCTGGAGAACACTCCAATGAAACATTAGAGCAGCCTTCCAGTATCTAACGGGGCTGGGGAGGGACTTTTTACAAGGCCATGTAGTGACAGGACAAGGGGTAAAGTCTTTTAAGTAGACTGGGTGGATTTATGTTAGACATTAGGAAGAAATGTTTTAGTTTAAGGGTGGTGAGATGCTGGAACAGGTTGCCCAGGGAAGCTGTGGATGGCCTCTCCCTGGAAGGCCAGGTTGGATGGGGCTCTGAGCAGCCTGGTCTAGTGGGAGGTGTCCCTGCCCATGCGGAGGGGTTGGAGCTAGATGGGTTTTCAAGGTCCCTTCCTGCCCGTTCTGTGATTCCACGATGGTAAAAACAGCGGCAAAGCGCTTTTACCGGACGGCAACACCTGTGACACCAGGCAGGGACACACGCCTGCCAAGCGCCGGGGCCCAACACCGCCCCAGAACAGCGCGATTTCATTTTGCCACAGCACCGCTGCCAGCCCTCGGGGGGCAACGCCTTCCAGCAGCGCCCGGCAGCCCCTCCAGCCCCGGCTGCAACCCGCGCTCGGCGGGACGGGGTGCGCACCGCAGGCCGGCCGGCCAAACCCCCGCGCCGCCCCGAGGCCCAACTTCGGCTCCACCGCAGCGGGGGCAGCTCCCGCGGTGCGGCAGCCCCCCCGCACCCCCCCGGGCCCCCCGGCCCCGCCGCCCCATCTCCCGCCGCCTCCGGAGGGGCGGGGCGGGGCTCCGGCGGCGGCGGGGGGCGTGGCCAAGCGCGGCGGGGCGGGGCCGAGCCGCGCGCGGGGTGGGCGTGGCCTGCCGGGTGGGCGTGGCCAGCCGGCCCAGGCGCCCGCCCGCCGCCGCCGCCGCCACCCGCGGGCGCGCGGCTGCTGGGGAGCCGGAGCGCGAGCCCAGCGGAGCGGCCGCTCTCATTGGCGCGCGGGGACAAAAGTGGCCGTTGCGCCGCGGCGCGAGGCGCGGGGAGGAGGAGGAGGAGGAGGGGGGGCGGGGGGAGGCGCGGGGCGCCGCGTGCCGCCGGCGGGGCGATCGGCGCGCGGGGCGGCCCGGGGGCTCGCGGCCCGCGGGGGGGGCGGGGGGGGGGGGGGGGTGTGCGGTGCGGGCAGCGGGGCCGGGAAGATGAACCGGAGCTTCAACAAGTCTCAGACTCTGCGGTACCTGGAGTGCAGCGCGGTGGAGGTGAAGAGCAAGGTGAGGAGAGCGCGGCGCGGCCTCGCCCCGCGGCCGGGGGCGCCCCTGCCCCTGCCGCTCCGAAAATGAATGGAGCCCCCCCCCCCCCCCGCACCCCCCTGTCGCCGCTTCCCCGCCCGGCGCTGCCCGCAGCGCGGTGACGGGCTGGCGGCTGCCCGCGGAGAGGCGGGATCCCCGCGCCGGGCTCGGCTCCCGGCCTCGCCCCCGGCCGAGCCGCCCGTGCCCGGCGTGAGGCGGCGGCGGCGGCGCCGCGACCCTTCCCCGCCCGCCCCCGGAGCCGCCGCCGCGGTGGTGCGGGCGGGCGCCGGGGCCGCGCCGCTCCCGCCCGGTCTTTTGTTTCGCCGCGGGGGCTTCGCCGCTAACTTTGTGGGGCAGCTGGGGAAGCGGCGGCCGCCCCGGCCGGCGGGAGGGCCGGGGTTCGGGCCGGGAGGGGTAGCGGAGGCGGTGCCCCTGCCCCGCACAGCCGCGGGAGCACGCCGAGCGGGGTCCGGAGCCGTCTCCCGGGCGCTGGGTCGGGTCCCCCGGCGCGGTTTGGCGAGAGCAGCGGAGGGTTGGGAGGGAGAAGGGCCGGGTCCCCCCCGGACGGTGCTGGTCGTGCCGGAATCCTGCGGGAGACGGGAGCGGGAGAAGCTGCAGCGAGGCCCGCGGGAAGCTTCACCCTCTTGCGGCGGCTTTGCCAGGTGTTACCTGCGGGTGCCGGCACCCGCCTTAAGCCAGCCAGGGTTTGCAGGCTTGTGTTGCTGGGCTAGGGTATTGCAATGCTGACCTGCAGGTTTGTCATGTGCGGGAACAGCTGCCCGCCAGGGCGCTGCTTCCTTAAAGAATGGCATCGTTGGCTGTGTCCGTCGTTGGCCACGCTGAGGCCTCTTCAAGAGGCTCTGGCCACTCTTGGTTGAACCAGGACATCAAAATCTGGCCTGCCTCTTTTGTGTGCAAAAATAAGTAGCGTTTAAGCAACACGGAGAAACTTCCCTGCCAGCTTGTGTCTTATATACCTTTAACAGGAAAGGCATAAGCAGTGCGTACGTTGAAAAGAGTGTGCAGTAGCATTAGAGTGTCCTGGAATTGTGTACAGACCTGATCTCCTGTTTAGATGGTATTGGATGCAGTGTCTTTGGGCCTTTGTGCTCAGTGCTCCCAGCTTTTGTCCTGTGCTGCTGGTAGTATTTGCCTTCGGGTCAAACAGCCTTGAGTAACACATAGGCCTTAGGATGGTCGGATGGCTTCAGTGGCAGAACTACCTGATGTCCAAGGGACTCTTCAAACACTTCTAAACATGCCACCTTGAAACGTAGGTGGAAGTCCGCGTTTCCTAACCTTCCTTCTGTTGCCACTTGAAGGGGGCTCAGGTGGCCTGGAAAGCTGCATTCCTTTGCTGGAAAGTTTTGGTTCAATTTGTACCGTAAGGTGTGACCCACTTGCAACATTGTGGCCCCCAAATGCTCTAGATTCTGTTTTCTAGTTCCTGCACTTCATAAGCTTCAAACTAAAACTTCGACCACAGATAAAAATATTGTAAGTTATCCTCCCTTTTATGTTTTTATAGCTTGAGTTTGTTCTATTAACAATTAAAAAGGAACCTCACTATTTACAGCTCTTAGCCTCCTTTACAGCTGCAGGAATCCTGCAAGTGTGTCCTATGTTGTTGTATAGACACAGGGTGTTTTAGGGAGGTTGTAAGTATAGGAATGTCTGCAGACTTCTGGAGAGAAGGAAAATAAACTTGTGTGGATGGGAGGGGTGTACTGGAGGTTTTCTGTAGCTCAGAGTTGTCGCTGCTGGTAGTCGAAAAGTTAACTTTAGGGAACTTTAATGCATTGGAAAGAAACTTAGAGGCAAAATTCAGAATACCAGGTTGAGGGCCTACACCCAGTGATGGTCCATTAACATGCAGTGTGGGTCAGTGGAGGCTGTGCTGTTGAGTTTGCTGGTGGGGTTATACTGTTAGTGTGTCTTGTGCACATCAACATTTAGAGTGTTTATGTAGCAGGCTGTTGCAGGTTGTTGGAAAACAGAGGCTGGTACTGACGTTGCAAGATGGTTTTCTTTTGTCTGTAAAGCTCATAGGTTCCCTTACATGGAGTTATTCAATGGCTAGAAGTAGATCTACTGAAAAGCCAGTGTTACATGGCAAGGTACTGTATAAAGACCTTACACCTTAAAACATAGTTATCTAGAGTCAGTTATGAGGCTGTCTTTTCCCCTTTCCCTGTGGATCACTGGGTTGTCATGCTGCAGGTACAGATTGGCATTTGTTTTTTTTTCTGTATTGGGTGAATTATTTAAGGCTGGGAAGACAAAAAGGTTCAATAATGCTGCTTTTGGTAGCCGTATGTAGTCAGCCTTTTGAACATTTAGTTGCCTGTGTTTTGTAAGTACGAGGCCTGCCCAGACCTGCCTGAGAACTCGAAAGTTGAGTCTGAGAACTCATGATTTTGCAGCTATCGCCTGGGAGCGCAGGCTGCCAGGTGAGTGGAGGTGGGTGCAGCTCAGCCTCCGCGCCAGGGCATGCTGCTGGCCAGGGATCAAGGGATTCTCAGGTGGCTTTTCAAAGGCTGGGGAAGTGGCGGGCCTTGGGCAGGTGGAATCCCTTTTAGCGTAGGAGCGGGTGTGAGAGAGCGTTGTTTTTACACAGTGGCATGAAATAGCTTTTCTCCTTTTGTGAAGATCGAGTTGAATGTGAAGGAGCTGTGGAAAAAACAGCTGTGGGGAGTCAGATGGATGATAGTCTGCAAAGGTTGGGTTTTTGATATCCCTGTCTCTGTTACAGTAACCAGGTGGTTCCTTCCTTAAGGATAAGCCACTACCCAGCTGGTGTGTTGCATTAGTCACAATTCAGAAATGGCTTTTGTGAAAAGTGATGAAGATTTTCCTGGATTTCCTGAGTTTGTTTCCTTTTCTCCAAAATAAAGTTCCTGAAAATTGGTTTGTGCACTTGGTTATTGGAAGGGGAGAGTTTGTCAGATCCATAGTACTATACTGGATAAGACATTTCTCTGGCAGTCCCCTAATATCCTTGAATGTTAAGATTCCTGATGTGTGTCAGGATTATTTAACAAAAACAAACACACAAAAAAAAGGTGTGGGGGAGAGATGGTAGGGAGCATCTTGGTGGCTGAATTCACTCCAGTTTTTCAAAATCCTTCTTGTGCTGAAGGGCCAAAAACTGCAGGCAGTATTCCTCTTTTGTTGTCCAGTAGAAGTTTGAGCTTTGTGCATGATCGGATTTCACATGGTTTAAACCAGCCTGTGCCTTCCCTGGACCTAGCCTGTCCCACCCATCAACCCCACTGGGAATGTGGCCCAGAAGCATGCTTCAGTGCTCGTGTCAGTGGATATTTTTATGCCTTGTGGCTACCTGGTGGGAACATCTGCAGTGATATGTTCTCTGGTGACATGTTTTTGCAGAGGGATGAACTTTGTGGCACTGTGTAATACCTCTTGGTGTATGTCAGGTCACTTTTTCTCTGGGCAACTGCAGAAGCCTCCCAGATCACTGTGTTGCATCAAATACCGAAAGGGAAAATAGATCATCAGTCATCTGTGTGCACTTCTGTTTTCAGAAATGAAAGTGATGGGAATTGCTATAGTCTTCTGCTTTAAGAAGTCCTCTTCCCTTGGGCTCGGTGCTTCCTCTCTTCCTCTGTCTCCTCCCCTGAGAGCTGGCCTTATAATAAAAATACTTAAAATCTTATGGCTAGATATGTAAGCAGAAGGATAAAGAGAAACCTACTTAGAAATTGGCGCATGTTGTAGGAAAATATTTAATTGAGTTGTAATTACACCTTATCCCTCTTCTCCTGTCTTCCACAACAGAGTACATTAGAAGCTCTGTTCTTATCTAGGTGTTGTCTGTGTAGCTCAGGATTAATGTTTCAGCCCTTTTAGACAGGATCTGAAAACACATTATCTTCCTGGCTTTAAAACAACTGTGTATTCTCATGTGTCGAGTACTCACTGACTCCTTTCCCTCATCGGGTGACAAGTGAAGTATCTGTCCCCTCTGAAGAAGTTGCCTCTAATCTCTGAAAAAGGTTTCCAGATGACCCTTTCTCTCTCCTCACTTTTACCAAGAGCTCCAGCACATGCCATGGGTGGCACTTTTTTTTGTGTTCTTAAGAATCCTGCCTGTGGCCACAAGATCCCAAACCTAACTTTCATTTTCTCTCTGTAGCTTTACAGAGAGGTTGCAGGTCTCTTTCCTCTTGAGTATAAGTCTACAGAAAAACAAATACTTTAAAAATAGGAGTTCCTACATCAATGATGAGACTTCTCTTTAATTACACCTCCATGTAGCAAATCTCTTGTCCTGCTTTGAGTGAAAAGAGAGGTTTCCTGTTTTTTTTGTTTGTTTTGTTTGGGTGTTTTTTTTTTTTTTTAATTTTCTGTTTCTAATTAAATTGCTTTTTAAATAGGAGGCTAACTATCAGCCCAAGTATATATTTCTTTTCGAGTCACTTGGATATTATGAAACAGTAGAGTTATAAGATTGCCTCAGGCCTTTAAACGGTAGCCCTTTGAATTGTTTGTGAAACTGTATTTTTTGCACGTGGAAACTGACAAGTTTGTTTTTTGCTTAAAAGCAGCAGAAGAACATTTATTTACTACTACTTCATTATTTCTTGCAAGCTGTATGTATGAATATAAGTTCATTTTCATGTTTCCCTGAAAAATAGTCCTTTGGAAAAAAGTCCTTTTTGTTGCTGAATCATAGGAACTTTTGGTGATGGCTGAGAATTACATAAACACAGCTACCTGACTCAAGTGCTGACTGTGACATTTCTGCCTTGGTAATAGTGTCATGTTTTCTTGCATTACAAACTGATTTACAAATTAACAGTGATGTGATTAACATCCTAGTACTATAAACAAATTCATTAAGATAAATATATCCAGTTAACTATAACCATATTTTTTTTCCTTTTCTCCCATCCTGTTCTGACTCTGCTCCAGTAAATGCTGGTGTTCAGATGGAGGCTGCAAATGGGTATTTAATAGATCTTCAATTATATTTTGGTGTATCTAGAGTACGGATGTGATACTTTTCTGGACCTTAAAGACAGAGAGCATGTTTGGGATCAGCTGTGCTCCGCGCTCTTCTGAAGTCTCGAACAGATACAATGATGTGTTTTGGTCTTAGGCAAGTGTGGAAGTCAGGGCTACAGCAGACCTGCCCAGCTACTAGATTGATGTAATATCCAAACAGCTTGTGGGTGGTTTGGCCTGCTTATGTGTCATCTCTTCTTAGGGCGAGTGTACCTGTGCTTGTAACATTACAATAGCTGTTTTAAACCTTTCACGTCCCTTTTTTTTTTTTCCCCTCCAAAAGTTGCTGATACTGCTCAGACACCTGAGCAATATCACATGTCCACCTGACTGTCTAGCTATTATATATAGCTAGACACACAAATACACACACACTGTGTATTTGAACAATGTGAAGTATAACATCAATCAGTGTTGTAACTGTAGCAATAGCAGTAAGAGCAAACTTGCTATTTCCAGTGCCCATAAAGAGATTTTAAAGGTCTGGTTCTTCTCTGTTTGGTGTTAACTAAGTGAGAGAGATCTGCAGATTGTGGTTTTGCAGCCTTTTGTACTTTGATTTCACTCTAACTCTGAAGCCTTACAGGTTTTCTGAAGTTTTAAGAAATGTTTTCCATGTGTAGCACACTTCAAAATTAATAAAAAAAGCATCACTCTTTATCAACCGACAGGATGTTAAAACAGACTTTATGTCTGCTTTAAGTTTTTAAGCAATACTTTAGAGTCTTCCAAGTTAAAGTCATACATGTCAGACCTAGAATAAAACTAAGTGCAGTGAAAAGCCCTGTAAGCAGCTGATTTAACTTCTGGTTTTGAGCTTCAAAACGTATTTGTATGCAAACCAAATGTGGCACAGACTCAGAAAATCACGGTGCTTCCCCCTCTCAAATGAAGACAGTATGCCACAGCAATAGCAACTTGAGAAAGTCTGGGTTGTTGCAAAATGTCAAGAAACTGTAAACATTAATCTCTTATGAAGTCTTGCCGCTGTTCCTTTCCCTCCCCATTTGCTGACCTTCTGACAGCAGGTATTGTATTTATTCTGATGTGCTAAACAGCATCTACTAAACTCCTGGTTTCTCTGTTATTGCAAGTCTTTGGTTTTCATAGCAGGAAATTTTTCTGAAGTGCTCATGTCTTAGCAGACTGAAGTCTGTCTTTAAATGGTTAGGTGACTTGAGAGAAAGTGACCACAGCTAAAAAAGTTACCACACAGTAGCTGAGCCACAACAGTTGGTCCTGTGTGTGCTTTCTGTCCTTCACAGATGAATGTCCCAAACTTTTTAGCTGAAAGAGTGTTGTACAGACAAGTCATTTTGCTATGATTCTGCTCAGGCGTCAGCTGCAAAAAGCACCAGCACAAGGTAACTATCTTTTCTGACCTATGCTTTGGCACTATGAGAGCTGTCATGCCTGTAGGACATGGGGAATGCTGAGACATGTGCGTTGAGCTTCCTGGCTTCACAGGGCATGGGATAGAGGAGGGGACTGTAGGGCTGTAGTCTCAGGTCCTGCATAACAAAAATTCAAAACCTGGTTACCAAAAGATGATAGTTCCTCTAGAGTGGTTCTGAAGTTAGTATACTGTTACAGGCTTGGGTGCTAGCTGTGCTAATCGGGTGGCTGTCAGTATCCCTACGATGCATTGACCAGAAGGCTAGGGTTGCTACCTTGTGTTTCATAATCTTTCATGCTCTCATATTCTTGATCCTGCCTCCAGGTTCTCACACTTGCTTGTATAATTTTTAGCCTAGTAATTAGTTAGCCTGGAATTTCTGATCTGCTTCAAACTTCAGCCAGCCAGTCTGTTTTATGTCTCTGAATTTTAGTCTCACCACACCGAGGCAGTCTTAAGGGACACTGAACAATAGACCTTTAATTTGCTGAGGTGCTCTTTAGAGTTGAAAAGTTGTTTACAGCCAAATCAGAAAGGAATGCCTCCCGTGTGAGGTTAAAATACCTGTGGAGGCCCCCTCTGCCAGGCTGCAGGACTAGCTACCTCCAAGGAGCTCTTCAGGACACCCCTGAATTAATGGCGCTTGCCTCAGTAGTCCCTTATCATTCCATTTGCAAGAGACTTTGCATGCACTTAATCTGAGCTTTTAGTAATGAAGAAATGCTCTTCCAGGGATTGATTGCTTGCCCCTAATTACCTTTACAATGCAGGCCAGAAGTTAAAGATGAGATTTACCTCTGGAGACATTCCCTCCTTCTAAGTGAAGGCAAAATATACCAGTGCAGAGGTAGTCTAGTCCGGTTCCCATTGGAAATTCCTGAAGTTAATTGAGGCAGAAGTGTTTGGGGCAGGGTGTGGTGCACCAGCCCCAGGGCCACCCGACCTGGGGCCATCCCTCCTGCTTCCTCCCTGCACAGCTGTTTCCAGTCCATGTCAGGTCTAGCTAGGGGTGTGCGTGTGCATCAAATTACTTCTCTGCAGCTGTTCTTGGCCCTGAGCTCATGGGGAAACCTCTGGCAGAAACTAAAAGGGTTTTTAATCAGTTTGGAACCAGACAGAGCCCTTACTGGTTACAGGTGGTTTGTAACCATGCAGATGGTTACTCTTAGTGCTCGGAAAATTGTTTGCTCTTGCTGGAGACCTGCAGGGCTGCCTTTCTGCAGGAAGCCAGTCTGCTGTTGGCAGACCTGATTCAGTGTTCTTTTGTCCCTCTGGGTGGCAAGGAGCCAAATGTTCCTTTTTGTCCTAATGCTGATGGTGACATGCCATGGATGTATGTATCCTGTGCTGTATTTGTGCTAAAGCTGTGTGGTGAGATGGTGTGTGTGGTGCTCAGTGTTCTCTTGAAAATACAGGATAAGCTTGGTCTACATCCTTTGCAAACAGACTGTGGTTTGTTTCCAGAGATATAGGGGACTGGAAGAAGAAAGGAAGACATTTCCTTTTGGAAAGGCAGACCAACCACTGAAGTCAAAGATTTATTTTAAAGGCTTTGCTACAAATGACTGCTTCTTGAAAGAGAACAGCACTGTGGGTTTAAGAATCAAGAGTTGAGGCAGTGCAGAAGGCTGGCACTTTATGCTGCCTGGAGGCAGTACTGACTGAGAGAGATGTTAGGGAGAAAAAGCAGCTACATGGGTGAGCTGATAGGAGAGGAGCTACTGGAGCAGGAGTGGCAAAGAAAGGGATGATGAGTTCAGAACAAGTTGGGAAAATAGCTTTTGTGGATAGCTATTTTAACAACTACCACCAACTAAGAAATAGCTGGGTGGTTGTGAGACAGAGTGGTGTTTAGGAAAGCTAGGGAGAAGTACAGAGCAGAAATAAAGGCAAAGTTCAGCTGTGCAGACAAGTAGCTGAATGGGGTACGTTTAAGATACTGGGCAGAAAAGATCTGGGGAATTAATGCACAGATATATGGAACTGCCTAGATGAAAGGTGGTACTGAAGTTCCAGGTGCTGGGGAAGGCAATGGTCTTCTGCCCAATAATCATGAAAGAAGGTAGCTGAAGCAGGGAAACGGGTAAGCTTAGCTTACCTCGTTGAGCTGACAGCTGAGCATCTCTGAAGAGATCAATAAGAGATTGCATAGAAGGCACATCTCACAATCAGAAGTTGGTATGAGAGTGTTTGGGACAGAGAAAGAAGCTGAATTTGTTTTCTGAGTAGGTGCAGAAGAGAGAACAGCGTGGTCATAGACTGAGCCTCACAGACTGCTAAAGAGGATTGGAGACATTGTGAAGGCTTTCTTCAAATGAAAAGCAGAGTCATGAAGCATTGTGTCCAAGAAGCATGAGAAAGAAGTGGAAGCACTGGGTTTCTTTGTGGGTAGAGACTGTTCTAAGAGCTGAAGATGTTGAAGCATAACTGCATTTTTATGGGGGAGTGAAAGGGAAGAATACAAAGGAGAAGTGTAGGAGTGTGGCACGATGTCGATCAGGAAAAAAGTTTGGGGGAGAAAGTAGTGAGATTGTCTGTGATGGGGTTCCTTTGAAGGGCACATACAAAAGAGGCTGTCTTGCTTTTGTGACTGTCTCTTGGAAGAAATAGCAAGAGGTGAGCAGGGAACTGAGCAGAACATAAAATCCCACACTTCCCATCGGCTTGATCCTTGGGATGGAGCAGAGCTGCTTTGGGGCAGGCAGTAGAAGGGGAGAAGACAGAACTTGTTACAGAGAACATCTGCTTAACTGGTGGCATTTTGAGACTAGTGACAACTGCTGTGAGAGTCGGAGCAGAGCAAGAGTGCTGGGTGAGCTGGGGAAGACGTGGCTGGGGGAGAAAGGGAGAACAGAGAAACACACATGAATGTGACAGCAAAGCTCTGAAGTCCTAGTTTAAGTCAGCCAGCATAAAACCATTTACATTCAGTGTCATGCCACCTCCTCTGGCTTAGCCTCTGTTCCTTCTCACTGATAAAGGAGCCACGATCAGGTCCTCCCCATTTTGAAAATCTCACAGATAAGCAGAAAATACAGTCTATGCAAGGATTAAAGTTTTTGTTTTTCTTTCTGTTCCTGATATTTAATTCATGGGAGAAGTAGATGGCTAATATAATTCATGTTGATTGTGAAATGTTGCTCTTTAAAGTTTTCTTACTACAATAGCCTGAACTCAAAGCCAGCAATAAACTAGAGGGATGGCACCTCATAAAAATAGGGCATTTTGGTTTTGCTCCTGTAAACTCTGGAAATTTAACATTTAAAGAAAAAAAACATTGGTCTGTTTTGCTTGCAAATAACTCTTTCATTTCACAAAATAGCAGCCCATCAAGTAAACAAACCTCAAAGTCCTGCTCCCTCCTCTCTTCTGACCTCTGGTCCCCCCCTCACCAGGGAAAAAAAGCACTTTATTGCTCTTGGTCAACCTGTGTAAGTTTTGGTCAGCTGGCTCTGACTTTCTTCTTTAACACAACTTCTATTGGAACACTTAGATTTTTCTTTTTTTGCTAATTTTTCTTGGCATCTGTTTTTGCTCAGGGCTTCTGCTTGATTATAGCATTTTGCTGGGTGGTTTTTGTCATCTAGCTGCAGACAGGAAGTATAGTTGCTGGCTGATACTTTGAAGGATCTTGGTGCAGATCTTATTCTTTGTAAAAGAAAATGTGCTGCTCTGTCTGATCAAATTTTTCTAAAAAGTTCCCTTGGACTCTCCTGTCCTCTTCTGCAATACTAGATGCTGTATTTGCATTAGATAAATAGGTCAAAACAGTTGACTTCATTATGGAAAACTAATCTGCTTGTTAAAACTGTTAGTTTATCAAACAGTGTAATACAGTATTGTTCTGGTAGAGACTGCTGGCAGACACTAGTCCTCGTGTCTCTTTCTATGGAGGAGTATACTTAAGATGAACTTTGTAGCTTAGAAAAGCAGATAGTCATCTTGGCTATCTGTGTAAAGCCGTCGGAATTTGTAGTTTCTGGAAGATCTGTGGAGTATGTTATCTTGAAGTCTTGACTGAATACAATGCAGAGCAGCCAGTCTTCAAGCTGTGTGGTACTGTAGAACTTATTACTGTGATACTGTATCAACCTCATGAGAGATGGTGAATGAACGACCACTGCTGAAGCATTTTTTTTTTTCTCCACTTCTGAAAAGACCTGTTGACAATGGTTGCTGCCTGTGAATGTGCACAGGGTGAATTATCCAGCTAAACTACTAGTACAGTAGTACTAACCTTTAAACAGCAAAACATCTGTATTATCTGCTTAGATCTCTTTTGAAGAGGCTTTTTCCCTCTGCACACTCCTTTCAGCTCCCTTGCCTTGAAGAGCTGCATCATGCAAAAAGCACAAGTGACATCACTTGGATTTGTTTGTGGTTGTCCAATTCCCAGGTGAGGGAAATTGTCTTTTGGGCTTTCCTGAGGCTGCACATGTGAACAGGTTCATTTGATTACACAGCATTTGTGTCAGACCTTAGCACCCCAAGTCTGCAGTTGTGTCCCAATGGCTGGATGGTTACCCATATGTCACACTCTGCTGATACAGATGTGTCTGCTGGGCCCTTTCACCAGCCTTTCATGTGGTAGCTTAAGCTGAACTTTGGATCAAATCAAGGTGTACACGAGCACCTTTGCTTCTTCCCTCTCACCTTTCCTGTGTCGCTTTCCTGCTGAGTGCAATGCCAGAGTACGGGAGCTTGGGTGTGCCAGACAGAGCAGGACTGATGGGCTGCCTGACAGACCATGCGGGGCAAGGGTCTGGGTGGTCGTGTAAGATGGGTATGCTGGCTGGGGGAGACTGCACAGCCTCCGGGTCCTTGCAAAGCAGCATGCATGCTAATGGTTGTGAACAAGTTGTCTGTCCAGTAAAATTGTGGTTACTGGGATTGACGTGTGGATACCCTGGCCTGGCACTTTTTTCAGCTGAAGGAATCCCAGGTTCCTCTTCAGGTGTGCAGAGCAGGAGATGCAGTTCTAAACAAAGCCTACAAATGTCTTGTTCTTGCCCATTTAGTCTGCCATGTAGATGCTAAACTTGACACTTTAAGATGGTTGCTTCTTGTTTGAATCTAGGAAAAAGAAAAATTTAAGATGGTTTTTAAATAAAAAGACTAGCTTTTTTTTGTTTGTTTGTTTGTTTGAAATGTGTCAGTAGAAGTAAGTTGCCACTTGGATTTTTCTGGAGAGCAACAGGGAATGAAGGACAAAGGAGGACTGTTCTTCCTCCATTGGAACCAGCTGTGGTTTGTTCAGCTTTTGTGCGTTTGGATGGGCACTCTGAATTGAAATCCAAACTGGAACTAGCAGTTAATATTACAAACAAGCAGCGTAATTTGACTAAACAAGCTTTTAAATGATCATAGCTAGGCTTTGATGCTGAAAAGTGGGGTTTTCATAACTGTGGAAGTAATTTGAGAATATGTTTGCACCCAAAGCTGGAGCCAGTAGGGTTGGTTGTTGGTTATTTTTTTTGCTTGAAGATGATTATGGTGATGATTCATAATTTTGTTAGTCCCGTCAAAAGAGTGGTTTGCATGTGTAAGTTGATTTAACCTCAACCTTAGAGGTTGAGGACCTCTAAGCAAGTCATTCTCCATTTTGAGGAAGAATTTATCTACAGAAAATTCTCAAAATTTTTGTTTGCTTGTTGGTTTTTTGCCTTTGGTTTCTTATGTGGGTATTGACTGACTGCAAATGAGAACTTCCTTGAGATCCTGGTAACAGTCTTTCTTTTTCTTGGATTTGTGGATGCAGCTCCATGCTTTCAGGAATGAGTTCATGTGATTTAGAGGTTCATTTGATGAACAGGGGTTTACTAGTACTATACAATCTGAGTTATGAAACTTAATGTACCAGAAAGATTTAAGCTACTTAGTTTAACTAGATGTTTTTTTCACTCTTTATTTCCTTGACTAGAGCATTAATTTTTTTCCTTCTGCTCTTAATAGCATATTTGGTTTCTAATATCAGAAATAAGGTCCATTGAAATGTTTTCCTCAATCACTTTCTGATTTATTTTTTTATAACTTCATGGATTTATAGCACTTTACAATTGTCTTGTGCAAAATCACTCTCCACCCCCTTTTTAACAACCACCTACTGGTCTGTAAAGCTTAAAAAAACCAACCAACCAACCAGTGGAGTGACGGAAAAATTAAATCCACAGGAACTAACTTAGAATAAGAACTTTCCTCCTTCTGTATGGATATTGGGAAATTTAGGGGGCATGTAGAGGGAGTGCATTTCCTAATAACAAGCTGTGCACTTGCACACCATGCTTCTTTAAAGGTCTTGTGGTTGGGATCCTAGTGGTATTGGCCGGAAACATGTCAAGAATTTTTATAAGGTGGTTTGAATAGCTGTATAACTTCTTTTGAAAGCAGTAGAGTGAACACTTCTGCTTTGGAGAAGAATGGTTCTATGGATGCCTGAGATGGTGACAATTAACTATGGAGCTTCAAAGTTAAATCCTACAAATGCAATTATCCTCTAGAGGATTTAATGAAAACGTAATATTTTAAAAATACCCTTTCTTTTAAGGTGGCACACTTGAGCATATCTATTTTCAGGCAGGGTGTTGTCTCAGTAGCACCATGGTTCTGTTCTAATGTAAAGACATAAAAAGCCATTTGTAGACTTGAATGTAGCAATATGTGACCATACCAGTCACAGAAAGAGAGAGGTGATGTACGCCAGATTCAAATGCCAAGGTAGAACACTGGGCTGTGATGATGTTTGACAGCAGATGCGCTTTTTTCTTTCTTCTCTTGCAGTTTGGGGCAGAGTTCAGAAGATTCTCACTGGATCGTTACAAGCCAGGAAAGTTTGAAGACTTCTACAAACTCATTCTTCACATTCATCACATAGCCAACCTGGAAGTGATGATTGGGTATGCTGATGTACATGGAGACCTTCTCCCAATTAATAATGATGACAACTTCTTCAAGGCTGTTTCAAGTGCTCATCCACTGCTCAGGGTTTTTATACAAAGACAAGGTAAGAGGCAATTTCATTTTGGTGCCTTGAAGTGTGCTGGGACAAGATGAAGTGTGGATTTGTAGCCCTCATGTAAAGGATTAAATTATGTAAAAGGGTCCTACAAGCCCTTTCACTCCTCCTCTCAGGCACTTCGTTGCAACTTGCAGGAATGGCATGACTTCAGGGTAGGTAGAGGGACTCATTTCTGCCTGAAAGGTGTTTGCAGGATAACATGCTGAAAATCACCATGAGCCCCTTCTTTTCCAAGGGAAGCATACCTTGTGCTGCTGGTACTGTGGCACCATTTGAGCATGCCAACTGCACCGCTCCACTTGTTTGAGGGAGCTGTGAGGCGGGAGGGGATCTTAGCGTTGTACTGCTACCTTCTATCTTATCTATCCATCTTGATAGTCCGTGCCATACACAAATGATTCATGCCTGCATAGTGTGTGAATGCACACAGATGGCTTGTTGGGCGTTTTTGCACCTACCTATGATCTGTTACAAATGAGATCTTGTTTGACTATTTTGGTCTGGCAGACAAACGATTCTCCCCTCTGTCCTTACACTAAGGAGTGAAAACAAAATAGTAACTTAATCTAAATGTACAGAACAACACCTCTTCAGCTATTAATTGGAAACCCCAAAGTGGAACAGGAATTTAGCAGAGGCTGGGATTGTGTATACAATCTCTGCAATCTAGTGAGGTGGTTGAATCGCCATCCCTGGAGTTGTGTAAGAGACGTATAGATGTAATGCTTGGGAAGATGGTTTAGACACTGAACTTGGTAGAGTTAAGTTAATGGTTGGACTCAATGATCTTAAAGGTCTTTTCCAGCCAGAATAGTTCTGTGATTCTCTGAGTGTTGAATCTTCCCATTTTAAATCATCAAGCAAACCTTGAGCAGAATTGCCCAAGAGTCAAGATGACATCAGGTTAAAGTAGCTTTGTGGCGTTCTTGTCAAGCTTTTATTGCAGATACCTGAAACCTTCTTAAAGATCATGTTTGCAGTTGTTTCAGGTGAGGATTGGTTTTTATAAACAAGGTGTCTTCCCCACAAAGCTCCTTAAATCCCAGGGAAACATGATGCTGCATTAACACTACCTCCACAGTTTTTTCAGTCATGTAGTGATTTATAGCAGAGGGCTTTTGGAGCTGAAATCTTGTCAGTAGCAGACTTGATCTGAGACTTTAAGCAGTCATGTAGCTTTTTTGGCCTGGAGTCTCTGCTGTGTGGGTGTTTGTACTGATAAGGATTTAGCAGGAGGTTCCAGCCTGCTCATTGGTATGAGCTGATACAGTTTGTGGTTCGATTCAGTGTTGTCAAATACATCCAGGGCTATGTGGCCCTCCCCAGAGTATGTTGTCCATTACTGCCTTTTAGGTAGGGATAAGAGCTCAAGAAGGCAATGAAGAAGAGGGTCTAGAGCAGTTTGTTTTGTTTGTGTGTCTGTCAGATGAGTGGACCTGTCTGTGGGACTTGGGTTGCTAGCTCTCTCTTCTTGTGCAGAAAATGCAAAGGTGGATGATGACTCCTGTTGAGTCTCCTTCCTGTAATGCCTGTTAGGGCTTGTAAATGCTCATGGTGGGTCAGGTCATGAGAAATCTCTTGCATGACTTTGTCATGCCTGCATCAGTTTGAGTTTATTCATGTATCTGGATCAATCCTGTAGCTGTCCTTGCTCTGCTTGGGCAGATTGCTGAAGCCACTGACTGTCTCTAACTTTGTGCTGGGAGGGGGATTGCCGCCAAAATGCTGATTGCTGAAGTAGGCAAATGAGAAAAAACCTGCTGACTACATGTGGAAAAAATACTCCCTCCTCTTCAAAAGAAGTATGCTAGTTGTGGAGGTTTCTAGCTTGTAACCTTAATGGAAAAGTGTAGTATTTCCCTTTAAAAAAAAAAGTTTTTCTTTTACCTGTTGCTCAGTGGAAAGAATAGTGCTGACAAGTAAGGAAGCTCATACAAGGGGTAGACAAGCCCATGCCTCCTCTCATGTGACAAAGCTTGAAAACTTTCCCTACACACATTCTGCTGCACTCCCTCTATAATGCTGAAGGGAACAGTAAATTCTGGCCCATCCCTTTTGATTAATGGCACCCTTAATACAGGACTCTGGAAGTTAGTAATTGAGATTTGTAGCAGCAGATGCTCTCAAACTATCATGTCCACTTCCTTTTCTGCAAAGAAGCCTTTAGAACTTGTTCCTTTCAACAGTAATAGGAGTTACTGAAATCTTGTTGTCTCTTCTTCCTTTGCTTCATCATACCCCCACTGTTTTCTCTCTCTTCAGACTGGGGTGACGGAGCAATGCTGGTCCTTCTGCTGAGATTTATGCAGGAATAAGAGGACTTAGCACCAAGACATCATTGTACCATCCAGGGGAACCGTAGTGTGCCTACAGCGCTTCAGCTCGCACCCTGAACTCTGATGACTTCAGAAGCAGGAAATTAAGCTGACAGGGATGCTAGTAAAATACGAGGCCAGGCCTCTTGTGTGACTTTGAAAGAGACTGCAGAGCGTGGGTTCTCTAGCCTGTTTGAGTCAGGGATCACTGCCCTGCAGTGGGAGAAGCCCTGGGAGGTGGCTGCTAAAGGTTGTTCTTGCAATGTTGTAGAGTAGGGAGGTTTTGAGAGAGCTGGGCAAAAGTATGGAAGGAATGGAACAGTTGAAGTTCAGGTCTTTTTCTAGCAGAGCAAACTATCAACTGCATGATTAGTCATCTGTTTTCACAGTTTATAGCTGGGTTATCCTTTCTCTTGTCAAGTGAATCATGTCAAAACAGCTTAACTATTTGTTCCCAGAGTGGCAGAATAGGTAACTTACTCTTTGCACAGTGATCTCGCAACAATTTACTAGTTGAGTTTTTTGTTTGTCTAGTTGTTTCTTATCTGAGCTTAGTCTTGCACTTTTCCAATTCAAATGCAGTTCTCTCACTTGTTCCCAGAAGCAAGCTGTCTGCCTGCTGCTTAACTCCTACATGTCAGGTTGATGTCCAGGTATGGGACAGCTGGTTTATTCCATTTCCTCCTTTTTGTTCAAGTCAAGCCCCCAGTTTTTCAGCATCACAGTAGCTTTTCCCTCCCCAGACATAGAATCTCACTGCTTATAAACCAGCCTTTTAATTAAGGACCTGAATTGCCTGCCATTGCCAGTGTGCTTGCAGCAATTACTGTTCATAGTTTTGGGAGCCTTAAAGGCTCTGAGATGTTTACAGGTTATGTCTGAGTAAACTCAGCTATGATACATTTTTATAGCTCATAGTGATCCATCTGCTGAAAGTATGTGGCTCTCTTCTTTTTTTTCCTTGCTGTACCAAATTACAGTGCAGACAAAAATCCTAATTAGAGTAGCAGGCTATAAAAAGAAAAGGCAGTTTTCTTTTGACTTGCTTTTCCAGGCTGACAGTATGAGTTGTGTCCTGTATTGTAAACTGATGTGGTTCTTTTGAGTTAATTAGCACAGTAGTGATTTATATCAGCTGATGCTTTGAGCCCAAGAATTTATTCACTTGTCTGTAACTGATACCAGACATACCCTGGACTCTCAGGAAGGTGCCTGCTGCTGAGAAAGGGACGGATGTCCCAAAGATATTAGAACCATTAGAGTTATGGATACCTTTGACTTGCTCCATGATAACTGAACTCTTGTGCTCTAGCCAAGACCTGCATCAAGGAAGAGCTTATCTGATGATGCAGCTGATCATAATTTTTTCAAGACTCCGTTTATTCTGTCTCTAATTTAAACTACAGCACTTGAGACAAGCTCTTGAATACTGGAAAAATATTTCACTGTAAGCTAGGAATTTAAGCAGAAACAAAGAACAGAAAAACTTAAGAGGAGTTAGTATTGCATACTGTGAATGCATTAAATTTTTTCTTGTATGATTAAATGGAATGATGATACTATACTGCTTTTTATCTATCTCTTAGAGACAGAGTATATGTTCAAACCAGGCTTAAATACAGTAGAATAAACAGAATGGAAATAGAATGGATTCCAATAGAATGAAATAAAATTATTAACTAGAACGGAATAAATAGCAGATTTATAATTACTTCTCCATCATAAACCTGCCTGAAACAACTCTGATTTTTCAAGTGGGGCATAAGGATATAAGTGGAGGTCTACCAGGTAACAGACTTCAAGGCTTCTCCCCTTTTGCTTGGGTTACCTACTGTGGTGTGTTTAAACTAGGAAGTTCAGAAACTCATGGAAGTGTTGGAAAATGAAAATGCTGGAGACCCTGTAAGTGCTCTGTGTAGCACTTTTTTACAAGGAAAAAAGGTAGATCCAGGACCAGGAGGCTGAAGTAGAGGAGGCATACTGAATGGAGTGATATTTGGCTATAATTCTAACTGAGCACAGCACTGTAAATCCAGACTAATTATTCTGATTCTGGGATAAGTGATGAAGGCTGCTGATGTCGGAACCTTTGCTTCTTATCACTCTTCCAGGTTTATAGAGTTTGCATGGGCAATAACAGAAAAGCTGCTGTAGCTCAAGTAGCAAAAAGAGATGAGGTGGTGAGCGGAATGGTCATCTTGATACCAGACTAAGATCAAATGAACTCTTCTTCTGGGAAGCCTTTTTGTTTTGTCCCCATAACAAGTGGAGGTGTCCTGATGGTTTCAGGTTTTAGACCTCTGCTTGCTTTGCCCGAGTTTCAGCAGGTGGCTTTGTTCCTGTTAATCTGTAGTGTTGATGAAAATGTCTAACTCAGTAGAACAATTCTCAAGGAATTGTTGAAGGAGTTGAGGTTTAGAGAAACAACACAAACTTAGTTAAATATTCAGTTAGTCTTGACAAGACACATAGAATGTCAGTAGGGACTGTAACTGGTGCGTATTACTGTTGCTCTTAAGTAACTTCCATAAAATACCAGTAAATTAAGGAATGTGGGCACTTGGTCAACCCTAAAGCAGATTCTAAGTCAAATTCAGAATCTTTCCATCAATAATAGTAATTTAAAAGCTTTCTAAAGGCTTAAATAGTTTCATAATAAGTGTCCTGCAAGTAGGAGGAGACAGGTGAAGTGCTGGAGTGTCAGATGCTGGATTCATATTTCAGCGTATCTTTGTCAAATACTACACTTCTAGCAGGAATGTAAAAAGAAATTAAGAAACCTAAGAGCATTCTAACAGCAAATAACCCAAAACCACCTAAAACACCCTCTACAGCTAACTGGAGCAGGGCCTTACATAATGATTTAGTAAATGCCACAAATTAACTGCAGCTGTTATCTGAAGTGGCCTGAAAATGAAGAATCACAGAATGGTTTGGGTTAAAAGGGATCTTGAAGATCCTATAGTTCTAACCCCCCTGCATGGGCAAGGACACCTCCCACTAAACCAGGTTGCTCAAAACCCCATCCAACCTGGCCTTGAACACTTCTAGGGAGGGAGCATCCACAGCTTCCCTGGGCAACCTGTTCCAGTGTCTCCCCACTCTCACACTAATAAATAATTTCTTCCTAATTTCTAACCTAAATCTATCCTCTTCCAGTTTAAAGCTGTTACGCCTTGTCATGTTGCTACATGCCCTTATAAAAAGTCCTTCCGCAGCTTTCCTGTAGGCCTCCTTCAGGTACTGGAAGGCTGCTCTAAGGTCTCCCCAGAGCCTTCTCTTCTCCAGGTGAACAACCCCAACTTTCTCAGCCTATCTTGATATGAGAGGTGCTCCAGCCCTGTAATAATCTTTTTGGCCCTTGTCTGGACTAGCTCCAACACCTCCATGTCCTCCTTTTGTTGGTGGCTCCAGCACTGGACACAGTACTCTGGGTGGGGTCTCACAAGAGCGGAGTAAAGGGGGAGAATCACCTCCCTTGACCTGTTGACCACACTTATTTTGATGCAGCCCAAGGATATAGTTGGCTTTCTGGACTGCAAGCACACATTGTTGGCTCATGTTGAGCTTCTTTCTCATCAACCAACACCCCCAAGTCCTTTTCCTCAGGACTGTTTTCAATCCATTCTCCAGCCTGTAGTATTTTTGCTTGGCGTTGTCCTGACCTGTGTGCAGGACCTTGCACTTGGCCTTGTTGAACTTCATGAGGTTGGTATGGGCTCACCCCTCAAGCCTGTCAAGGTCCCTCTGGATGGCATCCCTTCCCTCCAGTGGGTTGACTGCACCACACAGCTTGGTGTTGTCAGCAAACTTGCCGAGGGTGCACTCGATCCCACCATCCATGTCACCAACAAGTACGTTTAACAGTGCTGGTCCCAGTACCAGCTGCTGCCTGTATTGTCTTGCATTTTGCAGTCTGGGAAACTGATAGCATATAAAAAGCCTTTAAGACCATCTTCAGAAACTTAGTGTAGGTGTCTTTTCTTTTGTAGTTATATTTTAGTAGTCCATTACTGTAGCACTAAACCAGTACTGAACACCAGTTCTTGCTTTTCTCTCCTTGAGTAGTTAAAACTGCTTCTGCTATCAGTTCTCACTTAAAGCTTGATCCAAAGTCAACAGGGAAAAATGTGCATTTACCTGGTTGGGTTTTGAATTTGGCTTGTTTTAATTTACATTAAATTAAAGATTGGAATATGCTGTTTTTCTTCCACTACATGCAGTGACTAATGTATTTAAACTGCTGTGCCATGCAACCTATTTCTCTGTGTTCAGAAGCAGTTCATAACTCTGCACGTTGGTTATTTACCTGGCGAAGTTCTGCTCTGCTCAAAGTACCAACATCTGTGCTTAACTTTCTTCTGTTATAAAACCAGAGCAATCACACTCAGATTTAAAATTAAAATGTGCTAATGGGAATCATGCCCAGGTCTGACTGAAAAACCGATGGTGGGTTGTTTTATTGCCTTTCATACTCTAAGCAGATAATCCCCAGGAATGGTGGTTGGCTGTCTAACCACGTGTTAAGCACAAAAACTGGCTTTGAGGCAGCAACTAAAATGAAACCTATTTCGAGCTTCCTAAAACCTTTAACTGTGTGCTTGTCCTTCTAGAGTGGGTATAGTTGGAAAAGTTTGAGTTGAAGTCTTTTACATAATATTTTTGGTTCTTAAGTGACATTGTTGTTTATTTTTAAAGCACAGGCATTGACTTCACCTTCTCAAAATGTTGAATTTTTGAACAAGAACAATGTGACTTTTTTATTGCTCTTGTTAAAAGCTTCTGATATATTAAATAATCAAGCATGTTGAGGGAAACTACTGAACTACTTCTGGTCTTGCTCTTTGTTGAGCTGTGTAAATTTTTCACTGTGTTCTCATGAGTCTGCAGCAGTATGACAAAGTTAAGGGTGCAGAGAAGGTGACTTGACGTCTTCATTTGCTCCTGTATAAGAGGAGGAGAGGAGGGAGAAGAAATTCTTCCGATGCTCAGTGTAGTGCATTGGTGCACTGGAGGTGCAGCTCTGTTAGACTGTCCCAGGGCTGCTACCCTGTCTTCTCTGCCTTGGAACTGGTGTCACAGGGGCTGAGCTCTCTCAGCAAGCTCTTTGGCAGAAAACCAGTTATTTGAGTGAGGAGCTAACATGGGATGGGCAGGACCCCAGGAGACTTAAAGCAGCTTAACGCTGCCGTGAAGCGTTTGCTTTGTGGGAGGAAGAACTTTGCAAATGTGGAACTCTGCTGTATTTGGAAAGGAGGCAAGGCATCTTGTTTTAGCTTTGACAAGATTAGGGGATGGTGGTGGATTTCATGCTAGTATAGGAATTGCTGCTAGGCTTAAATTAAATCCTTTCATGATTTTCCTGAGAAACATTTCTGGTTTTGAGCTGGAGGGGTCTTTTGAATGCTTGTCAAGCCAAGTAATCTTTGTCCCACTCAAGTCCTTTGATATCTGAAGATAAGTAAAATGCAGCTGTTTGTTCCAGTGAAGTCTGGCAACAAATTACTGTAACTTCTCTGCTCTACCTTTCATGTGCAAATGATGAGACTGGGGAATCATTATCTTTCAACTACTTTATTAAACATCTTTAAAAACATTGTTTTAGCCAGCTTGTTAGAAAAAAACCCACAACAGCCTTGGATTTTGTTACTGGCATGGTTAGTGATACCTGGTAGCTGAGCAGAGCCAGCACAAGGCTACTTATCTCCTCTTCCTTGAAAACTCCATTTTTAGAGTATGAGGATATTTGATTTTCATCACCAGTTACTTTAATTGCAGTCAGAACACCTGGTAAGCAAGAATTTTCAGTGAAAAGAGGGAAAATCACGTGGAAGCATCATAATGTACAGATAGGCTTTGTAGAGTCAGTTGATAACTGGTAGTGGGAACTGTTGGAGAAATATGCTCTGTGTGAATATCAGTAGTTGCAGTGTACAGTAAGCACAGAACAGAAGCCTGGCAAAAATGTTGCTGCTGCTGTTCTGTCATTGGCAGGAAACGTTTCTTGCACTTGTGTTAAAGCTACATGGGATTTGGTTTCACTTTCAAAGTTTAATAGCATAGTAATAAAAACACTTTATAAAGCATATTAATGATAAAAAAAACCCCAAAACTTTACAGTTGATGCTTCTTAAAAATTGCATCAGGTTGGTACCAACACCACATGTTCTGCAGAACTTACTGCAAAGAAACTTGGTTACAATGGGAACTCATGCAGCCTTTAATAGAAACCTCTACTCAACTCCATGCTTTGCTTTAGCATAACCCACGTAAGAGCAAACAAATAACCACTCCTTTCTGTCCCTCCAAACTCCTGCTTGTTGTCTCACAGTTGCAGATTGCTGCCCTGACAGTACTTAAAAAAGCAAAATGGAAGAACCCTCCCAGTTATGTCTACCTAAAAGTAGTCTCAAGTAAAACTTTTTTGTCTTCTTCCTTGGTTGAGAAGAGAAGAAAAATAAAAGAATACCCTGTTTATTTAAGATAGTGAAGCTGCTCTAACAATTGGCTTGAACATTTAAAAAGTGGTGAGGAAGACTTGTCAAATGATCCACCTCTGTTAAAGTCCCCATGAGGGGAATTTTCCACTATTTATCTTTCCTTACCTTAGCAGTCAAAACAAGAGATTCTGTTTCCTGCTCATGGCTCAGGTTTTTTCCTGTTGTGCCTAGTTGTCATTTCCCTTTGGTAATTGATGGAAACAAGTATAATGTGCAGATAGTGAAATGCACTTGACAGGCTCTTCTTTGACGCTGGATTGGATTTTACCTGAAGAGACCTCACAAGCTTAAAACAGCTTTTATGTAGTGAGGGAGATAGCAGAATGCAAATACAGATGTTAACTCAAGATTTGGGTCTTTGGGAATAGGCTTTCTCCTAAATTTCTGAAGTATTCTAAATTTCTTAAATACACTAGAGGGCTTATGGCAGCTGAATCAGTAGACTCTCACTGAAACCAAGCATGCAGTGGAGGATGTTTCTGCTAGCTGTAGTGGACATTGAAAAATTAGCTTGAAATATAACTCAACAAATATAACTTAACTCAAGCCATTTTTAAAAGTGGCTGAAAGCTCCTCTTTTGTCTTCAGACTGCCTGTGTTGTTGGGATTGCACACCCCACATTTATATGTGTCAGAATTAATACTGTGTAAGAATTCTGGGTATTTTTCAACTCCAAGAGGGAAAGCAGTTTTAAGGAGGTTGAAAGAACTCTTTCTTGAACCTGCCCCTGATGATGATCTGTTTGGATCTTATTTTTTCCTCTGCGCTATGTTTAGAGTAGCAAAGAATCCTGTGGGAATATTAAGGAAGCTATTAACCTAGAAAACTTCACTGTTGCTCTTCAGTCCCTTGCCATGTGCTGACATTAAGTAACCTCTAAAGATTTCATGTGAACAACTTCTACACCACCAGTTTTTGCCTCCTTCCTACCTCCCCCATTCTCTTTTTTGGTTTTGTTTGTATTCTGTTTCTTTCTACTATCTCTTGCATTCTCTTCCTTTTACCACTCAGCTTTCTACTCCTTGCCATAGTTTTTAATTGTTCTGCAAGGCTGTCACTCACTGGGCAGGTTGAGAATGTGTGTTGGGTGAAAGCACACAGGTACTGGTGCCTTCTGTATTCCAAGTGCTAGAAGAAAGCTTGGAGAGCATTGACGTTGTTAGGGTGGATCAGCAGTGACAGAGCAGGTATGGAACTAGCAATTAGTGAGGAAAAACTGCCTGTTGCCATGGGTCTTAGACCAATTTGTTTCCTTCTCTGGTTATCCTTTTGCAGTAGAAATAATAGAGGAGTTAAGAAATAAACAATAAACATTGGGAATTTCTTCAGGAGTATGTTTGTTTATTTTGAATTTATGTATGAATTAGAAATAATGTACTGCCTGGTGTCTGGAAGCTGGAGAGCTGGAATCCAGTGGAGCTGGTGGAAGGCACCATCTTGGCATGGCAAGGGCACTGCAAGGCTATCCAGCAGCTGGCAGTGGGAGCTCTGAGATAGTGTTTCTGCCTCTTCAGCTACTGTAGGTGAACGTGATTGTTTCCCTTAAAGCTGTGGTAACAGCTGAGGATTTGAAAACACCTCTGGCTGTTTTCCTCATCTGTGAATGCCACTGAGATGTTATAAGAGCAGGTTTGTCAGTTATGGCCTTGGGTTGGACACTGGCAACTGGTTTCTTTGCTTTATTATCGGCCTTTGCTGTTACTTCATTTTCATTCTGCCAAGCAGTTTGGTAATTTTCGTTTTATGTATCCAGTGGATGCAGTTATTTTGTTTAAACAATAATGTATTATTTACATTTTGACTTTCATATACTTAGTAAAGTCTAGTAGGTGCAGCTGGCATAAGTGAAGGGGAGGAAAAAACGCATTGTGTTAACCAGAAAACCATGAAGCTTCAGAATTCCCCCAAAACTTCAAGAATCTGAATGAATGCTTTATAATAGAGGCCATAAATAAGTCCAGGGGTAGTGTCGCTGTGGCTAACAACATGAAAAAAAAATTGAGTACCCAAAGCTTGCATTCTGTGTAGCTGTATAATTCTAACATATCTTATGCTTTGCAGAGCAGAAAAAATAAAAGCATATCACATTTGGAGTATAGTGTATGCAACAACATGTTTTTAAAATGTTTGTTTCAGAGCAATTCTTAGCTGAGACAAAAAGTATGAATAGGAGAAGAAATGACAATATCTGCTGTGTCCTCGTTACTCCTCAGTAACTTAAAAGTGCACTAGACACTTCTGCAATGTATTAATTGCTTTTAAATCTTCTGCCTGAGTATTAGAGGAGAGGGTGGCATGCAAGGAGCCAACTTAACATTTATGCCTCAAGCCCTGGTTACAGAATCACTCCTCAAGCTCTTCATGATAGGTTTTAGCTGTACCTCTCTCAAAATGTGAGATTGTTTCTGTTGATTTAAACTGAGCTTGGATCTTGCAGGGCTGTGGTTGAAAAGTTGCTTTTTCATGTTAGGTTGCTTGGCAAGAGAGCTACTTTTCCATGTGGGCAACCACATGATATCTCCATTTATCACCTTGTACCTGAAAAGTTGTATCCCAAGGGTTTCCCCTGAACAGACAATAATTGAGGTGCAGGCAGGCATGAGGATGATATGCTAGTGAGCTCTACATTTGCAAGGGTGGCTGAAAATGCTAATTCTGGTCATGATTTTCAGTAGATGTGGCTAGCACCTCTTCTTGTGTAAATAGACCAAACCCAGTGGCACATCATATTCTTTTTTTGTTGTTGATTTGAGTAATCAAATGCATGTGTGGCTGGTGCCTTTCTGACCCCTTCAAGGTATCTGTGCTTGCACTGGACCACGACTGTGAAAAACAGGAAACTTTTTTGTTTAACTTCAGTCTTCTGTTCAGGTGTCTGTCCTTTTGCTTGTGGATGCAAAGGTGCTTGTGACAGTATTGCGGAATTTCCCCTTCCCTGTTTTTTTAAACTGACTTCAAAGGCTATGTGAAGTATTAACTGGCAACTCTTGTCACAATGTAAAGTTTGTTAACATTTCTTGCACTGAAAGAGGAATTTAATAGCTGTCTGCAGGCCTCCCTGGGGGTCCCAGGTTGCCTCCTAGAAGAGCACTGGCCTGTGCTGTAATTTGCTTTAAGTGGGATTTAATTTCTCCTTCCTTGATCTGTTTGGCTACCATATCATAACACACTGTCCCTTCCACAAGCACAGTTTCCCAGTCACTTTATAGGGGACATACAGTATAATGAAGAAGTATGGTACCTGTGTGTCGCAAGCTGGTACCGGGGCGTTTAGACTTATGTGGGGAAGAAAAGAACAGTTTCCCACACTGTGGGTTGTAATGTTAGAGGTCATTCATTGCTGTACGCTGATCTCTACTGTTGTCCAAGAACTGCAGGACATGCTGGGGTAGGGGGAGGTATCTCAGGCATGCCATGTCATCCAGAGGGGATGGAGAGGAGAGAGGGAGCACTGGGTGAAGCTGCAGTCTGGATATCCGTTGTGATTTAACATGTGCTGCTGTGGGCAAAGTGGCTTGGCAGTACCTCAAAACACATCTCCCCTCTCTGAAAGATTCCCAGAAGCAGCTGGCCGCAGGAGCCAACTCACGGGTTGCAGATCACAGGAAACAGCTTGCTGCTACAAACTTGGCTTCCTCTGCTAAGATGACCCTCAGCAAGGGTACACATCATCTGCTTCAATTCTGGGAAGTGCCTAATGGTGGCGAGCAAGAGGAAGAGTGTTGTTGGAGGTACACACAAAGTCCTGTCTTACAGTGGACTTCAGCAGTGTAGAACCCCAGACCACATGGAGAGCATCCCTGCAACTCACTTGTCCTACCTCTGGATGCATGGAGTAAGGATGAGCAGCAGTATTTCCCTCTGTGTTTTTTTCAGTTCTGTACCTCTTTTGGTCCCAGTTCAGTTGGTAAGTGGTGGCTGTGTCCCACACCCTTCCTCTCAGCTGTTACATCCCAAGTTGCCAGAGCCATATTGCATCATGAGGAGGTACTGGAACTGCAACATGTGGTGCAGGTGACATCTACCCTGATGGGTGTCGCACAGTGGGTGGGTAGCACGCTCTTGTGTCTTGTTGGTCTGGTTTATGGGTGTGTTGTGCTTATCTTGGAAAATCAGTCACTACCTCAGTCTGTCTTGAAGAATGTTATTGCCACTGTCTCAGACCAGTTCCATGTGGATGTCCCAGGATAGAAGAAAGAAGTGTGAAGAAGATACAGAAGTATGTGCTTCAGCAGCAGTCATAAGAGGAAATTGTTTCCCTGTTGGTGTAAACCTGGTTAGCTAGGTTGCTTGCTAGCATTTGCTGAGTGGTTCCCTTCCATGGTGGCTTTCTTGCAACTGGTATCGACTGAGCAATTCTAGCAACCCCTGTCTCCCTGCCTTAAAGACCTCCCAGCATTACAAGGCATGTCAGTGTTGGCAACTTAACAATAACAAGGAGAAGTTACATCCCTGCTGAGAAGGAATCACTGTGAAGGAATTGCTGCTAGAGGTATTTCTGGGGTTGTGCTGAGGTCCAAAGATCTATAAAGGCAGCTTGGTACAGTCTTGTGTCTGTAAGGTGCAGCAAGGCTCTGGCATGGCCTCGCATACCTCTCGCACGTTGTGACTGTGTCAGCTCATGTGGGCTGGTGTGGCTTAAAGAGCAGGTTCACACACCATGACCTGCAGTTGTGGAGTCCGTTACTCAGATTTGGTTCCTGCTGCCTTGTTGAGACATGGTTCCATTAGTGTTTGTAGTCTTTCAAGGAAAACATAAGATTTGCTTGTGTTATTATCTTTCCCTTAGCTTAAAATAGATCTGGAGTGCTTTTTACTCAATGCAGTGAATGAATCCCTCTCCTCTTGAATGTGGTGCTCAGCTGCAGTGCAGGTGGATGGGCTTTGTGAGCTGATCTAAGACGTGAATACCAGAAGCAGTGGAGAGCACTAGGGCAGAGTTCAGTTGAAGGGAAAGTCTTGTCCCTGTGCAGAAGCAGTCTTGGTCCATTTGGGCTCACATAGCATGTAACTTGCAACTGTGTACTTGGCTGCTTTGTTAGCTTGCAGGAAGGGTCTTAAGGTTCTGAGGCTGCAGTCTGCATATTGCTGAGGCTCTTTCCAGAACCTACCTACCCATAAACAGAAAATGTTGGTACAATTCAAAAAGCAAAGGAAGAAGGAACATACAGGAAATCGTGAACATCTAATGGGAAAGATCGGGGGGAAGAACTGAAAAATAGAACTCCAAAACCAGCCAAACCTCACTGGTTTTAAAAAGAAACCCAAGAAGGACTTGGGTTCTGAATTCAGTCTGTCTGCAAAACCTCACTTCCTAGATCTTTTGCCTCAAGACTTTTTTTTAATGTAGCTAAAACATTCACTTTAAAACAAATAATCAGCTTAACTATTTCTTTACAGCACTTACTGTTTACAACCAGATGGCTTGAAAATGCAAATGCAGAAACAGTAGCTGTTCTGAGCAGCAGTTTGAGAGGCTGAAAGAGCTGATACCCTGCTATCTGTCTAGAATGGCTTTTGGAGACACCCTGCTGGGGAGGGCATCACAAGGAGGCTGGATGTTGAATTCAAGTAGAGAAGTCCAGAATATGGTTCAAGCTTTTTGTCTGTGTCACTGGCACTGGGAACATTGGCACTTGGAAGAAGCAGAGTAGTTGCATGTAATATTTATGTATGCTTGATACGCTTATCTAAATCTCAACATCAATTCTTGGCATCTTGGATGTCAGTCAAATAAGTTCTGCTGTGAAGTGTGGAAGAACAGAGCTACTGAAATACAGCCCCTGAATTCACATTCATTGTAGTGCTTCTATGGGAAGCTTTCTACTATTCAGAATGATGTTTCTTTTGGAGACAGAGAGTGGGAAGCTGATGATTACTGATCTACTAGTTCACACAAGTGGTTTGTCTGCCAGTGTGGTGGCACAGTCACTGCCGCTAGCCACTCCTGAATAATGTAATCATTTCCATGAATAAGCATGTGAGCTTTTGCAACTTGCAGAATTCTGCTTTCCCAACAGCTGAAGGTGGGTAAGATTTCATTATTTTACTTTTTTTTTTTTTGTGATGGGCAGGTTACATGCCTAACTAACTCACAATCCCACTGAGAGCTGGGTGAACAGCTTTTGTGCTGGCCTGATAAGCTTTTCCTGATGGAAAAAAAATCAAGTTGTTTTTTGTTTTTTTTTGTTTGTTTATTGTTTTTTTAAGACACTTGGATCCTGTGTCACTTAGTTACTTTTAATGATAAAATGAGGAAAATTTGCATGTGTTGTCTAGCATACCTTCAACTGGGCATCTACATCAGCTGGGAAACAGTTGCCAGGTAATGGCTTGAAAATAGTTATGATGAGTAATCTCCTCAAAACGCATATATATCTCAGAGTGGTTTACTTTGATTAAAAAAACAAAACTGTCAAATACTCAGTTCAATTTTTTTAAAGTTATTTCCTGTCTGTCATTTTCTGTCTCTCCATACACCAGCATGATCCAGCTGCCATGCTCTGCTGCTTATTATTTGTACTCTGATTCTTAGCCTTCCCAGGGGGTTCTGGCTGCAAAAGTTAGTTAATGGCTATAGAGGTGATATTTCTCTCCAAATTTTGCCACCCAGAGAGCAGTGGGGAGTAACATATGCCCAAGACTTCTCATAAATATATCTCAATAAAAAAGGTTTTAAGCCACACAGTTTCAAAACAGTCGAAACAAAACTATTTTCCTTTCTAGAAATCTGTGCTCAAACTTCAGCTACAAGGTACCATATTTAGCATTTCCAGAGGGATGCACACAGAAATGACCATGAGGAAGAAGGCTGCATTTGTAGACTTCCCTTTAAACATGTTTTTTTTGCTTTTAAAACAGACAAATACACTATGTCTGAAGAGAAGAAGCTACCAGTTCCCAATTTATGCATCCACTGGGCAAGTGAGCTCTGGCAGACATGACAGCTTTTGTCTTGCACTTGGTTATGACATGCTCTGAGCTGTCAGACACAACTGTTTTCATGTATGTGGACTCAGAATCTTCTAAACCAATTTGGGGAAACAGTTCTGCTCCCTGGAGTCTTGACAGGGTTTGTGTTGAACCTGGCACCTCAGCTTTGAATGTCAGTGTTCTCCAAAGGTCCTATTCAGTAACTTTTTCATCTAGGCCCTCTTTGAGATAAAGGGAGGAGCTGTGTTCTGGGTTCGTTGTCTTATGTATCTGTATTATCTTTGTGTGGCAGGTGAGATACCAACTCCTTAAATAACAACTCTGGTCTTAAGCAAGTATTTAATTCTGAAGTTATTTGACTAAGCAGCTGTTGGAAATAGCAGCCCAGGTCCATTTTGCTTGTGGGGAAAGGGCTTCCTGGGAGAGACTTTGTGAAAGCTTAGCACGATTCTCTGTCTGCAACTGTGTTAGTCTGTATTTTT